>NC_089504.1:90984120-92321620 GCF_036850995.1 Saccopteryx leptura | reverse complement strand
GCAGTGCGCGCCCATGTCATCGCACAGAGGAGCAGAGTCAGGGGCCTTTGTGTGGGCCAAAGCGGAATCTCGGGCCGCCCCAGCGCCTTGCAAAAGCCGCGCACGGGGACGGAGCGAGACTCAATTCCAACGCTGCAACTTTTCCCAGCGGTTGGGGGTTTCACTCAGAGCGTGAGACTGCTGGCCGGATATCCTGGTCTGCGCGCGCAGCCAGTGAGTGAGAGTTCTCTCCAAGCGCCCCGGAAGTGGGCACCCGCTTGTGTTACCAGACAGAGTGGCAGAGTCAGAGGTCTGTGAGTGGGTGGAAAGCCCGCCTGATTATGCTAGCAGCTCTGACTGACTGAGCCTTACCCAGAGCCCTGTGCTGAGTGGAAATAGAGTGGGGAGTTGCCAGCTCTTTGAGCCTCTTACTATCCAGGCAGAGGCAGCAGCAACCCCATAGCTGGATTATCAGGCTACTAATTGAGGAAGGAAAGACTAGGAGAAAGGCTCCAGGAACACGGACTCTCTCACTGTCGGAGCCTATAAATGCTAATAGCCTCGACTGCCAACGAGACTAAAGCACAATACATGACATTGCCATAGAGACTTATCAACTGCAAACCTCCACCTGAGCGTGGCAAAGGGGCAAAACCCGGGGTACAGAGTCACCGACCAGGAAGAGGGAGAGAAAAGAAAAAGCAAGAAGATAACCTCTCAAAATCAAGAATAATCTGCAGACTTTATAACCTATCCCATTTTATTATATTTGTTCGTTTGTTTCTCTTATCTTCATTCTTGATACTTTTTTTTTTCCTCCTCCAATTTGGCCGATTAACTCTCTACCGGTCTTACTCTCTCCTCTCCTTGAACTACACTACCCATAAGTGTTACATCTCCCATTATCTTTTCTCTTCTCTTCCTTTCTCTCTATGAGGGTTGCACTCCAAAACCCTTAACTCTCTCTCTCTCTCTCTCCTTTCTTTTTTCTTCTTTTAGTGGTTCCCTCTTTTTTTTCTCTCTCTCTCTCTCTCTTTCTTTTCTCCCTCTATATTAGTTTCTTCCTTTTTCCTTTACATCTCCACTCATTCAAACCTGAATAACAAACAAATTATCTTATCTGGGACTCAAACTTATGTTTGTGGCATTTTGGGGGGTTTTTACTTCACCTTTTTAACTCACTAGCAGTGCTCCCATCCCTGGCTCTCCATATTATCTAGTTCTTGTTCCACTAAATACAATAGTAATTTTTTAATTTGTCCCCCCATTTTTCCGTTTTCCTCTTAATCCTCTCATCATAACTCTTAGACAACCAACACCTAAAAGCAAATCATTTTATTCTTGACCCAAATTTTTTCCTTATTTGCTTTTTGTGGGTCCATACGCTCATTTTTTTCTTTTTTCTTTCTTTTTTTTTTTTTTTTTTTTGCCCCTTTATTACTTTTCCCCAATTCAGGCCCTCCATCACAGGCATTGTTTGTTATAATTCACAGTCAACCACAAGATTTTATCAAGAAAGAGGGGAGAGGAGAGGAGAGGAAAAAAGGAGGGGCGGAATAATTTCCTTTTTTTTTTTTTTTTTTAAATTTTTATTTTATTTTATTTTTCTTTATTTCATTATTAATTTTTTTTTTTAAAAAACAACTCTTTTCGATTTTTTTTTATTATTTTTTTAAACTTTTTATTCTTTATTAAATCTCATTAATACTATCAACAAAACCACCCTCAGATGCCATTAAGGAAGAGAAAATCGAATATCATGGATACAAAAGAAAGAGAGGTAACACAGCTAGATGAGGAAAAATCTATGGAGAAAAAATTTAATATATTGGAAACCTTGGAGCTAAATGACAGAGAATTCAAGATAGAAATCCTAAAAATCCTCCGAGATATACAAGAAAACACAGAAAGGCAATTTAGGGAGCTCAGAAAACAACTCAATGAACACAAAGAATATATTTCCAAGGAAATTGAAACTATAAAAACAAATCAAACAGAGATGAAAAACTCAATTCACGAGCTGAAAAACGAAGTAACAAGCTTAGCTAATAGAACAGGTCAGATAGAAGAGAGGATTAGTGAAATAGAAGACAAGCAACTTGAGGCACAACAGAGAGAAGAAGAAAGAGACTCAAAAATTAAAAAAAATGAGATAGCCCTACAAGAATTATCTGACTCCATCAAAAAGAATAACATAAGAATAATAGGTATATCAGAGGGAGAAGAGAGAGAAAATGGAATGGAGAACATACTCAAACAAATAATAGATGAGAACTTCCCAAGCCTGTGGAAAGAACTAAAGCTTCAAGTTCAAGAAGCAAACAGAACTCCAAGTTTTCTTAACCCCAACAAACCTACTCCAAGGCATATCATAATGAAATTGACACAAACCAACAGCAAAGAAAAAGTTCTCAAGGCAGCCAGGGAAAAGGAGAATACAACATATAAAGGAAGGCCCATTAGATTATCATCAGATTTCTCAGCAGAAACTCTACAAGCTAGAAGAGAGTGGACCCCAATATTTAAAGTCCTGAAAGAGAGGAACTTTCAGCCACGAATACTATACCCATCAAAGCTATCCTTCAAATATGAAGGAGAAATAAAAACATTCACAGATACAGAAAAGATGAGGGAATTTATCATCAGAAAACCCCCACTCCAGGAATTACTAAAGGGGGTTCTCCAATCAGATACAAAGAACAAAAAAAAAACAGAGCCACAAGTAAAAGCTCCAAGAAGAACACAATAAAACCAAATTTAAACTGTGACAACAACAAAAAGAAAGAGGGGGAGAAGATGGAGATTAACAGTAGCAAAGGACGATGGAGTGCAAAAGTACTCACAAAATAGTTCGCTACAATGAACAGGGTAGGGACCCTCTTCATTATTCAAAGGTAACCACCATTGAAAAAACCACCACAGAAGCACATGAGATAAAAAAGATAGCAACAGTGGAAAGATGTATGGAATACAACCAAATAAAAACAAAAGATAGAAAAACAAAAGAGAAGGATCAAACAAGACACAAAACTAACAGAAAGCAAGATATAAAATGGCAATAGGGAACTCACAAGTATCAATAATTACACTAAATGTAAACGGATTAAACTCACCAATAAAAAGGCACAGAGTAGCAGAATGGATTAAAAAAGAAAATCCAACTGTATGCTGCCTACAGGAAACTCATCTAAGTAACAAGGATAAAAACAAATTCAAAGTGAAAGGCTGGAAAACAATACTCCAAGCAAATAACATCCAAAAAAAAGCAGGTGTAGCAATACTCATATCGGATAATGCTGACTACAAGACAGGAAAAGTACTCAGAGACAAAAATGGCCATTTCATAATGGCTAAGGGGACACTGAATCAAGAAGACATAACAATTCTTAATATATATGCACCAAACCAAGGAGCACCAAAATATATAAGACAGCTACTTATTGATCTTAAAACAAAAACTGACAAAAACACAATCATACTTGGAGACCTCAATACACCGCTGACGGCTCTAGATCGGTCATCCAAACAGAGAATCAACAAAGACATAGTGGCCTTAAACAAAACACTAGAGCACCTGGATATGATAGACATCTACAGGACATTTCATCCCAAAGTGACTGAGTATACATTTTTCTCCAGTGTACATGGATCATTCTCAAGAATTGACCATATGTTGGGCCACAAAAACAACATCAGCAAATTCAGAAAAATTGAAGTTGTACCAAGCATATTTTCTGATCATAAAGCCTTGAAACTAGAATTCAACTGCAAAAAAGAGGAAAAAAATCCCACAAATATGTGGAAACTAAACAACATACTTTTAAAAAATGAATGGGTCAAAGAAGAAATAAGTGCAGAGATCAAAAGATATATACAGACTAATGAAAATGACAATACGACATATCAGAATCTATGGGATGCAGCAAAAGCAGTGATAAGAGGGAAGTTCATATCACTTCAGGCATATATGAACAAACAAGAGAGAGCCCAAGTGAACCACTTAACTTCCCACCT
This sequence comes from Saccopteryx leptura, assembly GCF_036850995.1. Taxonomy (NCBI): domain Eukaryota; kingdom Metazoa; phylum Chordata; class Mammalia; order Chiroptera; family Emballonuridae; genus Saccopteryx; species Saccopteryx leptura. Next base: position 92,317,627 of record NC_089504.1, on the reverse strand, counting down.
TAAGGAACTAGAAAAAGAAGAACAAAGACAACCCAAAACCAGCCGAAGAAAGGAGATAATAAAAATCAATGCAGAAATAAATGAATTAGAGAACAGAAAAACTATAGAAAAAATTAATAGAACAAGGAGCTGGTTCTTTGAAAAGATCAACAAAATTGACAAACCCTTGGCAAGACTTACCAAGGAAAAAAGAGAAAGAACTCATATAAACAAAATCTAAAATGAAAGAGGAGAAATCACCACGGACACCGTAGATATACAAAGAATTATTGTAGAATACTATGAAAAACTTTATGCTACTAAATTCAACAACCTAGAAGAAATGGATAAATTCCTAGAAAAATACAACCTTCCTAGACTGAGTCAAGAAGAAGCAGAAAGCCTAAACAGACCTATCAGTAGAGAAGAAATAGAAAAAAACATTAAAAACCTCCCCCAAAATAAAAGTCCAGGCCCTGACGGCTATACCAGCGAATTTTATCAAACATTCAAAGAAGACTTGGTTCCTATTCTACTCAAAGTCTTCCAAAAAATTGAAGAAGAAGCAATACTTCCAAACACATTTTACGAAGCCAACATAACCCTCATACCAAAACCAGGCAAGGATGGCACAAAAAAAGAAAACTACAGACCAATATCTCTAATGAATACAGATGCTAAAATACTAAACAAAATACTAGCAAATCGAATACAAGAACATATTAAAAAAATAATACATCATGATCAAGTGGGATTCATCCCAGAATCTCAAGGATGGTTCAACATACGTAAAACGGTTAATGTAATACACCATATCAACAAAACAAAGAACAAAAACCACATGATCTTATCAATAGACGCAGAAAAGGCTTTCGATAAAATACAACACAATTTTATGTTTAAGACTCTCAACAAAATGGGTATAGAAGGAAAATATCTCAACATGATAAAGGCCATATATGATAAACCATCAGCTAACATCATATTAAATGGCACTAAACTGAAGGCTTTCCCCCTTAAATCAGGAACAAGACAGGGTTGTCCACTCTCTCCACTCTTATTTAATGTGGTACTAGAGGTTCTAGCCAGAGCAATCAGACAAGACAAAGAAATAAAAGGCATCCATATCGGAAAAGAAGAAGTAAAGGTATCACTTTTTGCAGATGATATGATCCTATACATCGAAAACCCCAAAGAATCCACAAAAAGACTACTAGAAACAATAAGCAAATACAGTAAGGTCGCAGGATACAAAATTAACATACAGAAGTCAATAGCCTTTCTATATGCCAACAATGAAACAACTGAGAAGGAACTCAAAAGAATAATCCCCTTCACGATTGCAACAAAAAAAATAAAATACTTAGGAATAAACATAACAAAGAATGTAAAGGACTTATATAATGAAAACTATAAACCATTGTTAAGGGAAATCGAAAAAGATATAATTAGATGGAAGAATATACCTTGTTCTTGGCTAGGAAGAATAAATATAATCAAGATGGCTATATTACCCAAAGCAATATACAAATTTAATGCAATTCCCATCAAACTTCCAATGACATTTTTTAAAGAAATAGAGCAAAAAATCATCAGATTTATATGGAACTATAAAAAACCCCGAATAGCCAAAGCAATTCTAAAGAAAAAGAATGAAGCTGGGGGCATTTCAATACCTGACTTCAAACTCTATTATAGGGCCACGACAATCAAAACAGCATGGTATTGGCAGAAAAATAGACACTCAGACCAATGGAACAGAATAGAAAGTCCAGAAATAAAACCACATATATATAGTCCAATAATTTTTGATAAAGGGGCCAACAACACACAATGGAGAAAAGAAAGCCTCTTCAATAAATGGTGCTGGGAAAACTGGAAAGCCATATGCAAAAGAATGAAACTGGACTACAGTCTCTCCCCCTGTACAAAAATTAACTCAAAATGGATCAAAGATCTAAACATAAGACCTGAAACAATTAAGTACATAGAAGAAGACATAGGTACTCAACTCAGGGACCTGGGCTTTAAAGAGCATTTTATGAAGTTGACTCCAATGGCAAGAGAAGTGAAGGCAAAAATTAATGAATGGGACTACATCAGACTAAGAAGTTTTTGCTCAGCAAGAGAAACTGATAACAAAATAAACAGAAAGCCAACTAAATGGGAAATGATATTTTCAAACGACAGCTCAGATAAGGGCCTAATATCCAAAATATACAAAGAACTCATAAAACTCAACAACAAACAAACAAACAATCCAATAAAAAAATGGGAAGAGGATATGAATAGACACTTCTCCCAGGAAGAAATACAAATGGCCAACAGATATATGAAAAGATGCTCATCTTCTTTAGCTATTAGAGAAATGCAAATCAAAACGGCAATGAGATACCACCTCACACCTGTTCGATTAGCTGTTATTAGCAAGTCAGGTAACAGCAAATGTTGGAGAGGCTGTTGAGAAAAAGGAACCCTCATACACTGTTGGTGGGAATGTAAAGTAGTACAACCATTATGGAAGAAAGTATGGTGGTTCCTCAAAAAACTGAAAATAGAACTACCTTATGACCCAGCAATCCCTCTACTGGGTATATATCCCAAAAACTCAGAAACATTGATACGTAAAGACACATGCAGCCCCATGTTTATTGCAGCATTGTTCACAGTGGCCAGGACATGGAAACAACCAAAAAGCCCATCAATAGATGACTGGATAAAGAAGATGTGGCACATATACACTATGGAATACTACTCAGCCATAAGAAATGATGACATCGGAACATTTACAGCAAAATGGTGGGATCTTGATAACATGATACGAAGCGAAATAAGTAAATCAGAAAAAAACAGAAACTGTATTATTCCATACGTAGGTGGGACATAATAGTGAAACTAAGAGACATTTATAAGAGTGTGGTGGTTACGTGGGGGAGGGGGGAATGGGAGAGGGATAGGGGGTGGGGAGGGGCACAAAGAAAACAAGATAGAAGGTGACAGAGGACAATCTGACTTTGGGTGGTGGGTATGCAACATAATTGAACGACAAGATAACCTGGACTTGTTATCTTTGAATATATGTATCCTGATTTATTGATGTCACCCCATTAAAAAAATAAAATTATATAAAATAAAAAAAAAATAAAAAAAAAAATAAAAAAAAAATATTTCTAATGTACGTTCATAAGAATATTGGCCTGAACTTCTCTTTATTTTTGTGATGTCTTGTGTTAGTATTACAGTAATAATAGAAACTATTATTGTATCTTTTATTATAAGAACTATTTTTATCTCTTTTAATTTTATTGTTTGAATAGTCTATGAAAAATTGATGTTAATTATTTTATAAAGTTTAGTAGACTTTACCAATTAAGTCACCTGAATTTTCTTTGTGTTGTAGCCATGAACTAATTGGCTTATTAAAGAAATGTTAGAAGAAATATAAAATCAAAATTAGCAAAGGTATTGAATTAATTATCTATTGATGGCATAACAAATGACCCCAAAAACTGGGTTGCTTAACACAATAAACTTTATCTCTCTCACAGTTTATGTCAATCAGAAGTTCATAAAGAGCTCGGCTGGGTGTGTGTAGGGCTTACTCCGATTAGAATACTGGCAGGCTGCCTCAGTTCCTTATTGCTTGCTGACAAGAGGTCTTAGTTCCCTGACATTTGGATCCCTCAAAGGGCTGCTTATGTATCCACATAACACAGAGCTGGCTTTCCAGAGGACAAGTGATCCAAAGAGACAAAGGTAAAACTACAGTGTCTCTTGAATCACCTAGCATAAGAAACCAGAACTTGTGATTTCTACAACCCTGTTCACTAGCACAAGTTATGAGTCTGGCCTATTCAGGGGTAGAGAAACTAGGCTCTTTCCATTTGTCAATGAATTATCAAATAATTTGAGTACACTTTTCTTCTTTTTATTAAATTTATTTGGATGACATTAGCTAATAAGATTATATAGGTTTCAATTGAACATTTGTACAATACATGATGTGCATATTGCATTGGGTGTTGACCACCCAACGTCAAATCTCCTTTTGTCACCATATATTATATATAAAAATTTATATTTAACCCCCTTCACTCTTTATTACCTCCCGTTCCCCTTTATTCTGGTAACTGTCATGGTATTGTCTATATATAATTTTTTTGTTTTTTATTGTTTGTTTATTTGTTTTTTTCAGCTTTAAATCCTATATTTGAGTGATATTACATGGGTCTTAACTTGTGTTAGGACATATTTTAAAACCTCCACAGCCATATTAATAACCTACTTCTAAGCATCTTACTATATAAATAGTAACTTATATATCTCTTCACAAAAATCTTATAATTAAATGTTAAAACTACTTTGCATATGGGGAAATAATCATTTGAGAACATGTTAATATCCATAGTTACACAGTAACACCTGTATTGTTACCTCAGGCAGTGTGGCATTGGAACTTACTTGTTATCATGACAATATTCAACCTTCCAAAGATAACATTGTTGAATTTACCTTCTGGGCAAAAAAAAAAAAAGTTAAGAATGTACATGGATTGTGTCCACACAGTGGTGCATGAGATGTCAGGATAAGGAAAGCTGCAGCTTCACTAGCATATGTAGAGAAACTCTCAATACAGTGGTTACAAAGTCTAGAAAGTTTAAGACATCTCAAATTTAAATTAAAGAGGACAGACTACCTACAATTCATACAAACTTGATTTTCATTGCTCAACAATGAGATATGAATTTGACTCTGGCTTCAAGCCTTCAGGACCAATAGCTTAGTAAAACTTGATTTGAACAGATTTTTTTTTTATCATTCACATATTTGTCATATATATCAGAAAGCACTCCTAGTCATTTAGGATTATTTTGTCTCATTTGTTAATGAGAGAATGTACAAGCCAAGATCTTCAAGACATGAAGAAATTTGAAGACAGTATTTCTGCATAACACATAATTAAATTTCAAAGCATACAAATCTATGGCCAGGATATGAGCCACTTAGAAATTTCTTTGTTTGTGGTTTGACTGTCAGCTCAGATTTGTAAAGCATTATTCTCTGATGACACGTTTTTTGCTGATAATATTTCTATTCATTCAATCTTTTTTGGTTGTAAATTTAAAATGAACTTCTATTATAAAAATAAAGTGTCTTGATTTTTAATCAGTATGGAATACTTCTGGGGCTGATCTAATAAAAAAAAAACTATGAAAGGGGTCAGGAAGGATAACAAAAGAGCAATCATAAAAATCCAGATACTATTTTAAGGACTGCACTTTAAGCTTAGAATAGTCACAATAACATTTTTGACACTTTTCATTCTATATTTCAAAAGCATTTGCCCCTGCAAGTGAAGTTGAATTTGTACCCTTGGCTGAAGGGATAATGACCTATCAGTAACCAAATAGTTTTACTTAGTAATGCTCATTAAGTTCTCTATAATCTATTAAATGTAGTAGTATTAGTAGTAATAATAAAAGAAAGTAATTAATAGCAAAACTTTTATACCATCAATGGATGGAAAACAAAGATAGCATTCTATTATCTACTACTTAGCACCATACTTTATTCATACTAGAAATAGAAAAAATATTTTATTTTTATAAAAAAAGGAACAAAGAACAGTAGGATTAATGGTGTAAAGCATGAACTTTAGAATCAGGTGAGTACAGAATAAAATCTCAGTACCATCTGAAATTTTATCAACTGAGTCAAACTGAATTTTAATAAACTGTACTTTTAAAATGCCTCCTTCTGGCCCAGTCCAGTGACTCAGTGGATAAAGCATCAGCTCAGTCTGTGGATGTCCAGAGTTTGATTCCTGGTTAGAAGACACAGGAGCCCTGGCCGGTTGGCTCAGCGGTAGAGCGTCGGCCTGGCGTGCGGGGGACCTGGGTTCGATTCCCGGCCAGGGCACATAGGAGAAGCGCCCATTTGCTTCTCCACACCCCCCCCTCCTTCCTTTCTGTCTCTCTCTTCCCCTCCCACAGCCGAGGCTCCATTGGAGCAAAGATGGCCCGGGCGCTGGGGATGGCTCCTTGGCCTCTGCCCCAGGTGCTAGACTGGCTCTGGTCTCGGCAGAGCGACGCCCCGGAGGGGCAGAGCATCGCCCCCTGGTGGGCAGAGCGTCGCCCCTGGTGGGCGTGCCGGGTGGATCCCAGTTGGGCACATGCGGGAGTCTGTCTGACTGTCTCTCCCTGTTTCCAGCTTCAGAAAAATACAAAAAAAAAAAAAAAAAAAAAAAAAAGACACAGGAGAAGTGACCATCTGCTTTTGTCCCATTCCTTCTCCTTCTTTCCCTCTTTCCCTCCCACAGTTTGTAGCTCAATTGGTTCAAGCATGGTCCTGGGCACTCAGGATAGCTCAAATGGTCTGAATGCATCAGCCTCAGGCACTAACAACAGCTTGGTATTCCAACATCTGCCCCAGATGAGTTTGCTGGGTAGATCCCAGTTGGGGTGCATATGGGAGTCTGCCTCACTATCTCCTCTCTTCTTCTCTAATAATAAACAAACAAATAAATAAAATGCCTCCTTTATAATTTGCTATGAGGATTAAATGGCACATTTCACAAAGAGTACTTAGAAAAGAGCCTCGTATGAATATATGGGTTAAATAGCCACTGTAAAAGCCATTGTTACTGGCTGGCTAACTTCAAAGAAATTGCCACATTTATTATTAAATATTATTTGAAATAATGAAAATTATGTTTTATTTTAAATAAGTAATTATAATATTAAAAATACTAACTTGTTAGAAGTGTCTCATAATAGAGCAGTCAAGACATGGTAAACAGTCTAAAATATCATTTGATGTGCTTGTTTTTCTTTTGCATATCTTTGATGTAGCATCTGTTCAGATAGTTTGACCATTTTCATTGAACTGTTTGCTTCCTGGATACAAGTTTGAACTTAAATATGTACTTCCCAAATACTTTTTTCTCATTCTCAAATTTGTCTTTTTATTTTTCTAATAGTGTCTTACAATGAGCATGTAAGGTTGGTGGATAACGGGGAAAGGTCAGGCCCGGGAACTTTGGCTAGGACCATCCACAACCAAACACGCCAAAAGAAATTTCCCAGGAACCCTTTGGAAAACAGTGACCGTCTGCCAGCCCGTGAGATTTCACCATGTCATTTTAGCTCCACCACCCTAAGGACCCTTTAAATATCTCCCATGTGGTTCACCCCTTGCGACTTCCCTGGCCTCCATCTTTCCTCGGGGCCAGGGAACCTCATCAGGCAGGATGCAGGATGTGAGATGCACTGTACTGTTGTACTAAATAAAGCCTTTTGTTATTCCACAGTTTGTGGCTCCGACCCCTTCCTTCCTTCTCAGCAGGGAAAAATACCTTATATTTTGGTGCTGAAACCTGGGAGGAGTTAAAGTCCGCAAGGACAGCTCCTCTTCCAGTCCCCTCTGAGAAAGAACCAGTATCTCCGACCTTCCACCCACTTCGGTGCACGGTGTGGTAAGTCCCCTGCCTCCAGCCTTCCCCTCAGTTATTTCTGCCGAGACTCCCTGTCCAAAACCATAGCTACGTCAAGAAAGTCTTTTTGTTCCGAGTGCATGTGCTCATGGAGACATTCCGAACACATCCACTTTACCTTATCCATCCATTGCCAGAGCTTGAGTTTTAGGATGCTGATACTCAAATCTGACCACTCTGAGGACTGAGGGCAGCCATGGGGGCACAGGAATCTCCCTCCTTAAAGAAGAAGAAACTGTTCTTCTTCTCCGCTGTGGCCAGGCCACAGAACCCACTGAATTAGCCTCCTGAAGGGACTTTCAGTGTTAACACCCTCACCAATTTAACTATCACCAAAAAAGCTGGGAGCTGGTTGGAGATCCCTTACATTCACGGCTTCTAATTATTTGTGCACCTGTCCTTAATATCTATGCTGCCTCTTCCACTGCGCAGGCCTTTTTCTGGCCAGAGAAACCTCACCTAAAACCTCCACTCCTGATCTTTCTTACTCCAAAGACTACTAACTCTCTTTCTCTCCTGCCTGACCCCCGGGGGTGCCTCTCTCTCTCTCTCCCTCTCTCTCTCTCTCTCTCTCTCTCAGACCTCTCTCTGGTCCCTCTGTGGACCTCTTTATGCTTGGACCTCTTTGCTCCCAAAATCCCCTCCCTTTGCAAAATCCTGTTTCTTATTCACCACTGCCATTCTCTTTCTCCTCCCCTGCTGGTCAGGGGCCCCTCTCTTCTCCACTATGTTCTTAAATCCCTCCTCAATCAGGCCTTTCTTCACCTACTATTGGCTCTTACACCAGTTTGCAGGACCCCAAGGCCCAACCCCAATTTTCTTGCAGAAAGTTCTTGCCCTGTCCTGCCTCTGGCTCCAGTGTTTCCTGCCAGCTCTGGGTGCCAGGCTCCTCACGAGCCCCCCTTCTCTTATTCTCAACCCCCAAACTCCTATCCGGAACCTGTGAACACAGCATTTAAAGTTTTTAATTGTCCCAACTAGTAATAACAGGCCAAGGTTGTTTGTCAGGCCTGCATGCAGCAGAAGGTAATGCTCCAAACCCAAACTCTTGTGGCAGCCCTGAGACCAGCAGAGACACCAGCAGCTTGCTTTAAGTGTGGCAAGCAGAATCATTGGTCCCAGCAGGGCCCCTTCCCGTGGCTGCTCACTGAGCCCTGCCCTGACTGCACAGCCCAGTCATTGGCAGAGAAATTGACCCTTTGGGCAGCAGGCTTTTCCTCAGTGCCTCTATGTGGAGGACAAGCTGCCCAAATGGGAAGGCCAATCCAGCTAGGTAGGTGCATCGTTCAAACTCCTAGGACATGGCCTGGACTCGGAGAACCCAGGATATGCTACAACTAGTGGGTAAGTCCATCTCATTTCTTGTGGACATGGGGACTTCCTTCTCTGTTTTGCCAGCACACTCTGGACCGCTAGTTCCCTCACAGGTCTCGGTTATGGGAATGGTTGGAACCCCTTCCTTTCCCCTTTTATGCCACTCCTGACATGCAGTTTTGCCTCAAGCTTGCCTCCTTACAGGACCACTGGCAGTCAGAACCACTGGACTCCATCCATCTCCAGTTCACCAAAAGGCTGGACCCTGCAAATCCTCCTATTACTCCTCTTTTTTTTTAAATCCTTACAGGACCGCATCTGCAAAGTTTCTCCAGTCACGGCCAAACAGATGTTCCTCCTGACACCCCTCCAAGCCACCACCTTCCGATCTCCCCCTCCACACAATGCCCCCAATCAGCAGGAAGTAGCCAGATGAATAAACAGCGCCCCTATTCTATTTAACACAAAAGGTCAGAATGTAAGGTCGGTAGATAATGGGGAAAGGTCAGGCCCGGAAACTTTGGCTAGGATGCCCACAACCAAGCACGCCAAAAGAAACTTCTCAGGAGTCCTTTGGAAAACAGCAACCGTCTGCCAGCCAGTGAGATTTTACCACGTCATATTAGCTCGACCACCCTAGGGACCCTTTAAATATCTCCCACGCGGGTCACCCTTTGTGACTTTCTTGGCCTCCATCTTTCCTCGAGGCCAGGGAACCTTGTCGGGCAGGATGCGCTGTACTAAATAAAGCCTTTGCTATTCCACACTTTCTGGTTCCAGCCCCCTTCCTTCCTTCTTGGCGGGAAAAATATCTTACAGAGCATACATTCCTAAATTTGAGAATTTCAATATAACATTTTTTTTCTTTTATGCATTGTTTTGGTTTCTTGTCTAAGAAATTTTTGCCTAACTCAAGATCATAAATATTTCATTCTGTTTTCTTATAAAAGATTTATACAATATTTTTAGGTTTATACTTAGTTTATAAACCTTTTAGAGTTAATTTTTCCTTATGGTGAAGTGTCATACAGATATTCAATTGTTTCAGAACCATTTATTCACAAGACATTCTCCACTGAACTGCTTTTGAACCTTTGTAGATAATCAACAGACAATATAAATCTGTGTATTTATTTCTGCTTTCTACATTCTGTTTCATTGATCTATTGTCTATCTTCTTGCCAATATCACATTGCTTTCATTATTACAACTTTATTGTAAGTCCTGAAATCAGATAAAGTCAGTTCTCTGACTTGATTCTTCTCAATCTTGTGTTGACTTTTCTCTCTCCTTATAAACTTTATAATCAGTTTGTTAATACAACATAATTTGCTGGAATAATGACTGGTATTGTGTTAAAGCTATATATCAGGATTGGAAAAATTGGCATCTTAACAATACTGGGTCTTTTTATGCATGTGCTTAGATTATTTTTATATTTATTTAGATCTTTGATTTCATACATCATAATTTTATAATTTCCCTCATATAGATTAAATACATGTTTTCTTAGATATATAACAAAGTATATATAATTTTTTGGTAATAATGCAAATGATATTGTGTTTTTATTTTCAAATACCATTTTTTTGTAGCTGGTATATAAAAAGCAATTGACTTTTTTAAAATTTTTTTATTTATTCATTTTAGAGAGGAGAGGGAAAGACAGAGAGGGGGAGAGAGAGAGAGGAGAGACAGAGAGAGAAGGGGGGAGGAGTTGGAAGCATTTCATATGTGCCTTGACCAGGCAAGCCCAGGGTTTCAAACCGGCGACCTCAGCATTTCCAGGCTGACGTTTTATCCACTGCGCCACCACAGGTCAGGCCAAAAGGAATTGACTTTTGTATATAAATATCATATTCTGCAAACTTGCTATAATTTCTTATTAATTCAAGGAATATCTTTTTTTATTATGTAGGTTTTTAATATAGACAGTAATCTTGTGAACCAAGGCCATTTTATTTCTTCCTTTTTAATCTGTATGCTTTATATTTCCTTTTATTGTCTTATTACATCATCTAAGACTTCTAATAAGATGTTAAATATTGTGTGAAAGCACACATACCTGCCTTTTTTCAGACCTTCTTGGAAAAGCATCTAGTTTCTCACATTAAGTATGATGCCAGCTGTGTATGTTTTATAGAGTTCTTATCAAGTTCAGAGACTTCTCCTTTATTCCCAGTTTGCTACAGATTTTTTTTTGATTATGAATGGGTGTTGGACTTTGTCAAATACTTTTTCTGCATCAATGGATATAATTATGTGATTTTTCTTCTTTAGCTTGTTGATGTGATGAATTACATAAATTGATTTTTGAATGCTGAGCTATCCTTTTATACCTGAAATAAATCCCACTTTGTTGTGCTTTATAATTCTTTTATAAAGTATTGTATTCAATTTTCTATTATTTTTTAAGGATATTTGCATCTATGTTCATGTGAGATATTGATCTATAGCTTTTCTATTTGTAATGTCTCCCTCTTGTTTTGGTATTAGGATAATGCTGGCTCATAACATAAGTTAGGAAGCATTCTATCTGCCTCAAATTTCTAAAAGGAATAGCAAATAATTTCTTCCTTTAATATTTGATGTAATTCACCAAAGAGCTCTCCTGGACCTGATGCTTTCTGTTTTGGAAGCTTATTGATTATTGATTCAATTTATTTAATCAATATAGGCCAATGTATTTTATCTATACTGTGAGTTTTGGTAACACTGTCTCTTATAAAAATTGGAGTAATACATCTATTTTATTAAATTTCTGGGCATTTATTTATAATATTCCTTTGTTATTATCCATTTAGAACCCACATAATCAGTAGTGGTGTTTCTCCTCTTTTGTTTCTGATACTAGTTATTTATGTTTTCTCTCTATTTTTCTTTTGTATTACTTTCAATTGATTTATATTTTCTCCTCATTCTTTTTTTTTTCTTCTATTTTTCTGAAGTTAGAAATAGGGAGGCAATCAGACAGACTCCTGCATGCGCCCAACTGGGATCCACCCGGCATGCCCACCAGGGGCCAAGCTCTGCCCATCTGGGGCATTGCTCTGTTGTAACCAGAGCCATTCTAGCACCTGAGGCAGAGGCCTTAGAGCCATCCTCAGTGCCCGGGCCAACTTTGCTCCAATTGAGCCTTGGCTGCGGGAGGGGAAGAGAGAGACAGAGAGGAAGGAGAGGGGGAGGAGTGGAGAAGCAGATGGGTGTTTCTCCTGTGTGCCCTGGCCGGGAATCAAACCCAGGACTCCTGCACGCCAGGCCAACGCTCTACCACTGAGCCAACAGGCCAGGGCCTTCTCATTCTTATTTATAATTTAATGTTTTGTTTTGTTTTTTTTTTGCATTACTGTTTAAGTTGTTTCAAGTATCAGCCATTATAAAATTTCCTTTATTGGGTGCCTAAGATTGTCAAATTATTGTTAATATCTTTGAGGTTTATTCTGTAATGAGGTTAAGTTACTTGAAAACAAGTTGATCTTTTGGAAGCTTGACTTTTTAACTTTGTTAAATGGGTTTATCATAGTGTTTAGACTGGATGTTAATTTCCCCCCATTTCTGGGTACTCTTCCAGATGAGGTTGTGGGAACAGGCACTACTTCCTTCCCTGTGTGAGCTCTGATTGTTACCAGAACCAACCAGGATTCATGTTGTCTGTTGCCTTTTCTGCCAATTTCACAGGAGACAGGGGTCAAATAGGTATAAGAGTTTTTCATTCAAATTGCAGCAACTTGAGAAGGCAGGGACTCCTATTCAAAAGAAGTGCCTTAACAGTCTTGGATGACTGGCCATTTTATATATCTTTTGGAAAGTTAGTAATTTATTATTGAGCATGTAGTTAGTCACTGTAGGGAAATCAGCTATGGTTAGGCTTGCTTGCTTGTTTTCTGGCTGCACGCACTTTGCATGATTAATGCATGAGCATGTGGCAGAAAACTACATATGTGTGTGTTTGTGTGTGTGTGGGGGTGTGTGGGTGTAGCCTATATAAGGCTATGAGTACTTTTCTGAGATGGCGGTTTTCTTGATTGCTTGACTGCTGCTGTGAGGGGCAGTTTTCCTTTTTGCTCTCCTGCCCTTGCAAAAATCCAGTAAACAAGAATGGCTCAAAGCCTTTTGACTCCACAGCTCTTCTCTTTTCTGGCCAAATCCAATGTGTTCCTGCCCGGCCTTAAAAACCAACATTGCAGTCACATAGCAGTGTGCAGGTGATGAGAGTCTGGTTTGTAGGGAAGCCTTCCCAGAATGTCCTTCTGATTCTGATGTCCTTGATGTTTTCTACAGAAGGGGCCAGGGTCTGGGAGTATGTCTGGAAACTTTCCACAAGAGAAACTCCCTGCATTCCTTCAGAAACAAAGTAAAAATTAAAATTTGTGAGATAAGTTCCTAATTAATTTATAGGCCTTAACTTTTCACAATAAATCCTGTGAATAGGCTTTTACAAACAACTATTGTGATTTAAAATCCCTTAATTGTCAGGTCCCTCCCAATGTCAGCTTTCCCCCACATTCCTGCAGAGGTAAACTTTTTTTTTTCTTTTTTTTTTAATTTATTCATTTTAGAGAGGAGAGAGAAAGAGAGAGAGAGAGAGAGAGAGAGAAGGTGGGGAGGAGCTGGAAGCATCAACTCCCATATGTGCCTTGACCAGGCAAGCCCAGGGTTTCAAACCGGCGACCTCACATTTCCAGGTCGACGCTTTATCCACTGTCCCACCACAGGTCAGGACCAGAGGTAAACTTTTGCCTGAATTTCAAAGTAGAGGCCAAGAAGCCATTAAAAGAGAATAACAAGCAGATTACCTATTTCCTAATCCTTACATATCACCTATTCATTACAACTAAAAATCTACTATTACCAATGCCACATGTCTCGCTTTTGGGCTCCCCTTTCATGACGATTTTTATTTCTAATTCCGTTCAGATGCAATTTCCCCCGGGGATCCTATAATTTTCTTAATTGGTTCTATATTTCTCAGTATTCACCTGAATAAACAAAGAGAAACAGCTATAGGTCTCCAGAGTTGCTTCCAGTATTCTAGCCTGTAAATCTGGGAGCCTGAAGCTCTCAGTCTCTCATCTGTCCTTTCAGTTCATAGTGTTTGCCTGGCTTTGCCTTGTTTCTCTCTCCTTTTGCCTTGACCTAGAAACTCTCTTTAGCCAGTGTTCTGGAGGCAGTCATAGATATTATCTCTGTTTTTTCATATCTTAGGAATTAGCCTGATATCCAATGTCATGAGCAATTTTGTTTTATAACTGTGTTCATGGGGGGGGGTAGTTTCAGATGGGAAGGTACACCTGTTTTTTATTGCCCCTTCTTTTTTTTTTTTGTATTTTTCTGAAGTTGGAAACGGGGAGGCAGTCAGAAAGACTCCCGCATGCACCCAACTGGGATCCACCCTGTATGCCCACCAGGGGGCGATGCTCTGCCCATCTGGGGTGCTGCTCTGCCCATCTGGGGCGCTGCTCTGTTGCGACCAGAGCCATTGTAGTGCCTGAGGCAGAGGCCATGGAGCCATCCTCAGTGCCCGGGCCAACTTTGCTCCAATGGAGCCTCAGCTGCAGGAGGGGAAGAGAGAGACAGAGAGGAAGGAGAGGGGGAGGAGTGGAGAAGCAAATGGGCGCTTCTCCTGTATGCCCTGGCCAGGAATCGAACCCAGGACTCCTGCACGCCAGGCTGACGCTCTACCACTGAGCCAACCGGCAGGGCTATTTCCCCTTTTTGACAGACAGTACATATCAGTAGTACAAATCTGTATCTGTGTTACCGTTCAGGTAAGTCACAGAAATTTTACTCAGTCACACTTAGTTTATGAGGAGGATTAACTGACTTAAGAAATCTAAAAAGAAATTGAATACAGTTGCATGTGAGGACACACATTCTCTTAGAAATCAGGAATACTTGAACTGTAAGCAATCTCTTCATTTTTCCAACTCCTGCTTAATTCTATGCTTTAGTCTCATTCTTTCTTACTAAAGGCCACATCTTCTCCTCCCTGGCCATAAAAAACAAATACACAAACAAATGAAAAAAATAACCCAGGTGATTTATATCTATATATTTGAGCATTGAAAAGAAGGTGTTTTGAAGCTTTTTGGTAGAGAGACACATTGGCCCTACATGATTCAGTTTTTCACACTGAGCTTCATTAATTTTAGCTAAGAAGACCATTTGAGCATCATTATCTATGTATGAGATGGTGGTGATGGTGGATAGGTAGAGAGATTGCCATCAGAAAAAAATTGATGTTCAGACAGCCCTACAACTGTTCCTTAGAACTTAATGATGTCACATCAGTAGTCATTTAGGGAGAATATAACAATATTGCTCTTATTAGAATATGCTGAAATTCTTATCTTTCTAGGAAAATGAAATATTCAATGGAATATGTATTGATCATTCTAGTTTTGTATCTTTCAGTCAAAATTAACATTACTTCTATATGGCAGACATATCTTGAAGTACAATAAAATCTTAGTGACTCAAGTCTTTTAACTTTTTTGAAGATATGCCATCTTAACATGCAAAGACATTTACTGTTGATATTATAGCTTTTCAGATGTTTTTGTTTTTAATGTTTATTTTCATGTACAGCTTACAATTTGTCATTTCATTGTCACTTTTAATTTATTTATACTTATAGACCTTATCATTTCTTTGATAGAAGGTTAAATAGCATATTTATGGGTCATAACAAAGTGGCCCCTATCTGGCTGTACTCTCTTCAATATTACTTAGATTAATGTAGATATAGGACTAAAGATTTGTTTCAGAATAACTTAAAAGTTACTATCACTGTCAGAGACATTACAGCAGCTTCCATCAGTGTCATGTTTGGAAGTCAATAATACATTTATTTTTCTTCAGCTGATAGGGATATAGATCTGACTATCAGATGAGTCAATCACAAATTAGAGAGGAGGAAAGGTAATGATTATCAGTTTGCAAAGTAAACAATTTACTATATCTTTGGCTAGATTTCATTTAATTAAAATGCAAGAAATTCAGCTCCCCCCAAAAAAGACATATTTTGAGAAAAATCAGGTTTTAGTCTTATATTTAAAAGAAAGTTTGAAAAGTAAGTTAATTGTAAACTTTTACTATTTATTTATTTTTTTATTTTTCTGAAGTTAGAAGTGGGAAAGCAGACAGACTCCTGCATGAGCTCGACCAGGATTCACCTGGCATACCCACCAGGGGGCAATGCCAGGACCCTCTGGGGCGTTGCTTCACTGCAATCAGAGCCATTCTAGCACCTGAGGCAGAGGCAATGGGGCCATCCTCAGCACCCCGGCCAACTTTGCTCTAATGGAACCTTGGCTGTGTGAGGGAAAGAGAGAGATAGAGAGGAAGGAGAAGGGGAAAGGTGGAGAAGCAGATGGGCCCTGACCAGGAATTGAACCCAGGACTTCTTCACACTGGGCCCATGCTCTACCACTGAGACAATTCTTATAATTTTTTAAGTTATTTTCTATGTCACCAGATAACATAGAAAATGGGTTATCTCAGACAATGGCTATCTCAGATGTAGTAATAAAGTGAAACAAAACACAATGAAGTTTATTTAATACATTCGCACTAAAACTTGTTCATGTGAAGTAAAGCAAGCAGTTTAGGTGGTCAGAAATATCTCTAATATATTCTTACATCCAAGTTGACCTTATAATAATATTATTTATTTAACTCTTTTATTCAGTATAAACATAGTGTATATCAGGCCATGAACCAAGCTTTTGAAATATAATACTTCTTAAAAAAAATCACAAGTTACTCAGATTTTAACAATCGCTAGGCAATAGTAAGCATTTAAATAAAGTCAATGATTTATGGTTAGTGACAGAATAAAAACATACAAAGTAAGGAATAATTAATCCCACTTGGGATTTTTTCAGGAAATAAATTTAGGCTATTATCATGAAAAACAGGGGAGATCATAGAACAGACAGAGATGTGAAAAGCTTATATATTATAAATCATTGTATAAATAAGTGGAAGATGATATTATTCTTATAGAATTATAACAAGTTTAGTGAATGTTAAATTTAGCAGTCATAAGATGTGTTGGTGCCTGAGGGTAGGTGAGGCAAAAATCAGACAAATGGTTTTACATGATACTTAAATCTTTGAATATAAGCTTTGAATCATCTGAGAACAATAGCATGACTGAAGCAGAGATATAATATGATTTACATGATATTATTTTCTCATAATTAAGGATACAGTATTAATAAAACAATTAATTTTCATCATTCATAAAAAAATGTTTTGCATGTTGATCTCCCTCATGTTAAAAAAATTTCTGAGTTATTAACTCCCTTATTTCTTCACATTTTATATTCAAATTAATAGAAAATAAAGAAACAAAAATGAAGTGGGGAGAAATGATAGGCATCACCACTTTTTAAAAGTAAATAAGAATATTTTTTACAGCTCTATGTTGTTGCAATTACACAGGTGACACTGTCATTGTTTATTTTTTCCTTAGATAATTTGAGGGGAACTCAGAAGTTTGTTATTTATGCAATTATTTCTTTATTGCCCTTTTAACGACATCCACCGAGTTTTATTAAACTTTCATCTAACTTCAGTGCCATAATATATAAAGTTTAAGTATCAAAAGGCAAATTTTATTATTTTCCTTTGCTTGTTTTGAAAAGTTGAGCAATAACTATGGTTGGGTTTTCAGAGTTCCTACTCATTGACTAGCTTTGCAAATTCAATTTTGATTATTAAATCATATTGTGGCTCTTACTGTTTGAAAACCTCTGAATAACAGTGGACCAGATGTTGTTGCCTGATTAGATAGTGAGATATTTTAATCACCAGCTGCAGCATCATAAACCTGCTCTTTGAATACTTCACTTTAAGTTTTCCATCTGCTTTTAGCATCTGGTCAGTTCTGTCTAGGTTGTCATTTTACTTCATTTTTTTTGTTACCCCACATATATTATTGCTTAAATGAAATTTCTCTACCAGTCATTGTGACCAAACCAGATAGCACTACTTTTTTAAGTTTAAAAACACACATTATTTAAGACATAATTGTAGTAATACTTATATTTCTATGGAATTTTTATTTCTCAACACATCTATGATACATGATATGGGCCAATAATACATTATGCTTAATATGACAACATTCACTAAAGACAATTTAATACTCTGACCCATTTAGATAAGGATCTATCCTTCTCTTTTTGAAAAAATGCATTAATAAAATATCCTTGCTATCTTTTTAATTTAAGTGAGCATTGCTATTTTTCTTTATTGTTTTTGCTCTCAGCTCCTGATTTCTTATCATTCAATCAAAACTTACTTCAGTGGATGTTTCATAAATATTTTATATGTATGTGAAGAAATTACTCTTGACTGTCATACTATACCCTATATGCTCCTTGCTGAAACTGAAGACGACAGGGAACTATATTTGTATAGAGTTTATTCACCCTTAATGTTACTGGGAATTCAAAATGCACTTCTTACCGTTTAACAATCAATCTGCAGAGGATCTGGAGTTAACTGGAAGCAGAGGGACCTGCTGAGACTGCTGAAGACCTGTATGGTTAGAGCTCCTGTGGTAACCAGCATCACTGTTGGTTTAGCTCCATTTGTAAGAATGGAACATTTGATTATGTGGTATAGGCACACCAGATGATTGATACTTTTGATTTAGACATTCAGTAAAACAAAGAAAGTCAAAAAGTTGGAAGTTATGAAATCTAGGTCAAGCTTTTAACACAACCAGACCTCCTGCTATGAGTCAATATTTACTTGACTCTCTTTTCCTTTTTAAAAGAAGTCAGAATGAAATGTTTTTAAAATCTCTTCTGACAGATGTAAATGTTAAAGAAAAATGTAAATCTTACTTGATTCTTCATCCATCCTCATATCAAAGGGGAGGGCATTTCTGTGGTAATAAAATCATGCAATGCTTACATAACTTTTTTACATACATACTTCTTGCAGTTTTTGTCAAAGGAGAGTTTTCTCTTTGTGATTAGTCACACCCTTGAGAAAGGCTGCCCGAAGAGCATAACTCACATCTGATTATATGTGTGTGTGCATAGATGTCTGTTTTTCTAGTCATTCTCCCTTACTCATTCCTTTGAGAGAAAACAGTGGAATCATTTTGCTCTAAGCTACTCTGTAGCGGTATAAGGGCCTTTGAAAACTGCCTTTCTCCTCAATAAGCCTGTGGAAAACTTTAATTATAGACCTCAACTTCCATCTTAGAATAGTATTTTTTCTCAGTCACCTTGTACTGTTTCTAAGTTGCCCAACTAAGAAGGGCTGGAATTATATAAACTTTCTTTACCAAAAAAAACAGCAGCTTTACAATGGATAGGATGTATCAATAAAACACAAAGTGACTGGGTTAGCTACAATCATCATTAAACAAGGACACGTGGAAAATTACCGTGGATAACTGGGTCTGTGGCTTGACGAGAGTAAGTGTCACAAATAAACTGTTAGTGATTTTACTTGTGCCACAATCCATCTTTAAAATTTAATAAGTGGAGCAAAATGGTGGTATATATGATGCCATGATTCTTCAAGAAGGTGGAAAAGCATCCAAAATAATGATAATAATAATAATGATAATAACTTACACATCTAAAGAAGTAGATGGTTGTCTAAAAGGAGACAATTTAAAGATATCAGATTCTAAGACTCTTGTAATCTTAGGATTTTTCACATTTCAAGAAAGAATTAATGAAACTTTTAGCATTGCTAAGTGATTATCAAAGTTACTATGTGTCATATGTATCACCGGTACTCACATTACTTATTTCATCTTCATTTAGTAGTGAATGTCTTTCCCTGGCCAATTTAAAGCTGTAACTCAGATTTCTTTTTATAACAGCTGAATACAATTATACTATTGCATTGAATAGTGTGCTATAATTTATGTATCCAGTTCATAACGTGTCCAGTTTTCTATGATTGCATAATAACCACATTGAGAAACTGGGGACTATTGTACATTGAGGGATAAGTTTTTGGACATTTAAACTACCTGTGTTCAGACTTTTAATTACATTAGGAAGGAAGGTTGACATACTTCTTGGAGTCATATCATCAAACAAGGGTCAATATTACTTGATGCTTTTAGAAAAAAAAGATTTGAGGTTTCTCTTATTCACATTACTCATTATTCTATTTTCCTTGAAATGTTCTCTACATATAAAAATGTAGACATAAAGGTCAAGAAGGAAATACATTGACTCTGTCATTCTATTACTAGAAAGCTGACAATACACGTTGCATATACATAAATATATGCATGTATATATTTTTATATCAAGTGCTTTTTAGTCAGGATAAGAACTTACAAAAACAAAAGATACTTTTTTCTTTCTTTCTTTCTTTCTTTCTTTCTTTCTTTCTTTCTTTCTTTCTTTCTTTCTTTCTTTCTTTCTTTCTTTTTACAAAGACAGAAAATCAGAGAGAGGGACACAAAGGAACAGACAGTCAGAAAGAGAGATGTGAAGCATCAATTCTTCATTGTGGAACCTTAATTTTTCATTGACTGCTTTCTCATATGTGCCTTGACTGGGGGGCCACAGCAGACTGAGTGACCTCTTGCTCATGCCAGTGACCTTGGGCTCAAGCTGGTGAGCTTTGCTCAAACCAGATGAGCCTGAGCTCAAGCCAGTGACCTTGGTCCTCCATGTTCCAGTCTGACACTCTATCCACTGCTCCACCAGCTGGTCAGGCAAGATACTTTTAATTATATTCATCCATTACACACAAACTCACCTTTAACCATATGTCCTATGCTTATTATCCCACCAGTTATAAATTGTTCATTATCACTTATTAATTTTCAGTGTATAATGGAAGGGCCATTTCTTCCTCTGAGAACAAGAACTGATATATGATATAAATGTAAATCTCTATGAGAAACTGTGTTTATCCCATGCAGTTAACAGCATGAGCACATTTTCTAGCACCTGTGTCAGGATGGCCTGAAAGATTGTCCATTTCTACTTAATATATGTTGTCCTTACAAAACATCCAACATTAAAACTTTGCCATAACTATTACTGCCTGACACAAAAGTGTGTCTTAGTTTGAAAGAAAATTAATTTTGACTTTTAGTGCATAATGAAAACTGTTTTCTGAAACCTGAATAATTTTTAATTTATAAGCAATGATGCTTTGAATGGGAAATAAAGGGTGTTTATATGTGTTTCTCAGGACAGAATCCTAGAAAATGCAGGTGCTCCTTCAAAAAAGGGGTAAATAGGAGGTTCATTATTAATGACAATGTGAGATTTTTTTTTCTTAACTGAGAAGAGGAGAGGTAGAGAGACAGACTCCCGCATGCGCCCTCACTGGGATCCACCTGGCAAGTCCCCTATGGGGTGGTGCTTTGCCCATCTGGGGCTATTCCTCTGTTGCTTAGCAACTGAGCTATTTTAGTGCCTGAGGCAAGGCCATGGAGCCATCCTCAGTGCCTGGGGCCAGCTTGCTCCAACAGAGCCATGGCTATGGGAGGGCAAGAGAGATGAAGAGAGAAAGAGGAAGGAGAGGGGGCAGGGTGGAGAAGCAGTAGGTCACTTCTCCTGTGTGTCCCAACCAGGAATCAAACCCAGAACATCCCCACACTGGGCCAATGCTTTATTGCTGAGCCAACCAGCCAGGGTCCAAAGTGTGATACTGATGTGGATGGGATAATGATATACCCAAAAGCTATGGAAAAAATAGCTAAAAGTTGAATGTGTTAAAAAAATATTGTGAAAATTCAAAGGTTGCCCAAACCAGAATATTGGTAAGGGTGAATGTCTGGACCTTGTGCCCAGAATCCATAGGAGAGACCATAGAAGAGATACCAATGAACAGTGGGAATCACTGTATCGTGTCCCAAGACCAGAAGGATGAGCTATACCACAGTGGATGGCAGAACTCCATCACCCAAAAACCAAGTGCAAAAGGCCTTATCTCAGGGCTGGCCAACAAAGTCAGGTTACAGTTAAGGCACTGTCTTGTCACTGATGACTTCTATAAATTATATATTATTCTTTTTGATAAGTTTTATTTGTTTGCTCATTCTGGACTAAATGAGTTGTTTCTAGGCCATGAGTTACCCTCCAAGGGGAGCAACAGAATAGTCTGGCTGCACCAATGAACAGTGAAGTGTTACCACCAGCTTAGTGCTCTGAACTGTCCATTGGCAAGTTAGTATACTCATTTCAGATCTTAACTTGAAAAGAAAGTTGATATTTGTAGCTTGTAGTCAAAATGTTTAGTAGATATTTTTCACAGAAAATATTAGGACAATGAGAACACAAAAGTGCTTGCTTTCTGGCAAACACAGTTTTATTCAAATAAGATGGGTACCTCATTAAGCAGCACGTCTGTGCTTGATTGTTTTAGTCAGAACAGACAATGCACACTCTCTCTACAGATGTCTTTATAACTGTTTGTGGTGTTATTTTTAGCTTTTCTTAAAGTGTTATGCAGAAACCAAGGAAAGTAATATCAAGAAGATTTTATATATATGTGTGTGTGTTGTGTATGTGTGTAGGTGTCTATAACATAACTGTGAAGAAACCAAAGATTCAGTAATTTTTTCATTACATTGATTTGACAAAGTGGCCCCACATTTATCTGAGTAGCAACCTCTACCATCCCTCGTCACCTCTAAGCAACAGGTTTAGGATTATTAAAAGCCAAGTCTTGGAAGCCACTCTTGTACATTTTAATTTGATGAGAGAACCCTATAAGATTTATGAAACAGGTAGATATGCAAGTAAAGGAAATCCTGTCCAGCCAACATATATATTTTGTATTTTTCTGAAATGAGAAGTGGGGAGGCAGTCAGACAGACTTCCGCATGCACCCAACCAGGATCCACCTGGCATGCCCACCTGGGGGCGATGTTCTGCCCATATGGGATGTTGCTCCATTGCAATGGGAGCCATTCCTGTACCTGAGGCAGAGGCCATAGAACCATCCTCAGTACCTGGGCCAACTTTTGCTCCAATGGAGCCTTGGCTGTGGGAGGAGAAAAGAGAGATAAGTGAGAAAGCAGATAGAGAAGGCTGGAGAAACAGATGGGCACTTCTCTTGTGTGCCCTGGCTGGGAATCAAATCCAGGACTTCAACATACTGGACTGATGCTCTACCACTGAGCCAACCATCCAGGACCCAGTATAGCCAATGTTTTGTAGGTAAAGCTGCTCATTTAATTGCCCCACTCTGTGTCTCAAGATACTAATTGCCTTAGCCTAGTTTCTCCTAAGAGAGAAAAATCTGAGATTCATTTATGTACAAGTGATCTTTTTTTGGAAAAGTATCTCAAGAAATAAAAATGGAAACACTGGGAATAATTCAACAAGAGCAAAGGAAATGTCAGTATAACGGTGGTTTTTCAAAGCTTACCTCTGTGAACAACTGTGCTACACCTTGTCCTAACCTTCTAAATAACTCTAGAAAAGATACTTCAGATGGCATATGTGAGGGACTGAAGGGGGGTGTTTCAACACCTATTCCTATCTCCCATTATTCATGAAAGAAAGATTCCGCCCATCTCTTTTATACTACTCACTATGTTGTGCCTGTGTCAGTTCAGGGTGAGTTTCCAATGGTATCCCGCTGGCTGGAGCAGAAAAGCACAGAAGCAGAAAGCCAGAGTTAAATGCAACAGCAGAAGTAGATGCAGGCACACTGCACTTTTAAGAGGTGGACAATAACATTAAATTAAAATTGTGGAAGAATTCAATTAAAATTCCTCTTTCTTATTAAAACTATAATGTACTTTTTATTTAGAAATTAAATTTAATGGAGATACATGAGAAACACAAATCAAAACTACAGTGAGATTCCACTGCACACCTGTTAGATTGGCTGTTATCAACAAGACAAGTAAAAAGTATTTGAGAGGCTGTGGAGAAATAGGAACCCTCATTCACTGCTGGTGGGAATGTAAGCTGGTACAACCATTATGGAAGACAGTATGGTGGTTTCTCAAAAAATTAAGAATAGAATTACCATATATACCAAGCAATTCCTCTGCTGGGTAGGTACCCGAAAAACTCGAAAACATTTTTACGCAAAGACACATGCACCCCTATGTTCACTGTAGCTTTATTCACAGTGGCCAAGACACAAAAACAACCAAAGTGTCCCTTGAGAGAGGACTGGATAAAGTAGAATGTATTCTTTTAACACAAGGCTACATAAAGTTTAATTGAGAATGACTAATATGCAATATTAATAAGAAATACTCTATAATGTGGCATAAATTTATATAAATGTTTAAAAAATTATTTCAATGACAAATCTTAACACTTACCTGACTTTTTTGTTTGGTTGTGTTTGGTATTTTAATGCAAGTAAAGTTAATATGAGCAACATTATAGATAACTAATGCAAAAGGCCATTAATTGAAGTGAAATAGTCAAAAGAGATAACATGAAAGACTTTCAATTACCTCTGTTTCTCAGTCCTACAGAGAGAGGCATGACCTTTCCGATTGCTAGGGACTATTAGGATCATGATGCATTTGATCTGGGAAATAACAAATGAAATAAAATGAGCACTTATTAAATCAATCTTAACTTTTTTTTTATCACTTCTGAGGCAGTGTTTTTTACATAAAGGAGTGGAAGTATTGCACATATCTAAATCTAATTAATTTGAACGCTCATGAGCAAATCAACAGTCAACCATATTGGTTTCAGCAAATTGGCTTTGTTGAGAATGTAATGCCCTTTAAACTCCATTCTTGAAATCAAAATTTCATTAGCCCGTTGCCACATGCAGGGTTTGTGCTAATTCCCAGACCAGTCAATTAATCAATAGTATTCCATTATACATCCCAAGTCTCTAGCTTTGTAATTTTTGTGTTTCTCTTTATGTTTACCCAACAAGTTTACTATTCTTCACATTTGCACACTACGACGGTTTTTGTCCCCATAACAAACATTTAACTCACAGAGCACCCCACATATCTAACTTTTTTCTGTGTGGAACATTCATTTTATTTCCTACCTTTTTATTTAGTCATTTAGCATTAGAAATTCTAAATCAAAATTACATAATTTATTGAGTATTGTCCAGGGCATGCTCACAATTTAAGTTATCTTAATACAAATTAATTTCAGACATAAAATGATAACTAAATAGGAAAGCAATTAGAAGTTTTCAAACGATAACTCCTATGAAGCTTTTAGTATATATATACATGTATATATGTATATATGTGTGTGTGTGTGTGTGCTCACCAAAATTAGGGGATCAGGGAACCTACAGATACTCCAGTACTTTCAGCTTTTTGTATAGTGCATTTTCATCAATGAAATAAAAGTTGGTTTTACATCTCATTTGCATAATTGAACAACTTTCTTTGACTTGTTTGCTTTTCTGATGTTCTTGTTTAATAATAAAAATCAAATGCTTCTTTTTATTGCTTCTTATTAATTTTGAAATATCCCCTTTGTATGTATGTAAGTATGTATGTATGTACACTTGGGAAAAGTCTGGCATAAACTTCCAATACCTTTCTTAAATTATGATTAATCTCTTTTAGGTTCATAATACAGGTGATTTTCCACCATGGTAACTGTGGTTCTATATTAATCAAGGGTCAACTTGGTCATTATTAGTTTGTTTACCAAATAAAATGAGTTATTAGATAGGTTGCTTTTATTATTGAAGCCTAGTGTTTTTAAACTTTAAACTTTTTAGTTATAACCATTAGTGTTTCTAAGGTTAAAGTTCTTTCTATTGCTACTTACTAATGCCAAACCCATGATTTAGCATTAGAAGTGTTACGACTTTCCAAAAGCAAATATGTGCTACACAATTACATAGAAAAGAAATAATTTCACTGTCAAGCATTATCTAGGAGCCTTCCTCAACCATCTTAGTTATTTTATATATTAGCTCCATTTAAAGTATAGGTTAAAACAATATGTTAAAAGGTAAGAAATATGTTTCAGGGCCCTGGCCGGTTGGCTCAGCGGTAGAGCGTCGGCCTGGTGTGCGGGGGACCCGGGCTCGATTCCTGGCCAGGGCACATAGGAGAAGCGCCCATTTGCTTCTCCACCCCCCTCCTCCCCCCTCCTTCCTCTCTGTCTCTCTCTTCCCCTCCCGTAGCCGAGGCTCCATTGGAGCAAAGATGGCCCGGGCGCTGGGGATGGCTCCTTGGCCTCTGCCCCAGGCGCTAGAGTGGCTCTGGTTGCGGCAGAGCGACGCCCCGGAGGGGCAGAGCATCGCCCCCTGGTGGGCAGAGCGTTGCCCCTGGTGGGCGTGCCGGGTGGATCCCGGTTGGGTGCATGCGGGAGTCTGTCTGACTGTCTCTCCCCGTTTCCAGCTTCAGGAAAAAAAAGAAGAAAAAAAAAAAAAGAAATATGTTTCAGTATTTAAATTTGGAGAAAAAATTAGTCTTTATATTCTAAAGAGAGTATTCTATAAATTTATTTCAGAGGTCTAAATGAAGCTCACATTACTTTACTAGAAAATCATTCTAATTGATGAGTAATATCAAATAACATTAATTTATATATTTAGTTTGCAAGTTTTATAATTATTTCTACCTTGTGGAACATTTAAATATTTAAAACATGTTATTATTAGTTTCTATTTTGAATTAGATGCTATATCTTATGTTTGTCTTCTTAATCTCTATATTCTTTAAGAATGATGATGTTTTTATTAGTATATGGAAGTATGACATTGTTCATTTCATATCTCCATCTATACCTCTGAATCTATCATTATAAGTTAGACAAAAAAGTTTCTAAGAAACTCAACAGTCAAAGAAGAAATTATAATGAAAATTTAAAGCATTTACAGCTTATTGATATTTGACTTTTTTAAAATTAAAACTTCTCACAAGGTTTAATAGTATTTAGTTATTAAAGGTTAGTATGATGAAGTTACACAGGAAAAATGAAGTGAAGTGTACTCAGTATAACTCAAATTTCTTTGATGAGGGATCTCTTTTTTTTTTTTAAAGGAATTATGTATCTAGTGCTTCTTGGAATATAGATTGGGTAATTATTCCTTGGAAAAAAGTAAGACAAATAAAGAAGCATAGGTTTTTACCTTTCTACATTTTATAAAGAACAGATAATCAATAAAAATCTTGTGTTACTTTGATAACAGCTTTAACACAGAGAGAATAAAAACTGCTACAATACAATAACATGAAGAAAGATTTTATGCTTACATAGTCTTGGTACCAGTACAGTGATCAGAAATATTTTTCAGTGAAGTTTCAAAGCACCGAGAAGTATGTCTCAGTTCTTTCCCTTAAGAACAATAAAAGATTTGGTTACCTCACAAAAACCTTCTGAATTAAATTGTAAATTTAGTTAAGTTTATGGAACAATTAGGACATATTTGATTGCACATAACAACAAAAAGATAACTGCAGTGAAAACTTCTATTTGATTACAAGAGAATGGATACAATACCCTCAAGGACTCATCCCTGCAGTTTCTAAAGTACAGATTATTAGGAGTAGCCAGGTCTCTATCACCTGCTGTGGAAGGAGTTCCTCTGCTGCCACAGGCTTAGTTTGTTCTAGGAAAATCTTCTTTATACATTATCCCACATGGTGGGATCTGGGAGGTGCACTGAATGGAGATCATGCCTATCTGGAACTACCAGGCCCAAATCACTCTTTTCCTCTTAGGGCAAAGTCTGGTGCTTGAGAGTTGCTTCAGGAGATGACTAATCACAGGTGTGCATTTGCAGGAATTGGAATCTCCACTTCAAAAATACATACTTGAAACTTTAACAAGCGTCACATCTCTTTAATTTGAGACAATTATGCATGCTAGAAAATGTAGGTTGATAGGTGGCATTTAATGATAACATTTGAACCTGGATTCAGGCCTGTGATTCAGGCCAAGCCAATTAGCTGCCCGAGTCTTATGGCCCTGCCCAAGCCTATACTGTAGCCTGCCAGTCAGAATCTCTCATTCAACACATTAGGTGGGTGAAATTGCTCAAATAGTGCCTGCCTTCAATATGCCCTCCAAAAGTAACTATCTTTTTTCCTTTTTGCTGTCTCTCTCTCTCCCTTTTTCACTCCCTTTCTTCCTCCCTCTTCCCTTCCTCCTTTCCTTTCTCCTTTCTTTGTCCCTTGTCCTTCTCTTTTTTAATAATCAGGGCACAACTTCTAAATAAGGGTGTGTGTGTGTAGGTAGGAACGGTGTCCAGTTTCCCTCACGCTCTGATATACTGCCTGTTTAATCTGCTGCCTACTGAAAGCTATCTGACATAAACAACATTGCCGAAAACTTCGTATTATGTATAAACTTTGCCTTTTCCAACCCAGTGAAGCTACAAATGTTCAGAATTTGGCTATTCCTGTTTATCCACCAGCAAAATGAGCTTCTTGTAGCAAAACTCTATTTTTTAATTTTTTAATTTTATGTTCTGCCTTCATGTGGGTTGACTTAAAACAAAACAAAACAAAACAAAACAAACTTCTATCTCTTTGAACTTTACCTAAAGTTGCCCAATAGGTCAACACATTCAGATATTATGACATTTTCCTGATTCAACTCTAATTTTGTAGGCAGTAGATGAAAAATCTGAGTCTCATTGTACAACATAGATTACAGATTTACAGCTGTTTTAGTAACACATAAAGATTGCCAGCTTCTGTTATTGAAGAAGGGGAGGAGGGGTTCCAACTACCCTTTGTCCTCTCACCTTAGTTTAGTTAGTTCAAATTTCAGGATCTGTTACTATCAGTCCTTATTACTCTGCACCAAATTTTGCATCAGTTCAGGTGCTTTTGCTTACAAGTAATAGATGGTCACATAAATAGAGATGTCTTGGGTAGATCGTATAGCTCCTACACAAAGCTCTGGCATTTACTCTTATTGCTCTGGTGAGAGTCACACTTCCAGCCCTAAATAAATCCCTTGAGCCAGGAAAATGAAATTTGCTGACAGTTTTAGTCAATTTCTCATTGACAGGAACCTGGAGCTTTCGTATAGTCAGTTTTCAATGAATCTAATGAAAATTAGCTATAGTTTGAGGAAAGGGAAAGGGACTTGGAAGCTTAGAGTTCAACCAACAGATATACACTATCTCTATAAGTACTGTATTTCTGAGTATTATAATATTTGAAAATAATATTTAACTCTCCTTCTTAGAAATAGTCCACATGATATATTATATCAGTTATACTAAAAAGTAACTCCTTATGGAAACTAAGTGACAATAAGACGCTCTAGTAAGAACAGTCTGTAAATATTATGTAGCTGCCATACCACACTAAATATATATATATAATAATTGCCTGACCTGTGGTGGTGCCGTGGATAAAGTGTCGACCTGGAATACTGAGGTAGCTGGTTTGAAACCCTGAGCTTGACTGGTCAAAGCCCATATGGGAGATGATGTTTCCTGCTCCTCCCCCTTCTCTCTCTCTCTCTCTCTCTCTTCTTTATAAAATGAATAATGTCTAAAAAATAATAATAAACTAGGTTGTTGGTAGAGGGTATGCAAATTAAATTGACAATTAGTTTGCTTTGTTCACCTTTTTTAAATAAGGTTTTTGAACTTTAAATTTAATATATCCATAACAAAAAAAGATCAAAATACAAAAGTCTTTGTGCCTGAAGACCTATCAAGAGCTTGTTTGTGAAAAAATAGTTACCCTTAAAGAGGTCACTAAGCTGTCAAAGCTATAATTATAAATTCCCACATCACATTTGGAAGAAAGTATTGGCTCTGAAATGGGAGATCTGGGTTCAAAGCACTCAACTGTTAACTTATTTTATAATACAAAAACAAGTATGGGCTAAAAGATATTAAATTATGCTGCCATAGTTATTAGTACTTGACAAGCAGAGTTTTAAGATTAAATAATCAAATAAATGAATTAACTTAGCGAACAACTTAATACATAAATAGGAGTAATTCTCTTACTTTTGTTAAATACTATGTTTTGTTAGAATTGGAAATAAAAAGGGCTAATGGCATTTAATTAATGCACTGTCTTTCTTACTTGTCTTTGCTTTTTATGGTTCTTGTAAAGCTGTTTTTATTATCTCTGAATCCTCACCTTCGGCTGCTATGATGGTGTTGGGGGAGAACAAGTAACTTCCCAATTGAGTCACATTTAAAAATCTTTCTTTGTGGAGCAGTTCAGTCCACCATACCTGCGCTGTCTTTATAATAGCATTAAATACCCTGACTCACCACAGCAACTTCGGGTTTATTAATGACTCATTGATGACTCAACTTTTGTTTTACATTTATACATTTTATTCTACACCTCAATATACCTTTTTTTTTTTCAGACTTAAAACCCCTGGCAGTTTTATGTCTCTAGTTCATACTCTAGGGGGAGCCAAAAGATAATTGCTGAGATTCCAGCCCAGAATGTCCCCTGTGTCACTCCTGTGTGCCTCAGAAAATCACAGGAGAAATAGATTTGTTTTGTCAAGTATATCACGTCTGCTTCTGTGTCCAAGCTGAGGAAACTACTGTTTACCAGGCTGGCTCTAAGGACCATAATTATAAATAAAGTTTCTATTTAATGAGTGGATTCTTCAAAGTCACTGTTCTCCTTCGTTATGTTTATTTTAACTGTCCTTCTTATGTCTTTTGTTTATTAATTTATTTGTTTAACAGATGTAATTTAATATCTACTATTTTCCAGATACCAGGCTAGGTACTGTGTATATAGTAATGTCCAGAACTGGCCTGATACTCGTCAACATATGTTGATAATGTCAGTTACTTCAGAGAGGCTTCTGGATATGTGTATTTGATTAAGTAGCCCTAAAATTTTCAGGGGGGTCACATTCTGTTAATTCTCTTAAATAATTTTAAAATATCACTTTCTATTTGTATAAATGTGATTAATGAAACATATATAAATTTATTCTTGATAAAAATTAATATATTCAATTAGATTGCCTTCTGATTCTCCATTGATCAGCTTCTTACAACCTCCACCAATTCTAACAGCACCCTGGTCTCTCCACCAAAACATCACTTATACATTCCAGGCATTACTTACAGTTGTAAAATTGGATAGAAATTACCTTCATGTGTTAAATATACATAAATATGTGAAAGAGCTTTGCATAAGAAGAGATAATTTTGGATCTTCAATGAAGGAGATATTCAGAGCACTGGTAATAGCCACTAGAAAGGACTCTACAAATATGCATAAAAGTGTGTGTAGAGTGAAATCTTTGTTTTCCTTTTCTTTCCAGTGTATTTGAATAATGATTTCCATAAATAAAGAATCAAGTCATAAAATCTAGAAAGTGTCTGCCATCTTTTGTTTAAAAGTTGTTGACCTTTGTACTGTAAGAATTATAGTCATGTGACTTTGTCAGTGATATTTTAATATCTTTCAGGTTATTGAGACTTTCAAAAGGGAAAGATTTCTTTTCTTTGTGACAGAGACACACAGAGAAATAGAAAAAGAGATGGACAGAAAAGAAGAGAGATGAGAAGCATCAATTCTTAGTTGTGGCACTTTAGTTGTTCATTGACTGCTTTCTCATACATGCCTTGACTGGGGGCTACAGCAGAGCTAGTGACCCCTTGCTCAAGCCAGTGACCTTGGGCTCAAGCCAACAACGTTTGGGTTCAAGCCAGTGACCATGGGGTCATGTCTATGATCCCACACTAAGCCAGCGACACCATTCTCAAGCCAGGTGAGCCCGCGCTCAAACTGGCAACCTCAGGGTCTCGAACCTGGGTCCTCTGCATCCCAATCCGACACTCTATCCACTGCACCACTGCCTGGTCAGGCAGGGAGAGATTTCTGAAAAAGAAAATTGGTGTTATGAAAATAAGATTAAACACAGTGAGTAGATTCAGTCCTAATTGTTTTTTGTTTTAAAATATAGAAAGTAGATTTTTGGTTGGGGGCATAGATTGCTAGATAATAGTAGTCAAGATTATAAACAAGATTAGAGGTCATAGCTAAAAAGAGGTACATAAAAATAACATGATATATATCTGTTGTTTTGTCTTTTCATTAGTCACAATCTGCTCTGACTTATTTTCTTGACTGGGTTTGAGGGGAGTATGTTCCTGGCCCAAATTAAACCAATTTTTTGTTTTAGTTTCTGTTTTTTGTAACTGGCATAATTTATAAATAGTGACAATCTCTTTGACGTGTGGTTTGGAAAAATAAAAAATGTAAGTGAAGAAAGAGGGAATGAATTAGACATGTAGAGAAAGAAGGATACAGGTGACAGAAAACAAGTTTTTATTAGACTTTTAATTCATTTCTCATTCCCAACTGTTTGAATTTTTGCCCTTAATTTTCATAAGGCAATTTCATATCCTTATAAAAATTTCTGATTTTCCATATTCTATTTCAAGAGTGACTTTGGATCACTCATCCTAAGATTTTGGACAGTATATTCACATTATGGAATAACTTTTTCCAAATAAGTTGTAGCATTTTTTTACAGCCCTTAATGTCTGTCCTATATATATAAATCTGATCAGAAAATTGTAATGTGATAGTACTTATAGGCAATAATTTATATTACATTTAGAGTGGGTATTTTGGACCATCTGATGATTAGTTTATCTTTTGGACTTTGATGTGATACAATTAGTAATAATTCCAAATACTTTATTTTAAAATATGAAACCTCTGAAATATTAAATAAAATGAATATCAAATGCAATGTGCAAATTTTTTTGACAGTAGAAAGGTCATTAGCAAATGTAAAAAAAAAAGTCTTGTTTTAACTTTAGATTTATATTCTTTGTTCAGCTATTTAGTTACTCTGTTAACAAAATCTCATAGTAAACATTCCTGAATGACTCAAGCCTCCAGTGATTTCAAAGTGATCACAGGCAATACCCAGGTGTGAGGGCTGTGCAAAATCAATTCTCACGCCTGACCTGTGGTGGCGCAGTGGATAAAGCATCGACCTGGAAATGCTGAGGTCGCCGGTTCGAAACCCTGGGCTTGCCTGGTCAAGGCACATATGGGAGTTGATGCTTCCAGCTCCTCCCCCCTTCTCTCTCTCTGTCTCTCCTCTCTCTCTCTCTCTCTCTCTCTGTCTCTTCCTCTCCTCTCTAAAATGAATAAATAGGCCCTGGCCGGTTGGCTCAGTGGTAGAGTGTCGGCCTGGCGTGCAGAAGTCCTGGGTTCTATTCCCGGCCAGGGCACACAGGAGAAGTGCCCATCTGCTTCTCCACCCCTCCCCCTCTCCTTCCTCTCTGTCTCTCTCTTACCCTCCCGCAGCCAAGGCTCCATTGGAGCAAAGATGGCCCAGGCTCTGAGGATGGCTCCTTGGCCTCTGCCCCAGGCGCTAGAGTGGCTCTGGTCGCAATAGAGCGACACCCCGGAGGGGCAGAGCATCACCCCCTAGTGGGCAGAGCGTCGCCCCCTGGTGGGTGTGCTGGGTGGATCCTGGTCGGGCGCATGCGGGAGTCTGTCTGTCTCTCCCCGTTTCCAGCTTCAGAAAAATACAAAAAATAAATAAATAAATAAATAAAATAATAAAATGAATAAATAAAATAAAATAAAAAAACCCTGGGCTTGCCTGTTCAAGGCACATATGGGAGTTGATGCTTCCAGCTCCTCCCCCCTTCTCTCTCTCTGTCTCTCCTCTCTCTCCCTCTCTCTCTCTCCGTCTCTCCCTCTCCTCTCTAGAATGAATAAATAAAATAAAATAAAAAAACCCTGGGCTTGCCTGGTCAAGGCACATATGGGAGTTGATGCTTCCAGCTCCTCCCCCCTTCTCTCTCTCTGTCTCTCCTCTCCTCTCCTCTCTCTCTCTCTCTCTCTCTCTCTGTCTCTCCCTCTCCTCTCTAAAATGAATAAATAATAATAAAAAAAAACCCTGGGCTTGCCTGGTCAAGGCACATATGGGAGTTGATGCTTCCTGCTCCTTCCCCCTTCTCTCTCTCTCTCTCTCTCTCTCTCTCCCCTCTCTATAATGAATAAATAAAATCTTTAAAAAAATAAAAAGTATTTCTGGGGGGAAAAAATCAATTCTCACAAGGCTCCCTGTTTAGTCACACAGGGTTCTGAAACAGACAGAAGCTGATGGATATTTCATTTCTGACAGGTCAGGTTTGGAGACCAACACTATGAAACACTCTGGAAAATACTTTTTTTTTTCTCTTTTCTCTCAATGTTCAAAAGTAAGTATTGCAGTCACATGCATGAAAGGCTTTGTTCTTAGTTACTTGATTTGGACTCTTGCTGCAAGGTAGCCCATCAACTGTGTGCTGGTGCCAAGGAATCAGCATGTGATTATGGTGAACTGTGCTCAGGCCTGGACACAGGAAACCATATTTGAGCATAAAGCAGAAGCTTCTAGTCACTAGAGCATGAATGCAGAGAATGAGAGTGATGCTGTTCAGGCAAAGCAAGAAATTCATGACCTGTAACCTTAACATCAAGTCTGGTATATCTAGCCAGTGAAAGGTTTATTTTTAATGAGATGAATGAGCCTGCAGATTTTTGATTCAGTGAAGTCAGACAAGCCTACTGCACTTTGGCAAAACATCATGAAACATGATGAAATAGTATTTCTTTTTAAGAGTAAACCAGAATAAATACAAATTTGAGGCCCTGGCTGGTGCCTCAGTGGATAGAGTATATACCCTGTGTATGGACTTTCCAGGTTTGATTTTTGGTCAGGGCACACAGGAGGAGTGACCATCTGCTTCTCCCCTTCTCCTTCCCTCGCTTCTCTCTCTCTTATCTTCCTATAGCCAGTGGCTCGATTGGTTCCAGCATGGTGCTGAGCACTGAGGTTAGCTCTGTTGGAGTTCATCAGCCTCAGGTGCTAAAAATAGCTCAGAACTTGAGCACTGGTCCTAGATGGGTTTACTGGGTAGACCTCAGTTGGGTTGCATGCAAGAGTCTGCCTCACTATCTCCCCTCTTCACACCTAAGAAAATTTTTTTGAAACATCCAGTTTGTCATTCATCCCCATACATTTATACATACCCGGTCTGTGATCTGGCCAAATACGGATGTCAGTTGATATATATATATATATATATATATATATATATATATATATATATATATATATATATTATATTCTGTTACATATGTGCATACGCACACACATGCAATTCTCTTTGTAATGATTTTGGAAAGAGGTAGAGGAAAATACAATATATGTAATGCTCATCTTCATCCCTCTGATATCAGAAAGAAAATGCTATAAGTGGGTTTTAGTTGAAGTCCTTATATGCATTATTATTAGGACAGTGTGGCAACTTCTAGAATCTAGACTATTGAATTATGCTTACATGAGATCTTCTTAGGCTTCAGGGTCAAACCATCTGTAGATCACAGATGTACCTTCTTTCTAGTTATTAGAAACAAGAATTGATCACAACGGGCTCACAAGTGTAGACCATAACAAGGTAAGGCCCTTCTTCCCCAGGTGGAAGTTAACTTGTTGATTTTTGTTAGTTTAAGAAAGACTCACATAAATGTAAAAAAAAAAAAAAGTGGCAAGTAGTAATAGAGTTAAGGTTTATTGAGTAGTATCATGCCCTTCTCTAAGTACTTTTTAATTATTTTAGGTATTAATTTGATTAGGGCACACATTATTATATAATCTAGTTATTATATTCCCAATATACAAACTGGTAAAGTAAGGTACTAGAGAACACATTCTTTACTGTGATACAGAGCTAGAAGGCATTAGAGATAAGGTTTTGACCTAATGACTTACACAAGCTCAGAGTAGTAAGAGCTAGAATCAGAATTTGACCCAATGAAGTATGTCTTCAAGATATGAGCTCTTAGCCAGTACCTGACACTCTCACATACCTTTTTTAACAAGGTATTATAGCTGCCTTTTACTGATAAGAAAACATGGGCTTCAGCAATAGTCATTCCCCTTTCGTTGTTAACTTATTAAATTGTACAACTGGAATTCAAGCCCACGTTTACCTGACTCCAAAAAGGGCAATGAACACTATGTTACTGCTAGGTTAGCCAGCTGATAGAATATATTTATGTTTATCCATTACTGAGATGGTGTAGGCTTTTCCCAACTTTGTTTTACTCCTCTTTCAACTTACAGGTAATAATAAACTAAGGCAGATCAGTCAGAAAGGTATAAAGAAAAATCACTGCTTATACATAAAAAACCCACATAACTTGATTTTATAAATATTAAGTTTGGTCACAATATTAATGATTTTTTGGAAGAGTCTCATACCATAATGGAAAAGAAGGAAGATGAAAGAAAATTTTTCTCACTCTATAGTTCATAAAAATAAAATAGCTAATAAATGTATTAAAAAAATTACAACTTCACTCATAAGTACATACAAAATAAATTATATGCTATCTTCAAATTCCAGCTGGGCATATATTTATATGTTTGTAGTAACACTGAGGATGTGAGAAAACAGGTGGGCATTACTATATACTGGTATTGGAGTGTGGGTTGTTAAAATTATTTATAAAGGGCTTTTAGAAAACATGATCTAATATAAAAATCCTCATGTCCTTTGGTCAAAAATTTTACTTATAGAAATTTTTTTTCTAGATTTTATTTATTCTTCTTTTTTTTTTTTTGAGAGAGAGAGAGAGGAGACAGAGAGAGAGAAGGGGGAGGAGCAGAAAGCATCAAGTCCCATATATGATTGGAACTAGTGACCTCAGCATTCCAGGTCAATGCTTTTACCCACTGTGCCACCACAGGTCAGGCCCACTTATAGAAAATTTAATATTACACATGCTTGTTATGCATAGCAAGATGAACAAAGTTATTACAGCCCTATGATAAGATTTATAGGAATAAAAAAACTAAAGCCCCTCTTTAGGTGAAGTAATACATAGTGAATTAAGATATATTCACAATCAAATGTTAGTTACTTTCTATAAAAATGATTATTCTAAAGTATTTATATGTAGCAATCTATGTACTATATAATTATGTGAACAAAAACACCTAACAAAATGTACAAGCATGCATAGTATTTTCCTTTTACTTGACCACACACACTCACATGCACATATACAGACTTTCCAGAATCAAGTAAACAGAGATAAAGCGTCAGGCAACTCTAGTTTCAGAAATCTAGATAAAAGTTAAAAAAAAAAATTGGTGATTGAGATGTTGAAGTTATGGGCACCAAGTTTCAGCGGGAGAAATATGCTGGTATCTACACTGGGGCAAAGTATACTTTGTTTAGGCTACAGTGAGGGATACCTCACTTAGCTAATCGGGGGCTACTTTTAATAATCATTTAATCAATACATTATACATGTAGACTTAAAATATCTCATACTACTACTGCTACAAGGCTAAACCAAATTCAGCAAGCTTCTAACAATCCAATCCATTCTGCTCTTCAGAGGCAATATTTTTGATAATGTTATTATTTTCTGTAGTTTTCTTCACATTTTAATATGCATATATTAAAATTCTTATCAGTTTTAGATATCAGATATTTATCTTATTGTGTATGAGAATTTTAACTCCCTTAAACCTACTTACCTTGTATTTTCTTTCCTTTTCTCTCTTTCCTCCCTGTCCTCCCAATATAACATTACAACAGTTTAGTAAGTAAATACATTGAATTGATAAGTATTGATAACTGCTGAAAGAAAAATGTTTGCTATGATTACCCTTTGTTTTGTTTATATTTTGAGTTTATATGGATGACACTAGTGCCTATTTTTCTTTATATTCTTAGTTTCTTGAACATATAGTTTTCTTCTTTCTTTGTCTAACAAATTTATTAAATCGTTCTTGATATAATTATTTTCCACTTGAAGAAATGAATTAGATAATCTACAATTCCTTGTTTCTCTGCTTCTGTCTGCTACACTTTGGACTGATGACTCTTTGTAGTCATGATACAATAGGCACCATGGATGCTTAATCAGGCTGTATTGTGTGTTACATTATTATTTCTGTAATCTTCCTTTTCTTCTTGATTTACCTTGTCATTTTGATGGAGTATATTCTCCAGTAAAAACCTCAAATAACTTACATGTTTCATATATTCTTTGAAAACTTTATGAAAAATATCTTCATTTTACTTTTACTACTTAACTGAAAGGCAATACATACAAATATTTTCAAATTTTTATACTATGTTTGTGTGTATGTTTTTATAACACAAAACAGTAAGAAGTAAACATTCAATACACAGAATTGTAGCATTAAAACACCTTAGAAGAAATACTAGAAAATGGAAAAAATGGGTAAATGGGGTACCATTTTAAATATTTTTAATAACTTTTTTAAACACAAAGTAAAACAATGTGACTTTAAGTTTCTGGTCTGGTTGTAAGAAACTTGAAGGTTGCCATTCTGTTCAAGTAATAAGTAAAAAAAAAAAAAACAAAACAAAAACTAGATGACGTCAGAGTAATGGCGGGGTAGGAAGCGATTCCGATAAATCTCCCCCAAAACTCAACAAGATCTTCAACCAGAAACAGAAAAACCTATACTTGGAGTCTCCAGATGCTTCGCAATACACCCAAAGGTATGGTCGAGTGAAAAATTGGCTAAATATATAACCAAACCCCGAAGGAAATAGGGAGTAAGAAATGCTCCGCCTTCCTCACTAACCTAAACAGGGCGGCTTTCTCTGGTAACTGTGAATATAGAAACTGAGGCGGGCAAAGGGGGTGAATAGATTCAGGTCACAGCACAAACGGCTGAACCAGGCTGTGGCACGGAGATCCAAGCCGAGGAAAAACTGATCTTGTGGCAACCCGGGCAATACAAGCTAACACTCGCGCCAAACCCAAACAAAGAAAGACAAGCGGGGCGGCCATTTTACCCAGTCTCCTGGTTGGTGCGCAGTTAGTGGGCGAGAGATTTCTTCCTAGGCCCCAAGAGTGGGTGCCCGTGTTGCCCCACGGAGAGGCAGGGTCAGAGGCCTTTCTGTGGGCCAAGGGCAGAGTCTCTGGGCAGCCCCAGCGCCCTGGGAAAGCCACGCATGGGAAGGAGTGAGAACTAATTCCAACGGTGGAAATTTTTCGTGCTGCTGGGGGTTTCACTCAGAGGGAAAAGCGGCTGGCCTCATATCCGGGTTTGCGCGCGCAGATAGTGAATCAGAGATTCCTCTGAGTGCCTCGGCAGTGCACGCCCGTGTTATCGCACAGAGGGGCAGAGTCAGGGGCCTTTGTGTGGGCCAAAGCGGAATCTCGGACCGCCCCAGCGCCTTGCAAAAGCCGCACACGGGGACGGAGCGAGACTCAATTCCAACGCTGCAACTTTTCCCTGCGGTTGGGGGTTTCACTCAGAGCGTGAGACTGCTGGCCGGATATCCTGGTCTGCGCGCGCAGCCAGTGAGTGAGAGTTTCCTCCAAGCACCCCGGAAGTGGGCGCCTGCCTGTGTTACCGGACAGAGTGGCAGACAGAACCAGAGGTCTTTGAGTGGGCGGAAAGCCCGCCTGATTATGCTAGCAGCTCTGACTGACTGAGCCTTACCCAGAGCCCTGTGCTGAGTGGAAATAGAGTGGGGAGTTGCCAGCTCTTTGAGCCTCTTACTATCCAGGCAGAGGCAGCAGCAACCCCATAGCTGGATTATCAGGCTACTAATTGAGGAAGGGAAGACTAGGAGAAAGGCTCCAGGAACACGGACTCTCTCACTGTCGGAGCCTATAAATGCTAATAGCCTCGACTGCCAACGAGACTAAAGCACAATACATGACATTGCCATAGAGACTTATCAACTGCAAACCTCTACCTGAGCGTGCCAAAGGGGCAGAACCCGGGATACAGAGTCACCGACCAGGAAGAGGGAGAGAAAAGAAAAAGCAAGAAGATAACCTCTCAAAATCAAGAATAATCTGCAGACTTTATAACCTATCCCATTTTATTATATTTGTTCGTTTGTTTCTCTTATCTTCATTCTTGATACTTTTTTTCCTCCTCCAATTTGGCCGATTAACTCTCTGCCTGTCTTACTCTCTCCTCTCCTTGAACTACACTACCCATAAGTGTTACATCTCCCATTATCTTTTCTCTTCTCTTCCTTTCTCTCTATGAGGGTTGCACTCCAAAACCCTTAACTCTCTCTCTCTCTCTCTCTCTCTCTCCTTTCTTTTTTCTTCTTTTAGTGGTTCCCTCTTTTTTTCTCTCTCTCTCTTTCTTTTCTCCCTCTATATTAGTTTCTTCCTTCCTCCTTTACATCTCCTCTCATTCAAAACTCAATAACAAACAAATTATCTTTTCTGGGACTCAAACTTATGTTTGTGGCATTTTGGGGGGGTTTTACTTCACCTTTTTAACTCACTAGCAGTGCTCCCATCCCTGGCTCTCCATTTTATCTAGTTCTTGTTCCACTAAATACAATAGTAATTTTTTAATTTGTCTCCCCATTTTTCCGTTTTCCTCTTATTCCTCTCATCATAACTCTTAGACAACCAACACCTAAAAGCAAATCATTTTATTCTTGACCCAAATTTTTTCCTTATTTGCTTTTTGTGGGTCCATACGCTCTTTTTTTTTCTTTTCTTTTTCTCATTTTTCTTTTCTTTTTTTTTTTTTTTTTTTTTTTTTGCCCCTTTATTACTTTTCCTCAATTCAGGCCCTCCATCACAGGCATTGTTTGTTATAATTCACAGTTCACCACAAGATTTTTCTCAAGAAAGAGGGGAGAGGAGAGGAGAGGAAAAAAGGAGGGGGGAAATACTTTTCTTTTTTAAAAAATTTTTATTTTATTTTTCTTTATTTCATTATTAATTTTTTTTAAAAAAACAACTATTTTCGATTTTTAATTTTTTTTATTATTTTTTTAACTTTTTATTCTTTATTAAATCTCATTAATACTATCAACAAAACCATCCTCAGATGCCATTAAGGAAGAGAAAATCGAATATCATGGATACAAAAGAAAGAGAGGTAACACAGCTAGATGAGGAAAAATCTATGGAGAAAAAGTTTAATATATTGGAAACCTTGGAGCTAAATGACAGAGAATTCAAGATAGAAATCCTAAAAATCCTCCGAGATATACAAGAAAACACAGAAAGACAATTTAGGGAGCTCAGAAAACAACTCAATGAACACAAAGAATATATGTTCAAGGAAATTGAAACTATAAAAACAAATCAAACAGAGAT
Organism: Saccopteryx leptura; assembly: GCF_036850995.1. NCBI lineage: Eukaryota > Metazoa > Chordata > Mammalia > Chiroptera > Emballonuridae > Saccopteryx > Saccopteryx leptura. The sequence continues at coordinate 92,276,813 of NC_089504.1, read as the reverse complement.
GAAAAACTCAATTCACGAGCTGAAAAACGAAGTAACAAGCTTAGCTAATAGAACAGGTCAGATAGAAGAGAGGATTAGTGAAATAGAAGACAAGCAACTTGAGGCACAGCAGAGAGAAGAAGAAAGAGACTCAAAAATTAAAAAAAATGAGATAGCCCTACAAGAATTATCTGATTCCATCAAAAAGAATAACATAAGAATAATAGGTATAACAGAGGGAGAAGAGAGAGAAAATGGAATGGAGAACATACTCAAACAAATAATAGATGAGAACTTCCCAAGCCTGTGGAAAGAACTAAAGCCTCAAGTTCAAGAAGCAAACAGAACTCCGAGTTTTCTTAACCCCAACAAACCTACTCCAAGGCATATCATAATGAAATTGACACAAACCAACAGCAAAGAAAAAATTCTCAAGGCAGCCAGGGAAAAGAAGAATACAACATTAGATTATCATCAGATTTCTCAGCAGAAACTCTACAAGCTAGAAGAGAGTGGACCCCAATATTTAAAGTCCTGAAAGAGAGGAACTTTCAGCCACGAATACTATACCCATCAAAGCTATCCTTCAAATATGAAGGAGAAATAAAAACATTCACAGATACAGAAAAGATGAGGGAATTTATCATCAGAAAACCCCCACTCCAGGAATTACTAAAGGGGGTTCTCCAATCAGATACAAAGAACAAAAAAAAAAAAAACAGAGCCACAAGTAAAAGCTCCAAGAAGAACACAATAAAACCAAATTTAAACTGTGACAACAACAAAAAGAAAGAGGGGGAGATGATGGAGATTAACAGTAGCAAAGGACGATGGAGTGCAAAAGTACTCACAAAATAGTTCGCTACAATGAACAGGGTAGGGACCCTTTTCATTACTCAAAGATAACCACCATTGAAAAAATCACCACAGAAGCACATGAGATAAAAAAGATAGCAACAGAGGAAAGATGTATGGAATACAACCAAATAAAAACAAAAGATAGGAAAACGAAAGATAAGGATCAACCAAGACACAAAACTAACTGAAAGCAAGATATAAAATGGCAATAGGGAACTCACAAGTATCAATAATTACACTAAATGTAAACGGATTAAACTCACCAATAAAAAGGCACAGAGTAGCAGAATGGATTAAAAAAGAAAATCCAACTGTATGCTGCCTACAGGAAACTCATCTAAGTAACAAGGATAAAAACAAATTCAAAGTGAAAGGCTGGAAAACAATACCACAAGCAAATAACATCCAAAAAAAAGCAGGTGTAGCAATACTCATATCGGATAATACTGACTACAAGACAGGAAAAGTAATCAGAGACAAAAATGACCATTTCATAATGGCTAAGGGGACACTGAATCAAGAAGACATAACAATTCTTAATATATATGCACCAAACCAAGGAGCACCAAAATATATAAGACAGCTACTTATTGATCTTAAAAGAAAAACTGACAAAAACACAATCATACTTGGAGACCTCAATACACTGCTGACAGCTCTAGATCGGTCATCCAAACAGAGAATCAAAAAAGACATAGTGGCCTTAAACAAAACACTAGAGCACCTGGATATGATAGACATCTACAGGACATTTCATCCCAAAGTGACTGAGTATACGTTTTTCTCCAGTGTACATGGATCATTCTCAAGAATTGACCATATGTTGGGCCACAAAAACAACATCAGCAAATTCAGAAAAATTGAAGTTGTACCAAGCATATTTTCTGATCATAAAGCCTTGAAACTAGAATTCAACTGCAAAAAAGAGGAAAAAAATCCCACAAAAATGTGGAAATTAAACAACATACTTTTAAAAAATGAATGGATCAAAGAAGAAATAAGTTCAGAGATCAAAAGATATATACAGGCTAATGAAAATGAAAATACGACATATCAGAATCTATGGGATGCAGCAAAAGCAGTAATAAGAGGGAAGTTCATATCACTTCAGGCATATATGAACAAACAAGAGAGAGCCCAAGTGAACCACTTAACTTCCCACCTTAAGGAACTAGAAAAAGAAGAACAAAGACAACCCAAAACCAGCCGAAGAAAGGAGATAATAAAAATCAGAGCAGAAATAAATGAATTAGAGAACAGAAAAACTATAGAAAAAATTAATAGAACAAGTAGCTGGTTCTTTGCAAAGATCAACATAATTGACAAACCCTTGGCAAGACTTACCAAGGAAAAAAGAGAAAGAACTCATATAAACAAAATCCAAAATGAAAGAGGAGAAATCACCATGGACACCGTAGATATACAAAGAATTATTGTAGAATACTATGAAAAACTTTATGCCACTAAATTCAACAACCTAGAAGAAATGGATAAATTCCTAGAACAATACAACCTTCCTAGACTGAGTCAAGAAGAAGCAGAAAGCCTAAACAGACCTATCAGTAAAGAAGAAATAGAAAAAAACATTAAAAACCTCCCCAAAAATAAAAGTCCAGGCCCTGACAGCTATACAAGAGAATTTTATCAAACATTCAAAGAAGACTTGGTTCCTATTCTACTCAAAGTCTTCCAAAAAATTGAAGAAGAAGCAATACTTCCAAACACATTTTATGAGGCCAACATAACCCTCATACCAAAAACAGGCAAGGATGGCACAAAAAAAGAAAACTACAGACCAATATCTCTAATGAATACAGATGCTAAAATACTAAACAAAATACTAGCAAATCGAATACAACAACATATTAAAAAAATAATACATCATGATCGAGTGGGATTCATCCCAGAATCTCAAGGATGGTTCAACATACGTAAAACGGTTAACGTAATACACCATATCAACAAAACAAAGAACAAAAACCACATGATCTTATCAATAGACGCAGAAAAGGCTTTCGATAAAATACAACACAATTTTATGTTTAAGACTCTCAACAAAATGGGTATAGAAGGAAAATATCTCAACATGATAAAGGCCATATATGATAAACCATCAGCTAACATCATATTAAATGGCACTAAACTGAAGGCTTTCCCCCTTAAATCAGGAACAAGACAGGGTTGTCCACTCTCTCCACTCTTATTTAATGTGGTACTAGAGGTTCTAGCCAGAGCAATCAGACAAGACAAAGAAATAAAAGGCATCCATATCGGAAAAGAAGAAGTAAAGGTATCACTTTTTGCAGATGATATGATCCTATACATCGAAAACCCCAAAGAATCCACAAAAAGACTACTAGAAACAATAAGCCAATACAGTAAGGTCGCAGGATACAAAATTAACATACAGAAGTCAATAGCCTTTCTATATGCCAACAATGAAACAACTGAGAAGGAACTCAAAAGAATAATCCCCTTCACGATTGCAACAAAAAAAATAAAATACTTAGGAATAAACATAACAAAGAATGTAAAGGACTTATATAATGAAAACTATAAACCATTGTTAAGGGAAATCGAAAAAGATATAATTAGATGGAAGAATATACCTTGTTCTTGGCTAGGAAGAATAAATATAATCAAGATGGCTATATTACCCAAAGCAATAAACAAATTTAATGCAATTCCCATCAAACTTCCAATGACGCTTTTTAAAGAAATAGAGCAAAAAATCATCAGATTTATATGGAAATATAAAAAATCCCGAATAGCCAAAGCAATCCTAAAGAAAAAGAATGAAGCTGGGGGCATTACAATACCTGACTTCAAACTATATTATAGGGCCACGACAATCAAAACAGCATGGTATTGGCAGAAAAATAGACACTCAGACCAATGGAACAGAATAGAAAGTCCAGAAATAAAACCACATATATATAGTCAAATAATTTTTGATAAAGGGGCCAACAACACACAATGGAGAAAAGAAAGCCTCTTCAATAAATGGTGCTGGGAAAACTGGAAAGCCACATGCAAAAGAATGAAACTGGACTACAGTCTCTCCCCCTGTACAAAAATTAACTCAAAATGGATCAAAGATCTAAACATAAGACCTGAAACAATTAAGTACATAGAAGAAGACATAGGTACTCAACTCAGGGACCTGGGTTTTAAAGAGCATTTTATGAATTTGACTCCAATGGCAAGAGAAGTGAAGGCAAAAATTAATGAATGGGACTACATCAGACTAAGAAGTTTTTGCTCAGCAAGAGAAACTGATAACAAAATAAACAGAAAGCCAACTAAATGGGAAATGATATTTTCAAACAACAGCTCAGATAAGGGCCTAATATCCAAAATATACAAAGAACTCATAAAACTCAACAACAAACAAACAAACAATCCAATAAAAAAATGGGAAGAGGATATGAATAGACACTTCTCCCAGGAAGAAATACAAATGGCCAACAGATATATGAAAAGATGCTCATCTTCTTTAGCTATTAGAGAAATGCAAATCAAAACGGCAATGAGATACCACCTCACACCTGTTCGATTAGCTGTCATTAGCAAGACAGGTAATAGCAAATGTTGGAGAGGCTGTGGAGAAAAAGGAACCCTCATCCACTGTTGGTGGGAATGTAAAGTAGTACAACCATTATGGAAGAAAGTATGGTGGTTCCTCAAAAAACTGAAAATAGAACTACCTTATGACCCAGCAATCCCTCTACTGGGTATATATCCCAAAAACTCAGAAACATTGATACGTAAAGACACATGCAGCCCCATGTTTATTGCAGCATTGTTCACAGTGGCCAGGACATGGAAACAACCAAAAAGCCCATCAATAGATGACTGGATAAAGAAGATGTGGCACATATACACTATGGAATACTACTCAGCCATAAGAAATGATGACATCGGAACATTTACAGCAAAATGGTGGGATCTTGATAACATGATACGAAGCGAAATAAGTAAATCAGAAAAAAACAGGAACTGTATTATTCCATACGTAGGTGGGACATAATAGTGAAACTAAGAGAAATTGATAAGAGTGTGGTGGTTACGGGGGGGAGAGGGGAATGGGAGAGGGAAAGGGGGTGGGGAGGGGCACAAAGAAAACAGGATAGAAGGTGACAGAGGACAATCTGACTTTGGGTGGTGGGTATGCAAGATAATTGAACGACAAGATAACCTGGACTTGTTATCTTTGAATATATGTATCCTGAATATTGATGTCACCCCATTAAAAAAATAAAATTATTATGAAAAAGTTAAAAAAAAAAAAAAAACTAAAAAGACTAAACATCAACAACTTCTGAAATTTTTACAAGAAGTAAAGGCACACAGTGCAAAGAGTTGCCCCTGACTTGTAGAGAATTATAGGCTAATACAGAGAATCACAAGTCCCAGGAGTGAAGACCCTGAACAGAAACCTCTGCAGGAACAAGTGCCATGATAAACAAGCCTGAACCATAACCGAGGAATTTCTGGGGGCTCATTGTGGTGCTCTCTGAGAGTTCAAATCTCCAGGACAATCAGATCAAAACCAAAGGTGTTTCACATTTCTGTGAATTTTGCCACCAAGAGCTGGCGTTAGTTCTCACTGTGAATATTAGAGAAACATCTCTTTCTGTTTTTAACAGATGGAAGGGAAAAATATATAAACTAGACAAAGCTGCTTCCCAAATATTTATTCAGATTGTTGCTTTTGAAAATGAAGTTGTGCCCTGCCTAGTTGGCTGAGTGAATAGAGCTTTGGCCTGGTGTACAAATATCCCAGATTGATCTCTGGTCAGGGCATATATGAGAAGAGACCATCTTTTTCTCTTTTCTCTCTCTCCCCTTTTTCTTCCTCTTACTTTATCACAGTCAGTTGCTCAGTTGGTCCAAAGTTAGCCTTAGGCCTTGAGGTTAGCTTGGTTGGTCCAATTGTGTTAGCCTCAAGCACTAAAACTAGCTTGGTTGATTCGAGCATTGGCCCCAGACGAGGGTTGCCAGGTGGAACTGGTTGGGGCTTATGTGGGAGTCTGTTTAAAAATATCCCCTACTCTCACTTAAAAAAAATGAACTTATATTTTTTCTGGATTTTTACAATATCTCTGAAACTTTTTATATTCATTAATTTAATCAATGAAATATTTTAAAGAATAACCAGAATTTTAGGAACATGGAACATATATTTCAAATCCTTATTTAAATCATGTTTCTTCCAGCCTTTCTGCAGAAAATAAGCTATAAGTTGTAGTGACATAAAAATATAAGTAAGTTCTAAATAAAACAAATTTTTAAATGTTTTGTATTGCAAATATATTGAAACTAATTGTGTCTGTCAATATGGGCCAGGAAATTATTATAGCTTTTAACCTGAAAAAAAGGATTTTAAATAGATACTTTGTGTGAGAAGTATAGTTTTTCTAAATTCAGATAGTTTTTATTTAACATATTAATGATTTGACTTACTCATACTATTTATGGTTATGGAAAAATAAGACTTGATGAGATAAAATAAAAAGCTACACATTATATAAAAATAATGTATAATATGTAAGTATAAATTTATAATCTTATTGCTTAAGTAATGGTGGCATTGCAATTTTAACATTTAATGTAAAATGCAACATTAAGCCCATAAGATTAAAATGTTGTTTTAAAAAATGCATTTAATGACAGCATTCTGTTTTTAATAATCTATAAATTTATTTAAATATCTTAAAAGTGAGGGAAATGTTTATCGATCAAATTAAAATGGGATATTGGTTTTATGCACCTCAGAGAACATATAATAATGATTTTCCCATCACTGTACTGAAATTATAGTTGATGTGCAATAAAGTTAATAGATCATGATATTGCTACTCATTTTATTATTTACAATTTTATTGATATTTTATAATTTTATTGTTGAAGAATTACCAGAAAACCCAACTGAATAGCTAGAAATTCAAACTAGAAAATGATATAGCAGATTTTTTTCTTTATCACTTAATTTCATTTTGTTTTTTCTCTTAATTATTGAGTGGTAGAAAATGTTCATGTGGGAGGACATAGTAAATAAAACAGCTTGCTTTTTCTCCAGAAAGATGCAAGAATTTTCCAGTTTTGTTGGATTTAACTGCCAGGAGAAAAAAAAGTGTAAGTGCTTGAGGCCCAAAGATATTTTTATTCATTATATGTATAATTATATGAAATCTAGCAAATGAATGAGAGAATAAAAAAGAGTTTGTAAATGAGCCAGGATACATTTTGTCAGAGCACAAAATTCTCTATATGGGTGAATTTGCTAACTCTCTTATGTTCATAGCAAGGAATGTAAATGATTCTTTTGCGAAAAGAAAGCAAATAAGATTATATCTGAGACTGCAGATCTCTTTCTTCCTTTCATATAGAAATGTGATTTCTGATTTCTTGTTGATTTTATTCATGCTCTGTATTTATTTATTTATTTCGAGGAAGGGCAAGAGAGAGACAAGAACATCAAGCTGCTCCTACATGTCCACTGACCCAGGGATCAAACAGGTAATCTCGTGCTACAGGACGTCCCTTCAACCTATAAACCTGAGCTATCAAGGTAGGGCTTAATTTTTATTGATTTTTAGAAAGACAGAGAGAGGAAGGGAGAGAGAAATGAGGGGGAAAGGAAGCATTTGTTGTTCCACTCAGTCGTGCAGTTTTGGTTGCTTGCCATGTGTGCCTTGACAGGGTATCGATCCCACAATCTGTTGTTTTGAGACAACACTCTTAACTGACTGAGCTAACCAGCCAGGGCCTGAAACCATTTATTTATTTATTCATTCAGTTACTTGTTTATCTATCCAGCATTGACTAAGAAGCTCTTATGTACCAGATACTAGAGCAGGGGATGAGAATGCAAAGAGAAAAAATACAAGTTGTGTTGTTTTTTTTCTGAAATGAGAAGCGGGGAGGCAGAGAAACAGACTCCCACATGTGCCCCACCAGGATCCACCCAGCATGCCCACTAGAGGGGATACTCTGTCCATCTGGAGCATTGTGCCATTGCAACCGGAGCCATTCTAGCACCAGAGGCAGAGGCCATGGAGCCATCCTCAGCACCAGGCTAACTTTGCTCCAATGGACCCTTGGCTGTGGGAGATGAAGAGAAAGACAGAGAGAAAGGAGAGAGAGAAGGGTGGAGAAGCAGATGGGTGCTATTCCTGTGTGGGCTGGCTGGGAATTGAACTCAGGACTTCCACATGCTGGGCCGACACTCTACCACTGAGCCATCCGGCCAGGGCACAAGTTGTGATTTTTAAGGTGTATTGATAACCAGAAGCTTTCACAGTGGTAAGTATAATAACTACACATGGAATCATAAGAGCTGTAAAACAATTGTTTGCCTTAAGCTAGAATATCAAGAAATGCATCTTCTAGGTGGTGTCTGAGTTGAGTCTTAAAAGATAGCTAGGAGTGTTAGAAGAAGCAGCAGGTGGGATTGCCAGTCTTCTTAAGTCATTCAGCATAAAGATAAAGGCCATACATGCCCATAATAACATATGCATACATAATTTATAGAAATTAATTGAAATTGACTATTATTTTAGTATACAATACAAGACACAGAAAGGAGAATAGCAAACTAGAAATAGAGACTGGTTTGTATTGATCACAAAACTATATTTTATTCTGTAAAAATTGGCCACCCTCTGTATTTGTGTGTGTGTGTGTGTGTGAATGTGTATGTATCTTGCATATATATCTTGCATACCTACACCAACATTCAACATCTTAAGCATCATCCAATCAATGACACTGATGACTAGGTACTAAACAGAACTTTATAATTTTTTTCTGATGGTAGTTTAGCAGTGGTTGGCAAACTGTGGCTCGCGAGCCACATGTGGCTCAATCAGTTTGAGGACATTTTTAACAAAGGTCAGTTTAAGAGTACCCTAATTGAGTTATTAACAATGTACCTACCTATATAGTTTAAGTTTAAAAAATTTGGCTCTCAAAAGGAATTTCAATCGTGCTATTGTTGATATTTGGCTCTGTTGACTAATGAGTTTGCCGACCACTGGCTTAGTGAATGGCATCACAATTAATAAAGAAAGGACAGAAAAAAAGGACTTTTGGCTAAGGAATCAAAAGATACTTTAATGTTTTGTTTATATTCTTTCAGTTCTGAAAAGAAAGCAGCAAAAAAAAAATTATAGCAGTCTCATTAGCTATAAAACATGTTTCCCTTCACATGTTTGCTCCCAATCATCTTCTTTATTCTCCCCCTCATTCATTTTCCTCAGAGACATTTGACATTCATCAAACTCAGCTTTTTCTAAGGAGCTTTGCATTTACATTGCTTCTATTTGGAAGTCTCATCCCTTCTTGTTTGAGGCTGCCATTTAATTGTAGTATTCATTTCCACTGAAGTCTTTCATAAGCACCCTGGTTAAAAGCAATACATATGGTTATTTTTCATAACATTATCTTATTGACTTTTCACAGCATCAGTTAATACCTGAAATTATTTTCTTGATTCATACATCTATCTATTTATCTGTTGACAACACATGAAACATAAATGTAATTTTTAAAAAGAATGGTTCTTTCTATTATGCTATTTTTCCTATTGTAAGCATCTAGAATAAAGCCTGATTTATAAGGAGACTTATTATATGTAGTTGACTACAATTCACATTGATTTTCCAGCAGAAAAATTGAGAGAAAGGAAAGGTGAAGAGAACAACATTTGAATGTGTTCTATTTGTTTAGCTCTCTAGAAAAACTCTGCTTTGATATTATTGTTAAATATAGCTTATATTTGTCTAGCACATAAATTTTATTGACTTTATATATTAAGAATACATACCATTTTTTATCACAACTATTTAAAACATTTTCCCAGGATGGTGTTTTTTAAAATTCAAACTTATAAAACTATTTGCTTTCTAGAGTTTAAAAAAAATACTTGAGTCTTTCAGTTATTTATATGAAGTTTATTGAAATAATTTATACAGTTGTCTATGGAGGGGCACTCTGTATTTTTTGTGTCTTGGCCATCGTGAATAATGCTATGATGAACATAAGGGTGCATATATCACTGCAAATAAATATTTTCAAAAAATTTAGATAGATACACAGAAGAAGGGTTGGTTGCTGAGTCATGTGGTAACATTATTCTTAAATTTTTGAGAAACCTCCTTACTATTTTTTATTGTGGCTATACCAGTTTACATTCACAAAGGTAGTGAATGAGAGTTCCTTAAAGAAGATATGGTATGTACATACAGTGAATTACCACTCAGCCATAAGATGAAATACTACCATTTGTGACAACATGAATGGATTTTGAGAAATCATGCCAAAGGAAATAAATTAGGCAGAAAGTTAAGAATTATATGATTTTATTCATATGTGAGATACAAAATTAAAAGCAGCAAATGAACAAATAAGAAAGTCAAACAACAAAAAAACCTCGTAAGTGCAGACAATGGTATGATAGTTCCCAAAGGGAAAAGGGTTAGAGTAATAAAGAGTTAAGGGAGTCAAATATATAGTGACAGAAGATTTTATTTTGGGTGATGAAGACACAATGAAATATACAGATGATATATTATAGAATTGTATACTTGAAACTTATATCATCTTAATAACCCTGTCACTCCTATAAATTTATTTTGAAAACAAAAAAAAACAGATATAATTACTTTCATATAATAATTAAACGTGATCCAAATATCCAAAAAAATAATTTTAAGCCATTAAATCTGTCCATTATATATGATTTAATTATTTTTAGTAAATATGTTGGGTTGTACAATCATCACTGCAGTTAAGTTTTCGAAAGTGTCCTTGAAAATCCTTTTGTGCCCATTTTCAGACAATTTTTTTTCTCACCTCACTCACAGACAACAACATATCTGATTTCTCTCTGAAAGATTTGCGATTACTGAAAGTTTCCAAATGTATATATATTTAATAAAACCATTTTCAGGCCTTTTTGCCATTTTTGATCTAGTCCAAGTAAATGAATATTAACTACTCAAATATAAGGGTGGATAGGGTCATGTGTGTCTAGTGAAGGCAGCTCACACTATTCATATCAGCCCAGAGCTTGGGGGCGAGAGAGGCTAGTCTCAGCTGCATGCACGGCTCACACAACTTGTTGCTGCTGACACAGTCAGTAGAAAAGAGACATGACAATGTCATTTTGGGAGCTGGTAATGATGCTCATACCAGCATGGAGAACAGCAGGCAGGACACGAGGTGGGGAAATTGCTACTCACATTTGATTGCCCCCTGGATACCCATAAACTGAGGTTATTTTTTTAAATTTTGCACAAAATATTAAATAATGTGAAGAAAAAAAATATCTAGATACCTTTCAAGAACAAAGAACTAATCAAGCGGTTTATTTTGGTCCGTGATAGGTCCACATTGCAACATATATAATATTCTTGGTGTCTTTATGTTGATCTCCCCTTTATAAGCAGATCATCTATATAGTTGTAATAATGCAGTCATGATGATTTGAATTTTGTGATAATTTAAAGAATGATATCAAGCAGCTGCTTTATATAAGTGACTAATGAGAAACAGATGTTTTGTTGGACAAAAAGTATATATTCTTATTCCAGATTTTATTTTGACCATTTTTCCCCGAAAGATAAGTATTATTCTATTAAATTTAAAAGGACTTAAGCCAATTGGCTATTATGGCTTGATAAAAGAGTGATCGGTGGCCTACCACAAAGGTGGCACAGAGGACTGTAATTTTACTCATAGACTGAACTCTAACAGCTCTGACACTTGTCCCAGTCACATCACCTATTTTTGCAAAAAAGAAGGAAGCAAATTTTCACTTAGCCAGTACACTATTCATAGCAGTTCAATAGAGTAGATGTCAGTATTTTAATTTTAACAAATCAAAAAAAAAGGAGAGTTAGAAGGATAAATTAGTACAACATTATATAGTTAAAGAGAGGAAGGAAAAGTAAGGGTAGGAGGAAAAGCAGGGAGGGAAAAAGAGAGAATGGAGCTTTCATGAACCAATAATAAAAGTATTTGATGCAGAAAAAGCTTATAGCTAATTCTATTCTGTAAACCCATTGTGGCAATAAAAAAAGAAAGAGAGTTTTGAGAGAAAAAGGAAGGAAGAAAGGAAAGAAGGAAGGAAGGAAGGAAAATAGCCATAGTAAATATGTGATAGGTCACCCAACTTGTAAACCTAACAGATCTGAGAGTTTCTCCTAAAACCATCTAATTCCTATATATCGATATATATTTAATCCAAAGCATCAAACTCCAGGCTTGATGAAATTCTTTCAGAACTGCATTTCTTTAATAATGACAATTTAATTTCCACCTATTCCTCAGACCTATTTGGTCTTTCTAATTAACTCCTATTGCTGCTTTCATATTTCCTTGGATATAAGTCATATTTTATGACTCTTCCTTGCTGCATTACTGAGATTTAAAAAAAAAAAAAACATGACTTATGCAAACCTGTCACAGAATGTCTAGTGCATTATTCACATGAGAATCAAGTTATACAAAATGTCAGTTTCTCTGTGGAAAATAAAAAAATATGAGATATTTGCTTTATTTCTGTTTACGCCTACCTTAATTTTTATAAATATACCTTTGCTGTTCAGGATCATGTATTTTCTTTGTAAATAGCTTGATTTTTATACATCCAGAAATTTCATTTTAGGTTTTTGAAAGGCATTCATTCCTAGCATAACAGTGACGTGGATGAGCCTGGCTACCCTTACTGGCCTAGATTTGTCCCAGTCCAGGACTCAGCTTCAGGACGAGACTGTCAGGAAATATCAGGCTATCAAATTCAGAAGATGCTGATTTATAGACTGAATTAAGTGGGTGCTGACATAGAAATAAAATAAATGAAATTTTCTTTATTGAGTTTTAAGTAGTAGTTTTGCTACACTCTGAAAACAAGTATGAGTTACCTGAATTAGCAGACTCCTAAATGAGCATGTCCCTAAAGTAAGCAGTATATTGAGGCAAAGTGCAATAGATTTGCTTACAGGTAACTATATAGTCCCAGATGTTTTCAATTGGAAACTATTTGTTTCTTAAAGAACTGGGTGTAGTCATGTAGATCGACTTCATTTGCTCACACAGATGATACTGAAGATAATTTTATTATTCCAGTTCTTAATTGTCTGTTTGCCAGTAGAATCTTCCAACAAGATTACATACTTAGCCCTGGCCGGTTGGCTCAGCGGTAGAGCGTCGGCCTGGCGTGCGGGGGACCTGGGTTCGATTCCCAGCCAGGGCACATAGGAGAAGCGCCCATTTGCTTCTCCACCCCCATCCCCTCCTTCCTCTCTGTCTCTCTCTTCCCCTCCCGCAGCCAAGGCTCCATTGGAGCAAAGATGGCCTGGGCGCTGGGGATGGCTCCTTGGCCTCTGCCCCAGGCGCTAGAGTGACTCTGGTCGCAGCAGAGCATCGCCCCCTGGTGGGCAGAGCGTCGCCCTGGTGGGCGTGCCAGGTGGATCCCGGTCGGGCGCATGCGGGAGTCTGTCTGACTGTCTCTCCCCGTTTCTAGCTTCAGAAAAATACAAAAAAAAAAAGAAAAAAAAAAGATTACATAATTACCCTATTTTTTTTCATGCCACACTTAATTTATTAAACTATAACTGTTTTAAATCCATTATAAATTTTTTTTGGTGAAGATCCAAGTTTGAATTAGGATCCCTGGGGCCCTGGCCAGATAATTTAGTTTGTTATAGTGTCATCTCAATACTCAAAGATTGTGGGATCAATCCCCAGTCAGGGCACATATGAGAATCAACCAATAAATGTGTATGTAAGTAGAAAAACAAACTTCTCTCTCTCTGTGTGTCTCTTTTTTTCCTCTAAAATCAGTCAATAAATAAATAAACAAATAATTTAAAGAAAGAATTAGAATTCCTGAGTTCTACTGACAATTGAACACTAGTCACTTTTTGAAAAGTGTTTAATTTTCAAAAAATAAATATCACTTAGTAGATGTATATATAAATTTAGAATGTAATTTAGATTATTTATAGATAAGAATAACAGTGTTCAAATTTTATTTTCAGAACAATTTTAAATTTATTTATAATTCAAAAATTTATTAAGAGGCCAAGAGCTTTTCTTATATTTGTTATATCTATTGTTATTTACTGTAGTCAAAATTAAAATAGAAAAAATTAAAAATATTTGTAATTTGTACTTCATTTAAATAAAATAAATTTACTTCATAACAATTTTTATAAAATACGTTTTCAAAGTAAGAAATTTAGTAAACAAAATATTTGATATTTCTTTAAAATCAATTTCGGCATTCCATCTGTTGTAATAATATAACTTATTTAGCCTTTGGAAAATATGTATAGGTATAAAAGAATAAAAGTATACATAGAAAATATTTAACCTCATCAACCTCTTGAAATTGGTCCTACACTCAATATGAGGACCATTGCACTGGAATATCAACAAATAGAACTTGAAAACTAATAAACATAGAAATATGCCAGAATTTTGTTTTTAATGCTGAAAAGAAAGTACTAAAATAAACAGTAATAAAACGTTGTTGTTGTTGTTTTTAAGTGACAAGGAAAAAGATAATGAAATAGACTCCTGCATGCATCTCAACTGGGGTCCACCCAGCAACTCCCATCTGGGGCTAATGCTTGGACCAACCAAGCTATTCTCAAGGCCTGAGATTGATGCCCAAACCAGTTGAGCCACTGACTGCAAGAGGAGAAGAGAGAGAGGGGGTGGATAGGGAAAGGGAGATAAGCAGATGGTCACTTCTCCTGTGTGCCCTGACTGGGGAGTGAACCAGGGATGTCTGCATGCCAGACAACACTCTATCCACTGAGCAAACTTGTCAGGGCTAAATTTTTTTAATAATTATGCTTATTATTATTTGAGCTAATGAAAATTCTCTGAATTAAAACACAACTTCTTTCTTTAATGAGCAGAAATGTAATTATCGCTTTGCAAGCAAATATTCAAGATGATCCACAAAGGATAGTTTTCTGACATTGGCTAAAAGTTTAAAAATTAAAATAACTAAATAAATCATTGTAAGAAATAAAATAAAAATAGTGTCCAGTGACAAAGTCAAATCTGAGATTCCAAATCTAAGCCAATGATAATTTCAATAAAAGTAAACCAAGTAACGGTGTGAATCATGGCAAGGGACTTGAGACAGGCTCCTGGAGGGATGCATATTTTGAGCAGGTGTGCTTGAAAGCATTGCTAAAATACTAAATTCCTGGAAAGCTTTCCAAAAGTGCTAGAACAGAGGAACAGGCTCTTATGTGTTGAGACCTGAAGAGGCAGATTAGTGATGTTAGCAAAATAAATTATTTAACAAAATGTTTTAGAAATTTTTGAAATGTTTTCTTTCTCCATTTTTGAAAGCAAGAAGACTAATAATTACATTTTCTAACAACACCACTTCTTTAAAAATAAACACTGGAAAGTCATGCCAACTAGCATAATATTCTCAGTATAAATGAATATTCAGAGAAATAACAGAAATTGTACTTTTTACATGTAATTATAAGCCAAAGGAAAATATTTGCTGTTTTTACTTATCTGTTCTAACTTGATATACAATCATTTATTAAACACCTGAATAAGATTATGTATTTTAATACCAGAAAGATTTGACCTTTGATTATTGTCACTGGTATTCAGAAAAAAAATTTTAACCAGTCTACACTTGTCCACAAAACACTACAGAAACAAATTCTGAGATTTCATCAGATATCAAAATGTGTCTAGGAGTAATTCAGAATATGTAGAGCCCCTATAAAACATTAAAATATTCCCAGATACCAACATTTGGCTTCATTCAGCTGATCTGATGCCAAACAATTATAAGATTGTTCATTTATTGTACAATGACAAAACTGACTGGCATTTAAATATACCAGAATATTTCCAGTTTGAGGATCCTTGTGTAAGACCATACTAGTGTTGTAATAAAGTCAGAAATGGGGCTATATCCAATAAAATTAATTATCATCAATAAAAATAAGTATTTATAGAAGATCTGTGTATAGGTTCATTGATCTAGGAGTTAATTATAATAGATATACACTTGCTCTAAGACCTCTGCCATCTGAAACTTACAGGTTAAAATGTGTGTGTTTAATGATTGTCAGGTGTTTGACTCTGATAGATGTATTTATGAAAAAGAATCAAGAATGTATCTGTACTTGATAAGACAGATCCCTAAGCTACCCTTATTTTATTTTATTAAAAAATTTCTAAATTTATTGATTTTAGTGAGAGAGAAATGAAGAGAGAGAGAGAGAGAGAGAGAAAGAGAGAGAGAGAGAGAGAAAGAGAGAGAGAGAGAGAACAATAATCTGTTCTTGTATGTGCCCTGATGGGATCAAACCCATGATCTCTGTGTTTTGGGATGATGCTCTAACCAACTGAGCTATCCAGACAGGGCAGATACTCTTATTTTAAAAACACGGTTGAAATGCATCAACTTACTTGAGAAAATTTCATTGTGCAACTGCTTCCAACAGTCGGCTTTGAGAATAGGCAAAATTGGATGAGAAGAATATTTTGATATATGGGTGTTATAGGCTGGTGTGAGTAATGTGGTATAGCTAAAAGCACAGTGGAGAAAATGAGCAAACCACATGAGAAAAATTATGTATTGAATAACATCAAAGTTATATGTATGTTGCTGGGGACTATGAACAGGAATTTTTTTTTTTTTTTTTTTTGTATTTTTCTGAAGCTGGAAACAGGGAGAGACAGTCAGACAGACTCCCGCATGCGCCCGACTGGGATCCACCCGGCACGCTCACCAGGGGGCGATGTTCTGCCCCTCCGGGGCGTCGCTCTGCCACGACCAGAGCCACTCTAGCGCCTGGGGCAGAGACCAAGGAGCCATCCCCAGCACCCGGGCCATCTTTGCTCCAATGGAGCCTTGGCTGCGGAAGGGGAAGAGAGAGACAGAGAGGAAGGAGGGGGGGTGAAGAAGCAGATGGGCGCTTCTCCTATGTGCCCTGGCCGGGAATCGAACCCAGGTCCCCCGCACGCCAGGCCGACATGAACAGGAAATTTTGATTACAAAAATTTTGATTACAAAGAAGTACTTAGATAGAGAAATATTTAAATGGGCACACTGAAGAATCTAAATTAAACTTAACTATTATAGATTTCTGATCAGGACACTAACATGCAAAAAAACCAGTGTTGAAAAACATACCAAGAGTTGGATGCACAGGAGGCAGGGAGAAATTAAAAAAATGAAATGAATTATTTAAATTAGGCCCATATGGTAGAATTGATATGAAATTATGGAGCCCAAAAATAAAATCAGGAGCTTGGAAAGGCCTAACTTGACAAATATCATAAAGGAAAGTAGAACAGAATTTCTACTGGGAATGGACAAAAAGGATGAAAGCTAATGCTAATCTTTTATGCCCAGAGAACTGAGACTATGATGTCATGCACCAAAATCTAGATATGTGAGGATCAACTCTGTAAATGGTTAGTTTGATTAGGAATGTTTTTGCTTACATCTTTACTTACTATCAAATGTGTGTAAAACACCCTATCTTTTAAATTTCAAATCAAGTTTAAAAAATGTTATCTGAACATCTCTTATGGTCTGAGTCATGCTGAGAATGCAGAACAGGATAAAAGGGCTCTGTAAGATACTTACACACATAAATGTGTGCATTCCGCCACAAAACCCAGTTAATATTATATTAAATTACTGTATAAATTGTTTAAATTGTTATAAGAATGCAGATGTTGGAGTTATTGATTCTATCTCGGACCATCAGAAAGAAGTTGACATTTGTATACAGAATTCAATTTCTTCTTATATTTGTCATTTGGATACTGAACTACTTTTGACAAAGTGATTAAAAAAACAATTGCCATTCACCTCAAGGAAACAAAATACTGTTTTCTGTACTCACTAATACTAAATATTCAACTGTTGATTTTTTTATAACTGTCATACAATGCTTTGTGACCATAAAAATGATAGACAATTTTAATAAACAAGTGATATTATAGAGGTAAGTAATTCTATACAAGGGTAAGAAAAAGTAGGTTAAATTACCAGCCATAATTACCTAAAAGTTAAATCTTAAGAGAGGATTTGAAATAATAAGATAAATAACCAAAATAAATTATATAATAATCAATACATAAACAATACAAGAATAAACTTTGTGTTTTGTATCTCACAATTATATCTATATATAGTTAAACATAATCAACCAATTAGATGACATTTAAAAGTCTCAATATAAATATATATAGAAAACAAATTGTAACATTGAAAAGCAAGTCAGAACATCTTACTAGAGATTCACATATATTTATAGTTATTACTAGTAGCACCATAATGCCAAACATTGCCATAAAATAATTCTTGTTACATTTACACTATTCTTATCTTCAGATATCATTTGTAAACTTATATAAGAAATTTAGCTGTAACATTTCTCTCTTGTACTGTGTATTTATGTACAATACACAAACACACACACACTACTCAAGAAAGAAAATTAATAGCTTTACTTCTTATATATTTATATATATTTGAAAAACTCTGAAGTTTGTGAAAGGAGTCTGTCATTTTATAATTTTTCTATTAGTAATAAAAGAATTTCTTTGATTTTCATTTTATTTGGAACGTATTCTAATAAATCAACTCTCATAATTTTAAAGCAAAATGTGATGTTTAATGAAGTAATGATTGTTTACATAGCAGTAGAGATGCATGCATACCTCCTTTGCTTGTTATCTTTCCAAATATTGGAGTTGAAATAAAGTAATTTCAATTTTCAAATATATTCTTCTAAGTAAATGAGTGACATTTTAACTTGCTAAACTTAAAAAGTTAAATTATATAGATGTGCATGATAATATAAATCTTTCTGAGTTTTAAGAAGTGTGCAACAATTCAAATATCCAGAAATCATTTTTTATTATGCGAGATAATTTTTCCTTTATATATGTCGCTAAACACACATTAACTTTGTCTTTTTTCAAATTAGTTACATATCATTGGATAGCAAAATTAAGTTTCCATTTTTTCTGCATTTTTATGACAGTTGGCTCTTTAACATCTGAATGCTTTTATTATTTAACTGAAAATTCTATCTTAAACTGAAGATGTAAAGGCAAGTGTAATAGGCATCAGACTGAATTACTTGATGTGCCTCTAGAAATAGAGACATGAAGAAAATGAATTATCCTAAGAGGTGAAAAAGTCAAAAGTATAAGTCGACTCAAGTGGGATGTAGATATACTTGAGGGTGAGGGATCAGCACATGTTTGGAGTCCTATCCATCGTCATAAAGGGATCGGAGCATGTGGAGCAGAGTGAAGAATGGCACTCCTGTTTGCTCTGATGAACGGCTGATTATTTCCTGGTGAGCATGTTTAAGAGAATTATGAGACAGATTGCAAGTACAATAGGAATGAGTCCAAGATTAATAAAAATATTTGCCATGGATGGATCTGGGGTATTACTAGCATGTATGTTATTAAATTTGTTGCTCAATATTCAAACACTCTTTCTCCGGTTAAGCAGTATGTGAATTCTTTTGCGGCCACCAACTCAAACTCCATATTTAATTCATAAATATTATATTGAGTTAACTCTACTTATAAACTCCAAGAATAGGAAAGAACCATGGAATTGTTAAAAGAAATAATTTTTTTTTCTCTGATACTGGAGATGAGTCATTCATGAGTATTTGACCTACACAGTCAGTAAGACCTACTTAGATATTAGCTTGGTTTTTTAAAAGAGAACCTTATAGTCCTTTTGCATAAGATAAATTTGTTAGAATGTGGGTCTATACCCACAAGAAATGATCCATAGAATCTTAGAATAAAGCTAGGTGGTGAGAGAAATGAAAAATGAAACAAAACTAATTTCTGATGACATAAATTAGGAATAAGCTAAAACCAAAAGAAGGTACTCATATAAATCTGTTATTTGAGCAAATAAATTAATTTTACATAGAATAGTTGTGTTGGATTTTCCCTACTTTGCAAAGCAAGTCTTTGTGTAGCTGACATGGTTCTTTTGTTTGATCACAACCAATGTGAATACCAGTACTTGTGTTCACTACATACCTAGTAGCTATTGCACTAACAATGGCAGTATGTGTATCTGACCATGGGAAAGTCTGAAAGGTGTATATATTCACAATTTCATGAGCATGAGAAAAGTGAAGATTCTGTTTTGTGTTTGGCACTAATTATGGATCAGATGCATACAATAGCACACTCATGCCCAAAGAAGAAGCTACTGTAAAAAGTGTGTGGGCCAAGGCATAGCTTATGGAGTTGTCTGGTTTGGCTTTTTTCCAAACCCACTGATGTCCTTAAAATGTCTCCATTTAAAATATATGTATTCTGGAATGTTAGCAGTTAGTAATTCCTATCCTCCTAGCATGGAATAATAGCCAGCAGACAGGCAGCTGGTCCTGGGTATGGAAATGGAGAGGTGAAGAATTAGGGATATGTGACTTTCTTCAAAGGAGTGCAAGGACAGAAGTCTGTGCTGACAGAATGAGGAATGATTCCCATACTATATTTTCCAGTTCATAGCTTGCTGTATCTCAGCCATGTTACAGTTTTACTTCTGTGGATGATACGCATGTCATCAAGTTTCAGTCCTTGATTTGTACCAAGACTTGCAATTAGTGGAGTGTATTATTACATTATTGAGAAACTACTAATAGGCACACACATACATGTGTATGTGTGAACTCCTGCCATGGGTTTCCAGGGGCAAAATATTAATAAATACATATCCTTTTTCTTCTAATAGTTTTTCTTCTCCATACTTTTCATTCTCACAGGATATGATAAATATCTGTGTGACTGTGTGTGTGAATGTGTAGTCCTCCAAAGAGTGAGGAGAATTTGCCAAACTGGACTTGAGAGAGATTAGTCCAGGACACAACTCTAAGAAAATCTTTGGACATTGTAAATTTGAAATCCATCAAAGGGAGTAGATTAGATTACCTAAAAAGTGTAAGAGCGTAGATTTTATGAGTTTGAAAATTACATAGGTATACCTTTTTCAGGAAAAAAAAATTGGTATATTGAGGTATTGGATGGGTTCTTTGGAGGTACACAGGTTAAAAAAAAAAAAGGTTAGTCTTTGACCAGTATTTCTACATTTGCTATGTAACCTAGGGAAATTTCTTTAGAAAATAAGATTTTCAGGTTCTATTCCTATGATTTTGATAACACACTTGCATTTTTGGAAACACACATTTTTTTTTTTTGTATTTTTCTGAAATTGGAAATGGGGAGGCAGTCAGACACTCCCGCATGCGCCCGACCGGGATCCACCCAGCAAACCCACCAGGGGGCGATGCTCTGCCCATTTGGGGTGTCCCTCTGTTGCAACCAGAGCCATTCTAGCACCTGAGGCAGAGGCCACAGAGCCATCCTCAACGCCCAGGACAACTTTGCTCCAATGGAGCCCTGGCTACGGGAGGGGAAGAGAAAGACAGAGAGGAAGGAGAGGGGGAGGGGTGGAGAAACAGATAGGTGCTTCTTCTGTGTGCCCTGGCCTGGAATCAAACCCAGGACTCCCGTACTCCAGGCCAACGCTCTACCACTGAGCCAACCGGCCAGGGCCAAAACACACATTTTTAACAAACTTTTCAGGTGACATTGGTGGAGAGAGGCTTAGAAACCACTGTCTTAATGCATGAAATTCTAGAGAAAACACATATAAAAAAGAGGAAAATTCTTATTAAATGGCCAGATGGAGATGAAGGAGAAAACAGAGTATGTCTTAATTGAAGTACTCAAAAATTATAAAGGGATATTGATATTTTTTATAGTAGAATTTCACACATTTTAATTTTTTTAATTTCAGGAAAGGAATATGGATTATATTTAACTCTATTGACATCCATATGAATGCATGTTTTTAAATTCAGCACTTTAATTTTAATTTTTCAATTTTTATAAATTTCAGTTTAAAAAAAGCACATTGGGCAAAAGAATGATCAAATTAATTTATGTAGATCTACATCTATTCTCCCTTAGAGTTTTGAACTCATTTCATCTCTGATATTTTATGTCACAGTTAGAAAGGAACCATCATTTTAGTGCATGTGTTTCAGAGTATCACTGAACCTGTTTTTATGACTTTTTGTTTGTTTGTTCAATTTAGGATGTATAGTTTTAGAGATTCTGCTTTAGATATTACTGAAGCTATTGCTCACAGGACTATCTGATTTCCCTCAACAGTTTTTTCATTTCATAGTAAACTCCTAAGGTTGGTTCAAATAAATTGGGAAAGTAATGAACTCTTTTCTATTGATTCATTGTTCTGGTAAACCTATCATGAGAGACAAAGATTAAAAGCTTGTGTATGATGGGGCTGATGAAAGATAGCTTCCTTTAATCTTTGTAATAGTTACTTCCCTCTGGTTTCTATAAAATAACGACAGAATCTTCTTTCTAAGAATATCTGTTTGTATTTATTAGAAGAAAAAATTAAATTTATAAAATCTCAGATGCAAGCTATATATTTCTAAGTAAAGCCACAGTTATATTAAAAATACAACTATTTTTGGTAATTACATTTTGTGTCACATATTTTTTTTTGTTATTGTTGAACATTAAATCTTTTCATCAGTTGATGGATATTGGATTTAAATGGTGTGCTTATGCCCACTTAATATGTTGCAGTTTAGAGACACTTTCATAAATATAGGTGCTTAAAAGTAAATTTTTTGTAACCTGTCCCCAGCTCAACTTAAATTAATTTAACCTAAGTATAAATATACATAGTTAAAAATGATAGGAGAACACACTTCCCCCCAAACCAGGCTATCAAATGGTATCCCCTGGGCAGCAGCTGTGAACACCAGGGCTTCTCTAGAGGAAATGGTAGTGATTTGGATCGGGTAGAGAGAAAGTATAAAGATGGTGACTCAGGAGAATGTGCGGATGATGCACACCCTCTAGATGTGTGCCAAACCAGATGCCTCCCTATAGGCCAATGATTCTCGACAAGCAAATAAACCTCCTTCACATAAAATATGGGCACATTTCCATTGGCTTCTTCAGTGTTGAGCCCTGGGACAACTGAATCCCTAGGTAAGTCTTTTAAGAAATGTTTCTTTATTTGAATTAGCCTTATGAGTTTCCAGGGCAAGATATTGGTTGTCAAAGCTAAATATTTTGGAGATTCTTGTCTCAGGTGCAGGTCTTGAAACTTGGCTTGTCCGATGTAGGCTTCTCCCCTTTCTCGGGGAGAAACTCCAGGTTCTGTGCTTTCTTCCAACTCTGGATTGTGATGTGGGAGTAAGGAAGGGTGCTTCCAGTAAGACTGTGTCTAAACCTCTCCTACCCACTTAGTCGTGGGCCTTCTCTCATGTGTCAAGTATGTAGGAGTTGCTCAGATGCTTTTTAGATTTTTTTCAGAAGTAGCTCCATATATAGCAGTGGATTTGTTGTGACTGAGAGAAAGTGAGTTCAGATCTTTCTATGCCAATATATTTAACTGAAACAACCCCCCTAAATTTCTAAGCCCTGTCATACACTAACCTAGTATTTATTTCTTTACTTTGGTTGTTTCGAGCATGCTGTAGCAATTGAATCCTAGAGTGTGCAATCTTTTGAGATCAGCTGTTTCCACTAAGCGTAATTCTCACGATATTTACCAAGTTGTTGTGTGTATGTATTAAGGGTTGGTTTATTTTGCTGTCGAATAGTATTCTATTTTATGTATGTGCTACAGTTTGTTACACAATTCACCCATTGCTGTAGACAAGAATAGTTCCAAGTTTTGGTGTCTAATAAAACTAAAATAAACATTCATGTATGATTTTTTATATAATACTTTTTTATTTCTCTAGGATAAATATCTAAATTTACAAATGCCAAGTCAAGTTATAAATCCACGTTTAGTTTTTGAGAACTATTTCACATTCTTAACATCAAGACATGAGCAGTAATATTGTTTCTCTGAATCATTGCCAGCATTTGGTTTTGTCACTATTTTTAAATTTTAAGCACTTTGATAAATGTGTAGTTATATTTGATTTTAATTTATATTTTCTTAAGAACAAATACTTTTGGACACATCTTTTGTTCATTATTTTTCTCCTGGATGTTTTCATCTGTGAAATCTTTGCCAATTTTCTAATCAGGTTGTTTGGGTATTTTGCTGTTGAGTTTGGAGAAGTCTTTATGTATTCTAGATACAAGTACTTTTTCAGCCGTAGTTTACAAATAATTTCCTCTCACTGTTTAGCTTTTATTTTTTTCCTTCAACAAAGCATTTTACAAAGGAAATGTTTTAAAATTTGATAATGTCCAACTTATATTTTTTTATTTTCTACATTGAGCTTTGATGTCCACTCTATAAAATTTTTGCCCTGTCTGAGATACCAAAGAATTTCTTCTATAACTTTTTATTCTAAAATTTTTTATGTTTTTTATTTTGCATTGAAGTGCATAATTTATGGTTTCATTTCTTGGGTCTGAAAATGCAAGATCCCCATATGGTCTCCATTGACAACACAGATAGAACAAAGCTTGTTACTAACTGACCAAATCAAAGTTCTGACTCCCTACTTATACTTCTCTGACCACCTTAGTAGAGAAAGTTGATATTTCAGGACTTACATAAAATCTGGCAATCGTCAAAGTCTTTGGAAGACTTAGGGGGTATGGATGGGTTGAAGTCACTACTGTTTTTCTTTAAAGTTTGTATAGAATATGGAAGTTATTGACTAAAGCTTTTCTGTTCTAAAAATACAGTGCTTTATTATGGTGTATTGGCTAGAAAGAGGAAACTTTGGTTGGAAATTTTTTGACTGCCATCTGTGGTTTCCAGGTTACTGTGTTTTCTAGGAACATGTTTTACATATGTGAGGGGAAAAAAGAAAGAAAGAAAACTAGATGTCAACTACAATTAAAAAATGAAAATAGGAGTGATGTCAGAGAAATGGCACCATGAAGGTTGCTTCTGATCTCTCCCCTTGAAATTTCAACAAATTCAACAACTAAACACAGAGAAAAAAATCTAAGGAGCACCTGAAATATATACATGCTAGACAAAGGTATGATTGGGAAAAAAGGTGACTGAATATATAATCCACTGTGAAGGAAATAAGATGGAGAATGGGGTATTTCATTTTCCTCACTGATATGAGGAAGGGGTGCTTTTGTCTGGAGCTGAGTGAAGTGGAAGTCTGAGGCAGAGGGGAAGGAGCTGAGTTTGGGTGGATGATCAAGCTGAATAGAAAATATACCAGCTCTGTCTAGGATCACAGAAGCAGGGAGCATGCCCAGGCATTGGCACACATGTGCACAGGCTGGAGGACTTAGCCCAAGATTATTTAGTTATACATATCTGTGTGGGCCATAGCCAGCATCTTTGTGCATTGCCGGCTCCATGATAAGCAGCATAGGACTATGCATGGGTCAGGATTCTTGATCCTGGGACAGCCCAGGAGGGATGCCTCTATGAAGCTGATACAGCCTTCTGAGTGCATTCCCCACTCTGACTGAGATCATAGGTACTGTGTGCCTGAATGGGTGGGTTCAGGCCTCTGTGTGCATTGTTGGAGTTGTGGGGGCTGGGCATGCACGTGACTTGCTGTAGGCAACCAAAAAGTGCATAAGAAAGAAACCCGTGGGAATCAGACCCTCAGCTCACTGAGGCCTGTTAGACCTGTCTGCAGCCCCTTAGAAAGATGCTAGGTCTGCAATCAGCTCCCAGCCCTGCCTGCTCTCCCTGATAGCTCTGGTTGGCACAGCCTTACTCAGAACTGAGCTTTGAATAGTAATAGAGGAAGGACCTGGCTGCTCTTAGAGCCTCATGCTTCGTAAACAGTGGCTGGGGCGAACTTCACAGCTAACTTCCCAGGCTGCTAGCTCAGGTGGGAGAGATGTGGTAAGAGGCACCTGAAATACTGAGACTCCCATTGTCAGAGCCTCCAAGTTCTAACAAGCCCCACCTACCAACGGGACTGAGGCTCAGCCTATGTCACTGCTACAGTGATACACCAGCAACTTCTGCCCAAGAGCCCCACAGGGGCAAAACCTGTAGTACAAATCCACCTACTGTGAAAAGGAAGAAGCTACCTCTCAAAACAAAAAAAAAATTACATTTTTTTTTAACTTTTAAAAAATCATTTTGGTCATTTTATCTTCTTTCTTTTTTATTGTTTCCTTTTCCTTTTGAAATTCATTATCCATAGTTATTAGATTTTTTACTCTTGTTTTTTATGGGGGTTTCATTTCAGAAAGCTTTACTTTTTTTCTTTTTTTCTCATTTGATCATTTATCATCAAATTATTATATTTTGGCCCTGGCCGGTTGGCTCAGCGGTAGAGCATCGGCCTAGCGTGCGGAGGACCCGGGTTCGATTCCCGGCCAGGGCACATAGGAGAAGCGCCCATTTGCTTCTCCACCCCTCCGCCGCGCTTTCCTCTCTGTCTCTCTCTTCCCCTCCCGCAGCCAAGGCTCCATTGGAGCAAAGATGGCCCGGGCACTGGGGATGGCTCTGTGGCCTCTGCCTCAGGCGCTAGAGTGGCTCTGGTCGCAATATGGCGACCCCCAGGATGGGCAGAGCATCGCCCCCTGGTGGGCAGAGCGTCGCCCCATGGTGGGCGTGCCGGGTGGATCCCGGTCGGGCGCATGCGGGAGTCTGTCTGACTGTCTCTCCCTGTTTCCAGCTTCAGAAAAAAAAAAAAAAAATTATTGTATTTTGGATTTGTATTTTTCTTTGTGGCATTTTTCATGTTTTTTACTTCATTTTTAACCTTTTGTCATTTTTACTCAGTTCCTGCTCCTTGTTCTCTGTAGTTTTTGTTCTACTTATCATTATAAAATTTTTATTTTTTATGATATCTTTTCAATTTTTATTTTATTTTTAATTATCTTTTATTAGTGTTATTAACAATACCACTCTAAAATGCCATTAAGAAAAAAGAAATCAAATATCATGGATACAAATACAGAAACGTAGCTCAGATAGATAATGAAAAATCTCAAAAAAATTTCAATTACTTGGAAAACTTGGAGTTAAATGATAAAGAATTAAAAATTAAAGTCCTAAAAATACTCAGGGAAATACAAGAAAGCACAAAAAGGCAATTTAGAGAGCTCATAAAACAATTTAAAGAACAAAGAGAATACTTTACCAAGGATATTGAAACTATAAAAAGGAACCAAACAGAGATAAAAACACTCAATACATGACTGAAAAATGAGGTAACAAGCTTAGCTAATAGAACAGGACAGATAGAGGAGAGAATTGAAGATATAGATGACAAGCAACTAGAGATACTACAGAGAAAAGAGGAGAGAGACTCATGAATTAAAAAATAAGAAGAAAGCCATATAAGAATTGTCTGACTCCATCAGAAAGAAGAACATAAGAATAATGGATATATCAGAAGGAGAAGAGAGAAAAAGAAAAAGAGAACATATTCAAACAAATAATTGATGAGAACTTCCCAAGCCTATGGAAAGAATTAGTCTCAAATCAAAGAAGCAAACAGAACACCAAGCTACCATAACCCAAACAGACCTACTCCAAGGCACATAGTAATAAGTTATTACAAACCAATGACAAAGAAAAAAACTTCAAGGCAGCCAGGGAAAAGAAGACTACAACATATAAAGGAAGGCCCATTAGGCTATCATCAGATTTCTCAGCAGAAACTCTACAAGTCAGGAGAGTGGACCCCAAAATTTAAGGTACTGAAATGGAGAAACTTCCAGCCAAAAATACTATATCCCTCAAAGCTGTATTTCAAATATGAAGGAGAAATAAAAACATTCACAGATATAGAGAAGATGAGAAAATTTATCACCAGAAAACCTCACTTCAGGAAATAGTAAATGGGGTTATCTGACCAGATACAAAGAACAAAACAAAACAAAACTACAAGTAAAAGCTCCAATGAAGTTACAATAAAAACAAGAGTAATCTGTGACAACAAAAACAAAAAAAGGAAGAGGACAAAGATTAATAGTAGCAAAGGGGCATGGAGTGCAGAAGCACTCATGAGATAATGTACTACAAGGAATATGATATATGTCCTCTTTATTACCTAATAGTAATCACCCTTGAAAAAACCACTACAGAAACACATGGCTTAAAAAAAGAAGAAACAGAAGAAAGAAGTATGGAATACAACCAAACAAAAACAAATGACAGAAAAACAAAAGAGAAGAACCAAACAAGAAACAGAGCTATCAGAAAGCAATATATAAAATGGCAAAAGGAAACCCTCAATGTCAATAGTTACAGTAAATGTAAATGGATTGAACTCACCAATAAAAAGACACAGAGTAGCAGAATGGATCAAAAAAGAAAATCCAACTGTATGCTGCCTTCAAGAAATACATCTAAGCTACAAGAATAAAAACAAATTCAAAGTGAAAAGTTGGAAAATGATTCTCCAAGGAAATAATATCCAAAGAAAAGCAGATGTAGCCATACTCATATCTAACAATGCTGGCTACAAGACAGCAAAGGTAATCAGAAACAAAGATGGACATTTCATAATGATAAAAAGGACATTGAATCAAGAAGACAAAACACTTCATAATATATATGCACCAAACCAAGGAGCACTAAAGTATATAAGACATATACTAACTGATAAAAACCAACAAAAATACAATCATATTTGGAGACCTCAATACACTGTTGATGGTTCTAGCTTGTTCATCCAAAAAGAAAATCAATAAAGAAATATTGGAATTAAACGAAACACTAGAACAATTGGATACGATAGACATCTACAGGACATTTTATCCCAAAACATCAGAGTACACATTTTTCTCCTGTGTACATGGACCATTCTCAAGAATTAACCGTATTTGGGCCACAAAACAAACATTCAGAAAGATTGAAATTATACTAAGCATATTCTCTGACCATAAAGCTTTGAAACTAGAATTCAACTTCAAAAAAAGAAGAAAACACCCCACAAAAATGTAAAAATTAAACAACATACCTCTAAAAAAATGAGTGGTTCAAAGAAGAAATAAAAGCAGATATCAAAAGATATATACAGACAAGCAAAAATGACAACACGACATAATAGAATCTCTGGGATGTAGCAAAAGCAGTAATAAGAGGAAAGTTCATATAATCACAGGCTTATATGAACAAACAAGAGAAACCCCAAGTAAACAACTTAACATCACATTTTAAGGAACTAGAAAACAAACAAACAAATGCAACAGAAAACCAGTAGAAGAAAGGAAATAATAAAAATCAGAGCAGAAATAAATGAAATAGAGAACAGAAAAAGTATAGAAAAAAATTGATAAAACAAGGAGCTGGTTCTTGAAAAGATCAACAAAATTGACAAACCCTTGGCAAGACTCACTAAGGAAAAAAGAGAAAGGACTCATATAAACAAAATTCTAAATGAAAGAGGAGAAATCACCACAGATATCATAGATAGACAAAGAATTATTGTAAAACACTATGAAAAAATATATGACACAAATTTTAAAAACCTAGAAGATATGAATAAATTTTTAAAAGAATACAATCTTCCTAGACTGAGTCACAAAGAAGTAGATACCCTAAGCAGACCTATAAGAAGAAAAAAAATAGAAACATCTATCAAAAACATTCCAAAAAATAAAAGTCCTGGGCCAGACGGCTATACTAGTGAATTCTATCAAACATTCAAAGAATACTTGGTTCCTATTCTACTCAAAGTCTTCCAAAAAATTAAAAAAGAAGCAATACCTCCAAACACATTTTATGAGCCAAAGATAACCCTCATACCAAAACTAGCAAGGACAACACAAAAAAAGGAAAATACAGAGCAATATCTCCAATGAATACTAACAAAATACTAAAACAAAATAATCAAATACAAAAACACATTAAAAAAATAATTCATCATGATCAAGTGAAATTCATCCCTGAATCACAAGGATAGTTCAACATACATACAACAATTAATGTAGTATCAACCATATCAACAAAACAAAGAACAAAAATTATTTGATTCTATCAATAGATCCAGGAAAGGCATTTTATAAAATACAACATCATTTTTATGTTTAAAACACTCAAGAAAAAGAGTATAGAAGAAAAATATCTCAACACGATAAAGGCCTTTTATGACAAACCATCAGCTAACATCATATTAAATGGCAAAAAACAGAAAAATTTTCCTCTAAAATCAGAAACAATACAAGGCTGTCCACTCTCTCCATTCTTATTCAATGTAGTGCTGGAAGTTCTAGCCAGAGCAATCAGACAAGAGAAAGATAAAAGGCATTCATATTGGAAAAGATGAAGTAAAGGTTTCACTTTTTGCAGATGATATGATCCTGTACATAGAAAACACCAAGGACTCCACAAAAAGACTACTAGAAACAAAAAACCAATACAGCAAAGCCCCAGGATACAAAATTAATATACAGAAGTCTATTGCATTCTTATATATCAACAATGAAACTTCAGAAAATGAACTAAAAAAATCCCTTTTATGGTTGCAACAACAACAAAATACCTAGGAATAAACATAAAAAAATATAAATGACCTATATGATAAAAACTACAAATCATTGTTAAAGGAAATTAAAAAAGACATAATGAAATGAAAAATATTTCTTGTTCTTGGATAGGAAGAATAAATATAATTAAAATGACCATATTACCCAAAGCAATATATAAATTTAATGTAATTCCCATCAAAATTCCAATGTCATTTTTGTAAAGAAATACAACAAAAAATCATCAGGTTTTTATGAAACTATAAAAAACCCCGAATAGCCAAAGTAATCCTAAGGAAGAAGGCAAAGCCGGGGCATTACAATTCCTGACTTCAAATTATATTATAGAGCCATGATAATCAAAACAGCATGGTATTGGCAGAGAAATAGACACTCAGGCCAATGGCACAGAATAGAGAGCTCAGAAATAAAACCACATATATATAGGGAAATCATCTTTGATAAAGGCACCAAAAACACACAATGGAGAAAAGAAAACCTCTTCCATAAATGGTGCTGAGAAAACTGGAGAGCCACATGCAAAAGAATGAAACTCAACTACAGTTTGTCTCCTTGTATCACAATTAATTCCAAATGAATCAAAGACCTAAATATAAGATATGAAACAATAAATTACATAGAAGAAAACATAGGTACTAAACTCATGGACTTTGGCCATAAAGAACATTTTGTGAATTTGATTCCAAAGGCAAAGGAAGTGAAGGCAAAGATAAATGAATGGGACTACATCAGACTAAGAAGCTTTGGTACCACTAAAAGAAACTGGCAAAACAAAGAGACAGCTAACTAAGTGGGAGATGATATTTTCAAACAAGAGTTCAGATAAGGCCATAATATTCAAAATATACAAAGAACTCATAAAACTCAACAACAAACAAGCAAACAATCTAATTAAAAAATGGGAAGAGTTGCCCTGGCCAGTTGGCTTAGCAGTTGAGTGTCAGCCTGGCATGTAGAATTCCCAGGTTTGATTCCTGGTCAGGGCACACAAGAGAAGCACCCATCTACTTCTCCACCTTTCCCTCTCTTTTTCCTCTCTACCTCTCTCTTCCCTTCTCACAGCCAAAGCTCCATTGGAGCAAAGTTGTCCCGGGTTCTAAGGACGGCTCCATGGCTTCCACCTCAGGTTCTAGAATGGCTCCAGCTGCAACAGAGCAATGCTACAGATGGGCAGAGCATCGTTCCCTGGTGGACATGCCGGGTGGATCCCAGTCAGGTGCATGCAGGAGTCTGTCTGACTGTCTCTTTGCTTCTAACTTTGAAAAATTTAAAAAGAAATGGGAAGTAGACATGAACCTACACTTCTCCCAAGAAGAAATACAAATGGCCAACAGATATACGAAAATATGCTCATTTTTACTAGCTACTAGAGAAATACAAATCAAAACTACAATGAGATACCACCTCACACCTGTAAGATTAGCTTATATTAGTATGACAGGTAATAACAAGTGTTGGAGAGGCTGTGGAGAAAATGTAACCCTCATCCACTGTTGGTGGGAATGTAAAGTAGTACAACCATGTGGGAGAAAGTATGGTGGTTCCTCATAAATTAAGAATAGAACTACCATATGACCCAACAATCTCTCTACTGGGTATATACCCCCAAAACACAAAAACATTGATACATAAAGACACATGCAGCACTATGTTCAACACAGCATTGTTCACGGTGGCCAAGACAAAGAAACAACCAAAAAGCCCTTCAATAGAAGATTGGATAAAGAAAATGTGGTACACACACACACACACACACACACACACACACACACACACACATATACACACACACACACATTATGGAATACTACTCAGCCATAAGAAATGATGACATAGGATCATTTACAACAACATGGATAGATCTTAATAACATTATACTGAGTGAAATAAGTAAATCAGAAAAAAACTAAAAACTGTATGATTTCATACATAGGTGGGACACAAAATTGAGACTCACGGATGTAGATAAGATTGCAGTGGTTACCAGGGGGAGGGGAAAGGAAGAGAGGGAGGGGCATAAAAAACAAACAAAAGTTGACGGAGGACAATTTGACTTTGTATGATGGGTATATAACATAATCAAATGTCAAAATAATCTGATGATGTTTTCGCTGAATCTATGTACTTTAGTTCAGTGGTCCCCAACCCCCGGGCTGCGGACTGGTACTGGTCCGTGGGCCATTTGGTACTGATCTGCAGAGAAAGAATAAATAACTTACATTATTTCCATTTTATTTATATTTAAGTCTGAACAATGTTTTATTTTTTAAAAATGACCAGATTCCTTCTGTTACATCCGTCTAAGACTCACTCTTGATGCCTGTCTCAGTCACATGATACATTTATCCGTCCCACCCTAAAGGCCGGTCTGTGAAAATATTTTCTGACATTAAACCGGTCAATGGCCCAAAAAAGGTTAAGGACCACTGCTCTAGTTGATTAATGTCACTTTGTTAAAATAAATTGTCCAAATAAATTTTTTAAAAAAAGAACAATACATTTTAAAAATTAAAATGAAACATGTAGGAAAGTGATCACTGTGTTGTTCCTTGAGTTCCAGGTTCCTTAGCCAGTCTGTTTTCTTCTCTTCATATTTGAGAGTCTCCTTATGATTTTCTTGTATTTAATATCAAGGGGTTTTAGTTGTATTTAGTGTAAATGAATAGGGGAATATATATCTACAGAAAGAGTCTATTTTACCTGATAATCAATGGTATCACAATATTAAAATGTTTTAATGAATTTTTAGTATCTAATATAACAAAAGTATTTAGTAATTTACTGGTCTCCAAAAATAGTACTTTATACATTATAATATTTTAAAATAATTAAATTCATACTTTATCTCATTGCAAATTTTTTCAAAATTTTTTTTCCATTTATTTGAGAGAGAAAGAGGGAGAGAGAAGCATCATTTTGTTGTTCCACTTAGTTGTTTTCATTAGTTATGTACTCATTGGTTGCTTTTCATATGTGCCCTGACTGAGGGTCAATCCCATGATCTCAAGTGCACCAAGCTGAATATTTTTTTTTTTTTTGCATTTTTCTGAAGCTGGAAACAGGGAGAGACAGTCAGACAGACTCCCGCATGCGCCCGACAGGGATCCACCCGGCACGCCCACCATGGGGCGAAGCTCTGCCCACCAGGGGGCGATGCTCTGCCCATCCTGGGCGTCGCCATGTTGCGACCAGAGCCACTCTAGCACCTGAGGCAGAGGCCACAGAGCCATCCCCAGCGCCCGGGCCATCTTTGCTCCAATGGAGCCTTGGCTGCGGGAGGGGAAGAGAGAGACAGAGAGGAAGGTGCGGCAGAGGGGTGGAGAAGCAAATGGGCGCTTCTCCTGTGTGCCCTGGCCGGGAATCGAACCTGGGTCCTCTGCACGCTAGGCCAACGCTCTACCGCTGAGCCAACTGGCCAGGGTTTCCAAGCTAAATTTTTATCCACTGAGCAACCTAGCCAGGGACTTATAGCAATCTTTTTTTTAAGTGAGAGAAAGGGAGATAGTGAGACAGATTCCCGTATTCACCCCTACTGAAATTCACCCAGCAATACCCAGCTAGAGCCAAAGCACAAATCAACTGAGTTATTTTTAAAACCTGAGGCTGATGTGCTTGGATCAATGGAGTTTACCTCAGTGCCTGGGGCCTATACTAGAACTAATCAATCCACCGGCTGTGGAAGGGGAAGAAGGAGAAAAGGGGAAGAGGGAGGAGGAAAGAAGTAGATGGCCACTTCCCTTGTGTGCCCTGACCAGGAATCAAACATGGTATGGCTATACACTGTGCTGATGATCTATCCACTGAGCATACTGTCGGGGCATCATAGTAATTTTTAATGTTGACTAAATCTGTGATTCAATGAAATGTTTTCATAAAACATGTTCACTTGCTCTTTTGTAAGAATAATATACTACATGCAACTACATGCTGACAATGTTTCATATAACATTTTTAGAAATTTGTTTTCAAAGTCATAGTTTCTACATAAGCTTCAATAAAGATTAAATTATAATAATTTATTTTATTATCATCATAAATCTACTTATTCAATATTATGATTATTCTTTATTTTTAACTTAATAATAAACTGACTCATTTCTGGACTATATGCAATGCCTCTTGATAAATTGATTCTCTATTTCTTTTTTCACTATGAGAAACTTCAGCCTACTAAGCAAAACTTTGCATAATAATAGGTGGATTTTTTTAATTCCAGCTTAGTTCCAAATACACATTTTCAATAATTTCTCTCTTTTTTTTTTTTCTATTTTTCTGAAGCTGGAAACGGGGAGAGACAGTCAGACAGACTCCTGCATACACCCGACCAGGATCCACCCGGCACGCCCACGAGGGGCGACGCTCTGCCCACCAAGGGGCGATGCTCTGCCCCTCCAGGGCGTCGCTTTGCCGCGACCAGAGCCACTCTAGCGCCTGGGGCAGAGGCCAAGGAGCTATCCCCAGCTCCCGGGCCATCTTTGCTCCAATGGAGCCTTGGCTGCGGGAGGGGAAGAGAGAGACAGAGAGGAAGGAGGGGGTGGGGGTGGAGAAGCAAATGGGCGCTTCTCCTATGTGCCCTGGCCGGGAATCAAACCCGGGTCCCCCACACGCCACGCCGACGCTCTACCGCTGAGCCAACCGGCCAGGGCCTCAATAATTTCTAAGTCCATTATGAGCTCTTTGAATGTCCAATGTATTTTGTAGGAATAACTACTGGTGTTGAGATCCAGTTATATAAGACATGCAGTTTCTTTATACATCTCTTAAAACAATATTTAGACCCATTGCAAATATTTCAAACATATATACTTTCTCTGTGTTTGATCAGGACTTCTTGCCTGACCAATCTTCCAAGCAGCAGTTAATCTTTGTTGGCAATTCTGACTTGAATGCTTGATTATAAAATCAAACCCAAGATTTATGGTAATCAGAAGGGTTCTTTAAAATTCAAGACAGTATTCCTACTGATATGTACATTAAAAAAAAAATAAAACAGAGAGTAGGAAATCAGGCACAAATCATCCAGAAAAAAATAAGGAAGGACTTGTAAAATACTGCAGTTGCTGCTATGTAGCATTTATTAATTCTGTGGAAAGACAAGGGAGTGTGAGGAAAAATATATAGAGAAAAAGGAAGAAGAGGAGATGCCATGAATTAGAATACATAATACCATTAATATCACTTACATTTTCATACATTTGGTGAAACTATTTGGGTCATTAAATAAATGTACTTCTTTGTTTCACGAACTTCTATGATGTATATACCACAGTTGTTGACTCTGGATAACTCTATTTTTAGAAGTTTATTCATTTTTGTCCTGTGACCTTTCTGGTAAGAAAAACCTATATATACATTCTTCTATGGCAATGGGATTCTCAGTAACTCAGTTTTGCTGAAAATTAAAATTTGTAGAAAAATGCTTCCCAAAATATTTCAAGTTAAGATTGTATAAAAAGTATAGCAAAATTCAAGATCTACAAAGAAATCTTTAAATAAACATTAAGAAAACAAGCAACCCAATTTAGAAAAAGATCTGAACAGCCATCTCACAAAAAAAGATATATTGATGATAAAAAGTATATAAAAATATATTAAGCATTATGGTCATTAGGGAATAAAAATTAAAACAACAGTGGTGTCAATGAGCAAAACTATCAGACTTTTAGTCATTTATAACTATATTAACTATTCAATTTAATTGCACTGATTTTAATACATACTTCGTTGTACCCTCACATTATCAGTTCTTGGAGTTTTATAGAGTGACAACCTATCCCATTCTGTTTGAGCTACTTTATACTAAAACAAAATAATCATAAATTGCATTGCTTATAAACAACAAACCTTTATTTCTCATAATTCTAGAGGCTGAGAAGTCCAAGATTAAGGCATCAGCTAATTAAGTATGGTGGCTCATGAGAGCCCGCTTCTTGGTTCATTGATGGCATTGTGTTCTTACATAGTTCTCTGGAGTCTCTTTCATGAAAAAGAGCAGTAATCTTAATCACGAGGACTTTGCCCTCATGACCTACTCACCTCCTAAAGGACCTTTCTTCTAACATCACCTTAGGAGTTGTAATTTCAACATACACATTTAGGGGACACAAATATTTAAACCATAGCATAGCCTTATCTGTTGATTCTCTGGGAATTGCCTTCAGCAAAAGAGAGCCACCTTTCCTAGGTCCATGCCTCCTTCTCAAGGGTGGCCTGAAACCTGTGACTGATTATTGTGAGAGTTTAATCCTGGCCCCCTGGCCCAAAATTGAACCATTTGAAGTACCAGTACAACTTCAAAGCTTCTTGTGGGAATAGCAGAAGCCTCATATGACTTTATTGTCATCCAATTTCTACTTCTGTCCAAACTTCTTTTCTTTCATTTCCCCTCTAGAGTATATTTCAGTAAGTAAACTCTAACCATGTCTCTACCTCGGAGTCTATATAGCAGAAAACTCAACTTTTTCATAGTGCCAGGTTTGGTTCCAGAAAGAAGATATGATGGAATTTTGGAACTATATCACTAGCAAGATACTGGCAATGAGAATCAAATAACGTGTTTGCATGAATAAACAGTAGTCCATGTTGCAATGTGATTGTTTAAACTTTCACCAGTGATGAATTGACTATTATGTTAGGAAAACAAAATAGTAATTTATTTATTCAAAGGTGGTAACATTTGAAACATTTAGAAGATACAGTAATTAAAAATAAAATGAAAATATGGCCATTGATGGAAAGGTTGATGTTCTGGAGACAAACAATAAAAGATGGAAGGTGATTAATCATCAATTAAAAGTTCAAGATAAAAGCCCATGGACCTTCTTGAGGACATATAAAAAGATCAGAGCATCTCTAAAGCTAAAGATCAGAAAAAGTTTAGAGTCCAGAACTTTCCATAAGTATAAATGAGCTCAAACAAACATTAGATTCTCAAATTTGTCAGGTCTGCAACGATCAGGAATGCAGCCAAATAAGGGGGAAAAAACCCTGCGCACAGACAAAGATAACTGAGTGTATGCATCTGAAAGTATTTAAACGTAGGTCTGTAAGAATGCAGAAGGGTCTCACTCCTTCACTCAGATTGAAAATGATGCAGGAGTTTTTTTGGGTTTTGTTGTTTTTTGGGGAGTTTTGCTTTGTTTTTAGTGATAGGAGGGCAGATAGAGAGACAGACTCTTGCATGTGCCCTCATTGGGATCCACTGGGCAACCACCGTCTGGGGCCAACGCTAGAATCAAATGAGCTATCCTCAGTGCTCAGACTGATACTCCAACCAATGGAGCTATTGTCTGTAAGAGGGGAAGAAAGAGAGAGAAAAGGGAGAAGAAGGGAAAGAGGAACAGATGGTCACTTATGTGTGACATAACCTGGGATTGAACCCGTGATGTCTGCACCCAGGGCTGACACTTTACCCTCTGAGCCACATGCTCTCTTATTTCAAGATATTTATGAAAGTACACAGATTTTTTTAGGTTTTATTTTTTTAATTAATTAATTTATTTATTCATTTTTAGAGAGAAGAGAGAGACAGAGAGAGAGAAGGGGGGAGGAGCTGGAAGCATCAACTCCCATATGTGCCTTGACCAGGCAAGCCCAGGGTTTTGAACCGGCGACCTCAGCATTTCCAGGTCGACGCTTTATCCACTGCGTCACCACAGGTCAGGCCAGTACACAGATCTTAAGGTAAATAAGAATCTAGCTAAGGGCCATATACTGAGCTAAGCAACATTATCTTATTGTAGGTACTATTTATCAAGTGAAAGGTAACCAATGTTTTTGTGATATAGCTATATCTGAAAATGGGAGCTAATCATGCCTTCTTTGGGAATCCCTCAACTTATAGCTCTTCTGAGCTCAATTGGTCTGTACTCATTTATTATCATTTCATACGTCCACCATTGTCTTGCATGTAGAGTGGCTGGGATGTCAGAAATGGTACCCAGGAAACATGAAATCACTGTTACCCAGTTATATCAATTATGCTGTGTTTAGTAAACCTTACTCTTCTTGAAATATTTCATGTCATAAGTTTTATTTTGTTCCTACACACCAGCCAATGTTTGATCAAAGTGAGCATTGCAGTGCCTCAATTCAGAAATAATTAAAAACATTATTCTTAAGGCTTGTGACCCTAGACTGTTTTGATAGTTTGATTAGGTTAAGCATTATTTTCATTAAAATTTTAAATGCATATAAACTTAAGAAATACATGTTATTTCAAAGTTACATGTGGGTAACAAGTAAAAATATTTTATTTAAAGCAACAACATATTTTTAATATCTCAATTTTATGTATAATCTTTTTAAAGCTTATATATAGAATACCAGAGATATACTAAAATAGATATATTCAGGCTCAGGCTGATATCCCTTTGGAGAAAATGTTTCAGCTGTGAATTTTGTTCCTGAGATTTTAAAGAGGTGACAATGTTCTTATAATAGTATCAGAAAAATAATTTACTTTATTGAGCAATAAGAGAATATGGTTAGTTCAATTTTCAGAAAGGTTAGAGTGTTCCACTTAAGGTCTATTTCCTACATTATATTTTTAGATTTGACCAAAGGTTAATAAAGGAGAGAATAAAAATGAAATATTATGAGAACTTTTAGCAATCTGTGAAAAAGTATTGTCTTATCGACTTATCAGTTTTTTCTATTTTTTATTTTACCAAAAGCTTTATACTTTATTAACTGCTACTTTTAAATTATATTCATTACAATGAACTTTTCGTTGTAAAGTCATTACATAAAGAAACTTGACCCATATCATTATATAATGTCTTTCCTTAATAATTTAACAAACATTGACTTCCTGGTATGAAATGAGACAATCTAAGTCATTTTAAAAATGCATAAGTTTCTCTAGGTAGCTATAAATTTTAAATAAGAACAGTATATAATATCTTGAAGCTTAGCTTTTCTATTTGAAAATACAGTTAATCTTTCCACAATTCTAGTTCTCTATCATATATCCTAATTGAGTTGACATTTCACGTTTTCTATGATCTTTCTAAGTTGGTTTGTTAAAGAGATGTCATACTGAAGAATTTGTCTTCCCAGTAAATTTGAAGCACTTTGCATCAAATTTATTCATAGATTTTTATGACTTTTTATTTTCTGTTATAAAAGTAGAGAAGCATAAACAGCAGTAGAACAATTATTTATCTTTAATGGTCATGTCAAAGGAGATTTCAGCTTCAGTAGATCTCAGAGATTGACAGTGAACTTGGAAATAAGAATATCATAAAGAAACCAGAAGAAAAGTCATCTTAAAGGTAAAGTCAGTTAGTAAGCCAGACCCAGAAATAAAACTCTGTTCTTAGACATAAGGGGCACAAGAGTTTTTAGTTGTGCAATAAAAATATGAAGGCCACCTAACTTTGAGACCCTGCCTTAAAAGCTGATATGTTAAATCTCAAAAGCCTAGTTGTCTAATTGTATCATTCTTCCCACTGACGATATTATTAGTAGAGAGACTAATATATTGTCTTTAGTAGCACTAACTTCAGTATAATGATGAATATCAGAATATCTAAGCCTAGGAAAGCTCTTTTCTAGTTCTGTTTTCTTTCTGGAGGGGGTAGGAAAAAGGGATTCAGCCCAAGAGATAAATTTAGCATAATTTTTGGATTTGAACATTAAAAACGTCAGAGTCAAGATAGCACTTTATTTTCTTCCTTACATAAGATTCTGCCTTGTTTCCAAAAAACAAGTAAAGCATTTTGATAAAATTTGACAGCTTATGTAGTTAATTTTTGAAGACACTGGAAAAAGCAATTTGGCAGAATGCCCCCTGTCTACCAAATAGCCCCAAAGTACAGGTAGCCAAGACATGGTCTACCATATAGACATGCTACATGTTACTGTGTAAATTCGTTCACCATTTGACATCTAATACTGACTTTCCTCTTGTTTGACTTCAAGGACCCATGTCTAAGTCTTGAGAAGCAATCATTCTTGGGTTGGAGGTATTTGTATATAATATGGGAAATCTAATTTCATAATTTTGGATACAGGAAAGTTCTGCTATATAACCCACTGATAGGAAGTAAAACAGAATTAAAACAGTGGTAGGAAAAGGCAGAGTTATTTCTCTGCGTTCTCAGCAGAGCCACGGAACTATGAAGTTTGCTGGAATTACTGGCAGAAAGAAGTTAAATGCAAGTGGCAGTGGGGCAGAAAAGATGAGTGGCAGAGAAACTGGGCAAGGCAGTATTGCTTAAGAAAGTAACACTACTGAGCATAAATGGTGAGGCTTAAGTGAATGAGCTGAATTGAGGAAAAACAGTAGTGGTACGTAACAAAAGGATTTGTGTCTTTCAAGAGCTGCATGATCTAGTATAAGTAACAGAGGTGGAATCTGAGGAGGGTAACGATATATGACAGTCTGAAAATCAGAGGTCTATTAAAACAGATAATTAGGCATAGGGAGTGGAACATTCAACAATAATAACATTAAAGATTCTATGATATATTTAATTAGACTTCATGAGAATATAAAAAAAAAATTCTGTAGCGTAGGTTCTACAATACAGATTATAGCTATTTCCCCAAAGTACAAAGTCCTTTCTCAACTGAGTCCTTCTAAAGTAAAATCAATATAATGGTCCTATTATTGTTATCTTTTTATTAAGAAGGATTCTGTATGCTGTGGTATGAATGTTTGTGTCCCTACCAAATTCATACATTGAAATTTTAACCCCCAAAGATAATGATGTTAGGGCATAGGGCTTTACAGAGATGCATAAGTCATGAGGGTGAAGTCCTCAATCGGGTTGCTGCCCTTATAATAGAAAACCCAGAGAGATCTCTGAAGTTTTCCACCATGTGAAGACATAGCAAGAAGGAACCATCTATGAACCAGAAAATAAGCCCTTACTAGACTATGCATCTGCAAGTATTCTGATCTTGGTCTTCCAGAATCCAGAACTATGTGAAATAATTTCTGGGGTTTTTTGCAAGCCACACAGTCTATGATGTCTTGCTAGAAAAGCCCAAAGGGACTAAGACAACAAATAAGAACTCTCAAATGTTTCTGCAATGTAGGAATAAAGGAGAAGAAGAAGAGGAAGAAGAAGAAGAAGAGGAGGAAGAGGAGGAAAAGGGGGGTGGAAGAGGGGGAGAAGAAGAAACAAGAGGAAGGAAAAAAGGAAGGAAGGAAGGAAGGAAGGAAGGAAGGAAGGAAGGAAGGAAGGAAGGAAGGAAGGAGAAAGAAGATAGAAGAAAGAAAGAAATAGAGAGAGAGAGAGAAAGAAAGAAAGAAAGAAAGAAAGAAAGAAAGAAAGAAAGAAAGAAAGAAAGAGAAAGAAAGAAAGAAAGAAAGAAAGAAAGAAAGAAAGAAAGAAAGAAAGAAAGAAAGAAAGAAAGAAAGAAAGAAAGAAAGAAAGAGATGAACTGATTGGGATAGTTTTGCTGAAGAGATACAAATAAATGTCCATGTGCCTCAATAAAAATTATGCATCTCCTGTTCTCTAAGTACTTAGATTTTTTTTCAGATTGACCAGGGGGCATTTATTATAATTTATAAAGCATGATAATTATATGACTGCAACAACCAAATGTAAGTATCAGCCTTATTTTAAGCATTTGAGAGTCTTCTACTACGTTCTATAAATTGAGCTTTTATTGATCATCTACATCATTAGCAAGGACTAAATTAATGTACATTTTAAATAAAAATGACCAATTATCACAAAATATATTAATATCTATATTTTACATTTGAGAAACAAATATTAAAAATATTAAGTAACTTGAATGTTGAGCTATTTATGGTAATTTGATCATAAATAAACACATTATATATATACACACACATGCATATCCAGTGTGTCCGTAAAATTATGGTGCACTTTTGACCGGTCACAGGAAAGCAACAAAAGATGACAGAAATGTGAAATCTGTAACAAATAAAAGGAAAACTCTCCCAGTTTCATACCTATTCAGTGCAGTTCGATGTGGGCTCACACACAGATTTTTTAGGGCTCCTTAGGTAGCTATCCCGTATAGCCTCTACAGACTTGTCACTGACTAATGGCCTACCAAAACGGGGTTTCTCCACCAAACTGCCGGTTTCCTTCAACAGCTTATACCACCAAGTAATGTTATTCCTATGTGGTGGCGCTTCGTTATAAATGTGCTGATATTCACATTGCACTTTGGTCATGGATTCGAATTTAGCGAGCCACAGAACACACTGAACTTTCTTTGTACCGTCCACATCTTGACTGGCATGGCTGTGGGCTGCTCCGCTGTATACATGGTGTTGCGTCATCATCTGTGCATGCGCACATGCTGCCACATCATCCTACAGAAACTGGGAGTTTTCCTTTTATTTGGTGCAGATTTCACATTTCTATTGTCTTTTCTTGCTTTCCTGTGACTGGTCTAAAGTACACCATGACTTTACGGCCACACTGTATATGCAAATTTCTCATAATTGCATCAAATATCCACTTTCCTTTGATATTGAAGCTCTGGCTTAGTTCAATTTGTATGTGGCTCTAGCTTTTAATTAACTCTCTATTTCACTTGTACTTAACTTGTTATCTGTCAATGATCAGAAAAGAACTTTCTGTGAATTATTCATTATGATGAGTAGGGAAACATTACACTCTTGAAACAGTGCTTCTGCTACCTAATACAGGATTTCATGTCAGCTGTCCACCTACACAGGCATTTGTTCAATCTGGCTATAGCCAGTTTTATTAAAGAGATTTCTAAAAAAAGTAAAGCTAGCCCACCTCTTGATATTTTTAAGTTCCCTTTTGTCACTAATGTATTGAGAAACTGTGCTGCCACTGTATTAGTTTGTAGTACTTTTTGTGAAATGATGTGGCAACAGTTTGTTTTATTCTGAGTTAAGACTGGGTAAGACATTTGATGATTCATAGGAGTGTGTCTTGTGAAAAGAGTAATATATAATATGTAATATGACCACATTTACTCATTTGCCTTGTCAGCTATTATAATTTAGTAATTTTATTCATATCTTCTTTTTTCCTCTTTGAAATACATGCATATACATTAACTTTCAAGTTTAATTTAATTTTAAAATGAGATGTCAAAATTCTTTTTTCAAGGTCAATAAGTAATGTCCTTAATCAAGGTACAAGCCCTTTTCTTCAACCATTTTAAAGAGGATTACTTTCTCTCTTAAAACATCTTAAAGCATCTCATTACAAAATCTGTCACTTTATAACATACTCTGGACATTTAAAATTTTTATCGTCTTTCTTAAAATGCTATCTTCTGTAGTGCAGAGTTGCTTAAACTTAGGACAACTGATCTTTTGGGTCAGATAATTCTTTGCTGTAAGGGGCTGTCCTGCTCATTATTGGATATATTGCAGCATCCCTGGACCCTGCTTTCTAGATGCCAGTAGTAACTGCTCCGTCTCAAAGATATGACAACCCAAAATATTTCCATATACTGTTAAGTATATGGAAATATTGGGCAAGCTCCATGCCCCTAGTTGGGAACCACTGCTTTTGTGATCTTTGTGATCTGGATTACAAAGCATTTATCTGCTTACCTTAGTCAATAAATATGTGCCCTTTGTTCCTGTGATTCTTCTTTGATATGCGTTATATTTTCAATTTAAAAATTAGCACTGTAGTTTAAAATGAATACCATTTATTACATATCATTAATGCTATTGCACTTTATTGTTCTTATAATGAACCATATTATTAATTTATATTTATTTCAAAACACTCAACATTTTATTGAATTCTAATTCAGAAAGGTCATTGGAAAGAAAACATGTATGGGATAATGCATTATCTCAATCACTCAGTCACTGTAAAAAGTATTTGTTAAATGTCAACCCTAAATAGGCATATTCCAGGCTCTTATATACAAAGCAAAAGCAAATGTGGTTTAAAATCTAATGAATATTATTTAAAGAGCAATATTAACTATTAACATACAGAAAATATGAAATTTTGCCACATATTAACTACAGCTAACCGATGTGATCCAAGAAAGTTTTCCCAGAGAATTACCACATCCCCTGAGTTCAGCAGACAATGGGAACCTAGCACTCAAAGGGTGTGGTCTTTCTGAGCCAGAAATGTCAATACCTGCAGATGATGG
Organism: Saccopteryx leptura; assembly: GCF_036850995.1. Classification (NCBI taxonomy): domain Eukaryota; kingdom Metazoa; phylum Chordata; class Mammalia; order Chiroptera; family Emballonuridae; genus Saccopteryx; species Saccopteryx leptura. Next base: position 92,232,371 of record NC_089504.1, on the reverse strand, counting down.
TGAAGCTGACATATATGTGCTATCGAATTTGTGCTGGGCAGTTTGCCAAGCATTTAATTGGCATTCTATCTAATCCTTGTACTTTATAATCAGTCTTTCTAATTAAATATAATCACCAATATCTTTTTGAAGTAATTTTTATTAATGTCATTTTAGAAATGCAAATAGTGCAGTACAGGGAGGTAACTAACTTGCTGGAAGTCATGTAGATTAAGTTGTTTAGTTAGGTGTGAATCCCAGATCTGAAGGTGTGGACCCTGGCTCAGGAGTCAGGGTCATTAAACATTAGACTATATTATATTACAGTTCTATATTATATCACTTTATAGAAATAAACAACTTAAAATGTTTATAATATCTGGAACAAAGATATTGAAATGGTTGAAAGGAGGAGATGAGGGTCTATGGAATAAGGAAAGGATTCAAAATAGCCTTGAAAGGTAATCGGTGAGCAGATTTTGGAAAGCTATGTTAGAGAGTTTGGACATTTTCTTAAATGCAATGGAAAACTGTAAACAAGTTGTAATAGACCTATCAGTTAACATTGTGAAAGTTCATCTTATTTCAAGAAAGCAGCACTGTTTGAAGGAGTGGGAAATTAAGACAAAGATCAAGGTGAGAGATGAATGTGATGTCTTGGTTAATGGACGTGGATTTGGGGTTAACTGGAAGCACTTGGAAAATTGAATTGGAAGAAAATGCGGTTTGAGTATCTCTGGAAGCTGACTCTGAGATGGCAATAAATATTCAGGGAGGTGATTAGTGAGTACATTTGAGAATAAATAACACCTGAGAAATAAAAAAAAAAAAAAACAAAACATGGGATTGAGCAGAGGGTAAAGTTAGGCTGTAATGCAGAATCAAGAAATGACGTAGCTCTAGTAACTGAGTTGAGCATTCAGAGATGTCCTGGGCTGGAGCAAAAGTGCCTGGCCATTATATATGTCTGCACTGAGTAGTCTCTGGATACAGGATGCCCCAGGAAGAGGGTGAGTGTAGGGAGATCTCAGCTGGTAGCAATCTCTGAAGAGAGCTAAGCTGATGGTGTATTACAATATTTAGAATAGAAAGATCTCTGCAAGGGTTGGAAGATTAAGGTAAAGAGGCATCAGTGGCTATGATCTGCTTAATAAATTCAGCAATACAGCAAATGGTCTTTTCAGATGCTAAGATAATCAACAAGAACTGATCAAGTATGTGGAGAAATATGATTAATTTGATCTTGGATAGATTTGAAATTGATGTACCTATAAGGTGTCTAAGTGAAACATATAGTAGCTATTCAGATACATGGGTCTGAAGTTTAGGACAGAAGTATGTTACATATTTGAGATTCATCAATATGCAGTTATAATTGCCCATATGGAATGAATAAAATTACTCAGGGATAATGTTTAGAGAGAGAACTGGCTGTTCATAAACTGCAAACATAGCACAATTTCACTTAGTGTTATTTACTTTTATATCTGGGAGATATCTGATGTTTTGTGTTTATTTTTTTCCAGGTCTTATTCACACTCAATTATAGGAGAGAAAGGGGAACAGCATTTTTCAAAAACGTCAGATCAGTCTCTAAAAAAATAAAATAGGTTAGTCACTGAAGAAACATTGTATTATGTGGTTGGTTACCAGGCAGGTACACAAAGTTCAGACTAGAGTCCTGTGTTTTGGTTCCTGATTTCTGTTGATTATCTAGAAACTGTTAGGGTCACAGATGGTTTTTCTAAATACTTGCTCCATTTCCTCACCTTTTTTGCTTATCTCTTTATTTTAAAATGGCAATGTGTCAGAACAAAATATGGCAATATCTGAAGCAGTTTGAGGTAAGGTAAAACTGCAAAACTTGAACTGTACTTTTTGCCATCTTCAGTTTCTTTGCTCTTACATTTTTCTATGCTTGTTTTTCTTTATATATACTTCAATAGGCCTTTTGAATCAAAGTTTGTGAATTGATTGTTATAATTATTTCTGATTGAAATATCATTCCATCAAGCTTATTAAGTCTATTCATTTTCTTCTCACTTAAATTATTCAATTGTCAAATAAATAATGATGAGCTTAAGAGGTCCTTTTATTATGAAAATTTGAAAACCATTATTCTGGTATAAGTACATCAGCTGTGTGTACCAGTAAGATACTATAAATGAAAACCACTATTTTAATTTTTAAGTGTATTGTTATCTTGAGCGATGTATGTTTTATATATTAAAAATAGAACTTCCTTGGAAATCTCTAATATGTAGCAAAAATATTTAATATAATAATTTATGATTATAGTAATATTGGTTCTATACAATGACTTTATTAAATCTTAGTAACTTTAATATCAGGTCAATAAATTTCTCAATTCAGGAAGCTGTTAATTGCAACTAAAAGGATTTTTGACTAAATTAAATTGTCATTATATAATGATAATACCCATCAAAGTAATTGTTTAGTGATAACCTAGAGCCAGATCATAAAGGAACAGGTGTTATCAGGGAGATAACATTTAAGTAGAAGATACATATCAGAACAAAATACTAATTTAAAATAAGAGCATCACTATTAAGCTATACTGTAAAATTAAAAAGCTTTTCTTTAAGTATCAAAATACCCATTCTAAAACATATGAACTTTTGGTAATGTGGGAAAGAAAGAATGAAAAAAAAATACCTAAAGGTAAATGTTGTGAACCAGAAAATAGGATAGTCTCCCATAACATTAGAATAATTCACAAGCCTGAGGGTTAAACTATTCAGAAAATTATCTTAATCATATTGTTTTATGTTTGAGACCACAATTCCTCAGTCAAGTAGGTAACGGAGGAAAGAAAGGCTAAAACAAATACAAGAGAGCAGCTAGGGAATGTTGTGGCCTTTTTTCCAGGGATTAAGCCTGTAGGAGAAATTTGGAAAGACACCTGCAAGTAGAAATATATGCTAGCATCAGAAAATGACAAAACTGAAGCATATGGATGTCCCAGATTCAATCCTGGCCAGGGCACACAGGAGAAGTGTCCATCTGCTTCTCGACCCTACCTCATCTCCTTTCTCTCTATCTTTCTTTTTCCCTCCTGCAGCCAAGGCTCCACTGGAGCAAATTTGGCCTGGGCACTGAGGATGGCTCCGTGGCCTCTGCCTCAGGTGCTAGAATGGCTCTGGTTGCAATGGAGCAATGCCCCAGATGGGCAAAGCATCACCCCCTAGTGGGCATGCTGGGTGGATCCCAGTAGGGAGCATGCCGGAGTCTGTCTCTCTGCCTCTCTGCTTCTCACTTCAGAAAAAAAAAAGAAAAAAAGAAAATGGCAACACTGGATTAATGTCAATGGTTTAAAATTTCAAACACATCTGCTGGCATGTCAAGTCCCAGTTTGACTACTGGTCAGGGCGCACAGGAGAAGCAACCATCTGCTTCTTCACTCTTCTCCCCCCTTTTCCCTCTTGCAGTCATGGCTTGAGCAAAGTTGGCCTCAGGCACTGAGGATGGCTCCATGACCTCTGCCTTAAGGCTAAAAAAACAAAAACGGCTCTGTTTCTGAACAATGGAGAAATGGCCCGAGATGGGCAGAACATCACCCTTTTGTGGGCTTGCTGGGTGGATCCCAGTGGGGGCCCATACAGGAGTCTGTGTCTCTGCCTCCCCTCCTCACTAAAAAAAAAAAAAAAAAAAAAAAAAAAAAAAAAAAGTACTGTGATAGATTGTCACATTAATGGTTCTAAATGAATCATGTACCAGCTCTTACATAGATTTCATTCACATGGCTCTGGACTTTGCTAGGTATCATTGCTCTGTTTGGCCAATGGGGCATAAGAAAACATGACAGAAACAGAAATTTAATAAACTCCCAATCATTGGTGTTTTCTCACTTGAAAATTTTCTGTAACCATGTAAGGAACCAGTGATTCTACTATAATATGAGGAGAGTATGTGGTGAGGCTAACTGAAAGACATCATCCAGACCCAGCATGTAAGTGAAGCCATCTTAAACCCTCTATCCACAATTGGGATGCCACAATACCCTTGGAAAGCCTCTAATAATTTTCTTCTCAAGAATAAATCTTATTGGCTTTGGTTGAATGCAGAATTGGTTAGAGCATCCTCTGGAAGCATAGAGATTGATGGTTTGATCCCCAGTCAGAGTAAATACAGAAACAGATCAATGTTCTGTCTCTCTCTCTCTGTCTCTCTCCCTTCTGCTCTCTCTAAAGTAAAAAAAAAAAAATGTAAAAATAATTTTTTTAGAATGTTTAAATATTATGGCCTATACAATAAATATTTTAGTGTAAAATAAGTTTTCTATTATTAATTTTAATTGAGTAAAAGGTCTCTCAATCATACTCTTTAAATTATCTATTTTTATAATTATATATTCACCTGTACATCTGGTGTTTCCCTTAATAGCACCATGAAATTCATAAATATATGGTAAGTGATAGTAGTAATTTATATTCCTGGAAGTGATCATGTTTTGATAGCTTTTATTCATCACTAATTTCTTTACCCTCAGAAAAAAAGCAGTGCAAATATTTCTAATTTTTTCCCTTAATCAAATAAACTACCAACAGCTTTAACTCAATGTATTGCACAATTCAATGTTTCTAACTGCCTGATATAAATACCACTAACTATGGTCAAAATCACTCTAGAATCTACTCATTTTTCTTATAAGAAGGTCATATCTGGGCATAGCTTAAATCTAGAAAATAGAAAATATTAAAACTATTGCTTTAGAAGAATATAAAATTATATCCATTTTTACAATATACACATATAAACATGCACATAATAGATTACTAAGCATAAATTAGTATGAAACTATGGAGCAGAGAATGATTCTAGAATATAGATGGGTAAGGTTGTCTCTATACTTGGCATAAAACCTAGAAACCTTAAGATAAATGTTGACAGTCTTTATTTTAATACCAAAAATATGCACCACAAATTAAAAGAACATTTTATATCTTTTTGTTTTATGTAAAATAAAGCAATACCTAAGAAGAAAATTAAGTCTCTAACCTAATGTTTTCCAAAATAGAAACATAAATTACTAATAAACTTTTACAAATCTTATGAATTAATAAAACAATAGAAAATTGTAACAATGAAACATCACTAACAAGAGTAGAAAATTTAAAACATTAAGTTTACAAAGCACACTGATAAACAGATTCTAATGATAGAAATTTTAACTGAAGAAAAGTTTGAGACAATTTGTCAACATCTCACAGAATTTGAAATAATATTATATCATGACTTTTTTTTGAGAGAGAGAATGAGAGAGAGACATGAAGGGAGAAAGAGGGTGAGAAGCATCAACTCATAGTTTCTTTCATTTTAGTTGCGCATTGATTGCTTCTCTTATGTCCCTTGACCAGGTCTGTCCTAGTGTGTCCTTGTTCAAGCCAGTGATCTTGAACTTTTCACACCAGCAACCTTTGGGCTCAAGCTGGCAAGCTTTGGGATTATATGGACAATCTCCCTGCTTGGGCCAATAACCTTACCCTAGCATTCTGGATCGATACTTTATCCACTACACTACTATGATAATCTTAAAATCTTAATCTAAGGAGTAAGAAAATAATCAAGTGGTGTGCTGGAATTAGGTTACACCAGTTTACATGAGCCAGTTTTTAAATTTGCAAGAATTTTCTGAGCTGGTTCATATAAACCAAGTCATTTTTTAAAATTAAATTAAATTGTATTAAAAACAATGCTAGTTTGATTTCCACATCAAGACACATACAGGAGCAGCTCGATGTTCTTGTCTCTCTCTCCCTGTCTCTCTCTCTCCCCAAAAATTAAATACCCAAGATTCATGATTTCCTAATTACTGCATGACATTTTATACTACCATTTATGGTCTCAAAGTTGTTGACATCTAATTTCCTGTTTCTTTATAGTTAAAATACTCTATATCATGGTGTACTAGGGTTCCTCTCTTCTCAATTATACATGTATAATATCTGGTGGGGGTATTTATACGATGAAAATCATGTTCGTTTTGCATACATTTTTTTTTTTATTATTAAGTGAGGTGGGGAGGCAGGGACAGACTCCGAGTATGTGCTCCCACAGGGATCCACCTACCAAGCCCTGTACCAGACAATGCTCTGCCTGTCAGGGCATGCTAGGCAACCGAGCTACTTAAGCTCCTGAGGGGAGGCCATGGACCCATTGTCAGCGCGTGGTGAGGGCTCAACTTTGCTCAAGCCATTTGAGCCATGGCTTTGGGAGGGAAGGAGACGTTGAGTGATGGGGGGGGGGGGGTGTGGAGAAGCAGTTGGTTGCTTCTCCTGTGTGCCCTGACCAGGAATCAAACCAAGATTTCCACATGCCAGGTGATGCTCCAGCATTAAGTGAATCACCCATAGCCTTGCATACACAATTTTTGAAATAGATTTTAAAAATTAATAAAATAGTTACCAATGAACAGGGGATAAGAATAAGTGAGATTGGGGTAGAGAAGGCAATAAATCATTTCATTTTACACTCTTGGCCTTTTTTTTAAACTAGTAAATAAAAGTAAATTCAATTCATAATTCCAAGGTGGCAACAAAGTAGGCAGATGATGGATGTTCCACTTGTCTCCTCTCAGGACAAAACTGGAGTTATAACTAAATTGAAGAACAATCAGCCTGATAAACCAACCTAGCACTAAGTGAAGAGGAGTCTTATAATGCAGGTTGAGATCAAGGAGGTTCAAAATGGATTCAGGCAGACCATAGAAGAACCGTGGAGTCAAAAGGAATTGGGCCATTCCCGTTTACTAGATTCTTGAGACAGCAGATTAGCGAACAGGGAAAATCGCCCCAGGAAAGTACCTGTAGCCTTATACAAGCTACACGCATGTGCAGAAGTGGCTTTCTGCCACGTGCAAAGGGTAAAATTCAGTTAAAAAATAAGCAAAGGACCTGAAAAGACACTTCTCCAAAGAGGACATTCAGATGGTTAATAGGCATATGGGAAAATGCTCAACATTACTAATCATTAAAGAAATGCAAATTAAAACTGCAAGAGATATCCCCTCACGCCTGCCAGAATGGCTTTCATTAACAAATCAACAAACCTGGCAGGGTGTGGAATAAAAGGAACCCTCCTGCACTGCTGATGGGACTGTAAACTTGTGCAGCCACTTGTAGAAAACAGTATGGCATTTCCTCAAAATTTAAAAATGGAACTGACTTATGACACAGCTATCTCAAGTCTAGGAATATATTCTAAGAATGCCAAAACACTAATTCAAGAGAAGATGTTCACTGCCCCCATGTTCATTGCAGCATTGGTTGTGACAGCCAAGATCTGGAAACAACCCAAATGTCCATCAGTGAAGAAGTGGATAAAAAAGCCGTGGTACATATACACAATGAAATACCAAGTGGCCATAAAAAAGAAAGAAATCTTCCTTTTTGCTACACAGTGAATGGATCTGGAAATTATTATGCTAAGTGAAATAAGCCAGGCAGAGAAAGACAAATACTATAGGGTCTCACTTATTTGTGGACTCTATTGAATACAATAAACTGAGGAACAAAATAGAAAGAGAGACAGGGTCACAGGGAACAACAGATGGAGAGCTGTCAGAGGGAAAGAGAAAGAGGAGACAGGATTAAAAATGATAAACGTATTAAGCAAATTATCTATGTATAATATATAATTATAGTCAACAGGGTAGTGAGAGGGAAACGAGGGGTGGGGCAGAGAGAGAAGGAGCAAAGGGGTTGAAATGAGAATGGAACAGGACTTTGCATGGGACATGGGGAGGCATGATGCAGTGTGTAGAGGGTATTATATTGAGTGGGACATTTGAAACCATGTCAGCAGAGTAAATTAAAAATAAAACTTTTAATTAAAAAATAAACTCATAAAGGCAAAACTTCTAGAAACTAAAATTATAGACACAAAAAAAATTACCATGAGAACTGTATACATATAGGTATAATAAACAAGACCTCCAACATTCCAAATACTTTGTCTAAGTAAAATTTTATTTTAGTTTTGGGAGAAACATTTCATATCTTTGTCTAATAACATTTATAGAAAGAGTGGTAATAGAGTTTATGGTAATTAATTTGTTTTTAAAAACTTTGCCCACTAAAGTGGTTTCTTTGACATGTTTTACGTTGGAAAAGTACAGAACTGACCTCTGAACTGCAGAAGTAGACCAAGGTATTATTACTCTCATGTTTTAATCATCACATAAATTTGACCTTATATTATTTTGGTTCTTTATATTAAATAGGTTTTTAACCCATCATAAAGTCTAGTTGCACATTGAAATTCATGACACAAACCTACTTACAGTGATATTTATTATAATAAAATCACATATTTATTAGAAAACCAAATGTAAAATCATGTATATCCTCAACTGAAATTAAACAACTCTGTAGGGAACAGCTTGATGTTTTATACTTGTATCTTTTCTTTCCCATTGCATTAGTTGCAAACTAATATTCAAATTTTAATATAAGTAAAAACGTCAAAAGGATCATGAAACAATTTAGTAGAATTTTTATGGATGCTTAGCACTGAAAATAGGAAATAAAATAGTGATTCAAACACAATATATTTTCAAATCCCACTAATATTTATTCATTCGTTATATTCTTTATTCAGCAGAGAGAATTTTGAGTAAAATAAGTTTCATGTTGATATCTTCTTTTTTACTTCCAAGAGCTTAGAACATACTCAACCTTTTGGGGGGTTGTTCAAAAGTCAGAGACTTCAGTAGCCTTCAGGGGTGTAATTGGAATTAGTTTTGAATTTTTTAAACTTCATTGGCTGTAGAAGCTTGTTTTTGAGCTCCCGGGTGTAACTCATCTTTTTCTTGAGCTAGACTTCTAATACATCAGATCAAAGTTTATTCCCGATCATGATGTTTGACCAAAGTCAAAACATTATAGAGTTGACTAAAGGAGAAATAAATATTTATGCGTATTTCTATTTCACTCATTATTTTATATATTCCTTTTGATTTATGGTTATATCGGAGTCTTTGGGGGTGCATTTATATTTATCTCAAGATCCACAGAGTTGAGATTTCTTTTGATTTAAGTTAGTTGGATTTTCTTTTTTTCTGATGAGGTTTTGGTTTTTGAAAGGGCAGATCAGGTTTACCTTGAATTCCACAGAAATTGTATTTAAACATTTATCTGAGCTTGAGAACTTAGAGTGCATATCTAACTTACAACAAGTCAATATAATATGAATACAGTAACTAATATATTTCCTCAGATATTCCACAGATTTGGGGCTAACAAGAAATCTTATGAAATTGAAAAATAAAGCTTGCAGCACCTTGTGGTGTCACCCAGTAATCTTTCAAATATACTTAAAAATAGATTACCTCACAGCTGAGGGTCAGGAAATTGACTCATTCATTTAACAAACTTTCTTTATATGAATACTGCATTATTATAGCACTTCTGAATATAAGAGTTCACAATGAAGCTATTCTAATTTGTAACTTTTTTACCTTGTTTACCTTTTTTTTTCCCCCAGAAAAGATAACTCTTATGGGAGCTGATTTTACGGTCTTCTCAAAGAGTGTATGTTTTTGCTCTCAGAACCTTCAAGTCCTGGAATTTGGAGGTGTCTACTTTGTTTCATATTATGGCTTCTAAACCTACTTTTAGCCTTCCTGTATTTTCTTTTTCAAATATTTTAACCCTTTGCATACTATCTTCCTCTCTACTTCTCTGCCTAGTATCATTGCTGGAGACTCTCTTAGCCACATACATTACCCATATTTTTATCAGTTGTCCTTGACTTCTTCATCACCAATAATCACTTTTCCTTCCCATTCAATCACCCACTTTTATAACTTTAACCCAGTCCTCACAATTAATAACACCACATTTGAATCCTTGATTTTTAAATATCTCATTTCCTTATTATTATCTCCTGTTTCATTCTGTTGTAAATGGATGTTAAAATCTCTCTACAGTGAAGTCTCTCAGTCCCTCTGCCTGTTTGAGTCTAACTCTTATCTGTGCCCTGGATTCCAGCCCTTCTATTCATACTTTGTGCCAGTGGTTCTCAAACTTTTTGAAGTTGGGGCACATTTAAAAATCCTACCAATAATTATAGGTACACTATATACAAATTTCTGAGAAATATGTTAGTATAATTAACTCAAATATTAAAGAAAAAAACATAAAGTCCAAGCATGCTTTTATGGTAATTAAATGAAATAAATACTACAAAATTAAATTTATTCTGACATTAAAAAACATTTTTATGTAACATTTTTGAGTTATGCTTTTTTTAGAATTTGTAAAAAAGAGGGGTTAAAAAATAAAAATATGACAAAAGTTATCTTTATATATATATCGATACATTCTTAGTAAGATTTAGTAAATTCGGCAGGTCCCAGCATGAATGTGTTAAGTTTTTTCATTCTTGTGTTTATGAGAAACAAGAGCCTGATGTGTCCTAGTGATTTCTTCAATGTTTGGGCATATATTTAAAAAGCAAACTCTCATTTCCTCATCAATACATTGAGAAGAATTTCTCTCTTTTTACTCTTAATTGTGTTGAGTGCAAAAAACTCCCATCATACATGTCTTAACTTTACATCAAACAAAGGATAGAAGAAACTTGCCTCCAGGCTTTCCAGGGAACATGGGGATAGTGTAAACAATCCAGCACCACAAGATAACAACCTAATCAAGCAAGTGAGGTGGGGGCTTGGGCAGACTGTCAGCTTATAGCCAATTCCTCATACCGCTGTCCCCCAAAAATCTAAACTCCAAAAACCCTGTTGGTTTTTTGGTTCCTAACAGGCACATATTTCTCTGGAATACCATAGGGCACACCTGGAAATCTAGGGTGCAGCAGTGCACCCTGGCGCACACTTTGGGAACCACAGCTTTGTGCAGTTATCTTTTTTTCATCTGTATTAAAAATTCTTTCTCTCTTTTAATTAATTACCATCAAAATAGAAATGCATTACTTCTCCCCTCATAAAGTTGAAATTTTCTAACCTTCAAATTCCTCTCTAACTTTTTCTCAATTCTCTCAACCTTTACAAAATAGTTCCCCAAAAGCGGTATCTATACTAAGCATGTTTACTTCCTGCAAAATAATTCATTTTCTAACTCAATGAAAAAATTATAAAATTGACTACTGAAACCATTTCCATAAATATCATCAAAGACAACTTTTGACAACTACAAAAGTCAAATCTTATTTACTTACTTTTGTCACATTGGCTTTTTATCAGTACCTGCCTCTTAACCCTTTTAGCCTTTGGGATCCCACACTCTTTCTATTTTGCTTTTACTTCAGGACTACTCCTGATTCTCTTTTTTTCAACTTTCTTGTGCAAAACATTTGAGACATTTTTAGGAATATTCTTCTGCCCTCTTCTTTTTTCTAGCTACATCATTTGTCATATGATTTCATTAAGGTATGGGGTTATAAATACCACAGGCACACATCTAAATTTTAGATTTGGAGTTGTTACTTCTCAACTCAGCTCTAGGTCCATGTATTTCACTTCCTCTTAAAGAGCTGCACTTGAATGTCTCATAGAATTATCCTTTGTTATTTTCTTTCTTCACTGCCTCACGTCTAATTCATCACTAAGTCATGCTTTCTCTACACAAATTTCTTTTCTCAAATATGACTGCTATAAACCTACCTCAAATCAATTTTCTCTAATACTATCATATCTTCCGTTTAATTTTCCATCTGTCACTCCTACACCCATTGTGTCTTTTACCCATATTATAGTTAGAGAGATATTTGCAGAGAAAATCTGATAACCTGCTTAAATTAGGAACATCCATGATCCAAAAGTTGACGAACTTGTCAACCTCATCTGCTAATTATCCTCTTTGTGCTCACTTTTCTCTATCCACATTGACCTTCTTGTTATTCTTAACCCTGCCAGCTAGTTCTTGTCTTTCTGTCTTTGCTGTTGTAGTTTCTACTGCCACAATTGTTTTCATAGGTCGCTTACCTCCTGTTAGTTTCATATGCTTCAGGTCTCTTTTTGAATGTTACCTCTTTAAGTAGGTCTTTTTTAATCACCTCTGTAAAACCTTGTTACTCTTCACTATTTCATTTGCTTTCATTTTTACTTCATAGATTTTTATCCCCAGTGGAAATTATATTAACTATTCATTTAACTTATTTCTAAATTATCTTTCTGCTTCCCCGCCAGGTGCAATTTAAAGTCCATGATAGTTGGTCTTGGTTTTGTTCATGCCTTTATTTCCAGAGTTCAGAACAGACTTTCACACATAGTGAATACTTGATAAATATTTATTGAATCAATTAATCCTTACTACACATTTGCCCACTTATCTGATTCAAGGTGAAATGCATAAGTATTTAGGCAGAAGCCTTTGAAAACTGAAAGTATATACTTTCAACTTGTCTTGGTTATGTATGTTTCTGTATGCATAGAAGATTTTATTAATTCTTTTATTCATGAGACATTTCTAGAAAACATACATTTTTGTAATTCCGCAAGAAGACAACAAATGTAAGAAAGTATTATTGATAGGTATCAGTCCTTAATAGCTGTTAGTTCACAGATGGAATAATAATATTTAAATATAGAATCTGTCTTAGAAAGAACTCCATCAGTTTAATCAAAAAAGGCATTCTAGCTTGACCAGGCAGTGGCACAGTGGATAGAGCCTCAAACTGGGATGTTGAGGACCCAGGTTCAAAACCATGAAGTCACTGGCTTGTTCATGGACTCACCAGTTTCAGCATGGGGTTGCCGATTTAAGCGTGGGATCATAGGCATGACCCCATGGTCCCTGGCTTGAACTCAAGATTGCTGCCTTGAGCAAGGGGTCACTGGCTCAGCTGGAACCCCCAGGTCAAAGCATGTATGAGAAAGATACAATGAACAACTAAAGTGCCACAACAAATCTATCTCTGTTCCTGTCTGTTTTTTTCTCCCTTAAAAAAAAGGACATTTATCCATATGTTTTAATATGTTGAAAATTTCCAATTATAGTATGTGATACTGCTTGAATCTCTCACTATTTTTTACATTTATTTTAGAATTGAGACTCATGTAGGTACTTGTATCCAATATATCATTTATTAATTGATTAAATCCTAACTATTTGCCCAATCTTGATTCATTTATTTAAAATGCTAATACATTTATTCTAGCAAGGCAATATATCTCCAAGATAATTCTGCTGGTGTAAGAAAGTACTTCTAATCTTATAAAGCATATACAGAGACCCTATGTCTAGACACTTTGTGTGTCTGTCTATACCAATAAAATTATCTTAGTGATTGCAAGCATCTCAAATAATACCCTGCTACTTCCCATGGGTGTTTAAAATTTAACTTGTTACTTTGTGAAATTATTACCACCTCCTGGATTTCCCAAGGTTCTAATAGTAAGTGGAATAGCTGCCCTTGGCAAGAAAGAAATTAAATTCTATTTGGGGAAAGTCAAAGGTTGACCTCCATTAAAATGTGTGTGTCAATGTTAGTCCTCTATGTATTCAGAATTATTCTTCATCTATAAATCAGCCTCCTGAGGAAATATTAAAGCACCAAAGTAGTTTAAAAATTTGTTTCATTATTTCAAAGACAAAGTTATTTTCTCATTAAAGAATTCTAGGTAGTTTAGGTCAATAAATGATTTGAATAAGTTCTATGTAATAAAAATTGGGTTAAATGCTATGGAACAAAGACAACAAGAAATATCTCCTGCTTCTAAGAACTTAACATCTAGCAAATAATGGAAGTGTCAGACATGTAAACATGTAGATTTAGTTCAATGTGATAATTTATATAATTAATAAGAAAATATATTATATTATATAATACTTTTTACTAGTCAAATGAAGGTAGCAGGGACTTAAAATATTTTATTATCTCATGAAGCTGTCTAGGAACAGACATAAAAAACCTTCTGATCAAGGTTTTTTTTTTTTTTGATCAAGGTTTTCTAGATCAGAAACTATTCAAAAAAGTTTGATACATGAGCCTCAATAATGGATCTTTTCCAATTCTTTTCTAACAGATTATTTTCAAATAATTATTTTTTGCACATATTTATAGAAAATATTTTTTTGTGTGTTTTTGTGTAGATTGTAGAAACAGGTATTGAAGCAACTGGAAAAACTTATTGCGGTTTCTTTCCAAGGTATGATGGGTGGTAGAATGCAAGTTCTTATCTTCATCTACCAACTGTTGGCAGGTAATGTCTATCACACTCAGGGCTGCACAGTTCCCAAATTCCTGTAGCCTTAGTGTGTAGGGTGTGTAGGTGTGAAGAGACTTGTGATGGAAGGAAAATTGTGATACTATTACAATATATTTTGTGAGTAATCAAACACAATAAAAAATATGACATGTACCAATAGTTTTGTTTCTTCTCTATTTCTCAGTTATAAATATGTCCCAGTTAAATACAATTTTAAATCTTTACCTCATAGGGTTATAATAAGGATAAAATAAGATAACATATGGTAGGACCTAACTCATTCATGGTGTATGTTATTAGAATGTACTTTTCCCCTTTGTTGTATCACACATTTTAGGTGCAAGCACATGGACATTATTTAGTAAAAATTAATAATGTAAAATATTTTGCATAACAGAATCTGCAATATTGAACAAATAATAATGTGGGCATAGTCAGAAAAAATTACTTCATTTTTCTTTTAAAATAGGATTTAATTTAACTTGCAGAGGAAATATAAGTTTTATATTACCAAGGTACAACCATGACAAGAACAGCATCAAAAACCCTGTTTTCATGACAGATCTAATCAGTAAACTTGAGAACACTGAGTGCTAGAGTAATACATCAGTTTTATCCAAAATGCAACCATTTCAGTACCAACTTACAAAATTGCCATATTAGCATACCACTATAATTGTTATTTATTTATATTTTGTAAGTCAATATGCATTTTAATATAAATAAATTGATCTATAAAGGAAATTTTATTCAGTGTCATAATAAGTAATAAGCATATTTTGCAATTTGCAACTTTTGTCTGTCAATTATGTATAATCTCTTTCTAACTTAAGGGAATGCCTCTCAGCATGAATCTTGGTGGTAGACCCAAAATACCTTAGGATCATAGATATTGGTAGTGCTTTCTCAGCCATCAAACATGTTACTGATTGAGGCACCTAAATTGCATTTCTAGTCTGTAACTAGTTCTCTGCAGAAAAATATTCTGTTTGAGACAGTGGCAAAAATGACAGACAGCTCCCAGGAGTTACAACATTGGCAGAGTTGCAGATAGAAGGAACTGGAGTCTGAGTTGGAAGTGGCAGCCTCCTGACAGGGTGCAGTGGTGTACCCTGTGATCGGTGCTTTAGCTGCTAAAGCAGCAGAAACAGGATCCTGGTGATACTTGTTCGCTGGCATGGCTTTGTTGAGAATTCTGGTTGACTAGCCTTTCTATATTCACATCTTTTCCCTGAAATGATTTCCTCAAAATTCTAATAATTTGTTAATTTTTTCCAATCAATTTTGGTAATATATTTTCCTACATTAATCAACCAAATTTTATTTTTGTTGCATACAACTAAGAGTCTTAAATGACAGATGGGTAATAAAAAGTAACAATGAGCCTGACCAGGCAGTGGCACAGTGGATAGAGCATCGAACTGGGATGCAGAGAACCCAGGTTTGAGACCCCAAGGTTGCCAGCTTGAGTGTGGGCTCATCTGGTTTGAGCAAAGCTCACCAGTTTGGACCCAAGGTTGCTGGCTCAAGCAAGGGGTTACTCAGTCTGCTGAAGGCCCACAGTCAAGGCATATATGCGAAAGCAATCAATGAAAAACTAAGGTGTCCAAATGAAAAACTAATGATTGATGCTTCTCATCTCTCTCAGTTTCTGTCTGTTTCTATTTATCCCTTTCTCTGATTCTCTCTCTGTCTCTGTAAAATAAATAAATAAATAAATAAATAAATAAATAAATAAATAAAAAAAATAAAAAATTTTAAAAAGTAACAATGATAAACAGAATAAAAATAATCATTATATATTCAACTATATGCCATCTGAAACCATTGCCAGTACTCTGGTGGTACACATATAATTCTTTGGTAAAACTTATTCTTGATATGTTAAAAAATACATTAGAAAATTAAAGCTACTTTTATTAGAAATCCTGGTAGAAAGAGGTTGGAGAGAGAAAATAGTAATCTGATAACTAAGAGCATAAATCTAAGAACAGTTAAGATTTAATGAAAAATTAATCTAAAGATCAATTTTGTTTTGGATAAGATAAAATCAATCTTATAGGTTCTAAGTTTAAATATATATATATATATATATATATATA
Source organism: Saccopteryx leptura (assembly GCF_036850995.1). Taxonomy (NCBI): domain Eukaryota; kingdom Metazoa; phylum Chordata; class Mammalia; order Chiroptera; family Emballonuridae; genus Saccopteryx; species Saccopteryx leptura. Next base: position 92,216,096 of record NC_089504.1, on the reverse strand, counting down.
TATATATATATATATATGATAGTCAAATGGATTTTGGGAATGGAAGTTCTGCATATTTGGCTGTAATCATCTCTTAAGGGAGATAAGGATGTTAGAAAAGAGTGTAGGACCAAGTTGGGACAAAATATACCATATTTCCCCATGTATAAGGTGCATCTTAATTTGTTTGCCTGAAATTTGAAAAAAAAATGTATTACATAAAGTTTCTGAACTCAAGTTTTATTCATCATAAAATTTATACAACTCCTCATCACTGTCAAAACTCCCATCCATTAGTTTGTCCTCATCTATGTCTGATGATGAATCACTGTCTTCATATATTGCCTTATTCTCAGTTTCATTTATGGCATTTGAAATGCCACAGCCACTGTATAAAACACACCCTGTTTTTAGACTCCAAATTTTTCAAAAAATGGTGTGTCTTATACATGGGAAATATGGTATTTACATGAGGTATGCTACATGAAAAATCAGGATAGACTAGCAGGCCCTTTTCTTCATTCACCTTAAACATTTTATTTATTATCTCTCTCTTATATCCCTTCTTATTGTTTTCAATTTCTCTGTTTATAAGTGGCATAGACATAATAGTGATATATAGTTTGTATTTTTGTTTATGATAAAAATATGGACTATTTTTTTCTTAAATCAGGAGAAAGGTCAGCAGAAGAGTTTATATGAAAAACAAAAGACACATTATGGTAGATATACATAATTTTACCTATATATAGTTTACAAACTACATCATTTTTCTATTTTTTCTTATTTGACTCTCTTATTTCTCCTAAATATTAGTTTGAATAATATAAAATTGTTTTTAGGAGGACAAAATTATTTCAGGTTGAGTATTGACACTTCCACTGACAGTGACTCAACTTAAAACCATATGCCAAGGAACAATATACTAATTGTGAATATTGGAAAACCTACTAGAAATAAATTCTAATCTCAACTGTTGAAATAAATTTTGAACCAGTGGTTTCAGATAAAAGTATTCTTGAAAGAGTATCTACCCATGGGAAACTTGAGGGTCATTTCAGTGGAGAACTAAAAAAAATATTATTGCAATATTAGAATGAGTGAAAATCTTCCACCTCTTCTGGAATTATAACTAAGGCCCAAAGGGAGAAATATATTCTCATATTTTTAAGAAATAAACCAATCAAATTCTAAGATTTTACAAATAGTATTTACTATGCTATGTCTGGCTCAACTACCCTACAATTCTCCTTTTTATATACATTGAAGACAAAGGTGGATTAACAGATGATTAAGTGATCATCTCTGTAGTAAAAAATTCTCCAAGAAAACAAGAAATGATTTCCTTTTCCAATAGCTAAGTGAGAGGAAGTACTCACAAAATTTGAGAGACTGTCTAAAAGAGGAGTGGATTTACATTTCTTTCCTGAACTGGGCATCTAATTAGGCTTTATATGTGGTCATATTTTTTGTATGCTACCTGAACATATACAGAAAAATTTAAGAGGTGGAATGAAGGGAGGATTAGCAGTGCAATAGCAACAAGTTTCATGCTTTGGCTTTCAAGAATTAGTGAAATATCGTATACTGAGTATTCTCTAAGAAAGATAACTAGGCTTTAGGCTTTAGCAATTTATTCATTTTGTAGAGACCTCAACAATAAATGTTGTGCAATGGTTATTGGCTATAACTTATGAAGTGTGGTAAAGAAATTAGTCTTTGATTATTTTCTTTGTGACAGAAACAGAGAGGGGGCAGATAGGGAGAGAGAGAGACAGGAAGGGAGAGAGATGAGAAGCATCAATTTTTTGTTGCGGCACCTTAGTTGTTCATTGATTGGTTTCTCATATGTGCCTTGACCAGGGGGCTACCATGGACGTAGTGACCCCTTGCTCAAGCCAGCAACCTTGGGCTTAAGCTTGTGACCTTGGGCTTCAAGCCAGTGACTATGGGGTCATGTCTATGATCCCACGCTCATGCCAACGACCCCTCACTCAAGCTGGTGAGCCCATCTCAACCTGGATGAGCCCACGCTCAAGTTGCAACCTTGGGGTTTTGAATCTGGGTCCTCTGAGTTCTTGTTTGACCCTTTATTCACTGCATCATTGCCTGGTCAGGCAGAGATTGGCCTTAAATCATATTTCTTGCAGCAGAGAAATTTGCAATGAGGGTTTTAAGGTGATTCAGAGAAAAAAAATACACACACACACACACACACAAAAGAAAATCAGTGCTTGAACACAGCAGTATGGCTTCCTGACTATGGCTTCCATGGGTAGGAACAGTGTGTTAGAAAAGTAAAAGTCAAAATAGAAAAGACAAACAGAAAACAAACTTATTGCTACTTCACCCAGTTTATTCTGCTTCATATAATAGTGGAAACTTTCTAATGCCCAAAGGATATATGTGGGATAACTTATATAAAGAGAAAGATGTGTTTCGGTACCGACTACCAAACCTTCAACCCACATGTTAAGCCCATACTGAGGGAAAAGGTAACTTTCATTTTGTCCTGAGATGGAAAGATTAAAAATTTACTAAGCTTTAATAACACTGGGGAACAATTTTTTTTTTCATTTTCTGTTGCATGAGGTTTTAGAACTATTTCTATATACTTCTGCATTGCTGATTCCAAATCTGAAATAAGTTTTTTGGTGCATGCTCTAGTTTTTATACAATTTTAATTTATTTTTGTTACAGTTAATGGCATGCATTGGTTTTTAAATTGTAGTTAAAAGGCAACATTCTTGGATTGAACTTAACCACAAGGCAATTAATGTTTAACAAATACCACTTTTCCATAATTGTAGTTGTTTTTAAATGTAAAAAAAATATTATCTGATAAAAACACCCTCTTATTTTGTTTTAAGATTGAATCATGGCTTCTTCGAGTAGGCGTAAATGTAAGAATAGTCCTGACACCTTCTGTTATATATGTGGCTGTTACACACTTCAATGTCAAAGGCAAAATATTTCATTATTTGTGACACATGCATATATTGCCTATTTTCAAGTTCCCCTTGGCGATAAAGACAAGAATTGGGCTTCTCATATTGTGTGTCATAATTGGGAGGAAATGCTTCATGACTGGACAAAAGGAAAATGCAAAGGAATGCCTTTTGGTATTTCCATGTTTTTGCGTGAACCTAAGGACCACAGCAGTGACTGTTATTTCTGTCTGATCCATACAAAGGGCATCAGCAAGAAAAAACGGCATATGATTGCATATCCTAATATTCCTTCAGCAATGCAACCTATCCCACATTCTGAGACACTCCTGGTTCCAGTTTTCAATGATTTTATTTCTTCTAAGAATGAAGAAAGTGAACATGGTAATCAAGTGTATTTTGATAAGATACATAAGAAAATGTTTGTTAGAATCTGAAGGTTCTTCTTCTGATGCCAAGCAGTCATTAACCCCTCAGCAGGTTAGCCAATTTGAATTAAATGACTTAGTAAGAATGACATAAAAATTGTCCTTGACTTTCTGAAGTATGAGGAGCATAACTGGATCATTTGTGTGGATCTTAAAATGGCAAATTTCCTGCTAGGACAACAGAGAGATTTCACGAAGTATCCTTGCTTTCTGTGTTTGTGGGACAGCCGAGCTCTGGAGAAACACTGGACACAGAGGAGTGGCTGAAATATAAAGCTCTGGAAGTAGAGATGCAAAATATTGTGAATGAATCTGTAGTTAATCGAGACAGAATCATTTTTTCCCACTTCACATCAAACTTGGCTTCATGAAGCAGTTTGTTCAGGCTTTAAATAGAGAAAGTGAATGCTTTCAACATATTATTTCTGCTTTTTATGCCTTGTCTTTCGAGAAGATAAAAGCAGGTGTATTCAATGGACCTCAAATTCGAATCCTCATACGTGATGAAGAATTTCACGTATTCAGGAAGATGAATAAGGAGGAAAAAGCAGCATGGCAGTCTTTTGTGGCAGTTACAAAGAACTTCCTTGGCAACAAAAAAGCAGAAAACTATGAGCTTCTGGTTCAAAGGATGCTGTTGGCTTTCTGCGACATTGGATGCATGATGAGCATTAAGATTTACTTCCTGAACAGTCACCTTAATAATTTTCCCGAAAATCTTGGAGCTGTTAGTGATGATCAGACTACCGCTGGAGCATCAAACGAGATTGTCCTCAACAAGTACACAAACGCAAGAGCTACAAATGTACAAACGCAAATTTTTGCCTGAATAGAATTTTTTTTTTTCATTTTTTTTTTCTGAAGCTGGAAACAGGGAGAGACAGTCAGACAGACTCCCGCATGCGCCCGACCGGGATCCACACGGCACGCCCACCATGGGGCGACGCTCTGCCCACCAGGGGGCGATGCTCTGCCCATCCTGGGGGTCGCCATATTGCGACCAGAGCCACTCTAGCGCCTGAGGCGGAGGCCACAGAGCCATCCCCAGCGCCCGGGCCATCTTTGCTCCAATGGAGCCTTGGCTGCGGGAGGGGAAGAGAGAGACAGAGAGGAAAGCGCAGCGGAGGGGTGGAGAAGCAAATGGGCGCTTCTCCTATGTGCCCTGGCCGGGAATCGAACCTGGGTCCTCCACACGCTAGGCCGACGCTCTACTGAATAGAATTTAAATAAGTCTTTCACAAATTTTATGATTCAAGTAAGTGTTTTAATATGTTTTATTTTGAAATTGTAGACAAATTCTGATGCAATTATATATTTTAATGTATTAGTGTATTTACTGCATTATATAAATTATTATATTTTTACAAAGATGATGCCCAAGAAAACATTCTACTTCATTATATTAAACTAAATGTTGAAAATTTTACAAGATGAAAACTTAAAATCTTGAACTGCAAAAAAATTGTAGCTTACAGAGAAAAACTAATGTCAGATTTGAGATCAGCACACTCGAATTAGGTAAGAATAAGTGTTTTTCTGGATGCAACAAAAATTTTGTTTCACAGTGATTAAAAATGATTGACAATTTATGTTACTTACTCAAAGCTGTTGCTAAGAGATAGAAAAGGGGTGTTTGTTGGAACAGAGTTGAAAGTAGTGTTTAGAGAAAATAAATCCATTACATACTTTTATACGCAGAGATAGTAAAACTCTTCACCAAAGTCCTATTAGTAAAACACAGTAACAAATAATGCATTATTAAAATTATGCTTTAGGTTATTAAATTTTGGTAATTAAAATTATGGTTTTATTCATCAAGGAACAAAGGAAAAGGGAGAATAAAAAGTTTACAAAGATTTTCTGAGGCTTACAGTTTCATTGCTTTACTAGAAGAACAGCCTCTCTGTAAAGTTAATAACCTCAGTACAATTTACCTGGATCAAACAGACCATGATAAAAGGCATTTTTGCCTCAGCTCACCAGAACCAAACTGACCAAGATGATGAGGGCGATAAAAGAAATATTTACCTCAAGGTCTATCAAATCCTGACTCTGAAGACAACAGATTAAAAAAGGGGCAAACGTTTAGTAAACTGTTTTGACTTTGTCCAAAAGATCAGTGGAAATGGTAAAATTCTTTCTTATTTTTCTCTTTGGTTCATTTAAACCATAGTGACCTCATTCATTGTAGTATGGAAATTACGAACTATTCATTTATGGTGGTTGTGTCTGTATAAATTTGTTCATTTCTGGAGTGAAAATTGTGATACAATAATTTTTTATAAATTAGAACATTGTTTATCAATTTTATTTTATCATGTTAATTTGACCAGTATTTATAAAATAATTTTTTTATGTTTAAATATAAATACAAAGGAATCAAGACCCTATCACACTAAGCAAAGTTAAAACAATTTTATATATTTTGACATTTGGGATTATCTAGATAATAAGACATTCATAACTTTAATAGTCATTAGCAATAATTTCTATAATCATCCAGTACAGTTTTATTTATCTTGACCATGATATAGAAGGATTTTCTGTGGGAGAGTGAAAATTTCTTCCCATGGTAATGAGTTTTAAGTTTTAGGAATGACATCTCAATAACTTAATGTCCTTTTGAAAAGCTTGCTTTTATATTTTATGATTTTCTACTTTGAAATATTTTAATTTTATATGGTCACCTGTCTCCCCCAGTACAAGGAAAGCTGCGTTTATTAGTTATTATGATTTCATTTATCTATTTCAATAAAATATATCAGTCAAATATAACAATATTTATTAAATATGTATTGGTATATTTATTCATCTTCAAATAAATGTGGCAAGTAAATGTGAACTTAAAAAGTAAATGTAATTCAAGAGCTGACCTTTGATATTAGTCTGACTTTTATTTTTACCTTTATATTGAAGTACAGTGTTTAGCAGCATGCACATTCATTCTACTTGTAGCAGTATATACTATTTCTATGGGGTAGCTAGCCAGGACTTTCATTTAAAACAAATCCCAAATAAATCCACTGACATTTAAATACTGAAGACACATATAATACATGATATATTTAAATACATGAATACACATATAATTCAAAATATATTTTGACTTGGAAATTGAAGACATCTAGCAATAATTAAGATGTTTTATCAAGTGTTGATCTAATAGTTTTGTTTCTTATAATTTATCATGTTCAATTCTGGTAGGAGCATCTTAACTCTTCAAAAGTCATTAAAAATATTCCATGGATTTAAAAGATTCAATGAGTATTTCCAAAAAGATTAAAATTTAACCTTTAAAATATGAAGTAATATGAATTTTCAAACAACACTTAAAAATAGCTGATAATTATTCTTTTTAATTTTTTGCTCAAATATTAATAAAAAATAAATGATTTCAAACAATGAGATAGATTTAGACTGCATATATATATGTGTCTGTACATGTGTAGAATGTATGTAATATATATGTATATGTAATATAAATATATGGGACATAACATGTGAACATGTAATATATCTTTTTAAAATCTTATAATAGTTTCAATAACTTCTCTCTATTCATTTTGTGATGAATATATTACTTTACTTAAGTGCCTAGATTGTTTTTATAAGCACCTTATTTATCCATCACTCATGAGCTGAGAATTATTTTAAGATTTTTAATTTACAGAACAGTTTACATAAAAAAATCTGAAGTTGAAAATTCCCTTTCCTCATGAAACGTTGTGCTTTACCAAAGATTTTTAATTTTAAGTTAACTATGATCAAGGCAAAGTTGCTGATGGCATGTGATTATTTCAGAGAAGTGTCAAGTTCCTAGCCTTTTGACAAAACATTTAGAACACTAAGTTTGCTCTTAAATTTTTCTCAATATATTCATGACACTTTGTAATGGTGCCTAAAAATTATATAATTTCCAATTTACTGAGCTGTCTGTTTCATTAAATTTAATTTCCACTGTGTCACCTTATATTTATATCTCAACTGGTGATATTTTTATAAGAAAATGATTGTACTATCTTTTCTTTCTTCTTTTTTTTAACAGAGACAAAGAGAGAGTCAGAGAGAAGGATAGACAGGGACAGACAGACAGGAACGGAGAGATGAGAAGCATCAATCATTAGTTTTTTTTGTTGTGCATTGAGACACCTTAATTGTTCATTGATTGCTTTCTCATATGTGCCTTGACCGCGGGCCTACAGCAGACCGAGTAACCCCTTGCTTGAGCCAGCAACCTTGGGTCCAAGCTGGTGAGTTTTTGCTCAAACCAGATGAGCCTGCGCTCAAGCTGATGACCTCAGGGTCTCGAACCTGGATCCTTCCGCATCTCAGTCCGAGGCTCTATCCACTGCGCCACTGCCTGGTCAGGCTGTACTATCTTTTCTTTCTATTTCTTCTAGCATGGTTATTTAACACATCCACAAGTTACTAGAATTCATTCTCTTATCACTTATATCTCAAACTTTTATTGAGCTAATACTGTGAAATAAGATCTTTGCAGTGGAAAAATATATTGACATGGTCTCAAAGCTAAAGTTAATTAACCTTTCAAAACATAAAGAAATCCATGTATCCACATATGTTTTAATCGCAATAGCATGTGTTTTATAAAACTGTGAAAAAGACTGGATAAGTTGTACAATTTACATTGAAGGACTTGTGAGAATTCAGCTCTGGCACTTACCTTGCTGTTAATATGCTTAATATTCAATGGGAGATGGTCTGAGCCCATGGTTGCTGGCTTGAGCAAGAATTCATTGGCTCAGTTTGAGCCTCTGCATCAAGGCATGTATGAGAAAGCCATCCATAAACAACTTAAAAGAAACAACTATAAGTTGATGCTTCTCATGTCTCTCCTCCCTCTATTGCTCTCTTCCTCTCTCATTCTCTCTCTCTTAAATCAATAAAATAAAAAAATTCACTTTTAAATAAAAACATATTTCATTTGTTTGTCACGTGCATTAAAAGTGAAGCTTGACTCACTCAGGCAACTGTTTTGCATATGCCTTTGGAAGATCTGTCTTTCTTTTTGTATATATATATATATCACAAATATAACATTTAAAAATAATGTTTGAAACAATTATTATTATGATTGGTTAATTTTATTAAATTTATTCTTTCATTTTTCATAAACTCTTCTACCTTCATTTTTCTTTACCATTGATGTACACCAAATAATTAATTGTGCCCTCTAAAAACTTAGGATATGTGATAAATATATAGTTATGATATAATAAAATATTCAATTGCTGACTATATTCAATGGGTTTTTTTTTGAATCTTGAAAGAAGAAACCATTAATCCATATACAGTTTTCAGATTGATTATTCTGTGCTAGCTTCATACTGTGCAAAGCAGTTGTACAGTGAATGCTACCTGTTCTTATAGAACATATTATTTTCCATCTCTTAAATTAAGGTCTCCTTGAGAAGGTAATGTGTTGTTTTTAACTCAAGAAAGAATTACTGAGCCTACAAATCACAGTGCTACATTTTATCGAAACAATAAGGAAACATTGCATTTATCCTCTTGGACCATGTAACCAAGGATGGAAGGGGGAGATACCATCTATTTCTAATTTTGATTTCATAAGAGATAAAATAAAAATTAAATACAGTTTAGAGATCTCATCTTTACTTACCATTGCGTAAACATTATTTAATCAAAAAGTTTTTCAAAATAAAATGAAGTTTAGAGATCAGTCATATTTTTTTTTTATTTTAATAGCCTGTTAACCTGAAGATTATTAGAATTGGTATACCACAGAAGATATAAAGGTGGTAGCACAATTTCCATATTAACCATCTATTTTAAGTAGTGAGAATTTTAGTAGATCTCATGAGTCTCTCTTTTCCAAGTGAGAGGAGGGGAGACAGAGAGACAGAATCCCACATAATCTCTGACCTGGATCCATTCAGCAACCGCGTCTGGGGTTGATGCTCTGCACATCTGGGGTCACTCACAACTGAGCTATTTTTTAGCACCTGAGAAGGAGGCTATACAGAGCCATCCTCAGCACTCGGGCTGATGCACTTGAATCAATCGACCCATGGCTGTGAGAGTATAAGAGAAAAAGAGAGAGAGAGAAGGGGCAAGGAGAGGGATGGAGAAGCAGATGGGTCTCTTTTCCTGTGTGCTCTGACTGGGAATCAAACCCCAGACACCCACAAGGCAGACCAATGCTCTACCACTGATCCAACTTGCCAGGACCATGTATCTTTTTTATTTTTTCACTACAGCATGCTATACACAATAAAACCCAAACAATAAATTATGACATCAGCTCTACCTTTATAAATGTATCCTATATATACTAGTATATATATGAAGGCAAAAAGACATGCACAAGATACAATGTCAGCCTTGTAATAGAAATCTAACTGAAAACAACATAAGTGTTCAACAGAATTAGTTATTTAGCAGAAATTACATATAATGTTACAGCAGTCATAAAATGGAATAGTCTTCAACTATTAAAGGATGAGGTAAAACTAAAAATACCATTTAGTAAAGTAATACGGAGTTAAGCTTGTGGATAAAAAGCCAATTAAATGATCTGTAATATATATATTTTTTATTTCAGGAGAAAGTGTATGAATAAGCATGCATGCACAGAGCACAAACCTATGGTTCTAGACATGTACATTTGTAATCAATGTATGAGAATTTGCATAATATTTTGATCACACTGGTAATATCTGTGAAGTGAGAATGAATCCTGGAATGAATAAAAGAACTATTTTCTATATATATGTTTTTAAAGTTTATGTTATATTTCATGTGCATTTTGAAAATCACTTTTTGGAGTGGGTGAGTGGGTGTGAGCAAAGATGAGATATCAATTGTTTAGACTTAATTTAAATAACTAAAACCCATGAATATATATGAAATTCCTTAATCATGTACATAGAAAAAGAGCTTAAGATGGCATTAAGATTCTATAATGATTTACAGGACAGTTTATTTAAGATGTTTAATATTAGAAAAGATGCAAAGAAATACTCCATTTTAAGTGTTCTGAGCCATTATGTTTACTGCTAGACCTTTATTGGTAAATAAGTCAAAATTAATCAATCATGCTCATGGCGAGGTATTTTGAAATGGTAGTTTGGTTTTATGATTTTTTTAAAAAATTATGTTAGTAGCTATGATTGTTTTCTACTGATTCTGGTACAAGAATACATGTAAATCACCAGAAATAATGCTAGTGCACTAACTTGAGCTATTTTATTTTTCCTTTTAAGTTGAAGTAAAACTACAACTTCTTCTTGCTATTCTTTTGTGTGTGTATGTGTGTATTTTTCTGAAGTTGGGAGGCAGTCAGACAGACTCCCGCATGCACCCGACTGGGATCCACCAGGCATGCCCACCAGGGGACAATGTTTTGCCCATCTGGGGCATTGCTCTGTTGCAACCAGGGCCATTCTAGTGCCTGAGGCAGAGGCCAAGGAGCCATCCTCAGCGCCCAGGCCAACTTTGCTCCAATGGAGCCTTGGCTGCGGGAGGGGAAGAGAGAGACAGAGAGGAAGGAGAGAGGGTGGGGTAGAGAAGCAGATGGGTGCTTCTCCTGTGTGCTCTGGCTGGGAATCGAACCCGGGACTCCTACACACCAGGCCGACACTCTACCACTGATCCAACTGGCCAGGGCCTTCTTGCTATTCTTATAATCAACTGTAAACACTTCTGTATTTTTAGGCTTGGCAAGAGGAAAATTATAGGTGGAAACATTGAAGACATCAGAGCTAAAGAAACAATAAAAGCTCAATATGCCGATTTTGAAGTCAGTTACTTTATATTATAACTAAATTAGCTAGTCCCAAGTTCTAATTTCTGGTTGACACAGAACACTATAAAATAAAATAAAAATTATATGACAGAAGGCTTGACTATAAAATTTTAGCAGAGAAAAATTGATCTGTTACCTTCCTTTGAGGTAAAGATATTATCTACATGTATGAAATCAATTTATGATTTGAGATATTTTGAAGGAAAAAGAAACTTTCATTATTTGTAGTTGATCTTATACTATATGTAGAAAACACTAATGACTCCACCTAGATACAATTAGAAGTAATAAATTAATTCAGTGAAGTTGCAGGATACAAATTAATATACAGAAATTAGTGACACTTGTATACACTAATAGCAAAGTGTCAGAAAGTAAAATTAAGAAACTTGTCCTATTTAAAACTCCATAAAGGCCCTGGCTGGTTGGCTCAGTGGTAGAGCATCGGCCTGGCGTGCAGAAGTCCCGGGTTCAATTCCCGGCCAGGGCACACAAGAGAAGCACCCATTTGCTTCTCCACCCCTTCCCCTCTCCTTCCTCTCTGTCTCTCTCTTCCCCTCCCGCAGCGAGGCTCCATTGGAGCAAAGATGGCCCGGGCGCTGGGGATGGCTCCTTGGCCTCTGCCCCAGGCCCTAGAGTGGCTCTGGTCACGGCAGAGCGAAGCCCCCTGGTGGGCAGAGCGTCGCCCCCTGGTGGGCGTGCCGGGTGGATCCTGGTCAGGTGCATGTGGGAGTCTGTCTGACTGTCTCTCCCGGTTTCTAGCTTCAGAAAAATACAAAAAAATAAATAAATAAATAAAACTCCATAAAAATAATAAAATACCTTGTAAGAAATTTAAACGAGGAGTTAAAGACTTGTATTATGAAAATTACAAGACATTGATGAAAAAAATTGAAGGCAACACAGATAAATACAAAGATACACCATGGTGCTTATAGATTGGAAAAAAATAATGTTCTTAAAATTTCTTTCCTACCCAAAGGAATGTATAGATTCAGTGCAATTCTTATCAAAATACCGATGGCATATTTCACAGAACTAGAACAAAGAATCCTCAAATTGTGTGGAACCACAAAAGAGCCCAAATAGCCAAAAGAATCTTGAGAAAGAAGTACAAAACTGGAAACATCATACTCCTTGATTTCAAACTACATTGTATAGCTATAGTAATCAAAACAGTATAATAGAATCACAAAACAGATATTAATTAATGGAGTAGGGAGCCAATAAATAAATACATGCATACATTGTCAATTACCATATTTTTCACTCCATAAGATTCACCTGCCATAAGACACACTTAGGGTTTTAAGAAGAAAATGAGAAAAAAAATATTCTGAACCAATAGTGTGTCAAAATATTTAATAAAATACCATATTTTTTGCTCCATAAGTGCATGGGCATTTTCCCCTCCACTTTTTTTGGGGAAAAGTGCATGTTATGAAGCAAAAAATATGGTAATTTATGACAATGGAGGCAGAATATACAAAAAGTAAAAGACAATCTCTTCAGTAAATAGTGTTGGGAAAACTACACAGATACATTCTTAAGAATAAAGTTGGACCACAATTTTACACCATATACAAAAATAAATACAAAATGAATTAAAGATTTGAATGTAATACCTGAGACCATAAAAGTCTCAGATTATGATCTGTTAGAAGAAAACCTAGGTGATAAATTCTTTAACATCAATCTTAGCAATATTTTCTTGAACCTCTCTGCTCATGGAAGGAAAGCAAAGCAAACAAAAACACATGGGATTGCATTAAACTAAAAAGGTTTTGCATGGTGAAGGGAACCATCAGTAAAACAAAGAGCCAACATACTGAATGGGAGAAGATGTTTGCAAATCAGATATTCAATATGGGTTTAATATGTACATTTTATAGAAAGCTTACACAACTCAATATCACAAAACCAAAGAACCCAAATTAAACAAAATGGGCAGAAGACAAAAATAAACATTTCCCCAATGAAGACATACAGATTGCCAGCACGCACAATAAAACATGCTCAAAATTATTAATCATTGGGGAAATGTAAATCATAATGACAATGAGATAATCACCTCACATATGTCAGAATGACTATTATTGAAAAGACAATAAATAACAAGTGTTGTTGAGAATGTGGAGAAAAGGAACTTTTACTACACTGTTGGTGGGAATGTAAATTGGTGCAGCTACAATAGAAAAAAATTACAAAGAAAACTGCTATATGACATAGCAATTCTATTTCTAGGTATGAATGCAAAAAAATGAAAATAATAAATTGAAGAGGTATATGCTTCCCTATGTGACCATATTGCTACAGTATTTATAATAGTCAATTTATGGAAGTAACAACTTTATTGTCCTTTGATAGATGAATGCCTAAAGAAGGCTTGAATACACACACACACACCCCACATGCATATATATAATGAAATATTATTCAGCTATAAAAAAGAATGAAGCCTTGCCATTAAAATAATGTGGATGGACCTAAGGGGTATCATGTTAAATGAAGCAAGTCAGATAGCAAAAGATTAATACTGTATAATTTTACTTACATATTCCATATAAAAAACAAAACAAACAAACACAACAGAAATGGTCTCATATATACAGGAAACAAACTGTTGGTTACCCGATGGAAAAGTGGGTCAGAGTATGAGAAAAACAGGTAAGTGGAATTAAGAGGTAGATACATTCACTTATAAAATAAATAAGGCATGGGGGTGTAATGTACATTATAGGGAATATAGTCAATAATATTGTAATGATTATGTATGATGATAGATGGTAATCAGACCTACTGTAGTGATCATTTCATAATTTATATAAATATAAAATCATGATGATGTACATCTGACACTAATAGAACATTTTATACCAATTATACCTCACTAAAAAATAAAGACTATTGTGAGAACAAATCAAAGTGCTATTCTACCATCTTCTGCATTGAAACCAAAATTAATAATTTACTTTGAGTTTATCTTCATATATTATTACTATTCATTTTTCTGTTTTTTCCCCTAGAAATAATTTCTATTTTTAAATCCAGATTTCAGGTTGTCTGTGACTTCTAGTAATCATATTTTTAAAAAATAGGTTTCAATATAGTGTGGAATGAAAATAAGTTTGTAGTTGTGAATATGTGAAACACAGAGTTTATTCTTATATTATATAGTATTCATACAAACAAATGTAAACCTACTTTTTCCCCACCCTGCATGTTAACAAGGAATTGATTGTATGATTAGCAAGAAAAATGTACAAATTAGAAATATGCTGTGCACTGTGATAATGTAATGATTCATAGGTATATTACAAGGTGGAGGTCAGTAAAAATATATTAGCTGTAGACAATCAATTGCATCATTTATCATAATTTATAATTATCAGTATATCTGTCAATGTCTTAATATTTTACCTCCATTCATTACTCATTTATTTTCTCATGCATTTATTTACTTAACAAATAATGAAAAACTTTTACTGACACCAGAACAAGCCAGGACTCAAGGTGCCCATCGCTGTGAAGACATTTTAATAAAGAAGAGGACTAAATTGCGTATAAGTTTCTGTAATCAAATGGCCAGCAAACATGAGGAGACAGAGGGTTTTGGCTCTGAAGTCTGCCTTAACACTCTTGTCCTGCTGACCCTTTTTATATGATTCAGTGGCTCTTATTAATACCAACAAGGGCAAAATCTGTGCAATTGGTCACATAGGGACAAAGGTTGGGGGATGTCTTAATAGGTATGTTATATTCTTGAGATAGACAATGGACTATGTGCCTTCTGCTTGATCTCTGCATCCCTCCCAGAGGCTTAGTGATCTAGACTGTCCATCTTCTATCTTAATCAGGTTTCCTCCTGGATACCTCCCAAAGCCGTAAGGTTTCTGACCTTGTCACTTTCATCAAGGACTTGAATCGAGTTTGAGCTCTATGTGGTCAGGGCTCTGGATTTCTGTGTTTGATCTAGTTTACAAGGCCTGATATTTGAGCTATGGAAGCAGTTCAGCTGGCACCCTTATGCCTGAAAAAAAACCACTCAGACAATTCTACAATATAGAGTGTAATATCAGTGTATTGGGAATATGTATATTGGCAGTTCCCTTGTACTACCATGTGCCAGACACTGGGTCAAAGATTTGCTTTTTCAATTCTTATTTGGTAGAGTTTTTTTTTTTTGTTTTTTTTTTTTAATTTTTTTTATATTATTTATTCATTTTAGAGAGGAGAGAGAGAGAGAGAGAGAGAGAGAGAGGAGAGAGAGACAGGGGGGAGGACCTGGAAGCATCAACTCCCATACGTGCCTAGACCAGGCAAGCCCAGGGTTTCGAACCGGCGACCTCAGCATTTCCAGGTCGACGCTTTATCCACTGTGCCACCACAGGTCAGGCATTTGGTAGAGTTTTTGTAGGATATTTTCTTCCCTTAATTATTATTAAATAATTACATTATTTAAATAATTAGTTAATTTAATAATTAGTAATTATTAAATAATTAGTTACATTATTAATAATTAGTTACATTATTTTTAATTTATGTCACTTGAAATACTCAGACATTACCAGACATTGAAACAAATAATTTTTTAATAATAAAATAATTTTGTTAACTCTCTTACTTTTGAATATCCCATTATTACATTTATTTTCTTACATATGAAGATGATTTGATTTGGTTTATAGATCTCTGTTTATGTTCTCATAATGAAAAGCCATTTTCCCTTCCTATCTGTATAATTCATTCTTTCATCCTCTTCAGGTGTGTTATCTAAAATGACATTCATACCAAGATGCACTCAAGAGTCCTTCTTTGCTTTATTATTCTCCATTATATTTTCCATGGGGCATAGTGTATTAACTGTTACTGTTTGTCTACCACCACTGGAATATAAGCTCAATAAAATTTGAGAAGTGTGTCTTTTTTGCCCAAGTCTCTATGTCTAGCAATAGAACAGTGCCTGACAAAGTGTAGACACTTAACAATCCTTTGTGGAATGATTGTGTTAACAGATACATTTCAAATGAGAATCTAATAACATAATCCACTTCTCTATAGCCTATAAACTCCTTAAAAACAGAAATGTTGTCATATTTACACTTGGTTTTTATATTCATGATACAATGCCTTAAATAAAGTTATGCTCAATAAATGTTTATAAATTGATTAAACAAGTAATTTAATGGCAACCCAACATAAAAATTTCTAGTTATGAGTTAACTAAATCCAGTGTGACCACAGAACTGAACACTACTAACTGCAGGGTTTGAACTTATTATTTTCTAGCAAGATAAAAATATATTTTAAAATGTCTTTCTTCATAATCATATTCTGTCCTTGTACTTGAAAGCATAAATTTGACTTTGTTATGATGAAAACGAAAAGAGAAAATAATAAATCATGAGCATATACAGGACAGGTTGTTAGGTGTTACATGATGGAGGAAAGTCAATCAAGAGAAGGGGATAGGAGTAATTGATAAAGCAATAGAAGATGAGAGTGGATTAGACCAGGTGTTAGGGAAAAGATGATGAGTTAAATTAGAAATCTCTTAACCCTAGTTTCTACAAAAAATATAATAAGATAGCAGTAATTTATTTAGACAGTGGTTCTTAGGCTTAAATATGATAATACATGTAAAATATTTAGCCTGGTGTCCAGCATGTAAAAATACTCAATGACTGTTAAATGCTATATATAGAGTATAAATTAATATGTGAAAAATAGTTTTTATTTATGAAAATATTATTGATAACAGATGTAAGAGTATCTGACTTCTGTTTTACTTGGGTGCTTGAAGTAATCTGTAAATTATTACAAAAGGCAAGATTCCCTCCTGACTATAAAAATAAAATATTTGGAAAAACCACTGATACCACAGATGTTCACAAGTATGTTAGCAGGGATAACTTCTGATTTTTCTAATACTACTTACTGCTGGTTTTTAAGGCCTCAGACAATTATCAGATGATTGAAATGTGTAAAGTAAAGAAACATGTCAAACTATTTTTCCATTATTGTTTTTTTTGGTTGTTGTTTTTGTTACTTTGCTTAGTCTGCATATTTGGACCACTTGCTTAGTCAGCCTACAATTCTTTTAGTATCACAATCTCTAGATCACTACTCTCAATAAATTAAGGTTTGTGTACTTCAAAATATTAATTTTATGCATAAAATCTATAACACTAATTTTAATAACTCATAAAATGCTACGCTTTAAGCATCCGGTTTCTATGTCTTTTTTTTTCATATGAATACCTTTCATTCTCACTCGTAGTAACTGTTGGTACTGGAATATAAAGAGAACTATGTGTAATACAGAGATGCATTGATATGTGTAATCACACACAGCTCTTTACATATGAATTTATCTACATCAAAGAATGAATATTTAGTACGTCATCACCTGCATTGGATCTTCTGAACATGAGCTAGGGCAGAAACAATGAAAGACTTCTGCAGTGTTCAGCTTCCAAAATACCAATCTACATATTTTATTTTTTGTATTTGTTATATAACTAAATCACAGAACTATTTTCACAAGTTCTTGTTGTATACCTATTGCTTCAAATTACATACTCATTTAACTGATGTTAAATACAGGACATTGTATTAAGAAGGAATGAAGAATTTAGAAAGTGTTTAAAGCCAGCAAGACTCTAAAGTTAATTTTATCCTTTCAGTTACAGAATGTGTACTGGACATATCTGTCTTAACAGTGAAGTGTGGAACACGCAGTATCGAGATTATCTCTGTGATCCATGCATCTGCTATCATGCAGAAAAAAAGATAGAGGACATGGGAATTTTGTTTTTAAGATAGAATGAAAAGTGTTCTTTGTCTCTTCATTAATAATTTTAGACCTTTCTTTGTTTTATTAGGAGGCATAGTTATTCTGTCATTCTTTGTAGTTTTATTCCTGTTCCATTTGCAAGAAACTTTTTCTTTCAAGGCTAAATCTCTTCCCACTTCTCAGTAAACATGCTTTCTTCTGGCTTAAATATATGAATGACTTCTCCAGGCCTCCTTTTCTCATGTTCACATTTTGTTGTTTGTTTGTTTGTGCTTCCTGTGAGAGGCCATAGAATTTCAAAGACCCAGGAGTGTGAAATACTACTGAAGAAAACAGGGAGACTAGAGTTAGTAATACAGAAGCCTGAACTGAACACCTGAAGCCACCTTCCTGGATTAGAATCTTGAATCTGTCTCTAGTTAATTGCATGAATGTTATTAAAGTACAAGCGAAATTCTTGCCCTTCATTTTCACTCTTTAAATAAGAAAAATAATAGTGTTTGCCACGTAAGAATGTTATGATGATCAAGACAGATTATACTGTTTCCTGTCATTGTTATGTATATAGACTCAGTAAACACTTTTAAGAAAATAGGCAACTCAATTTTTACCTCACAGTGGAAACCACAAGAATTACAGTGGGTCCTATTCTGCATGCAGCTTGAAAACTATATAAACTCAGTCTCAGAAATCACTCATAGAACATAATCAAAAGAAACTTTGTCATGAATTAATCACCAGTAACAAGTATTTTGCCTCGTTTTAACAAGTATTTTGCTTTTGGTCGTTTTAGTACTTAATTTTTCTTTTCTTTTTTTTTTTTTCACTGAAGAGAATCATTCTGTTTTGTTAGCTTATCTTATATTTCACTTTTCTGTGTTTCCTTAATTTAACTCCTCTATCCTGTATTTTCTTTTAAAATCATCCATCTGATGCAATTTCTCTGATTCTCTTTAAGAGAGGATGATCTTACCATAAACCACTCTTTGTGGGTGAATGAGTGAGCTGCCACAAAATACATGAAGCATCGCTATGGGTCTGTACCTAGGAGATGGAATTATACTTCACTCAAGGGCATAACTCTCTTTTGTTTGTCATAATCATAATAGTAGAAATATGAGAAAACAGGTTTGAAAAAAAACATGGTTCCAAAGAGGGCAAGGCCACCACCCTGCTGTGACGTAGCTGTCCGGTAGCAGAACTGTTATGATGATAATAACTCACCCAGGAAATCAGAGATGTGGGAAATAAATGCACAGACTGCGTTGGGCCCAGGCACTCCCCTTTCTGTCTGAAGACGTGATCGAGCGGGTGTCACCGGTCAGTTTCTCTTTGTTTGGTGCCTGCCACTGTCATAATTTGCTAGCCCTTCCACAGCCTGATAGAGAACAGTATAATTATAAATTTCCTCTTTACTCCTGTCCCTCGATATTTCACTCTGTAATTGCTTCCTGTCACTTACTAAGTAGGTAATTGTGCTATCATTTAATATCAATCTAACAACTATTCTCTAGTTGGCATAATATTAGAGTAATAAAATACATGTTCCTTGAGAGTTCATAGTTTGTTGGGAAGCAATAAGTAATTATAGTGTAGATTTTTAAGTGTTTTAACAGAACCATGTACATGCGTCTCATTATAAAATAACTGGAACAGTATAATTGCTATGATAGCTGGTGCTGTTAGTTAGGAATTTAAAGACTAACTGGAAGGAGATTATAAGAGGAGTTATTGTAGAAGCAAAGTCAGGCTGTTGTTGTCTTGGAGATGGTGCTTTTCCTTCCCTAAGATCACAACAGCAGCCTAGCTGTTACTGAAGTGTCCACAACACCCTTCTATGTGAAGAGGACCAAACAACATAAGAATTGGCCCACCAGTCTGTGAATGAGAACATGTTAAAGGTTATGAAAATGCCATTGTTTTATGACCCCAAACATAAAATCATTTTTCTATTTTCTTACCTTTTTTTTGGTTTGGGAAAGATAAGACATGCAGAAATCTAAAAATAAATATTAAACAGAATTAAAAAACAAACTAGACATTGAGGTCATATTTACCATAAAGGTTAATAGCTTTAAGACATAGAGTGTTCCATAAAACAGAAAATAATTGATCCCTTAACTCTAATAAAATGCAAGAACTACAAATAATTAATAAAAATATGATGCAGTCCTGGCCAGATAGCTCAGTCAGTTAGAGCACCATCCCAATATGCAAAGTTTGAGGGTTCAATCCCTGGTCAGGGCACACACAGGAACAGACTGATGTTTCTGTCTCTCTCCCCCACTCTCTCTCTCTAAAATCAATCAATAAATTATATATATATATATATATATATATATGGACCAATAACCACAAGACATTATAGTAAATTAATAAATAACGGAAAAATGCAAATTTAGAAATGAGATATAATTTTTACATACATAATTATAATTTTTTTATTTTTTTTTATTTTTCTGAAGCTGGAAACAGGGAGAGACAGTCAGACAGACTCCCGCATACGCCCAACCGGGATCCACCCGGCACGCCCACCATGGGGCGATGCTCTGCCCACCAGGGGGCGATGCTCTGCCCATCCTGGGCGTCGCCATGTTGCGACCAGAGCTACTCTAGCGCCTGAGGCAGAGGCCACAGAGCCATCCCCAGCGCCCGGGCCATTCTTGCTCCAATGGAGCCTTGGTTGCGGGAGGGGAAGAGAGAGACAGAGAGGAAAGCGCGGCGGAGGGGTGGAGAAGCAAATGGGCGCTTCTCCTGTGTGCCCTGGCCGGGAATCGAACCCGGGTCCTCCGCACGCTAGGCCGACGCTTTACCGCTGAACCAACCGGCCAGGGCACATAATTATAAATATTTTTAAAAATCTGAACAAATCTGGCATAGTGAGAAAAACTCCTATGCTATGTGTCTAAGAGTTATTATAGGCACAATATAAAACAAAAATTCATTTCAATGGGACACTCTCCCTCTCAAGAGCATGCCCGTGCATTGCCCTTTTTCCTTCCCTCCTTCCCCCCCACCCACATACATGCATTTCCTGAACTGTAAGTGTCCCCAGAAGACCTGCAAGCCCCGGAGCGATGGGCATGGCAGCTTGTTCCAGGCTAACCCCCTGAACCTGTCTCCAAGGCCCCCTTTTCTCTGCTCATTTTTTTAAGCAGCCCCTCCTAAGTTCTCTCTTACTACTTCTCCTATTCTCAGTACTTCCTTGTTTTACTGTCTCCAGTTTTAATAAACATACTCTCAAAACCACACAAAACATTAATTTCAATATTATTTACAGTAAAGAAAAGCTGAAACAACCTTTTTTAAGTCAATAGTTTTGGAATGATTACATAAGACAGGATAATAATCTTAACATAATAATTAGAGCTCTGCTTAATGCATAACATATCACTATTAATATTATTTAGAAACCATTAGAAATAAGGCTGTGATGACCATGGCAATTATAAAAAAAAAGTCTATTCAAGAAAAGGCTGCAAAAGTATATATGAGTGACCATAAAAACATTAAAATAAAAATTATTTCTTAAAAGGGAATATGATAAAACATTTAAGTGGGCTTTGGTGGCTATCAGGTGTTTGGGTGATGTTCTTTATATAGTTTAAGTTTTTATTTTTCTGTAAAAAAATTTTAGATAAAATACAGAAAAATAGAAATAAAATCAACAAATATGTATATTTACAGATTATTTCATGATTTGTTTTGGCTCTAGCTAATTTATGGAAAATGAGGATTTCAATTAAGTAGTATAAGACACTTTAGTGACTAATGGTGTAATTCCATGTTGTGAAAATGACAGGAAGTTCAATGCAGAATGACAGAATGTTGCTGGCAAGAAAGTAGGGGGTTCTGGGCTGAGGTTTGCCTGGTAGAGTCAGGCTTTCTACTATATATTAATAAAATAAGTCCCTTATTTGCCTGAAGATAAAAAGGTTAATTTTGAGGTTAAAGTAGGCAAATGCTTGATTTCAGTATGTGATGCTGTTCTTGTGACTTGGTTAAGTCCATTATTTTGTTTAGTTCTCATTGGAATCTTAGGAATATGAAGTCTCTTCTTGATTTGAACTTTGTTGATGAAGTTTTTTTTCCTTTCTGATTTCTAATAGTATATATTTTTCCCACTCTGACATCAACTTTTTCACAATTTTATCACCCCTCTTTTTTAATAGTGACGTGTCTTAAAGATATTAGAAATTTGATAAGTGAACTAAAAGGGAATTAAACAATTATCTACAATATGATATCTAATTAAATACAGACCTGCTTAAAGGATATTAATAATGTCGTTACTCACAACATCTGTTGTAATTCCTAGATGGTTGTTTTAACATATAAGTGAAATAATTTATATTTATAAAAACTCAATCGAAAGAACATGCCCATTAAATTCCCACAGCACACCAGCAATGCCCACATTTTTCCTTTTTTGTGACATTTATCAGAGATGTCACTGTCCTTTTGTCATTAAAACATATCTGGCTTACAGGGACCAGTTACAGCTTTATTAAAACAAAGCAGCAAAACATTTTGTGGTTGTTTTGCTTTATTTTACAACCCATTTCTTCAAATGAACTTGGTGTTGTAAGATAGATATATCTTTAAAAAATTATTACATTTTATCGCAGGGTCAAAATTCATCATTTTGATAAAATTATTTGTTTTGATATTATAAAAAATGCAAGAAATGCAATGAACTTCTCTACCTAGCTTTGTTTGCTCTCAAAAAGCAATTCAAACTCCTAGGCAGCCAAAGCTCCAGCAGCAATACCTTTGCTGTAGAACGTGTCCTGATTTCATTACTCTTCTTCACTGACTGCCAGCCGCTTGCCAGGCCAAAGAATAAAGAATGCTTTCCATTTATATTTTATTCTCCAGCTTGAGGGAAAAGGGGTACAAATATCACAACAATCCCGGTGAGAAAGATGATTTTAATATCTTTGGAACTCCTTCTTAAAATGCCTCTTCTCATGGTCCCATCAGTAACATTTCCCAGCCTGGGTCATATGCACATTATCTTAGGGGAATGGGAGACTCAAAAAGAAAATTGAAATAGCTCTCGGCCAGGGAGCTATAAGCATCTGCTAGGAAAGCTAAAAGAATGATAAATTTGAGCTTTGTTTCTGAGGAGCTTGCTTTCACACTCTCTATATTTACATAGCTGAAGTCAATGCAGAGCAAGGCTGTGCTGTCAGAGAGCATGTTTTTATCCAGTGTGTCACCTGTGGGAAGAAAGAAAAGACAATTTTCATCCAACAGCTGGAGGTAGGAGGCTGGAGTCGGGAACCAGAGCAGACAGTGCAGCTCAGTTTGTTCCGTTTTTGCCTCTCATGACTTGTGAGACACTGGATTAATCAGCACTAGTCTTACATCAAAGAAATTCTATAAATCCCCATTATCATTGGATATGGTGCGATTTTAAGGCATTTAGAAACAGCTGTTGGACACAGGTCATAGGGACTAATCGCATCATTGCAAAAACAGATATTATTCAAACCAGAAGACATAACACAGTAACTACACTTTTTAAAAAGGGTTTATCTGATTCACTCCAGGCAGAAATATACTACTATGCAGTTTATTTTCTTTCATGATGATAAATTATCTTTTTCTCTAACTGAGGTGGCAACACATCTTTTAGAAAGAAAATGTTTTTCTACCTCCTGAGTGCAAAAAAAGAGAAAGGAGAATAAAAATGATTATTACCCTGTTTATTACCCTGTGATGATGGAGGCTCGCACGGAATGTTCGATCTAGACTCTAGAGGGTAGCAACTCCTTATTATGAAAATGGAGAGAGGCACAGAGTATTTAAGTGTTTTTGTGCAAGAGCAGTGAGATTATTGGGATGGGCCGATATTGTGTTATCCAGGACACTAAGGATCTTAAATTGATAGAAGTCTAGGTTTCTGGTCCCATTCTTTTTATTATTTAACACAGACTTTATTGTCATTAAATCTTTACTAAAAAAAAAAAAAACCACATACATAATATTTTCTGCATTGTACTTTCTCTAGAAAAAATCAGTTTTCATCCTTGATTCAATGTTCATTTTGTACTGGAGAAGAATGTTGGAAGAATCCACTGGCGAGCAAGGCCATTCCATTGGAACTTATACTCTAGTGATATTGGCAAAAAGGAGAGAGTGGGGCTGATGGAATTGTATAGGTGGCCATGGCCAATTTGGCTCAGTGGTACAGCATTAGCCCCACATATGGATATCTGGGTTCGATTCCATGTTAGGGCACACAGGAGAAGTGACCATCTGTTTCTCCACTCCTCTTCTTTCCCCTCTTTTCTCTATCTCTTTCTACCCCTCCTGCAGCCATGGCTTGGTTGCAGCAAGTTGGCCCAGGATGCTGAGGATGGCTCCATGGCCTCACCTCAGGTGCTAAAATAGCTCGGTTGCTGAGCAATGAAGCAACAGCCCCAAATGGGCAAAGCATTGGCCCATATGCTGCTTGCCTGGTGGATCCTGGTCAGGGCACATGCAGGAGATTGTCTCTCTGCCTACTCACTTCTCACTTCAAGAAAAAAAGAAAAGGAAGTGTATAAGTATAACCCTCTTTAAAACATGCAATGCATTTTACTATTTACTTGGAATAGATTATAAACAAACATAAATAGCAACACAGAGAAAAACATAATTTTTGGTTTTTAAATCCCATATTTATATAAATACACAACTAGATGTTTAGATAGTATGGGGAAATAATGCTGGATTTTTACTCCTTTGTAACTCATTTTAAATTATGCTTTAAAACTAAAATAACATTCTCATTTTAATATAAGCATTTGAATATGAAAAACTCAGTGAATACAGATTATCAATAGTTCCCTGAGTACTTGATTAACATTTCTGAAACAGAATTATTACCTGGTTTGGTATTAAAGTCTATATTACAAAGGTTTTAACATAGAAATAATAATCTTGTTTTTCACTGAAACAAAAAAGGGGTTGTTTCCTCTCTTTCTGTAGATGACTAAAATAATACGTTCATGAGGAATAGCATGTTTGAGGTACAATAACATATATGGCCTTGGTTTCCAAAATTTAATAAAAATAATAGGATGTCATCTTTTGAAGACATTATAATACATATTCATTTCTATAGAATTTTAGGGTCTAGAAGTGTCAATGTCACAATAACCCTTGTAAAGGTTATCCCTGTGTTCTTCTTATTTCCAAATTAGTCCTTTCTGTATGTCAAGTGTAAACCAGTGCTTTCTAGAGTGAGCCCAAGCATTCTTAGGCTCCTTAGAGGCTACTGATGGGGGAGGTGAGGGTGGAGATCCACAAGTGTTGTCTGCTTTTGCAAAAATCTTCCAAGACAGAGTACAATTAGCACTGGAAAACTACTGTGGGTAGTTATGGAGTCCAAAATTTGTTACTAGAAATTATTTCTACTTGCTGTGATAAGTTTTTATGTAGCTAATGACACAAGTTCTGCTAGGCAAACACATGTTTTTTACATTTAAATAAATAGAGAAATTAATTATTTATTATTTAATCAATGCCAATTAGTCATATAATGTCTCATGCTATGGAACCTAATGAAGAGAAATATAAAAGCATGTGTGTTGGTGAATCAGTAATACTTCTCTAAATTTTTTTCTTACCTAACATTTAATCCCAGAGTTTACATAGCTATCAAAATACTGTCAAATGAAGAAATAAGTAAATGTATGAGTCAAGATCTATTTTATATTTTCTATGAAGATTGATTTTTAGTCAATGTAAAAGAACATGGCTCAGTTATAATTTGTATGTGTGTGCTGGATGTGTGTGTAAAACCTCAAAGCAAAATTGTCTAACCATTATGCCCTATACCTGAAACTAAAATAAAATAATATTAAATGTAAAATGTAATTGAAAAGTAAAAAGAAATTTCAAAAGCAAAATCTAGTGTATAATTCAGGGTTTCATATGTAAAACAATCCATTAATCATAATTAATTAACATATTGCATTTTGTGACCAGAGTCTTATATGCTATATGACATTTAGCTTCCAATTAAATTACTGCCTTGTTTCTTCTCATTGTGTCTGTGTGCCTATTCTGTACAGCTTGTCCATAATTTACTTACATGTTGAGAAAATGAATTTCTTTTAAATTTATTTTTTATGTATTCATTTTAGAGAGGTGAGGGAGAGACAGAGACAGAGAGAGAGAGAGAGAAAGAGGAGAGACAGAGAGAGAGAAGAGGGGGAGGAGCTGGAAGCATCAACTCCCATATGTGCCTTGACCAGGCAAGCCCAGGGTTTCAAACTGGCGACCTCAGCATTTCCAGGTCGACGCTTTATCCACTGCACCACCACAGGTCAGGCGAGAAAATGAATTTCTTAATCCTAGACTCACAGAGTAATCAGTCCCTCCTTGTTGGTTAATTCACTCTTTCACTTAACACAGAGAGTGAACTCAATGTTACATGAATTAAGGCACACTGTGTTTCTTAAACTGAGTTTAAGGATTACGATTGAACTAATTTTGTGATAAATAATATACAATACCTAATAAATACTAAATAAGCATTTAGTAAATAAGTCAAGGCCAGGCTATGCAGAAAACTGACCCTAATATTGGGTGTGGACAGGGCATCTGCCTTTGAAGCCACAAGTGTTCTATACATACACATTCAAGTATGTGTAATAATTTTCAGCACATTTTTGGTTGTAACATATAGATATCATCCCAAACATAATTATTCTTGCATTTTCACTCAGTTAACTTAAATGTTTTTTTAAACAAAATTAATTCTATATTATGAAGTGTTGCTACCGAAAACAAGGAATGGTTTTATTTATTTCAAGTTGTACTTTGAATACATTTTAGAAATAATTTCTTCTCTCTTATGTAGACTCTCACAGACCACTCTTCTTAGAAAAAGTATTATCTGGATGTTTTCAGAGATAGAAATAAACAGAAGATCTCATGTATAAAAACACTTTCTCTATCCTTCCTCCTCTCCCTTCGAAAAACGTATGCTTGAATGACACAATTACCTAGAGATGTTTTCTTGAACATATGTACCCTGATTTATTGATGCCACCCCATTAAAATTAATAAAAAATTATTTTAAAAAAAGAAAAACCTATGCTAAAAGGTTCAGGAAAATTATTTCTTGTAATGCTACCAAACATTAAAGGACCACAAATTTTTAGGCTAATGAATGTCTGAAGTAGATGATTTTCTTTTCTGTTTAAAAAAGACAAAAGAATTTTCTCTGATGAGGGCTACTGAATTATTTTAAAACTCTATTTATTGAAACTCAAGTTAAAGGTTCATGCTAATAAAATTATGGGACACACAGCTTCTTTTATTGTTCAAAACAATATTTTAACTATAGTCATCAAACTTTATATTGCTTACAAACATAACTACACAACTAATTATTAAAAATATTTTGTACAAAACCACAGAATATAATGACATATCCTTGATTTAAATACATTTCTGGAATGACTAAGTCCTTTTCTTTCTAACATACAATAATATACAGTATTTTTATCCTTGAAAAGCTTCCTAGTAAAATGACTACCTTGACCTATGATTTATATGTGACTCAAAGACAGATGAGGAACTTGATAATTGAGAGAAAATGAAAGACATTTATTTTTTAAACAATCTTTATCTTTCTCAAATACTGCACCACTGTTTCACTTTTTATTCAATAATTGTAAAGTAACTAGTGAGTTACTATCTACTGAGTGAGAACCTCATGATGATCCTGATCACAATTATTATTATCTTCATATTATAACCGAGAACAGCAACACTTGAGATTTAAGTGGTTGATACAGGGTCACAGACATTGTTTAAATCAAACTAAAATATGATTTTTTTGTTTCTCTTCAAAGTCCAAGATCTTGAACTTTGAATAATTTCTATAACTTCATCTTTCACCAGTCACTTTTCATTTTACATACATTTGGTGCTGTGATGCAGGATGACCAATGATTTTGCACAGATCTCAAATAAACTGCCTTATCCTTGTTCTGGTGTTATTCTCCCTGCCATGACCTCAGCCCTGTTCATTCCCAGCCAACCGCTTCCTTTCCCATCAAGATTGCATTTCCCCAGAAAGTCTACCTTGATTGACCGCCCTGTTTCTTCACATCTTCTCATCTTCTGTTATGCCTTTCTCTTTATTCTCCCTGTATGAGTTTGCACTTCATAATGTTCTACTCTGTCGATGATGTATCCATTGACTGGACCAACTTCATTTGCACCTTCCTGTGAAGAAAACACTAAATTTTAAATTATACAATTCTAACCTGAATCCATGTTCAGTTTCAGGCAGAGTGAAATTATGGTAATACTGTGCCTGAGAATTCCCTACATGATAAAAACAAGAATAAAAGCTTACCAGCAATGAGTATCAATGGAGCTATTCATAAAAGATTACCAGAGAGAACGAGAAACATTCTTGTTTTACCTGTGTGGAGCTATATAAATTCCTTAAACAATAAAATATGTGTTGGATTCTTAGTTTTTTGTAACTATTATACTTTATCATTTAAGATTCATAGCTGAGATGAAATATAATAAATAATGATATCTAATAAGGACTGACCATACTCTATTTGGTAAAATTAATGCCTTACACTTATCTGTTGCTTTATAATATGGAACATAATCTCACTAGCATCACATTTTATTCTCACAGAATCCTTTAGAATAAAGCAAGGAAAAAAATCTTCGAGTACACTTTATAAATCCACTTACTCTCCCTCTTTCAGCATAATCACTTTTACATACCTGTCTTTCACTTCTGTTTTATATATTTCATACTTTGGTAAATTATAATCATAAACTTTGGATAAATAGATACTACTACCACTTCAATAGAGGTATTATTTCATTTTAGTTCACAAATAAAAATCAAAGAAACAAAAAGATTCAAGTGCTTCAGCTTAAGGAGAAGCTATTTTATTCTTGATTCAATCTTTATCATACTGATAAATACAGAAAATCCTAAAACTTTGTTGCTATCTCTCAAAGAGGAGTTTTGTATTAAATGTAATATTTATTCTATTTGTACTTATTGTAGAAATCTTAAGAGAACACTGCAATTCTATGACAGATGATGTGTGGTTTTAGTTTCATTAATGGGGAAATTTAAAACAAGCAAAGAGATAGATTAACATTCTGTAGAAATTGCTGGGGGAACAGGAGTAAGCTGAATATTGCTTTGCTTCAGACCATATTTGAGTGGTTGAGATTTCACTGCCCTGAAGCAGGTTATATTACAGTCCATTTATTTGTCAGGGTAGGATTTTATTAGCAATTATTTCCAGGATGTGCATGAGAAAGAATCTTCTCATAGCCTGAGCATAAAAGACTAATGGAGTTCAGAATAAACACCGCATTTGAAAACTTTAGCCCAGAATCAGTGAGGTGAGGAGGTTGAAGTTAATGTTCCATTCTGTTTTGCTCAGGTGATGCTGATAACAAATATTCCATGTGTGTATGTATTTCCATCTCAATCTGTTGACGTTGAGCTTTAGCTTTCTATCTATTTTAGCTTATGCACATGTTTGTGCTGATGATTGATCAAAGTTGCAGCACTGACATGAAACGAAAACTGTGACTTTAGCCATTTTAGAAAAGGAAAATGAAAGTAAGCATTTGTTATAAAGCACTGGAAATGCACAAAGGCTTGTGAAGACACTTACTGCTAACTCAGTCTAACAGGGCCACCAAAGGGTCAGCTGGCCAATTAAATAAATAAATAAATAAATAAATAAATAAATAAATAAATGAAACAGACTCAATGTAAAATTTGATCAGATTATTCAATGGGAGCATTCTACATCTGTATATTAATATTTTAATAATATCCCATTTTATGAGTAATAGCATAAATTATTTAAAGACTATTATAAATTAACAATAATATTTATTTTAAAAGACAATCTAAATAAGGCTATCCACAGCAGGAAATAAAATTCTTTTTTAACACTCTCCATGTTTAATGATTGTGAAATTGTTGTCTCCCCAAATTTTTAAAAAATTTTTACAGGGTCCAGGAGTCCAATGGTCAAGAACTTGAATCCTGGTCAGATGTAACCTGACATATGGATTTGTAAATCTCAAGGGTAGAGTTTTGGAAGGTACCATCTGGAGTGGAGTGAAGGAGAATTCAAGCAAGTGATGGCAAGTGATGCTGGCAGGGTCCTGAGACCCAGCACTGGCAGTGGCTCTGGGAGCTGTGAATGAGCTGTGGTCACTGGTACAGTATAATGTTGCATTTGTATACATTCTCACACAGCTTCCCAACAACTATCACCTGTTTTTAAATATCTGTTTATTCTGAGAAGTAGTGGACAATAATTTCTTTTTTAAAAAGGATTATTACTAAAAGCCTCAATACATTGACTACAGTTTCTACCTGCACCCACCACCACACACATACTTAAAAAAAGGTTCAGCCAAAGAAAAGCAGCCTCTTGTTTGCAGGAGAGAAAAATAAAGATGTGTTACAAAGCAACAGATGTTTAAGAAAATTCAAGCACGAAGAAGCAATTATAAGAAAACAGATGCAAAACCCACCTCATTGTTGATTGAGTTGAGCATTGACAAAAAATTCAAAGCTCTGGAGATATGGAGCTAAGCAAGAGGAAGAGATATTGACAAAGCACAAATGATGACAGGGCAGTAGTGGCCCTTACAATTAGCTGGTATGAAGACACACTACCATTTCACATTGAAAATGCCTCAAAAATTAACTGAGTAAGGAGTAACATCTATCTCATGGCAGTTTGAAATTATTAATGCATATAATGTACATTTAAACTATTAATGTGATTTCCTTCAGACCAGTGTGTCCTTAAACATTACAAGTGGTACGTCTATCAAGACAGCCAGCTGATCCCTTGATTGATTGTTTCAATAACAGAACCTCTGAGATGCCTGCATTCATCTTGAAAGAACACAAGCTGACTGGTTCAGAAACTTACCTGTAATGGATCTTTCCATACACAGACTAATTTTGGTGTATAACCTGGAAAACCTTTTTTTTCTCCTAACCATAGTCTCAGTACTCCTCAATTTCAAGTTCCTCTCCAGATGTACCTTCCATCTCCTTGCCTCAGTATCACTAGACTTTGACTATCAGGTTCCTGAGTCTCAATATCAGAACTGAGCACTGAATTCTCTATAAGATCAAGCAGACAGAGTTTATTGAAAAACAGTTTGCACACAAGTCATCTACTAGGAAATAGAAGTTTAGCTCTCTGAGAAGATCTCGTGATGACTCATACAGGGCCCTTGAGGTGTGGATGTAGGGCTTGGGAATGAGGATAAGATCAGTTGTCCCAGGATGTCGGTTGATGCCGGTTTAGTCACAAGATGTTCTCCATGGTCAGTGGACCACTGAAATGGCCTGTGAAATAATGCTTGCACAAATATTTATCATTTAATTGACAAAATAACTATTTCAGAGAACATAATGTTAAAAAGGGCATTATTGTTGTACATTCTTTCCTTTAAGGATGCATTGCTTTAATTTCAACTACAGAATTTTATTGAAAGCAGGGAATCATAGTCAGGCTTTTAAAATGGAGTTTTTTCAGAAAAGATGGAGTCCAGTGCTGTCTTATTAGTATATATAATCTATTTTTTTTCTTGATAAATTGCTTTTCTTTATGCTTTCACCAAAAAGAAATAGCTATGTATTCATAGCCCTAAATTTAGAGTTTGAATATGAAGCTAGTGTCCATTATTCTTGCCACACTGTGCCTCATTGGCCATTATTTTCTATCTTAAAATGTTTAGTGTTTGACTCACTGAATATTATTTGTCCACATTTATCCTACCACCTGTCAACCACCTTGCCATTTATTTTGATTCAGCAAACATATTGGTTTCACATTTACCATTTCTTTTTATTAAACCCATTATCATGCTGGCTGATTTTAATATCTAAGTAAACTAGCCATTCTTAACTTCTTTATTTCCAAATGCTTTTTGGCCCTTTCTCTTAGCTACCTACTTACTTGGTCATATTCTGTATATTGCAATTAAACATTCTAATTCATCCCTATAAATCTTGTTGTCAGACTTTACATCTTGCTATTATAACTTTTTTTGTTTTTCCAATTTGCTTGTTCAATTAATCCTACTTTAGTATCATATAGCTTCATTGAGACTTCTAGCTTAATATCCCTCTACCTGCTCTAAATACATCATTCAGGTCTTTATTTTATGTCACTTCTTATCCAGCCTACTAATAATCTTACTGTGTTCTTCATTTCAAGAAACATCATAGTAACTTACTAAGAGCATGGACTCTGTAGCCATCCCTGAAATTTCCTGGATGTTTAAGTTTGTGTTATATTTCTGTTTCTTAGTGTTCTCAACTATAGTACTTATTTTTTAAGGTTGTGGTGAGGACAAAATGACTAATATATGTAAGATACTTAAATCTTGATTGGTAGTAATAACCATATATGATTTATAAATTGGCTTCTATTATAATAAATTATATAGTTTGTCAAATATGTAAATGTAAATATTTATTTATATGTATTTATTTACAGGACTTATTTTTACTTATTCATTTTAATTTTATATTTATCAAAATTATACATTTTTGACCAAATCATAAGCTCCCCTGTTTATTCAAAAATGAAATGGCACCTTTTTCAAAACATAGATCAAAGCAGTGATTCATTTTAACCATATTTCTATTTAAGTGGCTGACTTCTTTTGGAGAGAATTGTATATTTCTTACCACAAAAAATTCATGGTCGCAAAGCTCAAGCCCTTATTATTCTCTGATCATTCTTATTTTCTCTGCTTTTCAATCCACTCTAACTCTGTCCACTACAATCAGTTAATTCTTCACTCTCCCCAAATTTCTATTGCCTAATTTTCTCCCCACATCTTGGTGAATGATATCATCTTCTTCACACAAAACACTGAAAAGGAAATGGACCATCAAATATGAATTCTATTAATGTCCCTCCATTATTTACTTCTAATTGTACCTTTCTTCATTCTTATCCTCCCTGAAGAGAAGTTCTCATATAAACTACTTTTACTCACTCTTTAACTTTATTCTTTCTCATTCACTCCTCATATGACTTCAGTTTTGCTTCTGACACATTATCATCTCACTAGGTTCATCAATGTAAGCTTTCTTAAATTTTTTTTTTCTCTTGACTCCTGAGCAGCATTCATTGATTTCTTTCTTCTTCTAAGAATAATGTATTCACTTAAGTTCAGTAACACTACACCCCTTTGGCATCCTCACACCTATCTAGCCATTATTTCTCTGTCTTGTAGACTCTTTCTCATCTATTCAACTCTTACATATCAGAGTTCTTTAAAAGGTTTGGGTATCTATCCAAAAACTGGAAAACACTGGTACATAAAGACATGTGCACCTCCATGTATATAGCAGCATTATTCACAGGGGCCAAGACATGAAAACAACCAAAGTGTCCTCAATAGAGGACTGAATAAAGAAGATGTGGTACATATATACAATGGAATACAACACAGCCATAAAAAATTATACATGGTCATTTACAACAACAAGAATGGACCTTGAAAGCATTATACTAAATAAAATAAGTCAATTAGAAAAAAACTAAGAACTGTATGATTTAACACATAGGTAGGATATAAAACTGAGACTCATGGACATAGACAAATGTGAAGTGGCTGCCAGAAGGAGGGGGTTGAGAAGAGGGGGTGGTGGAAGGTGAGTAAAGAGGGACAAATATACAGTGACAGAAAATTGTTTGACTGTGGGTGATGGGCACTCAATACAACCAACTGCTGAAATGTTATAGGAATGTTTACGTGAAACCTATCTACCCTTGTGATCAATGTCACTTCATTAAATTTAAGTCTTAAATTTAAAAAAGGAAAAAAAAAGTCAGTCCTAGGTCTTCTTTTCAATATATATATAATATCTGTCAAAAATTAAACTTTTTTCATTATTTAATTAATTCTTATAATTCAAGTACCTCACTATTTTATACTTTTAGCCTCTATCTCCTATGAAATACAGAGTCATGTTTGTCACGAACCAGCACAACTCCTAATTTTGCAGGTCTCGGGTGGGAGCGGAGGATTAGAAAATAAAAACAAAAAGAAAAAAGATGTTATTCGAAGAACCCCTTGCACAGCTGATGGCATGTAAGAGCAAATCTGCACCCCTAAACCACTTTATTTATAAGGCAGAGCAAAGTCATTAGCAAAACAAATAAAGCTTAGATAAAAAGTCACATTTCTACAGCAAACCAAGAATTCTCCCAAGTGCAGAAAACCCCCTACCCTGTATAACATCTTAACTTCACAAAAAGAAGAGTAAAAAAAAAACAAAAAAAACTGCCTCCAGTCTCTTGGAGGGACATGGGGGATGGTACCTGTAGAACCCAGCAGGCTTACAACTAGCATGGAGATGCGGAGAAAGCCATAGTGGTTTGCAACTGAATCAAACAATCAGATTTGTGGGGAAGAGCTTTAGCCTCTTGGCTTAAGTCTTAAACTGTGAGGATCTTTGTTAACTTGCAGTCTCCACACATGCCCATTCAAATCTGTTTTTGGAAGCTTCTATGTCACTTTAAACACAACTATGCAAACAAAAAAAGGATGATAATTTATTTTATACCTGGATTGTCTTCTGTACCATTTTATAAATGGCAACACCATCCACATAATTGTGAAAGTTAAATTAAAGACTCTGTTTGGATG
This sequence comes from Saccopteryx leptura, assembly GCF_036850995.1. Taxonomy (NCBI): domain Eukaryota; kingdom Metazoa; phylum Chordata; class Mammalia; order Chiroptera; family Emballonuridae; genus Saccopteryx; species Saccopteryx leptura. The sequence continues at coordinate 92,181,449 of NC_089504.1, read as the reverse complement.
TCTTCTTTGCTCTCATTTTTCATGTCTAATTCATTCTCAATTTCTAAGCATTCTACCAATATACCTGTATTTTATTTCATTTTCTACCTTTTATTTATTGATCCCTATTCCATGGCCTGACCATTTCTCTTTTATATTGTTTATATAACTTCTGAACAAATTTACCCATATCAGTTATTGCCCTTGTTCAATCATTTCTCTTTAATGCAGTCATAGTGATTATTTGTCATTTACCTGATGGTTAGTGGTATTTATTATGATTTCATATACAAAATAATTTTGTTATAACAAAAAAAGCACTGAATTTTTAAAAATCTATAATTTTTTACATTAAATACTGTGACACAATTATTATTTGAGTTTTGGAGTGTCAGCATTGAACTTGTTATAATTATGTATAGATCTATTAAAATATTTAGATTCTTATTTAACTAAAATTAATATCTATTTAAACAGGAGAAATTGTATTATATTGAGTTTAACTTGATGAAAGTCCAATTAAAGTTTTTAATTTAATTAATATTTTTGATTTTATGTAATGATATTTTTTACTCTGTTTCTGGATTAGACATTTTCTCATATTTTAAGAATGTCATACAACACAAGAGGTGTGATATAAAAGAATATGTAGACAATTAGAATTAGTGAACATTTTTGTGTTAATGTAAAAATTATTTTGTTGAAACCAAATTTCATAAAACATAAAATCTTTATATATTAAGTGAAAAATGGGAATAACAATTTTACAAAAGAGATGTTTTTAGAAGAATAGTTTGTGAATACGATTTGTCTACCTAAATGATTTTATGTGTTAGAGTGGATTAAAAGGACAGCAGTTTTGCTACTGACTCCACAAAATATATTAGACAACACAGATAAAATCTATGCTCAGTAACACCTGTCTCACTGAAACATTATAAAGATTACACTTTTAATGACTTAAAGCATTAAGCACAGTCTTGCCCCACTAAGTCCTTTACTCAACCTATTTGAATAATTTTTATTCAACCTCACATGATTTCTACCTTGTTAGGATAGCATAGCACTGAACACAATAATCACTTAAACACTATACTACATTTGGCTATTCATAAACATTATTTTTGTAAATCTATAGCTAATCAATAATGAGGAATTAATAACATATATTAAGACATTTTATATATCTAATAATACTATTTTTTAATTTATGATTTTAATTTGTTTACATAGATTCAAGTGTCCCATCAAATATATCTCCCTCCACCTCCTTATTCCCCCTCAGCTCCCCCATCATCTCTCCCCCCAATGTCTTCCCCTCTTCATCCCAGAATTTGCTGTCCTGTTCTCTAAAAATGTTGTGTTATGTATATATAATTTCATTAATCTCTTTTCCTTCTCTGATCCCATCTCCTCTTCTACATTCCTTCTGACCGCTTTCCCTCTGGTACCTTTGATCCTGCCTCTGCCTCTGTTCTGTTGCTCAGTTCACATTGTTCATAGGATTCCTCAAATAAATGAGGTCATATGGTGTTTTTCTTTCTCTGACTGGCTTATTTCACTTAGCATAATAGTTTCCAGGTAAATCCATGTTGCCGCGAAAGGTAAGATTTTCTTTTTCCTCACTGCTGCGTAGTACTCCATTGTGTATATGTACCACCGCTTTTTTAATACACTCGTCCACTGATGGACACTTGGACTGCTTCTAGGTCTTGAATATTATAAACAATGCTGCAATTAACATGAGGGTGAATTTCTTCTTTTGAATCACTGATTTGGAGTTCATAGGATATATTCCTAAAAGTGGAATACCTGGGTCAAAGGGCAGTTCCATTTTTAATTTTTTGAGAAATCTCCATACTGTTTTTTTTACAGTGGCTGCACCAGTCTGCATATTCACCAGCAGCGCAGGAGGGTCCCCTTTTCTCCACACCCTCTCCAGCACTTATTGTGTATTGTTTTGTTAATGAGCACCATTCTGACAAGTATAAGGTAATATCAATTTGTGGTTTTAATTTGCATTTCTCTAAAGATTAGTAATGTTGAACACTTTTTCATATACCTATTGGCCATCTGTATGTCCTCTTTCGAGAATTGTCTATCCATTTCTTTTGCCCATTTTTGATTGGATTGTTTATCTTTCTGGTGTGAAGTTTTAGAAGTTCTTTATAAATTTTTGTTATTAACCCCTTATCAGACATATTGGTGAATATATTCTCCCATTGTGTGGGTTGTCTTTTTATTTTGTTAATGGTGTCTTTTGCAATAGCTTTTTAGTTTGATATAATCCCATTTGTGCATCCTGACCTTTATTTCACTTGCCCATGGAGATAAGTCAGCAAAAATATTGCTACGAGAGATATTGGAGAGTTTACTGCCTATGTTTTCTTCCAAGATGTTTATGTTTTCACAACTTACATTTAAGTCTTTTATCCATTTTGAGTTTACTTTTGTTAATGGTGTTAGTTGGTGATCCAGTTTCATTTTTTTGCAAGTACATGTCCAATTTTTCCAACACCATATGTTAAAGAGTCTGTCTTTACTCCATTGTATGCTCTTACCTCTTTTGTCAAATATCAATTGTCCATAAAGATGTAGGTTTATTTCTGGGTTCTCTGTTCTGTTCCATTGATCTGTATGCCTGTTCTTATGCCAGTACCAAGCTGTTTTGAGAACAATGGCCTTGTAGTATAACTTAGTATCAGGAAGTGTGATACCTCCCAACATTCTTCTTCTTTTTTTAGGATTGCTGAGGTTATTCGTGTTTTTTCTTGGTTCCATATAAATTTTTGTAATATATGTTCTATGTCTTTGAAGTATGTCATTGGTATTTTAATAGGAACTGCATTGAATTTATAGATTGCTTTGGATAATATAGACATTTTAATGATGTTTATTCTTTCTATCCGTGAACACAGTATATGCTTCCACTTGTTTGTATCTTCCTTGATTTCCTTTAACAATGTTTTATAATTTTCTGAATACAATTTTTTAACCTCTTTGGTTACATTTACTCCAAGGTACTTTTTTGTTGTTGTTGTAGCAACAGTGAAGGGGATTGTTTTCTTAATTTCTCCTTCAGGCAGCTCATTGTTGGTGTATAAAAAGAACACTGGTTTCTGAATATTGATTTTTTATCCTAACACCTTGCTGAATTTATTTATAGGTTTTTGACAGAGACTTTAGGGTTTTCTATGTGCAGTATCATATTATCAGCAAATAATGATAGTTTTACTTGTTATTTTCCTATTTGGATGCTTTTTATTCCTTCTTCTTGTCTGATTGCTATGGCTAGGACTACCAGAACTATGCTGAATAAGAATAGTGAAAGGAGGCACTCTTGCCTTGTTGCTGATCTTAAGGGGATTGCTTTGCTTTTAATTTTTGCCCACTGATTATGATGTTGGCTTTGGGTTTGTCATAGATGGCTTTTATCCTATGATCCCTATATCTCCACTATTCTGAGAGTTTTGATTATAAATGGATGTTGGATTTTTTCAAATTCTTTTTCAGCATCTATTGATATTATCATGTGGTTTTTATCCTTTCTTTTGTTTATGTGTTGAATCACATTGTTTGATTTGCGAATATTGTATCAGCCTTGTCTTCCTAGAATAAATCCCACCTTATCATGATGTGTGATTTTTTTCATGTATTGCTGGGTCCAATTTGCTAATGTTTTGTTGAAAATTTTAGCATCTAAGTTTATCAGGGATATTGGTCTATAGTTTTCTTTCTTTGTAGTGTCTTTGCCTGGTTTTGGAATCAGTATTATGTTTGCCTCATAAAAGGAGTTTGGAAGTCTTCCCTTTCCTTGAATTTTTTGAAATAACTTGAGAAGGATAAGCATTAATTCTTCTTTAAATATTTGGTAAAATTTGCCTGTAAAGCCATGTGTCCCAGGGCTTTTGTTTGTTGTGAGTTTTTTGATAAATATTCCAATCACATTTGTTGTCATTGGTCTGTTTAGGTTTTTTGATTTTTCCAAATTGATTTGAAAGATTATATGTTTCAAGGAGTTTGTCCATTTCACCTAGGTTGTCCAATTTTATGGCATACAGTTCTTTATGGTATTTTCTTAAGTACCATTTTCTTTGTATTTATGCTGTGTCAGTTGTTATTTCTCCTCTCTCATTTCTAATTTTATTTACTTGAGTCCTCTTTTTTTTCTTGATGAGTCTGGTTAAAGGTACATCAATTTTGAAGAGAACCATAATGGGAGTGGAGTAGGCAGATGCACAGACTCCCAGCTCACACCACCAAACTGGATTACAAAATAATTTAGGAACAATCATCATGAAAAACCAACTTTGGATTAAAAGAAAAGGACTCAAAAACTAAGGAGCAAAGAAGAAGCCACACAAAGCCTAACCAAGCCTAATAGGGAGCGCCAAGGCACGTTAGGTCTCCCCTGCTTCCAGGATCGATGGTGGGCTGAGACTGAGAGCCCAGAAGGGCTCTTTTTACAAGGAGAAGAGCAGAGAATATAGCTCACAGCCACTTGCCCAGAGACCTGGGAACGAAGTGAGCTGAGAGGGGGGAAAGAGAGACAGATGGTGATGGGCAGAAAAATATATGAGATGACCAGAGAACCTGACTCATCCAGTGTGAAGGTGGCCATAGCTAGGGGAGGGGTTGAACCCTCAAGAAGACACAAGCCTAAATTGGTTCCAGGTGACCCACCTACAGAAAGCTCTCCAGCTCCAATCAGAGCAACAAGGAACAGCTAAAAACAGGAAGTGGGGAGGAAGGGCAGTAACTCAGGTCTCCATACAGATCTTAGATACACCTCTCCCTACTGAAATGGAGAAACACCCCAGCCCCTGAGAAGCTGGCAGATCAGGCTTTCAGAGTCTCAGGTTACACCAACCGAATTCCTGGATACAGCCCTAAATAACCCCCTGCTGAGATCATTAAACAAGAAAACCACTGGTGTTAAGAAAACTGAGAATAAAACAAACAAATCAAGACTTCAAAGAGGCTCTACTAGGTAAGGATATCATAGCTGGAAGAAGACTACAAGTCATAGAAAATAATGGATAGGCAAAGAATCATAGGGAATATGCTCCAACAAGATAAATCCTCTGATAAAGTCTTGGATAAATTGGAAGTAATCATATTACCTGATGCAGTGTAAAACATAATGATTTTTAGGATGCTTAAAAATCTCAAAGCTATAGGCCCTGGCAGGTTGGCTCAGTGGTAGAGCGTCGGCCTGGCATGCAGAAGTCCCGGGTTCAATTCCTGGCCAGGGCACACAGGAGAGGCACCCATCTGCTTCTCCACACCTCCCCCTCTCCTTCCTCTCTGTCTCTCTCTTCTCCTCCTGCAGCCAAGGCTCCATTGGAGCAAAGATGGCCCGGGTGCTGGGGATGGCTCCTTGGCCTCTGCCCCAGGCGCTAGAGTGGCTCTGGTCATGACAGAGCGACGACCCGGATGGGCAGAGCATCGCCCCCTGGTGGGCGTGCCGGGTGGATCCCGGTCGGGCACATGCTGGAGTCTGTCTGACTGCCTCCCCATTTCCAGCTTCAGAAAAATACAAAAACAAAAAGCTATAATGGATGGACTTAATGAACACTTCAGTAAAGAAATTGAAAGCATCAAAAAAGACACAGAAATCATAAAGAAGAACCAGACAGAAATGACAAACACAGTATCAGAAATGAAGACTACAGTGGAAGGAATTAAAAGCAGGCTGATAAAGCAGAAGATTAAATCAGCAATTTAGAGGACAAGTTAAGTGAAAGCACAGAAATGGAGCAGGAAAAATAAAAGAGACTGAAAAAATCTGAGAAAACTCTAAGAGAGCTCTGTGACAATCTAAAAAGAAACAACATTCACATCATAGGGGTTCCTAAAGAAGAAGAGAAAGAAAAGGGTTATAGACCTTGTTTAATAAAATCATAGCTGAAAACTTCCCTAAATTGATAAAGGAAAAAGGTCACACAAGTTCAAGAAGCACAGAGAATTCCATTAATGAGAAATTTAAAAATATACACCAAGACACAGCATAATTAAAATACTAAAGCTAAGAGATAAAGAGAAAATATTAAAAGCTGCTAGAGAAAAAAGGCTATCACCTACAAAGGACACCTGCAAGAATGACATCCAGCTTCTCAACAGAAACACTTGAAGCCAGAAGAGAATGGCAAGACATGTTCAAAGTAATGCAAAACAAGAGCCTACAACCAAGACTTCTTTATCCAGCAACACTATGGTTTAAAATTGAAGAAGAAATAAAAACCTTCCAGACAAAAATATCTCAAGGAATTCATTACAACCAAACCAATGCTGCAAGAAATGTTAAGGGTCCTGTTGTAAAAAGAACAAAGGGGGAAAAGAATATAGTAAAAGAGGAAAATAATTTTAAAAAGGAAAATGGAAAAAACAACTACATATTAATAATAATCTTAAATGTATATGGAATAAATGCTCCAATCAAAAGACATAGGGTAGCTGTGTGGATAAGAAAACAGGACCTTGACATATACTGTCTACAAGAGACACACCTCAAAACAAAAGATGCACATAGACTGAAAGTAAAAGGATAGAAAACAATATTTTATGCAAATGGAAATGGAAAAAAGCTGGGGTAGTAATATTTATATCTGACAACATAGACTTTGAAACAAAGGCTATAGTAAGGGATAAAGAAGGTCACTACATAATGATAAAAGGAGCAATCCAACAGGAAGAGATAACCATTATAAATATATATGCATCTAATATAAGAGCACCTAAATATATAAAGCAGATTTTGATGGACATAAAGGCAGAGATGAACAGCAATACTATAATAGTAGGATATTTTGATAATCCACTAACATCAAGGAATAGATCCTCAAGAAGAAAATTTAACAAAGAAAGAACAGAATTAAGGAATATACTAGATCAACTGATTTTAACAGATATCTTCAGAACTTTCTACCCTAAAGCAGCAGAATATACATTCTTTTCAAGTCCTCATGGTATATTCTCTAGGATAGACCACATATTAGGGCATAAAACAAGTCTCAACAAATTTAAGAAGATTGAAACCATATCAAGCATCTTCTCTGACCACAATGGCATGAAACTAGAAATAACTACAATAGGAAAACTGAAAAACACTCAAATACTTAGAAACTAAATAACATGTTATTAAACAATGACTGGGTCAACAATCAGATCAAGGAAGAAATAAAAAATTTTCTTGAAACAACTAAAAATGAGCATACAACAACTCAAAATCTGTGGACACAGCAAAAGCAGTCCTGAGAGGGTACTTCATAGCATTATAGGCATAACTTAAGAAGCTAGAAAAAGCTCCCCCCCCAAAAAAAAACCTTAATCATGCAACTAAAAGAACTAGAAAAAGAACAGCAAGTAAAGCCTAGAGGAAGTAGAAGGAAGGAAATAATAAAGATCAGAGCAGAAATAAATGACATAGAAACTAAAAAATATATAGAGAAAAATCAATGAAACCAAGAGCTGGTTCTTTGAAATAATAAACCAGATTGATGAACCTTAGCCAGACTCACAAAGAAAAAAACAGAATGCAAATAAATAAAATTAGAAACGAGGGTGAAGTAACAATGGACACAACAGAAATACAAAGGATTGTAAGAAAATAAAATGAAGAACTGTATGCTAAAAAATTAGACAAACTAGATAAAATGGACAAATTTCTTGAAACATATAATCTTTATTATATGCGGCATAAGTGTCTGTTTGTCGCCGATAGCTTATTGGTTGCTTGCGTAACTGTACTAGCCAATGGGGTGAAGTTGCCACGGCTGAAAGCAAATTGAGCAGGTCAGGGGGAAGGTGAACATTTGTTTGCATTGGCAATCATCTGCTTTTGAAACAATTTAAGGCTGAACGTAAATTGAACGTGTCAGGGGGAAGGTGAACATTTGTTTGCATTGGCAATCATCTGTTTTACATAAAAACTACGTCTTAACGTAGTTTCTTTTAAGAATGCCTCCTAGAAAATACAGCACTGAAGAGGAGAGAAAAGGAGCTAAAGGTGAACAAAAACGGCTTTCTCGACAAAAAGAAACCACTGAGCAGAGAAAGACAAGGCTTGCTTCAGTTGCAGAGCAAATGCGTCTTTCTTGGCAAAATGAGACTGATGAGAAGAGAGAAACAAGGCTTGCCTCAGATGCAAGACAAAAAAACCTGTTTCGACAAAATGAGTCCCTTGAACAAAGACAGGAGAGAAATGCAAAAAAACGACAGAGTAATGCTGACCGAAATGCAAAAAGGATTAAAACAGCTTAAAACAGAGAAACTTTAATTTTTGAGCATTCCTCTGGTGACATGAATATTAAATGTGAACATTGTCAGTCCTTAAACTTCAAGTTAAAAACTAATTGATTTGACTGTGGCAAGAAAGGATTTTCTCAATGTTGCAAGTATGGAAACATTGTAGTTCCACTAATTGAGAATTATCCACCACTCTTGAATAAATTATTGGCTAATCAGCATCCAAATAGCAAACAGTACATGGATAGCATTTGATCCATTAATAGTTCGTTTGCTTTTGCGTATTTAAGAAATTCCCACTGACAATGAACACGAGGTCAAATGACCCCAAATATAGTGAGTGGCTTTTAAAACTTGGAAATGGAACTCTTTCTGATGCTAATGGATTGAGTGAAGACGTTGTTGAGATTCCTTTGTCAATGATATGCAAAGATAGTTTAGTGGATTGGGTTTTTGGTAATAAAATCCAGCCTGGAAACATCAGTGAAATTAGTGAAAGGGCAATATTGTGTCCTAAAAATTCTGATGTAGACAAACTAAATGATGAGGTCTTAAATATCATAGAAGGGAACAACACGACATATTTAAGTGTTGATTCTGTTGTAGCTGATAATAAAGCGAGTGCCAACAACTTTCCAACTGAATTTTTAAATGGTCTGTCACCTTCTGGCATGCCACCTTACAAATTGAGGTTAAAGATTGGAGCAATTATTATGCTGTTAAGAAATCTTAACACCAGAAAGGGTCTTTGCAATGGTACAAGACTAGAGGTTCTCCAATTGAAAAATAATGTCATAATAGCTAAGTCTTTGACTGGCTCCTCTAAAGGTGAAATACATGTCATTCCAAGAATTGATTTGGCTCCATCTCAAACAGGGTTGCCGTTTCAATTGAGATGTAGACAATTTCCTATAAAACTTGCCTTTGCTATGACCATCAATAAGTCTCAGGGCCAAACGCTTAAGCGTGTTGGCATTTTTTTTACCTGAGCCTGCATTTGGACACGGTCAACTTTATGATACCTGTTCAAGAGTTTGTGAAAGAACGGACGTAAAATTAAAAATAATTTATGGTCCTCTGCAAGGCGAGCTTAAAAATGATGAAAAGATCTACACAAGAAATGTTGTGTACAAAGAGATCTTTGACATGTGAATTAATATTTTATTATTTAAATCACCTTTATTTATTGAGTTAGCGGTGGCTTTTAAGAAATGTACCACCAGTGGTTTCCCTCATTGCACTCTACTTTAAGCAATTAAGCAAGTAGAAGGGGGAAACCCCGTGGGGCACTAAGCAAAGGGGCATCCTCGCTGCCTGCCCTGGGTAATTCAGTTTGAATTAGCAGACACCTTTGCACAAATCATTTTAATTACAATTTATAATATCTAGAACAGCGGTCATTTCATATGACCGCCAGGCTTTCTAGTCTTTCAATAATCAATCTGGAAGAATTAGAAAACATAAATAGACCGATTACAACAAATGAGATTGTAACCGTTATCAATACACTCCCAACAAAGAAAAACACTGGACCAGATGGCTTCACAGGCGAATTTTCCCAACATTCAAAGAAGAACTGACTTCTAACCTTCTCAAGCTATTTCATAAAATTCAAAAGGAGGGAAAACTTTCAATCTCCTTTTATGAGGCGAGCATAATTCTGATTCCCAAACCAGGCAAAGACAACACAAAGAAAGAAAACTATAAGCCAATATTCCTGATGAATTTAGATGCTAAAATTCTCAATAAAATATTAGCAAACAGGATTAAGCAATAAATAAAAAAATAGTACACCAAGATCAAGTGGGATTTATTCTTGGGAGGCGATGCTGGTACAATATTTGCAAATCTCAATGTAATTTATCACATAAACAAAAGGAAGGAGAAAATCCATATGATAATATCAATAGATGCAGAAAAAGCATTCAATAAAATCCAGCACCCATTCATGATCAAAACTCTCAGCAAAGTGGGAATACATGGAACATACCTCAACATGATAAAGGCCATCTATGACTGGCTCACAGCCAGCATCATACTCTGTGGGCAAAAGTTAAAATCAATCCCTTTAAGATTAGGAACAAGGCAGGGGGCTCCCTTTTACCACTCTTCTTCAATATAGTACTGAAAGTCCTAGCCACAGCAATCAGACAAGAAGAAGAAATAAAAGGCATCCAAATAGAAAAAACAGAACTAAAACTATCATTATTTGCTGATTATATGATACTGTACCTAGAAAATCCTAATATCACAGTCAAAAAAATACTAGACCTGATAAATAAATTCAGCAAGGTGGCAGGATATAAAATTCATATTCAGAGCCTGAACAGGTGGTGGCGCAGTGGATAAAGAATTGAACTGGGATGAGAAGGACCCTGTTTTGAGACCCCAAGGTCCTTAGCGTGAGTGCGAATTCATCTGGTTTGAGCAAAAAGTTCACCAGTTTGAACCCAAGGTTGCTGTCTTGACCAAGGAGTTACTTAGTTTGTTGTAATCCCATGGTTACACATATGAGAAAGTAATCAATGAACAACTAAGGTGTCGCAACAAAAAACTAATGATTGATGCTTCATATCTCGCTTTGTTCCTGTCTGTCTGTCCCTATCTATCCCTCTCTCTGACTCTCTCTCTGTCTCTGAAATAAATAAATAAATAAATAAATAAATAAATAAATAAATAAAATTAATACTCAGAAATGAGAGGCATTTTTATACACCATCAATGATCTGTCTGAAAGAGAAATTAAGAAAACAATTCCTTTCACTATTGCAACAAAAATAAATAAGATACCTAGGAGTAAATTTAACCAAGGAGGTTAAAGACTTGTACTCAGAAAAGTATAAAATTTTCTAAAAGAAATCAAGGAAGATACACACAAGTGGAAGTATATATCGTATTCATGGCTAGGAAGGATAAACATAATTAAAATGTCCATATTACCCAAAGCAATTTATAAATTCAATGCAAGTTCTATTAAAATATCAAAGACATACTTCAAAATTATAGAACAAATTTACCAAAAATTCATATGGAACCAAAAAAGAACACAAATAGCCTCAGCAATCTTGATAAAGAAGAATAAAGTGGGTGGTATCACACTTTCAGACAACAAGTTATACTACACGGCCATTGTACTCAAAACAGCTTGGTACTGGAATAAGAATAGGCATAGAGATCAATGGAACAGAACAGAGAACCCAGAAATAAACACGCCACTTTATGAACAATTGATACTTGACAAGGGTGGTGATAGCATAGAATGGCATAAAGACAGTCTCTTTAACACATGGTGTTGGGAAAATTGGTCAGCTACCTGCAAAAAATATGAAATTAAACCACCAACTCATACTATTCACAAAAATAAACTCAAAATGGATAAAAGACTTAAATGTAAGTCATGAAGCCATAATCATCCTAGCAGAAAACATAGGTAATTAGCTCTCCAACATCACTCGCAGCAACATATTTGCTGATTTATCTTTACGTGCAAGGGAAATAAAGGACAGTATAAACAAATGGGACTATATCAGTCTAAAAAGCTTTTGCACAGCTAAAGACAACTTGAACAAAATAAAAAGGCAAACCACACAATGGGAGAACATATTAGACAATACCTCTCATAGGGGGTTAATAACCAAAATTTACAAAACTAATTGTAAAACTCAACACCAGGAAGAAAAACAATCCAATAAAAAAATGGGCAAAAGAGATGAATAGACACATTTCCAAAGAGGACATACAGATGGCCAATAGGCATATGAAAAAATACTCAACAACACTAATCATTAGAGAAATGCAAATTAAAACCACAATGAGATACCACCTCACAACAGTAAGGATGGTTCTCATCAACAAAAGAACACAGAGTAAGACCTGGCGAGGATGTGGAGAGAAGGAAACCCTCCTGCACTGCTGGTGGGAATGCAGACTGGTGCAGCCACTGTGGAAAACAATATGGAGATTCCTCAAAAAATTAAAAATCGAACTGCCTTTTGATCCAGCCATCCCACTTTTTGGAATATACCCCAAGAATACAATAGAAAAGTTTGAAAAGGAGAAATGCACCCCCACTTTTATGGCAGTATTGTTTACAATAGCTAAGACCTGGAAACAACCCAAGTGTCCGTCAGTGGACGATTGGATTTAAAAGCAGTAGTACATATACACAATGGAATACTATGGGGCCATGAAAAGGAAGGAAATATTATTTTTTTTGTGACAGCATGGATGGAACTGGAAACTATTATGTTAAGTTAAAAAAGCCAGGCAGAAAAGGAAAAATATCATATGACCTCACTCATATGAGTAATCTAACAAACAATATGAACTGAGGAGTGAAGTAGAGACAGAGGTGGGATGAAAGGATCCAGAAGAAAACTGGACAGAGTGAAAGGGTATGATAGGGTGATAGGATGGGATGAGAGCAGAAAAGCAAATTCTGGAGGGAAGGGGGGAGGACATTACAGGGACAGTGACAGGGGTGATATACTGGGGAACACGGGTTACATTAGAATCTATGTTAACACAATAAATTAATAAAAAAAATGGTTCATCAATTTTGTTTACCTTTTCAAAGAACCAGTTCTTGGTTTCATCGATCCTTTGCATTGTTTTTGTAGCCTCTATGTCATTTATTTCCACTCTGATCTTTATTATTTTCTTCCTTCTACTTCCTCTGTGTTTTACTTGCTGTTCTTTTTCTAGTTCTTTTAGATGCAGGGTTAAGTTATTTATTTGAGCTTTTTCTAGCTTCTTAAGGTATGCCTGTAGTGCCATGAACTTCCCTCCCAGGATTACTTTTGCTGTGTTTCATAAATTTTGAGTTGTTGTATGCTTGTTTCATTTGTTTGAAGGAAATTTTTTATTTCTTTCTTGATTTTATTGTTAAACCATTTGTTATTTAATAATATGCTATTTAGTTTCCAAGTGTTTGAGTGTTTTCAGTTTTTCTATTGTAGTTGTTTTCTACTTTCATGCCATTGTGATCAGAGAAAATGCTTGATATGATTTCAATCTTAAATTTGTTGAGACTCATTTTGGGTCCTAGCATGTGGTCTATCCCAGAGAATGTACTATGAGCACTTGAAAAGAATGTATATTCTGCTGTTTTAAGTTGAAAGGTTCTGAAGATATTTACTAAATCCAGTTGATCTAGTGTATCCTTTAATTCTGCTGTTTCTTTGTTAATTTTTTTTCATGAGAATCTATCCAGTGATGTTAGTGGGGTATCAAACTCCTATACTTTTACAGTATTGCCATTGATTTCACCCTTTATGCCCATCAAAATCTGCTTTATATATTTAGGTTTTCCTATATTAGGTGCACATATATTTATAATGGTTATCTCTTACTGTTGGATTGCTCCCTTTACCATTATGTAGTGACCTTCTTTATCCCTTACTATAGCCTTTGTTTTAAAGTTTATTTGGTCTGATATAAGTATTGCTACCCCAGCTTTTATTTCATTTCCATTTGCATGAATATTGTTTTTCATCTTTTTACTTTCAGTCTGTGTGTATCTTTTGTTTTGAGGTGTGTCTCTTGTAGAGAGCACATGTATGGGTCTTGTTTTCTTATCCACACAGCTACCTTATATCTTTTGATTGGAACATTTTTCATTTACTTTTAGGGTTATTAATGATATGTAGTTGTTTATTGCTATTTTATTCTTTTAATCTACATTGCTCTTTTACTAGATTATTTTTTAACCCCTTTGTTCTGTTTATAGCTGGCCCCTTAACATTTCTTGCAGCATTGGTTTGGTTGTAATAAATTCCTTGAGTTTTTTTTTTTTTTTGTAAGCTTTTTATTTCTCCTTCAATTTTAAATGATAGCCTTGCTGGATAGCAAAGTCTTGGTTGTAGGATCTTGTTTTTCATTATTTTTAATATTTCTTGCTATTCCCTCTGGCCCTTATTGTTTCTGTTGAGAAGTCAAATGTCACCCTTATGGGGGCTTCTCTGTAAGTAATAGACTGCTTTTCTCTTGTAGCTTTCCATATTCTTTCTTTATTTCTTAATTTTTTCATTTTAATTATGATGTGTCTTGGTTTTGCCCTTTTTGGGTTCATCCTTAATTGAACTCTGTGCTTCTTGAACTTGTGTGACTTTTTCCTTCATCAATGTAGGGAAGTTTTCAGCTATGATTTTTTTAATCAAATTTTCTATTCCTTGTTCTTTCTCTTCTCCTTCAGGAACACCTATGATGAAGATGTTATTACTCTTCATGTCATCACAGAGCTCTCTTAGAGTTTCCTCAGACTTTTTGAGTCTCTTTTATTTTAGCTGCTCTGCTTCTGTGCTCTCATTTATTTTGTCCTTTAACTCGTTGATTTGATCCTTAGCTTCATCCATCCTCCTTTTAATTTCTTCCAGTGTGGTCCTCATTTCTGATATTGCATTTGTCATTTCTGACTTTTATTTTATTATTTTAATGTCCTTTTTTATACTTGCTATTTCTTTATTTATGTGCTCGTTATGTCCACTCATTGTTACTCTAAGATCTTTGAGCATCCTAGCAATCATTGTTTTAAACTGTGCATCTGATAATTTTATTATTTCCATCTTATTCAATATTTTTCTGGGGATTTCTCTTGATTCATTTGGGTTACATTTCTCTGCCTTCCCATTTTGTCTGTGTATAAGAAAGGTATGGACACTGGAGTCCAATGGGTGTGGCCACTGTGTTCCCTAGGTGTGGTCTGTCTGCAGGCCTGCCACCACCTCTGCCACTGTTTTGGGCATTCGGGCGACAGTGCATTGCATCAGTCGCTGTGGTTTTCACCTTGCCTCTGTGGGTGGAAGTTGGCCTGCCCAGCCTCGGCACCACCCCCGATGGTGAGACTGCATTCATATGATTGGGCGCAGGCCTTGGCTGGCTTCTGGACTTCTCCCCACCCCATAGGCAGGGTTGCACTTCTGGGCCCAGCCACATATCTCAGCTGGTTCCCTGGCTTTTGCCTTACCTCTGCAGGCAGGACTGTAGGTGGGACTGCTCTTGCTCACCCAGCCCACAGTTCTGGGTCAGATTGCTTTCATGCACCCCTTTTCCCCCACAGCTGCCCTAAGCCTCTGCCCCTGCTGGGTGGGACTGCTCTCACTCCGAGACTCAGTCACCACTAGCTTTGGTTTTCACCCCCATGGGCAGGACTCTGCTCATGCCCGGGCCTCAGCTGTGGCCAGCTCCTGGCTTTCGCCCCCCACCACCGGGACCACAATCCCATGTCCCACCACCACCTGCTCTCTGGTGAGCCATCAGCAGTGTGGGTTGGGGTGATGCAGCTCAGACCCTAGCACTTAATACTGTATCACTAATGGTTCCCTGTTTCTAAGTGATTCTTTTCTCTGAGAGCAGCAGGAGAGCTTCTGTTTGGCTGCTGTCCAGCTTCCTTTTGCTGGTATTGCTGGTTCCAAGAAAAATATCCACTTTAAATTTGGGTAATAACTCAGCCCAGGGGTTAGGGTGGCTGTCCCTCAAAGTGTCTCCCCCTGTGCCTCCTAGATTATACTCTCTTCCTGCTACTCCAGTCCTCTCAGCAGTCCCCATTTCCTGGAGCCCCGTGTGAGTGGTTGTGAAAGAAATTTTCTGCACAGACCCTTTAAGATGAATCCTGGGTCTGAGAAATCTTTCCCTTTCTTGAAAACAGTATCCTGGCTTTTTTCTCAGCTAAATACTATCTGTACGTCGCTTCTAGGCCCTGAGGCTGCAGGCTGGGGCTTTGTTCCTGGAGCCCAGGACCCTCCGTTTGCTCCTGGGAGCTGGGCAGCACTCTCTGCGATTCTGCTTTTCCTACCAGTCTCTATTGTGGACTGTAAATGGCAAAATGCCACTGTAGATTTGAGGCTTAGCAAAAGGCTAAATTCTCCCCCCATCATCTTCATATTGGCTATGATGCTGAGTATTTGCACCCACTTCACTTGCTTCCTTAAGTTGCTGGAAGCAATTTACATGCCCTTCCTCTTACTCTTTGTTTGTTCAGATGTTGGTTGATTTCACTTATGCATGGGAGGGGGATTCCTGTTTATGCCTTGGGAGAGTTCCTGTTTTAGCCTTGGATGTGTAACTTTGTATCAAGGACTTCTTTGATTTGCATATAGTTATATAATAAAGCAAAGTGGGGCTATGGGACACTTGGATATTGCCATCAGTATTAAAGTGTCTTCCCGATCCCACCCATTTTTCTTAATAAGTCTGTTTTCTGAATTCTGCACTGTTATCACTCAAAACCCAGAATTAGGAGTCACGCTGTTCTACAGCAAGTCTCAGTGTGGCTTCTTCAGTGTTCTTTGATTAAAGCGTCCTCTTAATTTAGTCCAAAGTTGGTTTTTCCAGATGATTGTTTTTAAAATTAAGTTGTAATCCACTTTGGTTGTGGGAGGTGGAAGTTGGTACGTCCACCTACTCCATCACCATCTTGCTACCCCCTATATATTATTTTATGAACCTTTCTTGTTACCCCACATTATTTGCAAATTTTTCATGAAGAATATTAAATAAACTTTACGTTAAATCACACTATACATAACTGACTTTCTCAGCTTTTAAAAGTCATACTTAATTCATTGAGTGGTCATATTAGATTTGCCTATGTGACAAAATGATTAGGAGTATGTAGATTTGTTCAAATCCATGTTCCTCATCTTATGCATAATAGGAGTAGGCTGACTAATGACCCTTACTGTAAAATTGTGGCCAGACTTGCTAAGTACTAATCTTTTACCAGCATATGTATATGCAATTTTGCTTTGCTTTTTTTTTTTGGTTAGATTATGGGAGATAGTGAGATTGACTCCCACATGTACCCCAACCATGATCTACCTGGCAAACTCCATCTGGGGACAGATGCTCAAACCAGCCGAGTTGTTCTCAGTGCTCCAGGACCAATGTTTGAACAGAGCCATTGGCTGTGGGAGGGAAAGAGGAAGAGAAAAGGGAAGAGGGCGGGGGAGAGAGACAGAGGGTTGCTTCTCATGAGTATGCATACACTAACTGGAGATCAAACATTGGAAGTCTATATGTGGGGCTGACACTTGATCCACTGAGCAAACCAGCCAGGGCCAAAGTTTTGCTTTTCACCAATATTTTTTTCTTTGTTTTTTTTCTCTGTAACTCACTTTTTCTTCTGTTATTTTTGGTAATGACTGTTAATGATTTATTTGTATTATATTTTAATTTTCATCACTCAGATTTACATATATGATTTAATTTGAGGCCCAGAATAGCTTCATGAAAACCAAAACTTTAAAAATATAGAAACTGAGTTTCAATACATTTTTTAGAAATACATCTTGAGATCCTGTTTGAAAGTTCTAGCCAATTACTTACCTTAACCAATTCTTGGTTAAAGAACCAATCTCGATCTGGGAAGACTGGTATTTTTGACAAAGAAGGAATATTCATAATTAAAGCATGAAGGGAGAAAACAGCTATCAATATGACAGATGGTAAAGCAGCCTCAGCCTAACAGCCAATCATAAAAGTTAGGTGATTTTTCTTAATGTAATACAACTGCTGACTAAAAAGCAGCCTACAGTCTGTCCCCTGGTTTACTCTGTTGCATAGAATTGTGGGAAATGTTAAATGTAATTCTAGATGTAATTAGTTTTGCATGATATGTCTTGCATGATAAAGCATCTATAAACACAAATTCTTTTAATCCTGAGGCAACTCTGAGAAGTGCTATATGATTTTATAGTGTGCCCTCAGAAGTTCATAACTGTGTCACAGCTTGAAAAAATATTGAGCAATATGCTGCCTCATGGCAAAGGGAAGAATCCAACACATTATGCTGCAACATTTCACACAGTGGGCAATTTAAGATTCTAGGTTCTGAAATCCATCTCCTGAAATAGTTCCTAGGGTAAGTATAGGATGTGTATTTTAGGAAATTCAAGACCAATCCTTTATCTTATCTCATTCATTCTCACCACACACCCATGAGAAATGAGAAGATCAAATTAAAACAACCTCAAAGTTTTGATATATAGATATGATAAGTGTTTATTCAGACACATATTGTTTAATCCCAAGCTTCTAGTTCCTAAGGTTTGGCAGTGTTATCTGACTTAATCAATTAATTAATTCCTTTGTGAAGAAGGCAATGATTAGTTCCTGTTTTTCTGGACTTCATGGATGCAGCAGTTTGAAAACTGGGTCATTTATCCTCAATGTGTTGACAATCATGGTCACCTAGGGCCTTTTTGGATTTCAGCTCAAGTAAACTACACAGATTCCTGAAATAAGCATTAGCATTGCCAGGTTTTCACTTTCTCTATTTGAATTAATTTCATGGACACTTTAGCTGAAAATTTTAATTCTTATGTTAGTGGAAATTTCTGAGGATTCTTCTTTTTTACAAGGTCTGTAAGAGTAACAACATAACGGATTTTGCCCAGAATCCTCACTTAAATGAATAATGACTGAAAACTTGCTTAAACATAATATTTTAAATAAAAAAGTACATTGTGTGGAAAAGCAGGCTCACTCCCTTCATTACAATGGCATCCATTGTCCTCAGGAATGTCAACAATTCTTGCTGACCATTGTTAAAATATCACTTCTAAACTCTTTTAAGGTAGTTGGCATAATAAGTTGGAAATAAAATGAGATGAAGAAGTTAACATTTGGATGTGCACAGACATCATTGTCTTTACAACACCTAATCAAATTCTAGAGTAGAAATATAACATGCAAAAACCAGCATAGCATAAGTGTTACAGTTTAAGGTAGATTTTGGGAATATATCTAAAAGCCACAATAAAAAAAATTTCAATGAGAGAATTGTCAAATGAACAAATAATTAATGTTTGACATCATAAGGTAGGTGACTACTTTAGTTATGGGTTAGAGAGAAGTGTGACAGAATAGCTAAAGAAATTTTTATTGTAAATATAGCATATAAATCTAGGAGAAAGGAAGAGACAGACAAGATAAGAAGAAGAAGGACCTAGAGAGCTTTAGTAATTGAAAAAAGCTGTAGGAAAGATGGAGTTAGGAATTTCCAGGTTCAGTGATGTAATCAAAGGAACTGTAAGAAAAGATGCTTAGTGTACAGTTTATTAAATCTTTAACATAAAATCCTTCTCCCTTTCAGGATATATGTATATAATTGTGTATATATGAAAGAGAAGATTCATTGAGTGAGACTAAACAAGAGGATAACCATAGCTACCTGAGGCTTAACTGGGATGGAAAATTACAAGGAATTGGTATGAAGAAGTCAGAGGATATAGCACTCATAAAATTATAAGTCCATGGACATACTTAGGAATCTTAGGAATAACGTGAAACATAATTTTTATCAGGACAAAACTAATATCAACTGAATTCTGCTTTTCTGTACTTCTGATTTGCTACAAATTTAAATGTAAGAACTTTTTTTTTCATTGCTAAGTTATATTTAGTTGAAATTTTATTTTCATAGTTTGAGCCACTTGAAAAACAGTGATTTCTATAGCCTACCTCCTCCATCCCTGCCTAATAACATCTTGCTGGACTTTATTTTTGTAGTGTTTCTTTTCTTTTCTTTTCTTTTTCTTTTTCTTTTTTTGGCACTTTTCCTTATATGTCTGACTTTTCTTCTTAAGGACAATTCAAAAATCTTTGTTTTTAGTTGTCATCACTATTTTTAGTCTCTTCATACTCTAAGCTTTTACCCATGATGACACCAACTATCTTTCTTAAAAGTTTAAATCACATTTCCTGTTTTAAGCAACTGTGATGGATCACTCCACAGCAAAATATTTTGACATTTTCATTTTTACACTCAAGGGCATTTTGACTTCACTGTCTGAGCCTTTATTTCATCTTTGTTCTGCATCTGGTGAGGAAAAGCTATATCATCATGTAAAAAGCAATGGGGTGGCCGGTGAAGAATAAAGTGAATAATACAACACAAGAAATCTGGTCAATGGAAACATTTCTAGAGCAGCTGAAGGCAACTTGCTATATTTTTTCATTGATGAAATAGAAAAGAATAATTTACCACTGAACTCAAAATAAATCATACTAGTGTTTGACTTTAAAATAAAATGAACAATGACTAAAATTTATCATTATAAAAATTGGCTCTGTGATATTTTTATGTTTTGGTATCAGATAACATATAACACACACACATACAAACTACAGTGGCAGGAGTTATAAAGAATAAAATTTGAAACTGAAAAAAAATTGACTAATAAAATGAAAAATTTTAAATATTAACAGAAAATTTAAATTATTTATGTTTTAATAATAGTGGGTTTTTTTGTGTATATGACAGTCAGAGAGAGACAGAGAGAGGGGACAGATAGGGAGAAATAGACAGGAAGGGAGAGAGATGAGAAGCATCAATTCTTTGTTTCAACACTTTAGATGTTCATTAATTGATTTTTCAAATGTGCCTTGACCTGGGGGCTACAGCAGACCAAGTGACCCTTTGCTCAAGCCAGCAACCTTGGTCCCAAGCTGGTGAGCCTTGCTCAAACCAGATGAGCCTGCACTCAAGCTGGAGACTTCGGGGTCTTGAACCTGGGTCCTCTGTGCTCCAGTCCGATGCTCTATATACTGTGCCACTGCCGGGTCAGGCTTAATACTAATGTTTAAGTAGAAAACATAAAATAGAATAAATTAAAATTATTTAATGTCTTTCTAAACTTAGATTGAAGATTGTTATATATATCAATATTTAATTCTTGAACTTAATCATTAAAAATATGTTGTTTTCATGGACATAAATAAAAGTGAAGTGGTTACTAGAAGAAGAGGTATGTAGGGGAAGAGAAATTGGGGGAAGGGGTAGATGGAAGGGTGTAAAGAGGGAAAAATATAAGGTGCTGGAAAATTATTTGACTTTAGGTGACTAGTATACAACAAAACCAATAGTTCAAGTGCTATAGAAATGTTTACCTAAAACCTATGTACTCTTACTGATCAATGACACCTTGTTAAATTTAATTTTCTAAATAAAATTTAAAAAATATGTTGCTGCCCTGGCCGGTTGGCTCAGTGGTAGAATGTCGGCCTGGCGTGCAGGAATCCCAGGTTCGATTCTCGGCCAGGGCACACAGGAGAAGCACCCATCTGCTTCTCCACTCCCCCCCCTCCTTCTTCTCTGTCTCTCTCTTCCCCTCCTGCAGCCAAGGCTCCAGTCTGTCTGACTGCCTCCCTGTTTCCAACTTCGGAAAAAATATATACGAATAAAAAATATGTTGCTTAAATACTGTCAGTATCAAATATTCTATCTAAATATCTGGTCATCCTCATTGGTTAAAGAATTGTTTAAAAATTAATTACTTAAAATACAGAATTCAAATTACTTTTCCAAATAGCCTCAGGCAGGTTCTGAAGTTATATTACCTAATTTCTTCCCAATTTCTTACCATTATCCTTAGACCACACACTAATATGATTATATTGAGGATAGTATTTTCATTTTTACAGTCTCTTTCTTCATATTTCTGTAACATT
The DNA here is from genome assembly GCF_036850995.1 of Saccopteryx leptura. Taxonomy (NCBI): domain Eukaryota; kingdom Metazoa; phylum Chordata; class Mammalia; order Chiroptera; family Emballonuridae; genus Saccopteryx; species Saccopteryx leptura. Next base: position 92,159,774 of record NC_089504.1, on the reverse strand, counting down.
TTCTTAGAACTTTTTTATCTACCCCCATTTTTCTGCCTCGATAATATTTATACCTTGACACACAACATCCACTACTGATTGTGAATTAAGAACCAAATTTTACACATTTGTATAATACCCTCAATATTTTGAAAATATTTTGTGCACATTCCAAAATGTTACTATATAACTAAAAATTAACCCATAGGGTTTAAAAAGCTCTACAACTAATTACCACAGACTCTTTGGGGATTTTCTTAGATTCTCGGTGCCCTAGGGTTTATTTTTCTTAATTTGTTTTGTTTTTCTCATCTTTAAAATAATGATAATCATACCAACCTCATGGAATGAATATGAATAGAATGGGTACAGAAGACTTAGAGTTGTGCTTGGTATAAACTAAGCTAAAAATAAATTTTTGATATTATTGTTTTTAAATTAATTTTGTGTATTTAATGTTTAGAACAGTTTTTTTAATAATTTTATTTTTTTAATGGGGCGACATCAATAAATCAGGAAACATATATTCAAAGATAACATGTCCAGGTTATCTTGTCATTCAATTATGTTGCATACCCATCACCCAAACTCAGATTGCCCACTGTAACCTTCTATCTAGTTTTCTTTGTACCCCTCCCCCTTTCCTTCTCCTTCTCCCCCACCCCCTGTAACCACCACACTCTTATCAATGTCTCTTAGTCTCACATTTATGTCCCACCTACGTATGGAATAATGCAGTTCCTGTTTTTTTCTGATTTACTTATTTCACTTCACAGTATAATGTTATCAAGATCCCACCATTTTGCTGTAAATGATCCGATGTCATCATTTCTTATGGCTGAGTAGTATTCCATAGTGTATATGTGCCACATCTTCTTTATCCAGTCATCTATTGATGGGCTTTTTGGTTGTTTCCATGTCCTGGCCACTGTGAACAATGCTGCAATGAACATGGGGTTGCATGTGTCTTTACATATCAATGTTTCTGAGTTTTGGGGGTATATACCCAGTCGAGGGATTGCTGGGTCATAAGGTAGTTCTATTTTCAGTTTTTTGAGGAACCACCATATTTTCTTCCATAATGGTTGTACTACTTTACATTCCCACCAACAGTGGATGAGGATTCTTTTTTCTCCACAGCCTCTCCAACATTTGCTATTACCTGTCTTGTTAATAATAGCTAATCTAACAGGTGTGAGGTGGTATCTCATTGCAGTTTTGATTTGCATTTCTCTAATAACTAAAGAAGATGAGCATCTTTTCATATATCTGTTGGCCATTTGTATTTCTTCCTGGGAGAAGTGTCTGTTCATGTCCTCTTCCCATTTTTTTATTGGATCGTTTGTTTGTTTGTTGTTGAGTTTTATGAGTTCTTTGTACAATATATTTTGGATATTAGGCCCTTATCGGAGCTGTTGTTTGAAAATATCATTTCCCATTTAATTGGCTGTCTGTTTGTTTTGTTGTCAGTTTCTTTTGCTGAGCAAAAACTTCTTAGTCTGATGTAGTCCCATTCATTAATTTTTGCCTTCACTTCTCTTGCCTTTGGGGTCAAATTCATAAAATGCTCTTTAAAACCCAGGTCCATGAGTTGAGTACCTATGTCTTCTTCTATGTACTTAATTGTTTCAGGTCTTATGTTTAGATATTTGATCCATTTTGAGTTAATTTTAGTACAGGGGGACAAACTGTAGTCCAGTTTCATTCTTTTGCATATGGCTTTCCAGTTTTCCCAGCACCATTTATTGAAGAGGCTTTCTTTTCTCCATTGTGTGTTGTTGACTCCTTTATCAAAAATTATTTATATATATGTGGTTTTATTTCTGGGTTTTCTATTCTGTTCCATTGGTCTGAGTGTCTATTTTTCTGCCAATACCATGCTGTTTTGATTGTCGTGGCCCTATAATATAAATAGTTTGAAGTCAGGAATTGTAATGCCCCCAGCTTCATTCTTTTTCTTTAAGATTGCTTTGGCTGTTTGGGGTTTTTTATAGTTCCATATAAATCTGATGATTTTTTGCTCCATTTCTTTAAAAAATGTTATTGGAATTTTGATGGGAATTGCATTAAATTTGTATATTGCTTTGGGTAATATGGCGGCCATCTTGATTATATTTATTCTTCCTAACCAATAACAAGAAATATTCTTCCATCTCATTATATCTTTTTCAATTTCCCTTAACAATGGTTTATAGTTTTCATTATATAAGTCCTTTACATTCTTTGTTATGTTTATTCCTAAGTATTTTATTTTTTTTTGTTGCAATCGTGAAGGGGATTATTCTTTTGAGTTCGTTCTCAAATGTTTCATTGTTGGCATATAGAAACGCTATGGACTTTAGTATATTAGTTTTGTATCCTGCGACCTTACTGTATTGGTTTATTGTTTCTAGTAGTTTTTTTTGTGGATTCTTTGGGGTTTTCGATGTATACGATCATATCATCTGCAAAAAGTGATACCTTTACTTCTTCTTTTCTGATATGGATGCCTTTTATTTCTTTGTCTTGTCTGATTGCTCTGGCTAGAACCTCTAGTACCACATTAAATAAGAGTGGAGAGAGTGGACAACCCTGTCTAGTTCCTGATTTAAGGAGGAAAGCCTTCAGTTTAGTGCCATTTAATATGAAGTTAGCTGATGGTTTATCATATATGGCCTTTATCATGTTGAGATATTTTCCTTCTATACCCATTTTGTTGAGAGTCTTAAACATAAAATTGTGTTGTATTTTATCAAAAGCCTTTTCTGCGTCTATTGATAAGATCATGTGGTTTTTGTTCTTTGTTTTGTTGATATGGTGTATTATGTTAACCGTTTTACGTATGTTGAACCATCCTTGAGATTCTGGGATGAATCCCACTTGATCAAGATGTATTATTTTTTTAATATGTTGTTGTATTCGATTTGCTAGTATTTTGTTTAGTATTTTAGCATCTGTATTCATTAGAGATATTGGTCTGTAGTTTTCTTTTTTTGTGCAGTCCTGGCCGGGTTTTGGTATGAGGGTTATGTTGGCCTCATAAAATGTGTTTGGAAGTATTGCTTCTTCAATTTTTTGGAAGACTTTGAGTAGAATAGGAACCAAGTCTTCTTTGAATGTTTGATAAAATTCGCTGGTATAGCCGTCTGGGCCTGGACTTTTATTTTTGGGGAGGTTTTTAATGTTTTTTTCTATTTCTTCTATACTAATAGGTCTGTTTAGGCTTTCTGCTTCTTCTTGACTCAGTCTAGGAAGGTTGTATTGTTCTAAGAATTTATCCATTTCTTCTAGGTTGTTGAATTTAGTGGCATAAAGTTTTTCATAGTATTCTACAATAATTCTTTGTATATCCACTGTGTCTGAGATGATTTCTCCTCTTTCATTTTGGATTTTGTTTATATGAGTTCTTTCTCTTTTTTCCTTGCTAAGTCTTGCCAAGGATTTGTCAATTTTGTTGATCTTTTCAAAGAACCAGCTCCTTGTTCTATTAATTTTTTCTATAGTTTTTCTGTTCTCTATTTCATTTATTTCTGCTCTGATTTTTATTATCTCCTTTCTTCGGCTGGTTTTGGGTATTCTTTGTTCTTCTTTTTCTAGTTCCTTAAGGTGTGAAGTTAAGTGGTTCACTTGGGCACTCTCTTGTTTGTTCGTATATGCCTGAAGTGATACGAACTTCCCTCTTATCACTGCTTTTGCTGCATCCCATAGATTCTGATATGTCGTATTGTCATTTTCATTTGTCTGTATATATCTTTTGATCTTTTCACTTATTTCTTCTTTGACCCATTCATTTTTTAAAAGTATGTTGTTTAGTTTCCACATTTTTGTGAGATTTTTTTCCTCTTTTTTGCAGTTGAATTCTAGTTTCAATGCTTTATGATCAGAAAATATGCTTGGTATAACTTCGATTTTTCTGAATTTGCTGATGTTATTTTTGTGGCCCAACATATGGTCAATTCTTGAGAATGATCCATGTACACTGGAGAAAAATGTATACTCAGTCACTTTGGGATGAAATGTCCTGTAGATGTCTATCATATCCAGGTGCTCTAGTGTTTCATTTAAGGCCACTATATCTTTCTTGATTCTCTGTTTGGATGACCGATCTAGAGCCATCAGCGGTGTATTGAGGTCTCCAAGTATGATTGTATTTTTGTCAGTTTTTGTTTCAAGGTCAATAAGTAGCTGTCTTATATATTTTGGTGCTCCTTGGTTTGGTGCATATATATTAAGAATTGTTATGTCTTCTTGATTCAGTGTCCCCCTAGCCATTATGAAATGGCCATTTTTGTCTCTGAGTACTTTTGCTGTCTTGTAATCAGCATTATCAGATATGAGTATTGCTACGCCTCCTTTTTTATGGATGCTATTTGCTTGGAGTATTGTTTTCCAGCCTTTCCCTTTGAATTTGTTTTCATCCTTGTTACTTAGATTAGTTTCTTGTAGGCAGCATACAGTTGGATTTTCTTTTTCAATCCATTCTGCTACTCTGTGCCTTTTTTTGATGAGTTTAATCTGTTTATATTTAGTGTAATTATTGACATTTGTAGTTCCTTATTGCCATTTTATAGATTGCTTTCTGTTAGTTTTGTGTCTTGTTTGATCCTTCTCTTTCATTTTTCTATTTTTTGTTTTTATTTGTTTGTATTCCATACATCTTTTCTCTGTTGCTATCTTTTTTAAATCATGTGCTTCTGTGGTGGTTCTTTAAATGGTGGTTACCTTTAAGTAATGAAAAGGGTTCCTACCCTGTTCATTGTAGTGCACTATTTTGTGAGTACTTTTGCACTCCATCATCCTTTGCTACTGTTAATCTCCATCCTCTACCCCCCTTTCTTTTTGTTGTTGTCACAGTTTAAATTTGGTTTTATTGTGTTCTTCTTGGAGCTTTTACTTGTGGCTTTGTTTTTGTTTTTTTTTTTGTTCTTTGTATCTGATTGGAGAACCCCCTTTAGTAATTCCTGGAGTGGGGGTTTTCTGATGATAAATTCCCTCATCTTTTCTGTATCTGTGAATGTTTTTATTTCTCCTTCATATTTGAAGGATAGCTTTGATGGGTATACTATTCGTGGCTGAAAGTTCCTCTCTTTCAGGACTTTAAATATTGGGGTCCACTCTCTTCTAGCTTGTAGAGTTTCTGCTGAGAAATCTGATGATAATCTAATGGGCCTTCCTTTATATGTTGTATTCTTCTTTTCCCTGGCTGCCTTGAGGATTTTTTCTTTGCCGTTGGTTTGTGCCAATTTCATTATGATGTGCCTTGGAGTAGGTTTGTTGGGGTTAAGAAAACTCGGAGTTCTGTTTGCTTCTTGAACTTGAGGCTTTAGTTATTTCCACAGGCTTGGGAAGTTCTCATCTATTATTTGTTTGAGTATGTTCTCCATTCCATTTTTTCTCTCTTCTCCCTCTGATATACCTATTATTCTTATGTTATTCTTTTTGATGGAGTCAGATAATTCCTGTAGGGCTATCTCTTTTTTTTTAATTTTTGAGTCTCTTTCTTCTTCTCTCTGTTGTGCCTCAAGTTGCTTGTCTTCTATTTCACTAATCCTACATTCTATCTGGCCTGTTCTATTAGCTAAGCTTGTTACCTCGTTTTTCAGCTCGTGAATTGAGTTTTTCATCTCTGTTTGATTTGTTTTTATAGTTTCAAATTCCTTGGAAATATATTCTTTGTGTTCATTGAGTTGTTTTCTGAGCTCCCTAAATTGCCTTTCTGTGTTTTCTTGTATATCTCTGAGTATTTTTAGGATTTCTATGTTAAATTCTCTGTCATTTAGCTCCAAGTTTTCTAATATATTAAATTTTTCCTCCATAGATTTTTCCTCATCTATCTGTTTTACCTTTCTTTCTTTTGTATCCATGATATTCGATTTTCTCTTCCTTAATGGCATCTGAGGGTGGTTTTGTTGATAGTATTAATGAGATTTAATAAAGAATAAAAAGTTAAAAAAATAAAAAATTGAAAAGAGTTATTTTTTAAAAAAAAATAATAATTAAAGAAAAATAAAATAAAAATTTAAAAAAAGGAAATTATTCCCCCTCCTTCCTTTTTTCCTCTTTTCTCCTCTCCCTGTTTCTTGTGAAAATCTTGTGGTGAATTGTAAATTATATTGTACTAAATAGAACAAATAATGCCTGTAATGGAGGGCTTGAATTCGGGAGAAGTAACAAAGGGGAAAAAAAATCCCATAAAAATAGGGAGTGTGGACCCACAAAAAGCAAATAAGGAAAAAATTGGGCCAAGAATAAAATGATTTGCTTTTAGGTGTTGGTTGACTAAGAGTTATGATAAGAGGAATAAGAGGGAAACAGGAAAATGAGGGGACAAATTAAAAAATTACTATTTTATTTAGTGAAACAAGAACTAGATAAGATGGAGAGCCAGGGATGGGAGCACTGCTAGTGAGTTGAAAACATAAAGTAAAAACCCCCCAAAATGCCACAAACATAAGTTTGAGTCCCAGATAAAATAATTTGTTCATTATTGAGGTTTGAATGAGAGGAGATGTAAAGGAGAAAAAAAGAAACTAATATAGAGGGAGAAAAGAAAGAGAGAGGGGAAAAAAAAGAGGGAACCACTAAAGGAAGAAAAAGGAAAAAGGAGGAGAGAGAGAGAGAGTTAAGGGTTTTGGAGTGCAACCCTCATAGAGAGAAAGGAAGAAGAAAGAAAAGATAATGGGAGATGTAACACGTATGGGTAGTGTAGTTCAAGGAGAGGAGAGAGTAAGACAGGCAAAGAGTTAAATGACCAAAATGGAGGAGGAAAAAAAATAACAAAAAATAAAGAATGAAGATAAGAGAAACAAACGAAATATAATAAAATGGGATAGGTTATAAAGTGTGTGTATTATTCTTGATTTTGAGAGGTTATCTTCTTGCTTTTTCTTTTTTCTCCCTCTTCCTGGTTGGTGACTCTGTACCCCGGGTTCTGCCTCTTTGGCATGCTCAGATAGAGGTTTGCAGTTGATAAGTCTCTATGGTGATGTCATGTATTGTGCTTCAGTCTCGTTGGCAGTCGAGACCCATTAGCATTTATAGACTCCAACAGTGAGAGAGTCCGTGTTCCTTGAGCCTCTCTCTTAGTTTTTCCTTCCTCAATTATTAGCCTGATAATCCAGCTATGTGGTTGCTGCTGCCTCTGCCTGGATAGTAAGAGGCTCAAAGATCTGTCAACTCCCCACTCTATTTCTACTCAGCACAGGGCTCTGGGTAAGGCTCAGTCAGTCAGAGCTGCTAGCATAATCAGGCGGGGCTTCCGCCCACTCAAAGACCTCTGGCTCTGCCACTCTGTCTGGTAACACGGGCGGGTGCCCTCTCCTGGGACACTTGGAGAAAATTCTCGCTCACTATCTGCGCACACAGACCAGGATATCAGGCTGGAAGTCTCACACTCTGAGTGAGACCCCCGCCTACATGGAAAAGTTCCAGCGTTGGAATTGGCTCTTGCTCCCTCCCTGTGTGTGGCTTTTTCAGGGTGCTGGGGCAGCCCGAGATTCCGCTTTTGGCCCACACAAAGGCCCCTGACTCTGCCCCTCTGTAGGATAACACGGGCTCCCACTCCTGAGGTGTTGGGAGGAATCTCTTGCCCACTCTTCATGTGTGCAGATCAGGATATCAGGCCAGCCGCCTCACCCTCTGAGTGAAGCCCCTGCCTGCACGGAAAAATTCCAGTGTTGTAATTGGCTCTCGCTCCCTCCCCGTGCGCTGCTTTTTCAGGGCGCTGGGGTGGCCCGGAGATTTCGCTTTCGGCCCACACAAAGGCCTCTGACTCTGCCTCTCTGTGGGATAACATGGGCACTCACTCCTGGGGCTCTAGCAGGAATCTCTCGCCCACTATCTGCACGCACCAACCAGTGGATCGGGGAAAATGGCTGCCCCGCTTGTCTTTCTTTGTCTGGGTTTGGTGCGAGCATTAGCTTGTATTGCCTGGGTTGCCACAGGCACAGTTTTTCCTTGGCTTGGATCTCCATGCCACAGCCTGGTTCAGCCGTTTGTGCTGTGGCCTAGATCTATTCACCCCCTTGCCCACCTCAGTTTCTATATTCTCAGTTCCCAGTGAAAGCAGCCCTATTTAGGTTAGTGAGGAAGGCGGAGCATTTCTTACTCCCTATTTCCTTCGGGGTTTGATTATATATTTAGCCAATTTTTCGCTCGACCATACCTTCAGGTGTATTGCAAAACATCTGGAGGCTCCAAGGATAGATTTTTCTGTTTCTGGTTGAAGATCTTGTTGAGTTTTGGGGGAGATTTATCGGTATCACTTCCTACCACGCCATTACTCTGACGTCATCCTCTTAGATCAGTTTTTGTTAGAAGTAGGAATAAAGAAAAACTTCTTGAGCTATCTACCAGAATGTGGATTTCCTAGGGTTAGGCAATAAAAGGCAGACATATCAGATTTGTTCTTCTGTTGTTTATATATCCTTATGTATTGTACAATGTAACTTGAATTTAAAAATTCACGTGAACTACATGGTAATATATATAATGAACTGTAGCATTATAAAATTCAATTAAAAACAATTATGATTGTGAGTGGCTCTTTTTAGTGAACTAGTTTGAAAGTTGTTTTTTTCTTTTATTAGTTTTCCCAAGAAAAAAACTGTCTTCAGAAAGCTTAAAAAACATCCTTTCTTTTATTATCTATCTTCTAGGTCCATCCATGTTGTTGCAAAATACTTCATGGTGTCTTCTTTATCCATGCATTTATAAATATATATCTAGGTTGCTTCCATATCTTGGCTATTGTAAGTAATGCTGCAATGAACATAGGGATGCATATATCTTTTTTGAAATAGTGTTTTAATTTTCTTCAGATAAATATCCAGAAGTGGAATTGCTGGATTGAATGATAGATCTGTTTTTAATTTTTTGTGACATCTCTGGATTAAAAGATTCATGTTGTTAAATGACCAGAGACAATTAGAACAATCTATAGACTCAAGGCAATACTTATCAAAATATGAATGACAGTCTTCTCAGAACCAGAACAAATAATTCTAAAAATTTTTATGGAATTATAGAAAAGCATGATTAGCCAAAACTATCATGAGAAGAACAAAGTTGGAAATATCACACACCTTGATTTAAAACTATAATAATCAAAACAGTATGGTACAAGCTCAAAAACAGATACATAGATAAGTGGAACAGAATAGAGAGCCCAGAAATAAACATTCACATATATGGTCAACTGATCTACAACAAAAAAGGCAGGAATATACAATGAAGAAACAACAATCTCTTCAACAAGTGGTTTTTTGGGAAAACTAGACAGATACCTGCAGAGAAATAAAACTGGACCACTGTCTTATACCATATACAAAAAATCTAAATCTAATACTTAAGTGTAAGTCATTTACTTTTAATGAGAAAAAAATTATTGGCACTCTAAGTTTTTTATTTGTTTGTTTGTTTTGAGCATGATCTAGAACACAATTCAGAACACAATATTATTCCAGCAACACCAGGTCTCTGGCTTTACAAAGGAACAGTAGTGATAATGTAAACAGATGTACACATGGTTCTGTTATTTCCAAAATAGTATCCCTCAGCCTTTTTTTAATTTCAATTTATGAAGTAGCTTCTAAACATGTGCTGACACAAGTGATTTTATAAAGACAATGATTTGATTACTCATTTATTCATTCATTCAGCAATCTGTACTATAAGAAGCAGTGGCAGATACAAATCTTAGAGAGGAAATGTAACTATCCAAAAACAGAGTTAGGAGTCAACTAAAAAATTATCCTGGAATAGAAAAATAACCATATTTGAAGTTTTGTAAGTGTTCTGGAAATTCATCATGCATTTTGGCCTCTTGGCATTTTCTGAACTCTTCCTAGGCATGGTGAACATCACATATTATAAATTCTATCTCCCGAGGCAGAGGCATAATTGACTTTCTATCCTCCTCTGAGGCTAGATAGCAGAAATATTCAGTCAAGATCAATATGCAGGCAACAACTGTAGTATCACACAGAATTCTGGCTTTCGGGATATAACAGTTCTTTGGTGGTTTTATGGTACGAGGCTCAGCAACAGCATTGTAAACTTCAAAGTGAGTGTCCTACATCAGGGTAAGCAGATCATTTTTGGAATACCATTTACATCTAACTCTATGATCCTATTAATGAGTCTGAGAGTCTTTAAATATATTTTTATAAATCTCCTTTTTTCCTAAACTTATTTTTCTCCCACTAGAAGCTATTGTACACTGAGGTATCAACAGATACTTATACTTCCTACAATTTCTAGCATATGTAAATGACAATGACCACCAGCTTGAATTATATAATTATGTAATATTTTATTACAGACTTAATAATAATAAATTGTATTATTTCAAAGTGCTGGTGAGTATATAGTCCTTTGAACAAGTAATTTATGCATAGGAATGGATTTTTGAGTCTCAGAATTTTTATTTTAAAATGTGAATATCAACAACTTCCTAAGCCAATTGTTGTGAGAGTTAAATATCAATAGAATGATTTTTATAAAATGACTCAGAAATATCTGGAACCTATAAAGTGTTCAACAAATTGTGGTTGCTGTGCTGATGCATTAGTATTAGTCTTAGTAGTAGTAATAGTAATAGTATACAGATCTAAGAAAAATTCATTATTATACTAGCTAACTTATTCTCACAAAAACCTTAGTAAGGAGTATTAATTCTAGTTAGCTAGTGAATAACATGATGTTGAAAGTTTAAGTATCTCATCCAAAATCACACAGATTTAAAATGGCAACATTGACATTTTCCCAAAACCTATGCTCTCCATACTCCCCAATACTGCAAAGTCAGACAAACACAAAGTTGTGAGCCAGATGCATCAGTGCTCAAGTCCTGCAAAATCAAAGAAGAAGGAAGTCAGAGAGCCAGGGAAAGTTTATGTTGGCACCAGAACAATAGGTTAATATTTCAGGAGGCTGACTGTGCTTCACATATAGCTATAAGTTCTTCCTATGTATTCATGTCATTTAATTGTCACAACAAACCAAGAAGACAACTTCTGTCAACAAGGTCACAGAGCTAGCACATGGTAAAGATTTCTAGTGTGTGTATATTAAAGAAATGTTACATCATTTCCAATTTGCTATGGTTAAGAATTTTAACTTTAGTGTGAAACCAATTTGAATTATATATGATAACTAAGAAGTGACAATATGAAACACTTGTGTTGTTTAAAGGGTCTAATTTTTGTTGTTTCCAGTTTCTCTTTTTTAGAGGGGGAGCTGTTCTTTTTTGTTATTAAATGGACACCAAACCTCTCTTTGTTTCTGGTTTATTGTTTGCTAATACCTTTGATTGCTCATAGGTCATGAGCACCTACTATGATCAACAATAACAAACCTAAAATACTGATAATGCAAGGAAAAGTTGAAGGGGACAGAAAAATATGGATATTTCATGCAAGAATGGAAAAGAGAACAATCTAGGAGGGGTAGAAACAGTGGAGATCATTTCTATGATTATTTTTAGTGCCCAAGGCAGATGACCAAACCTAGGTAGCAGTGGCTGTGTGGAGAAGCAAGGAGATAAAATTCTCATCTTCAAAAATCCCCAAAATTAAAAAAGTTATACTTGGCAAGGAAGTGGTAGAGAGTTACGTATATAAACTACGGTATATATTCTCCATAGGAGAAACAATAATACTCTCTTGTGTGTGTGTGTGTGTGTGTCTGTGAAATTACATAAACGTACAGCATAAAGAGCACAATGCCAGAGAGTTTCTACCATTCAATAAACTTCAATGATTCCAATTGATATTTCTACTATAAATTCTTGTTTCCCTGGAATAAATCATTATGAAAGACCTAAAGGAAAACTCTTTCAATCTTAATTCTAAGATTATAAATGTCTATACACTTTATATTTTTATATATCTAATATTTATCAATAAATTTCTCCCCTATTTTCTTTCATTGACTGGTCTCTCTTGTTCTTTATATTCTCCATAGATTAAAACTATTAGTTTAAATGCAACCTAAATTTTGGAAAAAAAAAAAAAAAAAAACAGCAGCTAAGCTAATATGTAGAAAAACTTTTTGAGATATCATAAAAAGTAATTTCTATTTTATTCTTGATGCTTTCTGCTAAGGTGATGTCTGTATACATGATGACAATAAACTTACTTTTATAATATAGTTTCTGTCCAATTAAAATATGCTTAAATATGCTTGTTAGTATGTGTTTTAGTTATGTATGTATCAATGCATACAAATCTTCCATTTGTGTACTTATAGAAATGAAAAAAATAAGAGAAACTAAAACAGATGAGAAATAGTCTGGCTGCAATTTAACTACAGAGAGCACATAATTCTTCTTTTAGTGTTAAAGCTTTTATGCCATTAAATGTTTATTTACTGATCCTGCTGACAAGGGCAGCAAAACAGAGTAATTTTACATCTCAAAATAAAAAGAATAAATTACAGTAATCCTTTTCTGATACATTGTCCATATTCAGTGCTAAACATTCTGTTCATATATTTTCCCAATTGTTGATTTTTTTATATGCTCAGAAGTAAATAATATAACCACAAATGAGATAAAGTTATGGAGGTATTTTTTCTAGTTTATAGTTAATAATATCATGTATTTAGTTCATTTAACAAAAATATTAAAAGAAAAATAATAAATGCTTAATTCTGTTTTTTCTTATCAATTTAAGTTTTATAAAAAGAAGAAATTACTAATAGAAAAAATAGAAATTTTGGTAGTGATAATATGATTCCTTATTCTCTTTCTTTGATTTTTATTTTTATTTGGTCTTCTTCCGCTCTATACTCTTTATTTTCAACTGTGGAATCTACAAAGATGCAACAGCAAACAACCCTGTTAACTAATCACTTACTAATTTGGGAAGAAAGGGCTTTGCTCTAGAAATAGAGCGATCATGACTTAAGATTTGAAATAAAATTGTTAATTGTGAATTGTATGTTTTAGTTTTTGTTTTTCAGGGTTTTTCTTTTTAGTATTCCTTACTGTATCTTTCTGCAAATCTTCAGTTTTCATTTAGGACATTGCATTTTTTTACTAACTTACAGTGTTGATAAACTGCACTGTTTCCCTGTCCACTCATTTATGTATTGAGAGTTCTGAAAATTTTAATATATCAGCTTAATTTCTTTAACTGTCACTGAATTTGCTATCCAAATGAGTTCTTTGTGTTTTTATTGTGGAACAATGCTAAGCTTTCTGTGCTTGTGTTTGTTTGATCAATCTCTTCAATGATGGATCGAAAAGATGCAACTCTAGATGAAATATCTCCTCCCCAGGAAAGCACTTAGGTGTTTTTCCTTGGTAACTTCTGTACTCTGGTACACTGGTAATGTGGCTGCAGCCCCTCTACAACTCTCTGCTGATATGCAAATGTCTCTTTTCCGGCAATGTGATTCCTACTGATTTCATTACATTTAATGAAACATTAAATACTGTAAGAGTTATATAACATTAATATTTTGAAACTATGGTGAGAGAAAACATGTTAGTTGTCAGGAAACAGGGACTAGACTTGGGCTTGTGAATATAAAGGGATAATGTGAGGGAGTTCCCTTGTGATAGAAGAGTTCATGTATATGATAAAATTGCTTATAGCTATGTACATGCACACATGCACATAAATACTGTACACATAAAAATAATTAAAAAAACTGAAGATAAGCTAGAGTCTCTATATAGATATTTTAACCAATGAGGCTTATTATTCATTCATTTCTGGATACTTCCTAGTGACTGCATACAATCGATATAACCAGCATAATGAGGATACTACTTTCTTTCTAAGACACTCCCAGTTGATATTACCTTGCTTGTTTAACCTCACAGAAAGAATGCACTCAATTAATTTTAGCATAAATGCATAAAATATGTCAGGGGAATGAAGAAAGACACAAGCAAAAATATAAAAATTTCTTTACTGATATGGTATACTACTATAACCAAGATCCCAAGTGAATTGACAAAAGCCAATTAAACCTAGCTCTTTGGGGATTATTAAAAAGCCATCATATGTGAAAAAAAAGTTACGAATTGATTTTACCACAGTGAAGAGGACTGAATGAAGACATATAGAACAAAATTTTCAGGACAGAAGCTTGAGTTTTTGTTTATTTGTTCTTTTTTAATCTGTAGATTCAATCTATATGTGTAATAAAGGGCTTTGCCAATAGTGAGTTGTTAAAGAAAAATTTTCAAGGACTAATTATGCATGTTTCTGTAATTTCAAACAGGACATCATTATTTTGGTTTTCTCCTCATGGGCCATTTGTGATTGCTGGGGCTCTTTGTTTTTAATAACAAAAGCACTTTATGTATTTTAACAGAGCAGTTCTACACATTTTATAACAAATATCCATAGTGGTGAAATACAAAGATGCATTTGGATGTCAAGAATGAACTAGAACCAAGATATCAGATAACATTAAAACTTTCTTTTGTTCAGTTCATTATTTCATTAACTTCATTTTTTCTTTCTTTTTATTCTTTTTTCTTTCTTTTTTCTTTTTCTTTCTTCCTCCCTCCTTTCCTTCCTTCTTTCCTTCCTTCCTTCCTTTCTTCCTTTTCTTTCCTTCCTTCCTTCCTTCCTTCCTTCCTTCCTTCCTTCCTTCCTTCCTTCCTTCCTTCCTTCCTTCCTTCCTTCCTTCCTCCCTCCCTCCCTCCCTCCCTCCCTCCCTCCCTCCCTCTCTCTCTCTCTCTCTCTCTCTCTCTTTCTTTCTTTCTTTCTTTCTTTCTTTCTTTCTTTCTTTCTTTCTTTCTTTCTTTCTTTCCTTTTGTTTACTAACCCTCTATTTCTGCCTATTTAGTCCATGATTGGGTGGAGGAGACTTTTTTTAATTTTAGTAACTCTATATTTTATGACTTTGTGTACCCATTTGAGATTAAATGGCATTTATCTTCTCCGGTATCACATTAGGGACAAAGGTTCAAGGTCTGGATGAGGGTAGTCATAGGCCCACTATCTGGTTCAAGTATCTGAATAGTGTTGATGGTGATTTATGTGTGATCTTTCAGGCATGAGTACAGGCAGTTACAAAGGTTTTACCGGTCAGTGCCCCATGGGAAAAAGCTGACCCACCACACAGCTGGTGCACACCTAAGTCATTGTACTCTCTGAAGGTAATTATAATCAAGAATTCAGGCCTTGGTGGCCATATTTTTTATGCACAATTGGTCTGTTAGCCTAGGTGCCTCCATTGAGAAGTTCTCTCATGGGGGGAGGGTTAAATACACTTTCCTCCTGCAGGCTCGATACAAGATCCTTTTTCATTTCTAGTCTTTTGTCGCTCCACCCTTTCCAGTTCATGTGTTCACAAAATGGCAGAACCTTTTATTTGAAGATTCTTCTTCAGTGAGAGTACCACCTGATCCTGTCCAATGCAGTACCATGGGAGAAAATGGAACAGTGGACAAACCTCTTTCCCTCTCCAGGTTTAGCCTCTTATTTATGACAATGTATCAATACTTGGGTAAAGGCTGGGCTGTTACCTGCATTTTGGCTTGCTGTTTTAATTGATTGCTCCTCACTGGGCAGCCTAGCTCTCTCTAGCTCAGCTCCGCTCTGCTCTTGACAGTATCTGCTACTATCAAAAAAATACACAAAGGAGACAGGCTGGTTGTCTAAATATAATTGTTTATAGTACATGCATATAACTGAAAGGAAGAAAGGTTAACTCCTATCAAAGTATGCATAATATTATCCACTTCAAGTATTCTATTAGTAATGGTGCCTCTGGAGAAAAAATATTTCAAAATGTTTCAATATAATTATTGGCACAAAGATGTGAAATACTACATACCCAGGAGAGAAAAACATAAATGAGCTGCAATGAACATTCCCTAAGCCTACTCAGAAGGGTATGCAAGGCCATGGCTGGTTGGCTAAGTGGTAGAGTGTCACCTGCTTTTGGATGTCTCAGGTTTGATTTTTGGTCAGGGCACAGAGGAGAAGCATCACCTGCTTCTCTAATCCTCCCCCTTTCCCCTTCTCTCTCTATCTCTCTCCTCCACGCCTTCTCTCTTTCTCTTCACCTCTGGCATTCATGGCTCCATTGATTCCAGTGAGTTGGTCCCAGGGTGAGGATGGCTTTCTGGAGTCTCCATCTCAGGTGCTAAAAATAGCTCAGTGAATCTACAGTAGGGTGTTTGCTGGCTGGATCCCGGTAAGGGTGCCTGCGGGAATCTGTCTCCTATCTCCCCTCTTACTTAATTAAAAAAAGGTATGCAAGATATTTACTACAAGAGTGTTGTCTGTCTACTGAAAATAATGACAATACATATTAAATAGACACATAAATTAAAAGATGTACCTCTGAAGAGTAAAATATACAGTAATTAATATGCCAAGAACAAATATGATCTTTTACAGTGGTTCTCAAAGTGTGCACCAGGGCGCACTGGTGTGCCCTAGAAGATTTCCAGGTGTGCCCTATAGTATTCCAGAGAAATATATGCCTGTTGGGGAGTAAAAAAACCAAAAGGGTTTTTGGAGTTTAGATTTTTGGGGGACAGAGTTGTGGGGAATTGACTGTAAGCTGACAGTACACCCAAGGAGTCCCTAAACTATGGCCCGCAGGCCGCATGCAGCCCCCTGAGACCATTTATCCAGCCCCTGCCACACTTCTGGAAGAGGCACCTCTTTCATTGGTGGTCAGTGAGAGGAGCATAGTTCCCACTGAAATGCTGGTCAGTTTGTTGATTTAAATTTACTTGTTCTTTATTTTAAACATTGTATTTGTTCTCGTTTTGTTTTTTTACTTTAAAATAAGATATGTGCAGTGTGCATAGGGATTTGTTCATAGTTTTTTTTATAGTCCATCCCTCCAAAGGTCTGAGGGACAGTGAACTGGCCCCCTGTGTAAAAAGTTTGAGGACCCCTGGTCCACCTAAACCCCCACCTCACTTGCCTGATTAGGTTGCAAAAAGCTGTTAAGCTGTGTTGCTGGACTGTTTACATTGCCCTCACGTTCCCCAGAAAGACTGGAGGCAAGTTTCTTTTATCCTTTGTTTGGTATAAAGTTAAGATTTGCTAATGGCCTCACTTTGCATTATAAATAAAGCAAGATGCTGTTTTAGGGCGCACTTTCTTCTTGCCAGCAGCAATTATAGGGATCTCCTGACCCATATTTTCTTAATTTTGCACTGTTCCCACCTGGAACCTGGAATTACTAGCTGCATTGATTCGCGGCATGTGCCCAGATATAAAAATATAGTTACTCTATTATATTATTTCATTACAGAAATACTGCTCTTTTTGTTAACACATGATTATTATATTTATTATTAACACATTATTATATTATTTTTAGATAAATACACCCAAATAAAATGGATAGATTTCTCAAAAAGAAGTGTGATATTGAAGAATTTGATTCTGGAGGTGAACAAAAGTTAAGTGCAAGTAAGGAAGCAAAATCGTGGCCTACTCGCAAATATAATGAAAGTTATTTAAGCTTTGGTTTCACTTGGATCAGAAGTGAAGATCATCATTTACTGCTATGTTTAGTATGTGGATGTAAAATGGCAAATAAATCAGTGCTTCCTAGTTAATTGAGTAAACATTTTAAAACTATACACTCTAATTTACAAGATAAATTGTAAATTTTCTCAAGAGATTGAACAGGAAACCAAAGCAGTCAATTCTTTTAAAAGTATAATGGCTGTTTCTGATAAAAGTCAAATAGCTTCTTATCAAGTCTCAGAACTGATAGCAAAAAGTATGAAAGCTCATACTTTAGGTGAATCACTTATTTTGCCTGCATGCAAAAAAATAGTCATGACAATGTTAGAAAATGAAGCAGTAATAAAAATAAGCAAATTCCTCTGTCCAATGATACAGTTCACAGGCGTATTATAGAAATGTCTTCTGATATCAAGAAAAACGTATGCAGTAATAAGCTTCAGTATTCAACTTTTGCATTGCAACTTGATGAGTCAACAGACATTACCAACATGGTGCAACTCTTAGCATTTGTCCGTTTTATTAATGAAGATCAAATAGTAAATCAGTTTCTTTTTTTACAAAGAATTAGGTGTGTCTACAAAAGGTGAAGACGTTCTTAACATTTTGAATAACTATCTTGATAAGTGGCAGTTAACATGGAAGTTGTGTGTAGGCATTTGTACAGATGGTGCCCCTTTCATGGTTGGCTGTGTTAAGGGTCTTACATCTTTTGTAAAATACAAAATGAGAATGTTATTGTAACTCACTGCTTTCTTCATAGGAAGGCCTTGATGGCAAAAACATTGGGAGAACAGTTAAGAGAAGTTTTAGATCAAGTTATTCAAATGGTAAACTTTATTAAAAGAAGACATGTCAAATCACATTTATTTGAAAAGCTTTGTATTGATATGTATTCACAACACAGATGGCTGCTATTACACACTGAGATGAGGTGGTTGTCAAGGGGAAAAGTACTTACCCATGTACATGAGATACAACAAGAACTTCTTGTGTTTTTGAAGAGATGAAACACATTTTTGTAACCTCCTTTGGTGCAAATTTTGAATTGCCAGGTTACAGTATTTGGCCAATATAGTTTAGCAACTCAAAATTTTGAATATTAGCATGCAAGGGAAAGAAGAAAATATTCTCACATCCACTGACAAAATAAAAGTGTTTCAGAGAAAACTACAGATTTGGAAAGGAAAAGTTGTTGAAGGTAATTTGGAAATGTTTACTTTGGTAATTAACACTTGCATAAATGAAACACTTCCAATAATAGTTGAACATTTAACAAGTTTAGAAGAAAAATTGGGTTCTTATTTTTCATCACTTAACACTGAACAATATGATTGGATTAGAAACCTATTCATGGTAGCTTCAAGTGATTTTGGTTTAATATTAACAGAAGAAGAAGAACTGGCAACTATATCCCCTGATTGTGGATTGATGATTAAACATAAAGAATTGTCTCTTGAAGCCTTTTGGATTTCTATAAAAGAAGAATATGTGTCGATATCTAAAAAAGCTTTGAACATTTTACTACAATTTCCAACATTCTATTTATGAGAATTAGGATTTTCTACCCTCAACACAATTAAGAGTAAAAAGAGATGAATTCTTTAATGTATTGAGGAAATGAGAGTTTGCTTTTCAAATATATGCCCAAACATTGAAGAAATCACTAGGACACATCAGGCTCATGTTTCTCATAAACACAAGAATAAAAGAACCTTAACACATTTGTGCCGGGACCTGTCGAATTTACTAAATCTTACTAAGAATGTATCTCTATAAATAAAAAGATAACTTTTTTGTCATTTTTTAATTTCTTAACACCTTTTTTATGAATTCTAAAAAGCATAGCTCAAAAAATGTAACATAAAAATGTTTTTTCATGTCAGAATAAATTTAATTTTATTGTATTTATTTTGTTTACCATGAAAGCACGATTAGACTTTGTTTTTTCTTTAATATTTGACTTAATTATTGTAACATATTTCTCAGAAATTTGTATATAGTGTGCCTACAATTATTTGTAGGATTTTAAATGTGCCTTGACTTCAAAAAGTTTGAGAACCACTGCTTTAGCATTCAAATAAAAGTGACATGAGCTCCCATCTATGTCTTGTGAAAAATCTAATACCGATACAAGATGCTTCCTACTGGCTTACAGTCTTTTTTGCAAGGTCCCCACTTATCGATTTCTTGTTTCTATTTTAATGATAATGGCAATTATAGTAATGTCTATAACCTTCTATGCTTTATGTTTTGCCAAATGTGCAACATATTTTGTTTCCAAGTTTTATTAAAATACTACACAAATATTTCTAGTATAATTTCAGGTTTGAGAGAAAATATAAATGATAATACATAAATTAAAACTATAATATCAAATATCCCTTATTCTTAAAATATCCTCAGCCATATATTTCCACAAATAATTTCTATGAGCTTGCTTTTCTTTTTTGTTGCCCCTGTCAAGCCAATCCTAGAGAATGTTATTTCTATACTCATTCATAGCCATTGGACATTTTTCTATCTATAGTATTTCTCTCCATGAGAAAACTCTGCAGTGACCTCTTGATTAATTATTTATTTTCTGTCATGCTATGAAAGCATTGTCCGAATAGAGCTACAATTAAGTAATATAACCTGCTTACTAAAGGTTACATTTGAGGTGCAATAGATTAAGGATTAACAAATACTTCAATGTGTCAAGCAGTGGGTAAGGGCAGAAAATACGGATATTTATACAATGAAGTATATTAAGGACTGTGGTAGAATCCTTAGCTTGGTAGCACTGATAAATAGAAAAACTAATATTATCTATATGCCAGGCTATGGAACATCCCCTATTCTATTTCTTTTATTATTATTTTAAGTGAGAGGAGGGGAAATAGAGATAGATTTCTGCATGTGCCCAACAGGGATCCAACTGGCAACCCCCTTCTGGGGCCAATGTTCAAATCTACTGAGCCACTGGCTATAAGAGAGGAAGAGAGAGAAAAAGGGTAGAGGGAGGGGAAGAGAAGCAGATGGTCATTTCTCTTGTTAATAAGGGTTGAACCAAGGACTTCCACACACCAGGCTAATGTTCTTTGCATTGAACCAATGGGCCACGGCTTATTTCATTTCTTTTAATTTCTACAGCCACTCTTTTTGTTAATAATACTAGCTCTATGAACATATTTGTAAAAATTTTCACCCAATGATGTTAAATAGCTTGTCCAGAGTCTTAGACCTAGTAAAATAACAGATAAGATTCAAAACAATGTGGTCTGATTCAGAACCCACACTTGTATCCAAAGATCAGCATTTTTAACTTTTTGTAAGAATATATTATTAATAAAATGAAAATTCTTTTAGAACTGTATTTCATCAGATTTCAAAATAATTAACTTAAGTGCAAATTATTAAGAGAAAATTTACATCATTTTAAAGTGATATTAATTATTTGAATAAGATATTCTGTCTAGCCTGAAAAAACAGGGTATAACTTTCCAATTCTTTTATTTAAGGAATAATAATCATTATGCTTTACTCCATAGTCAAATATGCAAGTCTTCAGTAATATATTTAAGGACTACATTAAGAAATGTATGTTTATTAACAAAAATCATGTTGAAAGTATATAAATGACTTTTTTTACACACTTTTGTTTTCTGTCTTTGTTGTCACACACTTTATTATTATTACCTCCTAACTTCTAAATAAGATTGATCTGTAAGTTGATTACAGGGATGTCAGAACATGGATTGTGAAAAATCTTTGTGTGACTCAGTATGCCATAAATCAAACAGCAGGTGAATGTTTGGAAAACACAGTTTTCTTACACACACAATATAATGATAAAAAATAAGTAAATAAACTAGACCCATTTATTTAAAAATAAATAATATCAGTAATAACTTTAGTAATATATAAAATATAGCTATACAACACATCTTTTCATTTACAAAATTAAAAATATAGAAATATAGTGTGTAAGGTATTACACTGGGCACAAGTATGAAAGAGACAAGGTACTTGTCAAATCAAGTAGGGGAAATAAAATATAACACTATAACATAGAATAGAAATTAATAACAAATGTTTATAATCATTTGGATGAGCAGACTCAAGGTGCTCAGCAAACTGTAGGCATTATTATTTAGTCAGAAATTCCACTATGTATAGAAAATATATTTGTTGGACAGTTTATTATTCTGTACATATGCACTTACCTTCTATTTATTTTTTCAACTAAAGAAGATAAGTGAGTTGATAGAGATTTAGGCTAACTCTGAGGGTCTCTTTATACTTCCAAGGATAATATGAATATTTAGAAAAGAAAAGGCTCTATAACCATAACAGATGATTTAGGGATAACATCTGAAAAAATATTTATATGATAAATTTTAACCTTTCTAAAAGTGATGACTAATATTAAATTACATATAACCAGAAGAAAAAATTAGTGTCAATTAGAAATTTAGCCAATAATAATGGGATCACAATTTGAATATGCCTGGGTATAAATTTTTTAAATTGTGCTATATTTTATTCAGGTAATTTTACCAAAGAACTTAAATGTTTTATTTGCAAGAAAATCAATCAACATAAAGCATTGAGAGGCAAAAAGAGTTAAACTCTAATGATAAAGAAGAGCCAAAATAGATTTACATGAATATCCATCAACCCACCAATAATAGTTATTATTTAAATTATTGGATAATTAATTATTTTCTCATTATTAGATTTAATGTACCTCTGGGTTATATTTAGGATTATAATCTTTCTACTGATTAAGTCCTAATTTCAACATATATAAAAATCTCTTTCCACATTGCCCTTCTCATTGCCTACTTACAAGCAATCAGTTTCCAAGTTTAGTTTTAACTTCTATAAGAACCTCCTCCCTCTCTTTTCTGAATTTTACACGGTCATAGCTTGAATTTATCTTTTTCATTTTTTTTAGGGATTTCAATTATTTATGTATGTTTGGCTATTTAAAGTTATCTTACAGCCCACTACATTTTTTTTCTTTCTGTGTATCATTTTAGATCACTTCTATTACTATATCTTTAACTGCAGTGATCTGTTTCTCTACAATGTCTAATCTGCCATTTATGCCACATCCAATGTATTGTATTCTTGATCCCAGACATTGATAATGTCCTTATAAACTAATATTAATATCTGCATCAGATCTAATTTATTTCAATTTAATGCATTTCTTTTCCTTATAGGACATGTATTTTTGTGTTTTTTTTTTGTTTGTTTCTTTGTTTGTTTGTTTTTTGTATACTAGTGGGGATGTTAGGGCTAGGAACAAAACTGTTTATATAGAAAATTGAATGCCACTGAGGTTCGTCATATAGCAAGCGACCTAGTTTCTAAATCACAGTGTCTTCAGGACCATGACAAATATAAGATCAAATAACTGATGTGAAATAAAAGAAATTTTAACTGGTGAGCTGGATCCAGTATGTACCATTTTTGGCCCATGAGATTTTCTGAGTCAAGGTCATGACTGACCCACAACTCTATGTAATATGTCTTGTTTATATGAAGACTCCAACTAATTGCTGAAATAGTATCCATCTTTTGAACAGAAAGAGTTTAAAAAGCAAATTGAAAATTGTTTCAGATAGAAGTCTGGAATTCCAGCATGTGGCTGAATTTCAGAGAAAGGCTAGAGATAAAAAGGACTATGGTACTCAGCACCACATACCTGACTTTGCTCCCAGTGCTTTTTGCTTTTCCTCAGGTTACCCTGATTAAGCTCCATCTGCCCTTGACTTCAACATTGAATGGTCCACTCAGGACTTCAAAGTCCATTGTTTGCTTGGGTAGAATTAAATGAGGGCTGAAAGAAGATTTATTCAAATTGGGCTAGAGTGATCTTTAGCTTATGTTGAATTTCACCTCCTCACATAGACAATATTTTTTTCCATTAAAAATTTATTGCTAGCTTTGCATTTTACTTTCATGATTAAGAATAAAGCTCCCCCCCAAATAACAACAACAACAACAAAAAAAACAAATTGCAAAAACACCATTATACTGACCTTATTTCTCCAACAGTTTCACTGCTTTCTCAACAAAATTATTATTATTATTATAATAATTATTATTATTGGTATATATATATTATTGATTTTAATATGCTGTGTTTACATAGATTCTAGTGTTGCCCAGAATGCACCCTGCCTCCCCATATTCTTCCCAACATGTCCCCTGCCCCCCTCTCTGGAGCTCCCTCCCTCCTTCCATTCAGGTTTATCCCATCCTATCATCCCCTTTCCCTCTGTTCTTTTTTCCTCTGGTCCCTTTGACCTCTCCTCTGTCTCAATTCCTTTCCTCAGTTCACATTGTTCATTGGCTTCCTCAAATGAGTGAGGTCATTTGATATTTTTCTTTTTCTGAGTGGTTTATATTACTTAACATAATAGTTTCTATGTCTATCCATGTTATCGCAAAAGATAAGATTTCCTTCTTCTTCATGGCCCCATAGTATTCCATTGTATATATGTACCACTGTATTAATTCACTCATCCACTGTATTAATCCACTCATCCACTGACGGACACTTGGGCTGTTTCCAGATCATTGCTATTGTGAACAATGCTGCCATAAACATGGGGGTGCATTTCTCTTTTTGAAACAGTGCTATGAGGTATAAACTCAAAATCGATAAAAGACTTAAATGTAAGCTCTGAAACCATAAACATCTTAGAAAAAAACATAGACAGTAAGCTCTCCGACATCTCTCGCAGCAATATATTTGCTGATTTATCTCCACAAGCAAGGGAAATAAAAGACAAGATAAACAAATGAGATATATCAAACTAAAAAGCTTTTGCACAGCTTAATACAATAAGAACAGAATAAAAAGACAAACTACACAATGGGAGAACATATTCGACAATTCGTCTGATAGACAATATTCTTAAGTGGATTCCATTTCATGCCTCGTGTATTACAAGGTCTTTTCACTCTGGATGTTGTGACTACAGTCTATTCTCACACTACATGAAATCTGAAAATTATTCTGCTATTCTGTTCATGTGGTTATTTCCTTGGTCTCATTTTGTTTCCTGATACATCATACTAGCATTCAGTGAAAGACGTGAAAAAACATTTCTGCAAATAAACATAGAATTTTCTTCTCTCTTTCTTTCCCTCTCTGTTTTATCAGAATCTTGTGTTGGTTCTGTGTCCAACGTCTGAAAGTCATCTTTTATAATATCTTTTGGAGTTTTTTGGTGGTAAGGTGTGAAAGTAATCCCATTCCAGTCTTTCCATCTTGGTAGGAAATTGGGAGAATATATTTTAGGAGCACTTTACTTTAGTGGCTAATGGTTATGAAAAAGTCAAATGTGTAATTCAGAAAGTTGCTGAGATCTATTTTAAAGTCTCTAAGATTACAGATGGCAAAAGGATACAGAGCAAAAAGAAGAAGGCAGCGTACTTTAAAGTGGTAAAAACAAAACAAAACAAACCCAGAACTTTATGATTGAGAGAGAAAACAAAGTGAAAGATAAAGTCTCAAGGTTGTTGTTGGGAAAACTTGAGGAAAAATTGATGAGTCACTGAGATAAGAAATACATATGTTCTTCCAGTAAAGCTAAGGCATGAAGAAATGAAGTCATGTGCTGGATTGGAAGAGTATTCAAGAATAATGTCACACAAAATATATGTGATCTTAGTGTGGTTTGGGAAGACTTTTTGATTGTGGGGAGACAAAGTACTGATTTTTCTTGATAGTAGGACAAATATCATTTGCACAATAAAAAACCCCAGAAAAAATGTTTTTCACTTCTATGTTAAATTTTTAAGACAATAAAGATTTGAGGGGAGAGACAGAATCATTTCCATTAAAGAAAATAAAAAGAATAAAAAGTTAATTTCTAGGTAAAATAGAAGTTATGTGCATTAAAATGGTGGGACTGTTGTGATTTTTCTGAAGAGGTGTTCATCATTTGTCTTTTGTTTGCGGATTTATACCTGCACGGTTTTGACAAAACACATCAAGAATATGATTCGCTTTTAAGTGTTTGATTCAATGTGAGCCTTGCAAAAAGAAAAGATTATGTATGTTTCTGCATAAAACAGGTCAAAGACAGCCTAGAAATGAGTGTGCAGTGTGATTGCTTTCACTCACATCATACCACACAATTATTCCAATAGATAAAACATTGACATTGGTTCAGGCTCATTCTACACATGTTATGATTGGTGAATATAAAGTTCAAAAAAATTCAGTGCTTACAAATATAAGATAAATCTATAAAGCATTCATATAAAAACTCAGAATTTCTGGTTTCAAATGAAGTATTCTTCCCTCTGCCACAGAAACATTTAAGCTTGCAGATTAGAGGCAGTAGGAATTCCACTGTTCTAGATAACATCAATAAAATATCACAGTTTTATTCTTGACTAAGTTGTAGATACAAAGAAAGTTTAATCTACATTCATGTTTTTTAAGTAAAAGCTTCAGTTTGAAAATTAATTTTACTTAAAAATTATTCTTAGAAATTTTAGAAAATTAGAAAAGTAAAGCCTTTACTTGCAGAATACTATCTGCATTTGCTTTGACAACTAATTAGTTTACATATGTAAAATAAGTCTACCATTCTGCATATATAATTAAGATGCAATGCAAGGATAGCATTGACTGCTTAATTAAAGCAATTACTATAGTAGTGGATCATGACAGAGCTTACCTTAAGAGGTGTGAGCAGAATACATTATAGGCTGTAATATGATAGTTAGTCTTTGAGTTCAAAATATATTTAATACTTTCCACATAATGAAACACAAAACATATTTAAGTTCTTTAATTAAAGTTTCATTCATTCTCACATTGCAGATGTATTTAGAGAGAAAATACTTATAGCTTCTCAAGCCTTGATGCACAATCATATGGAAGGATTTTCACAGCTGTGACCTATTATTTAAAGAAACAAAGTTTCTAAATAGAAAGCATTTCTGTTAGAATGTGTTAGGAATATTTAGTGGTGGTAGGTAGCTGGCTGCGGAGTCAGGGAGATACACCTTGCCAGTATCTCTATCTTTTCATTAGAGAACAATGTGACTGTCCAATTTTCCCAGCACAATTTATTAATGAAGTAAACAGACTGTCTTTACTCCATTATATACTCTTCCCTCATTTTTCAAGTATTAATTGACCATAAAGGCATGGGTTTCTTTCTGGGTTCTCTGTTCTTTTCCTTTGATCTTTATGCTTATTCTTATGCCAAACCAGGATGTTTTGATTAATATGGCCTTGTAGTAGAGCTTGATATCAGAAAGTATGATCCTGCCCACTTTGTTCTTTATTTTCAAGTTTTTTTAGGCCATTCAGGTTCTTTTTTAGTTCCATGTAAATATTTGAATATTAGTTTTAGATCTGTAAAGTGTGCCATTGGTATTTTAATAGGAATTGCATTGAATCTATCAATTGCTTTGGGAAGTATGGACATTTTAATGATGTTAATTCTTCTTATCCATGAGCTCAGTATCTGCTTCTACGTGTTTGTATCTTCCTCAATTTCTTTTTCCAATGTCTTATAATTTTCCAAGTACAAGTCTTTTACCTCCTTGGTTAAATTTATTTCTAGCTATTTTATTTTAGTTGTTCTTGTTATTGCAATAATGAATGAAAATGTTTTCTTAATTTCTCTTTCTGACAGTTTATTATTAGTGTATAAAAATGCCACTGATTTCTGAATATTAATTTTTCATCCTTCCACTTTGCCAAATTCATTTATTATGTCTTGTAATATTTTGGCTGAGACTTTAAGGTTTTCTGTGTATAGTATAACTTCATCAGCAAATAATGACAGTTTTATTTCTTCTTTTCCAATTTAGATGACTTTTTTTTTGTATGATTGCTGTTTCTAGGAATTCCAGTACTATGCTAAGAGTGGTAAAAAGAGACACCCTTGTCTTGTTCCTGATCTTAAGAAGATTGCTTTAATTTTTGTCCATTGAGTATGATGTTGGCTGTCAGTTTGTACTATATGGCCTTTTCTATGTTGAGGTTTGTTTCCTGTATTCTCACTTGCTGAGAGTTCTGATCATAAATGGGTTCTGGATATTTTTTTTATGACATACAGAGAGAGAGAGAGAGAGTCAAAAAGAGGGACAGACAGGAAGGGAGAGAGATAAGAAGCATAAATTCTTTGTTGCGGCTCCTTTAGTCTTCTTAGTTGTTCATCGATTGCTTTCTCATATGTGCCTTGACCCGGAGACTACAGCAGAGCCAGTGACCCCTTGCTCAAGCCAGTGACCTTGAGCTCAAGTCAGTGAACTTTGGGCTCAAGCCAGCGACCATGGTGTCATGTCTATGATCCCACCCTCAAGCCAGCAACCCCTGCTCATGCTGGTGATTCTGTGCTCAAGCCGATGAGCCCGCACTCAAGCCGGCAATCTTAGGATTTCTAACCTGGGTCCTCTGCATCCCAGTCCGATGCTCTATCCACGGCATCACCACCTGGTCAGTTGGGTGCTAGATTTTATAAAATACATTTTCTGCATCTTTTGATTTGATCATGTGATTTTTATTTTTTATTTTGTTTACATGATGAATCACGTTTATTGATTTAAGAATATTGTAGCAGCCTTGCCTCCTTGGAGTAAATCCCACCTGATCATGATGTATGATCTTTTTAATGTATTGCTGGATCTTGTTTGCTATAATTTTGTTGAGAGTTTTATTCAATAGGAATATTGGCCTATAGTTTTCTTTCTTTGTAATGTCTTTACCTAGTTTTGGATAATTCTTGTCTCATAAAATAAACTTAGAAGTCTTCTCTCTTCTTGAATTTTTTGGAATAGCATGAGAAGAATAACTATTCTATTTTGAATGATTGGTAAAATTTACCTGTGAAATCATAAAGCCCAAGACTTTTGTTTGCTGAGAGTTTTTTGATAATTGTTTAATTTCATTTATTGTAATTAGTTTGCTCAAATTTTCTGATTCTTCCAGATTCAGTTATGAAAGATCACATGTTTCTAGGAATTTATCCATTTCTCTCAGGTTGTCAAATTTTTGGCATATAGTTTCTTATAGTATTTTTTTATAATCCTTCACATTTCTGTTATATCAGTTGTTACTTCTCTTTCATTACTAATTTTATTTATTTGAGTCTTCTCTTTTTTTCTGGATGAGTCTGGTTAAAGGTTCATTAATTCTGTTTACTTTTTAAAAAAATCAGCTCTTGGTTTCATTAATCTTTTATATTTTATATTATTATTTTTTATCTCTAGGTCATTTATTTCCACTCTCCATCTTTATTCTTTTCCTCCTTCTACTTCCTCTGGTCTTTGTCACTTTTTTTCTAGTTCTTTTTGGTGCAGGGTTAGGTTGTTTATATGAGATTATTCTTGTTTTTAAAGGTATGCTTCTAATGCTATGAACTTTTCTCTAAAGGCTGCTTTCACTTATGTCCAAGAGATTTTTGTTTGTTGTATGTTCATTTTCATTTGTTTCAAAAATTTTTTTTATTTCTCCTTGATCTTATTGTTAACCTATTTTAAAATTAATAACATGTTATTTATTCTCCAAGTGCTTGAATATTTTTTTTAGTTTTTCTTTTGTAGTTGATTTTTAGTTTCATGCCATTGTTATCAGAGAAGAGGCTTGATATGATTACTGTATTTCTAAATTTTTCTAGTCTTGTTCTGTGTCTTAACATGTGGTTTATTTTAGAAAATGTACCAGGAGCTACCTGTCTGGTGCTACCAGTCTGTTCACCTTGTCTGCATTTTCTGTGCCTGTGTGTGTGTGGGAGGGACCCACCTCTATATAAAGATCAGTTTCCCCCTGCTTAGAGCTAAGAGCACCTCCATGAAAGGGCTCAACTTTATTATGATTCGCCTCCACTTTTCAGTTGTTCTACCTCCTCTTGAAGCTACCTGGTCTTCTTGCAAAGACTTCTGTAGAGTGAATGCAGACTGGCCTCACCTCACCAACTCCTCCACAGTTTCCAAGCTTAGTGGTTGAAGGCAGCTGAGGTCGGGAATGACAATGTTAGTGGGACCCCTTACTTCAAGGGTATCTTGGTCAAGAGGTCAGTATTGGAAAATGGCCCTCAGTCCAAAGCCTAATGCCTCAGCCACTTCTGGATAGTCCAACTCTCTTTCTCCCCACACGGGTGAACAGCAGGTTCAGGGTGTGCAGGGCTGGCAGCCCTCTCTGCAGAAGTTCTTTCAGCTGGGTAACCCCTGTTCTCAGGGAGTAAGATTGAGAGATTCTTCCACTGGGGTTAATTGTGACCCCCCTCTAAGAAGGTAGCTAAGCCCCTCCACAGGTCCCAACAATAGGCTCAAAGGAACTCCCACTTTGGTTGTCTGAGCTCTAAGTCTTTCTTCCTTCCCCCTTTGGAACTTAGCTCAGCAGGACAAGATATCCTGATAAGTTCTCCTTTTGGATATGTTGCTAGTAAGGCTAGTTGGGTCCTCTTCTGATGTTGTATGTATCTGGCAACTGGTTGTGTTGATTCTGGGACTTTTAGGAAGAAACCTGGTGAATACCAGGTCTGGAGGCAAGTCAGCAAAAGACTTAAAGTTCCCTGGGATTCACCACTTGCTGCCTTTATCTGCTAGTTGCTTGTTAGCTTTGACCCCTGAAACAATACTGGGGCAATTCAGGTATCAGGAAAGGTGGTAGGTGTGTCTTTGACCCCAGGACTCAGGTGTCAGTCTGTCCTGAGCTTTTTTTTTTTCGTATACTTCAGTAGGATGTGACTAGCAAGGGTCCACTGGATGTGGCCTTTGAAACCAGACCAGATATTTGGTCTGCCCATAGTTCATACAGTTTTTACTGAATCTCCTGTGCA
Source organism: Saccopteryx leptura (assembly GCF_036850995.1). Classification (NCBI taxonomy): domain Eukaryota; kingdom Metazoa; phylum Chordata; class Mammalia; order Chiroptera; family Emballonuridae; genus Saccopteryx; species Saccopteryx leptura. The sequence continues at coordinate 92,129,542 of NC_089504.1, read as the reverse complement.
GGGGATAGCTCCTGCCTCAACACAAAACAACTGAGTCACTGTCATGCCACCTGCTTCCTGGCCAAGGCTGCTTACTTCTTAGCATGACCCAATTTCTACAGGGTGGCACAAGAGGGATTCCCAATGGTGGGGTAGCTGTTTTCCCCCAGGCTGATGACACACGGAGGCTAAGAAAGACGGTGACTTCAGTACTGGAGAATGATTCAGCACAGGGGTTCTTGTGAGTGTCCCCTACCACGTCGCTTGGGCCTTTAATTTTAGTCTCCTCTTGCAACTCTCTTTCTCTCAGCCCTCCCTCTGCCAGAAACCAGCTAAGTGTTTGTGAACCACATTTTCTACATTGGCCCTTTAAGAAGGTTTCTACATCTCTGAGAACCGATGTCTCTTTCTCACAAACAAAAATCTCACTTCTTTTCGCTACCAAATGCTATGTAGCACTTCTTCTTGTCTTTTGTGCTCTAGATTGGGGCATCTGGCCCGGAGGTTAAGGCCCACACTTTTCATGGAAAACCTACCCATATCTCAGAGTCCCTCAAACCCTCAACCACTATTTTCTTCAGGGAGCAGGAACAGTCCTTTTTGCATCTCTGCCCTTTCTACAAGTCTTGATGTGGCTTCTGTGACTCCTTGGTTATGGACTCCTCTTCATTTAGTTCTAAGTTGGTTTTTCAGGATGATTGTTCTTAAATTTAATTATAACTCCAGTTGGGTCTTGGGATGCAGCAGTTCAAACATCTGTTTACTCTGTTGCCATCTTGAAGTCCTCTAACCCTAATTATTTCTTAAATGTCTTATCTCAAAATGCAATCACATGGGGAGGAAAGACTTCACCATATGAATTTTGAGGGAACAATTCAGTCTATAACAAGCACTAATATTATGAATGCTTGGATTATTAATAAATATGTTCATGTTATAATTATTTTGCTTTAAAACTCTGCATAATAAATACTTAATAAATATCTGCTGTATTACAATTTTTCTATCAACACTTTGAATATTTCACTGCATTCACTTCTTGCCTACATGGGTCCTAAGAAGAAGTCTAATGTAATTCTTATCTTTGTTTTTCTATAAGCAAGGTATTTTTCTCGTTCTCTGCTTTCTTTCAAGATTTATTTTTAAATATGGTATTCTAGATGTCTATATTTTTGTATTTATTTTTTTTTGATGTTCCCTAAACTCAAAAGAATTGGGAAGGTTTCTTACTCTTCAACATAACAAATGTTTAAACCCGTAGAGAATTTTTGTGAGTTTGAGCCAAACAGATGAGAATTGCTTGGAAGCAAAATCTCAACAGATGCAGAAAAATGCTCTAGAGAATAGCCATTTTGCATCTTATTTTATATAAATTACAATCAATAAATTATAATTGTGTCCTGAGGGGTCTGGTTAAAGGATGTTACCCTGACACTCCAAAGGTATGTTGTCGTAGGACAGCAAAAGATAGTCAAATAGGCTCAACCAAGGTAAAGATTGCCCTTTGTCAATAAAGTACATGCCCAGGACATGACTACTTCTTATTAATTGCTTTTAGTTAGAAAGTTTTAATTTTGGACCATCCTATGGGTTACTTTAGGTCTCTGAGTTTGTAAGGCCACCAAGCAAACCTCCCTTGGGCTTGTCAGGGTTAGTATGTGGCCCCTTTTTGGCTACATATTAATTTTGGAATGTTTTCAGGCATTGTTACCTCAACTATTTTGTATTCTCTTTTTCTCTTACATCTAGTATTTCTATAATGTGTGTGGTTGTCCTAGTAGAGCCCGAGCTCTATGTCAATCAAGTGTCCCCAATTTGACTTCCCCGCACAGTGGGACACTCCTGCTTATCAGGAGGGCTGGCAGGCTCTTTGAAACTACTCTTGAGGTGGCTATGAGGATTCTACTTATCAGTGCCGAGGCCAACTACTACCGGAGGAAAGACAGGACAGACACACAAGTTAGAAGTTAGTTGCAATAATCTCACAGGCACTTTATTACTCACAGATCTTTTTTTTTTTTTGTATTTTTCTGAAGCTGGAAATGGGGAGAGACAGTCAGGCAGACTCCTGCATGCGCCGGACCGGGATCCACCCGGCACGCCCACCAGGGGTGATGCTCTGCCCACCAGGAGGCGATGTTCTGCCCCTCCGGGGCGTCGCTCTGCGGAGACCAGAGCCACTCTAGCGCCTGGGGCAGAGGCCAAGGAGCCATCCCCAGCGCCCGGGCCATCTTTGCTCCAATGGAGCCTTGGCTGCGGGAGGGGAAGAGAGAGACAGAGAGGAAGGAGGGGGGCGGTGGAGAAGCAAATGGGTGCTTTTCCTATGTGCCCTGGCCGGGAATCGAACCCGGGTCACCCGCACGCCAGGCCGACGCTGTACCGCTGAGCCAACCGGCCAGGGCTACTCACAGATCTTTTTGGTGTGCCTGGGTACAGCTTAAACTTTAAAAGGGACCCCATCATTGTGCTCCTCTCAGCTATTTTTGGTCAGAATAGGTGGATACAGTCCACGTTCAATGCTGGAATCTGGGCGACTACTGCAGCAGGGGGCCCTTTAGTTTTAGTGCCTTTTCTGGCCTATACTTTCTAACAGGTGTCAATCTACAGTATTATTATATCAAACCACGTTATTAGGAGTTCCTCGCAGAAAGCCCTTTTTATGTTAATCTACTGAAATGTTACATCAAGCCACTTTTAAGGTGTTCCTAGGGAAGCTTCTTGTTTATGTTAACCTACAGAGTTATGACATCAAGCCACTTCTTATCTATATATAACTTCACACACACACTAACTGAGCCCTGTGCAAAAGGCAAAGTCTGTTTATTTCACATACACACTAACTGAGCCCTGTGCGAAAGGCAGAGTCTGCTTATCATATCTGTATACACTATATTAATTCTTATCCAGATGGCATAACTTTATTTAATTTCTTTAATTGCTTTTAATGTTATATCCTAATTATTTCCATATATCTTTCATATTTATCCATATTTCTATACATTTAATCACCACAACATTATATTACTGCAACAATATTATGGTTTTTAAACTTCTTTTACAGTTGTTGCTTATTATACTTTTTTATTATTTTTATATTTTTCTCTTTACATTTTTAATTGCAGTTTCTGTTGACATAGTTTCAAGTTCACTGATTCTTTTTCAGCTGTGTTCAATCTATTACTGAACCATCAAAGACATTCTTCACTTTTGATGCATATGTTTATTAATTTCTAGCATTTCTTTTCATTTTTTTGAAGTTTCTACCTCTGCTAATAGACTCCTTTGTTCTTGCATGTTGTACAGTTTTTCTTCCTAAATGCTTAACATATTAACCATAGTTATTTTAAATTTCTTATCTGAGCACTTCAAATCCTGGGTCTTATCTGAGTCTTGTTCTGATTCTTGCTCTTTCACTTTTGGTTTTTATTTCCTTGCTATTTTACATGTTTTGTTGTAATTTATTGTTGAAACTGGGTAATAATAGCAACTGAGGTAAATAGGCCTTTACTGTGAGGTTTTATACAATCTGGCTGGGTGATGCACTGTATTTAATGTTTTCTGAAGTCATAGGTGCCAGAGATTTAAAGACAACTATTCAGCCCTGGCCAGTTAGCTTATTCAATTAGAGCATTCTCACGAAATAACCAGGTTGGAGGTGTGATCCCCAGTTAGAGCACACATAGTAAAAAGCCAAAGAATGCATAACTGAGTGTAACAAAAAATGAATACGTCCTTTTTTTTTTTTTTGTATATTTCTGAAGTAAGAAGCGGGGAGGCAGAGAGACAGACTCCCACATGCGCCCAACCTGGATCCACTTAGCATGCCCACTAGGGGGTGATGCTCTGCCCACCTGGGGCGTTGTTCCATTGCAACTGGAGCCATTCTAGTGCCTGAGGCAGAGGCCATAAAGCCATTCTCAGAGCCCTGGCCAACTTTGCTCTAATGGAGTCTTGGCTGCAGGAGGGGAAGAGAGAGATAGAGAGAAAAGAGAGGGGGAAAGGTGGAGAAGCAGATGGGCGTTTCTCCTATGTGCCATGGCAGGAAATCGAACCCGGGACATCCACACACGAGACCAATGCTCTACCACCGAGCCAACTGGCTAGGGCTGAATGCTTCCCTTTTTCCTCCCCTCTCTTTCCCTTCCTGTCTTTGTCTCTCTAAAAATCAATCAATCAATAAAAAAAAATAAGCCCTGGCTAGATAGTTCACTCGGTAGGAGCATCATTTGGAAAGCCAGAGGTTGCCTGTTTGATCCCCAGTCAGGGCACATACAGGAACAGCTCAATGTTCCTGTCTCTTTCTTTTTTCCTACCTCTCACTAAAAATAATAATAATAATAAAATAAATACAACTGTTCTTATTTTTGCCTTTCCTGTAATCTTTGGCATTCCCTATCAGCTGTTCCTCACGTGGACTCTTAGTTGTGCAGCTTTTCAGCCACTGTTATGACCCTGGCGCCCCGTGGTGTGATGGTAAGGTATGGAGGAAGAGAGGAGTTTTATTCTTTTATTATTAAATCTCAGTTTCTTAATAGGCAAGTTTATGTGCCTGAGCCGTGGCTTTCACAAGTGTTTTTTAACTCTCCACTCCTTAAATTCAATGGCAAGGCTGGAGGGGTTAGAGATGAGGATATACCTTTCCAATTTGTGAGAAAAGACTCTCATCACGGCTTTCCCCCTGGAGAGTAGGCCTTTGTTATGGAGAACAATCTGGGTCTATTTCAAAGGTTACTTTCTCCTGCTCCAGCCAGTGTCATTAAGAACTCTTCCTTGGTTTTCCACTTTGAAAATGTCAAAATGTTCTCGTGTTCCTGGAGATAAAAGCCTGAAAAGTGTTGGAGCCTCCAATAAAGCTCCAAAGATTCCTTACTCTCAAGTCAGTGCACACTAACTGCCAGCACCTGTCCAGGGGCTTCTACGCTGGTAAACAGGTCTCAGCTGTGACTCTCTGGCTTTGCCTGTCTCTCCAGATTTCAGGGAAATGGTTTGCTTTGTGACCTCTATCCTTTGAGAAGTCCAAGAAAAATTATTGATTTTCAGTGACTTTTTTCTTTGCACCTTTTTCTTACTGTAAAAATAGGAGTGATGATATCTAAGGTCTTTACATGTTGGAACTGAAACCAGAAGTTATATCGAAATTTTGCTTCTCAAAAAGTTATACTAAATTATAAATGACACTTGATTAATTTTTAATAATAATGGATATCACTGACAAGCTTACTGTGCAGCAGACATTTGCTAAGCACATATACTCCCTATCTGATTGAAAAAACATGCATAGTGCTTGAAGATATATAGTTTGAAGCTTGATTGTCTGGGTTTATCACAAGCTTTATCACATAATATGTGACCTTAGAAAGCTATTTAATTCTCCTTTGCCTCAGTTGTATTATTTGTTCATGTGTATAATAATAAAAGATACCTCATAGAGTTGCTATGATGATTTAATAAGTTAATACATGAACAGTGTTTGGTACATAGTGACTGTTTGTGTTTGCAATTATTATCTCCTTTAATCCTCTGATAACCCCCTGAGGGTTTTGTGTGTGTGTGTGTGTGTGTGTATGAAAATAAAACAAAGTCACAGATGGTTTAAAAAATTTGTGATATTAAATGACCAGTCCACATTCATCAACCATACCTATGACTTAGAGACAATATAGAAAAAAAAATTATCCAAATACCAATAATTAACTACAAAACAAAATTCTCCTAGACTATAGTCATGAGAAAATGCTATTGGAAAATAATTTTAATGTACGTATGTAACACAGGAAGTCCAGTCCTGAAAAATTGATCTGATGTTGTTACAAGATCCTAAAAAGACCACAAGGAGGATCAGATGGAGCTGACATAGCCTTTATTACTCACATGCAGGGGCAGCACCAATGGTGAACCGTTGGTGACAGCTTTGTCCCCTACTGAGTGAGGGTTACAGTTTAATAGCTAAGCCCTGGACAGTTACTCAAGTGAAACTCTTTGTCTACATGCAAGCAAGTAGGTGAACAGGGGGAACGGGGAAGGGTATGCACCAGTCTGTTGTTTCTTCTGGATACATATTTGGTGACTTAGTTTCACTGTTCTTAGTCAAAACCTTAGTTATTGTTCTAGTACCCTCTATCTCATGGCCTGTGGTCAAGATCCATAAAGGGCCATGTCCACCATCAACCCTACACTCCTGCTCGGCATTGCTCTTCAACCGTATAATCTATCCATGATCCCACAAGCACCTTTGTGTGGCAGAGCATTAGTAGCACATTGCATCCAGATACCACAAATACAGTATAAACTAAAAGCACAAACAAGCAAGAGGAGAATGCAGGTCAGTGACATCTATTGACTAAGCCAGGACCATTTGATATGGTTTGCAGGGTGAATCTGCCCAAGGTAGGCCATCAGTGGTGGACATGGGGAACTCAGAGCATATCCAGAAAGCACTTTAATTTTGGACATCCAAAAAAAGTCCTGCCCACTGCAGAAAGGAATTGCATGCACCTAGACTAAGAATAGTAAAACAAATTAGATAAAGGAACAGTAAGTGGAAGACCTTTGCCATCTAGAAGGATGCATGCTCTAGTACAGTCCTGCATCAATTGGGTCATACTCTGTGGGGCCTGACCAGGCTTACAGTATCAGGCTCCAGTTTGCCCTTCTATCACTTTCTGCAGTGAAGAGAGAGGCATTGTGACTTGCAATATAGAGGGTATACAGATGTCCAAGCATTCTTAAGTTTCTCCATGCACTCCCTCCCAGTTCTCCAGGGAAGTACAGTATTTGTTGTTATCTGGAGTCTCTCTTTTACTGTGCAATATTCCTTCTCATTCTTTTTTCTTGGATTTGTCAGACCAGTGCTGTGCTTCAAAGCAGTTAAGTGTCTATTTTTACAAACCTTGGCTTCTATTGGCACTGGAAATACTAGAAGATCAATAATATGATGAAAAATTATATAAATAATCAATATTTACACCATAAGAAATGTTTTTATACCATTGTCATAAGATATCTCTTCACTGCTCGTTTTGCTTGCTGGAAGATTTTGGAGGTAGGTGTGCTTTCCTTAATACAGGAAGAACTGAAAACATGGTTTCATTCTCAGACAAACCATAAAACCTACTGTAAAAGAGAATGAAACTGCCAAACTCTTCTGTGAGGGATCCCTACTCGGTGAATCTTAAAAAGCCCATAAATCCAGAATACATTGCATTTAATGCTGCTCTTTTCCAGGGATTCACCACGTTTCCCAGTCTGTATGTATTATATTATATTAACTTCTGATATACTGCACCTCAGGAGAATTTCATGGATCTTTGGTAAAATCCAAACATACTGACATTTCTTTTATTCCAACAGATATTCAAATCTCCTACATGAATAGTTACTTCATCAGAATTTGGCCTCCAACATATTAGCGTGCTTCAGTACATATTTCATCATAACTCAAAAGAGACACAGTATTTAAATAATTTTATCTTCATTATTTTTTTCTTTCAGAAAGGAATACAACTGTTCAAAAACAAGCTAGTCTAAGTAAAAATGAGATGCTGTATTGTGTGGGTTGTTAGGAATACACACACATTGAAGAATGCACACATGATCTGTCTGTGCCTCAAAAGGAGTATTTTGGCTGAGCAGAGAGATGAAGTTTTATTTTATTGGTGTGTTGAAGTAGGTACCATATCAATCAATTCAAATTATGGATTGGTTTAAGGCTAATGTGTGCAACTGAGAAGTATCTTTTACCTATGTAAACATCTAATTTATTAATTCAGGAAGAATAGCTTACAATTATTTTAGTCAATAAAGAGTCTTAATTCCTTATCTAGTTATGGTTAAATCATGTGAAAAAAAATTTGCTATTGACATAGGCAGTCAGGCACTGTGGCTGAAGCTGATTGATGTTTCATCAAAAGAAAGACAGTAGGATTTTCTGAGCAAGAACCCAGCATGTTAGAAGAGGAAGTCCAGGGACTGGATTGGTTTCAGAATTAGGACATACATGTCAAAGGATTTTCATTGTTGTTGTTAGTAATAATAATAATAATAATAATAAATAATACTATAGCTGTTTCTACACCCACCAGTTAGTTACCATGAGTGCATGTGTGTGTGTGTGTGAATTAAAAGAATTATCAGTGAGGATTTTTAGTATCTCAACAGGTATCTTTTTTTTTCTTTTAAATTATAAGAGAAAGTTGAATTAGAAAGTTACAGAGGTAGTAGGAGTATGGTAGGTTCTGGAAACAAGTTACAGAAAAGGAAGAAGGGCCCTTGGAGCTTAGGAAGGTACACTGGAAAGGAAGAGTCTAGAGAGCATGTACCCTGTGTCATTTGTCTAGAGAGTTGTAAAGGCTAGGAGTTTAGGGGAGGTCTTAGGAGAGAATCTCAAGAGAATATCATCATCTTTATGCTGATGCACCAAAGAGATTTCTTACCCTGACTTCATTCATCCTTGGGTGTGATTGGTAAGAATGGCACTAGTTGAACTTAAGAGGTATCTTAATTAATGTTAATGATGGCTACAAAATTTCTTTAATATTAATGATATTTGTTTTGCAATTTTAATGATTGCATTGTTATTTGTTCAAAATGTGTGAAAATGGATATTTCAGAAAAATCAACAGAGTGCATGATAATCAACCAGGAGTAAAGCCTGGAGCCATTGGAAATTGAAATTTTAATAAAGAGGTAAACTTGGTTTTATTCCTGAGGTTACAAATCCAGTTCAAACCAGTATTACCCTGGTTATATTTTAAATTATCATCAAAAATTCCATGACAAAAACAAAACTAGTTAAGCATTACAGATGTCCTATTTGTATTTGTGCTAGCTTATTTTAACATAACAAATCCATTGGGTGCTTTTCCATTTATGAGTTCACTGACACAGCTGATGTACAAACAGTGACAACTACAATACATTCTTTCCTCATTGGCACCTGAAAGTAATTTCTTTGTGCACATAAGACTATAATTCACAGAAAAGCACATCCCTCATTTACTATCTTGGACTGTGTTGTCAAAGTTTCAGTTTGCACATTAACCTGACTTGAATTTAAATCTTTGTACTAGCTTAGCAACATTAGACACATCGCTTAATGTTTCTTTATCTCTAAAGTGGGATAAATTGTTTAGTATGATCGATTTCATAAAAATTAAAGAATGAGCTTAGCAAATCATGGTTCAATAAGTGAAGTTTGCTGCCATTTAACCTATTTGTGGCTCTCTTCTTGTAGATGTCATTCCTAAGGAGTATAAAGTGGAATAATTAGTGATATATTGAGTTTTAACAAAACAAATTTGTCTGACTCCATATGAGTCCTTCAGTGTGGTATGTTGGAATTTTACAGATCAAAATAGGGCTCCAGGATGATTTTTTTTTTTTGGTTTGTTTGTTTATGAACGAGATAAAACTTATGGCTCTAAAGTTTTAATATTGTTCTGTAGAACTGTTATTCGCATGAGTTATACATAAAATTGTCGTAGCTTATAGATCACTTAAGTTCTAATTATTTTCCTGCCATATCATTTAAAGAATGTTGAACCTGGCTTCTTTCAATCTCACGTGAGTTGGCCAGAACTGCCAAGTCATCCGATATATGCAGACATACAACACAAATTTAACAAAAAAGCATATAATTTGCACAGGTATTAGGGTTAAAAAGTAGACTCAGTTGCCTGACCATGCAGTGGTGCAGTGGATAGAGCAGCAGGCTGGGACACTGAGGATCCAGGTTCAAAACCCCTAGGTCACAGGCTTGAGCACAAGCTCATCCAGTGTGAGTGAAGACTAAGCAGCTTGAGTATGGGTTGCCAACTTGTGAGTGAGATCATAGATATGACCCCATGGTTACTGGCTTGAGCCCAAAGGTCGCTAGCTTGAAGCCCAAGGTTGTTGGCTTGAGCTAGGGGTCACTGGCTTAGCTGGAACCCCTTGGTCAAGGCATATATAATAAAGCAGTCAATGAACAACTAAGGTGCCACAACAAATTAATTAATTAATTAATTAATTCTTCTCATCTCTCTCCCTTCCTGTCTGTCGATCTGTCTGTCTCAATCTCACATTCACTAAAAAAAACCAAATAGACTCAGTCAGTTATGATGTTTTATAAGGCTATGAAAAAAATGTTATCAACCGATGAATTACTTTTACCTATCATTTTTAACAACAGTAATTTTTCATAAGGATTGTAACTATGAAGGAATACATAACAGTTCATAGTATGTGTATTTACCAAAAAAAATGGATACAACATATGTCCATCAGTAGATTAATTGATTAACAAATTCTGGTATAGATGGTAATAAATGAAATACTGCTCAACGACCCGCGGTGTGAATATCCTGGGTTTGATTCCTGACCAGGGCACACAGAAGAAGCACCCATCTGCTTCTTCACCCCTCCCCCTCTCCTTTCTCTCTCTCTTTCTTCCCCTCCCGCAGCCAAGACTCCATGGGAGCAAAGTTGGTCCGGGAACTGAGGATGGCTCCATTGCCTCCGCATTAGGCACTAGAATGACTCAGATTGCAGTGGAGAAATGCCCCAGATAGGCAGAGCACCGTCCCCTGGTGGGCTTGCTGGGTGGATTCTGGTCAGGAGCCTGTGGGAGTCTGCCCTCTGACTCCCAGCTTCGGACTTCAGAAAAATACAAAGAAAAAAAAAGAAAAGAAAAAAAGAAAACCAACCAAAAACAAAAAAAATGGATAAAGATAAAAGTAATTCTATTGATTGAAAAGAGTCCAGGCTACCATCCAAAGTACATTAATTATGATGGAAAGAGAGTCAGGAAAGAAACATTAATTTGATGTTCCACTTATCAATGCATTCATTCATTGATTCTTGTATATGTCCTGACTGGGGATTGAACCACAATCATGGCATATCAGTGCTACTCTAACAGACTGCACTAACAAACCCAGGCAAAACATGGTATTCTGACTGAAGCAGACCAATATGTGCCTTGGGATGCGGGGATGTGGAAGAATAGATTTTACAAGTAGTAATGAGAAAGACAATAATGGTGATAGATACATTAATATTTTTTTATTGTTTCTCAGGGAATGTATATGTGAATTTAAATGTTAAAACATTATATTGTTTAATAAAACTGCTAGAAAATGCCCAGTATATTTGTCTTCCCCACTCTAAATAAAATCCATTTGAATACAGAAGTTATATAAGATGAGTTATTGTCAGATATTCAAATATATCAATATATATTAGTGAACTGCCTAATGTGTTTTGTTTCACAGATTCATAGAAAATAGTGAGTTTGTTATATAGATGCTATGGACTAAATTGTGCAGTCCCCAAATTTATGTGTTGAAGCCCTAATGCCCAGTGAGGCTATATGTGAAGATGAGATCTTTAAAAGGTAATTAAAGATAAATAAAATCATAACAGTGAGACTTTAATCAGATGGGACTTGCAACCTTTTAAAAAGCAAAGAGATTCTCCCTCTCACCTCTTCCCACTCCCTGTCCCTCCCTATAACCTTTCCTTCCTTCACTAGGTGAGACACACTGAGAGGGCAACCTTTTTCTGGGCCAGGAAATGAACTCTTACCAGCACCTGACCATGCTGGCTTCCTGATCTCAGACTTCTAGCCTCCAAATTGTGAGAAAATTCATTTTTGTCATTTAAACCAGCTAGTGTATTGTATTTTGTTATGACAGTCTGAACTGTCTAATTAATATATCTAAATGCGCAGCCCATGATTTCTGAAATCTGAAAGTGAAGTTTTAATTTTAAGGAAGATTGTCAAATTTGAGCTAACATCCACAACAGAAAATAATCCTTAAGATTTAGTTAATTTGAACACCAATTGTATATCACAGAGTAAAAATAATTATCAGTTGTCTTTATTAATTAAACATATAAACATGTTATCTCTGTCTCTATGTATATAGTATATGTCACCTTTTTATTTTTATTCCTCTTTAGAAATGTGTCCAAGAAAAAAAAGAGAGAGTAGGAAAGAAAACAGCCAAACTCATTGCCCTGAATAGCATTAAGCTCAGTGTGTGTGTGGTGTGAAAATGAATCTGACATAGTTTATTATAGAATCAGTGAAACAGATTCATGCATGTTAGCTGAAAAACCTTGCTTGTCTGTGACATAGCTGAAAGCATTTACATGAAGGGAAAGCCAAGTGCTGCCCAGTGTCATAGACACAATCATCTGTTGCTGGAATAAGAAACTCCAGGTGCAAGCTATTGCATACATAAAAACAAAATCTTTTACCTATGACTTTATGTAGGTGCTTCGTTCTTGCAAAATTTTTTCACTTTTGCCTCTAGAAAGATATGAACTGAGATGTTCAAACAGTGCGAAGTGAGTAAAATAATACCTTATGGAGGAACGTGTATATATAGATAGCTCAAATAGGCTGGTTCAACATAAGGATGACTCTCTGACTGTTTTGTTCAACCTGCATTCAAGGGTCTGGGATCAAGAATCAAATTACAAATTGTACCCTGGTCGGTTGGCTCAGTGGTAGAGCGTCGGCCTGGCGTGCAGAGGTCCCGGGTTTGATTCCCGGCAGGGCACACAGGAGATGCGCCCATCTGCTTCTCCACCCCTCCCCCTCTCCTTCCTTTCTGTCTCTCTCTTCCCCTCCCGCAGCGAGGCTCCATTGGAGCAAAGATGGCCCGGGCCCTGGGGATGGCTCCTTGGCCTCTGCCCCAGGCGCTAGAGTGGCTCTGGTCGCAATAGAGCGACACCCCGGAGGGGCAGAGCATCGCCCCCTGGTGGGCAGAGCGTCACCCCCTGGTGGGCATGCCGGGTGGATCCCGGTTGGGCGCATGCAGGAGTCTGTCTGACTGTTTCTCCCCGTTTCCAGCTTCAGAAAAATACAAAAAAAAAAAAAAGAAATTACAAATTGTGTTTCTTGTTTATTGACTGATGGATTTATGATATATGGTTCTGGGAGGTGAAAAAGGAACTGAACAATTATGAGAAAATTATGAAATCTTGAAGTGATTAGTTACAGACCTTAGTACGCCAGGCCATATACTGCCAGAGAGCTACCAAACTCATTTAATTTTATGTTACCACAAATGTGCTGTAGTTATAATGTGTATTGATGTATATCTCTTCATCTCACTTAAGATCAATGCCAGGTATAATGCTATGTCCTAGAGTTTATCTTGCTGTCTAGGACCCAGTCCTTTCCTTTGGAAAGCTTTTACTTCAAAAGGAGAAGGGAGACAGTACAACAAAGGCTGAGAACATGACCTCAGCACTCAGTGGTGCAGGTTGACGAAAGATTGCTAAGTGCAATAGAACACAGGATTGTTTTACTTATGGGACTTGAAAGAGGCTTTGTGGAGGTTGTGCTATGTAAGACTAACAGATATGGTGATAAAAGTTTGAAATAATTTTGTCTTCATATGTAGCAAATAATAAGTTAAAAAATAATTTTAAGAAAAATAATATTGTTGTCTTGGCCAGTGGCTCAGTGGATAGAGTGTCATCCCAGGGTATAGACATCCTAAGTTCAATTCCCAGTCAGGGCACACTGGAGGATTAACCATCAAGTCCTCCTTTCTCCCCCTCTGCCTTCTCTTTCTCTTCCCTTATCACAGCCATAGGCTCAATTGTTTCAAGTGTGGCCCTGGGAGATAAGGCTTATCAGCCTCAGGCACTAAAAATAGCTCTGTACCAGACATTGGTCCAAGTTAGGGTTGCTGGGTGGGTCCTGGTAGGGGCATATGAGGGATTGTATCTTACTATCTTAGCTCCTCTCATTTAAAAGAAAAAGAATATTGCTATGTTAAGTAGGCATTGGTGTTACATTTTTTCTTCACAATAAATAACATTTAATATATAGTTTTATTTGTTGAATTACTTAATCTTCCAAAGATATCTCATATTGCATTTTGATTTGAAATTAATTTGTGATTTAAACATTATACAGACATGATCAAATATCTTACATTAGTTCAATAGAAAAAAATATTTTAAGAAATTAATGCCCTGACCAGTTTGATCAGTGGATAGAGCTGCAGCCTGGCGTTGTAGATTTTCCGAGTCTGACCCCCAGTCAGGGCACACATGAAAAGTACCACTGCTTCTTTCCATTTTTCTCTCCCCCTTCTTGCTCTCTTCCCTTCTCACAGCCAAGGACTCTATGTGTTCAAACATTGGTCCAGAGACTGAGGATAGCTTCGTTGATTTAAGCATGGGCCCCAGATGGGGGTTGCTGGCTAGATCCTGGTCAGGGTTATGCTCTATCTCCCCTCCTCTCACTTAAAAAAAAAAAAAAAAAAAAAAAAGAAAGAAATTTAAATGCTATGTCCTAGAGTTTTTCTTGCTGTCTAGACATGTTAAACAAGTAGTTATTTCTAAACATTTATAAATAACTATATAAATAAATATAATATATATAAATATATATATTTGTGTAACAACATAGTAATCTTTCATATTTACTAACCCTAGTCTCACATTGCTCATTAGACTTCTGCTATTTTGTTATTGGTCTATTTCTCTTTTCCCTCACATGAACAAATTAGTCATTTTTAGTACATTTGTATAATTAAATCAAGGGAAGGAAAACTAAATATATACTTTGTAGAAATGGAGTCATTATAGCAAGCCCTGTATTACCTAGGAATCTAGGCAGATACATTCAGTCATAGCACTGCTTAACATCTTTTTCTACTGGCACAGAGTTAAGATTTGTGACTAATGATGTATAACATGTAAGGAAAGTTGGTAGAATTGATATGAATGAAAATTTAGAAAGGCCAAATTTTGACTTAGGCTCCTAAAATTTAGGCAGACGTGATCATTAGTTTCTAATAGTAATAGAAAGCTTACAGAAATAGCCAAATATTAAATTCACAAGACATAATTTAATGAAACTACAGTCCTGAAATCACTGGTGAGTACTTTGTTTCCTCAGAACACAGAAAATAGCAATCTTTCAGACCCGAAGTTTCAATTAACGGTGTGCAAGGAAACCTGTTATAGGAAGTAATTCAGAAAGAATGAGGAAAGTAGGTTTTACAGTGAAATAAAGTGTCTAAAAGTCATGGTCACTGGTGTCAAATTCAATGTCTTACTTGCAAATTTAATTGGTATAATGTAGGATAGAGTTATAAATGAGGTGATGGGGTTTGAAGATTCATTATGGAACTGAAAGAACTGAGACAAGCTTTTTTATCTAAGACATAGAATTACAAGTCCTATATTCAGGTTGGTAAGGTTAAAATGAGAAAATATATGAGGAAAGATCTGAAACCCAGTAGAGTGCTAAATAAAAGGCAGTTTTTTCTCTTTTTAGTTCAAGATTTCTTCCAAGTAATCGGTAACACATTATTCTTAAAGACTCCAGAACAATTCACTAACTTTTGTCTATTTAATTAAGTAACTGATTACAGAAACTAAATCCACTCTAAGTAATTAGGAAAGAACAATGTGATAGAATTTCATCATCCAAGTAATCTTGCATTGACAATAACCCAAATCGACTTTACATTTTACGCAATGAAATGTAAGCATAGTCTCTTTTTACATTTCTAATTAGGTAAAGAGATGAACACAAAAGTTATGGTCTAGATAGTGATTATTGTTGATATAAAAAATGTGCATTTATGAGGAAATGGAGACAAGTCTGTAGGGAGGAAAAAAAAAACAATCTTTGAGTAAGGTCAGAGGAAATGAGAGAAAGTTTTAAGAGTTGACAGAACTTCCAGAAATGTAAATGACTGAGCAAAAACCCTGCTCAAATCATTTAAACACTCAAGGAAGTTAACAGAATAAAAAAGTCCCAAGATTTTCAATGGCAAAGAAGCAGAGATGTATTCCAATGTAATTTTTAAAAGTGTACTAAGTATTTATCAACTGCAAGCACTGTACTGAGCATAAAGAAGTCAGAAGACATTTACAGTTCCTGCCCTATAAAAGCTAATATTTTAGTGAGGAAGAAAAGTAAGTCAGCGTATAATTCTAATTTTCATTGTAAGAGTTTTCCAACTAAGGCTCAGAGTGTAAGATCTATAAAGTTAGAGATTTTTGATATTTTTAACCTGTTTGGGTTGTTTTGTTTTATCTTAACTGATTAATCTATAATACCTCAATTTTTATTGGTACATATTAGGTATTAAATATTTGTTGAATAATTCAGTAGTCAAACAAATAAAGAAACATTCTGATTAAAGGGAAATAATTTTTACTTCTCATGGAAATGAGCTCCAAAGTTTACACTATCAACCCAGTTAGCAAAAACAAAGCTCATAAACCATTAATTTATATATTTTTGTATACATGTCCTATAGCTAATCTGTAAATAACATTAGAGAATGTAAACAAAATAGAAATAAAAATAAGAAGAAATAGAAATTCTAATATTATTTTTTTGATTCAGTTTTAAATTTTGTTGTATGCCCTCTGAGGTGCATGGAATTAGTTTGTTCTAATTTATTTGGTATGAAGTAACAAATATTGTAGTAAAATGTTATCTGGCATTTATTTGACACAATGTAAATTCAGGGTGACCAGACCTTTTTCATATGTAATCTTCAAAGTGAGAACTAGAGGAACATACACTGTACAATTGGTAAAATTGAGTAAGTGATTTGATATATTATACTTGGGCAAAATTAGTCATGAAAAGAACATATGAAATGACAGTTATAATTGTATTGATTGAATCTTTGGGTGAGTTAATTCCCAATTTGTGGGTAAAAGAAAACCTTTCACGAATATAATAAAGAAAAATTTCCTGATAAAATGTTACATTGTTAAACCTTTGAACATGCTTCATTTTCAATTTTACTGCAGATTTCACAGGGTCCCATTAAATAACTAACACTGCATAAAATGCAGAAAACAGAAAATAAATGTATTTTAATATTAGTGGAAATTATCAGAAAACTTAAAATTATGCTTGATTAGATTTCAAATTTTACTGAAGTTTTCTGTAACAAAAATCTGGTAATCTTATCTCATAAGATATCTTATCTCATAAGATTTTTTTCAGGGTGATGTGATTTATAGAATACGGCCAATATAATCCAAGCAAATTAACACAAGTAACTTGAATGCAGCTAAAAGTCAAGGATACAGTTACTATACACCAATTAACATTTTTGTGATAAAGCCCAGGAAATCCAGCTCTGTAAAGTCCCCCCCAAAGAAGTCTACTACTTATAATACCACTTGATGGCTTGAAGATCCTGTCTGAAAAGCTTTTCTTACTATTTTATGAGCTTTGTTTCCACTTACTTCTCTCTGCCATATGTTTTGGAGATCCTGTTTACCTTTAATGATGTGTACTGGTTATGATAATACCTTTAGGAATGGTTTTAAACCAGTTCCAACAGTGGACTGCTGGAGGGAGTGATGGTAGATCTAGGAAACTGACATTGGATTCTTCCTAACGAGGAGCACTCAGAATGTCCAGTGACAAGTAACAGGAGACAAGCTGAGGAATTTTGACTATTTCCTGCATGGAGGAGTCCAACATCAATTTCCCAGGGCTACCACCACTTCAGCCAGTCTGCTTTCAGGTAAATTTGGTCTTGGGCATCCATGTCAATAGAATGGGTGGAATATCCCTGATGGATCCAAAGAAACAAAGGAAGCCCATCCCTAAAATCCCCTTTCATCTCTGGCAACAGTTTCCTCTTTATTGGCATGATCCCAAGCCACACATGGTAGTCCCAGCACATTCAAGATTCTACCACATTTATCATGAATAGTTTTAGGAGATAATCTCATTATAATAATTTCATAAAACTCCCATCACTGAGGTGTATAAACTTAGATTAGGTGACATGTACATCTTCGAGCAATCACTGTGCTCTGATTAGCAAAATACTATATTCAAAATCGAATGTGTAGAAGAAGGTAAACACAACCAAGCCAGATGTACTTTATGATTTAGAGAAGACTATTCCTTCTTGAAAATTATTGTCTGTTATCTGAAGTCAAAACTAATGAGTAATTAAAGTTATTTGATGCCCTCTACAAAGTAAAATTTTAAAACACTTCTTTCTTCAGGGAACTACCATCTGAATGACACATACTTGCATTGTAATATTAGCCTTCATGGGAAAGAAATCTTGATGTAGGCTGGTCTGTGTCGAGGTGCACCTTTTATAATGGAAGTTTTTTTCCCCTAAATGTTTCCTCACAGTATTTGCCGTTCATCTTATTAACAGTTTAGAAACACACCTGTTTTTCAAAACCAGTGGCTGTTTGTTTTCATAGAATGAGCATTTTTATCATTATATAATGCCTAATAATTGATATACTTAAGATGTTAAATTGACACTATTCTATTAGGTATAAAATTTATTAACATATAAAAAAGAATTTTTTTCTACCCAAGTCATTTTTATTCAAACATCATTCTTTCAAATTGGGAATTAGCAAATCAATCATGTTTTATGACACTATTTTTCCAAAAATCAGAAAGCACAGCAGTAAAAGAAGAAAAGACCCTTTAAATGACTACTAAGCCAAGCTTCTGACCTCCTGCCACAGATGGATGGGGAGAAGGAACCAGTGTTTGAGTGTGAGAAAAAGAGAGAGATCTTTATTATGAAAAACATAAAATATATAATGCTGTGTTGAAATATAAAATTATTTTAAATTGCTAAAAAATCCCAAAATATTGTAATATTTTTAATTTAAAAATATTTGCATCTTTCTATGGGTTTTTAGATTGTATCTTCTTTTAACTTAATTTACTTTAAAAGTACAATTTAAATCACCTAAGAGCCTTTATTTAATATTAGAAATGGAAATTACCAAATGAGATTTGTAACAGTTAGAAATATATTTAATATGTAATTTCATATACAAACGATATATAGGTATAGATGAACTTGTATACATTCATTGCATATGTATATAACTACTAGAGAAAACCTAATAACTAAGTAACTAAGTAATGTCTTACATTGATTTAATTGACAGTAAAGTATTATTTTGTATTTTCAAAAATAACTTTTTTTGTATTTTTCTGAAGTTGGAAAGGGGGAGGCAGTCAGACAGACTCCTGCATGTGGCCTACCGGGATCCACCCAGCGTGCCCACCAGGGGGCTATGCTCTGCCCATCTGGGGCGTTGCTCTGTTGCAACTAGGGCCATTCTAGCACCTGGGGCAGAGGCCATGGAGCCATCCTCAGCGCCCGGGCCAACTTTGCTCCAATGGAGCCTTGGTTGTGGGAGGGGAAGAGGGAGACTGAGAAGAAGGAGAAGGGGAGGGGTGGAGAAGCAGATGGGCACTTCTCCTGTGTTCCCTGGCTGGGAATCGAACCTGGGACTCTTGCATGCCAGGCCGACGCTCTACCACTGAGCCAACCAGCCAGGGCTGTATTTTCAAAATTTTTAACTATTGATACTTTGTATGATATTTGTTTGTTGGCTATTTCTTCCAAGTATAGAGTTAATAATTTCAATTTTCTTTATATTTATCTACTATGTTAAGCTATACGAAATCAATCTTCAGAAATGTAGTAAATTCAGCTATCACTAGCAACATGTTTTACTTCTGAAATGTTAAATTTTTATATTTGGTGTAATTCTCTAAGTTATCCAAGAATATGTTGATCACATGGATGAGATGATGTTATTTCAGAAAGTATGATATTATAATAAAATAGTGAGCATGAGTGTTGGGCACCATGTCTTTTTTGAGAAGAAGCTTTTAGAGTTAGTTCATTGTTTGCCATGTTTCTTTTTTCTCTACACCAAGACTCACAATGTCCCAGAGATGGATTGCAACACTGTAAATTTTGGAGAGATGGTGAACAGAGATATGGTTGGCCACTTGAGATCCCTCTTTCACCCTATGTGTTTCAACTTTCACTCATTATTTAATTTCTCTGAACTTCATTTTTTAAAATAGTTTGGAGACATGAGTGGTGATATGCTTTTATGTCATTTTGATGCATAATTACATCAATATGAAAAACCCACTTATATATTTATACATAAAAATTAATGTGTAGCAATAAATAGTGCAAATCTCTGTTCTTAATCTTTGAGATTTATCTAGAATAAAGTTACTACAGGTTATCTTTTAGTATAAACATAAACGTTTGTAACATTCAGAAAACAACAGAAAATAATGTGAAGAACCCCCATATATATATTCAACAAGTATCACAATTTATTACTGATAAAAATAAAGATTATTATAATTATATTGCAACAAGTAATTATTGATTATCATTATATTGTCTTCTTCTGTTTCATGTGTACCTAAAACTAAATTACAAAGTCACATTATTTAATTTATTTTTTTAAAGATTTTATTGAATGATTTTTTTAGAGAAAGGAGAGAGAGAGAGAAAGTGGGGGAGGAGTGGGAATCATCAACTCATAGTAGTTGCTTCTCATACATGCCTTGACTGGGAAAGCCCAAGCTTTTGAAATAGTGACCTCAGCATTCCAGGGCAATACTTTATCCACTGCACTACCATAGGTTAAGCATATCATTTAATTTCTAAGTACATTAATATGTATGTATTTGTAAAATTAAGAGCATTCTCATATATTGTTAACAAATGAATGATTATATTTTATGCATTTAAAATTTTTACTGGCCCTGGCCAGTTGGCTCAGCAGTAGAGCGTCGGCCTGCCGTGCGGGGGACCCGGGTTCGATTCCCGGCCAGGGCACATAGGAGAAGCGCCCATTTGCTCTCCACCCCCACCCTCCCCTCCTTCCTCTCTGTCTCTCTCTTCCCCTCCCGCAGCCAAGGCTCCATTGGAGCAAAGATGGCCCGGGCGCTGGGGATGGCTCCTTGGCCTCTGCCCCAGGCGCTAGAGTGGCTCTGGTCGCGGCAGAGCGACGCCCCGGAGGGGCAGAGCATTGCCCCCTGGTGGGCAGAGCATTGCCCCTGGTGGGCGTGCCGGGTGGATCCCGGTCGGGCGCATGCGAGAGTCTGTCTGACTGTCTCTCCCCGTTTCCAGCTTCAGAAAAATACAAAAAAAAAAAAAAATTTTTTTTACTCATTTTTTTACAGAATATTTTTATATTTGATTTATTATGATTAAGATTCAAATAAGTTCTTCATGTTATTGTTTTATGTTTCTTAATTCTATTTTTTGTGCAACCTTTCTAGAAAATTTTTATATAAAGAAAAGTAGAAACAGTGCAATAAAAATCTATTCACTTGGAATTTAATTTACTCTATATATCTATCTATTGAATATCTACTCATCTTTACCCCTAACCTATTGTAAACAAATTACAGTGGTCCCAACACCAGCCTTAAAAATTTATAACACATTTCAAAGGAAAGACATTCTGTAATATATTTCATACCACAAACATTGAAAACTAATATTTTTAATATATAATACACAGTTACTTTTAGTATTTCTAAGGTGTTATTACTTAGCTGGGATGAAAAAGCAGAGAGCTATATGCTGGACATGAAGTTATTTAAAAAGGAGCTCACATAACAGTCTGCCTTCCACGCTGACTCCTATAGCCCCATATGCATATATTCTTAGGACCAAAAGTGAGATAAAATCCTGAAAAACAGTTTGGAAAAAAGATATGTAACAAACACATATCATTTAGGTTATTAGACTATAATGAGAAGATAAAAGACACCCATCATTGATGAAAATAACACTAAAAGTATTGAAAGTACTTATTGACCTCTTATGGGAGAATGAATAGAAGTAATGAGAAAGGCAGCTGTTTATTGAAGGGTGGGATCATATGATAAAGAAAAGTGCAGTGACATTATGGAAGAGGAATCACTTATATAAAGTGTGTGCCCATGTCCCTAAGAAGGTTTTGGTTTTATTTTCTGAGAATCTACTATGGCATATGAAAAATTGTTGTAAAATGGCCTGACAAGACTAAATTCAGTAACAGAGAACCTGGTTATCCAGTGTGTCCGTAAAGTCATGGTGCACTTTTGACTGGTCACAGGAAAGCAACAAAAGATGATAGAAATGTGAAATCTGCACCAAATAAAAAGAAAACCCTCCCAGTTTCTGTAGAATGATGTGTCAGCATGTGCGCAAGTGCAGATGATGACGTAACACCATGTATACAGCGGAGCAGACCACGGCTATGTCAGGGCTATGTCAGTCGAGATGTGGATGGTACAGAGAAAAGTTCAGTGTGTTCTGTGGCTCGCTAAATTTGAATCCGTGACCGAAGTGCAACGTAAATATCGGAGCGTTTATAACGAAGTGCCACCACATAGGAATAACATTACTCGGTGGGATAAGCCGTTGAAGGAAACCAGCAGTTTGGTGGAGAAACTCCGTTCTGGTAGGCCATCAGTCAGTGATGAGTCTGTAGAAGCTATACGGGATAGCTACATAAGGAGCCCAAAAAAATCTGTGCGTGCGTGTGCTCGACAATTACACCTAAGCAAGACTACAGTTCATAAGGTGTTAAAGAAATGTCTCTGTTTTACGGGGTACAAATTGTGGCTGTTCCATGCTATCAAACAGGCAGACAGACCCACAGGGGTCCCCAAACTTTTTACACAGGGGGCCAGTTCATTGTCCCTCAGACTGTTGGAGGGCCAACACATACAGTGCTCCTCTCACTGACCACCAATGAAAGAGGTGCCCCTCCTGGAAGTGCGGCGGGGTGGATAAATGGCCTCAGGGGGCTACATGTGGCCAGGGGGTCATAGTTTGAAGACGCCTGACCCACACAATGCGTGTTTGCTATAGTTATGCTTCATGAGATCAACAAAAAATGATGCAAGATTTTTGCAGAAGATTATGTTTAGAGATAAGGCGACCTTCCATATCTGTGGACATGTTCATCACCATAACGTCTGAATATGGGCTGCTGAACATCCTCATGCCTATGTTGAGTACAAAACTAACACACCTAAATGAACGTGTGGTGTGGCCTGATACATGATAAGGTGATAGGCCTTTTTTTTTTTTTTTGCGGAGCAGTCTGTGACAGCAAAGTCCTATCTTGACATGTCGGAATTGTATGCAGTGCCACAATTTCCAGAAGGTGTCATCTTTCAATAGGATGATGCTCCTCCACACTACGCCACCATTATTTGTGAGTTTATGGATAGAACATTCCCCCCTACGGTGGATAGGCAGGGGTTCTGTCAAGGCAGTGCCACCACGATCCCCAGATCTCACGCTCTTAGACTTTTACTTCTGGGGTTATGTGAAGCAACATGTGTACATTGAACGTATCAATGACATTAATCACTTAAAACAGAGAATCACAGATGTTATTCACTCTGTTACACCAGACGCCCTTACCCGTGTGTGGCAAGAACTTCACTATTGTTTGGATGTGTGTAGGGCAACAAATGGAGCCCACATCAAACTGCACTGAATAGTAGATTAGCCAGGCTAGTCCAATCAACTGTCCCTCATGAGCCCACATATTGCAGAACAGAGGGCTACTCACTACTTCAAACTTGGAGAATGAAGATGAGATACAAAGGCAATTTCTTAAATGCTATATTTCATGGTTTAATTTGTAAATAAGAAATGGAAAGAACAGAAAAACTCATAAAAATTGAGAAGACAGAGACATAGAAAAAAAAGAGTTGGTTTCTAAAGACAATTTTACAATAAAATTAATCCATTATGCTCAGGTTTAGGAAGGGTATTCATTTTTCCCTAGCAGAGAGTATCACAATAGAATTCCTTAAACATTGTTGGAAGTGGCACTGTGTGGTGATGGCTGCTGATGTATTACACTAATACTTTTTTAGAGTGACAGCGCTCTTGGTGATGAATTATACTAATATTGTAGTTTATCACACGAGCAGTGCTCTGCTGATGCATTACAGCAATATATCATCAAAGCAGTTGTGTTTATTTTCTGACTCACTAAACTAAGTCAAATAAAAAAAATCTGTTAAGGGCTAAATCTTTGAGGCCAGTATGGCTTTCAATCTGTTTGTTTAGGGGGAAAAAAAGCCTTTGAGAAAGGGTGTAACGCTTTTTTGTATCATAAAAAATACAAAGGTCCACAAAAAATAACCATTGTTTTGTAGTTTTAATACTTGCATCTTAAGACCTTGTTTTAAAAGATTATGGCATATCTGTAATAAAGTTTTGCTTTTATCAACAGAACTAAATTTTATATCCACTCTATCTGCAATAATTCTCACATTTTGATAAAAAAACACTGAATAAGGATGAAGATAGAGAATAGTTTTCTATGTAATTAGGGACTATGATGAATAAAATGAGGTCAAATAGTTTATAATATGTTTTAAATAAGAAAACTAAAAACTACCACTTTAGAATTAGGAATTAGCTTCTGAAAGTACTTCACTTTTCCCCCCAGTAACTTTGAAACTTTGATATGTGATTATTCTCTTATGTGATTAAGAGAGAACTAGAAAGAATGATTTCATTCTTCATACTAAAAATCCCGTCAGGTTTACTAGTGGCGTATGTATTGGAGACAGGGTAAGAAAGAAAAAAAAAAAGAAAATTAGGGAAGATTGGAAACATCTATTGCAAGTTTATGACTGAGACAGGGAGAGACAGAGAGAAGGACAGACAGACAGGAAGGGAGAGGCATGAGAAGCATCAATTCTTTGTTGTCGCACCTTAGTTGTTCATTGATTGCTTTCTCATATGTGCCTTGAATGAGGGTTGGGGGAGGGTGGCTACAGAGGACTGATAGACCCCTTGCTTAAACCAGAGGCCTTGGGTTCAAGCTGGTGAGCTTTGCTCAAACCAGATGAGCCCGTGCTTAAGCTGGCGACCTTGGGGTTTTGAACCTGGGTCCTCTGCTCTACCCACTGCACCGCTGCCTGATCAGGCTATTAGCAAGTTTAGACTCATCAATAGAAACACCTTTGCTTTGAAGTTTAAGTTGATTTTCAAGGAGAAATCCATCTGTAAAGTATATATTTATAAATAAAAGTGACCAGAATTGCTTTTGACTGAAAACTAGTCAGTGTACAATGTGTGAGTTGGGGGAATGGATGTGTAATCTTGGTGTACACAAGGTAAAGACCAATATTTAGGACACTTTTGACTAAGAACCACCTCATTTTCCACATTTACTTTAGAGAAAAAATTGTTGTTTACATGCATGTTGTATATAATACTAGAAGAAAAAAATATCATAATGATCCAAATAATACGTAAGTGAAATTATTTAAACGTGGAGAAAAAAGAGTTAAATTTAAAAGAAAGGGTCATACTTGTTAATTATGAAATAAATTATATTTATAGAAACTTTAAAAATATTAATGGACATCTAAAAATCCAGATTTAATACTTTTATATTACATGGAAGTAGAAAATTTCAGACCAAAAAGTCGGGTCATAATCTTGATGCCCTTGCTATATATTTAACTGCATCTATGTATAAAAACATTTCCCAATAATGATAAAAACATATGTACCAGAAAGTATACATATAGTTGTTACTTCAATTATATTTTTTCTTGATTTGACTTAGCAAGTAATAAATTTAAACATTAATTTCAGTTTGCGGGAGATAAAGGTTTTACTATTTCATATTATTTTTACCTTCTTCAAAATGACCATCCCACAAAGCACAATATTTAATCATATAATAAAATCAGCGAATAGATGTGACTACATTATTGTGTATTTGTTAGGAGTATTGGCAAAAAAAAACTAACGAAAAGTAAAAGTCATGAATTTTACAATTAATATACCTATAATATACTTAAGGAGCAAAGAATAATGTTAATAAAAAAGTTTGACAATGTGAAGTTCTATAAAGTCCATAGTGCAATGGTATTTCAGGTTTTATTTTGTCTTTATATTGGCTCTGGAAGGAGAGTAGCACATAGGTTAAGATCTTGGACTGCGAATTCCAACAAATGTGGGTTTAAATCTGTGCTCTTTCATTCATCAAATATTTGATCTTGTGCATATGTAAGTCCTTTAAAATCTCCAACCTTCATTTTTTCTTCCTTTTTTTTTTCTTGTATTTTTCTGAAGTGAGAAGCAGGGAGGCAGAGAGATAGACTCCCGCATGCGCCCCACTGGGATCCACCCAGCAAGCCCACTAGGGGGCCATGCTCTGCCTGTCTGGGGCGTTGTTCCTCTGTTGCAACAGGAGCCCTTCTAGCGCCTGAGGTGGAGGCCATGGAGCCGTCCTCAGGCAACTTTGCTCCCATGGAGCTCTGGCTGCAGGAGAAGAGAGACATTGTGGTAGGATTTAAGGACAATTACATTTAAGTTAAAAAAATTTTTTTTTCTAATCTACTGGGGAGGCTGCTTAAAATCAATTGTTCATTTGGTTGATGTCAAATTCCCCCAAATTGTGGCATAAATTTGTACAAGTTTGTTAACCTTTTCGTACCTCAATTATCTTCATCCATGTGATATTATTAACAAAACCTATAATATAGACCCCTTGGAGGATAAATTAAATAATATAAAATATAAAGTTAACATAATACAAGTTTAATAAATATTTGTATACTTATATGGATGACATAAAGTAATTTCCACTTATTTTAACAGTAAAATTGCTATGTAATACCAAATAACAAGAAATTATTACATGTAATAGCTGCAAGTGTAAAACAGGGCTCAAGGACACAACCGATATTTCTCAGAATTATTTCTGATAATTTGGAATAATTTAGTTTCTAGTCACTGTGTACCATTATCTTTATAAAACTAAATACTGCTTCTATAACTTAACAAAAATAAAGCTACAAACCAGGCTGTAATATTACACAATATTATTAATAAATATAGGCAACTGTTTATTCTCTCTAGATGCAAGTTCCTGTGAAAATAAAATATAATAATTTAATTTAGAAAAAAATATAACCTTGTGTTTAATTTGAGACTTGTATTTACTGGAAAGACCTAGAGAATCATTGTTGATAATTATCAATATTATCTAACCATAGCCTGCCTACCTATTTGGGTAATAAATGTAATCTTAGACTTTTTGAAAGATTTTGGCCAATTTTAATTTTGTGGTAGATTTGAAAATTAAGTTTCTTTGTAAAGAATGAGTTCATATATATGTACAGAATGTCTCTTGTTTAATTGATTTTTTGGAGAGAGAAGGGAGAGAGACATCTATGTGCCCTGACCAGGGATCAAACCCTCAACCTCTGTGTATTGTGATGACACTCTAACTAAACAAGCTATCTGGTCAGGGTGTTAGCAATTTCTTATTCTCAAAGTTAATTTTTCCTGAGCAGTTCCCAAAAAATTATCAGATAATTAAAAATAAAAATAATGGAAGAATAATCATACTTACAAAACAATTTGATTATATAATTTTTTCTGCTTACTTTTGTTTTTTAAAATGTTAGCCTTTGCACATTATGCATACATTGTATATAAAAAGTTCTTTTGGTGTCTACATTTTCAATTACAGAAATTTTATTTTATTTTATTTTTAAAATTAAATTTATTAGGGTGATATTGGTCACGACATTCATATAGATTTTAAGTGTACATTTCTATAACACATGATCTATAGAAATGAATATTTATTACAAAACCTAATACTTAAGTTTAAATACTTTATGCAAATTAAATTTATATAATTAGGAGTTTATTCTCCCTTCTGATATTAAAATACAGATCTTTTAAATATTTTTTTTCTTCTCTAGAAGATAACTTGTTTTTTAATTACATTAGAAAGGGCATAAATTAGACATAAGCAAAGGGTATCTTTTATTGTTCTATATCTCAAAAGGTCATAAAATATTTGGTTTTGAAGGGACTTTTGCAATCACTAATCCAAGCTCTCCACTTAACAATAAAGGAAAACAATGTCTCCAAAAGTGACTTGCTGAAAGTCAGAATAGCCATTGGCATAGCTAGAAATGGGAATTAGCCTTTTTTCATTTACAGGTTGAGAAAAAAAAGTATACATTTTCTTATATGTAAAATTTCTAGTGATTAACAAAGTTGTAACCAAACACCTCTGGAATAGAAGTGTTGGTGGCAGAAGGGTGTTGGGCGGGTGTTACTAAGGCAAATTGGTTTAATGGTGCCTCCACTAAGGCTGCTGCATAACGTGGGTTTCCCTTATCCAGCCTGCCATTTCAGCCACAACTAGAAACAATAAAATGGCAAGGTAACTATTTTGAAATTCATTAGTTTCTCAGTGAAATGAGTGCTCCCTTATTTTAAGTGAACAGCGATGATACTACTTTATTTTTTGATATATGGGTTTATTTCAATTAAGTTATATGTAGGGTTAAGAAAATGAGAAATGTAACCATCAGTAAAACACTATTAGTGCAACAGGTCTCAGTGTAGCATTGAGCATGTGGCAATTTTGCACTGTTAGAATTAAACATTATATTTAAATGAAAGAAAGAAACACAGTTCTAGTGTTATAAATAACATGAAATTGTGGTTTTGTAGGTATTTGAGAAATGAGATGTGACTTAAATTCCAGGAGATGATCTACATCAGTGAACATGTGGAGACAGTACACTGTATTTCTCAGGGTTGGAGTCAAGCGTTGAGATTAGACAAAGAGAAAGGGCTTCCTCACTTTTTCCATTGGAGCCTCATTTTGGTTTTGTTTTCTCCAAGCTTTTCATTCAATTATCTTTCCTGTATAATCCCCCAAATTGTGTTACTATCCAGATTCCAGGTTATTTTAATTTAGTTTATGTATTTTCAATTCTGTAGCTTAAAAATGTCATAATTTTCTTTAATAGCCAAATAACCTAATCTAAGTTTCCTTTTTAGATGACTTAGTGAATTATGCTAATTTATTAAATTATTTTCCCTCCAAGGATTTCTGAAAAATCTTTGAAAGGTACGTTCACATTCTCTAAAAACCTCGTGTTTGACACCACCGTGCTTGCTTCTACTCTACTTAAAAATAATGCTGATAAATGGCACGTACTCCATCCCAGCTCAATAGAAGAATCTTAGCAAGCTCTGATGCTTGAACTTGTCCCACCAGCAGTGCTTAAAGATTTGGCTATTCAGATTTGGCTATATCTCCTTTATTCATCATAGACAGAACTAGGAGAACACCAGAGAATTTGCCTAAAACTCTGGTTTTGACTTTATGCGTACCATGACCTCCAGATTCTGAACCTCTTATTAGAGAAAAAGCCTCTGAGTTTGATTTACTGTAATGTCAATGACATGATTACATTTTTTTGCAGACAGCAGAGATTGGTTCAAATAGTACTTTTTTTGCCATTCACATAATCATAGCATGAAAGCAAGCCAATTATAGTGTATTGAATTCTTAAATGATACAGAAAATGAAGTGATCAAAACATTGTTTGGGGTTATTGTTAAACCCACTGAGTAGAAATAATGCTGTATATTATTGAACTTCCACATAAGAAAGTATTGCAGTACAGTGATAACAGGGAATTAGAGTGCAGACAATTAAACATGCTTGGGGATAATAAATTTGCTCACAAGTAGCTCTAAGTAGCCTTTCTTCCTTTACTCCCATTAATAGCTGATTTTCTGGTCAGGTACACTATTGATCCATTTGCACTGAAGTCATTTCTTCCTCATTAGCTTTCCAAACTTTTCTTTGCCTCAATTTTCCTCAGATACAAAAGCCTCACAAGATTATAGAAGAGTTGTTGCTTAGCAACATTCTCATTCCTATAACTGTAATGGTTCAAAGAACAATGTCACCTTTTTTATTTTGTGAAGTTAAATATTTTCTTATTCCTAATATTTACTCCATTTAATCACCAAAGTAAAATATTTAGTTATTTTTAATTATATCTTTCTTACACGAATAGTTTCAATTTTGTAATTGTTCATAGCTGTACGGAGACAGAATAGTGGTTTATATCTTTTAGATACATATCCAGAAACTTAGTCCTGGTTAAAAAAAAAAAAGCAATAGCAAGAAGAAAATTGTTTTTTCTTTTTTTTTAATTCTTAAAATCTCTTTTCACACTTGAAAGAAATTTTGGCACTTCTTGTAGCAATAATAGCTATAGCTATCTAGTATTGGACAGTTTGGAAGTTCATAGGCAAACAAATTTCCTGTAGTAAGTTTCTGTAATAACAAAAAGATACTTTATAAATTCTGTTTTTCACTCACACCTGTATACCAATATTTTGTACTGGCATGTTGAAATGTATTCTATGTGTTTTGTCTATATTTAAATATACCACTCACAACAATTAAAAGATATTTCAAAATGAATACACAGTGATAAAAAAAAGAAGCATTTGATTTTTTTTTATTAAACAAGAAAATCAGAAAAGGAAACAAGAAGTCAAAGAAAGTTTTTTCATTATGCAGATGAGATGCAAAACCAACTTTTATTTCACTGATGAAAATGCACTATACAAAAGGCTGAAAGTACTGGAGTATCTGCACATTTCCTGATCCCTTAATTTTTTTTGAGCAGTGTATAATTTACAGATATACATAAATATATGATGTTCTATGATTACAACATATTTTTATAAAAACTCAAAACCGATGCAAGATTGAGAAATAAGACTAAAAAAGATCAATATAACACTTATAGCACTTTCAAGAAAATAAAACATATTCTGTTTTAAAAAATATTGCATCTATCACTGGGGACAGAACAGAGCATCTAGTACATTCTCTTTCCTTATTGCAAAATAGATGTCAAGAAACTTAAGTCTTCAGAATTTGGAGTAAAAGCATTATACTAATACCCTTAACATTATGAACTTGAATACAACTGATTGGAATGTAGAACAATTCAGAAAATATTTTAATTAAGTAATTATGAGAAATAAAGACAGAATTTTCTTAAATAATTTAAGAGATAAATCAATTATAAAATTATAATAAGTATCCTTGATTTGTATTTGGGGAGAGATTTTATATGTGAAAATCTAGATTCCCTTAATAAAGTGATTTAAATGTTTCCTTTTTTATAGTTAATTTATTTATCTA
This sequence comes from Saccopteryx leptura, assembly GCF_036850995.1. Taxonomy (NCBI): domain Eukaryota; kingdom Metazoa; phylum Chordata; class Mammalia; order Chiroptera; family Emballonuridae; genus Saccopteryx; species Saccopteryx leptura. Next base: position 92,098,735 of record NC_089504.1, on the reverse strand, counting down.
TCTATCATCTATCTATCTATCTATCTATCTATCTATCTATCTATATCTATCTACCTACCTATCCATCTATCAATATCTATCTATCATTTGTCTTTCTGTCTATCTATCTGAGATAGAGTATGTGGTAAAACAGCTTAATAAAGAAAGTACATCTTGCAAAAGGAGGACCACTGTGCTGTGGAATAGCCCAATCTCTGTCTCACTACTTTACACATAAACTCACTTTCACTTTAAACTCTAGGAGGCTGATTTTTTAATTATTTCCTTTATAAAGCCAAGAACACACAGTGGGTCATGGACTCTGGGACACCTGTATTATCTTGTCTCTATTTATTTTATTTCCATACCATATATACTAGGTGATAGAGGGAATCCATAGTTCTGCACCAAAATTGCTCTTGTGAGATGACTTCCTTGTAGGTTGTAGGAGGAAATCTTGAATCAGTTCTCAGAGCTGACTACAGACCAAGGCATAATCATTCTCAGCACCTCATTATTTGTTAAAGTTAGTGTCATTTTGAAAAAGAAAGGGGATAAAATATGTTTTCAGTATCTAGAATTTGCATCCTTATTTTAATTATATAAGGGTTAGATTAGTTTTGCTATCAACATTATAAGAATTTACATATAGCTCTGAAATTAACCACATTTACATTTCTTTATTGTTCCCTACTAGGTGACCAAGGATGTATATAATTGTGCCTGGAGAAGAAATAGCTCTTGTCAGACATGTTCTTTGTAGTGTTGAGGAAAGTCATAGGAATACCACAAAACTGTCAACAGAGCAAGGTATAACTGAATGGCAATTACCAAGATTTTGGACATTTTATGTGAAAAGTTTGTCCTTTAGATGGTATATTAGTTTTCTAGGCATGTTGTAACAAAGTGGCACCAACTTGAAGACTTAAAATAATGGAAATTAAATTCATAAAGTGCTCTTTATAACTAAGGTCCATGAGTTTAGTACCTATGTTTTCTTCTATGTAATTTATTGTTTCAGGTCTTATATTTAGGTCTTTGATCCATTTTGAATTAACTTTAGTACAAGGGAACAAACTGTAGTCGAGTTTCATTCTTTTGCATGTGGCTTTCCAGTTTTCCCAGTCCCAGCACCATTGGTAGAAGAGGCTTTCTTTTCTCCATTGTGTGTTGTTGGCCTCTTTATCAAAGATTATTTGACCATATATATGTAGTTTTATTTCTGGGCTTTCTATTCTGTTCTATTGGTCTGAGTGTCTATTTTTCTATCAATACCATGCTGTTTTGATTATCTTGGCTCTATAATATAATTTGAAGTCAGGTATTGTAATGCCCCCAGCTTTGTTCTTTTTCCTTAGGATTACTTTGGCTATTCAGGGTTTTTTATGGTTCCATATAAACCTGATGATTTTTTGTTCCATTTCTTTAAAAAATGACATTGGAATTTTGATGGAAATTTCATTAAATTTGTATATTGCTTTGGGTAATATAGTCATTTTGCCTATATTAATTCTTCCTATCTAAGAACAAGAAATATTTTACTATTTCATTGTATCTTTTTTGATTTCCCTTAACAATGCTTTGTAGTTTTCATTACATAGGTCCTTTACATTGTCTGTTATGTTTATTCCTAGGTATTTTTTTTTGTTGCAACCATGAAGGGGATTATTTTTTTGAGTTTGTTTCTGATGTTTCATAGTTGGCATATAGGAAGACAATAGACTTTTGTATATTAATTTCGTATCCCGCAACTTTACTTTATTGGTTTATTCTTTCTAGTAATCTTTTTGTGGAGTCTTTGGGGTTTTTGATGTATAGAATCATATCATCTGCAAAAAGTGAAACCTTTACTTCTCCTTTCCCAATATGAATGCCTTTTATTTCTTTCCCTTGTCTGATTGCTCTGGCTAGAACTTCCAGCACTACGTTGAATAAGAGTGGAGAGAGTAGACAACCTTCTCTTGTTCCTGATTTTAGAAGAAAAGTCCTCAGTTTTATGCCATTTAATATGATGTTAGCTGATGGTTTATCATAGATGGCCTTTATTATGTTGAGATATTTTCCTTCTATACCCATTTTGTTGAGGGTTTTAAACATAAAATGCTTTTTTATGCATTTTATCGAATGCTTTTTCTGCATCTATTGATAGAATCATATGGTTTTGGTTCTTTGTTTTGTTGATACGGTGTATTACGTTAACCAGTTTACATATGTTGAACCATCCTTGTGATTCTGGGATTAATCCCACTTGATTATGATGTATTATTTTTTTAATGTGTTATTGTATTCTGTTTGCTAGTATTTGACTCCAAAGGCAAGGGAAGTGAAGGCAAAGATAAATGAATGGGACTACATCAGACTAAGAAGCTTTTGCACAGCAAAAGAAACTGACAACAAAACAAACAGACAGCCAATTAAATGGGAGATGATATTTTCAAACAGCACAAATAAGGCCTAACATCCAAAATATACAAAGAACTCATAAAACTCAACAACAAACAAACAAACAATTCAATAAAAAAAATGGGAAGAAGACATGAACAGACACTTCTCTCAGGAAGAAATACAAATGGCCAACAGATATATGAAAAGATGCTCATCTTCATTAGCTATTAGAGAAATGCAAATCAAAACTACAATGAGATACCACCTCACACCTGTTAGATTAGCTATTATCAATAAGACAGGTAAAAACAAATGTTGGAGAGGCTGTGGAGAAAAAGAATCCCTCATCCACTGTTGGTGGGAATGTAAAGTAGTACAACCATTATGGAAGAAAGTGTGGTGGTTCCTCAAAAAATTAAAAATAAAACTACCATATGACCCAGCAATTCCTCTACTGGGTATATACCCCCAAAACTCAAATAAACTGGTACGTAAAGACACATGCAGCCCCATGTTCATTGCAACATTGTTCACAGTAGCCAAAACATGGAAACAACCAAAAAGCCCTTCAACAGATAATTGGATAAAGATGTGGTACATATATACTGTGGAATACTATCAGCCATAAAAAATGATGACATAGGATCATTTACGACAACATGGATGGACCTTGATAACATTATACTGAGTGAAATAAGTAAATCAGAAAAAACTAAGAACTATATGATTCCATACATAAGTGGGACATAAAAATGAGACTCAGGGACATGAACAAGAGTTTGGTGGTTAACAGTGGGGGGGAGATGAAGGGGTGGGAGTAGGGAAGAGGCACAAAGGAAACCATATAGCAGGTGATGTAAGACAATTTGACTTTGGGTGATGGGTATACAACATAATCAAATGTCAAAATAACCTGCAGATGTTTTCTCTGAATCTATGTACCCTAATTAATGTCACTCCATTAAAATTAATAATAAAGAAAAAAACAATGGAAATTATTTTTTAGCATTTCTGGAGGTTAGAAATTCAAAAACAAGGTGTCAACTGTATTGTGCTCTCTCTGAAGCCTCTGGGGAAGGATCCTTTCTTTCCTTTCTAGCTTGTGGTTCTCCCCCCCCCCCCACTATTCCCTGGATTGTAGCAGCATTGCTCCACTGTCTGCCTCAGTCTTCACATGATGTTCCCCTGTGTCTCTGACTTCACATGACCATGGTAACATAAAAATGCCAGTCGTGTTAAGTTGGGACCTTACCCTACTTTAGTATGATTTTGTCTTAACTAATTAAATCTATAAAACCCCTGGTTCTTAAAATCACATTTTAAGGTACTGGGTGAAAATTAAGACTTCAGTATATCATTCTGGAAAACAGAATTCAACCAGTAACAAATGGCGAACGTCACAGAACTGGGAGAGACCAAGAGCTGGGAAGCTTTGACTAATGGTACTCAGAACTGCCTCAGAAAAAATGAAGGCTATGGGCTATGATGTTCAATTGTAAGTTTTTAGGAGCCAGCCACTGAAGACTGATACTCTAAAGCAACCACATGAATGAGAAAATGAAAAAAAAGTTAGTGTGCTTATTCAGAAGGGACAGGCTCAGAAAAGATTCGGCAAATACCCTATAGAATTATCTAAGGGAGAATCCATTTTCTTACCTTTCTGTGCTTCTGAAGGCTGCTTGCATTCTTGGACTTGTTGTCCTTTCCTCCATCTTCAAAGCCAGCAGCTAACCATCTTCCAGTCTCCTCTGGTTCTGACAATGATTCTCCTGTTAGGTTGCTGAAGGAGGGATGCACAAGGCCTGACGAGTTTTTAAGAACTTTATTTATGTATCTGCGAACTAATGGGCTGAGATTCCAGTGGTGTCAGTTCCAAAAGGTGAAAAACCTCAGCCTACTAAGACTGAATTTGGCTGCATTTTTCATCACAGGGAGAAAACTTTTGTTACCTGTGGCAGTTAAACAATGGAGGGCTTGGTGATTAATAACCAAGCAACGGAATGTTTGATAAGTAAGGTGGGGGGGATGACTAGCTGGCAAGAAGTCCAAGGGTCAGGAGGTGGAGGTAAAATATCAATCAGGACTGTTCAGGTGGAGAGATGAGGGAACTGCCCTGGTACCTGGTCACATAAAGTTCAACCTGGCTGGTTGAGGCTTTTGGTAGGGAGTCCTGGACCAGAATCTCACATTTCCTACCTCCCTTTTCAACAATAAGAAGCTTGTGATTATATTGTCCCAACCCTCATAATCCAGGATAATCTTCCCATTTTATTATCTGCTAATGAGCAATTTTAATTATATCTTCAACCTAATTTTCCCTTCTCATGGAACATTGTATATTCACAGGTTCTGAGGATTAGGACATGGCTCTATTTTTTAATTTAAAAATTTTATTTGAATTTATTGGGGTGACATTGGTTAATAAAATCATGTATGTTTCAGTAGTACAATTCTATAATACATCCTCTGTATATTGTATTGTGTGTTAGCCACCCAAAGTCAAGTCTCTTTCCATCACCATTTACACCCTTTACCTTTTTCTACTTCCCTCATTCCTTTTTTTGGAAAGAAGATATCATTTTTCTGCCTTCAACATTGAAAAAGGAAAGGAAAAAGATTCTCCCTTGGAGCCTCCAGGAAGGAGTGCAGCCCTGCTAACACTTGATTTTATCCCAATGAGACATATGTCAACTTTTTGACTTGCATAAGTGTAAAATAAATTTGTGTAGTTTAAATTACAAAGTTTGTGGTAGTTTTTTACATTAGAGATTGAAAGCTAATACAGACACTAATGCAGTGTAGAATTAATTCAATGATGTATGCCTGGAAGTATGGGCACTTCTCAGATTACACTCCTACCTCATTTTATTGCTCTTCATTTTATTGCACTTCACAGATTATTTTTACACTTTTTTTGCTGAACATATATACATTTTATTATTTTTAAATTTTTAAAATTTTAATTTATTGTGTTGACATGTTTAAAGTGTTCCACTCAATATAACATCCTCTACACACCCCATATTTCCTCACACACCCCACACAAAGTCTTTTTACCCTTTTTCTGCCAGCTCCATCCCCCCTTTTCCCTCTGGGAATGGCTACTCTGTTGTTTGTATTATAAGTTATGTATGTATAATTTGAATAATCTCTTCACCTTCTTTGATATTATCTCTTCTTCCCCCTTCACTGTGACACCTGTCCATCTGTTCCCTGTGACCTTATGTATGATTTTATTTTGTCTGTCAGGTTATTGTGTTCTTTAGATACAACATGAGTAGATTCTCTGCCTGGCTTGCTTCACTTAGCGCACTTAATCTCCAGGTGTATCCATGCTGTCACAAAAGGTAAGATAAGATTGTCTTTTTCACAGCTGCATTTTATACTGTAAAACTACCACAGCTTTTTTTTTTTTTTTTTTTTTTTTTTTTGTATTTTTCTGAAGCTGGAAACGGGGAGAGACAGACAGACTCCCGCATGCGCCCGACCGGGATCCACCCAGCATGCCCACCAGGGGGCAACACTCTGCCCACCAGGGGGCGATGCTCTGCCCCTCCGGGGTGTCGCTCTGTTGCGACCAGAGCCACTCTAGCACCTGGGGCAGAGGCCAAGGAGCCATTCCCAGCGCCCAGGCCATCTTTGCTCCAATGGAGCCTCGGCTGCGGGAGGGGAAGAGAGAGACAGAGAGGAAGGAGAGGGGGAGGGGTGGAGAAGCAGATGGGCGCTTCTCCTGTGTGCCCTGGCCAGGAATCGAACCCAGGACTTCTGCACACCAGGCCGACGCTCTACCACTGAGCCAACCGGCCAGGGCCTACCACAGCTTTTTTATCCATGCATCCACTGATGAACACCGGGGCTGTTTCCAGATCTTGGCAATTGTAAACAACACTGTGAGAAACATGGAGATGCATATCTTCTTTTGAATTAGTGTTTTGGGATTCTTAGGATATATTTCTAGAAGTAAAGTAGCTAGGTCATAAGGCAATTTCATTTTTAATTATTTGAGGAAATGTCATATTGTTTTCCATGATGGCTACATGACTCTGCATTCCCACCAGCAATGCAGAATTGTTTCCTTTATTCATACCCTCACCAGCACTTGTAGTTTGTTGATTGTTAATGAAAGTTTTTCTGACAGGTCTTAGGTGACATTGATTTGTGGTTTTAATTTGCATTTCTCTAATGATTAGTGGCATTGAGCATTTTTTCATATGCTTATTGGCCATCTGTGTGTCCTCTTTAAAGAAGTGTTTATTCAGGTATTTTGCTCATTTTTAACTGGATTTTTACCTTCCTGGTGTTGAGTTTTAGAAGTTCTTTATAAATTTTGTGATTAATCCTTTAACAAATGTAGTGGCAAATATGTTTTCCCATTGAGTGGATGTCTTTTTATTTTGTTAATGGTGCCTTTTGCTGTGCAAAAGCTTTATAGTTTGATATAGTTCCATTTGTTATTTGGTCCTTTACTCCACTTCCTCAAAGAGATGGATTAGCAAAAATATTGCTATGAAAGTCTCTACTGCCTATGTTTTCTTTCAAAATTTTTACGGTTTTGCAACTCTCATTTAAGTTTTTTGTCTATTTTGAGTTTATTTTTGTGAATGGTGTAAATTGGTAGTCTGGTAGTCTAGTTCCATTTTTTTGCATGTATCTGTCCAATTTTCTCAACGCCATTTATTAAAAAGACACTTTATTGCATTGTATACTCTTGCCTCCTTTGTCAAATATTAATTGATCATAAAGGTATGGGTTTATTTCTGCGTACTCTGTCTTGTTCCATTGATCCATATGCCTCTTCTTATGTCAGTACTAGTCTCTTTTTATTACAATAGACTTGTAGTATAGCTGGATATCAGGAAGTATGATACCTTCCACTTTGTTCTTCATTTTCAAGATTGCTGAGGCTATTTAGTTTCTTTTTTCATTTCATGTAAATTTTTGGAATATTTGTTCTAGATCTGTGAAGCTGCCATTGTATTTGAATAGAAATTGCATTAAATTCATAGATTGCTTAGGATTATATGGACATTTTAATGATTTTAATTCTTCCTATCCATGAACAGAGTATGTTTCCATTTGTTTGTATCTAATTCAATTTATTTTTTCAATGTCTTATAATAGTTCAAGTACAAGTCTTTGATCATAAATGGGTGCTAGATTTTATCAAATTTTTTTTCTGCATCTACTGATATGATCATGTGATTTTTATCCTTCCTTTTGTTTATATGATAAACTACATTAATAGATTTGTGAATATTGTCAGTCAGAGAATATAGTTTTGGGGTGTCAGTCTGTCCTGAATTTTTTTTACAGATTTCAGTAAGGTGTGGACACTAGCAGTCCACTGGGTATAGCCTCTGAAATCCAGAGGTTTGGTCTTCCCACATTCTGTTCAGTTTACTGAATGTCCCATGATTGGAAACACCAGTCATATTCTCAGGAAGTGGGAGGAAAAACTGCGGCCTCAACGCCAGAGAACTGAGTCATTATCACACCCCCTACGTCCTGGTTAATTCTCACAGGTCCCAGTCTCCACAGGGTGATCCAATACAGTGGGGAAGTTGCTCTCCCCCAGCGTGATGCCATATGGAGGGGACTGCTTCACCCAAGAAAGATGGTTTACGGTGGTATTGGAGAATGATTCAGTATAAGGGTTCTGGTTGTTGTCCCCCCCACTGCATCTCTCCCTATGACCACCAATATCACACTCTCTTTTCGTGACTCTAGTCCTTTGAGGCCTCCCTTTGCCAGAGCCCAGGGTAAGTGGCTGTGAACAAGATAAAAGGCTGTGGCCTTTTAAGAGAGGGGCATCTCTGAGAACTTCCATCTCTTTCTTGTTGACAGAAAGCTTGCCTCTTTTCATCACCAAATTCTATGTGGGTACCTCTTCTAGTCGCTGGTGCTCTAGGCTGGAGCGCCAAGCCTGGGGCTTAGGTTGAACACCTCTCAGAAAAAGCATCTCTGTATTTGAGAGTCCCTTTGAACCCTCAGCTAATGCTCACTCCTAGGAGTAGGGTGGTCCTTTTTGCATCTTTGCCCTGTCTACCAGTCTTAATGTTGCTTCTTTTGTGACTCCTTAGTTATAGACTCCTCTCCATTTAGTCTGAAATTTGTTTTTAAGGATAGTTGTTCTTAAATTTAGTTATAATTCCAATTTGGTCTTGGGAGGTGGCAAATGGAACTTCTGCCTATTTCATTGCCATCTTCATTGCCCCCCCCTTTTTTTACAAATTGAAACAAGATTCTCTACCAACAAAAATATTGTGAGTCACTTTGTTGACCTACTGTTAAGTAGGATATACAGTTATCAGGAGAAGAAAAGGGGAGTGGGGAATAAGAGTTTTAGCTTACTCACTGAAGAAGGGAGTCAACAGTCTTAAGATCTATGAAAATAAAATCACCAGATATTCATATGACCTTAAGACACTGTATGTTAGTCCCAATATCAGGGAAGGGGAACCTTGAAACCCTATATATTAGTTCAGATAACAGGGAACAAAGTCTCTAAGCTAAGAGTATATTAATTCCTAAAACCCCAACAGGTGGCACACTTAGACTAGCTGAATTTGCCCACTTGTGCCAAGTGTATAGCTTGCTTAATAAACTGCTTGCATTTCTTGAACCCTGCACCTTGTCTCTCATATAAATTCTTTCTCATGGGCATGACAAGAACTGAGGAATAAGAAGCCCCAGGACTTGGGTTTTCTCTGGTGACTAGTCTCTTTATTGTGGTGGAGTGGAATTGCACCTGCAGTATCTCTGAAGTAAACTTGTATCTGATTTCCTCAGAGTGTTTAAATTATTATTATTATTATTATTATTTTTTGGATTTTTCTGAAGCTGGAAACGGGGAGGCAGTCTGACGTACTCCCGCATGCGCCCAACCGGGATCCACCCGGCACGCCCAACAGGGGGCGATACTCTGCCCATCCGGGGCATCACTCTGTCGCGACCAGAGCCACTCTAGCTCCTGGGGCAGAGGACAAGGAGCCATCCCCAGCACCTGGGCCATCTTTTGCTCCAATGGAGCCTCAGCTGTGGGAGGGGAAGAGAGAGAGAGGAAGGAGAGCGGGAGGGGTGGAGAAGCAGGTGGGCGCCTCTCCTGTGTTCACTGGCCAGGAATCGAACCCAGGACTTCCGCATGCCAGGCCGACGCTTTACCACTGAGCCAACCATCCAGGGCTAAATTATTGTGTAAAACTAAAAAAAAAAAATCAATGAACTTCCTTTTAGAACTATACTATTCAAATTAAAACAAATAGGACAAAAATTTAAAAGAGGATTCTGGAAAAGAAAAAGAATGACAAAAATCATGCCTGGGTTCTTTCAGTAAGTTGTGAAATACTTAAACTAGATATTAGAATATTTTATCAGGGAATATAGTTTTTGCACTAAGACAGACCTGTGATTTCCAAACACTCATCCCAGCAGTAGTCTATGACAGATTTCTCACTGATCTGCTAGGCAGAAGGAAAAGCTTAATGTATTCACTTTAAAAAATTTGTTCTTTATTGGCAGTACACATTTTTGTTTATAAAGTATTGGCAACACTTCACTATTATAATTGTTGATATCATTATTATAATGTTACAGAAGGTGTTGAAATTAAACTGAATGTCTCAGGAGATCATTTAATTCCATACATTTCAATTTCTTTATCTGTAACTATGGTTTCTTCATGGTCCAGCTCTAGACTTCTTTATATGCAGAAAAAGATGTTACTATTTTGCATTTGTTTGTCAGCACACAGACAAATTCAAATATTTCCAGATGAATGTACTTGATTTATAGATCTCACTTGGAAAGTTGTCCTTTAAAAATGGTCATTAACACAGTAAATATAATTATAAATTATATCTTGTTGTGCCATTCCTATGCAAGTAAAAAAAATAATAGGACACTTTGTCTTCATGTAGAAACAGTCTACTCTCTTATCTCTTATTTTATCACCTTTTTTTCTGAAATCCTTGTGAATTTTGAATACAATTTTACAACACGAGATATTTCAGATCATCAAATTACTCAAATTTATGGAAACTGGATATTTGTCTGAGAAAATAGAAACTCTATTCTAGGCTCACTTTTCTTTCTTTAATTGCCTAATTTTTTTTACTAAAGGTATTTCTTCTTAGTTTACTAGTATAGATATTATGTATTTTTTAATAGTAGAATATTTACTACACATATCTTTAATCTTCAATATACTTTCATTGAGTGCTGGTTATTCATAAGGGTAAGTGCACTTTTTTTGCACTTTAACTAAATTAAAATATTAATGCATGAAGGACAAATGAGGATAGGTAATAAAATAACTAGAAGTCATTAAAATTGAATAATTTGTTATCTTTTAAAAAAAGAAAATGCACAAGTTATTGCTTTAGTCACTCACCCAACTACTATTTCAGAGATTGAGGTTAAGTTATGCGTTCATATTTCCAGGATTAAATAAATTATTAAGTATGATTGGATAAATCACAAATTTATGGATTTAGTAGATCTTTGCCAATCAAATATGCATTTGTATTCTAAATACCACATTGAAGGTTCACAATTTAACAGATCTACAATTAACCAGTCTATTCTTAGTACAAGAATTTTATAAGACTTTTAAATTTATTTTCTCGTATTTTCTATATCTAATAAATTTTACCTATAAAACCATATTTCATCTAGAAAACACTCATATTGAGATCAATAGTGCTATATAATCTTTAGTTCTTTATTTTACCACCTGTATACTTCCTGAGAGTATTAAAACCATATAGAAATATTCACCTGTCCTGTGGAGGTGCACTGGTTACAGCATTGACCTGGAATGCTGAGGTCACTGGTTCGAAATCAAGGCACATGTGGGAGCCGATACTTCTTATTCCCCCCTTCTCTCTCTCTTTTTCTCCCTTATCTCTAAAATGAATAAGTAAAATATTTTTTTAAAAGTAGGAAAATAAAATCATATAGAAATATTCATAAAAATATATAAATTCTGAAAATTTATTAATAATGCATTAATATGCTTAGATACTGGTTTTACTGCCAGTGTACTATAGAAGATTTAGAATTCCTCAGGTAATTTGTTTTGCTAAACATATATAGCTTAAAATTCAGACTAATAAAGTATTAAACTTTCCATCATCACTTTTAAAAAATAAATTCTCTACAGACCTTGAATGTGTGAATATTTCAAAGTAGAACCATTAAAATGCTTTCAAAAGTTATTAAAGTATTCCTCACTGCACATCCTTATAATTTTGAATTTTAGATTAGAATAACAATCATTGAATAAATGTCAAATTCCAGTTGCTCACCAGACTGTTTCACCCAAGGAACTTTTTACTCTAATGAAATGTGCGGGGCTAACCTACAAAAGTCTAGTACAGAAGAATGTATTTATGTAATGACTTTTATATGTATGTTAATGTATTAAATCAGAGGAAGCTGAGAGGTTTCAAGATGATGGGACATTTACTGACTCTTGCAAGTGAGAAACATTAGGCAAAATAAAAAATAATACCAAGTTTCAAAAGTAGAAATAAACATTGAGAATATGCTGATTTGCATAGGCTTATGGTAATATAGAGATCTGCTTCATGAAAGGGAATGATATGTTTTAGACGTTCATGAAAAATAAAATTAAAGTAGCTTGATGAAAGATTCTGAAAGTGAGACAAGTTTGTAAGGTATTTAGGATGCATGGTTTATTAAAAAACCTCCTTTTAGAGAGGGTAAATATAATATTAATATGTAACATTAATACTATAAATTACTATATTGCTATTACTGCATGGATATTAGTTATAATATTTCATATCAATTGATATAAATTTATTATATTATGTGCCAATTAATATACCAACAAATAATTTATAATAATGCAATAGAACATAATTATTTCATAATTCTAAATTCAAACTTTACCCATTTTTTTTTGGTTCTTACCTTTATTTGGAAGAATTGTAAATACCGAAGCTTTTAATTTGGTTTCTGTATAATTAGTGGTCTAGTTTTTGCATTTTCACAATGGCTTTACCAATGTCTTTTGGTGACTTGTGGAAGCTTGGTATGGGTGTGTATGTGTGTGTGTGTGTGCCATTTGGATGGTGTGTTCATGTTTAGAAGTTTCTTTAGTACATCAGATAAACTAATCAACTTAGACCTTAATTTCCAACCTGTATGAAGATCTCTAGATTGGGTGGTTTATGGTGACTCTTGGCTGCTTCAGTCCATAATTGATGAAAGTGTGTGATCTATTCTAACCCAGGCCTCTCTCCCCTAACTCAGCTACCACAGATTACACAGCCTGTAACCCTCAAATTTTTAGTCCAGGTACCAATCTTTACATTTTTATTAAATTTCAAAAGCTAAGCCAAACTGTTTTATTGTTTGTCCTATGATTTTGCTTAATTTGCCTGGAAGTGTTTGGAGAAGACACTATGCTTCATCATGTTCTAGCTAAAAGTTTTAGCTATAAAATTTCTATATCTGTCAAATCTTCAAGTTATTTCTTAGATATTGCTAACACCACCATGGTTATTTTTTATTTTATATATCATCTGTGAAAACACTGCCTGTATTATTTGAATTTATACTACATTTTTTCTTAATTGAGGACTCAGAGAAAAGTTATTTTTGTACATTTTCTATTTTCAGTTACAGTCACACAAGCAGGGAACAATCACAAAATTTGGAACAGGTTAAAAATAGAAAATATGATTGTTGTAAATTTGTTAATAAATAAAAAGAAAAAAATTATCTCTTATTCTGGAATAGTTCTTCATCTGTTCTTTGTATTTCCTGATCTTTAGATTTTTGGACAATATAGAGTATGTTTATAGGATGATCATAAATGTGGAGTTGCTTGATATTTTCTTTGGATTGATTCTCATCATATATTCTTAGCAGAATGTCATAGAAGTGATACAGTATTCTCTTCTGTGTGTCATATCAGCAGGCACATAATTTCTCCTATATTGATTATGTAAATTTTGTTACTTGGTTGAGGACCTGCCTGCATTCACCACAGAAAAATTACTATTTTTACTTTTTGAACTAATAAGTTTTACGTGAGGATACAATTTTAAAACAAATGTTTGTTTAAATTCTCCCTTCCTCTCATTTAGCTCTTAGATGACCCCAGAATAACTAATCAAAAACTTTGTCCAGCCTGACCAGATGGTGGCACAGTGGATAGAGCGTCAGACTGGGATGCCGAGGACCCAGGTTCGAGACCCTGAGGTCACCAGCTTGAGCGCGGGCTCATCTGGTTTGAGCAAAAAGCTCACCAGCTTGGACCCAAGGTCACTGGCTCGAGCAAGGGGTTACTCAGTCTGCTGAAGGCCCGTGGTCAAGGCACATATGAGAAAGCAGTCAATGAACAACTAAGGTGTCGCAATGCACAATGAAAAACTAATTATTGATGCTTCTCATCTCTCTCCGTTCCTGTCTGTCCCTGTCTATCCCTTTCTGACTCTCTGTCTCTTTAAAAAAATAAATAAATAAAATAAAATGGCCCATCTTTAAAAAAAAAACAAACTTTGTCTATACATGTATTTTTGATCTGTAAAATGATAAAATACCAATTACCTTTTATTGACCATTCTTGTTTGGTGTAAGTTTCTTAAAAGTTTATTTCTATCAAATCTTGTAAGGACCATTATGCAGGGGTTGGTGACATTATGGCCTTCTTTTCAGAAAAGGTTAGGAAACATAAAATGGTTAATAGCATGAAATTTTGGGCTATAACTTCCTTAAGTATGGTATAATTGTGAGACATATCATCCTATCTGACAAAGAACATGTATCAGTGATATTAGTTTGAATTGATGCTGCTTTGTTGTGGGAGTGTGGCCTAGTAAATAATGTATAGGATTTGAATTAACATTTTTTATGTCTAAAATTGCCACTATTTACAAGTGAGCGCTTAAAAACTGTTTATCCACTTTAGTGCAAAATATACCTTTTTGATTTATAGTAAAGAAATTGATTATAAGAATTTATTTATAAGTGAAGATAATCACCCCCATAAGTAGACTATACCCTAGCTATTAATTGTAAACAGTCTTGGACAATCTTAAAATTTGTGTGTACATAACTTTTGTTTTAATCATCTGTTCAGAAGCAAATAATAGCACCAGCTGACCCAATGCAGAGTTAATAATATGCACCTAATAAATATCAGTTAAATATTAAAATAATTAAATCATGGTCAAATGGTAAACCGCTGTATAGAATATAGGCTCTGAAAATGATATAAGAAATTCTTCCTGTATTTAAGGGATTTTAGAAAACAACTGCAAATATTTATGTCTAAAAGCTAATTGTGTTCATAATATAAACTTATACTTGCAGAAAATCAGCAGTTGGTTGTCTAAGAATGTATTCTAGCATAAAGTATTGAATGAATAGTGTCAACCTAGAATTGTTGTCACCAATTCAATGCCAACAGGAGTCCCAAACTTGGGGTGTGATTTGGAAAAAGAGACTTCATTCAGTGCAAACAGCTCAATTGAGAAATACCATGGCTGTGCAAAAGCTCAGTAGTGATACAGCTCAATTATGATACAGCACTGCTGTGAAACAGCGTGGGTGAAGTGGCTCAGGTCAGGCGGCCTCAGTTTTACAGCTCCAGCATTACAACTCAGGTGCAAAGTTGCAGCTCAGCTCTGATGTTTCATCTTCAGCTGATGTTGCAAAGTCAACTGGGAAAATGTGCTCTGCTGAGAGAGAAGTGAAGCTGGTTTATATAAAGAGCTACCAGCCCCCAGTCACTGATTGATTTGTTTTCATGCAGATCAGGATTACAAATCCTCACAGTTTGATTGGTTCAAAAGGCACTGTTCTAGTTGTTTGGATTGGAGCAGCTTTGATTGGTCAGTAAAGATGCAAATGAGAATACAGCTGTGAAGCCAATTGGATGGAGAAAGTCTCAGTCATATTGGTCTAATTTCAATCCTTGGAGCTCTCTTTTGAAGGTCAGCTCAGCTGGGAGAAAAACAGTGTAAGTGGCTTGGCAGCTCAGTCTGTGGCTTTTCCCTGAATCACAACGTGCATAATAGACCTCTATAAATAATAGCTGCTAGACTCTGGCTATGAATTTGAGCCCGATTAAAACCACAAGGAGTTCTTTTTGGCAGTTATATTTTTCTTGGGATTGAAAATAGGAATAGACACAGAGCTACACCTGGACCAAACACTGTGATTACTTACTTAAGTTTATGTAGGTAACTAATTTGGGAAGGAACATGTGAAGTAAATTTGGACAGAATTATACAACAGGAGTAGTTATAGAATGCAACAAAATATCAGAATCATCACAAGACAATTATAAAAACACTTGAAAGGAAAATGAGTAGAACCAATAAAATAAGAAAACATGTTAGAGAAAAGTTTTAATTAACAAAAATGTCTAAGAGGCTGGGTTGATAATCTTCCTCTTCTCTAATGAAATGGAACTCATCCAGGAGTCTTTCTTTGCTTCCCCTATTCTCATTAAAAAATAATTATGCTGAAGTAAAATGATACAGGACATTTTTTTAACTAAAAAAATAATACTTAAAAAATAGTTTTTATTGCTAACAAAGAAAATGCTAAACACTATTGTGAAAAAACAAACAAATTTAAAAGTGAATTCTTTCCAGAATGCTTAGATTGAGAATTATGGAACTCATGAAATACCATACGAAAGGGAAAATGTGAGTCTTAATCATTGTGTGTATGAGTCTGTACACACTGACAAACCCATATAGAATTAGTTTTTGGCTTTGTTCATCATCTACATTTGAAACTCATCTTAATTCAGTGTAGTTTAGGAAATTCTTATTCTTCATGAAAGAATTGCTTTAAAATCTATATTTTTAAATAAGCTACATTGTAGAGTCTCACTGTATAAGTTAGATCAGCATTTTTCAACAGGTGTGCTACAAGAATTTTTAAAATATGCAATATCTGACTATTTAGTCAGGGGCACTGACCTTTATTCCCCTTTAGATTGTCAAATTAAAAAATGACAGCAGGCAAAACAACAATAGCTGCCCACTGTGAATGGATCAATATTATACCTATTTTTTGTCAGATCAAAAAAATGATAATATATTTTTTGGAGCATGGCAGAATGTTAGTAATTAGTACAGGTGTGCCATGAGATTAAAAGAAAGGGTTAATCTTGATCCTATTCCAATTCTTAAAGAATTTAAATAGTTTTTCATCATTTCAATATATTTCTTCACAAGTTTTATCAAAATGTTGACTTTCGTACTTTCTTTAATAGCAAGAAATGACTAATATCTGAACAAATGAATAAATAAATTCCATCACCTTACAATATTTTGAAGTCCTAATCTCCATTTCTGTGAATGTGACTGTATTGGAAATATGGTCTTTGCCAATGATCAAAATACATAAAATACAAATATGTGTGTATGTGTGTGTGTGTATGTATGAAATTTAGCTACACGGACACACATAGTGAAGACAGGAGAATGCTATCTACAAGGCAAGAAATGTCTGAAGCAATTAGAAGCTAGGACAGACCCATGGAACACACTTTCTCACATTCCTCAGAGGAAGCAATCCTGCTGAAACCTTGGTTTTGGACATCTACCTTCCAGGGTGGTGAGACAATAGATTTTTGATGCTTAAACAACCTAGGTTTTGGTACTTTGTTGTGACATTTCTGGGAAACTAATTCAAGGCATACATACAAATTGCTAAGAAATAAACTACTTTAAAATTAAAGTTTAAAAATTGTAATTTCTGGGTTAGAATCCCTCAAAGAATTCCTCTGTCAATCTTCCACACCTTAGCAAATGCTTTTGATATGATTCATGGAAGGGATGCCAAGGATACTACAGAAAATATCTCCCTATTTAAGAGAAAACCTAAAAAATACAGTTCAATGTTATATAAAAGTTAGGAGTCTATTTAAGTTTATGTAATCAGCCTATAACATTCTATTTTTGAACAAGTCTCCAAATAAAGACTTTTTGAAATAAGTGTTGTGCCTAGCATATCTTCATCTGTTGTTTCACTGAATTCTTTTCTCAGCTCTTACATAATATATATATAATTTGCATATAAACCCCTATTTACTTCATAGTTATTTCTGGAACCATGGTCAATTTTGCTTTATATAATGAGTCAAACTTTTGTTCATTTTTTGCTATTTATAATTCACATAATTCCCCATCAAGCATTCTGGAAAGAAATAACTTTTAAATTTTTATTTGTCCTTTCCAAATAGTATTTAGCATTTTCTTTGTTATCAATAGAAACATTTTTAAATTTTTTTTAAGTATTATTCTTTTAATCAAAAAATGTTCCACATTATTTTACTTCAGCATATTTATTTTTTATTTTAGTGAGAGAAGGGGAGGCAGAGACAGACTCCTGCATGTGCCCTGACTGAGATCCACCCAGCATGCCTACTAGGCTGTGATGCTCTGCCTATCTGGGGCCCTTGCTCTGTTGAAACTGAAGCCATTTTTTAGCACCTGAGGCAGAGGCCATGGAGCCATCTTCAGTGGCTGAATTTGGTTTGCACTATATAAATTGTAAAGATACAGTTTACTCATGGAGTGAATGGGGTGAAGTGAGAGAAAGGACCATATAAACAATCTTTTAGCTTCTAGCACCATTTATTAACATAGAGTTGAACAAAAACAATGTCAGAATATCTGTAATATGTTTGTATATATATGAAATAAGAGATCAACCTACAATTTTTAAAATTCAGAAAATGGGATCAATCTAATTGATTTTAAAATAAAGAAATAGGCATCTGAACACTGAATTCAAGCATGAGGAAGATACACTATATACATTTGAGTATTGACTCATGCATGATTCACCACTGTAGAGCAGAGGATCAGGGCCACCTATTGAGGTACTCAGTTTTTTAAAGATTGCTAATAATAAAGTATATATGAATACTAAGAAAACTCAAAATACAAGACTACTTGAGGATATAGGAGAGAGTGAGACTTACCAAAGAAAGATATACTTAAATTATTTTATTTATTTATTTATTTGTAACAGAGACAGAGAGAGACAAAGAGAGGGATCAACATTGACAGGAAGGGAGAGAGATAAGAAGCATCAATTCTTTGCTGTGGTTTCTTAGTTGTTCATGGATTGCTTCTCATATGTGTTTTGACTTGGGGGGTTACAACAGAATGAGTGAACCTTTGCTCAGGTCACTGACCTTTGGGCTAAAGCCAACAAACATGGGGTCATATCTATGATTTCACACTCAAGCCAGCGACCCCATGCTCAAGCTGCTTAGCCTGCACTCAAGCTGGATGAGCTCACATTTAGGCCAGTGACCTTCTGGTTTCAAACCTGGGTCCTCCTCGTCCCAGTCCAATGCTCTATCCAGTGAGCCACCACCTGGTCAAGCTAAAAAAAATTATTATAAAAGTTTTTACACATAAAGAAAAGTAGAAAGACAAATACAATAAATGCCCATGTCTTTCTAACCCTGTTTCAAATTTTTAACATAAGGCTCACATTGTTTCACCCATACTTTCTATGTTTTTTCTCCTCTCTCAATCCCAGTTGGTCCTTCAAAGAAAATATCAAAAATCTAATTGTTTCTTCTATAAATACCCAAAAGTTTGAAATCTTGAGAAAGTAAATAAAAATAAGATCTAGAGCACAGTAAGTGCCAGGAAAGTTTTGAAATAAAAAGTTCACTGTAGAAACTTAAAATTATAGAATATTTCTACAGGATTAAGAGCAGATATAAGAGGAAAAATAAGGCCCTGGCAGATTGGCTCAGTGATAGAGTGTTGGCCTGGCATGTGAATGCCCCGGGTTCAAAGTTGGCCTGGGCATTGAGGATGGTTCCATGGCTTCCACCTCAGGTGCTAAAATGGCTCTGGTTGCAACAGAGCAATGTCCCAGATGGGCAGAGCAGCACCCCCTGGTGGGCTTGCCGGGTGAATCCTGGTGGGGTACATGCAGGAGACTGTCTGCCTCCCTACTTCTCACTTAAGAAAAATAAAAATAAGAGGAAATATTAATCGCTATTTTTGAAAAGATAACTTCTATTATTTATATAAAATATAACATTTTTATTATGAACAATAAAAATATCAAACAAAAAATGCAGTATTGACCTGATCAGAAATGAGGTTGATGTATATGTGAATAGACTATTGTTTACAGTATAAATATAGATAAAAAGAAAGTTGATGATTGTATTTCTTAAAAATTTCTCTGCCTTTTCTGAGAGTTTAATTATGTCAATGTCATTCCATAAATTTTAATTTTTTCGTAATTACTTTCTTACAGTTTTTATAAACTAAATTGACATTTACTTGCCTTTTGTAAATATAATCACCTTTCTAAAAATTAATGAGTAGAAAATTTCTTTAGAAACCATTTTTTTAAAGTGAGGAATGACTCCTTGCTAAAGTAATGAGATAGATACGTAGATGTAAAGATATATAGATAACTGCCCTGGCCGGTTGGCTCAGTGGTAGAGCATCAGCCTGGTGTGCGGAAGTCCCAGGTTCGATTCCCGGCCAGGGCACACAGGAGAAGCGCCCATCTGCTTCTCCACCCCTACCCCTCTCCTTCCTCTCTGTCTTTCTCTTCCCCTCCTGCAGCCAAAGCTCCATTGGAGCAAAGATGGCCCGGGTGCTGGGGATGGCTCCATGGCCTCTGCCTCAGGTGCTAGACTGGCTCCGGTTGCAACAGAGCGATGCCCCCTGGTGGGCATGCCGGGTGGATTCCTGTCGGGCTCATGCAGGAGTCTGTCCGACTGCTTCCCCGTTTCCAGCTTCAGAAAAATACAAAAACACAAAAAACAAAAACAAAAACAAACAAAAAAAAGATATATATAGATAAGTAGATCCATGAAATTTTAAGTTGAAATTGAGTTATGAAGAATTTATACACAAACATACATCACATATTTAGGATGTACTATTGCAGGGACAAGGGACATTAGTTAAGCAGGAATATTATCATTTTCCTAGTTCCTTCACTGCCTGTATTAGATCTGCAAAGAGGTTACACACTGGGATAATAAACTCTCTCCCTCAGTGTCTCATGCTCATCTTATTCTGAAGACCCTAAGGTTTTCCTCCTCCCTGGTATGGTGAGACTAGCCATCGACTTACTCAGCTAAGAATGAGTCAGAATCATAAAGAATTTTGTATTAAGCCACATAGTAATGATTTTATTAGATTTGTCATCTGGAATAAGATTGAAGTAAGAGACACACACTAACATTATTGATTCACTAGAAGATGTAAGTTAAATGGGTATCTATTTTTGAGTAAAAAATATTATAATAAAGAAAAACTGAACTGTTTTAAATTGGGGATAGACTTGGTAAATGTTGATGTTATTTCATTTTGTATATTGCTTCAATACATGCATTTTTATTCACATATTTGTATATATGTAGATTTTAAAGATATGCAGAAGGTAAAATTACAATCATGTTTTTAAAATTTCTATCTTATGTTATAAATTAAATAGTCAAGTCATTCCAAGGTTGTGTCTAGGTTGAAAATTCTAGGTGTCTTTGTGATAATACTTAATTTTATTCCTCTAATATGTACATACATTGAAAATTTTAAAACATTTAAAATAGATGTGATGAAGAAAATTTTTAAATAGTATAGAAAGACAATAAAGTTTAAGGCCACATATAATTTAACTCAAATTACTCTGTGACAACAAATGCTACATAATCTGTTATAACCTAAGTTTTTCCCACAATTTTTAAGATTTTCCTTACCCTTATTGGTACATGGAGACATACAAATTTTTCTTTTCTCTCTCAAAATATATTGATAATTACTGTTAAACAGTGTCTGTAAATAACAAAAAGAAATTATATTCTAGTAACCATTATCAATCAAAATTTAATATGCTGAGATCCAATTACTGATCTGGTTAAAGTGAATATTTTGTTTCAATCTGGAATGAGAACTCAGAATTGACCTTTGTAGAAATCTTACAGTGGATTCAAAGGGTGTTTTTGGACACACAGCAATTTGCATATCAAGAGAATCGTATTAAATGAGTGTAGGGTCTTCTAGTAAGAGAGAAATAGCTTCTTTCAAATGAAACAACCACAAATAACCCTTATAAACTTTGGACAAATTATTAAAACAAGAAAAAATACAGCTAAATGAAGGCATCAAAGATCCATTAAACTGTATGTAAACTGGAGCACAATGTATATGTGAAAGAAAGAAATAGCAGTTATTGACTTTCTCATTTTCTGTGGATTTTTCCCAGAGTGAAAGCCTCAGTTAGTGTTCTGTACAATTTGTGTAGAAATATAATAGATATTGATATAAATAATATTTTCTCAGTGTGGAAGTGTGAATGGTTATCTCCAAAAACTGTAAATCACATCTTGATTTTTTTGAACTCGTGAATATCACCCTGTATTTTAAAAAAGGGTCTTTAAAGATACAAATAAGGATTTTGAGAATTGATAACCCTGGATTATCTGAATAGGCCCTAAATTCAATTCAAATATTCCTGTAAGAGACATGCAGCACAGAGAAACACAAACATAGAGGAGAAACAATGTGAAGACAAAGACAGAGCTTGAAGTGCTATTATCATAAGTCAGGAAACTCCAAGACGTACTTAGAGCCATCAAAGTAAAAGAGTCCAGATATGGGTTATCACTCTGAGACTCCTGGGAGAACATAACCCTAATGATTCCTTTTTCTCCTACTTTTCTACTATTGATGACTGGAGTTGTCTTTAACTCTGCTCTGCTGATTTTGCAGTGACCCACACCTGTAATAAAAATCTGGGATTTCCTTAGATAGATATATCAAATTCATTTGAAAGCAATATTCTGATTCAGTTTTCAGTAAGCCCACAGCTCCTTCTTTCTATTGTGTGTGTGTGTTAGGTGTCCACGTGTGTGTTAGGTGGTGGCATGCCATGATGGGTGTTTGGTTGGGCTGTGTGTGTGGAGGGGAAAGTGGAAGTCAACTGATCCAAATGTTATTACTGTTATCCAAGGGCCTTTATACACACACACACACACAAAAAAAAAGTCTGGACTCAGTGAGTTAAGTACACTGTTTTTCTCTTTTTCTCATGCTATAATATATTTTGTTGTTTAATATAGCAGTATGATTTAAAAGCAGTGTATTTGATTTTGAGTCCCTGCTTAGCCATTCACCAACTGTATATACATGGAAGATGTTTTAATGTTCTTGTGATTCAGTTCTTTTATATGTAAAAAAGGTAAAAAGAAGTATTTATTTCATAGCCTTTTTAGGATTTCATGATAAAATATATACATTTTCAGTACAGTATATGTTATAGTATAGTATGTGCCAATTTTTCTAATGTATACCAGAAA
This sequence comes from Saccopteryx leptura, assembly GCF_036850995.1. Classification (NCBI taxonomy): domain Eukaryota; kingdom Metazoa; phylum Chordata; class Mammalia; order Chiroptera; family Emballonuridae; genus Saccopteryx; species Saccopteryx leptura. The sequence goes on along the minus strand of NC_089504.1, from coordinate 92,076,027 downwards.
AAAATAATAAGTAATTCTTATTATTCTTTTAAGAGATTTCTAAGCTGTCTGTACTTACTTTTTAAAATACAACTATATTTGTTTTCTTATTATTTGCAAGTTACCGTATAAGAATTGTTCACAATTAGTCAAATCCATGGCTTACTTCAACTAAAAAGTTTGTGATAAAAATATCAAGTGAAATTTTATAAAGTATCATGACTTTCTCTTCTACTGGTGACTTCAAGAACTTGGCACACACTACCAAATATTGTATTTTATATTAGGGAGTCATCAGAGTCTCAAATGAAGGAGTTTTTCCAAAAGCTTATAAATCCTTCCTTAATTTCATCCTAGACTAAGTTGGCAGGATATCAATTTTAATGACTGTTTAATAAAAATCCAATGGTTATTTCAGTAAGTCCGATGGTTTAATGCCACTTACTAACTATGAACAATGGGGAATTTCAGTCTCATAAAAAAAGACAGTAATTTCTACCTCATGGAGTAATTTTGAGATTTAAATAATTAATTGCACGTACAATCTGACATGCTTTTTGCCTCAGAAATGGTAGTTATTTTTAGTCTGTAGTTATTTGTGTTACTTTTATTTTTAAGTAACGGTTTTTTAATGCGTTTTGTTGTTTCAGCATTTGATTAAATAAACATTTATGGCTTAATGGATTTTAATCATATTTTTTTAGTATTTTAAGCTAAACAAAAGATATTTTAAAGATTGTTAATAACTTATTAACAAGTAAAACATTACCACAGTGTAAAAACCACAATTGCTAGCACCACTCTGCACTTTGTGGTGAAGCATATGGTCACTGGGTAATAAAATGCTGCACTGTCCCAAGGCTATAAATAGTTGTACGTGAGGTATCTGCTATACTGCTTTGGTAGCAACAAAACATCTGACCAAAGACTATCCAGTGACTAGATAGCCAGAGACATAGTCGTTAAACAGATCATTTACTTTGTGTGAAAAGATGTGTGTGTGTGTGTGTGTGTGTGTGTGTGTGTGTGCGCGCGCGCGCGCGCACCATGAACAATTTGTTCAATGCGCCGATGGCTTGGCGCATTGGTCAGGTCTAGAAGGGAATAGGTTTAGAAATCTGGAGTTAAGAATTTCTGAGAAACAGACAGCTGGCTTATTATTTTAAATTATTGAAATTTTTATTCAATTGGTTCAATAAAAATTGTATTGATCATTATTTGCACCACTTATATTTCAGATGCTTTTCTGTAACTATAGAATAAATAGTATACTTTATATGCATATAATTTATACTAGTTTTTGAAAGCTTGACACATTCAGTTAAAATATTTATTTCCTCATAGGATTCTGATGTTCAAATACTAAGTTTAATTTAAATAGTTCAAGTAGTTCATTAAAATGCAAAACAACAAACCAAAAATAACCTCCTTATCTGGCTATGTTGTCTGCCATATATACCCTTTTAAAAACTATTTATAATGCAATATTTTATGTTGTAAGTGTGGGAATAAAAGCTATGTTGAAAGAGATGAATGGATGTAATTATAACCCATAAACTAAAATGATGTAAAATTACTGCAAATTGTTTGCTAGTTTGGCTATATTTTATAAACCTAAAGAGAAGTTTTAAAGCAGGATACTTTTTCAGACAAGTTATGATTTCATCAAAATTATTGTCAATCTTTTATCCATTAGTTAGTATCTGTTATATATTTTTTTCAAAAAATGGTTGTATTTTGTTAATCTGATGTATGTGGAGAACAATATATACATATATACAGGGGTTGGCAAAAGTATGTTTACTGTCTTATTTATTTTCTAATTTTTCATTTTGAAATTAAATTTAGTGGGATTACATTGATTAAAAAGAGCACATTGGGTTTCGATGAACATCTCTATAGTGTTTAGGCTTCTGACTGCACTGCATGCTTATTCCCCAAAGTCAAATCATTTTTGTCATCATATATTTGTTCATTCTTTCTCCTCTCCTGCCCCCCCTCATTTTTCCCCTCAGGTAACCACTTCACTTTTAGCCATGTTCATGTGTCTCAGTTCTATATCCCACCTATGTGTGAAATCATATAGTTCTTAACTTTTTCTGAGTTACTTATTTCATTTAGTATAATATTCTCAAAATAGTTTATGTACACTAAACCACACACATTTAAAATGTAAAATTTAATGAGTCATGACGGTGTCACCCTTGAAAAATTTTATAATCTAGATAAAGATATATTCGTCACCTGTAAAAGATAACCTATTGTTTTCTGTTAAGCTATTTTATTCTTTTCTATTTGCTTTTAATTAATTTTTAATTTATTGTGTTTACATGGATTCAAGTGTCCCACTGAATATAACTTCGCTAGCCCTCACCCTTATGTCCCTTTTTATATCCTTTTTGCCCCCCTAACCATAACTCCCTCCTCCCTTCCCTCTAGGATTTGCTGTCCTGTTATCTATATCTCTGTGTTATGTATACATATATAGTTTCACTAATCCCTTTACCTTCTCTGATCACATCCCCTCATCCACCTTCCCTCTGACTGTTGTCCCTCTGATCCCTGTGACAGTCTCTGCCTCTATTCTGATCCTCAGTTTACTTTGTTCATTAGATTCTGCATATATGTAAGATCATATGATATTTTTCTTTCTCTACCTGGCTTACTTCACTTAGCATAATAATCTCCAGCTCTATTTATGCTGTCACAAAAGGTAAGATTTCCTTCTTTATCACAGCTGCGTAGTATTCCATTATGTATATGTACTACCACTTTTTAATCTACTGACAGAAACTTGGGCTGTTGCAGACCTTGGCTATTGTAAACAATGCTGCAAAAAACATGGGGGTGCATATCTTTGTGTGAATCAGTGATTTGGTATTCTAGGATATATTCCTAAAAATGAGATAGCTGGGTCAAAAAGCAGTTTCGTTTTTATTTTTTTTTGAGGAAACCCATACAGTTCTCCATAATGGCTGCACAAGTCTGCATTCTCACCAGCAGTGCAGGAGGGTTTCCTTTTCTCCACACCCATGCCAGCACTTATTGTGTGTTGTTTTGTTAATGAGCTCCATTCTGACAGGTGTGAGGTGGTATCTCATTGTTGTTTTAATTTGCATTTCTCTGATGATTAGTAATGAACATTTTTTTATATACCTATTGGCCATCTGTATGTCCTCTTTGGAGACGTATCAATTCAATTATTTTGCCCATTTTTAATTGGATTATTTACCTTCCTGGTGTTGAGTTTTAGAAACCCTTTATAAATTTTAGTTAGTAACCCCTTTTATCAGAAGTATTGTCAATTATGTTCTCCCATTGTGTTGGTTGTCTTTTTATTTTGTTAATGGTGTCTTTTGCTGTGCAAAAGCTTTTCATGTTAATATAGTTCCATTTGTGCATCCTGTCCTTTATTTCACTTGCCTCTGGAGTTATATCTGTAAAAATATTGCTACAAGAGATATTGGAGAGTTTACTGCCTATGTTTTCTTCCAAGATGTTCATGTTTTCACAGCCTACATTTAAACTTTTATCCATTTTGAGTTTATTTTTGTGAATGGTGTAAATTAATGGTCTAGTTTCTTCTTTTTTTTGGCATGTACCTGTCCAATTTTCCCAACACCACTTATTAAAGAGACTGTCTTTATTCCATTGTGTGCTCTTAACTGCTTTGTCAAATATCAATTGTTCATAATGGTGGGGGTTTATTTCTGGGTTCTCTGTTCTGTTCCATAGATCAGTATGTCTGTTCTTATGCCAGTATCAACCTGTTTTAGGTACAATGGCCTTTTCGTATAATTTTATATCAGGAAGTGTGATACCTCCCACTTTATTCTTTATTTTCAAGATTGCTGAGGCTATTTGTGTGGAGTGGTTTTTTTTTTTTTCAGTTTCATATAAATTTTTGGAATATTTGTTCTATATCTTTGAAGTATGCCATTGGTATTTTAATAGGAACTGCATTGAATTTATAGATTGCTTTGGGTAATATAGACATTTTAGTAATGTTTATTCTTCCTATCCATGAACACTATATATGCTTCCACTTGTTTGTATCTTCCTTGATTTCTTTTATCAATGTTTTATAATTTTCCAATTACAAGTCTTTTGCTTCCTTGGTTAAATTTACTCCTAGGTACTTTATTTATTTTTGTTGTTGCAATAGTGAAGGGGATTGTTTCTTTAATTTCTCTTTAGACAGAAAGCTTATTGTTGGTGTATAAAAATGCCAATGATTTCTGAACATTAATTTTATATCCTGCCACCTTGCTGAATTCATTTATTAGGTCCAGTAGGTTTTTGACTTTGACTTTAGTGTTTTCTATAAACAGTATCATGTCATCAGCAAATAATGATAATTTTACTTCTTTATCAATTTGGATGCCTTTTATTTCTTCTTGTCCAGAACTTTGTTAAATAAGAGTGGTGAAAAGGAGCATCCTTGCCTTTTTTCTTGATCTTAACGAGATTGCTTTTAATTTTTACTCATTGAGCATGATGATGGCTGTGGGTTTATCATGATGAGGTATGTTCCCTGTATTTCCATCTTGCTAAGAGTTTAGATCATAAATGGCTGCTGGATTTTATCAAATGCTTTTTCTGCATCTCTTAATATTATCATGTGGTTTTTCTCATTCCTTTTGTTTATGTGATGAATCACATTGATTGATTTGTAAATATTGTACCAGCCTTGACTCTCCAGAATAAATCTCACTTGATCATGATGTATGATTTATTTCATGTATTGCTGGATCCAGTTTGCTAATATTTTGTTGAACATTTTAGCATCTAAGTTCATCAGGGATATTGACCTATAGTTTTTTCTGTTGTTGTTGTAATATCTTTACCTGGTTTAAATGAGGATTATGCTCGCCTCATAAAAGGAGCTGAGAAGTCTTCTCTCCTCTTGAATTTTTTGAAATAGCTTGAGAAGGATAGGAGTTAGTTCTTCTTTGAATATTTGGTAGAATTCCGCTGTGACGCCATCTGGTCCAGGACTTTTCTTGGCTGGGAATTTTTTGATAACTGTTTCAATTTTATTTGTTGTAATTGGTCTGTTAAGGTTTTCTGATTTTCCAGACTGATTATTGGAAGACTATATGTTTTTTGGAATTTATGCTTTTCACCTAGGTAGTCCAATTTTTTGGCATAGAGATCTTCATAGTATTTTCTTACAAAGCTTTGTATTTCTGTGGTGTTAGTTGTTACTTCTCCACTTTGATTTCTAATTTTATTTATTTGAGTTCTCTCTCTTTTTTTCTTGATGAGTCTAGTTAAAGGATAGTCAATCTTGTTTACCTTTTCAAAAAAACAGCTCTTGGTTTTATTGTTTTTTTTTGTATTTTTTTAGTCTCAATGTCATTTATTTCTGCTCTGATCTTTATTATTTCCTTCCTTCTACTAGCTCTGGGCTTTACTTGCTGTTCTTTTTCTAATTCTTTTGATGCAGGATTAAGTTGTTTATTTGAGCTTTTTCTTGCTTCCTATAGTATGCTTGTAATGCTATGAACGTCCTTCTCAGGACTGCTTTTGCTGTGTCCCATAAATTTGGAATTGTTGTATGTTCATTTTCATTTGATTCAAAGAAATTCTTGATATATTCCTTGATCTCATTGTTCACCCATTTGTTATTTGATAACATGCTGATTAGCCTCCCAGTGTTTGAATGTTTTTCATTTTTTATAATGTAGGTAATTTCTAGTTTCATGCCATTATGATCAGAGAAGACGCTTGATATCATTTCAATCTTTTTAAATTTATTGAGACTCATTTTTTGTCTAACATGTGGTCTATCCTAGAGAATGTACCATGAGCACTTGAAAAGAATGTATATTCTGCTGCTTTGGGGTCAAAGGTTCTGAAGATATCTATTAAATCCAGTTGATCTAGTGTGTCATTTATGTCTACTGTTTCTTTGTTAATCTTAGTCTGGAAGATCTATCCATTGATGTTAGTGAGATATTAAAATCTCCTACTATTATAGTACTGTTGATCTCACCCTTTATGTTCATCAAAATCTGCTTTATATATTTAGGTGCTCCTATATTAGGTGCATAGATATTTCCAATGGTTATATCCTCCTGTTGGATTGCTCCCTTTATCATTATGTAGTGACCTTCTTTAGCCCTTACTATACAGCCTTTGTTTTAAAGTCTATTTTGTCAGATATAAGTATTGCTACCCCAGCTTTTTTTTTATTTGCTTGAAATACTTTTTCCATCCCCTCACTTTTAGTTTATGTGTATCTTTTGTTTTGGAGTGAGTCTATTGTAGAAAGCATATCTATAGATCCTATTTTCTTATCCATGAAGCTACCTTATGTCTTTTGATTTGAGCGTTTAATCTATTTACATTTAAGGTTATTATTGATATGTAGTTGTTTATTGCATTTTATTCTTTAAATCTTAATCCTCCTTTTTTTGATTTTTTCCCCTTTGGTCTTTTTACAGCTTTCCCTTGACATTTCTTGTAGTACTGGTTTGGTTGTAATAAATTCTTTGAGAGTTTGTTTTTTTTGTTTTGTTTTGTTTTTGTTTTTTTGTTTTGTTTTGTTTTGTTTTTTTGTCTGGGAAGCTTTTTATTTCTCCTTCAATTTTAAATGATAGCCTTGCTGGATAAAGAAGTTTTAGATGTAGGTTCTTGCTTGGCATCAGTTTGAATATTTCTTGCCAATCCCTTCTGGCCAAAAGTGTTTCTTTTGAGAAGTCAGATGTCATCCTTATGGGGGCTTCTCTGTGGGTAATTAACTGCTTTTCTCTTGCAGCTTTAAGTATTCTTTCTTTGTTTCTTAACTTTGACAATTTAATTATGATGTGTCTTGCTATAGGCCTCCTTGGGTTCCTCTTTAATGGAACTCTCTGTGCTTTTTGAATCTATGTGACTTTTTCCTTCACCAGGTTAGGGAAATTTTCAGTTATGATTTCTTCAAATGTGTTCTCTATCCCTTGTTCATTCTCTTTTGCTTCAGGAACCCCTATAATGCAGAGGTTATTTCCCTTTGTGTTGTCACAGAGCTCTCTTAGAGTTTCCTCAGATTTTTTGATCCATTTTTTTTTTTTGCTGCTCTGTTTCCATGCTTTTGTTTATCTTGTCCTCTAAATCACTGATTTGATCCTCTGCTTTATCCAGCTTGCTATTAATTCTTTCCAGTGCAGTCTTCATTTTTGATATTGCATTTGTCATTTGTAACTGGTTATTTTTTATAATTTTAATGTTCCTTTTGATACTTGCTATCTATTTAGGTGCTCATTATGTCCATCCATTGTTCCTCTAAGATCCTTGAGTATCCTAATAATCATTGGTTTAAACTCTGCATCTGGTATTTTGGTTACTTTCACCTCATTCAGTTCTTTTTCTGGGGATTTCTCTTGATGATTTATTTGGGTCACATTTCTATGCCCAGTTTTTCTATGTATAAGTAGTGTGGTGTGACTTTGAAATTTTTGTGTTGTCTTTATGAAGAAAATGGGCTTGGTAGTACTGTCCTCCAGGCCACTTGTTTTTCTTGTTCTAGGAATGTTTCTGGAGGGTACTGTTTCCCTTCTTGGTTTATGTATTAGATGCTGTTGATCCTTTCATGGATAAGTTTATCCCTTTAGGCTGGTTGGCTCTAAGGGTCAGCCTTGATCATGTGTTTTACACATTGTGCAATGTCTGTCTTGTTGGGTATATTTATTCTCCACAGTGTCTGGTGCTTACTAGACTTTATCTTTGGATGTGCTGCTTGTGTAGGTAGTTGAGTCTAGGGTTGATGCTGTTTTCCACCCACTACCAGTAGTGTTGACTCTAGTTCTTCTTGGGTTTGCATCAGCTGTTTTTGGTAACCCGCTGTGGGCTACCAGGCTGCAGCTACTGCACTTTTCACTGCTTGTGTCTCTGTTTTCTGTGACTGAGTACTGTGGGAGGGTTAACCTTTGTATAAGGATCAGCTTCCTCCTGCTTAGAGATGACAAAAGCTCTGTGAAAGCCCCAAGGTCTGTAAGATTTGTCTGTACTTTTTAGCTGTTCCTCCTCCTCTTGCAGCTTCCTGGTCTTCCCACAGAGTCTTCTGTAGTAAGACTGTAGTGTGGGCTCAGATTAGCCTCACCCAACCAACCCTTCTACATGAAGCACACTTGGTGGGTTAGGGCAGCTGAAGTTGTTAATACCTTAATGGGACCCCCTACTTCAGGTGTCTCTTGGTTAGGAGCTCAGTACAGGAAATGTGGCCCCTACTCCAGAGCTTGATCACTCAGCCATTGCTGTATAATTAATTTTTTTCTCCTCAACAAGGTGAGCAGCAGGTTCAGACTGAGTGTGGCTGACAGTCCCCTTTGCAGAAGTTCTTTCAGATGTTGAGACCCCAGTCTCAGGGAAGAAGGCAGAGAGAGTTCTCTCCTGGGGCTGACTTTACCCTTTTCCAAAGTTGCTAAATCTGTCAACCTGATTCAACAATAGACTCACAGGGAACCATACTTTAACTGTCCATGCTCCAAGCCTCTCTTCCTTCCCCCTGTGGAATATAGCCTAGCAAGAGAGAATATCCAGTGCCCAGGCCAGCTGACTGTGAAGCTCCACCCTATCCAATGCACATGAGCTGCTGTGCTGGTGCTGATCAGAGTAGAACTTGCCAAAGCTGGGCTTAATGTGAGGAGCTTTTCCTTGTGATAACACTCTAATAAGAGTTGTTAGGGCCTGAACCAATGCTTTCCATAGCAGGCCCCTGGATGTGTCAGCCCTGGGCCTCTCAAGTAAGGATCCAGGGCAGACCAGTGGGAGACACTTCCCATGACTAGCCTTCAGCAACCTTCTTGGATCTACAAGCAATTCAGAGTTAGTGGTTGCCTCGGCTGGGCCCAGGTGTACATGGGAATACCAAGCTGCACATCTAGGTTGGCTTTTACCCATTGCGGTCTTGAGGGAAACTGTTCAAATGGCCAAGTTTCTGACAATCTTGCCTCCAGGAGCCTGTCTGCTGGATGCTTGTTGTGCTCAGCTGCTGAAAAAAAACTCTGCTAAAGTCGAGAGCAGTTGTTCTCAAACTTTTTGAAGTTGGGCCACATAAAAAATTCTACAAATAATTTTAGGCACACTATATAAAAATGCTGAGAAATATGTTATAATAATTAAGTCAAATATTAAAATATATATATATATATATAAAGTCCAAGCATGCTTTAATGGTAATTAAATGGACTAAATGCAACAAAATTAAATTTATTCTGACATTAGAAAACATTTTTATGTTACTTTTTTGTTATGCTTTTTAAAATTCATTTAAAAATTGAAACTATAAAAACAAATCAAACAGAGATGAAAAACTCAATTCATGAGCTGAAAAATGAGGTAACAAGCTTAGCTAATAGAACAGGCCAGATAGAAGGTAGGATTAGCGAAATAGAAGACAAGCAACTTGAGGCACAACAGAGAGAAGAATAAAGAGACTAAAAAAATTTAAAAACAAAAAGATAACCCTACAAGAATTATCTGACTCCATCAAAAAGAATAACATAATAATAATAGGTATATCAGAGGGAGAAGACAGAGAAAATGGAATGGAGAACATATTCAAATAAATAATAGATGAGAACTTCCCAAGCCTGTGGAAAGAACTAAAGCCTCAAATTCAAGAAGCAAACAGAACTCCGAGTTTTCTTAACCCCAACAAACTTACTCCAAGGCACATCATAATGAAATTGGCACAAACCAATGACAAAGAAAAAATTCTCAAGGCAGCCAGGAAAAAGAAGAATACAACATATAAAGGAAGGCCCATTAGATTATCATCAGATTTCTCAACAGAAACTCTACAAGCTAGAAGAGAGTGGACCCCAATATTTAAAGTCCTGAAAGAGAGGAACTTTCATCCATGAATACTATACCCATCAAAGCTATCCTTTAAATATGAAGGAGAAATAAAAACATTCACAAATACAGAAAAGATGAGGGGATTTATCATCAGAAAACCCCCACTCCAGGAATTACTAAAGGGGGTTCTCCAATCAGATACAAAGAACAACAAAAAAAAAAAAGCCACAAGTAAAAGCTCCAAGAAGAACACAATAAACCAAATTTAAACTGTGACAACAACAAAAAAAAGAGGGGGGGGAAGGATGGAGATTAACAGTAGCAAAGGTCGATGGAGTGCAAAAGTACTCACAAAATAGTGCACTACAATGAACAGGGTAGGAACTCTCTTCATTACTTAAAGGTAAGCACCATTGAAAAACCACCACAGAAGCACATGAGATAAAAAAGATAGCAACAGAGGAAAGATGTATGGAATACAACCAAATAAAAACAAAAGATAGAAAAACGAAAGAGAGGGATCAAAAAAGACACAAAACTAACAGAAAGCAATCTATAAAATGGCAATAGGGAACTCACAAGTGTCAATAATTACACTAAATGTAAATGAATAAAACTCACCAATATAAAGGCACAGAGTAGCAGAATGGATTAAAAAAGAAAATCCAACTGTATGTTGCCTACAAGAAATTTATCTAAGGAACAAGGATAAAAACAAATTCAAAGTGAAAGGCTGGAAAACAATACTCCAAGCAAATAACATCCAAAAAAAAAAAAGCAGGCATAGCAATACTCATATCTGATAATGCTGACTACAAGACAGCAAAAGTACTCAGAGACAAAAATGGCCATTTCATAATGGCTAAGGGGACACTGAATCAAGAAGACATAAAAATTCTTAATATATATGCACCAAACCAAGGAGCACCAAAATATATAAGACAGCTACTTATTGACCTTAAAACAAAAACTGACAAAAATACAATGATACTTGGAGACCTCAATACACCACTGATGGCTCTAGATCAGTCATCCAGAGATCAATAAAGATCTATTGGCCTTAAACAAAACACTAGAACATCAGGATATGATAGACATCTACAGGACATTTCATCCCAAAGTGACAAAGTATACATTTTTCTCCAGTGTACATGGATCATTTGGGCCACAAAAACAACATCAGCAAATTCAGAAAAATCAAAGTTGTACCAAGCATTTTTTCTGATCATAAAGCATTGAAACTAGAATTCAACTGCAAAAAAGAGAAAAAAAAATATCACAAAAATGTGGAAACTAAACAACATACTTTTAAAAATAGAATGGGTCAAAGAAGAAATAAGCGCAGAGATCAAAAGATATATACGGACAAATGAAAATGACAATATGACATATCAGAATCTATGAGATGCAGCAAAAGCAGTGATAAGAGGGAAGTTCATATCGCTTCAGGCATATATGAACAAACAAGAGAGAGCCCAAGAGAACCACTTAACTTCAAACCTTAAGAAACTGGAAAAAGAAGAACAAAGACAACCCAAAACCAGCTGAAGAAAGGAGATAATAAAAATCAGAGCAGAAATAAATGAAATAGAGAACAGAAAAACTATAGAAAAAATTAATAGAACAAGGAGCTGGTTCTTTGAAAAGATAAATAAAATTGACAAACCCCTGGCAAGACTTACCAAGGAAAAAAGAGAAAGAACTCATATAAACAAAATCCAAAATGAAAGAGAAGAAATCACCATGGACATCATAGATATACAAAGAATTATTGTAGAATTCTATGAAAAACATTATGCCACGAAATTCAACAACCTAGAAGAAATGGATAAATTCCTAGAACAATGCAACCTTCCTAGACTGAGTCAAGAAGAAGCAGAAAGTCTAAACAGACCTACTAATAGAGAAGAAATAGAAAAAAAAAAAAAACAGTAAAAACCTCCCCAAAAATAAAAGTCCAGGCCCAGACAGCTATAACAGCGAATTTTATCAAACATTCAAAGAAGACTTGGTTCCTATTCTACTGAAAGTCTTCCAAAAAATCGAAGAAGAAGCAATACTTCCAAACACATTTTATGAGGCCAACATAACCCTCATATCAAAACCTGGCAAGAATGGCACAAAAAGAGAAAAGTACAGACCAATATCTCTAATGAATACAGATGCTAAAATACTAAACAAAATACTAGCAAATCGAATACAACATATTAAAAACATAATACATCATGATCAAGTGGGATTCATCCCAGAATCTCAAGGATGGTTCAACATACGTAAAACGGTTAACGTAATACAGCATATCAACAAAACAAAGAACAAAAACCACATGGTCTTATCAATAGATGCAGAAAAGGCTTTTGATAAAATACAACACAATTTTATGTTTAAGACACTCAACAAAATGGGTATAGAAGGAAAATATCTCAACATGATAAAGGCCATATATGATAAACCATCAGTTAATATCATATTAAACAGCAGAAAGCTGAAGGCTTTCCCCCTTAAATCAGGAACAAGACAGGATTGTCCACTCTCTCTACTCTTATTTAATGTGGTACTAGAAGTTCTAGTCAGAGCAATCAGACAAGACATAGAAATAAAAGGCATGCATATCAGAAAAAAAAAAGTAAAGGTATCACTTTTTGCAGATGATATGATCCTATACATCAAAAACCCTAAAGAATCCACAAAAAGACTACTAGAAACAATAAGCCAATACAGTAAGGTCGCAGGATACAAAATTAACATACAAAAGTCCATAGCCTTTCTATATGCCAACAATGAAACATTTGAGAACGAACTCAAAAAAATAATCCCCTTCATGATTGCAACAAAAATAAATAAATCACCTAGGAATAAACATAACAAAGAATGTAAAGGACTTTTATAATGAAAACTACACACCATTGTTAAGGGAAATCGAAAAAGATATAATGAGATGGAAGAATATTCCTTGTTCTTGGTTAGGAAGAATAAATATAATCAAGATGGCCATATTACCCAAAGCAATATACAAATTTAATGCAATTCCCATCAAAATTCCAATGACATTTTGTAAAGAAATGGAAAAAAAAATCATCAGATTTATATGGAACCATAAAAAAACCCGAATAGCCAAAGCAATCCTAAAGAAAAAAAATGAAGCTAGGGGGATTACAATACCTGACTTCAAACTATATTATAGGGCCATGACAATCAAAACAGCATGGTATTGGCAGAAAAATAGACACTCAGGCCAATGGTACAGAATAGAAAGCCCAGAAATAAAACCACATATATATGGTCAAATAATTTTTGATAAAGGAGTCAACAACACACAATGGAGAAAAGAAAGCCTCTTCAATAAATGGTGCTGGGAAAACTGGAAAGCCACATGCAAAAGAATGAAACTGGACTACAGTTTGTCGCCTTGTACTAAAATTAATTCAGAATGGATCAAAGATCTAAATATAAGACCTGAAACAATAAAGTACATAGAAGAAGACATAAGTACTAAACTCATGGACCTTGGTTTTAAAAACCATTTTATGAATTTGACTCCAATGGCAAGAGGAGTGAAGGCAAAAATTAATGAATGGAACTACATCAGACTAAGAAGTTTTTGCTCAGCAAGAGAAACTGATAACAAAATAAACAGACAGCCAACTAAATGGGAAATGATATTTTCAAACAACTGCTCAGATAAGGGCCTAATATCCAAAATATACAAAGAACTCATAAAACTCAACAACAAACAAGCAAACAATCCAATAAAAAAAATGGGAAGAGGACATGAACAGACACTTCTCCCAGGAAGAAATACAATTGGCCAACAGATATATGAAAAGATGCTCATCTTCTTTAGTTATTAGAGAAATGCAAATCAAAACTGCAATGAGATATCACCTCACACCTGTTAGATTAGCTATTATTAACAAGTCAGGTAATAGCAAATGTTGGAGAGGCTGTGGAGAAAAAGGAACCCTCATTCACTGTTGGTGGGAATGTAAAGTAGTACAACCATTATGGAAGAAAATATGGTGGTTCCTCAAAAAACTGAAAATAGAACTACCTTATGACCCAGCAATCCCTCTACTGGGTATATACCCCCAAAACTCAGAAACATCCATGCGTAAAGACACATGCAGCCCCATATTCATTGCAGCATTGTTCACAGTGGCCAGGACATGGAATCAACCAAAAAGCCCGTCAATAGAAGACTGGATAAAGAAGATGTGGCACATATACACTATGAAATACTACTCAGCCATAAGAAATGATCACATCGGATCATTTACAGCAAAATGGTGGGATCTTGATAACATGATACAAAGAGAAATAAGTAAATTAAAAAAAAACAGGAACTGCATTATTCGATACATAATTGGGATATAAAAGCAAGACTAAGAGACATTGATAAGAGTGTGGTGGTTCCGGGGGTAGGGGGAGAAGGATAGGGAAAGGGGGAGGGAGGGGCACAAAGAAAACTAGATAGAAGGTGACAGAGGACAATCTGACTTTGGGTGATGAGTAAGCAACATGATTGATTGACAAGATAACCTGGACATGTTTTCTTTGAACATATGGACCCTGATTTATTGATGTCACCCTAGTAAAATTAATAATAAAAAATCATAAAAAAGAGGGATTAAAAATAAAAAACCAAAAAACTTATCTTTATATATATATATATATATATATAAAGAGAGAGAGAGAGAGAGAGAGAGAGAGAGAGAGAGAAAGATACATTCTCAGTAAGATTTAGTAAATTCGGTAGGTTCCAGTGTGAATGTGTTAAGTTTTTTTTATTCTTGTTTATTCTTGTGTTTATGAGAAACATGAACCTGATGTGTCCTAGCAATTTCTTCAATGTTTGGGCATATATTTGAAAGGCAAACTCTCATTTCCTCATCAATACATTGAAGAATTTCTCCCTTTTTACTCTTAATTGTGTTGAGTGCAGAAAACCCCACCATACATATCATCTTAACTTTACACCAAACAAAAGATAGAAGAAACTTACCTCCAGTCTTTCCAGGGAATATGGGGGTAGTGTAAACAATCCAGCACCACAGCTTAACAGCCTTTTGCAACCTAATCAGACAAGTGAAGTGGGGGGTTGTGCAGTAGGTCAGTTTACAGCCAATTCCCCACACCTCTTTCCCCCCCAAATCAAAACTCCAACAATGCTTTTGGATTTTTTAGTCCCCAACAGGCACATATTTTCTGGAATACCATAGGGCACAACTGAAAATCTTCTGGGATGCACCAGTGCACCCTGGTGCATACGTTGAAAACCACTGGTCTAGAGCCTGCTGCAATTTAGTCATTAGAAAGGGTGGTGAGAGTGGCTCCGCTACTTGGCCCTAGGTTTCTGTCTGTCTAGACTTTTTTCACAATCCTCAGTAGGGTGTGGCCCCAGAAGTCTGGTGGCTGTCGCTACTGATACCAAGAGGTGTTGTCTGCCCCCTCTCCCAACAATTTCAGCTGAGTCTCTTGTGAGGTGGAAGCACCAGTCATAGACTAAGGAGAGTGTGGGTGGAAGCTCCGGTCTCAACACCAGAAAACTGAGTCACTGTCACGCCCCCTGGTTCCTGGCCTCTCGAACGCCCCATCTGCATGAGGTAGAAGAGACTTTTCAGGGTGAAGCAGCTGCTTTTCCCCAGGCTGATGCTGTACAAAGGGGATGCTCCACCCAAGAAAGATGGTGACTCCAGTATTGGAGAATGATTCAGCATAGGGGTTCTGGTTGCTGTCCTCCACATTGTCTCTCTCTGGGTCTCCAACTTCAGACTCTCTTTCTGCAACTCCAGTCCTCTCAGCTCTCCCCTGCCAGAGCCCTGGGTAAGTGGCTGTGAATGAGATGTTTTGCTCAGGCCCTTTAAAACAGAGTCTGCGTCCGAGAGGTGTGTCTTTTTCTTGCAGACAATAACCCAGCTCCTTTCACAGCTAAATGCTGTCTGGGTGTCTCTTCTAGGCTGGGACTCTGGGCCTGGGGCTGAGCACCCACACCTCTCAGGACAACCCACCCTGCTGTGAGAGTCCCTCTGGGGCGCTGCTCGCTCCTGAGAGCAGGGCAGTCCTTTCCACGTGTCTGTCCTTCCTACCAGCCTCGGTGGGGTTTCTTTGGTGATCCTTGGTTATAGATTCCTCTTAGTTTAGACCAAAGATGGTTTTTCAAGGTGATTGTTCTTAAATTAAGTTGGAATCCAATTTGGTCCTGGGAGGTGACAGTTGGAATGTCTGCCTATGTCATCGCCTCTGACCTTTGTATTTTTTTTTTATAGTCCATCCTTTCCTTCTTGCAGCTGCACCAACACTTATTTTGCATTATTATGGATTAGTTCACATTTTATAGTGTTTTAAAAATTGATAATATGAGGTTTTATAGAATTTTTTTTGCCCTCTGGCTAATTTCACTCAGCCTAATTATTTTTGAGATTCATCTATATTGTTTCAGGTGATTGTTGGCTTATTTCCAATTTGTCCTACTATTTTAAAACAAAATAAATTAAAAAATTATAGAAGCAATTAAAGGAAAATATGATATATTCCCAGATAAATAAAATTGTGGGTATTAATTATTTGTATTCATACTTTAAACCATGAAAAAAGAAAATAAAAAAAGAATGATTCTAGAGAGAAGCATGGTAATGTAGAAAAAGTGAGGGTTAAAGAAAATTAGCCATGGCATTAAATATAAATATAATGTACTTTCAAAACAATAACTGAAATGCACTTGGAAGTTAAAATATATATAACATTAAAACATGTAAAATAATATCAATGATGCCAAAATTGGAGGGATATATCATGCTGATATATTGCCTAACATTCTATACTAAGGCAGTATCAAATTAATCTTTGTATTGTGCAATAAATAAAGAGTATAGATTTAAATCATTTATCCAATAAAATAAAAACAAAATTATTTTATGATTTAAAACATGCAAACCAAGGTTTTAAAGTAAAATAAAATATTTGGCTCATCTAAAATAATGTTGACCTGAAATCTATATACTCTTACTGATAAATGTCACCCTGTTAAATTTTCTAAATAAAATTTAAAAATTAAAAAAAAAGAAAAAAATGAAGCTAAGACAAATAAGTCATGTAACAGAGAAATGATGAGAGGTTGAATTCAAATATATCACCAATCACATCAAATTTATGTTAATTAAGACTTTTAATTAAAAGATAAATATTGAAAATGAATTTTAAAATGTTTCTTTCAAAGACAGGCTTTAAATATAAGAAAGCAAAATGTTTGGAAATAAAATGATGGACTAGATAAACCATGTTGGTACCCACAAAACAAAGCTGGTATACTTATAATAATATGAGATAAAGTAGATTCTAAGGAAATAAGCATTGCTTTTTAGAAAAGAGGTTATTTTATATGGTGTGAGTTCAATCCAACAAGGGGATATAACCATTTTAATAAGTACTAGAAAGCCCGGCAGTCATACGAAATGACCACTGTTCTAGATATTATAAATTGTAATTAAAATGATTTGTGCAAAGGTGTCTGCTAATTCAAACTGAATTACCCAGGGCAGGCAGCGAGGACGCCCTTTTGCTTACTGCCCCACGGGTTTCCCCTTCTACTTGCTTAATTGCTTAAAGTAGAGTGCAATGAAGGAAACCACTGGCGGTACATTTCTTAAGACCCACCCCTAGCTCAATAAATAAAGATGATTTAAATAATAAAATGTTAATTCACATGTCAAAGATCTCTTTGTACACAATATTTCTTGTGTAGATCTTTCCATCATTTTTAAGCTCGCCTTGCAGAGGACCATCAATTATTTTTAATTTTACGTCCGTTCTTTCACGAACTCTTGAACAGGCAACATAAAGTTGACTGTGTCCAAATGCAGGCTCAGGTAAAAAAATGCCAACATGCTTAAGCGTTTGGCCCTGAGATATATTGATGGTCATAGCAAAGGCAAGTTTTACAGGAAATTGTCTACGTCTCAATTGAAACGGCAACCCTGTTTGAGATGGAGCCAGATCAATTCTTGGAATGACATGTATTTCACCTTTAGAGGAGCCAGTCAAAGACTTAGCTATTATGACATTATTTTTCTTTTCTTTCTTTTTTTTTTTTTAATAATTTTATTTTTTTAATGGGGTGACATCAATAAATCAGGATACATATATTCAAAGATAACAAGTCCAGGTTATCTTGTCGTTCAATTATGTTGCATACCCACCACCCAAAGTCAGATTGTCCTCTGTCACCTTCTATCTAGTTTTCTTTGTGCCCCTCTCCCTCCCCCTCCCCCTTTCCCTCTCTCTTTCCCCCCCTCCCCCCTGTAACCACCACACTCTTATCAATGTCTCTTAGTTTCATTTTATGTCCCACCTACGTATGGAATAATGCAGTTCCTGGTTTTTTCTGATTTACTTATTTCGCTTCGTATCATATTATCAAGATCCCAACATTTTGCTGTAAATGAACCGATGTCATCATTTCTTATGGCTGAGTAGTATTCCATAGTGTATATGTGCCACATCTTCTTTATCCAGTCATCTATTGATGGGCTTTTTGGTTGATTCCATGTCCTGGCCACTGTGAACAATGCTGCAATAAACATGGGGCTGCATGTGTCTTTACGTATCAATGTTTCTGAGTTTTTGGGGTATATACCCAGTAGAGGGATTGCTGGGTCATAAGGTAGTTCTATTTTCAGTTTTTTGAGGAACCACCATACTTTCTTCCATAATGGTTGTACTACTTTACATTCCCACAAACAGTGGATGAGGGTTCCTTTTTCTCCACAGCCTCTCCAACATTTGCTATTGCCTGTCTTGCTAATAATAGCTAATCGAACAGGTGTGAGGTGGTATCTCATTGCAGTTTTGATTTGCATTTCTCTAATAGCTAAAGAAGATGAGCATCTTTTCATATATCTGTTGGCCATTTGTATTTCTTCCTGGGAGAAGTGTCTGTTCATATCCTCTTCCCATTTTTTTATTGGATTGTTTGCTTGTTTGTTGTTGAGTTTTATGAGTTCTTTGTATATTTTGGATATTAGGCCCTTATCTGAGCTGTTGTTTGAAAATATCATTTCCCTTTTAGTTGGCTTTCTGTTTATTTTGTTATCAGTTTCTCTTGCTGAGCAAAAACTTCTTAGTCTGATGTAGTTCCATTCATTAATTTTTGCCTTCACTTCTCTTGCCTTTGGAGTCAAATTCATAAAATGCTCTTTAAAACCCAGGTCCATGAGTTGAGTACCTATGTCTTCTTCTATGTACTTAATTGTTTCAGGTCTTATGTTTAGATCTTTGATCCATTTTGAGTTAATTTTTGTACAGGGGGAGAGACTGTAGTCCAGTTTCATTCTTTTGCATGTGGCTTTCCAGTTTTCCCAGCACCATTTATTGAAGAGGCTTTCTTTTCTCCATTGTGTGTTGTTGGCCCCTTTATCAAAAATTATTTGACTATATATATGTGGTTTTATTTCTGGACTTTCTATTCTGTTCCATTGGTCAGAGTGTCTATTTTTCTGCCAATACCATGCTGTTTTGATTGTCGTGGCCCTATAATAGAGTTTGAAGTCAGGTATTGTAATGCCCCCAGCTTCATTCTTTTTCTTTAGGATTGCTTTGGCTATTCGGGGTTTTTTATAGTTCCTTATAAATCTGATAATTCTTTGCTCTATTTCTTTAAAAAACATCATTGGAAGTTTGATGGGAATTGCATTAAATTTGTATATTGCTTTGGGTAATATAGCCATCTTGATTATATTTATTCTTCCTAGCCAAGAACAAGGTATATTCTTCCATCTCATTATATCTTTTTCGATTTCCCTTAACAATGGTTTATAGTTTTCATTATATAAGTCCTTTACATTCTTTGTTATGTTTATTCCTAAGTATTTTATTATTTTTTTTTGTTGCAATCATGAAGGGGATTATTCTTTTGAGTTCATTCTCAATTGTTTCATTGTTGGCATATAGAAAGGCTATTGACTTTTGTATGTTAATTTTGTATCCTGCGACCTTACTGTATTGGCTTAAATTTTCTAGTAGTCTTTTTATGGATTCTTTGGGGTTTTCGATGTATAGGATCATATCATCTGCAAAAAGTGATACTTTTACTTCTTCTTTTCCGATATGGATGCCTTTTATTTCTTTGTCTTGTCTGATTGCTCTGGCTAGAACCTCTAGTACCACATTAAATAAGAGTGGAGAGAGTCGACAACCCTGTCTTGTTCCTGATTTAAGGGGGAAAGCCTTCAGTTTAGTGCCATTTAATACGATGTTAGCTGATGGTTTATCATATATGGCCTTTATCATGTTGAGATGTTTTCCTTCTATACCCAATTTGTTGAGAGTCTTGAACATAAAATTGTGTTGTATTTTATCGAAAGCCTTTTCTGCGTCTATTGATAAGATCATGTGGTTTTTGTTCTTTGTTTTGTTGATATGGTGTATTACGTTAACCGTTTTATGTATGTTGAACCATCCTTGAGATTCTGGGATGAATCCCACTTGATCATGATGTATTATCTTTTTTATATGTTGTTGTTTTCGATTTGCTAGTATTTTGTTTAGTATTTTAGCATCTGTATTCATTAGAGATATTGGTCTGTAGTCTTCTTTTTTTGTGCCATCCTTGCCTGGTTTTGGTATGAGGGTTATGTTGTCCTCATAAAATGTGTTTGGAAGTATTGCTTCTTCTTCAATTTTTTGGAAGACTTTCGGTAGAATAGGAAACAAGTCTTCTTTGAATATTTGGTAAAATTCACTGGTATAGCCGTCAGGGCCTGGACTTTTATTTTTGGGGAGGTTTTTAATGGTTTTTTCTATTTCTTCTCTACTAATGGGCCTGTTTAGGCTTTCTGCTTCTTCTTGACTCAGTCTAGGAAGGTTGTATTGTTCTAGAAATTTATCCATTTCTTCTAGGTTGTTGAATTTAATGGCATAAAGTTTTTCATAGTATTCTACAATAATTCTTTGTATATCTACGGTGTCTGTGGTGATTTCTCCTCTTTCATTTTGGATTTTGTTTATATGAGTTCTTTCTCTTTTTTCCTTGGTAAGTCTTGCCAAGGGTTTGTCAATGTTGTTGATCTTTTCAAAGAACCAGCTCCTTGTTCTATTAATTTTTTCTATAGTTTTTCTGTTCTCTATTTCATTTATTTCTGCTCTGATTTTTTTTTCTTTTTTTTTCTGTATTTTTCTGAAGCCGGAAACAGGGAGAGACAGACAGACTCCTGCATGCGCCCGACCGGGATCCACCCGGCACGCCCACCAGGAGGCGACGCTCTGCCCCACCTGTGCGTCGCTCTGTTGCGACCAGAGCCACTCTAGCACCTGAGGTAGAGGCCGAGAAGCCATCCCCAGCGCCCGGGCCATCTTTGCTCCAGTGGAGCCTCGGTTGCTGGAGTGGGAGAGAGAGACAGAGAGGAAGGAGAGGGGGAGGGATGGAGAAGCAGATGGGTGCTTCTCTTGTGTACCCTGGCCGGGAATCAAACCCAGGACTTCTGCACGCCATGCCGACGCTCTACCACTGAGCCAACCGGCCAGGGCCTGCTCTAATTTTTATTATCTCCTTTCTTCGATTGGTTATGGGTTGTCTTTGTTCTTCTTTTTCTAGTTCCTTAAGGTGTGAATTTAAGTGGTTCCCTTGGGCTCTCTTTTGTTTGTTCATATATGCCTGAAGTGATATGAACTTCCCTCTTATCACTGCTTTTGCTGCATCCCATACATTCTGATATATCGTATTGTCATTTTCATTAGTCTGTATATATCTTTTGATCTCTGCACTTATTTCTTCTTTGACCCATTCAATTTTTAAAAGTATGTTGTTTAGTTTCCACATCTTTTGGGGATTTTTTTCCTCTTTTTTGGAGTTGAATTCTAGTTTCAAGGCTTTATGATTAGAAAATATGCTTGGTACAACTTCGATCTTTCTGAATTTGTTGATGTTGTTTTTGTGACCCAACATATGGTCAATTCTTGAGAATGATCCATGTACACTGGAGAAAAATGTATACTCAGTCACTTTGGGATGAAATGTCCTGTAGATGTCTATCATATCCAGATGCTCTAGTGTTTTGTTTAAGGCCACTATATATTTGTTGACTTCACTGTTCATTGTAGTGCATCTGTTTGGATGACCGATCTAGAGCCGTCAGCGGTATATTGAGGTCTCCAAGTATGATTGTATTTTTGTCAGTTTTTGTTTTAAGGTCAATAAGTAGCTGTCTTATATATTTTGGTGCTCCTTGGTTTGGTGTATATATATTAAGAATTGTTATGTCTTCTTGATTCAGTGTCCCCTTAGCCATTATGAAATGGCCATTTTTGTCTCTGAGTACTTTTGCTGTCTTGTAGTCAGCATTATCAGATATGAGTATTGCTACGCCTGCTTTTTTTTGGATGTTATTTTCTCAGAGTATTGTTTTCCAACCTTTCACTTTGAATTTGTTTTTATCCTTGTTACTTAGATGAGTTTCCTGTAGGCAGCATACAGTTGGATTTTCTTTTTTAATCCATTCTGCTACTCTGTGCCTTTTTATTGGTGAGTTTAATCCATTTACATTTAGTGTAGTTATTGACACTTGTGAGTTCCCTATTGCCATTTTATAGATTGCTTTCTGTTAGTTTTGTGTCTTTTTTGATCCCTCTCTTTCGTTTTTCTATCTTTTGTTTTTATTTGGTTGTATTCCATACATCTTTCCTCTGTTGCTATCTTTTTTATCTCATGTGCTTCTGTGGTGGTTTTTCAATGGTGCTTACCTTTAAGTAATGAAGAGAGTTCCTACCCTGTTCATTGTAGTGCACTATTTTGTGAGTACTTTTGCACTCCATCAACTTTTGCTACTGTTAATCTCCATCATCTCCCCCCCCCCTTTTTTTTTTTGTTGTCACAGTTTAAATTTGGTTTATTGTGTTTTTCTTGGAGCTTTTACTTGTGGCTTTTTTTTTTTTTTTTTTTTTTGTTCTTTGTATCTGATTGGAGAACCCCCTTTAGTAATTCCTGGAGTGGGGGTTTTCTGATGATAAATTCCCTCATCTTTTCTGTATTTTGAATGTTTTTATTTCTCCTTCATATTTAAAGGATAGCTTTGATGGGTATAGTATTCATGGATGAAAGTTCCTCTCTTTCAGGACTTTAAATATTGGGGTCCACTCTCTTCTAGCTTGTAGAGTTTCTGTTGAGAAATCTGATGATAATCTAATGGGCCTTCCTTTATATGTTGTATTCTTCTTTTTCCTGGCTGCCTTGAGAATTTTTTCTTTGCCATTGGTTTGTGCCAATTTCATTATGATATGCCTTGGAATAGGTTTGTTGGGGTTAAGAAAACTCAGAGTTCTGTTTGCTTCTTGAATTTGAGGCTTTAGTTCTTTTCACAGGCTTGGGAAGATCTCATCTATTATTTATTTGAGTATGTTCTCCATTCCATTTTCTCTCTTTTCTCCCTCTGATATATGTATTATTCTTATGTTATTCTTTTTGATAAAGTCAAATGATTCTTGTAGGGCTATCTCATTTTTTAAAATTTTTGAGTCTCTTTCTTCTTCTCTCTGTTGTGCCTCAAGTTGCTTGTCTTCTATTTCACTAATCCTCTCTTCTATCTGGCCTGTTCTATTAGCTAAGCTTGTTACCTCATTTTTCAGCTCGTGAATTGAGTTTTTCATCTCTGTTTGATTTGTTTTTATAGTTTCAATTTCCTTGGAAATATATTCTTTGTGTTCATTGAGTTGTTTTCTGAGCTCCCTAAATTGCCTTTCTGTGTTTTCTTGTATATCTTGGAGGATTTTTAGGATTTCTATCTTACATTCTCTGTCATTTAGCTTCAAGGTTTCCAATATATAAAATTTTTTCTCCATAGATTTTTCCTCATCTAACTGTGTTACCTCTCTTTCTTTTGTATCCATAATATTTGATTTTCTCTTCCTTAATGGCATCTGAGGGTGGTTTTGTTGATAGTATTAATGAGATTTAATAAATAATTAGAAGTTAAAAAAACTCAAAGAGTTTTTTTTTAATTAATAATGAAATAAAGAAAAATAAAATAAAATTAAAATTAAAAAAGGAAATTATTTCCCACCTTCTTTTTTTCTCTCCTCTCCTCTCCCCTCTTTCTTGAGAAAATCTTGTGATGAACTGTGAATTATATTGTACTAAATAGAACAAAAAATGCCTGTAATGGAGGGTCTGAATTGGGGAGAAGTAATAAAGGGGCAACAAAAAAGGGAAAAGAGGGCGTATGGACCCATAAAAAGAAAATAAGAAAAAAAATTGGGTCAAGAATAAAATGATTTGCTTTTAGGTGTTGGTTGAGTGAGAGTTATGATGAGAGGAATAAGAGGGAAACAGGAAAATAGGGGGACAAATTAAAAAATTACTATTGTATTTAGTGGAACAAGAACTAGATAAAATGGAGAGCCAGGGATGGGAGCACTGCTAGTATGTTAAAAAGATGAAGTAACCCCCCCCCCAAAATGCCACAAACATAAGTTTGAGTCCAAGATAAGTTATGTTCATTATTGAGGTTTGAATGAGAGTAGACGTAAAGGAGAAAGGAAGAAACTAATATAGAGGGAGAAAAGAAAGAGAGAGAGAGAGAAAAAAAAGAGGGAACCACTAAAAGAAGAAAAAAGAAAAAAGAGGAGAGAGAGCGAGAGAGGGTTAAGGGTTTTGGAATGCAACCCTCATAGAGAGAAAGGAAGAGGAAAGAAAAGATAATGGGAGATGTAACACTTATGGGTAGTGTAGTTCAAGGAGAGGAGAGAGTAAGACTGGCAGAGAGTTAAACAACCAAATTGGAGGAGGAAAAAAAAATATCAAGAATGAAGATAAGAGAAACAAACGAACAAATATAATAAAATGGGATAGGTTATAAAGTCTGCGGATTATTCTTGATTTTGAGAGGTTATCTTTTTGCTTTTGCTTTTCTCTCCCTCTTCCTGGTCGGTGACTCTGTACCCTGGGTTCTGCCCCTTTGGCACGCTCAGGTAGAGGTTTTCAGTTGATAAGTCTCTATGGCGATGTCATGTATTGTGCTTCAGTCTCGTTGGCAGTCGAGGCTCATTAGCATTTATAGGCTCTGCCAGTGAGAGAGTCCATGTTCCTGGAGCCTCTCTCCTAGTCTTTCCTTCCTCAATTAGTAGCCTGAGAATCCAGCTATGGGGTTGCTGCTGCCTCTGCCTGGATAGTAAGAGGCTCAAAGAGCTGGCAACTCTCCACTCTATTCCCACTCAGCACAGGGCTCTGGGTAAGGCTCAGTCAGTCAGAGCTGCTAGCATAATCAGGCGGGGCTTCTGCCCCCTCAAAGACCTCTGGCTCTGCCACTCTGTGGGATAACATGGGTGCGCACTGCCAAGGCACTTGGAGGAATCTCTCGCCTACTATCTGCGTGCGCAGACCAGGATATTATGCCAGCCCACACAAAGGCCCCTGGCTCTGCCCCTCTGTGAGGCAACACAGGCACACACTGCCGAGGCACTTAGAGGAATCTCTCACTCACTATCTGCGTGTGCAGACCAGGATATCATGCCTGCCACCTCACCGTCTGAGTGAAACCCCCACCCGCATGGAAAAGTTCCAGCGTTGGAATTGGCTCTTGCTCCCTCCCTGTACGCGGCTTTCCCAGGGCGCTGCCGCGGTCCGGAGATTCCACCTTTGGCCCACACAGAGGCCCCTGACCCTGCCCCTCTGTGGGGCAACATGGGTGCCCACTCCTGAGGTGCTCGGAGGATTCTTTTGCTCACTCTCCGTGCGCGCAGACCATGATATCAGGCTGGCCACCTCACCCTCTGAGTAAATCCCCCTCCCACACAGAAAAGTTGCAGCATTGGAACTAGCTCTCACTTCCTCCCCGTGCGCAGCCCCTCAGGGTGCTGGGGCAGCCCGGTGATTCCGCTTTTGGCCCACTCAAAGGCCTCTGACTCTTCCCCTCTGTGGGACAACATGGGCGCACACTCCTGGGGCTTTGGAAGGAATCTCTTACCCACTATCTGCACGCGCCGACCCGGAGATCGGGGAAAATGGCTGCCCCACTTGTCTTTCTTTGTCTGAGTTTGTCGCGAATGTTAGCTTGTATTGCCCGGGTTGCCACAGGAACAGTTTTTCCTCGGCTTGGATCTCTGTGCCACAGCCTGGTTTGGCCGTTTGTGCCGCGGCCTGGATCTATTCACCCCCTTTACCCGCCTTAGTTTCTATATTCTCAGTTCCCAGTGAAAGCCGCTCTGTTTAGGTTAGTGAGGAAGGTGGAACATTTCTTACTCCCTGTTTCCTTCGGGGTTTGATTATATATTTAGCCAATTTTTCGCTCGACCATACCTTCGGGTGTATTGTGAAACATCTGGAGGCTCCAAGGATAGGTTTTTCTGTTTCTGGTTGAAGATCTTGTTGAGTTTTGGGGGAGATTTATCGGTATTGCTTCCTACCACGCCATTACTCTGACGTCATCTCCCAAGATTTCTTAATAGCATAATAATTGCTCCAATCTTTAACCTCAATTTGTGAGGTGGCATGCCAGAAGGCGGGACTATTTGAGTGCTGTGGCAACTTCACCCCATTGGCTAGTACAGTTACGCAAGCAACCAATAAGCTATCAACGACAAATAGACACTTAAGCCGCATATAATAAAGATATATCCAATTAAAATGGACTCAGCAAATATGAGGTGAACACTGGAGTTTGCCAGTACCATCCTCCTGCAAAGGTAAGTTTGTATTCCAGTCACAGAAAGTCAGTATTCAACTGCCAATCATACAGGAATGGTCTCTGAGGTTGCAAAAAGCCACCCTATGCAATGTGACACAAAGACTAGTTTCCTTAGGGTTGTAATAATATGGTATTGTAGAATCTGGTCCCTAGCTCTGTTCCACTGATTTGACACGCACTGATTTGAGAAAGAACAGTCTTTATGCATGGTATACATGAATTTAAAATCAAATCTTTGGCATTTAGAAGAATATTTGGCAACCAGCCCTGTTCTGCCATTCCATCACAATTTATGTTTAGGGAGGTAGCAGGTCCTCATCTGTCATGATCAGGTGCCTGAAGTCTGAGTCTGTGGCTACCTCCATATAATGCAGTGGAGCAGCAGCACTATGTCTTGATATGCCACTTCTGCCTTAGACCAGAATTCATTGGCTTTAACATTTGGTTGTGCCTGTGTTTTAGGAAATATACATGTCATTTCTGAAATGGTCCTGCATTGATGGTGGTCAAAATACTGTTAATTGTCTTTGAACATGTTAAATCTTACCTCCCAGATATGATTTAAAGGCTATCCCAAAATGTGGTACAGAAATACAAATCATCTTTTTTTTTTTTCTTGGCAGGTAAAGTGGAGTGGATGGTGAGTAAGACACCATGGTGAATATATCCCAGAGGTGAAGAAGATGATGAGTAAACAAAAAACCAGCACAAATGGAAGAATGGCATCTTGCTAAATAGAACTATAAACTACTTGGATGGAGAGGAAGGAGAAATAAATTCTGACAGAATGGTAAGGAAGGTCTCACAGAAGGAAAATCATTCCAACTAGGCTTTGAAAGATTAACAGATGTGAGCGCATGTGTTTGGGATAATCTTAATGTTCAGACAACCATCCAATAGGTTTGTCTGTACATATCTCCCTGTGAGGCATTGGGACATAAAAGGAGTGTCACTTCTCACTCTCTAGGATAATAAAAGTAAAAGTAAAGCTGTAGCCTTTTGTTTTATTTATTTATTTATTTATTTTTTGTATTTTTCTGAAGCTGGAAACGGGGAGAGACAGTCAGACAGACTCCTGCATGTGCCCGACCTGGGGATCCACCCGGCACGCCCACCAGGGGCGACGCTCTGCCCACCAGGGGGTGATGCTCTGCTTCTCCGGGGCGCCGCTCTGTCGCCACCAGAGCCACTCTAGCGCCTGGGGCAGAGGCCAAGGAGCCATCCCCAGCGCCCGGGCCATCTTTGCTCCAATGGAGCCTTGGCTGCAGGAGGGGAAGAGAGAGACAGAGAGGAAGGAGAGGGGGAGGGGCAGAGAAGCAAATGAGCACTTCTCCTGTGTGCCCTAGCCGGGAATCAAACCTGGGACTTCTGCACGCCAGGCCAACGCTCTACCACTGAGCCAACCGACCAGGGCTGTAGCCTTTTAGAGGAGAGATCTGGGAGAGTGGGAAGACAATTAGAATAAGGATGTGGGAATAGAAGGAAAGCCCAAAATCTAGTTATCAAAAGCCAAGTAATAGTAATAGTATCTAGGGCATTTAAATAACAAGGAACTCAAATTGTCAGAAATGAAACTCTCATTGGAATTGAATTAAAATGTAGAATGACTTGCTTTTGTGGAATTTAGGGTGAGTTTTGAGCTACTCAAATACTTATACATTTCAAAATTGACTTAAGATACTGAGAGAAGAGTTTAATTAAAAAAATAGAGACCAAAAGAGATCAAATAGACTTATTCAAAACAATAACAGAAAAGATGGAGCCCTGACCATTAGGCTAAGTGGTAGAACATCAACTCAGCATGTGAAAGTCTGGGTTCAATTCATGGTCAAGGCACACAGAGGAGGCAATTATCTGTTTTTCCTCCCGCTTTTCTCTAGCTCTGTCTCTTCTCCTTCTTCAGCCATGGCTCAATTGATTTGAGCACTTCGATCCCAACTGCTGAGGATGGCTCTATCAAGCCTCTGCCTCAAGTGCTGAAAATAGCTTATTGCCAGCAGCCCCAGATGGGCAGAACATCAGCCCCAGATGGGGTTTACTGGGTGGATCCTGGTCAGGGCACATGTGGGAGTCTGTCTCTGTATCTCCCCTACTCTCACTTACAAAAAAAAAAAAAAAAAATGAAACAAAGCGATGAGATGACTATCAAGATCCTAGCTTGATTTTATTATGAGACACTGTGACTTTAGGCTGTGTGTACCTTGTTTATTTCATGTTATTAAAGATGTTAATAATCAGCTTATAAAAATTATCAATTCTTTATTTAATTGAATAATTAATTCATTGTTTAAAGCTAGCTAATACACATATCTTTGATAAGATAAACCATCTAAATATTTAATTAGGCTACATTCAGTATGTATTTACTTCAAAATTTTTAATTAATTTTAATAACTTTAATAAGTTTATTAAAGCATAAATGATATATAAAAATGTATATATTTAATACAAAGACTTTGATGAGTTTGAACATATGAAAATCCCCATGATACCTTCACTACAACAAATGTTATAAACATATCCAATATTTCTAGAGTTTGTGACCTTCTGTGTTTTATTTTTGTTGTGTGTGTGCATGAGTGCGCATGTGTTTACTTTTTGTAGCAAGAATATATATATATTTTTGTGACAGTCACAGAAGGAGAGAGAAAGAGAGGGCCAGATAGGGACAGACAGACAGGCAGGAAAACAGATGAGAGGAATCAATTCTTTGTTGTAGCTCCTTAGTTGTTCATTGATTGCTCTCTCATATATGCCTTGACCGGGAGGGGGGGCTACAGCAGAGGGAGTGACTCCCTGCTCAAGCCAGTGACCTTGAGCTCAAGCCAGTGACTATGGGGTCATGTCTGTGATCTCACGCTCAAGATGGATAAGCATGTGCTCAAGCTGGCGACCTCGAGGTTTTGAACCTGGGTCCACTGTGTCCCACCCCAATGCTCTATCCACTGTGCAACTGCTTAGTGAGGCTGGGGCAAGAATATTTAATATGAGGTCTATCTGGACACATTTTGAAGTAAACAATATGATCTTGTTTACTGCAAGCACTATGTCATACAACAAATCTCTAGAATTTGTTCATCTTGCATAATGAAACCCTTTTACCCGTTGTATAAAAACTCCACATTTTTCCCACCCCACAGTCTCTGGCAACCACTTATTATATTCTCTGCATTTATAAGTTTAAATATTTTAGATGCCTTATATAAATGGAATTATACAGTATTTATTTTTCTGCAACTGGCTTATTTCACTTAATATAATGGTTCCCAGTTTCATCCATGTTGTTGCAAGTGGCAGGATGTTCTTCCTTTTTAATAAGGCTAAATACTATTCAGTATATATTTACTTTATAATATCTGTAGAGTAATTAGAATCAAATTTCTGAGATAGCATGGCTTTATATTACTTTTATTTAATGATTAAATTAGATGAACATGCGAACACAACTTTAAATTTTTAATTGCCATTGTGATTAGAGGAAAAGCTATTGGGAAAGATACATTTCACATCATAAATTTAGTAGCATTTATTATTTTAGATAGATGACACTCATACAATTAAGATATTATTAAATTCTAAGTTTAGGAAGCATAAATATCCTCATTAAGTTACTGTTAATGACCCATTATTTTTCACTGGGAAACTTTATTTGGAAACCATAGCAGCTATTTTTATTATCAGCAGAGGACACTTGCAAACAAGTGGCTAAATAAGGATGTGTACAACAATGAAGTTAAAATATTGATATGGCTCTCCCTTTCATGAGAGCACAAAACTTTGATTTAAAAAAGAGATTGTAACTATCGATTTCTCTCTCTCCAAGGAGGAGTATTTAAGTTTATGATTCCTGTTTCATCTACAAATACTTAAAAGTCTGAATTCTACAATTTACAGCTTGAGAACAAAACACAAAAATCAACACACAATCACAAGTCCAGATTTTTATTATTGTCATTAAGTTGTTTCTTTCTTCAGGCTGGCAGGACTCTTCAATATTATTAGTCTGACTGAGCTGCTGAACCCGCTCCTCTGCCGATCATTATTTTATCTTATTTGGTAAATCTCTATGACAGTTTTATTGCAGGCTGAAAGCAGAATTGATCTTAGCCCAGTTTACTTAGAGTAGCTTTTCAAAGGATGCAGGTATTCCTCATAATGGGGCTTTGAAGAGAAACAAAATTAAGTACAATTTTAGCTTAATCCAAGGCTCTCTTTCCCTGTAGCAATTTCTACTCTCATTACGCAAAAGGAAATCTTAGAATGATGTAATCATTAAAATAAGATAATATATTTAAAGTAAAAATTATGTTAAACATGTAATTATTCATTTGTATAATATCAGAATGGTTTTATTTTATTTTTACTTTAGTGAGAGAGAGTAAGTCAGAGAGATAGAGAGACAGAAAAGGAGAGATGAGAAGCATCAACTTGTATATGCATTGTTTTAGTTCATTGATTGATTCTCGATCTCAGAATGATTTTACATTTCCTCATTTTATTTTGAATTGGTGTTTAAAAACAAAACCACATGGTACTGAAAACTATATCTGGGTACATTATAGAACCTGCAAGGGCAATCTGCTAACTTCAGTGAAGAACTTACTTTGTTCACATCAATTATAATGTCTCTGCTCGATTACTAAAATAAGTTATTTGTGAAGAAGGTTTATGTGTTTGCTTTCTTATGTAATATTTAGTAGAGTGTGTACTTACACTGTTGCAGGTACTATATTAGTAATTAAAAATATATTTGTTAATATCCTTGTTTCAAAGACTAATAAAAAGATATATTTATCTACCATTGTGATAAATGCTTTAGAAAACATGAATATTCTGTTATAGAAACATATTGGGTCATGTAAGCCAGAAAAGGAAGGCAGGGGTAGGTAGCTTCCTGAAGAGGATGGTGGCTTCATGGAAGTAAAACACAAATGAGAGTTGGAGTCAGTCAGCTGAATACTGGTGTTGAGAGGTAAGGGCTCAGGTCCAAGCCCCAGTGAAACCTTGAGACATAGAACACCATAATAGGTTTCAGAAGGAAAGGTACTGGATTCAGTGTAAAAATTATTTTTGCTTGAACTAAGTTAATAGTAATATAAGTGAAATTAAAATATTGAAAAGACATTAAGAGATGGAATTAATAGAATTTAGTGACTGGAGATAGGGAATTAAAAGTAGACACTGATAGCTCAGTTTCTCATCTTCAGTGACTTGGTAAATGAAATAGCTTTTAATGAACTCAGGAAGAAGTGAACGTGTGAAGTGTAAGATGATGTGGTCAGTTTGGGAACACAAAAGTGGAATCATTTAATATGCACCTTAGGCCATAATTTTCAGAGTGAGATTTAAGCTGAAGTCCTTTAGATATAAGTACTTTATTTAAATACAGATGGTAATTTAAACAAAGGGGTTGTACATAACAGAGAGCTACAAGGAAGAGCATCTAGAAAATACTAGAATGCAAGGTATAGATCGTATAAAAAGATTGGCTTTATGAAGGATTTTGGAAAGGAAGCAGAAATGAGTGCTACTAAGCAGGTGAAAGATGCCATTTTAAGAAGAAATGGATGACTCGTCAGAATGGTGAGGGCAACAAGTGGCAGGCACAAATTTGATCATTTGGAGATAAATTAATAAAGCAATAATTTGAAACAGTGTTGACCATCATCAGGAAAACAGAAGATGCAGTGCAGTATCCCAGGTTTACAAACTGGATAGGGTGATAATTATTAACATTTGCACCTTTTTACTTACAGGGGAAAGTGGAGTGAGTGTTTACCTTAACTGCAGGGAGGCACCTGACAGAGTCTGATTCTGTCTCATTCTTCTCCCTCCAGATTTTTACTGGTGACCTTGAAGGAGCGATGTAAATGCTTTAGGAGAGGATCAATTAAAAATGAGTTGAAAGGTGAGTATGGATAAGTCTGTTTTAATTAACCACTTCTAGAAAAGTCCATTCAATAAATGAAAGAAGCAATGAATAATTACAAAAATACTCAGGAAAACTGACAAATGGAGGCAAGGGTGATGTTAAGAAGAATGCTTTCTTCTCCATTATTATTAAGAGATGGATATATACTTTTCATATAGACTAGATAAAGGTAAGAAGGGTTTCTTGATTTTCTTTATGTTCCTTGAGATAAAAGTATTGTAACAAGAGGGAAATTAGGTTATAATAAACAAAAGGACCTGGAAAAAATATTTAGATTGCTATTTTGATTCTGAACACTATAAACTTTCACCCAAGTCAATTAAGTAAATGTCTGATAGTTTTCTATACACCTAGACCTGTTGTCATTCTGTCATATATTCACATTGGGTTCACATTGTAAAGAATGGGTAAAATTATGGTTTACTGTTAATAATACTTTTTTTTTAAGTGAGAGGAGGCAGAGACAGACACCTGCTTATACCCAGACCAGGATCCACCCAGCAAGCCCACTAGGGGGTGATGCTCTGCCCATCTGGGCCCTTGTTCCATTGCAATTGGAGACATTTTTTTTTTTTTTTTTTTAGTATCTGAGGCAGAGGCCATGGAGCTATCCTCAGTGCCCAGGGCCTAATTGCTCCAATCAAGCCATGGCGGCAGGATGGGAAAAGAAAAGAGAAAGAGAGAGAGAGAGAGAGAAACAGGAGGGGGAGGGGTGGAGAAGCAGATGGGTGCTTCTCCTGTGTGCCCTAAGAATTGAACCCAGGAAATTCAAAACATCAGGCTGACACTCTATCAAGCTCTACCACTGAGTCAACCAGCTAGGGCTTAATAATACTGTTTAATATACACACACACCAACCTAATATAGCTGTTGTTATGCTGTTATGATAGAATTTATAATAGCTTAGTAGAAATGTAAAAACCTACCTTTCAACAATTTAGACACAAATAGCTTACCATTTCAGTTGAATAATCAATTTAATCAAAATGCTTTTAAGTGATATTGTTTATCAAGAAGAAATTAACCAGTACAACTGGCATTATTTATATTTTGGAGAATTTCTTAGAATGTCTTTGTTTTTCTTGTCTGTGTCACACTGTTTTCCAATTGTCAACAATTTCTCAAAGAAAAGCTAATGTGTTCACACATATGTAAAACATTTCATGCAGTTTATTTTACATATAAAAGGTAATTTCTATTATTCCTATAATCAATATTATGATTCCATTGTCAATATAAATTGATATTGAAAATAAAATAGTATGCTTAATCAAAAATTGGCTTTAGAACCAGAAATCAATTGCTGAGTGTTGTAAATCCTGGCATCATATGTTGTTCTCGTGTTCAAAAGGTGAACTCATGGAAAAAAAAAATGATTATTGAAAATTATGAATGTTTCATGATTCATGGATTAAACAGGTCAATAGTCACACAGACAAATGATTGAAACATATAAAACGTATACTTAAAATATTATCATAGTAATATGTCAAAGGCCGATTTTATAATGATTTAAAAGAAACTAATCTCAAATTATAATGTTTATAACTTGGAAGAGTTGATATGAATAATTTCTAAATTACACTAAGACTAAATTTTGAGGCAGAATATATAAAAATGAATTATTGTTGCTGTGCCTTTCACAAATTTTGCATTTCCTGAGGAAGCAACATATGAAAAATCAAAACAGTTTATATTCAGCTTTGAAATGCTAGCCTATGTGCTGGTTTATAAATGATGGAAAAGAAGAAATGTGTTTATTAGTAGAAATTTCTGTTCCTTGTTATATTACATTCTGAAAATGCAAGAACAACAAGATAAAATGAAACCATTAACTCATGAACTTCTTGGTTTAATAAAAACAGGAAATTAAAATATATATAATTAAATTTCATTGAAATGTAAGAGTTCAATCTATTTTGAAGACTGGGTTACAAGCAAGAAATGTGGGTTATTCTCTTGGTACCATCATAGATATGCCTTGCTATTAACCTTTGGAACGATGTGGTAATGCATAAATCATCACAACATTTTAAAGGTTAAACTAAAAAATATGTAAACCTTAAAGGATTGAATGATATCAAATTGTTTTCTGGCCTTGAAAGTTTTAGACTTACAATAAGATAAAGTTTGTAAAAGTTTATATCATTTAACCTAAATATAATTAATTGATAGTTTTTATAAACAAATAAAATTAAAAATGATCTATAATTTAATGAGAATCACTTTCACTAGTTAAATATATATATTAATCTCAGTATTGGAAAATATCAGCAATTTACACTATTTTTCTTCATTAATATAGTCAGTCTTTAAGTTGTTTTCAATCACTGTACACATATTAAACCATATACTACCTTCTCATTTTACCATATTATGAAGTGTGGAGAAAGTCTATTTAGAGACATCATAAGACATTAAATGAACATCAATATCAATGGTTTTTATAAAAAATATACATACACTATCAAAGCATAAAAATATGAGAATCCAAGTGAGTGTGACAACAAATCATTTACATAAATAATAATGCTTTTGTTTGTTTTTGTTTTCTATTGCAAAGAGAAGTAAAATTCCTTTACTTTTGGTTTTAAACTTCCATTGTTATTATGCACACAGGAAGTTTTCCTATTGTTTCAATTTATAAATATACTTAGAGAAGCCTTGTTAATCTTTTTCCTTTAAACTTCACTTGCAAACAATTAGAATCTGATATTCGACATGCTATTGGCTCTCCACCATGAGCTAAATAAAAAAAGAAAAACATATATATAACTGGACAAAGAGCATTGAAATATGCATAATACTAAATAAATACACATGTACATCTGCACAAAAAAGTGACAATATTAAGACTTGATCTGGGTCTTTGGATTCAGACTGCCAATATTGGAATATTGGCCCCTCTACTTTGTAGAGTAAGTGATACGTAGGGAAAATTAGGTAACCTGTTTGCTTTAATTTATTTATGTGTTAAGTGACAAAATTACTAGCACCTTCTTCTCATTATTGTCAGAATTAATAGTATTAATATGTATATGAGGTAATAAATTAAGAACTCAATACATAATAGCTTTCATAATACATAAATAGATCGCTAGAAGTAAAACTTTACTGATGACTTTCAATTCAATTAATCCAAAAAATAGCCATATAGAATATATTGTTCTTATTCTAAAATGTTTTAAAATTAAAAGATGTAGGTTTTCTCTAAAAGCTGTTAACAATACAAATAGACTCCACATAACTATGTAGAAAGTGTGTTTGATTTAATAAAAGCCTAATATTTTAATATAAGTGTAGCCACAGATATTTCATTTCTTTTACTGGGATATGTGTCTATAGAAATTGTAACAGGATGAGAAACTAAAGTGAGTAAAAGATTTAATATAATCTTGTTGTAAGACCCCTTTTATTTATTTGTAAATGTTAATCCTCCTAGGGAGTTTATAGTAACAATTATAAGGAATTAGCTAATCATTAATTTTTAGACCCTAGTTGTAATTTAGCATAATTTTTGAAAACCAGCCCTTTGCCTGTTATTGTCAATAAATTGTTAAAGTGTTCAGCCCTGGTTGGATGGCTCAGTGGTAGAGCATTGGCCCAGCATGTGTATGTCCAGGTTTAATTTCCAGTCAGGGCACACAGGCGAAGTGCCCATCTGCTTCTCCACCCTTCCCCCCTCCCACTTCTCTCTCTTCTCCTTCCCTTCTGCAGCAATAGCTAGATTGGAGTGAGTTGGCCCCTGGTGCTGAGGATGGCTCCATGACCTCTGCCTCAGGTGCTAAAAAATGCCTCTGGTTTCAATGGAGCAATGGCCTTGGATGGGCAGAGCATTGTCCCTTGGTGGGCTTGTCAGATGGATCCAGGTTGGGTTGCATGCAGGAGTTATCTCTCTGCCTCCACTCCTCTCACTAAAATAAAAAAAAAATGTAAATAAAATAAAGTGTTCAATCAAATTGGGAGCTCCAAATGTCTGAACTTTATCATTTCTGAGTACAAGAAACTGTCACTAATAGTAAGATCCTTGAGGCCAAGTGCAATGTTTGCCTGGTGACCATTTTACAGATTACCTGAGCACACAAAAGGTGATTGATACATGTTTGCTAAATGAACTGACTGGTTAATTAATTAAGCCACTGAATATATATGAAATAACTAGGATTTTTAAATATTTTTCAAAAGAAAGGATACTGGGCAAGCATCCAAATATTAGTTGGACTTCTGTTATGTTCCATTATTTTAAATTCAGAAAATTCTCCTTAACTATAAGTGAATTGATCCAAATGTTTTTTTTATGCTTTCCTCTGGAATCAGGTAACATAATCTAAGAGATACTACCCTATTTGATTTTGATTCTTCATAGTGTATCTCCAGAATCTTATCACCTTCAATAAAGGCAGTGTTATATAAGACAATTTCTGATTAATACTAGCTCTAGCATATAATTACTATAGTATAATATAATGTGATTACAAGTCTGCAAGATACTTAACATGTGTATATTTGTGTACTAGGTATGGTACAATACAGAAAGTCAGCTCTTAGATTGTATACATTTGTAAATTAATGAATTAAAAATGTTGCACTGTTATTTTAAGGTGGTGTTTCTTTTAATAATTTCCAATATGCAGTATTAATGTTTAAGATTGAATTAAGAATATAACATTTTACTAAGTTAATATTGCCCAAGAATACATTTATTATGCATCTATACATTTATTTATTTTTCAAGCATATCAAATTGTTTCTGTTACTGACATTTGTTGGTTTCCTGGAAGTCAATGTATTTCTTGAGTCTTTGAATCCTAAGAAAGAAAATCAAATTAAAATTTTCTTTTGAATAATAATTTGGGTTATATATTTGATTTTATTGTTGCATACAAGCAATAAATTACCTGTTCATATTGAAAAGAAGATGTAGGTTTTCTCTAAAAGCTGTTAACAATACAAATAGACTCCACATAAGTGTGCAGAAAGTGTGTTTGATTTAATAAAAGCCTAATATTTTAATATAAGTGTAGCCACATATATTTCATTTCTTTTACTGGGATATGTGTCTATAGGAATTGTATCAGGATGAGAAAAGAAAACCATATAACAAGAATCAATAACCACAGTCACTCCTCTGAATCATATTCTTACATAGTACAGTTTCTTCTCTTTTATCAATCAAGGTTAGTCTACTGCTCTGCCCAATGTTACAAGGGCATCATCAATCAAAAAGAGATGTTTTGTTGAGCAAGCAAGTATCATAAATGACTATTCACCTGAGAAAACCTTTTATACTATTAGAGACACAAAAGATTCTATTGAATCCTCTAACACAGGGGTTAGAAGACTAAGATTCCTGATATATCTAAAAGCAATGAAACTGTTTAATATTACAAGGTTTTGAGCCTCATCAACTATTATACTCATGATCTTAGGGTCACACTTTGAGGCCCATCAACTTCAAAGATGATAAGGAGAACTATTTTTTTTTAAATTTGGATTAATTTCTCTATTGCTCTGACCTTTAAGTACTAATTATTCAAATTTTGTTATAATTTAATTAATATAATTTTCTACTCTCTTTGAAAGAACTTTTGGGAAACTAATATTATTTCTGAATATAAATATACCTTTTGGATTTGAACAATGAAAAATAAATAATAACCAGGGACTTTCTTACATTCCTAACACTGGCTTCATTTTTGTACAAATGTTTACATTTTGACCTGGCAGTTGTTTGCCAAATAATGTGTGAGCTTCATCGTCTTTGGTTTCACTAAGTCTTTGACATTTAGAATGTTTCTTTGAAGAAGATGTCTAAAACAAACTTTTGTCCCATATTCTTATAGCTCTAAAGTCTCAATTACTTCTTTTTTTCATCCAGTGAAACTTCATATTAATAAATAATGCTTTAAATTTTTTCTTTTGTAGTGAAGGTTCTACTATTTTTGTAATGTTTTGTTTCTGTGGAACTACCTCTTGCTTCTTTCTTTAGTTTATCACCAGTCTTCCAAGAGATCTCTTCTTTTCCAAGATACTTACTTCTCTTTCTAACCATTGTCTTTCATAGTTACCTCCACTGGTCCCACTCACTTTGAAGTCCTTGCTTAAGAGACACTGATCTGATTCATCTGATCTCAGACTAATTCTTGGTATTACACTGTTTGAGATTCCTACTTTCTGAAGGTGATTATATCTATGTGTTGCTTATCCAAGGATTTCTACTCTATGCCTAGTTTCTCTCTTACTACTTATTTGGCATGAACTCTGAAAGTAGCACTGCAGATATTACATTTTTCTTCACTTACGTATATACTGACATTCTCCACTTATGTGTATGAGTTTAGTGTTTTTTATCTTCTAATTATGCTATAGTGTTTACTGTTTGCATTCCTTGTTATACTTTTTTTAAGATTTAGGCAATCAGTATTATCTCATTGGAAAAACTAGAAATTGAAAGAAATATATTAAATAATTACCTTTAGACCTAAGAACTGTAGCCCAGTTAATCAACTTTATAAATTATATATGTTTTCTTCTATAACCTGCATCTCCTTTACTGCCAAATTTCATATCTGAAGATATAAACAATAGACATATGGATTAAGAACCTCTTGATCTTTTCTCCCATGCAGAAAAAGCTTGTTTTGTTTATTGTATTGACTCTGGCTTCAACTCTCCATTGTTGGCTCTCAAATTTGGTGATAAGAACAATTATTTTTATTTGTTTATATGTTACAAGCCATATGGATACTTGAGGAAGGGTATCATTCCAAGCACTGGGATGAGGCTTGGAAGTTAAAGTGTGAATGAATGTTGGAATATGCAGTTGAGTGAGTAAATAAGAGGACACCAGGAGATAAGATCAGAAAGGTAGCACAGTAGGTGCTAGTTACATAGGGCATTGTAAGCCATGTGCATTACCTTTATTTTATTCTAAATGAGATGGAACACCACTGGAAAATGTAGAGCATAGATTGATGTATAACTTTAGTAATAACAGTTTCACAACTGTTTGGAGAAGAGATTCTATGTAACCCAGGATAGAAGGTAAGGAAATATTAGAATATTATCACATTAAACATGAGGAAACATTATAATAACATTAACAAGGATGGTAGTCTTTATTGGTAGTAGTGAGAAGTGGTTGGAATCTGGATATATTTTGAAAATATAGCAAAATGATTTTGTTGATGAAGTAGATATGGATTATTAGAGTTAAAATGTTAAATAATAACCCTAGTTGAAAACACTGAGCTAATAAAAATATGTTTCAATTCTTTGAATTGTGGAAAACCCAAAATGAATCAGATTTGGGTAGGGGCTAAAAAGAATTTAGTTTTGGATTTCTTTTCTTTCTTTCTTTCTTCCTTTCTTTCTTTCTTTCTTTCTTTCTTTCTTTCTTTCTTTCTTTCTTTCTTTCTTTCTTTCTTTCTTTCTCTCTCTCTCTCCCCTTCCTCCTTTCCTCCCTCCCTTTCTCCCTCCCTCCCCCCCTCCCTTCCTTCCTTCCTTCCTTCCTTCCTTCCTTCCTTCCTTCCTTCCTTCCTTCCTTCCTTCCTTCCTTCCTTCCTTCCTTCCTTTTTTAATTAAATGAGAGGCAGGGAAGTGGGGAGGCAGAGAAACAGACTCCTGCATGCACCCCAACTGGGATCTACCTGTCAAGACCCCTACAGGGTGATGCTCTGCCTATCTGGGGCCTTTACTTCATTGCTCAGCAACTGAGCTATTTCAGCGCTTGAAGTGAGGCCACGAAGCCATCCTCAATGCCCAGGGCCAACCTGCTTGAACCATTTGAGCCATGGCTATGGGAGGGGAAGAGAGAAGAAATAAGGGAGGAGTAGAGAAGCAGATGGTTACTTCTCCTGTGTGCCCTGGCTGGGAATCAAACCCAGGACTTCCACACGCTGGGCTGATGCTCTACCACTAAGCCAACCGGCCAGGGCCTGTATTTCTTATCTCTAAGATACTTGCAAACATTCAAGTATAGACACCAAATGAAAAATTGAATATAAAAATCTGGACTTAGAAACAGGTCAAGGTTAAAGATATAAATTTGGGAGTTATGAGATGGCATATTATATATAAAACAGTAAGTTTAGGTAAGCCTACTTAGGGAGTGCATTTAGGAATGAGAAGACTAAAGACTAACTGTTCCATATTTTCAGGTCAACATATGGAAGAACTGGGATAAAGATTGAGAATGTATAAATAGAACCAAGAGAGAATCATATTTGTTTGAGAAAGGAGGTCATATTTATCAACTATGTCAAATTCTGCTTAAATGTCAACTAAAATGAAAACTGAGAATTAAGCAATTGATTTGGCAGCCTGAAGAACACCAGTAACACTGACCAGAGCAGTAATAAAATAAAAGTCTTAAAAAAAAAAAAAGTGTCTTCAAGAGTATATGTAAGCAAAAAAAGAAATAAACAGAGAACAAATTATACCTATAATAATTTCAATTAGTGAACTCATATATAGAAAATATCATTTGGGACACAAAGCTAATTCTTAGGGATTTTACAGTAGCTATTTTAGGCACAAGATTTTATTTAAGTGTAAGAATAAGAGGTTTTATTCCTCTAAATAATTAAATGTGGATTGTTCAGCATTGCAAAAAAAAAAAAATCTTTGATTCCAGTTTAAACTAACTATATATTTTTTACATACATACATACATTATTTATTTATTTATTTATTTATTTTTGAGACAGAGAAAGAGACAGACAGACAAACAAGAACAGACAGGATGGGAGAGAGATGAGTAGCATCAACTCTTACTTGGGGAGTTTTAGTTGTTCACTGATTGCTTTTTCATATGTGTCTTGACGGGTGGTGCTCCTATTGAGTCATTGATCCCTTGCTCAAGCTAGCAACATTGGACTCAAGCCAGCAACCATGTGGTCATGCCTATGATTCCCTCGCTTAAGCTGGAGACTCCATGCTTGAACTGGTGAGCCTGCACTCAAGCCAGATGAGCCTGTGTTCAAGCCAGCAATCTCGGGGTTTTGAACCTAGCATCCCCTGTTGACCCTCTATCCACTATGCTATTACCTTGTCAGGCAAGGCTAAACTAACTTCAAATGTGCAGTACACTAAGTTGTTTTAATAGTAGGAGGCACAGTGAGCCCCATTATCTTTTTTCTATTCCTGCTATTTCTACACTATCTGTGTCCAATGTATTGGGACCACTGCTGAAGTATGTTTCTGAAGACAGTGGTGATAAAATCCTATTCTGTAAGTATGATTTGCTTTGATCTGTTAAAAGGAACTGTTCTTAAGACCTTGCACATTTTTAAAAGACTATTCTTACCCTCATAAAATAACCCTGGAGTACTTGTGACAAATCAGTTGAACATAAACATGAGGGGTTTTTTGGGTCTCAATTCTACTTCATTGATCAATATTTCCATCTCTAAGGTAATATCACTTTATAGTGATTACGGTAAGTTTGTAGTTATTTCTAAGATTTGGAAGTGTTAGTCTTGCAACTTTTTTTTTGTCAACATTGTTTTAGCTGTTGTGGGTTCCTTGCATTACCATATGAACTTTAGGAATAATTTGCCAATTTCTACAAACAAACAAAAACAATAAAAACATAAACAAAAAATTATGGCATTGTAATAGGAATTATATTCAATTTAAAGATAAATTGGACAATTATTGCCATTTTAAAAATACTGTTTTCTGACTGAGAAACACAAGGTTTTTCTTCATTTACATAGGTCTTACTTTTTTCAGCCATGTCCTGTAATTATCAATGTAAAAGTCTGACACTTCTTTTGTTAAATTTATTTCTATGTGCTTCTATCTGTTTCTATAAAAATGAAATGGATTGTTTTAGTGATTTATTTTCAAATAGTTCATTACCAGTGCATAGAAATATAATTATTTCATATATTAATCTTATAACTTACTATATATAGATATGTATATATGATCATGTCATCTTAAAATAAAGCTTTTTATTACCTAATTGTCCTGACTAGAACCTCCAATACAATGTTAATAATGCTATGGCAATAATGGGCATTCTTTTGTTCTTGACTGTAGAAGAAAAGCATTCAGTCATTTTGCTGTTGTTAAGTATAATGTTAACTGTATTTTTTTAAATAGATGATTGCTATTCAGCTGAGAGAATTCTCTTATAGTTGTGGTGTTTTTATTATGAAAAGTGATGGATTTTATCATATTATTTTATTTGTGTAAATTTAGGTTACTGCCTAGTGGCCTGTCATTTCAGTCTAAAGGGCTTCTTTAGTATTCTTTTAGGACAGTTCCACTAGTGATAAGGAC
Organism: Saccopteryx leptura; assembly: GCF_036850995.1. NCBI lineage: Eukaryota > Metazoa > Chordata > Mammalia > Chiroptera > Emballonuridae > Saccopteryx > Saccopteryx leptura. The sequence goes on along the minus strand of NC_089504.1, from coordinate 92,033,369 downwards.
TTACAGTTTTTGGGGTTTTGGGGGTTTTTTTGGGTTTTGTTTTTTTTTTTGTATTTCTCTGAAGCTGGAAACGGGGAGAGACAGACAGACTGCCGCATGTGCCCGACCAGGATCCACCTGGCACGCCCACCAGAGGGCGACCCTCTGCCCCTCCTGGGGCGTCGCTCTGTTGCAACCAGAGCCATTCTAGTGCCTGGGGCAGAGGCCAAGGAGCCATCCCCAGCGCCCGGGCCATCCCTGCTCCAATGGAGCCTTGGCTGCGGGAGGGGAAGAGAGAGACAGAGAGGAAGGAGAGGGGGAGGGGTGGAGAAGCAGATGGGCGCTTCTCCTGTGTGCCCTGGCCGGGAATCGAACCCGGGACTTCTGCACGCCAGACCAACGCTCTACCACTGAGCCAACCGGCCAGGGAGTACTTACAGTTTTTAACTAAAAGTATCTTAATTTCTTCATTTATAAGAGAATTTAGCTGTATAATGGATTCTTGGTTGATAGTCTATTTATTTCAGTACTTTAAAGATGGCCTGTCACTGTCTCTTGATTTCCAAGTTTCCTAATGTCTTATTAAAGATGATATGTACACATAGCATATTGTTTTTTTCTTGCTGCTTTCACATTTTTCTTGTCTTTGATTTTTTTTTTCCAATTTGAGCCTGCTATGTCTAGAAGTAAGTAACTTTAACTTTGAATAACTCCATTTTGAAGTACACTGAAATTCTTCAATGTACCTGGTAACATTTTTCATCAAATATGGGAAGTTTTTGGCCATTATTTCTTTAGATATTTTTATGCTTATTTTTATTTTTCTATTGGACTCTATGCATATATCACTTTGCTTTATGGTGTTCTACAGATTTATGAGGCTTTATTCATTTTTCCTCATTGGCTTTCTTTTGCTTCTTAGAGTGGATAATCTCTATTGAGATGTCTTCATTTGCTGAATTTTTCTCTACCAGGTGAAATCTCCTGCTGAGCCATTTTACTAAATATATAATTTGGTTATTATATTTTTCACTGAAAAATTTTATATGTTTATTTTTTTATTTCTTTAAAGGTATTATCTGTTTTGTGAAATATTGTTGCCATGTTGGCATACCTTCTTCATACATGGTTGTCTTTAGTTTTTTGGACCTGTTTATGGTTGCTTAATTAAAGTTTTTGTTTGATAGGTTAGATATCTAAGCCTTCTTAGGAATATTTTATAATTTTCCCCATGTGGGTATGGAATACTTTCCTGTTTCTTTTCATTTCTCATAATCATTTTTTGCTCAACACTAGAAATTTTGGCTCACATAAAACTCTGATATCAGATCCTTAGCTCTTCCTATCCCCAACATCTAAGTTTTGTTGTCATTCTTTTAAAATATCTGTTTACTCTTCATTATTTGTTTGTTTGTTTGTTTATTAACTTTTCTGAACTAGTTCTCTAGATTCTGTATTTCCTGTAGTATGTGGTCAGTGAATTCTTTGTCAGCTGGTAGTTACTTGTTTTTTGTTTTCACATGTAAGCCTGACTTTCTGTGGTGTATCCACCAATCAGTATATTTAGTGTTGAGCCAGTGACTAGTCAGATGATTTATTTCATTATCTTGCCTATAATTTTCTACCTTTTGCAACAGATCTGTGTGAGATGATCTTCAAACTTTAGTTTATAAAACAGCCTTAACTTCCACTGCTTCATTGTCAACCATATTCTTCCTGATGTTTTTCCTGGGCATCCATACAGACTTGCACATACACCAAGCCTTTCAGATTCCCAGGCATATATTGGACCTTTCCAAAGTTCTCCATTTTAATCTGGCTCTCCAGAATTCCTATTTAAATTCTAGGACACCAAACTACTTTAATTGAAATCAGAACTATAAGCAATGATTACATTTTGTTTCAGTAAAGAACTGAAATTTGGCTCACCCTATCCTGATGGTCTAAGTTTGTGTCAACTAAAATATGTACCATAACTAAGAATAAAGATTTGACAGCATTCTGAAAATTTGAACAGCATATTGATTGTACTCTGAGAGAGCGTTTTTAATGGAGCTTTAAAAAAGGACAGTCATCTTTTTGACTAAAAGATTTTTTACTGCAAGCATACTCCTGAGATAGCAGAGCAGGTGGTTGGGATTAGTCCAAGTTACAAATATCACTGTCCTCACTGTTTTAACCAGATTAAGTGTTTCTTTTGGATAAATTATTTTTTAGTTTATTCTGTGTTACTGATTAGTTTACAGAGTTAAAAAAATAATTTTAGATATTTTGTTTGTTTTTATATTACTTTTAAGTAAAACAATTTTATAAATATATATTGCAATCCTGGAAGTCAATTCTAACCTTACTCCTTAAATGCCACACACTATTTCAGCTACCTTCCTGCCTCTTTTTATTAAGTATCTCTGTATCCTACTGTGGTCCAGGTGACACAGGTGCCTTTCACTGTGGCACACTTAAAACTCCTCTGTGTCAGTTGAAGTCAGAGTGATTATCATGCTGTCTCCTATAGGTAACTTAACAAATTTCCTGAAAAGTATTTACTTTCTCAATGACTTAACCTCATCTTTTTTATACCAGTATTGATCACGATGAACAAGTGTTTGCTGTAGTAACACCTTGAAACTTCATATAGCAGCGACTTATTTTTCACTTACATGGTTAGTCCATTTTAAGTTGATGAAGAGGTTTGTTTTATACAGAAACTCAGGGACCAAGCATGACAAAAACTTCCCCATGATGGAGCTGTACCATAGAACTTGCATCATCCTATTGTACTAGGAGAATAAACACATAGCAGATTCCCATGCTTATGCTTAGAAATCTTTTATGCCAATTTCTCTCATAGAAAATTGGTTAGAATTAGTCACATGGCTTCACTTAGCTCCAAGGGAATTGACTTATTTTTGCCTTCCTTATGACTGGAGGAAAAAGGAGAAATACCATCTACTATATGACTCTTAAGCTGGTGCTGGTGAAGTGTTGCAAAATTAGGTTTTAGCTGTTTCCTCATGGTGCTCTGTGTGTAGTTTGGCATTTTGCTTTTTAATTGTGGTTTACTTATCGTCTATTATTGTGTCATTAGTCAGTCTGTTGGTGCCTCTGATAAACTAAAGATGAGCACTCTCATTTTACTTCCTTGATATACAATGTAGCATATTTTATGCTTATAATATCTTATCAGATGCCTTTGCAAAAATTGTCTCCACAATATCCAACAAGAATTGGCACCCTATCCAGTCCTGATTTAAGAATGAGAGCAGCTATTTCTTTTCTTTTTCTTCCTTCCAGCTGGCTCAGAAAACAAGAAGTTGCATTGATACAAACTGACAGTCTGACTGGCAACATCCACCTAAACAAGAAATGGTTTTCAAACATTATTAGCAAACACTTCTTCATTGCTTTTCTAAAATTAATGTCTAGCCTTAGAACAGTCCTTCTGTCCTATATAAAATATTTAATTCAGAAAGACTGTCCTGGCTGAACAAGTTTTCTTGGTCACACTACAAACGAGACCTCTCTTATCCATCATTCAATGATGCAATAAACAGAGAGGTCTTGTGTGTCTACTATACACTAAAGAATGAGTTGATATCTTAGAATATAGCACAATGTAAAGCATGCGTACTATTCTCATGCAATTTTAGTCTATTAAAATAAGTATTAAAAATTATAATATGATCACCTCATTTATTCAGTAATTCCATATTCAGTATTTAATATGTAAAACATTATTATATGCCAGCTACTAAAATTTCAAATGCAAATGGAGTATTATCTCTGTCATTAAATTTTATGTATTATGAAAATCCCATTGATTTATTGATTTCTACTCTTAATAACAAACAAAATCGTATCAGGATTTAAGTATGCCACTAGTTTCTAATGTTACTGTATAGAATCTGTGAAAGTATAGAAATTGCACTTCAATATTAATTTCCTCTTGTATAGCCTAGAGGGGAATAGACTTCTGAAATGGAGAGTAAGGAATTTGATAGACACTCTGCCTAACTATGTAACTTTAATGAGAGGAAATTATGCAAATATAATTGAAAGTTCCTGAACATTTTTCTACCTACAGATAAAAAATGCAGAAGCATTTGTTCAAGGAAATCTACTAAAAGATGTTAAAAACAACAAGAGTCTATGGGATATGAGGCCTCATCCAGTCACTTTGTCACCTCCCAGTTTGGTCTTATGGAAACTCTAGTTTTGATGGATGTGGTCAAGAATATCTAGTTGGAAAAACACAGAGTTCCATACCAATGTACATCATAGTCAAAGTGTTGAAAGAAAAGCATAAAAATAAAATTTTGAAAGCAGCAAGAGTAAAAAACTTCTTTACTTACAAGTAACCCCAATAAGAACAACTGGTTTATAATCAGAAAACAAACATGGTCATAAAGCAATGTATTTAAATTATTTGAATATATATCTAAAGAAAATAACAATCTAAAATGCTGTCCTAATGTCAAATGAAATCTGCATTTCCAAACTAAATATTCTCATAGTCAAGAAGAATAGGAATTTGTATAGTTGTAAAAACGATAAAGAAAATGAAACTTTAATCTAACTTATGTGATTTCTTAGTTATCTTGTAATGGTTAAGAGTTATAGTCTTTTTTTCTCTAAAACAGGGATGAACATACCTACATTACAGGGTCATAATAAGAACAAACTATTTTGATGTGTGTGGTGTCTAGTGGTAAGGGCTTAGTAAATTTTTGCTCTAGAAAAAAAAACTACCCTTTTAATTATATAATGGATATAATATTAAGAGCTTTTCATAAATTAATCTCATGTATCTTGTCTAAAAACATTTACTGCATATTGATATTTCTATATTAATATAGGTTCATCTGATATCATATATTTTTAAAACATTTTCATGTAAGGCTCTCACATACTTCTAAGTTCTGAGCTTTAAGATTTTGGTTGCTGATTTCACTGTGATTTTACCAATGACTAAGACCCATTTTTTAGAGAGAGAGAAAGAGGGGTGAGGAAGAGCGGGAAGCATCAGCTCATAATAGTTGCTTCTCATATATACTTTGATTGGGTGAGCCCAGTGTTTCAAACAGGCAACCTTAGCTTCCAGGTTGAATGTTTTACCCACTGTGCCACTAGAGATCAGGTGCAAATTATAATCTTATGTTAAGCATAAAACTGAATCGTGGTGAAATAGAAAGTATTGCTAAAATTCTTAGTATTCAGTAAAACATACGTTTTTGTACTATTTAAATTAACAGAAAATCTTTGGATATTTTATGTATTCTTTTAAAATTTTTCATTATATTCCAATGTTAATATTCCAAAGAGTTAGTCTTTCGATAGTCAAAGGGGGAAAAATATCTAATAATTATGGATTTTTACCCAGCTTTAATTTAAACAATAGTTTGACTTCTGCTTATTATACATTTGGCTGCATTCACTCCCAAAGTAATCTTATAAAACTCAACATGTAGACAATGTGTGATACCCATCATATGAATTTGTGAGATTTACAATATATTATGGTATGTAAGAAATTATTATTTAATTAAAATTAGATATTTTCCAATGACTCATATCTATTCATTAGCCCCTTTCCTTGTTTCTACAGATGTTCAGGAACCTTGGGAGGTCACATATTAGTCATTAAAATATGTTAGTGTAAGTAAATTTAATTTTATTTTATTAACTAAGTTTCAAAATTCTGGGAATTTTCACAAATGCTCTATTTCTAATGCTTGACCACAGTAGAATGAGTTAATGTTTTAAAGTGTACACTGACGCCAAAGACAAGGGAAGTGAAGGCAAAGATAAATGAATGGGACTATATCAAACTAAGAAGCAAAAGAAACTGACAACAAAACAAAAAGACAGTCAACTAAATGGGAGCTGATATTTGCAAATAACAGCTCAGATAAGGAGTTAATATCCAAAATATATAAAGAACTTACAATACTCAGCAACAAACAAACAACCCAATGAAAAAATGGGGAGAAGACATGAGTAGCCACTTCTCCAAAGAAGAAATACAAATGGCCAATAGATATATGAAAAGATGCTCATCTTCACTACTGTTAGAGAAATGCAAATCAAAACAATGATAAGATAACATCTCACACCTGTTAGATTAGCTATTATCAACAAGACAGGTAATAACAAGAGTTGGAGAGACGGTGGAGGAAAAGGAACCCTCATTCATTGTACATTGCATAGTATAACCACTATGGAAGAAAATATGGTGATTCCTAAAAAAATTAAGAATACAACTACCATATGACCCAGCAATTCCTCTACTGGGTATATACCCCCAAAACTTGAAAACATGGGTATGTAGAGACACATGCTCCCCCATGTTCATCGCAACATTATTCACAGTGGCCAAGACATGGAAACAACCAAAGTGCTCTTCAATAGAGGATTGGGTAAAGAAAATGTGATACATATGTACAATAGAATACTACTCAGCCATAAGAACCAATGACATAGTTTCATTTATGACAACATGGATAGACCTGATAACATTATACTGAGTGAAATAAATAATTTAGAAAAAGCTAAGAACTGTGTGATTTCATATATGGGTGGGACACAAAATTAAGACTAATGGACAGAAATAGGAGTGCAGTGGTTACTAGGGGGAGGAGAAAGAGGGAAAATGGAGGGGGTGGGGGGCCGGGGAGAGACATAAAGAAGGACAAATATAAAGTGATGGAGGATGATTTGACTTTGGGTGATGGATATATACCATAATCAACTGTCAAAATGATGTGGAGATGTTTGCCTAAAATCTATGTACTCTATTGACCAATGTCACCCTGTTATATTTAATCATCTAAATAATTTTTTTTTTTAAATTATAAAGTGTACAAAGTATTTCTTTATTCTATTATTTTATTTTGATCTTCAAATGCAGAAATATCAAATTTGTTATAAAACAGTTAAAAATCACTGGAATTCTACTCTATCATGACTTGGCAACAGAGTATAAATCAATCTAAGTTGACCATGACTTACACCTAATTTTTTGCAGTGACTTCAAGCTGTTTAAGAGAAACCTGCAAAGAAAATATTGAAAAAATATTGACATACTTTTATGTCTTAAGAAGATTTTTCTTCCTGTCTTCTGGCGAAAGGTTTCTCTCTTGCCATTTTTTTTCTTCCCAGTTTGGAACATAAGGTTCATCCTGAAGTTGTCTTCTTCCTACCCTCTGCAAAAAGCACTCGTAGTCTACTCCCTTCTTTTTAAAGTAGACTTCTCCCATAGCGTTTGCTTTCAAATAGTTGTTTTCTGTTTTTGTTTTTGTTTTTTTAAGTGAGAAAGAGAGAGAAGGAGAGAATGAGAGATGAGAAGCACCAATTCTTCATTGTGACATCTTAGTTGTTCATTGATTGCTTTCTTATATGTGCCTTGACTGGGGAACTCCAACCAAGCCAGTGACCCCTCACTCAAACTAGTGACCTAGGCCCAAGCCAGGGACCATGGGATCATGTCTATAATCTCACGCTCAAGCCAGTAATCTTGCAATCAAGCCAATGACCCCATGCTCAAGCTGGATGAGCCTGCAATGGAGCTAGTAACCTCAGATTTCAAACCTATGTTCTCAAAGTCCTAGGTCAAGGCTTTGTCCACTGTACCACTACCTGGTGAGGTACTGAATTGTTTTCAGTTTCAATAGCAGCTTCCTCCTCTCTGCCAACTGAATTTGAAGGCCCACTGGGTGTAAGGAAAATGTTTCACGGGTCCTTTCTTGCCAATGTATGATTAATGTGTGATCTTTTCAAATATTTTTAAAGAGTAGCTTTTGTGTTATGCTGTTTTGAAATAAAATGATAACATGTTTTTTTATGTGAACTATAATCTCCCTTTCCTTAATTTCAGTATCAGTAACTTTAGTGGAAAATGGTTGAGCTAAGAGCTCTGCAGAGAAAGAGTTAGACTTTATTTTAAAATTTCTTTCTTACAAGTCCAAAGCATTAAACTGAATGGTTATAAACTGACAGCTCAAATAAAATATTAAGTAGTACAAGACAAATATTATTCTTGTAAAAGTGTCACATAGAGAACCAAGTGAAAATCTTGGCAAATATGTAAATATGTTAACAAAAATTATTTTCTTACTGGAGCTAGATTGATGCTCCCTGTATTTAAAAAAAAACCTGTATTTGCACATGGAAATATTAAGCTTTATAAAAATGCACGGATAAAGAAAGAATGATCTAGGCAAGTACTTATGATATAATAAAAATTGAGAAATGTAAAACCAAACAACAGTGGATTTGAAAATGTTTTTAGAAACAGCACTGAATAGGTTCTGTTTGTTTTACCACTGCAGGTAAACCAAGAATCCTCTGCACAAATTCTTCCACTCATTCTCCCACTGAACATCAGAGACATGCACATTAACTACTGGCCAGGAAACGTCCACTTAAATGCATGTATGAGTGACAGAATGACAGATACATCATGGTAGAAAGGATTGTTACTGTATCTGTCAAATGGTTTTTAACAAGATGTATTAGGGCAGCAAACTTGATCACAATGAGAAAAAAATATCAAAATTGTGTCTTTCAGTTCATTTTTTTTTTTTTTTTTTTTTTTTGACAGAGAGAGAGTCAGGGAGAGGGACTGATAGGGACAGACAGGGAGGGAGAGTGATAAGAAACATCAATTTTATGTTGTGGCACTTTAGTTGTTTATTGATTGCTTTTCATATATGCCTTGACCTTAGGGCTACAGCAGACTGAGTAACCCCTTGCCCAAGCCAATGACCTTGGGCTCAAGCTGGTAAGCTTTGCTCAAACCAGATGAATGCATGCTCAAGGCGACCTCGGGGTTTCAAACCTGGGTCTTCTGCATCCCATTCCAATGCTCTATCCACTCCGCCATTGCCTGGTCAGGCTCAGTTCTATATTGTGGGGAAAAAAAGCCCTCAACCTCTAATGTTTTGTTTTATTTTTTTCTTAATGAGAAAGCACCTCTTAAAGTTTTTACTCACCATCCATATATGCAGGCTAATCTATGAGCTTGTAATGAGAGTGTGAGGGTCATTTAAATATGTCTGTGTTTAATTATAGGAGGAGTTTCTTAAAGGTACAGTGGGGTGCATGGTATATGTGTGTGTATTCTGGGGTTGGAGCATTTGTTGCTTAATTCTCTGAGACTAAAGAAATTCATTCCAATAATTCTGCTACATGTATTTATTTTTCTTTTGACAGAGGCAGAGAGAGTCAGAGAAAAGGACAGATAGGCACAGACAGACAGGAAGGGAGAGAGATGAGAAGCATCAATTCTTTGTTGCGGCATCTTAGTTGTTTGTTGATTGCTTGTTCATTGATTGTTTTCTCATATGTGCCTTGACTGGAGACTACAGCAGAATGAATGAGCCCTTGCTCAACCTAGCGATCCTGGGCTCAAGCCAGCGACCTAGGGTTTCAAGCCAGTTACCTTTGAACTTAAGCTGGTGAGCCTGCACTCAAGCAGGCAACCTCAGAGTTTCAAACCTGGATCTTCTGCTTCCCAGTTTGACACTCTATCCACTGTGCCACTGCCTGCTCAAGAGCTTTGTCTTTTTTTTTTTTTTTTTTTTTTTGTGTTTTAAGTGGCAATTTTATTATAATCTACATGGTATAGTATACCCTACGTGACATAGTTTATGCCTTGCAGTGATCCTTAATCAAATTTCTTTTATCAGCCTAAAATATCCCTGACTCTTTCGTTTTTTTTTGTTTGGTTTTTTTTTTGTTTTTTTTAAATAAATTTTTATTAATGGTAATGGGATGACATTAATAAATCAGGGTACATATATTCAAAGAAAACATGTCTAGGTTACCTTGCCATTAAATTATGTTGCATACCCCTCGCCCAAAGTCAGATTGTCCTTCGCCACCCTCTATCTAGTTCTCTGTGCCCCTCCCCCTCCCCCTAACTCTCCCCCTGTCCTCCCTCCCCCCACCCCTGGTAACCACCACACACTTGTCCATGTCTCTTAGTCTCATTTTTATGTTCCACCAATGTATGGAATCATGTAGTTCTTGTTTTTTTCTGATTTACTTATTTCACTCCTTATAATGTTATCAAGATCCCACCATTTTGCTGTAAATGATCTGATGTCATCATTTCTTATGGCTGAGTAGTATTCCATAGTGTATATGTGCCACATCTTCTTTATCCAGTCTTCTATTGAAGGGCTTTTTGGTTGTTTCCATGTCTTGGCCACTGTGAACAGTGCTGCAATGAACATGGGGCTACATGTGTCTTCACGTATCAATGTTTCTGAGGTTTTGGGGTATATACCCAGTAGAGGGATTGCTGGGTCATAAGGTAGTTCTATTTGCAGTTTTTTGAGGAACCACCATACTTTCCTCCATAATGGTTGTACTACTTTACAGTCCCACCAACAGTGAATGAGGGTTCCTTTTTCTCCACAGCCTCTCCAACATTTGCTATTACCCGTCTTGTTGATAATAGCTAATCTAACAGGGGTGAGGTGGTATCTCATTGTAGTTTTGATTTGCCTTTCCCTAATAACTAATGAAGCTGAGCATCTTTTCACATATCTGTTGGCCATTTGTATCTCTTCCTGGGAGAAGTGTCTATTCATGTCTTCTTCCCATTTTTTTATTGGATTGTTTGTTTGTTTGTTGTTGAGTTTTATGAGTTCTTTGTAAATTTTGGAAATTAGGCCCTTATCTGAGCTGTTGTTTGAAAATATCATTTCCCATTTAGTTGGCTGTCTGTTTATTTTTATATCAGTTTCTCTTGCTGAGCAAAAACTTTTTATTCTGATGTAGTCCCATTCATTTATCTTTGCCTTCACTTCTCTTGCCATTGGAGTCAAGTTCATAAAATGTTCTTTAAAACCCAGGTCCATGAGTTTAGTACCTATGTCTGCTTCTATGTACTTTATTGTTTCAGGTCTTATATTTAGGTCTTTGATCCATTTTGAATTAATTTTAGTACACGGGGACAGGCTGTAGTCGAGTTTCATTCTTTTGCATGTGGCTTTCCAGTTTTCCCAACACCATTTGTTGAAGAGGCTTTCTTTTCTCCATTGTGTGTTGTTGGCCCCTTTATCAAAGATTATTTGACCATATATATGTGGTTTTATTTTTGGGCTTTCTATTCTGTTCCATTGGTCTGAGTGTCTATTTTTCTGCCAATACCATGCTGTTTTGATTATTGTGGCCCTATAATATAGTTTAAAGTCAGGTATTGTAATGCCCCCAGCTTCATTCTTTTTCCTTAGGATTGTTTTGGCTATTCGGGGTTTTTTATAGTTCCATATAAATCTGATGATTTTTTGTTCCATTTCTTTAAAAAATCTCATAGGGATTTTGATGGGAATTGCATTAAATTTGTATATTGCTTTGGGTAATATGGCCATTTTGATTATATTTATTCTTCCTATCCAAGAACAAGGAATATTTTTCCATCTCATTGTATCTTTTTCGATTTCCCTTAACAATGCCTTGTAATTTTCATTATATAGGTCCTTTACATTCTTTGTTATGTTTATTCCTAGGTATTTTATTTTTTTTGTTGCAATCGTGAAGGGGATTATTTTTTTGAGTTCATTTTCTATTATTTCATTGTTGGCATAGAGAAAGGCTATGGACTTCTGTATGTTAATTTTGTATCCTGCGACCTTACTGTATTGGTTTATTGTTTCTAATAATCTTTTTGTGGAGTCCTTCGGGTTTTCGATGTATAGGATCATATCATCAGCAAAAAGTGATACCTTTACTTCTTCTTTTCCAATATGGATGCCTTTTATTTCTTTGTCTTGTCTGATTGCTCTGGCCAGAACTTCTAGCACCACGTTAAATAAGAGTGGAGAGAGTGGACAACCCTGTCTTGTTCCTGATTTAAGGTAGAAAGTCCTCAGTTTTATGCCGTTTAAAATGATGTTGGCTGATGGTTTATCATATATGGCCTTTATCATGTTGAGATATTTTCCTTCTATACCCATTTTGTTGAGAGTCTTAAACATAAAATTGTGTTGTATTTTATCAAAAGCCTTTTCTGCATCTATTGATAAGATCATGTGGTTTTTGTTCTTTGTTTTGTTGATATGGTGTATTACGTTAACTGTTTTGCGTATGTTGAACCATCCTTGAGATTCTGGGATGAATCCCACTTGATCATGATGTATTATTTTTTTAATATGTTGTTGTATTCGGTTTGCCAGTATTTTGTTTAGAATTTTAGCATCTGTATTCATTAGAGATATTGGTCTGTAGTTTTCTTTCTTTGTGCCATCCTTGCCAGGTTTTGGTATGAGGGTTATATTGGCCTCATAAAATGTGTTTGGAAGTATTGCTTCTTCTTCAATTTTTTGGAAGACTTTGAGTAGAATAGGAACCAAGTCTTCTTTGAATGTTTGATAGAATTCACTAGTATAACCGTCTGGGCCTGGACTTTTATTTTTGGGGAGGTTTTTAATAGTTTTTTCTATTTTCTTCCTGCTGATTGGTCTGTTTAGGCTTTCTGCTTCTTCATGACTCAGTCTAGGAAGGTTGTATTGTTCTAGGAATTTATCCATTTCTTCTAGATTGTTGTATTTGGTGGCATATAATTTTTCATAGTATTCTACAATAATTCTTTGTATATCTATGATGTCTGTGGTGATCTCTCCTCTTTCATTTTGGATTTTATTTATTTGAGTCCTGTGCCTTTTTTCCTTGGTGAGTCTTGCCAAGGGTTTGTCAATTTTGTTGATCTTTTCAAAGAACCAGCTCCTTGTTCTATTATTTTTTTCTATAGTTTTTCTGTTCTCTATTTCATTTATTTCTGCTCTGATTTTTATTATCTCCTTTCTTCGGCTGGTTTTGGGTTGTCTTTGTTCTTCTTTTTCTAGTTCCTTAAGGTGTGAAGTTAAGTGGTTTACTTCGGCTCTCTCTTGTTTGTTCATATAGGCCTGAAGTGATATGAACTTTCCTCTTATTACTGCTTTTGCTGCATCCCAGAGATTCTGATATGTCGTATTTTCATTTTCATTTGTCTGTATGTATCTTTTGATCTCTGCGCTTATTTCTTCTTTGACCCATTCATTTTTTAGAAGTATGTTGTTTAGTTTCCACATTTTTGTGGGTTTTTCCCCCTCTTTTTTGCAGTTGAATTCTAGTTTCAAGGCTTTATGATCAGAAAATATGCTTGGTACAATTTCAATTTTTCTAAATTTGCTGATATTGTCTTTGTGGCCCAACATATGGTCAATTCTTGAGAATGTTCCATGTACACTAGAGAAAAATGTATACTCTGTCGCTTTGGGATGAAGTGTCCTGTAGATGTCTATCATATCCAGGTGTTCTAGTATTTCGTTTAAGGCCACTATATCTTTATTGATTCTCTGTTTGGATGACCGATCTAGAGCAGTCAGCGGAGTATTGAGGTCTCCAAGTATGATTGTATTTTTGTTAGTTTTTGTTTTAAGGTCAATAAGTAGCTGTCTTATATATTTTGGTGCTCCTTGGTTTGGTGCATATATATTAAGGATTGTTATGTCTTCTTGATTCAGTGTCCCCTTAATCATTATGAAGTGACCATTTTTGTCTCTGAGTACTTTTTCTGTCTTGTAGTCAGCATTATCAGATATGAGTATTGCTACACCTGCTTTTTTTTGGGTGTTGTTTGCTTGGAGTATTGTTTTCCAGCCTTTCACTTTGAATTTGTTTTTATCCTTGTTGCTTAGATGTGTTTCTTGTAGGCAGCATATAGTTGGATTTTCTTTTTTAATCCATTCTGCTACTCTGTGTCTTTTTATTGGTAAGTTTAATCCATTTACATTTAGTGTAATTATTGACACTTGTGGGTTCCCTACTGCCATTTTATAAATTGCTTTCTGTTAGTTTTGTATCTAGTTTGATTCTTCTCTTTTGTTTTTCTATCATTTGTTTCTGTTTGTTTGTGTTCCATACTTCTTTCCTCTGTTGCTACCTTTTTTAAGTCATGTGTTTTTGTGGTGGTTTTTTCTAGGGTGGTTACCATTAAATAATGAAAAGGGTACCTACCATATTCATTGTAGTACCCTATCTTATAAGTATTTCTGCACTTCATCGTCCTTTGCTACTGTTAATCTCCATTCTCTCCCCCCCCTTTTTTTCCTTTGTTGTCACAGTTTAAGTTTGGTTTTATTGTGTTCTTGGTGGAGCTGTTACTTGTGGTGTTGTTTTCTTTTGTTCTTTGAATCTGGTTGGAAAACCCCCTTTAGTATTTCCTGGAGTGGGGGCTTTCTCGTGATCAATTCTCTCATCTTTTCTGTATTTGTGAATGTTTTTATATCTCCTTCATACTTGAAGGATAGCTTTGATGGGTATAGTATTCTTGGCTGAAAGTTCCTCTCTTTCAGGGCTTTAAATATTGGGGTCCACTCTCTTCTAGCTTGTAGAGTTTCTGCTGAGAAATCTGATGATAATCTAATAGGCCTTCCTTTATATGTTGTACTCTTCTTTTCCCTGGCTGCCTTGAGAATTTTTTCTTTGTCATTGGTTTGTGTCATCTTTATTATGATGTGCCTTGGAGTGGGTTTGTTGGGGTTAAGAAAACTCGGTGTTCTGTTTGCTTCTTGAATTTGAGGCTTTAGTTCTTTCCACAGGCTTGGGAAGTTCTCGTCTATTATTTGTTTGAGTATATTCTCCATTCCATTTTCTTTCTCTTCTCCCTCTGATATACCTATTATTCTTATGTTATTCTTTCTGATGGAGTCAGATAATTCCTGTAGGGCTTTCTCATTTTTTATTATTTTTGAGTCTCTTTCTTCTTCTCTCTGTTGTGCCTCAAGTTGTTTGTCTTCTATTTCACTAATCCTATCTTCAATCTGGGTTGTTCTGCTAGCTAAGCTTGTTACCTCGTTTTTCAGCTCGTGAATTGAGTTTTTCATTTCTGTTTGATTTGTTTTTATAGTTTCAATTTCCTTGGTAATATATTCTTTGTGTTCATTGAGTTGTTTTCTGATCTCCCTATATTGCCTTTCTGTGTTTTTTTGTATATCTCTGAGTATTTTTAAGATTTCTATTTTAAATTCTCTGTCATTTAGCTCCAAGGCTTCCAATATGTTAAGTCTTTTCTCCATAGATTTTTCCACATCTATTTGTGTTACCTCTCTTTCTTTTGTATCCATAATATTCGATTTCCTCTTTCTTATTGGCATCTGAGGGTGGTCTTGTTGATAGCACTAATTAGAATTAATAAAGAGTAAAAAGTAAAAAAAACAAAAACAAAAAAAAAAACAAAGGGTAAAACACCCCACAAAAAAAAGCAGTAATAATTTATTATTTCCCCCTTTTTTTTCTTTCTTCTCCTTCCCTCCTCTCCCCTCCTCAGGGAAATATCGTGCCTATAATGGAGGGCCTGGTTTGCGGTGAAGAGTTCAAGGGAGAAAAAAAAAAAAAGGGGAGTAGGGACCTACTAAATGCAAAAAAAAAAAAAAAAAAAAAGGAAGAAAATCTTAGACAAGCATAAGTTGATCTGCCTGCGGGTGATGGTCAACTAAGAGATATAATGAGAGGGATAAGAGGGAACCAGAAAAAAGGACAAAAAAAGGAATAATAAAGAAGAAAAAAATAAAAATAATAAGTAAAAATATGTTGTATTAAGTGGAGCAAAGACCAAATACAATGGAGACCTTGGGTTGGGAGGACCCAAAATGCCACAAAAATAAACTAACAAGAAAAAAACAAAAACAAAAGCGAAAAAGAAAAATAAAGCCAAAAAAAACCTTGAGTCCCAAATTAACTAATTTGTTCGTGATTGAGGATTAAATGGGAGGAAAGTAAAACGAGAAAAGAAAAAACGAATAGAAAGGAAAAAATAAGAAAAAGAGAAAAACGAAGGAAGAAATAAAAAAGGAAGAGAAAAAAAACAAAATAAAGAAAAACAAACAAACAAACAAAAAAAAACAAAAGAGGAGAGAGTGAGAGTTAAGTGTCCTGGAGTATAACCCCAAAGGAGGGTGAGGATGAAGAAGAGAAATAAAATGTAACACTTATGGGTAGTGTAGTTCAAGAAAAGGGAAGCATAAGATGGGCAGAGAATAGAAGGACCGAGGTGGAGGAAATAAAGGCAATAAGATAGAAGAAACAAACAACAACAACAACAACAACAACAAAAAATTAGTGGAACAAGTTGTAAAGTCTGTGGATTTTTCTTGATTTTGAGATGTTAACTTCTTCCTTTTTCTTTTCTCTCCCTCTTCCTGGTCGGTGACTCTGTACCCCAGGCTCTGCCCCTGTGTCACATTTAGGTAGGGATTTGCAGTTGATGGGATTCTATGGCAATGTCATATAATTGGCTTTAGTCTTGCTGGTAGTCAAGGCTTGTTGGCGTTTGCAGGGTCCAACAATGAGAGAGTTTGCTTTCGTGGATTCTTTCTCCTAGTCCCCCCTTCCTGAATTAGCAGCCTGGTGATCCAGCTATAAGGCTGCCACTGCTTCTGCCTGGGGAGTAAGAGGCTCAAAGAGCTGGGAAATCCCCACTCTATCCCCACTCAGTGCAAGGCTTTGGGAAGGGCTCTGACAGTCAGGGCCTCCAGTGTAATCAGGCGGGGGTGGGAGTCAATTGTTGTCAAGGTGACTGTTCAGCGCCTAGCATTCAGTTGGACCTCTCAACCCAGGCTTTCCACACTTTGTAGCCTGTTTTGGCTGGTAAGAAGAGGCACTAGTCTCTGCTTGCGACTAGTGTGGTATAGATCTTATTATCTGCCAAGTCCTTCTTGTTAGCGTTTATCCCTGAATATGGAGGCTCTATCAATCAGAAGTTGCCCCCGCCCCTTTAGCGAGAGGCACTAAAAAATATCACGCCTCTTGTCTTGGGTCGGTGAACTGAGAGAGATCCTATCAATTAGAACCGAGGGTGCGCAGATTTCACGGGTTAAGATAATTTTAGTAATTGGGTCGCAGCTGTGCTCCCGAAGGTATTTCAGGCTGCCTGCGCGCGCCCCTCCCCCAACGCTTGATTGTTAGCTTGAATGGCTGGGTGAGGTGCCCCGCCCACGGAGAGAATCTCCCAAGTAGGGAATACCACCCTGGGGCCTCTCCCGCTCCCCGTGCGCGGGCCGCTGGGAACGTTAGCGGTGCTCGGTCTGCAATGCTCAGTCTGCAACCAGACCGGGCGCGTGCCAGCAGCTGCTCGCCGCTCCGGAGTGTGGGCGGTGCTCGCTCTGCAACCAACCCGGGCGATGCTCGCGGCGGCTGGCGGCGGCGGCTGGCGGCGGCTGCTCGCGGCTCCCGAGTGCGGGATGACTTACCACAGGCGCACTTCCTCGCGGCTTGAATGAACGTCCCTGCGGTAGCTTCCTCCACACCCTCGTCTCTCAGATTCAAGTGATAACAGTCCTTTTGCTTTCAGTTTGTGTGGAACTCTGTAATGCTCCGAAGATAAATTTTCCTGTTTCTAGTTGATAAATTTGTTGTGATTTTGGGGAGATCTGTCGGACGCGCTGCTCACGGCGCCATTTCCGTGACGTCACTCCTGTCTTTTTTTTTTTTTTAATACAAAAGAAGGTGCAGGTAATATTTCACTGGGGTAGAATTGATTCAAGACAGTTGACTGCTGTCTTTCAAATTAAATCCTTTCTTATCCTGGGAAGAATGTTTGTTATTTGGCTGAATTAAATAAAATGATAGGGTGTGGGATGGAAATTAGGTCTCCAGGAAATCCCTAATATTCTACAACTCTGTCTATCCAAGATGCTTACTTTTGTTCCAGCAGTCTCAGAGAAAAAAGTAAAAGTGTTCGTTCAGCTTTTTGCAAATAAATATACACCCTAGTATGATTACTATAAATACCAAAAGCAAAGTTTGCATCCTTGCCAATAATCTATTCATTGTAGCACAAATTAACATTATAACAGAAACTTTCCCTGAGTTATCAATCTATTCCACTCTTCTCTTATCTCTGATCCTTTCTTTCTTTCACCCCCTTTAACTCAGAGACAGATTTTTACTTCTGAAGAAAACATAAATTTATAGTGCATAACTAAGATACTGTTATACCACCAGGGGTCATTAAGCCCTGGTATAGACCAAGGTTCTTCTTATAATGTTTTTTCTTTGTGTGTATCTGTGACAGAGACAGAGACAGAGACAGAGAAAGAGAGAGAGACCGATAGGGACAGACAGGCATTAAGGGAGAGAGATGAGAAGTATCAATTCTTCGTTGCAGCTCTTTAGTTGTTCATTGATTGCTTTCTCATATATACCTTGACCCCGGGGGCTACAACAGAGCGAGTGACCCCTCCTCAACCCAGTGACCCTAGGCTCAAACCATCGACCTTAAGCTTCAAGCCAAAGACTTTGGGCTCAAGCCATTGACCATGGAGTCATGTCTATTATCCCACACTCAAGCCAGTGACTCTGCGATCAAGCTGGTGAGCCCGCCGCACTCAAGCCGACAACCTCAGGGTTTTGAACCTGGGTTCCCTGCATCCCAGTCCAATGCTCTATACACTGAGCCACCACCTGGTGAGGTTTATAATATGTTCTTAAATAGAATATTAAATAGCTACTTTTTCTATATGTAATTTAATACAAATTACAAACCTTTCACTTATTTTTATTGTAAGACTTGATATCTATTCAGTAACCCTTTTGTGATTGTTTATTCTTTCATGATTTTAATATTTTATCTCTACAATTTTAGATATAGAACATATTAGTTTTTTATTAAGTGAGAGGCTGGAAGGCAGAGAGACAGACGCTGTCATGCACCCCAACCCAGATCCACCTGACAACCCTCATCTGGGGTATTGCTCTGTTGCTTGGCAACCAAGTGTTTTAGCACCTAAGGCAAGGCCATGGAGCCATACTCAGTGCCTGGGGCCAATTTGCTTGAACCATTCGAGCCATGGCTGTGGAAGGAGGATAGAGAAAGAGAGGGGGAGGAGGGTTAGAGAAGCAGATGGTGATTTCTTCTGTGTGCCTTGACTGGGAATTGAACCTGGGACTTCCACACACTGGGCCTATGCTCTACCGCTGAGCCACCCAGCCAGGGCCTATTTTAGATGTTTTTGCTTTATTTATTTATTTATTTTACTATATAATTTTCCTTATATGTGGACTCTAAAAAGCAAAATAAACATACAAACAAAATGGAAACAGACTCATAGATGCAGAGAACAGACTGATGGTTGCCAAATGGGAGTGTGGGTGGATGGGCATAAAAGCTGAAGGAATTATAAAGCACAAAGTGCAACCACCAAACAGTCATGAGGATGCAAAGCGCAGCACAGGGAATATATACTGCTCACAAAAATTAGGGGATATTTCAAAAAGAATATGAAGCAATAAAATATCCCCTAACTTTTGTGAGCTGTACTGTAGAGTAAACAATACTAAAATCACTATGCATGGTGCCGGGTGGCCACCAGAACCATCAAGGGGCTCACCTCTCAGGTTATTTGAATGTCCAGCCACTATGCTGCACAGTAGAAACCAATATATCATTGAATGTTAACTGTAATTAAAACACAAAATTTTTTTAACTTCAAAAAACACAAAAATATTAGTGCATTGAGGGCTTTATAACAAATGTAAAAGTAAATGGCATGACAACAATAGCTTAAAGGTTAGAAGAAGAGACACAGAAACATACTATTTTGTAAGGTTCTTATACCTAAAGTCCTATAATATCATGTGAAGGTAGACTGCGACGAGTTACATATATAGTATAATCCCTAATGTAACTAACAAACTGGATGACAAAACAAAGAGTTATAGTTAATAAGTCAACAAGGAAATAGAATCATAAAAAATAATGGAATACTCCAAGGAAAAGCAGAAAAGAAGGAAACAGATAAACTGGAGTGAATAGAAAATAAACAGCTTAAGAAGCAATTAGTTAACTACAATGTCAGACTGAAGAATTATTTCAGAAGGCAGCAAGACACAATAATGTAATGTTTTCAGATTAATTTAAAACAACCTTAAATGACAGGAAATATAGAAATAGAAGTGTACGAAGTATATTCAAATGAGTCATTTATCTTATGAACAGGCAAGCCAACCACATCTAAATATATCTCATAGTAGACTTTAACTTGTGTGAAGTGATAGAATTATATAAAAAAAAGAACAAGAAGACAATTTCTAAGTTTACTGCTAAACATAAAATAATTTTTTTAAAAAGAAAATCAACAGCAATATGATATACTCAAACCTTACTCTACTAAAAATCATATTAATTTCCTTTTTTAAATTTTGTATATAGTGACTTGTCAAATACACTTTTTAAATTTTTATATATACCAGTATATATACACCAAAAAAAAAAAAAAAGAAAGCATCGATAGGGAGTGGTAAGAATCTGAACTAAAACAGTAGCACTGAAAATGAAAAAAAATAGGGCATTTAAGGAATATTTCTCAGATGTGTTGGGGTGATCAATTTCCAAGCTATATAAATGTCTAATCACTATGTTGTTTACCCAAAACCAATGTAACATTACATGAGTACTGTATATAAAAAATTAAATAAAATTATTTTAAAAGAGAAGTATTTCTCAAACAGTATTTATGGAGCTTAGAAATTCTGTCATGAGAGGGACTGTGATGTGAATACCTCTAATAACCCAAGACAAGATGAATGTTTACAACAGATGCTCACTAAGTGCCTGCTGTTGTATTAATAAGCACAGTGTAACACATGACATGACCCAAAAAGCTATTCACTGTTATCAATGGGGCATTTGAATGTCCTACCTTTCTTAAGATATCTGAAGCCAGGAGCCTTTATATGTGGTTGAATATTTGCCCAATTACTTTAAACTCAATCTTTGATTAACACCTGGTTGGCTTGTTTATTTTAATTATGATCTAATTACATCAATGATATCTTTTCCTTTCATGCTTTTCACTTATCATCACCTGTGAGACACATCCATGATGAAAGCACAACCTGAGGAGGGCAGAAATGCGGCCTGTTCTTGTTGTCATGGAGTCCTCTTTTGTATAGATTGAACACTATCTTTAGGAAAATGGAACAAGTTTTGTAAAGCAGTAGTATCAATTTACCTTAATAGCACATAATATTCTTTAGCTTTAGACCTTCTAGTGGGTATATAGAAGTGTTCCCAAGTGTTTTTTCTTACATTATATATTTTTTAATTGTTTAAGTACAGTTGACATATGACACTGTACAAGTTCAGGTGCACAACCCAGTTATCAGATATTACACAAGCCACTAAGTTATCAAACTGACAAATCTAACACCCGTTTGACACTATACGTAGCCATGACATATAGCCACTACAACATCATGGACTAGACTCTCCACGCTGAACCCTACATCCCTGCAACCATCCCACAGCTATCAACATGCACCACTCAATCCCTCCACATTCCTCACCAACCCCTTAAAACCCCTCCCATCTTAAATAAAGACTCTTTAACATTTCTTGTAATACTGGTTTGGTGGTGATAAACCTCTTTAGCTTTTCCTAGTCTGAAAAGCTCTTCATCTGCTCTTCATTTCTAAGTGATAGCTCTACTGGGGAGATTAATCTTGGTTGGATATTTTTGCTTTAAAAGCAGGTTTTTCCTGGTAAACTACAGATTCATCCATATTTTTTTCTGTACTTGAAAACATAATTTAAAGTACTTTAAAGATTTTTAAAATTAAACATGCATAATAATTATTCTGAGTTATAAAGATGTATGTGGATGTTCTAAATCCAATGTTTTTTTATTATTATATAATTACTTCAAAACAGAGAAATTATTTTCATGGAAGGTAGTCAAAGTTTAATTGATTTCTATGTACTGAATTTGGAAGTAGTAGGACAATATATTTGGTTTTAGTTCCAAATTGATGGTGTAGAACGGTCACACATTAAGATAAACAATACCAGACATAAAATCTTAGCTTATTACAGTTTATAATTATTATTACAGTTTATCTATCTATGATCAACTAAGACTCATACAATATC
The DNA here is from genome assembly GCF_036850995.1 of Saccopteryx leptura. Lineage (NCBI taxonomy): Eukaryota > Metazoa > Chordata > Mammalia > Chiroptera > Emballonuridae > Saccopteryx > Saccopteryx leptura. The sequence goes on along the minus strand of NC_089504.1, from coordinate 92,011,474 downwards.
ACTTCATAACAACTTTCACATCATGAAATATGCCTGTTAAAATATATGGAAGCAACTTAGTACATAGTGCTATATACATATTGACTTGTTGGAACAACTATTAGGATAATATGTTTAGTGATTTAATTTTAATATTTTAACTCTGAAGTGTGTTAATTTTCAAAAGTAAATGGAATATAATAATGTACTTCTTTTACTTGTATTCATTTTGTTGAAATATTTTTAATATCCTGACTTTTTTTCTCTTCTACAATTTTAGAGGAATAAATTGCCTCAGTAAGTTTTATGAGATATGTCCCATCTCTGTATTGCTTGAAAGACTTAATGGTTTTCAGAAAATCAAAGAAACATATTATGCTTCTGTATGTAAAGTATCTGCTTTATTGGAATTAAAGCCATAGAGAAATTGATTTCTTATTATATCAGTGACAACAGTAACCATAATAATATAACTTAGATTCATAAATGCATTGTTTTTCAAGACATATTTACTGAGAGTCTACCATTTTTCCAGGCACTTGGAATATTAAGATAGAGCAGTGAACAAATGGATAATCATACATATCCTGCTATAATAGAGATGATATTTTAGAAAATTAATACAAAGCGGGTGTGGGTATACATATACTATATACATGTATTGTGTTAGACAGTGATAAGTACTGTAAGGAGAAAAATGAAACAGAAAAATGAAAAGTGACTATTTTCAGAATAAGGTTTATTTCTAAATAGGTTGTTTTGGGAGAGCTATAATGGAATAAAATTGAACAACCTGAGTGAATGAGCAATGAAGTTACAGGGTAAAAGTTCCAGCCAAAGGTAAGAGCCAATTCAAAGATAATGATGTTGCAAAATGTTGTAGGAATACTATGAAGGTCACTACATAGTCTCTTCACACATATAAGTCTCTGAGAAAATGAGGGGATGAATAGTAGGCAAATGAAAAAGTAATGGGGGACTAGGAAAGAGAAATGACATAATATAATTCATGATTTAAAAGGATAATTTTGCTGCTATGATAAAAATGGACTGGTAAAGATGAAACAGAATGAGATGACTTAGAAGATTATTGAAATAATTCAAATAAGAATGATAATCATTGGATTGGCTCTGTTTTCATAGTCTTTGAGAGGTGTTCGGGTTTTAAATTCTTTTTTTTAAAGTTACAGCTAATAATTTGTTGGGAAGTCAGATACATGATTCATAAGAAAGAGAGTGATTAAAGGTGACTCCAAGGATATTTGACAACAGTAATTTAGAACTGTAAGACTTTAAGATGAGAAAGTTTTTATTTGATATAAATGATTAAAAGCTCAATTTGCATATGTTAAATTTAACAAAATCAGAAGACATTTAAATAGAGTTGTTAGGTATGCAAAAGATAGGAACCTAGAGCTCAAATATAGAAGTCTGAATTGGAGATATATATAATATTTTGTATTCATCAGCATACCATGTATTTTACTACCCATAAGACTCAATTAGATCACCAGGTGCCCAAATGTCAATAGAAAAGAAAAGAAATCCAAGGACTTTATCTTGTTTCTCTCCAAAATTAACAGATTATTTAAATAAGATATGGAGAAAAAAGAACCAGAAGATATCAAGAAAATTAAACAATTATGGTGTTTTAGAAGGCATGTGTATAAAGTGAGAAAGTGCTTTAAAGAAGTGTAAGATTTATGTCAAATACTTCTCAATAGGTTGAGGGCAAAAAATAGCCATTGGAATTTTTAAGGTGGAGATTATTGTTCCATTTTAATGGCTTTTCAATTTTATTTGTGTCCCATTTTCAAATGGTATATCCCCTAAAGCAAGGCACATAGTAAGACCAAATCCAAGGCGTAAAGAAATAAACTGCACTCACAAATGTGAGGGTAATTAAATATGGCAAAAAAAGTAGAGAGCATACAGGGATAAGAAGAATTATTATAATCAATTTTATAAATAGTCTCACCTAACCTAAGATTCTATAAATAATAAAGGGTAATAAAATTAAATTATGGATTTATTGCTTAATATCATTTATTAGAAATGTGATTAAAAACCTCAATAAAATACACCTACTTGTTAGAAAAATTAAAATTAAAAAGGTCAAAGCAAATGTTAGCAAGTATGTGGACCAACTGGAGTTCTCACACATTGATAGTAAGAATGCAAAATGATACAGCTACTTGGATAAATAGGTGTCTATCTATATCCTCATTTCTAAACTGAATTAGATATTCTGAGAAAAAGTTGGAGATAGACAGAAAAAAAATTGAGCCTTGATATTTCCAGCTTCATGTAATTCAACAAATGTTCTTTGTGTTCTTATTTTAAGGAAGTGTGCTGGGATATACAAAGAAGGCTGAGAGCCATTTCTTGACCTCAAAGAATTTATAATCTGGTTTAGAGAATATTTGCAAATATAATTACTATATAATATAAATTTGTAGTTAATGCAATTGAAGCATTATTATGGTTCTAGAGGAGTACTAGGAAGGAGAAGAGTATCTCCAAATTTACCACCAAGGAGGTTAGCATGAAATAAAAAGGTTTCTAAAGTAAAGAAAGGAAATAAAGGAATGCTGAAAGAGTTGCACTTTCCTTCTTTCCCTAACTTGTCTTTGTTTTCTGTCTCAGTTTAAATACCTCTTCCAGTATACATATTTTTTGTCTTAGTCGGTAAATTTGAATAGTAAGAAAGAGAGCCTGCAATTAAATGGAAAAAAATACTAAACATAGATCTAAGATTTAAACCTAAGTCTTTTATTATCATTACACAATGATATTACACAAGCCATAAAAGACCACAGCAATCCAAATCATATGAAATAAACTCTGTACTATACAGTTCACCTAGAAACACTTTTCTAGTTAAATATTCAGTGGGGAAAAGCAAATAAGGAGACAAAAACTACAACCTGATCTAGAGAAGAGGTCTGTTTTTTAATTTTTTTTATTTTTTTTACAGAGACAGAGAGAGAGTCAGAGTGAGGGATAGACAGGAACAGACAGACAGGAACAGAGAGATGAGAAGCATCAATCATTAGTTTTTTGTTGCACATTGCAACACCTTAGTTGTTCACTGATTGCTCCCTCGCATGTGCCTTGACCGTGGGCCTTCAGCAGACCGAGTAACCCCTTGCTTGTGCCAGCTACCTTGGATCCAAGCTAGTGAATTTTTGCTCAAACCAGATGAACTCACGCTCAAGCTGGCGACCTCGGGGTCTTGAACCTGGGTCCTCCGTATCCCAGTCCGACGCTCTATCCACTGTGCCACTGCCAGGTCAGGCTAGAGAAGAGGTCTTTTTGTCTCAAGTTACAAAAGCATGTGGACTTCAAATTCACAATTAATTAAAAAAATTCATGAACCATGTAAATAGTTACATATTTGCATACTTTATTAATACAGTATATTATTAAACATAGCCAATTTTGACAAAACTGTGACCCTTTTAAACAATAATTAAATGTGTAACTCAACTATTAACATTTTAGCTGAGTGCATGTATCAATTTTTAAAGTCAACAAATTCATAGCATAATTGCTTGAGTTACTCAAATGCCTGATATAAATTATATTCAGTGTATTAATATAGTAAGCAGCATTTAGGCATTTCAGTGGCTTGACAAGCTAATTTATAGATTTGAAGAGCTGGAGATTTTATTCATAGACAGTCATTTACAACCACATCTTATTAGAGGTTTGGAAATTGAGACCCAGGGAGATTAAATTACTTTCTCAGATATATAAAATAATTAGTAATACAGTCCGCTTTGTGTCATCAAGTATCATTGTCTTTTCACAATACCGGATGTATATACAAACTAAATTTTGTTCTCTCTGTTTCATTATAAACCAAGTTGGTTCTAGGATGGTCCAGCAGGAGGACCTTGACCAGGATGACCAAGGGAAAGTTGGCTTTTGATAGTGCTCCCAGAATCTCCAGGCCATGTCTCTTCTATTCCATAACTAGGATTCAAGATAATTGTTTCTAAATACTTCTTCATCTTTCCTGTAGGGAAAAATCAATCTCAGAGGTAACATAAACAATTTAAAGTGAAATATTTATATTTTGCACCTATTTATTTCAAAAAAAATTCACAGTTAGCAGTTTCTCAAGAATATGTGTATAATTGTATATATGACTCATTGATATAGAAAATGCTGATATGTAATGATCTTGTTTTTCAGACATGACAGAAAAATGTAGACATCTAAGGAGTATAAAAGTCTTGGCATATCATGGGTATGGATATGTGACTACAGTATTTATTCTCAGCACTAGCCTATATCATGGTCACTTCCAAGACTTGTCTGTATCATGATCACTATGAGAACAGATAAAATAATGTATGTTAAGTTTGGTTCTTTAGTGTGCTAGAAAACAGAGATCTATTTCCTTCAAGGTATATGATTAACTGTGAGTATGTAAAAGTTTGGGGCCAGGAAGAAAAATGTAATAATATACATTATTCAATTCAGAATTAAGTAATAGAACTGATTGATGACTTAACAATATCCTTGGTTATGGTAATCTCTTGTAATCTGTCTAAAGTAAGTATTAATTTCTTTCTAACCTCCTGATTTCTCTGATATGTGTTTCAGCTTCTTTCTGGATCTGATTTTATAATTGTTTCTAACTCTGCTGCATTCTCTATATGAATTATATACACAAAACTTATTGGACAGTCACCATATAGTTGGGAAGATTCACTCTGCTAGACACTATAGTACAACAGGGATTACATTTCTTATCTGTCTATGGCAGTCTTTAGATAATAAGCAGGCTTCTGGTTTCCAGTCCCATGTGGCAAGGATAACAAGGCCGTATAACTAAATCATATCAAAGTAAGCATAATTATGGTGATAATAATGATCATAACTAAACTTCAGTAAGTACTTACTATGCTCCAGCCACATTTTTCAAACACTTTTCCTATATTTGTTTATGCAACCTTAATAACAAATCTATGATTTGTTTAAGTAATTTGTATAAAATAATATAAATACTAAGGAATTACATTAGAGTTATTATTATTATTTTATTTGTATAAAGGAACATTGAACACAGTATGCATTTAATGCCCTCCTGGATTCTCAAATACACAAAACAAATTAAGTCACTGGAATGTATTAAATTAATTAAGATGTACATTATTGATAGTACTCTACTGCTTATATTTACTTTTCTAAATTATGCAATATCTATGTCTACACAACTGCAAATGTTTAAGACTTCTAATAGAGAAAAACAACAATAAATTTTGAAGACATATGGATGTTTGTTTTCAAGTTTCTAGGTATTTCTCTTCTCTTATATATGCAGCAACACCACTTCTTGTATATAATAATCTACCCATCATGATGTGTTATTCTTGTTACACTAAAGTTATACAACCACAGTTACGGGCTTGTGATACAACCCTGGACATTTGTATAACTCATAGACACAGATATTGGCCTAAGAATGAGCATGAAGTCCAACTAAAATGACTTAGAACTTTTCTTTTTTCTTTTTATTTATTTATTATTTTGTGACAGGGACAGAGAGAGAGACAGAAAGAGGGGCAGATAGGGACAGACAGGAAAGGAAAGAGGTAAGAGGCATCAATTCTTTGTTGTAGCACCTTAGTTGTTCATTGATTGCTTTCCCATATGTGCCTTGACTGGGGGATACAGCAGACTGAGTGACCTTGCTTAAGCCAGCAACCTTGGGCTCAAGCTGGTGAGCCTTGCTTAAACCAGATGAGCCCATGCTTAAGCTGGCAACCTTGGGGTTTCGAACCGAGGTACTCTGCATACCAGTCTGGTGCTCTATCCACTGTGGCACTGCCTGGTCAGGCTAGAGCTTTTTTTTTATGTAATATATGGGTACTAGGAGAGAGAATTCCCTCCTTACTTTGGAGCAAATGTGTTGAAGTGTTACAGCCTAGAGCTCTCTCTAAACCCCACCCACATGATTATATATATATTATAACTTCAGTTCAGTTTTAAGTAGGAAAATATGTCAGGAGACTGAAGAGAAGGAAAAAGAAACAGAGATTGAAAGGATAATAATGAAAACTTTTGGCTTTTTCTTTTGTTTAGCATTTGACTTTGTTTTTTTGCAAGTGAAGGAGATTTACAGGAATATGGAACTGAACTCCAGTATGACAGTACCAGAATGTATGTAGAGCTTAAATTCAAATTCCACTCCAATTTACTTTCAATGTTAATAATGACACTAAAAAATTAGTCAAATATGTCATTAATAATTGGGAAAGATTCCTGTCTATGTCAGAAACAATAAAAGATACTGATAACATAATTGGATATGATCCTTACTAAATTTTCAAAAATATACCTATATTATTTTGGAAATAGAGAGTAAGAAATTTAGGTTAATCTATTTATAAAACTCATTTATTTTTCTTTTTAAAATTATTTTTGAAGACATATAAACCCAAGTTATTTCTCAACATTACAGTGCCATTTGGTAAAGTTAATTTATCTACATTTTTTTACTTTATTTTGTTTATTTTTTGAAAAATTGAAGTTTACCACCAAGGCATAGGCATAATCTCCAATCGTACTGTCATATAGACTAAGATAATTACTTTATTGGTGTTTTGGTAAACCTCTATAGAGGAGGAAAGATTCTGTATAGTACATTGGAAAGCAAGAAAATGTGTCTCATTCTGCTCTACCAGTTTACCTTGTGAAGTATTTTATGTTTTGTCATTTCATTGTTTTCCATATATATAATGCAGACTTACAGAGTGAGGAATCATTCGTTCATTCATTCATTCTTTCATTAAGACATTTTCTGATGCAGCAGTGAACAACAACAAATTCCTAAACAAATAAACTCTAACAACTCTTACAAAGAAAGCGTAAGTAATTTATACTAATTAGTTACCTAATACATGAAAAACCAGGAAAATGCATGTGCATCTTGATTAGTTCCTCAATCAGGGTTTTGTAAAGCATGAGTACAAAATAATGTGAATTGTAATATCCCTTTCTGGTCCTCAATGAAGCAATTACAGTATTCTTTTTCCCCCTCAAGCTATTATTTTACCACAAGGAGCAATCTTATCTAATTAGTGTTCATTTACTATCTCAGAGTCAATAACTATCCATGGATCTGGGATTAAAGGAATCCCTAGATTCATTTCTAGAGAACATGATCAATGACTACAAAGATGGGAATTGGAGAATTTCTCTTTCTTGTAAATGAAACTTTATCCTATGTAACTCATCTACCAAAGCTTGTATTCCTAAACCCTTGACAGATTAAATGTTTATTGTCTAAAATTGATTGAGCCTGCTTTGAAAATTTAATTTACATCATCTCTTCATTTGATTTTAGAAATAATGTTTTGTTATATTATTATTATTATTTTTTTATTTCAGGCTATGGCATGCTTAATTCCCAATAGTACTTTTTATAGATATCAATAAGTGTTATGGAATATAATGGCATGTATTAGGCCAGCTTCTTTAAAGTAGAATAAATGGTATCTTTTCAATTTTTATTGTAATTTTATTTATCCTTTTTATAGTGATAAGAATATATGCTTTGTTGCTCCATATTCTCATGGTGTTTTATTTCATAAATACTCTTCCCTCTTACTTTAAAAAAAAATCTAGAGATAAATCATCAATTACAAAGGTCAGTAGCTTTATTATTTAAGTGAAATATTGAAAACAATGATACTGAAATCATTTACACAGGCTTTCCATCAATCAAACTATATACTAATATGTTTGCTTTGAAATGAGTTTCACATTTCCCCCTTGCCTAATGGTGTGTCATAAGTCCATTTTTATTCATGAAAATGTAGTCTACCTCTCTGCTTTCCTAGCATTAAAACTAATCAATACTGCCAATTCTTGATTGTCTGTGTTAATGAAGTGTAATATTAATGCAGATAATCTCAAACAGTGGCAAAATATCAAACATAGTACTTTAAGTCTGTTCCCCTCATATTTCTGTTATGGATTCTACTTTACTCATGTAATTATATAAATTAAGATACTTTCCCCTAACATAAAACAATTCTGTGTAATATTAGATTAAAAATGTTCTATATTATTAGAAAATTTATTATGAAATTAAACTATTTACATATAAATTCCTTTTAAAAAATTCCATTTGCTTATTTTTTCTTTTGTTTCCCTTACCTGAGGAGATATAACAGAAAAAAATTCGCTGTGAGAGATGTCCATGATTTTACCATTTATGTTTTCTTCTTGGATTTTTATGGTTTTGAGTCTAATATTTAAGTCTGTAATCCATTTTGAGTTTATTTTTGTGTATGGTATAAGAAGATGGTCTAGTTTCATTTTTATGCATTTATCTGTCCAATTTTTCCAATACCATTTATTGAACAAACTGTTTTTATCATATTACATGTTTTTGTACTCTTTGCCAAATATTGATAGAACATAAAACAATAGATTTACTTGTGGGCTCTCTATTCTCTTTAATTAATCGATATGTCTGTTTTTAAGTCAGTATCATGATGTTTTGAATACTATGACCTTATAATATAGTTTGATATTAAGTAGCTTGATTCCTTCAACTTTGTTCTTCATTCTCTGTAGAGAACAAACTGAAAAATCTAGAATTTAGACACATTGTAGGAGACATTTTTGATAGCACAGGCTAGAGATGAAACTAAGGCAGAGAAATTAAGAATGAGGAGATTTGGATATATGATGAGATTTGAAATGTTTATTAAAAGAAGAATAAAATTATAGATCTTTTTTTGAAGTATTTAAAATTTAAGAGTTCAACTGATCAAAGTCATATTTTGAACCAAACACGTATTTTGAATAAATGCCAGAAAATATAGGCCTGACCTGTGTGGTGCAGTAGATAAATCATTAATCTGAAAAACTGAGGTCGCCAGTTTGAAACCTGTGCTTCTCTGGTCAAGGCACATATGGGAGTTGATGCTTCTTTCTCTTCCCCCTTTCTCTCTCTCTCTCTCCCTTCTCTCTTTCTAAAAATGAATAAATAGAATCTAAAAAAATGTGTTTATTGTTATACAGGATCCTTGAGTTCATAATTCTGAGTCAGATTTGAAGACATTTTCTTTATACTTTACTTATTAAGATTTATTAATATTTATACTGGTCATTGATTTGATAATCTAATAAATTCAAAGCTTTAGAATATTTTATTATAACAGTAAGTTGCATTTTAAAATTTTTATTGAATTTATTGGGGTAGTACTGATTAATAAACTTGTATAGGTTTCAGGTGCCAGTTCTATAATACATCATCTGTATATTGCATTGTGTGCTCACCACCCCAAGTCAGATCTCCCTTCATCAACATCATCTCCCTTCCACCCTTTCCCACCTCCTCCCCTTTTCCCTTCTGCAAGACCCACACTATTGTCTGTTTCTGTGTTTATTTGCTTAATCCCTTCACCTTTTCACCCAGCACCCTATTAATTTCTTATTTATATCTATTGTTATATGAGATTACTTATGTGATCCAAGTGATTTCTGCTTTATAATAAAAGTATTGCTATTTACTTAACTTTCACATTCAAAAGATAGATTGATGGGTGTTTTTAATGTGATTGTTATTTATGTCTTCTATCTCTGTGTGAATAAAATTTAATTAAAGTTCAATATATAGAGTATTGAGTAGCAATAGTTTTTGAGTTTCGCTTATATTGAGAATTAAATAATGCCTGATCAAGGGGTGTGGCAGTGAATAGAGATTCAATCTAGGACTCTGAGAACTCATATTCAAAACCATGAGGTTGCTGGCTTGAGTGTGGGATTGTAGACATGACCCCATGGTTGCTGGCTTGTGTCCGAAAGTCGCTTGCTTGAAGTCCAAGGTCACTGGCTTGACTAAAGCCCCCTGTGTAAGGCGCGTATGAAAAGCAATCAGTGAACAACTAAAGTGACACAACTAGAAGTTGATGCGTCTCTCTCTCTCTCTCTCTCACTCTTTTGGTAAAATAATAAATAAATAAATAAATAAATAAATAAATAAATAAATGTATTTTATAAAATAGGGTTTAATTTGTTATTGTATCAAAAGGTGTAGTTAGACATTTCTTCACTAGAGTGTAAATTTGACCAGAAGTTTGCCTTGTTGATGTTACTAGCTGACTTTAAAGATAGCTGCCATTATGATGACTCCTAATGTTCACACTCTTGTGTGATCTCCTTCTCTTAAGGGTGTGGGAGTTCTATAATTTGCTTCTAATTAATATAATACAGGAAAGGTGACAGGATGTACTTGATGTCTACATGATTATGGGATTACATTATATAAGGTTGTGACACTCATCTTGCTAGAGTCTCTTGTTTTCTTTTGGTTGTTTTGAGAAAGCAAGTAGCCATGTTGGGAAATCCATACACCAAAAAAAAAAAAAAAAAAAAAAGAACTATTGGTGATCTTGAAAATATCCATTAATCCAAAGGAAGCAAAAACAAAACAAAATATTTTTTAATACCTAAAAAAAAAAATACATTTTGCCAGCAACCTAAGTGAACTTGGAAGCTGATCTTTCCTAAATTAGGTCTCATAGAAAACTTCTCCTGTATAACACCTTGATCGCAGCTTTGCACAGAACTGTGTTCATATTCTTAATCTACAAAAACTATGAGGAAATAAATGTGTTGTTTTAAGCAGGTAAATTTGGATCAATGTTTTTGCACAGCAATGGATACTAATAGAGATGACTTGTGAGTATCCTCAAGGACTACTTAAATGAAGGACATTTATCTTCTAGCATGGTGACTCTACCTTACATCAATTTTCCATACATGTGAAACATGCTAGTTTAATATTAACAGAGAAAGCAAACAGTGATTTAATGCATGATCCTTATATTTTCTGTTGCAAGGTGAGCAATCCTAATTATGTTTGTGATAATATTCTTTCAGAGACAACTCTTTTTATTTGTAATATACTAGATGAGTGATGATAGAGATTTATTTATTTAAAGATAGTTAACTCAATTAGATTCACTAGGACAAACAATAGTTTACATAATTTGTTACCATATCTCTTTCTGTATAATTATTGAAAGAAAAAAAATTATACAATCAAAGGCAGACGATAATACTTTTTTTTTCTGGTAAAGTTTCAGCCACACTGAGAAGAAAGTTAAAACTAGAATATATAAGCAGCAAGAGTTCATTTACTATGTGTTAATTAAAGCTTATTGGTATAATTCTGTGCAAAAATATCTTCTATCTCCCCTAGATTTGTGTGTTTTTTTCTTTTAAATTACTGAAAACATATAATCAGGGGCTATTTATGCTTCTTGTGTTTAGCACATAGCCCCTCTCTTACTCACACTGAAACAAAGTCCATTATCTAATCACTGACACCTAAAAGGGATGATGAGCACAGAATTTATGTCATTACTGTACATAATCAAGACAGAGAACAGATCTATGCTGATCCCTGTAATGTAGAAGACAACATAAGATTATAGGACATGGCTTGACTTGGAATGCTGAGGTCACTGGTTCAAAACCATGGGCTTGCCTGACCAGCCAGGGGCACAGTAGATAGAGCATCGGACTGGGATGCAGAGGACCCAGATTCAGATTCGGGACACAGAGGTCGCCAGCTTGAGCTCGGGCTTATCTGGTTTGAGCAAAGCTCACCAGTTTGGACCCAAGGTTGCTGGCTTAGGCAAGGGATTACTCGGTCTGCTGTAGCCCCACAGTCAAGGCACATATGAGAAAGCAATCAATGAACAACTAAGGTGTCACAACAAAAAACTAATGATTGATGCTTCTCATCTCTCTCCGTTCCTGTTTGTCTGTCCCTATCTATCCCTCTCTCTGATTCTCTCTCTGTCTCTGTAAAAAACAAACAACAAAAAAAACCCCATAAGCTTACTGGGTCAAGGCACATATGAGAAACAACTATTACTATGGGTTGATACTTCCTACTATCGTCATCACCCACCTTTCATTCTCTCTATCCTCTCTGTAAAATCATTAATGAAATCTTAAAAAAAAACAAAAACGATTTTAGGATATGGACAGCAAGAATAGGAACAATGACATGTTTAAAGTATTATGAATCAAATAGGTTTCATAAAAAGGAATAAAGATACATGATGCAAAATACCATATTTCAATACTATTGACTATATTCCTTACGTATTTTACTTCCCAATGACTAATTTTATAACTGGACTGTGCTTTTCTTAATTCTTCTTTTTTCTCTTTCTCCCTCCCTTTTCACTCCAATAATCATCAGTTTGTTCTCTGTATCTATAAGTTTGTTTCTGTTTTGTTTGCATAAGTATTTATTTATTTTTAGTTTCCAAATATAAGTGAAATTAAATAGTATTTTTCTTTCTCTAACTTACTTCACTTAGCTTAACAGCCTCAAGTCCAACCATATAGTAAAAAATGGCAATTTTGCTTAGCAATAGTTTATTTATACATATATCTATGTGTACTTATATATACACATATGTGTATGGATATATATATATATATATATATATATGTATACACACATATACATATACATACCTCATCTCCTACATTCAATATTTATCAATGAACTCTTACATTGCTTCCATATCTTGGCTATTGTAAATAATGTCACAATGAGCATAGAGGTATACATATCTCTTTGAATTAGCATTTTCATTTTCTTCAGATAACCACCCATACATGTTATTGTAAAATTCTATATACGATGGTTCTATTTTTATTTTTTTAAGGAGCCACTATAAAGTTTCCATAGTAACTGTGCTAGCTTACAATACCACCAACAGTGCATGAGGTTCTTATTTCTCCATATCCTTGCCAACACTTGTTATTTGTTGATTTGTTGTTGTTTTTTTTATAATAGTCATTCTGACAGGTGTGAGGTGATATCTCACTGTGCTTTTTATTTTCACTTCCCTTATTGTTAGTGATGGTGAATATTTTTAAATATGTCGGTGGGCCAACTGTATATCTTATTTGTAAAAATGTCTATTTGGGTCTTCTGCTAGTTTTGAACTGGATTATTTTTATGATGAGTATTTTATGTATTTTGAATATTCACCTTTTATTAGATATGTCATTTGCAAATATATTCTGCCATTTAAGAAGTTTTTTGTTTGTTTGTTTTGTTTATAGTTTTCTTAACTGTGCAAAATCTTTTTAGTCTGATAAAATCTAATTTGTTTATTTTTTATTTTGTTCTCTTTTCCAAGAAAACATATCTAAAAAATATATTGCCCAAGAGATTACTGCCTATGTTTATTATTAGGAGTTTTTTGGTTTCAGGTCTTACATTTAAATCTTTAAAACAATTTGAAGTTTTATGTTTGGGATCTGTAGATTCCAAATAGTTTGTCAGTTGCCTGGGGTTAGTAAATGGATTTTTTAAATGTATAATCCAGATGACCTTTACATTTCTGTTTTATTTTTCTGCCCTATATCAACCAGGTCTCCTTGTGTGACTTCTTAGTGTTTTCCATGTCTACTTCAGGTAGTTCCATCAGGGTGAGGGTCCTCTGAATACCATGTCTACATTTCTTCTACCCTCCTCTATGTGGTCCTGTTCTTATGTATTTAATAAGCCCTCAGTTCTTGAGAAGAAATTGTTTCTTATGTCAGTATATATTTGATATACTGTGAGAGGAGATGAGTTCAGAGTCTTTCTATACAACTATTTTGAACCCACTGACCTAAATCTCAAAAGATTTTAATAATTTTTAATAATGAGTACATGTTCAAAAATATTAAAATTATATAAAATATCTTTGTGAAATAATATGTGCATATATAATGTTAATTATGACTATTTTTATAGGTTAAAAGTGATAATAATCAATGTGTAAAAAAAATTAAAATATCATATATTGAGACCTGTAACTTCTTAGTCTAAAGAAATTTTCTTTTTTTCTTAGGTCATATAAATTTACAGTTTGTATACTCTGTTTTATTATGAGAAATATAAAGGATTATTTACCTTTTATAACTCATTATTAAAAGTTTTCTGCAAATGGTAAAATTGATTCAAATTAAAACATTATTTTCCTTCATATTTAAAAATATGTCTATTTCCTATTTTTAATGTCAGATTGTCCTGGTTGGCCTGAGACTGTGGAGATTCCCAGGATTGGAAATTTCAGTGTAAAATTCAGGATAGTACCAGGCAATCTGAAGCAGTCGATTAACTTATATCTATGTGAATGTTTTATTTTCAGTGTTTTGTGGCAAGAACTCTTCCCTGTTACATATCTTCTTATTTTCTCTTCTTTTTGGGCTACCTGTATAGTGGTATACTATATCTTCTAGATCAGTGGTCAGGAAACTTTTTGGCTGAGAGAGCCATGAATGCCACATATATTAAAATGTAATTCCGTGAGAGCCATACAACTACTCGTGTATGTTAAGCATTATCCAATAAAAATTTGGTGTTGTCCCAGAGGACAGCTGTGATTGGCTCCAGCCACCTGCAATCATGAACATGAGCAGTAGGAAATTAATGGATTATAATACATGAGAATGTTTTATATTTTTAACATTATTTTTTTTATTAAAGATTTGTCTGTGAGCCAGATGCAACCATCAAAAGAGCCACATCTGGCTTGCAAGCCATAGGTTCCGACCCCTGTTCTAGATTCTCATGCAATTACAGAGAGCCATGTATGTGATATGAATAGAAATAATGTGCCTTACCTTGAAGCCTGGCTTATTGAAACCTCTCATATATTCTCATTAAGGGCCTCTTTCCCTTTTGTCTGATTGGGGTGAGAAAAGTCACAGCAATATTGAGTAGCAACTCGGCCAGTTTGGGTTCCTGAGTGAGTGGCTGAAGCAGAACCTCACCTTTGACAGACACACTTACCTTGGACTGTTTCATATAAAAAATAAATGATTAGTTTCAATCAGTATCTACTCTGTGTAAATATGTTATATATAGTAGGTAAAGTTAAACTACCCAATTCAGTTTTTCACTATTTAACTATTTGGTTACAAAGAATATCATTAGGCCCTGGCCAGTTGGCTCAGTGGTAGAGTGTCGGCCTGGTGTGCAGAAGTCCCGGGTTCAATTCCTGGCCAGGGCACACAGAAGCGCCCATCTGCTTCTTCACCCCTCCCCCTCTCCTTCCTCTCTGTCTCCCTCTTCCCCTCCCGCAGCGAGGCTCCATTGGAGCAAGGATGGCCCGGGGCGCTGGGAATGGCTCCTTGGCTTCTGCCCCAGGCGCTGGAGTGGCTCTAGTCGCGACAGATCAACGCCCCGGAGGGGCAGAGCATCGCCCCCTGGTGGGCAGAGCATCGCCCCCTGGTGGGCGCATGTGAGAGTCTGTCTGACTGTCTCTCCCCGTTTCCAGCTTCAGAAAAATACAAAAAATGTGTGTGTGTGTGTGTGTGTGTGTGTGTGTGTGTGTGTGTGTGTATCTGAGAAGGATGATCTGATATTATTCTAGCAATTTTTGGAGTTTTATATTTTTTAAAAGAAATCACAGTAGATTAAAAAGGGGTTAAGTAAAACTGAAAATAAGCTAGTTGAATAATTAGGCCAGAATGTCAAACTTAAAAGCTCTTCCATTGTACGTTAGAAAAAAAAACAAATGCCATGAGATTTTTATTGAGTAAGAATAAGAATGATTTAATGGCCAGAAATAATTGATATCTTGCTTATGTATATTTAGTTTAAGATCATCTCTTATTATTTTATCTGTACATTTTACCACTTGATCATAAAGTCAGATTTAAAATTTTGACATTCAAAAAGAATTGTAAGTTTTAAGTCCATCAGCAAAACTAAAAGCTTTTTATTTATTTATTTTTTAATTTTTTATTTATTTATTTATTTAGAGAGGAGAGAGAGAGAGAGAGGGAGAGAGAGAGAGAGAGAAAGAGAGAGAGAGAGAGAAAGGAGAGAGGAGCAGGAAGCATCAACTCTAGTATGTGCCTTGACCAGGCAAGCCCGAGGTTTTGAACCGGTGACCCCAGTGTTCCAGGTCAATGCTTTATCCACTGTGCCACCACAGGTCAGGCCTAAAAGCTTTTTAAACTAAATTCTTTAGTTCATTGGTAAAAGTAAAAAGTTTCTCAGAGCATCCAGAAAAATCCTACAGCCTATAATGCAGGGGTCCCCAAACTTTTTACACAGGGGGCCAAGTTCACTGTACCTCAGACCATTGGAGGGCCAGACTATAAAATAAACTATGAACAAATCCCTATGCACACTGCACATATCTTATTTTAAAATAAAAAAACAAAACAGGAACAAATACAATATTTAAAATAAAGAACATGTAAATTTAAATCAACAAACTGACCAGTATTTCAATGGGAACTATGGGCCTGCTTTTGGCTAATGAGATGGTCAATGCCTGGTTCCATATTTGTCACTGCTAGCCGTAACAAGTGATGTGACGTGCTTCAGGAGCCGTGATGCATGCATCTCGCGTCACCGGAAGTAGTACTGTACGTAAGCGCCTCCGCACTTTGCTGCGCCGCTGCCGCCTCATACAGTACTCCAGGAGCACAGGATGTAGATATTGAACACCAGTGAAAGAGGTACCCCTTCCGGAAGTGTGGTGGGGGCCGGATAAATGGCCTCAGGGGGCCGCATGCGGCCCGCGGGGCCGTAGTTTGGAGACCCCTGCTATAATGGCTACATCAATAAGAGAGTCAGAGAAAAAAAAATTACTTTCAGAAAAGCATATCCACAAAAGATGAATTAAAAGTTTATTTTCATAGTACTTGAGGAGAACATTTTCTGAATGTAAATTAATAGGATATTAATCAATAAAGAGATGACTATTCTAGATGTAACTCTTCCAAATAAAATGAAAGTTGTGTGAGTGAGGCGGCTAGTTTATATTAACTTTCTAGCTTCAATTTTCACTAAACTCATGATATAAAATTAATACAATAATATGAACTTTGAAAAGTAAATAAAATTTGTTATAATTACCAATAATAATTTAAAACATAGTTCAGATAATTTAATAAAATGGTATTTTTATATTGTGATTTCAGTATTCTCACATTTCTAATCAGTTTTTAATTTGACATTTATTTTTTATGATTGAACAAGGTATAGATTAAGCTTTTACTTTAATATCCTTAGAAAGTACAATGCTTGCTATTATGCAATATTTACTGTTAATGAGTACTGAGTATAAGCAGTTCAGTAGTTTCAAATTTTCAAAAAACTTCTTTTATTGTATTTTTATAGGTTTTATTTAAAACATTTTTTCTTCACAGTTCATTATCAAATATTCATTCAAACAGCTTTTGATAAATGGTAATGAAAAGAGAACTATTAGATAACATAAAGCAAAGAAAAAGAAAGTGTAACACAGTTAACATGTTGTTAAGAGAACAACTGACAGTAGAAACTAAAGAAAGTAATACCTCTGAATAAGAACTGAGTTATAAAGTAAATAAAAAATTTTAGAGATAATCTGCTTTGAAATTTTAATAAATTTAAGTTGATACTGATTCCGTGAAGAACTAAGTGTAAAAATAAGAAACTGCAAGAAGAAATGCAAAGACAGAAATCTGAGAAGCAGGTTGGAAATAAAAAAGAAAGAAAGAATAGCGTACTTAAATAAAAACAAATGCAGGGAAATTAAAAAATGTAATAATAATTACAATTCTCATTGGGTTGATGCCATAAAATCTTCACTGAAATTTGAAGAACTAGGAATAAAAATTTTTTAAATATAAACTTTATTAATTCTCTTTTAATGACTGCCATGAAAAAACACACAAATATAAAAATGGAAGCTAATCAAAATAAATAATTAGTAATAAAAGATACTGATTAGATATATAACAGCCTAATGAATGCACAAAATGAGAAAATAGATCAAACAAAGTCAATAAAAGCTCAAATAAAACATAAACATTTCTATTTTAAAATAACTTGAAATTGTAGGCCAAAACTACTGTACTTATTCTTGGCAAAATTAATGGCTTCTGGAAGAATTTTGGTTTAAGATTTAGTGATATTAAATAATCACTCAAAGAGATAAAAAAGTTTAACAAACCAAAGTAACAGAAATAGAATAGAATTAATTTCCTTTTCTATGGAATATCAAATGCCAGCCAACAATATCCATAAAAAGAAAGGAGGGTGGGGTCATAAAGGGTAAAGATGCCAAATACATGGTGAGGAAAGATAATTTGACTTTGGGTAGTGATCAAATCATATATCATAGAAATCTACACTTGAAACTTATATAATCTTATTAACCAATGTCATTCTAGTAAATTTAACTTTGAAAAGTTGCTTTTAACATTTTGAAAACAAGAAACAGACTTTAACTTAGGTATCTAGCTATGGCTTTCTTTTTTCCTCTGACTCTTCTATAAAAACTCTCTAAAGTGTGGCTTCTTTGAAGTTTGATAATATCTAAAGTCTTCCTGTCTCATTATCTTTGTGTTAACTTTCCCTTCTTAGCTGATTTAGTCTTATTACAAATAGACTTATGATTCATTTAGGACAATCATGCAGATCTCAGTTCATAGCTCGCCTCTGTGGAAATCTTCCATGAATATTAATCTAAAGATCATCTCTTCTAGTTCATCATTTATTAACTCTGCTTATTTTTTTCCTTAGGAATTATCATTAAGTGTTATCTAACTTAATATTTCTTTTCTGTCTTTTATAGAGACAAACTTTGTTCACACTTAAATCACTAGCACATAAAACAATGTCTGAGAAATGGTAAAACTCAAAAAGGTTGTTGAATAAATGGATAACCAAGAAATGAGTGGATATGACTATCAGGAAATGAATTTAAATACAGGCTGACTCAGAAGATTCTGTTTTATGTCAAAAGTGAATAGATGACTAAAAGTTACGTCAGCATGCCAAATAGATACTATTAAAAGAACCTCCTGATAAAAATGAGTAAAACTGTGAATAAAAGTTGTTTGAATCTCTTTAAATAAACCACTGAGCTAGCACTTTAATGAGGAATCTTAAAAGGATAAGAATTAAGTGAAAATAAGAAACCTAAGTGTTAAATGAACATCAAAGGGAAGCCAGATCAGAGACTTGGAAATAACACTTTAGTTGCTTGTTAGTTTTAATAAATTGAAAGAATTACATTTATGCAGATAGTTTCTGAAAAAAGAAAATTAAATAAAATAAAAATTTTAAAACAGCTAAAATGATTATTTACAACTTAAAAATGCAATTATTACTAAAAATAAAAGACCATAGTATTGCTGTTGATCGTGCCCTTTATGTCCATCAAAATCTGCTTTATATATTGTATTTAGGTGCTCCTATATTAGGCACATAAATATTTACAATGGTTATATTCTCCTTTTGGATTGCTCCTTTTATCATTATGTAGTCACCTTCTTTATCCCTTACTATAGCCTTTGTTTTAAAGTCTATTTTGTCAGATGTAAGTATTGCTACCCCAGCTTTTTTTTCATTTCTATTTGTATGAGATACTTTTTTCCATTCCTTCACTTTCAGTCTATATGTATCATTTGTTCTGAGGTGAGTCTCTTGTAGACAACATATGAATGGGTCCTGTTTTCCGATTCATGAAGCTACCCTATGTGTTTTGATTGGAGCATTGAATCCATTTACATTTAAAGTTATTATCAATATGTATTTATTTATTGCCATTATAAGGCCAGGGGCCACTGCCTTCACAGCCATGCACATACAGGTTCTCATTAGATTTGGGAAGACAGTAAAGAAACAGTGGAGCCAAAAAATGGTGGGCCATTTTTTTATCAAAGTCTCAAACAAGATGATGAGCAAACATGCAGGGAAAACACTTCCCTCTTCATTCAGAGCTCATTCTCAGGTTCCTCCTAGAATCAAAGGCCCCACCAGTCTCAGCAGAGATTGCAAAAACCCCTCAGCTCTGGTTCGCCATCTGCACACCTTCTCTTTCCCTGCCAACATGGCTTCTCCTTAAGCACTCTGCATTCGCTCTGCTTTCCTTCTCTGCAAACATGGCTTCTCTTTCCTTCTCCTTCTTCTCTTTTCAAAACTTTCTGGTGCTAAAACCTTTCCTCCAGCAAACATTAGCAAAACAATGGCCTCTCCCAAACAGGAAGGTAATTTGCAAATTCACAGATTACATTAACCTGGCACTGCCTAGCCCCCAATGCAAACTGTAAGCAAGCAGACATAAAATTTGTATTTTACAAACTAATTTGACCAACAGCAATATTATTCTTTAAATCTACAATCCTCTTTTTCTAGATTTCTTCTTCCTTTGTTCTTTTTACAGCAGGCCTCTTAACATTTCTTGCAGTACTGGTTTGGTTGTAATGAATTACGTTGAGGTTTTTTTGTTTGTTTGTTTTTGGGGGGGTTGTGTTTTTGTTGTTGTTTTTTTTTTTGTCCGGAAAGCTTTTTATTTCTTCTTCAATAAATAAAAACAACATCTTCCTCATAGGGGTTCATGAAAGAGAAGAGAATGAATAAAAGATAGAAAACATGTTTGAAGAAATCACAGCTGAAAACTTCCCTAAACTGATGAAGGAAAAAGTGACACAAGTTTAAGAAGCACAGAGAGTCCCATTAAAGAGGAACTCTAGGAGGCCTACACCAAGACATGTCATAATTAATGTGCCAAAGTTAAAAGACACAGAAAAAATACTAAAACTGACAAGAATAAAAAGAGTTAATTACCTACAGAGGAGCCCCCATAAGGGTGACATCTGAATTCTCAACAGAAACACTTGAGGCCAGAAGGGATTGGCAAGAAATAGTCAAAGTGATGCAAAACAAGAATCTACAACTGAGACTTCTTTACACAGCAAAAAAAATAATAAAAATTAAGGAATAAGAAAATAATAATAATTAAAATGTATCAAATATTGGAGAGGTAGATAAAATTGAATCTAAAAGGAAATAGCTTTCCTTTGAAAAACAAGAAAACTACTGAGCTAAAAATCTAAAGTAAGACTGTAATTAAAGGAGAGTAGAATGAAGTAAAGTAAGAAGTAGAAGAAGGAAACACCAAAGAATGAGGTAGGTACTTTAATTGAAAACAAATAAAGTCAATAAACCCAAAAGTTAGTTCTCTAAAATGCTTCATAATATGAACATATATACCTTAGGATTCATCAAAATCAAGAGATAAAAGAAATAAAAATAGTATATATTCTGTATATTAATCAATGATAATATTAATGAAAATAAAGACATACCCTCAGAGCTTATAAAAATAAAGAGAAATTTTGATAGATTTAGGTTAAGTTTAATTTTTTTAGAAGAGAATATGTAGTTTGAAGAATGCAACTTCTTAAAAATATGTCAAGATATTAAAATCATGAAATGCCTTACATGTATTAAAGTAAAATTATGAGCAGTTAAAATCTTTCTAAAACAAAAATACTACATTCAGCTGCTTCACAGACAAATTTAATAAAATCTTTTACAATAAATCTTAACTAATAATAATAGAAAAGAGAATATTTTTAAACAAAAGAATAGAGCATTTATAATGCATATATACATATGTCACACTTAATGTTGAAATGATAAAACCTTTTTCTCTATTATAGTCAAAATAATTTCAAAGATGTTTATGATCCAACATGAAGCCTTGTCACTTGAAGAAAAATAAAAGTTAGACATCTTATTAGTTCATTTGTTCTTTTCCAAGTTCCATACATTTTATTGTCTTCTCTTGCCAAGACTTCCAGTAAAATGTTGTGTAGAAATGTCAATGATGGCTGTTGCTATCTCACTGTTGGTCTCGTAGGAAACTTTCAAGATTTTTTCTTAAAGTACAATATTTGCTTCAGTTTTTATTTAAGATGTTTTTTTATCAGATATTTCCATTTCTTTTTTTTTTAGTACGATGGTTTGGTTTTAAATGAATTATTATCGTATTTTATCTAATAATTTTTTCTGCATCTTCTAAGATTCTTATAAAAATTTTATGGTTTTATTATTTATTTTTTTAAAATGTTTTATTTATCTATTTTAGAGAGGGAAGAAAAAGAAAGGAGAGAAGGGGAAGGAGCAGGAAGTATCAATGCCCATATGTGCCTTGACTGGGCAAGTTCTGAGTTTTGAACCAACGTCTTCAGCATTCTAGGTTGACATTTTCTTTATCCATTGTGCCACCACAGGTCAGGCTATAAAATTTTCTCCTTCATACTGTTAATATTGTAAACCACTGTCTTGTGTTTTATTTTTAAACTGTTTTTTATTACCTAGTAAAGTTGAATATGTGATTCATTAATAAGAGTTTTAAATGAATCCTAGAAAATGATTTTGCATGTGTCTCTGGAGATATGCAGAGTAATGTTCACTGAAGTATTCTTCATAATTGCCAAAAAAATTAAAAAAAAGGAGGAAATGCCTGACCAGGTGGTGGTGCAGTGAATAGAATGTTGAACTGGGAAGCAGAAAACTCAGGTTCAAAACCCGATGTCACCAGCTTGAGCACGGGCTCGCCAGCTTGAGTGCGGAGTCACTTGCTTGAGTGTGGAATCATAGACATGACCCCTCGATCACTGGCTTGAGCCAAAAGGTCACTGGCTTGAAGTGTAAGGTTGCTGGCTTGAGCAAGGGGTTATTCACTCTACTGTAGCCCCCATCAAGGCACATATGAGAAAGCAATCAATGAACAACTAAAGTGCCAGAATGAAGAATTGATGCTTCTCATCTCTCTCCCTTCATGTCTGTCTGTCCTTATCTGTCCCTCGCTCTGTCTCTCTGTCTTTCTTGAAAAAAAAATAAAGTAGGAAACAATTCACCATCAATCATTCAACAATGGGAAAACACAATTTTGTTTTTTAATGAAACACTAAAATGTATGAACTACAGCTGCATATGTAGAAATTGCAAAAACATTAAGCAAAACAAGAAAATCACTGAGCAATACATATACTATGATTTTATTTTTATTGTTTTAATAGTAGTCATGTTAACTATGTAGGTATTAAAATAATGAATAGAGGCAATAGAATTAGCAAAATATCAGTGATAATGATTATTTGGAGAGGTAGTATAGGTAATGCTTTGGGTTAGATGGGTCATGACATTTAATGGTAACATGCTATTTGTAAACTGAGTATATGAGTCTTTATTTCATTATAAGTCTTCTAATTGTATAAATGTATGTGCTTTTCTAAATTAAATGTATATGTTATAATAAAATAATTTAAAATAATAAATTAATGAATATATAGCTGACAAATTATACTGAAATATCTTATTAAAAAAAGCAACTGCAGAAAACTACGATTTTAAAAATTTATACATCTCTAAAATAACATATTATTATATTTTCTTTGACATTTAGTGACAGATTACCATTATATACTATTCATTTTTAACTTGCTTTTGTTCATCTTGTTTACTAATTTTAAGCTACACGGTGGAGAAGATTCTGTTTGCTTTGTTCAAGAAAGCCTGTAATATATTGTCTGGCAAATAGTATTTGCTCAATATATTTTTGTAAATTAGTGAATGGGGCCCTGGCCAGTGGTTTAGTGGACAGAGTGTCCACCTGATGTATGGATATCCCAGCTTTTATTATTGGTCAGGACACACAAGAGAAGTGACCATTTACTTCTCCCCACCTTCCTCCCCCTTCTCTCTCTCTTCTTCTCCTGCAGCTAGTGGCTCAATTGGTTCAAGAATAGCCTCAGGCACTGGGATAGCTCAGTTAGAATGCATCAGCCTCAGGCACTAAAAATAGCTTTGTACTCAAGCATTGGTCCTAGATGTGGTTGCCCAGTGGATCCAGGTTGGGGCACATGCAAGAGTCTGCCTCACTATCTCCCCTCTTCTAACCTAAAAAGTAAAAATAGTGAATGGGCTAATACATGAAAAAAAAAAAAGTAAAATAACAAGTGGAGACATTGCCAAATATCATCAATTAGCTTTCCTTGTACTGACCTGTACACTTCATTATTTAGAAATACTTAATTTCTCCCTAACCAAGGACATATGTGACATAAATAAATTGCACTGCATCCTGTTACTACAAACTAAACTATGACAACAAAACTGAAAATATTATAGGAATAAACTAGAAAGTATAAGCTTACTTATGTGGCTGACTTTTTGCAACTGTATTTCATAGTTCTTTTTGAATTATGGCCCAATTTAAAGGAGACATTAGCTTTCTGCAATGTCTGCAAAAATGTCTTTCTTCCATAAAACATTAAAACATCTCACTTTTTCCTGGGGGGAATATTATTTCTCAATTTGTTATTGCAATAACGGAGACTATAGCTGTGAGTGATAATCTCAGAAAAGGGAATAAAATTACAAATACTTCTTTTTTTCTGTAATCATAAATGCATCACCACAAGAATGGCTTTATTCCTTTCCACAAAAGCATCAACTCATTTCACTGCTTATTTTTTGTCAGAAAAATTCAGACAGTCTCTGATCATATACTATAGTTTCAGTTTAGAGATTCAGTGAAAATTTTAGACCTTTATTTTATCTGCTACTGATTAAACAACAATGAAACAATTTCAGAAAGGTTATTTCATAATGCCTTCTTTTTTTATTTTTTTCAGTAGGGATTCTTCATTCCCTCTCATTAATTCTATAAAGAAAAACAAAAAACTGCTGTTATACTTTCCAACCTCCTTTTCCTCCTTACAGCAAATAACGAGTTTGATATTATGGCTTTGAGTTGCCAAAAATGTTAAAGCTACTTTCAGCTGCCACATTAACATCAATATTAGTAATAATGAAAAGTCAGATATAGCCTGACCAGGCAGTGACACAGTGGATAAAGCATCAGCCTGGGATGCTGAGGACCAAGGTTTGAAACCTCGAGGTCGCCGGCTTGAGTGCCGGCTCATCTGGCTTGAGCACAGGCCCACCAGCTTGAACACAGGGTTGCCAGGTTGAGTGTGGGATCATAGACATGACTCCACGGTTGCTGGCTTGGCTGGAGCCTCCCCCTCAAGTCAAGGCACATACATATGAGAAAGCAGTCAATGAACAACTAAGGTGCTGCAACTATGAGTTGATGCTTCTTATCTCTCTTTTCCTTCCTGTCTGTGTGTTTGTCTCTCTCTCTTACTAAAAAAAAAAAAAAAAAAAAAAAAAAAAAAAAAAAAGAAAGTCAGACATAAATATAAATACACCTAACGACATTATGCTAATTATACATTTCCTGAGTATACTAAAGAGTTGGTGTCATGAGAGAGTTTATATATATCACAAAGCAGTGTCCACAAACTACCATCTTCAGGAAAAGATCCTGACTTATACAATGAAGAGAGATATATTGCCATAGCTAACATTGTTACACATTCAGTCATAACCTGAGTGAGTTTACATCAGGAGATAAATAATGAGTCTAATGAACTAGTAATGCATACTTCGTCTTCTCACTACTTGTCCTCCTCTTGCTTGAGTTGATACAGTATGTAACTTTTCAAGAATTTCTTTTAAGGGACAACCAAGGAGAACATGGTGGCATGTTTCTAATCAACTTCCCAATGTAGTTCCGACTCTTTCTAAGGAAGACTTTAACTAAATGCTAAGAAGGCAATGAAAAGCATGTTAAGATGCTAGGCCCCTACAGAACTGTTTGAGTCTGAGAGAAAAATGAAGGGAGTTTGGTGACAACTGAACCCTGCATTTTGCAGGGTTTTTAATTCTTGACCTACCTAAGCAAATGCATTTCCCAATAGCCTTTAGATATCTGACTAAAGAAAAGATATGAGAGATATGAGGCTAGCAAGAGTACTAAAGCAAATTATACCATGAGAGCTTTTATGGCATCAACATAGAGCATCTTTGAAAAATAGGGAATGTCATAGGTAACAGGTTAGAGCTGAGATCTGGCATAAATACAGATGTGAGTTAATAATACACTGCTTACAAAAATTAGGGGATATTATATACCTTCATATTCACTTTGAAATATCCCCTAGATTTTGTGAGTAGTATAAATTTGAACATAAATAGATGAGCTTTTTGTACCCACAGATTGCTGTAGCCTAAGGAAATTTGTGTGGCACTTATTTAAGCTATTATTATTTATTATTTATCTTCAGATGTTATAAATTCAGGCTATAGTTATTTAAATTGTAAAATAATTTATTAGATTTTAATTTTACTACAGTTTAAAATATATTGTTTCTTTGTAAATAGTGCAAAGTGATAATGTAATTCATATGGAGATTGGGAGAATTTAGGTGAATTTAATGACACTCAAAGATTTTATTTTATATATTTTGAAAATTCTAGAACAATCCAACCATACAAAAATGGGGAAATATTATAAATATAAAAAATATATGCAGTCACTGACACAATTTTATAAATGTTTATTTGTATATTTACTTCAAATCTATTTTTTAAAACCATAAAAAATAGAAATACAACTTTTATTTTAATCTGCTTTGCAGTCTGTTTATGCTATCCATATTACTATACTTGAATATATTATATACAATATTGCCATATATATGTGCTTAAATATTTTCTAGTAGATACATAGATGTTTTCTTCCTGAATTTTTGTCTGAAGGCATTTACTATCTGTGGAATCATTCTACATTTGCTTGTTTTTTTGTTTTGTTTTTTTTTTTCAGTCTGAAGGTCTTTTCTGTTGAGAAAAGAGCACTTAGGTCATCCTAGCAGGCCCAAAGTGCTGAAGAATTAATACCACTGGAGATGGTGAAATAAGAAGGTATCAATCCAACCATGATGCCATAGTCATTATTACTCAGAAAGAGAGTAAATAGTAAACTGATTTTAAAAATATATTAACTATGTAATGTACAGAAGGATCACACATGTAGCAAAATTCGTAAAGGTGGTTTGTGTGCACAATCTAGGGTAGGGAAAAGAAACCTGTCCCAAGGTCAAGGGCTTAAATGGCACTGAGGTTCACCATCCCCCTCTCTCTCATTGGCTCTTTGATGCATCTATTCTGCAAGCATGTGTTGATTCTGAGTTATGTTCCACAATATCTGAAGGGACCTTTGGGGACATGAGTGAAAACAGTGACAGCAAGAATCCAGGATTTAACACCCAGCATTTAACACATCTTGTATTGGTTTCTTCATTTTTCCCCTTTCACATTCCCCACTCTTTCTTCTTCCTGTGCTTATATGGCACAGAAATCACAAATAACTTAACCCAAGACCCTTATCTGATGGTCTGCCTTGGGGTACCTCAAAGTAAGACAACTGTTCTGAAAATAAGACAGTGTATTTTTAACTATCTACACACATTATCTTTTTATTTCTAGCTATTTGTTTTTATCTCAAGCATATAAACAGCTGCCACACTGAGTCCTTTGATATTCTAGAACAGGTCATGCTAATTTACATCTCAATGCTTTGTCCTGATCTCACGTAATGTGCACATGCCTATTCATGCTCCGCTGCTCTTACCCCTTGCCCGGAATGCCCTTTATCTCTGCCTTTGAAGTCCTACTTCTTCTTCAAGAGACTACATCACCCTGTTCTTCAAGCTGAATTATCTGCCCCAAATTTCCGTAATACTTTGCCAATCCTAAGACTTACAGTAGTGTTTGTTTGATATACTATCACTCTTTTACACATTTGTGCTTCTTGTTAAGGTATGAATTCTTTGATAATGTGAGCTGTGCCTTCGGGCTACTAATTCTGTATAGTTATCATAAATGTCATGGCAATATCTATGCAATGAGCCAATGATAATTAATCAGATTCACTACAGATTTTAAGATATTTTTAACAATTTTGAGGATGAAGTTTAACTTATTAAATTGACTTGATAAGTGTTAATTACAATTATTTTTAAGTGAGAGGTGGGGAAGTAGAGACAGACCCCCACATGGGCCAGGACTGGATCCACTCGGCAAGCTCCCTACCAGTCATGGTTCTGCCTGGCTGGGCCACTGCTCCATTGCCCGGCAATCAAGCTATTTTAGCAGCTGAGGTGAGGCCATGGAGTCCTCCTCAATGCCTCGGGCTAACTTTGCTTGAACCATTTGAGCCATGGCTGCGGGAGAAGAGAGAGAGAGACATAGGCAGAAAGAGAGGAGGAGAGGGAGGGGTGGAGAAGCAGATGGTTGCTTCTCCTGTGTGCCCTGACCAGGAATCTAACCTGGGACTTCCACATGCTGGCCTGAAGCTCTACCACTGAGCCAACCAGCCAGGGCCTATAATTACAATTTTTAAATTTCAATGATTACTTCTCTTATTTTAAAATATATGATATGTGATAAATGTAAATCATATTGTTTACATAGCAGACAAGTGTGATAAATTGAAAAATTATCCATAGTTGTTCATCTTTACCAATATCTATCCTCTTTTTTTGTTTCATTATGTAGAGAGCACTCTCATCCTTAGATTATAGATTTAGGTACAATATTTGTTTGGGACCAAGTGATGTGTATGACAATGAACTAATTTTGAATCAAGGCTATAAGAGGCCTTGTGTGATTCTGGTGTTCGTTTGTTTTGTTTGTTTTTGTTTTAATGTGTGTATATGTTTTTAACATTACCCTGGGAACAGCTTCCCTTGAGTAGTAACTATTTCTTCCACTTCATCCTCAGAATGACACAAATTAAGAAGGCCAAAGCCATCTAGAACTGTAGTCAGGGTAAGAAAAACCTCAGCTTAAAGCAGGGTGTCAGAATTCATCTCTAGTAGAAATTCTAATTATAAGCTTTATCATGATGAAAAATGTAAATCTAAAAACATGGCATGATATAATAGTAAGTTCATCATTATTGTTCCTCTCCTTAATTTTATTATTTTTGTCGATACACTTGACTAATTAAATTATCAGAAGGTTTGAATAAGTGCCAGCCAGGTTATGTTTCATATGCCACCTAAAAAAAAGATGAATGATCAGCTTTAATGACTCCATTTTATAGTTAGAATCAACAAATAATAATATTAAAAAGCTCAAGATATTGGAAGAGAGAAGTAGCAATTATTTCCCATTGACTCACAATTTTAGGTTTATCACATAACTAGCTGTGTTCTGTTCAAATAATTCAGACATTCCTCTGGCATTGGAAAACTAATTACACTTTTATCATACTTAATAAGTCCCATAAATCATAATGTTAAATTTTGCAGCACAATATTTCACCTTATACATGATTTAAAGAAACGTAGCTTTCCTTGTAAAAAAAATAACATAACAGAACTATTATTAGTAAACTAACTGTCACTAGTCTATACATTCACTTTACTATTAGAACCTTGCATCTTTCCTTCAAGGTAAACTTTATTATTTTTTATTTATTTTTTAATTTTTTTTACAGACACAGAGAGAGAGAGAAAGAGGGATAGATAGGGACAGACAGACAAAAACAGAGATAGATGAGAAGCATCAATCATCTGTTTTTTGTTGTGACACCTTAGTTGTTTATTGATTGCTTTCTCATATGTGCCTTGACCATGGGCCTTCAGCAGAGCAAGTGACCCCTTGCTCTAGCCAGCAACTTTGGGCTCAAGCTGGTGAGCCTTGCTCAAACCAGATGAGCCCGCACTCAAGCTGGTGACCTTGGGGTCTCGAACCTGGGTTCTCCGCATCCCAGTCCAACACTCTATCCATGGTACCACTGCCTGGTCAGGCTTTATTATTTTTTTAAGTGAGAAGAGGGGAGATGGTGAGGCAGATTCCCACATGCACCCCGACCAAGATCTACCCGGTAACACTCATCTGAGGGCCAATGCTCGAATCAACCGAGTTATCCTCAGCACCTGGGGCAATGCTGGAACCCACTGAGCCATTGACTGTTGGAGAGGAAGAAGGAGAGAAGGAGGAGAGGGAAAGAAGCTATGGTTACTTCTCCTGTATGCCCTGACTGGGGATCAAACATGGGATGTCTGCACACTGGGCCGATGATCTATCCACTTAGCCAAACTTGTAGTTTCTGGATGATGCTCCAAAGTGACTGAGCTAATATGCCAGGGCCATTCCTGCATTTTAACATGTGGCAAAGACCTATGAAACATAATTGTAAGATAATGGAAGTCAACCCTATGTGAAGGAGGCTGAGTACAGTATATAATTTGCTGCTACTTAAGTTTTACATAGGTCTGAAATATAGAATCATATTTAGTTATTGAGAAATTTAAGAATATTTTAATAGAAATATGAAAATATTTTTATTCTTTTGCACCTTTTTATTGTTCCTATTGACTCCTTCATAAAATATTTGTAGTTATACTTAAATAAGAATATTTATTGTTGAAAGACACACTATAAAAAGATCATAGTTTCTCAGGTTTGGAGGGCATATAGAAGGTTATACCATACATAAGCTTTTTTTGTGTCAGTGGTTAACAGATTACATAGCCTGAAGACCAAATCTAGGATGCCACCTTTTTAGTAAAGGCTTACAAGAACACAGCCATGCCTGTTTACTTGTATACTGTCTCTGGCTGTTTTCACACCACAATGGCAAAGGGGAGTAATTACAGCAGACACTGAATGTCTTGCAAAGTCTATAATATTTACTATGTGGTCCTTTATAAAACATATGTACTGAATTCTATGATATTCAATATTTAATCTTCATGCTTATAGTGTAGTGAAATTGTACACAGTACAGTGCCTAAAATGAAAGAATGGGATCTTTAGAGACTTTAAGTGGTTGCCGAAAATCATATCGTTAACTAAAGAATTTTAGTACAAGGTTGATATTGTATAGCTCTGAATCTAGTTTTTCCTCTACTACAAAAATGTGAGACCTAGCTCCTTAAGTTATGCAAAGTGCACATCATTTAAAAATAGAGACTTTTTACATAAAAAAATCATTAGCTATTTTATAAAACTGAGATTTTCATTTGTATGTAGGTTATTTTATATATTTTATTAAATATATTTTAAGGATTGGATTATTTTGACTACATGGTAATCTTGATCATGATAATTATTATCATTCTCTAAGCTGAAAATATTGGTTAAAAAGATATGTCATCCAATATCTACATATTGAAACTTCTTGACTATCATCTTCTGCTCTTGAACAGTTATTATCAAGAGCCACATAATCTACCATTTCTTATAGGTGCTTACTTTAAAATAACAAAATTACAGATTTCTCTCTAAGCTCTTATATTTTCACTACTCCAAATTCAATTCCTTAAAATACTAATTTTATCTATTAGAAAAGAACAATCTTTTTAATTCAGAAATTTACTTTAAGGTATTTATACCATGAGTTATTCTTGCACTTGTCTACACAAATACATTTTCCTTTATAATAATGAACAACTTTTCACCTAAATACTAAATTGAAAAGATAATTAATTGTGGTATATCCAGCTATTAAAAATAATAAATTTGAATTTTTTATAAAATTATATCTATAACAGGCATTATGAGATCAAAAGAGCAGGCTATCCAGTGTGAGTAGTTCTCTTCTGCCCCGTTCTATTCAATGTGATTATTCCTGTCTTCTTTAATGTGGTTTAATTGCAAGGATATAAACCTGGTACCCAAGGCAGAAACCCAGTCTCATTTGTTGCCTCTTTATTTCTTACCTTTTATTGGTCAGAAAGTTTAGTGAATCTCATCTCCAAAATAACTCTCAAGTTCTAAACCTTCTGCCTCACCAGCTGTCAGACCTTTCTTTTCAGTTCTTAATTCTCTTTACTGATCTTCTGAACTCCTACAATGAACTCTTGACCCCTATCCTAGAAAGCAGTATATTCTTCAAGTTTTGCAATGCATTCTCCCCACTGCCTTCAACAGCATTTATAAAGAGATACTTGATTATGTCAGCCTCCTTTTTCAAAACTTTGAATGACCTTATTGCTCTCATGATAAAATGCCTAACTTCCTGTCACATAGTATCATTTCTTTCATGACTTGGCAACAGCTGGCTTCTTTAGCAGAGGTCAGATATCTCATATGTCTACAGGAACCGGAAGTAAATGAACAAAATGGACCTAGTGGACTATATGCCTTGTTTCATTTGGAAAGCTGCTACTCAGCATTAGCCAGTCATTGTCATCTGAGGTGTGTGTCCAGTCTAGGCCTTTATCATCACTAGTAACTGCCATTATTAAATGTGCAAAGTTAATGCTAATGTCACTTTCCTTTTATAGCTGTGCCTGGCTAACAATTGCTCCATCTCTCACACAAGTTCAAATTAAATGTTCCTTCATATATGTTCAGAATACTCCATTCATATTTTTATAAAGTGTTTTTTATTACCATGTATTTTGTCATTTGACACGTCTGTCTTCCTTCCCCAAATGTGATCTTCATCAGAGTAGGGAGTGTAACATTTATTTTATATAATTCTCAAGGTTGAGGTCATGCAAAAATGAGAAAGAATCAAAAAGTAAGATTATAAACAAAACGGGTCATAGGCAGAGAAGAATAATGTGTGTTTTTCAGGCTTAATATCTCCATCAAGGAGCCAGTTTTTCAAATAAATCTTGAACAAATCTTGAATTTCCAAATGGAAGATAAATCAGTGAAAGATAAAAGTGAGAGAAAGGGGTCTACACTCAGAAAACAAGCATTTTCACACTCATATAGAGTGTGGCCAATATTAGAAATAAAAGGCTGTCAACAAGGGTGAGTTGCACTGGATGAGGAAAGGTGGGAATTAGAGACTTAGAGTATAGACTGAGTTCACAGTGATAGGGCAACTCTATAAATGTCAATGTAAATTCTTGGGATTTTATCTTATGGGATATGGGAAGTCAGGGGTATTTTTTGTCATATATTAATATGATTTATCTTAAATTTCTTACTAAAAAATAGTTCTTCAGCAGCTTAGAAGACAGACTAGCTGGAAAGCAGATACACTTGAGATGCATGAATATATACAAGGTATAAAGGATAAAACACTGTTTGAAGAGTGAGACATCAGAGAACCACAGATGTCTACAGAGCTTGCAGTTTGTGAACCCTGCTGTCCTGCTAAAGTTGGCAAAATTCTGCCAGATGTCTTTTCTGTCTAGAAAGCTCACTAATTCACCCACATTCTCAATTCCTAGTCTTCAACACATTTCTGGAAGGAATACCCCACACCTCTGACCCTCAGTCTATGGTAAGGACCTCTAGTGGTATATACATAATGGTAAGAAAATTTAAGAAAATACATTTTTTCTTTCTGAATTAAAAGTATAAAAAATTTACATTTTGCATACAATTAGTGTGGACAAGTCCTGCCGGGGGTAAGGATGACAGAGACTCAAAGACCTGACTCCGGGGACCAGGTTCAGTGACGCAGATCCACTTTATACAGGAAGTAAGCTAGCTAATATAGATGAGTTCAGCCTATAGGGTATTACAGTATGTTCCTCAAAGACAATGGCTGAAAAGATCAGGGAGCTGCGTGGTTGGCACTAAGTCACTTCCTTATAGCGGGCGAGCTCCCTTCCTGGGTATGCCCAGGAGGCTTCTGGGAGCTGGAGTATTCTCACAGCATTGCATCAGCCACAGCTGCTAGGAATGTGCTCTGCGCTCCACCCACAAATTAGCAGATATATCATATTTCAAATATATCAACTTATATTCTATATTCTTTTAAAATATAAAATTATTAACTGATTCAATTAATGTCTTATTTAAAAGGGTTAACTTTATTAACTTTATTTAAAGAGGCTGATTGTAACACTTATAAGCCCTTGGCCTGAGCAAGCCTTTATTGTCTGTGAGTCTATGACAGTAACAGTGAAGTGAACACCATTTGTATAATGTCACTGTTCAATATCATTCGATGCTACACAGTTAAAGACAATTCATGTTGATTTAATGATATCCATGATGCAATATTTAAAAAAAATACTTATTCTATAAAGTGTGGAAAAATAAAATACAAATTTATCCCCTGTTTTGGAAAAAATGTGGCAGTATATAACAAAAGATTTTAAATTTCTTCCTGGTGTGTGGGGCTGTGGAAATAAATAGGTTGAGCACAGACAATTTTTAGGGCATTGGAAATACCCTGTATGATAATAGAACAATGGCTGTGTGGCATTACAATTGTTCAAACCCATAGAATGTACATTACCAAGAGTGAATTGAATGTAAATTATGGACTTGGGTCTGTAATTTTAATTATAAATTATAAATCATTATAAATCAGTATAAGTTTATCCCTGTTAAAAAAATAATAATAGCCTGACCAGGTGATGGCACAGTGTATACAGCGTCGGACTGGGATGTGGAGGACCCAGGTTCAAGACCCTGAGGTCACTAGCTTGAGCGCAGGCTCATCTGGTTTGAGCAAGGTTCACCAGCTTGAGCCCAAGGTTGATGGCTCAAGCAAGGGGTCACTCGGTTTCCTGTAGCCCCCCACCCCAGTCAAAGCACATATGAGAAATCAATCAATGAACAACTAAAGAACTGCAGTGAAGAATTGATGTTTCTCATTTCTCTTCCTGTCTGTCTGTCCCTTTCTCTGACTTTCTCTGTCTCTGCCACAAAAAACAAACAAACAAACAAAAAAACACAACAACAACAAAAAGAAAACTCTTAAAAAATAATAATAATGTACTGTCCCTGGCCAGTTGGCTCAGCTGTAGAGCATCAGCCCAGCATGTGTAAGTCCCGGGTTCAATTACCTGCCAGAGCACATGGAAAAGCACCCATCTGCTTCTCTACCCTTCCCACTTTCTTTTCTCTCTGTCTCTCTCTTCCCCTCCCGCAGCCAACGCTCCATGGGAGCAAAGTTGGCTCAGACACTGAGGATGGCAACATGACCTTTGCTTCAGGTGCTAGAATGGCTCTGATTGCAGTGGAGCAACACCCAAGAGGGGCTAAGCATTGTCCCATGGTGGGCATGTCAGGTGAATCCAAGTGGGGTGCATGTGAAGTCTGCCTCCATCCCTCTTCTCATTTTGGAAAAATATATAAAAAAAAAAAGTAACATTTTTGTGAGTGATGTTTGTAATGGAAAGGTTATGCCCATGTGGAGACAGGGGATATATGGGAAAAATTAGTAGTACTTCCCTACTAATTTTATATTTTTAGTGAGAAAGAAAGAGATGAGAAGAATCAACTAGTACTTGCATCATTAAAGTTGTTCATTTATTGTTTCTCATATGTGCCTTGACTGGAGGGGTCGAGCTGAGCCAGGAACACTTTGCTCAAGCCAGCAACCTTGGCCTCAAGCTAGTGACCTTGGGATTCAAATCAGTGGCAAACCGTGTTACATTCAGGTTTTGAAAATGGGACCTCAGTGTCCCAGGTCAACATTCTATCCACTGTGCCTCCACAGGCCAGGCTTTTTCTCCTAAGTTTGTTGTAAACCTATAAACACTTCAAAAAATGCATAATGCTAGAGCTTGAAACAAGTGTTTGTCCTCTCGGCCACTTAGAATAACAATGTAGTAACTGGAACTTAAAGTCATGTGGTGATACCATATAATAGATTAAACACACACACACACACACACACACACACACACACACACACACACAAGAAATACAAAAAAAAAAACACAAAAAAAAAGTCCTCTGTGTAGGAGAGATTTTGTTTTTAAAAGAGAAGGAACATATAATATCTTTTTTACATTTAAACACAAACAGAAAAAATGTCAAGTGAAAGTTATTCAAAAGAAGATAACAAGATGGCATTGATTCTTCTAGGTGTCTTCATTGATTTCTTCAGGAAGAGATAAATACCCAGTTGCCTCTCACTGCCTTCACTGCAGTAGTTTGACCTAACTCACCACATCTCTCACCTGCATCATTGCAGAAAGCAGGTCTCCTTGCTTTTTTCATTAAATCTTAATGTCAACTCTTATCATATCACAATATGAGCTTGCAGTGTGATAATTTTAAAACCACCTTATGTTGCTTCTGTTTTCAAACCCACGAGTCCCTGTTTCTTTCTAAATAGAAGCCACATTTTTAAGTTATCTCTGAAGCCCTTACTCATCTTTCTGACTTCCTATCCTACTGAACTCTTCCTTGTTTCAGCCCCAGTGTCCACTGGACTTGAGTTACATGAATGCCAAACAACGGTAAGGGTGCAACTGACTCCTGTTTTTGTAGTGACACTTTTCTTGGCATGGAATGTTATCTTTGTTGATAGTCACATGTTGAAACTTTGGTGCCTGCAAGTCTGTACAAATGTTACCTTTCCAATGAGGTCTACCCTAACTAGAGGATTTAATAGAAAGATCCTTATCCCTAGTTAGCCTTCTTGAACACCATTATTCTGTTGAACTTTTCTTTTCTATTTAGTTATTATAAACTGTTAGTATACTAAGTTATGCATTTGTTATATGTGTTATATTCTCAGTGTACTGTAACCTCTGTAATGGTAAGGATATTAGTCTGCTATAGTCAATATTGAGAATCTTAGAATCTAGAACATTTTTAGCACATTGAGGCTATACTATAAATATTCTTCAGGTCAACTAGTGAATACAGAATAAATTGAGTCTTTAGATTTCAAAATACAACTGAACAAAATTAATTTAAAAAAATAAAAGATCTTTGAATTAACGATAAACAAAGACTCTAAAAAGCTTCTTGATAAAGAAAAGTATTGTATTAAAAGATAATGTGATTTGAGATTTCTTTTCAACAATCAAAATTTTTAGGAGATAATTAATATATGCTCTCAATGATTGGAGTCAAAAGCTTAGGAACTTAAACTTATATACTATGCAGTAAATAATCATGCATGAATGCAGAATAAATCTATTTTTAAATTTCTAAGGTCTAGGTAAATTTTTCTCTTACAAGCCTTTCTAAATTAATTTATTCAGTGTTTGTATTATCAAAATGAAACAAATATATAAATAATTAATAATTGTGATTCAGAAAATAACAAGTTATGACTAGAATACAATAAAAGAAAAACCAGCAATAAGAGGGAAGCAAAGATCCTACAAATCAGTTGGTTCAAATCCTTGTGAGATTTCATGATAGATTGGAAAAAAATCTTAATTTTTTTAAAGAAAACTTATGTAAATTTTGTCAATAAAAATAAAAAGGAATAAAAAATATCTGTCAAAGGTAAACTGTACAGAAGATATTGAAAATATGGAACAAAATGATGACACAATTTTGAGCTTTCATGGGTATGTGAGTAAAGCATACCTCTTCACCCCTCATGTTTGCAATGGTGTCTTCCAGGTTTCACAACTATAGTCCTATGAAAACATATATTCTACTGTATAAATTTGGGGATGCTATTTATACTGTCTTTAATTTGTATAATCAGTGTTTATTCAAAAAACAAACATAATTACAGATGATATAGGCCATCTGTTTCTATCTATGTTTTCTAAAATAAAACATTATGCAACTGATAAGATTGTATTAAATCTAAGTGGTGGAAAGGTAGATACAGTATATAGTCTTATGTAAAGCTGATAATTACTTCATATTTTATAGAAGTGTGGAGTTAATATATTTGTTTAAAAATAATAATTCAACATGAAAATATTTAAAATATATTTAAGGAAAAACATTAGTTCCAAAAATAAAGTAATAGAAAATGGGAAATGGAAGAGCAGGCTTATCAAGTGATATTAACTCACTGAACAGCTATCTTTTAATGTAGCTTTAATAGAATGCATATGTTTTGTAAATTGAGGACAAGAATCACAAATATAAAATATTAACCTATGGTGACTATATGGCCAGTAGTTATGCTGTTGCAGCTGCCTGGCAGGTGCATGTTTCCATTAGATTTGGACAGATGGTAAAGAGACTGCGGAGCCAAAAACTGGTGGGCCATTCCTTTATTCTAGCCTTGCACCTGGTAGGTGAGTAAAAACAAACACACAGGCTCCAAAACTCACTCATTCAGAGCTCACAAAGCTACTGACACATCCAGGTTTTCCTAGAATCAAAGGCCCCCACCAGTCTCAGCCACCTCTGGTTCCTCATCTGCCAACATGGCTTCTTACTCTGCAAAACTGGCTTCTCTCTCCTTCCCTTCCATCTTGGCTTCCTCTTCCTCCTTTTCCTTCTTAAAATTTTTTAGTGTGCAACCCCTCCTCCTGCACACATTAGCTTAATTGTAGCCCTTCCGAAGGAGGAAGGTAATTAGTAGTTTCACCTGGCAGTGTCATTTACCTGGGCAGCGGCCATTTTTAACAAAGTGAGCAAACCTAAAAATCACATTTTACAAACTTATTTGCCCAACAATGAAAAGCTAATAATAAAAATGATTGTCAGTTAACATGAAATATATGTATAGCATCTGAAAAAAATACATAAATATTAATTGCGTTAATTTCTAGTTTGTGGAATTTCAAGTCATTTTGTTCACATAAAATATTTATATATTTCTACATTTTTGTAATTTATAGCCAGAAAAAAAATGACAAAATTATTAAGTTTAAATGAAATTTGATGCCTCAGAGTGGAAGCAATGGCACAAACAAGTTGTATAAATAAACGAGAAACATATAATGCTGTAAAGTAGTTATAGTGACCAAGAGTAAACAGAAGAGGCTTCAAAGAGGTGATGAGAATTCACTTGCATTTTAAAGAAAGAAAGGAATTTTATTTTTCTGAGAAAGGAAAGAATAATATAAAGTATAGTATAAATTAAAAACAAAATTCACAATATGGGGTATGGATATCAATTAATGACTAGGTTACTAAGGTAATTCTTTTCATTATATTGAATTTAAGTTTAATAGCCTGCTGGGAAAGAAATCTAGATAATATCCCCTGCCACAAAATACGTGAGGACCACTGTGAGTTATCACTGCAATCTAAACTAGCTAAGACAGTATACATATTAGCCAAATTTAAAGAACCCTGTCCTTTACCAACTGTTGATATGGAGGAAGCAGACTCTCATACACAGAGAGTGGAAGTGTTAAGCAATACAACTATTTTAAAAAGTGGACTTTAAAAAATAAGTTTAAACTATATTTTTAAACAGTTGTTTCATAAAAACGTATACAATTTGTTCTTCCCTAATAATTATGAATAGGAATTGATGCATTTCTATGCTGTTTATATTGTTTAATATATATTTCAATCATACACAAATCATTTTAGCTTTTATATATTAATATTTATATATATTAACATTTCACAGCATAGTTTGTAGAAAAAAGCTATGTGTTGGAAATGTTTATTTTAAAATCTTAATAATTAAAATGTTTTTGAATAATGCATTTATAAAGAATTAAAACAATGTATTCTAGCATCTGGCCAAATGTGAATAATGATTAACCTTAGACATAAAAAAATAATAATTATTGAATAATCTTAAAATTAATTAGCCTTGAGAAAGTGAATTAAAGATTACACAGCAAAGTGATTTCTTTAGTCTCAAAAGAATGGAAAGGACTCTGCCCTTAATGTACCAGAGAATCCTATTCTACAGAGACAAAAATTTGCATCCAACCCAGCTGTGCCAACATCTGCTCTCCTGTTCTCTGGATAAGAATAAATGTTGAAGAAAAATGGCAATTAATAGAAAAAAATTGTTCAAATACAAAATATATAGCAGCATCAAGAGAAAGCCTCTTTTGCTGAAAGTTGTGATAGATTTACTATATTTTTAATTGAGTTAAACTTTTGTCCACTGTTTCAAAATATATCAATGCACCACATTTTCTTTTTGATTTTATGACACATATCAATCTGTAAAAGTTTTGCTTGGGCCAGTCTCTACTTTAGTGACAGGTTATATAGCATTAGTGATATTTGTAAAAAATTATAAATATTAAGCACAAGCAAGATAAATTGTGTGTTTTAAATAATATAATTCTTATTCATAAATAAGAAAAAATATTTAGCAACAAAAATAATATATCAGGAATTATATTAGTTCCAATATAATTGGAACTAATATAATCTGAGTTAGTGCTAATAGTTTTAAATAAAAAAGTAAATGGATTATTTCTATATATAGTCATTTATTTACAATACATCTGACTGTATAAAATGAAAAGGAGAAAAAAAGTTTTACTTGCATAGACTAGTGATCATTGGCTTCATTCTTTTTTAATTTTTAATTTATTTTGAGTTATAGTTTAAATTCAACATTATTTTTGTATTATTTTCAAGTATAGAATACAGTGATTAGACAATCATATATTTTATAAAGCGTTCCTCCTGAAAACTCCAGTACCCAACTGGCCCTATACAGTTATTACAATATTATTAACTGTATATACAATGCTCTACTTTACATCCTCATTATTATTTTGTAACTGCCAATCTACTTCTCAATCCCTTCACCTTTTTCACTAAGTCCCTCTGCTCCTTTCCCTTCTAGAAACCGTCAGCCTGTTCTCTGTTTTCCATGAGTCTGTTTCTGTTCTTTTTTTCATTTATGTTGTTCTTAGATTCCACATATAAATAAAATTATGTGGTATTTCTCTTTCTCTGAGTAAATTATTTTACTTAGCATATGTCCCTTAGGTCAGACCATGCTGTCACAAATGGTAAGATTTTTTTCTTTTTTATGGGTGTTTATTATTCATATTTTGACCTTTTCTTTTTCTTCTTCTTCTGCCTCTTCTTCTTCTTCTTCTTCTTCTTATTCTTATCCTTATTATTATTCCAAGACCTTTTATAATTTCTTATACTACTGATTTAGTGGCAATAAACTTTAGCTTCTTTTTCTCTTTCTTTTTTTTTTCCCCTGATAAGCTCTTTATCTGTCCTTCAATTTGAAATGATAGTTTTGCTGGTTGAGTATTTTTGGTTGTAGGTCTTTGCTTTTCATTATTTTGAATATTTTATAACAATCCTTTCTGGCCTGCAAAGTTTCTGTTGAAAAATCAGCTGATGGTCTTATGGGAGCTCCCTTGTGTGTAACTAACTGTTTTTCTCTTGCTGATTTTAAGATTCTTTTTGCCTTTGAACATTGGTATTTTAAATATGATGGGTCTTGTGGGCTTCTTTGGGTTTCTCTGAGCTTCCTGGCCTTGTATGATTATGTCTTTCACTAGGTTACGGATGTTTTCCATCATTAACTTTTCAAATTTGTTTTTAATTTCTTGCTCTCTCTTTTCTCCTTTTGGCATTCTCATGATGTGAATGTTGGTATGTTTGAAATTTTCCCTGAGGCTCCTTACATAAGCCTTATTTTTTAAATTATTTTTTCTTTTTGCTGTTCTGATTGAGTGTATTCTGTCTCCTTAACTGTCAAACTGCTGATTTGATCTTATGCTTTATCTTTTCTACTGTTAATTCCTTGTAATTTATTCTTCATTTCAGTTAGTGTATCCTTCATTTATGTCTGATTCCTTTTTATGGTTTCCATGTCCTTTTTATGCTGTTGAAGTTCTCACTAAGTTTCTTGAACATCATTATTATCAGTGTTTTGAACTCTGTATCTGCTCTTTTGTTTGCCTCCATTTCATTTACTTCTTTTTCTGGGGATTTCTTCTATTCTCTCATTCAGAACTTATTTCTTTGTCTCCTCTTTTTGGCTGCTTTCCTGTGTTTGTTTCTATGTATTACGTAGAGCTGCTAAGTCTCCTGGACGGACAGAGTGACCTTAGGTAGTAGGTGTCCTTTAGTGTCTAGTGCCACAACCTCCCCAGTTACCCAAGCTGGGTGCTTTAGGTTCATTCCCCCCCACCATGTGACTTATGACCACTGTTCTGTCATAGCTGACCCTCAGGATGATTAGTTGAAAGAACCAGTTGGAACACAGAGTAGAAACTGTCATGTAGGGTTCAACCTGATGAATCAGGACTTGTTTCAGTGAGGCTTTTATGCCTGCCAAGTTTTCCTCTTGAGTGTGCTGCTCATGAATGTGAGAGGACCTTCATTTGGCTTTGTCTGAAGCTGTTCGATGAGTGCAACGTCTCTGGAGCCTCTTGGGAGGTGCAGTCAATCACTACCACCTGTGCCCTACTTGGAGCTATTAGGCACCAGTTATAAAGTGATTTTCAGATGGCTGCTGCTGTGCTGACCTTAGAGGTGCACAGGAGAGGCCAAGCTGTGAATCCAAGCAGTTTGGCGGCCACTATTTCCAAACCTGGGGCCACATAGCAAGATATATGAAGTATGCAGAAGCCAGATGCTACTTAACAGTGATTTTAAGAAAATCTGAAACATGAACTAAGAGAGGCTGTTTGTTTGCAAAAGCCAATAGAAATTGTTGGGGTGGGCTAATAAGTAGTGTGGGGCAGGGTCCCAGAATCACCAGGGTGGAGCAAATAGCAGTAGCCAAGTTGGTGGAGACTTAAATACAGTGTGTCCGTAAAGTCATGGTACACTTTTGACCGGTCACAGTAAAGCAACAAAAGATGATAGAAATGTGAAGTCTTTGAATATATGTATCCTGATTTATTGATGTCACCCCATTAAAAAAATAAAATTATTAAAAAAAAAAAAAGAAAAAAAAAAAGAAATGTGAAGTCTGCACCAAATAAAAGGAAAACCCTCCCAGTTTCTGTAGGATGATGTGGCAGAATGTGCGCATGCGCAGATGATGACATTACACCATGTAGACAGTGGAGCAGCCCACGGCCATGCCAGTCAAGATGTGGACGGTACAGAAGAA
Source organism: Saccopteryx leptura (assembly GCF_036850995.1). Lineage (NCBI taxonomy): Eukaryota > Metazoa > Chordata > Mammalia > Chiroptera > Emballonuridae > Saccopteryx > Saccopteryx leptura. Next base: position 91,969,133 of record NC_089504.1, on the reverse strand, counting down.
AGTTCAGTGTGTTCTGTGGCTCACTAAATTCGAATCCATGACCAAAGTGCAACGTGAATATTGGCACGTTTATAACGAAGCACCACCACATAGGAATAACATTACTTGGTGGGATAAACAGTTGAAGGAAACCAGCAGTTTGGTAGAGAAACCCCATTCTGGTAGGCCATCAGTCAGTGACGAGTCTGTAGAGGCTATACGAGATAGCTACCTAAGGAGCCCTAAAAACTCTGTTCATGAGCCCACATTGAACTGCACTGAATACATATGAAACGTGGAGAGTTTTCTTTTTATTTGGTGCAGAATTTCACATTTCTATCATCTTTTGTTGCTCTCCTGTGACCGGTCAAAATTGCACCATGACTTTACGGACACACTGTATGGCACTTGCTCACTGGCTCTGTGGGAAACGGGCTCAGGAAAGAATCAGTGGCCTTTTTCAGCACTCTTGTTTCAGAGAAATATCCACAGCTCTTCTCCTAAAGCCAGACAATTTAGTTCTACCTCATATGCCTCTAGTGTCTTTCAAGCTGCTTGCCAACACTGGAGCTCAGAGAGAGTGAGTCCAGGTAAGTCCATGGGTGTATCCTTTAAAATGATGACCTGAGACTCCAGCAATCCTCTGTCTCACTCAGCCACAATCCCTGCCGGTTTCTACAGCCTGAAGTTATGGGGATTTTTCTTCCTAGTACCAGATCATTGGTCTGGGGAGCCTGTTTTGGGGCTAGGACCCCTCAGTCCTTAGTGGGGACCTGAACAACCATGATATACGTCCTAGTTTTTAACCGCCATACATGGATGTGGAACCAACCTGTTCTGGATCTCCGCCCCTCCTACCAGTCTCAATGCGACTATTTCTTTATATTTGTAGTTGTAAGACTTCTGTTTAGCTATATTTTAGGCAGTTTTAAGTGTTGGTTGTTTTGTGGTTTAGTTGTGATTTTGATGTTGTATGAGAAGTTCTGAGTATGTCTACCTACACCATGATCTTGACCAGAACTCCTCATGGATTTCTTTCTTGATTTTACCTTTAAATCCACAGAGTAATTTTTACCTACTTTATACCTAAAAGTTTCTGATAATCATGTATTGCTTATCTTTAAAGTCCGCTATTACAAATTGGTCTTTAAATATATACTGAAACTGAATGTAAAATATAATATATAGTTAGCAAGATATAGGCCTAATAAGTAATTACAATCAACCAAAAGCTTATCTTAATGCTAAAGACCTATACTGCTTGCCAATTTAAAGATTACTCTTCAATTTGAAATTCAGGAGAGGTAAGAACAATTCTTATCAGTTTGAAATGTATTATTGTATCACTATATGCAATGTAGCCTATTTATATTTATAGTTTTCAATATTTAAGACAATGCACTATTTATGCATACCCAATAAAGCCAATGCAAGGCTTTAAATATATAATATTGGCCTAAAATCATTATGTCTCTTGTTTTATACTTCTTCGCAAAAGAGATAAGATTGATAGAAAGCAAGCTCTGCAAATTGTATTTTTTTGTAACTTCCTGGGTCATTATTATGATCTATGTATACATGGAATAATAGGCCAAGTCTTTCTGATCAATGGCAAAGAGCATAGCATGTCACATAAAAAAAAAAACAGTTCATAGTTTTCCTACGGTATATTTATTTTAAATTAATATTCATTAAAGTCTGAATTCTTGGCACCTAGAAAGAGTGAATGCAAAAGTCAGTTGCAAATAAATGCCATTATGTTCTTATTAGCACACTCATATCCACTAATGCAAAATTTAAAAGATGATGAGAAATATGTTTGGTTTTAACCATTCCCGGCTGGATATGTGTACACAGCCAGGGTTTTATTTTGAGAAATAAGTTAGTTATTTGTGCAAATAAAATATAGCTTGTAACCATAAATAGGCAATAAAATGTTCTGAGAAAATATAAATGCATATTCATTCTTGTTTAGTCTAGCCAAACCTCACCAACTCATGCTTAATAATGAAAACAAAAATTATTAATATGAATTTTAAGTGCATTAGTGTTGACTATCCCTGATATTCATCTTTTCTTTAGGATACTTGAATAAATAAAATAAATTCTAATTAACACATTAAATACTCTATATGCATACATGTATGATATATTTGCATATGCATATCTAGTACATAGATATTTTCTAAGCAAATTGCTCCCACATGTGGTTTAAAAACGCCTCCATGGGCACAGTTATAAATCATGATAAATTTTAAATGAATGAAGTAAGAATTTATGAGACTTCAACTTTTCTATAAAATGTCAAACCAAAAAAATACTAAGTGAATAAAATATTATCTTGTAAAATTTATATGTATCTCCTTTGAGAGAAAAAGAGTTTTTAAAAAGTCAAATATATAATTGTCAGAAATTGTTGATTCTTAAGACTTGAGGAAAATTTTTGTTGTTTAAGTAACTTTTCTGTTCCTCATCTTTATCAAATATGAAAACAATTTTTTTTACTTTGTTAAAATGTGATAAAGAACAATTAGGTACCATATATGTATTTAGCATATAACCTGGACAGAGAAAACATAAGCCATCACATAATAAATATTATTAGTATTAATATATAATAATTGTTACCATACAAAAAAGTAATAGTAGTATACTCAGCCACACTTTCTTAGATTTGGACTCTTACTCCCTCTTTGATGTTTAACTATTGACTGCTTTTAAAGTCTTTCCTGCCTTTTCCCTGTGGTAACACATTTTGGCTGGCTGATAAGAAAGTTTCGGCATGTGTGTCCCCTTATCTGACACTGATAGGAAATTTAAAACTTCCATATATGCAAACATGTCCCCATTTCAAACTCCTTGTCACTGTAAATGCCCACTTCATTCCCTCTGGTTTGCCCAAGCAAGCCCAAACCTGTTTGTACTTGACCAGATATTCCTAGGCAGCTCTTGTGTGTATGTAATAAACGTTCTTTCAGATTCTCTTGCTGTGTGGAATACCATCAATCTTGATGTTTGAAAAAAATTTTTGGTGTCAATTATGCTTCCTTGGGGTGACCAAAAATATGATTGGCATATTCAGGAGGATGCTGTAGGCTGTGGCCACCACTGCTTTGAGATTTCTCTTCTTTGGGTCCTGACTTTCATTGCACATCATTTGTAGAATGGTCCAGCTGCTTACTGACAAGTTTGCATTTTGAATTGGGCTTCACTGTACTGCATTTGTGGAGTCCTATTAAGCCTCTTTTAAATTTTTTCTGATTTAAACCAGAAATTGCAATATTTTCACTTAAGGACATGAGCCCAGGATTGTGGGTCTTAAAGTATACCTGAGTCATACCTCTCTACTCAAACCTGTATGTGTGACATCAAATGATGTCTATATGTCTAAGACCAAGGCTAGGTTCTGGAAAAGACTCTTTATTCTGTATTTGAGTGGTCATGTGTCTTGACCTGCTAGGTACTAGCCTCCATTCTATAGTGCTTAGGAATAAGACTTTTATACCTGTGCAATATATGAGCCCATCCAGAAGGTTAGTCATGAAAAAAGCAAGAAGAGAGAGAGAATAAATGCGTACTTTCTAGGCATCCAGGTATGACATTACATTGATGACATCTGCAATGAATTTACTAGACACTCTCACACAGAACATAACTCTCATCATTGCACCTGCTGAGAGGGTTGGGCTAATTCCTACCTATGGTTCAGGGCCTGCCATCTCAGTAAATTTCATAGTCGTCATATGGTTCACCTAGGGCTCCTCCGTTCCTGATGTAGTAAAAAGGTAACTCCTAAATTATCAGCACCAATCACTATCAAGTAGGCATAACACCTATTAGGTCTCTTTGACTTCTAGAAGCAATATATTCCCTTTTATATAATTTACCAAGGCCTATTTATATTGTCACCCACAAATCATCTCAGTTTGAACAGGTTTCTTAATAATAGAAGGCCTAAGAGTCAGTACAGATGGCCACACTTCAGGCACACACGCTATAGTATCTCTTGAAGTCTCCTCTGGAGAAAGTGTTTGGCTGAATTCCTCCTATGTTTTCTGGAGTCTCTGGGTAACTCTTGATTGCTATAAGTTGCTTCTCCTACAAAAGGCTGCTTGCTTCATTCCTGCATTACATGATATTAGAGCAACAACTGCCAGATGAGTAACAGACCCTCATAGAAACTAGATCCTCATAGAAACATAGAGGCTTGAACCTGTGGCAATCTTCAATCAGCTGTACACTACAAAGTAGGTTGTGTGAACAGCACCTACAAACTCAGTACAGCCACTGAAGACTCCTTGCAGAAATGGGGGTTGCAACTACAGGACAGAGCTTAATCTGGGCTCTGGCATATTCTACCTATAGGAGGATGTGGTTTCTTCTTCTCTAAGTTCCTTGCCAGTAATAGAGGAGGTCACCTCCTAAACTCCTTTGCTACCTGGTGAGCCCTTGTTATCAACTTAGTGAACAGTATATGTGTTGATAATATTTTAAGGGCAGAGGTACCAGGATCACACATAACAGAGCTCATTAGAGAATTGCTCCTTTTCATCTGTGAACTCAGACATTCTTGATAAAGAACGCAACCCAAGATTCAGCACAATACCCAATTATTCATCTTCACAGACTCTTATAGGGGGTCTGCTGTAGCCCCTCGGTCAAGGCACATATGAGAAAGCAATCTATGAACAACTAAGGTGCTACAATGAAGAATTGATGCTTCTCATCTCTTTCCATTCCTGTCTATCTCTCTCTCTCTCTCCCCCCCCTCTCTCTCTTTCTCACACACACACACACACACACACTACATATATATATGAAATCTATTATATATATAATCTAATGTAATTTATAAATTGCTAAAAATAATCATGTAGAGTGTAGGATTTAACAAATGCATTATTTAATAAAATTAGGACTGACATTCAACCAAGGTTTTTTGCTATCACCTTTAGAGGACTATAGCAGTGTCTAGTTTGATTGCTAGTGGTCAGGTTATAACAAATGTATTCATGTATGTGTGTATTTATAAATGTATATATATATTCTTATGTATAATATAGCTATTTATATATAATATATAATAAGATTTACATGTGTTATGTAAAAGCATCATATGTACAACACATGTGCAATGTGTATATATATATATATATATATGTAGGTAACATTTAATATTTGACTATACATAAATAGTCCTTTCATGAAACTATGTTTAATGAATATTGAACTGAACTATATCTTCAAATTTTTAAAAATGCTGTTTTTTATAATTATCCATACTATATATTAATATTTTTCTGAAACAAAAAAGACTTTAGTTTTCCAAAGTTATATTTACTTTGACCTGAAAATGTCATTTTGATGTTTTCTGATCACTTTTGCATTTTTGAGGGTTGCATAATATTTGTCATTTTATGAGTTTATTTCATGGGACTGTAGCAAAGATTTTATATCAGCTTAAAGGACACATAATTCTAGATAATCACTAGTCAAGATGGTAATAAACTGTCTCTTTTTAGGGAATTAAAACTCTCCATTATATTAGAGATCTTGAAAGATTTCAAAACACTCAATTTTTGACTATTTCAAAACACTCAACAGTGACTATATTCTATAAACTTCTTTTCGGTCTCATAATCCCTTAGTGTTTTTCCAAATACACATAAAATGCAAAAACACTTCAGATTGCTAAATATTATCTGCTACATATCCTTTCTAAGTCACAACTTTATTTTTTTTTCACTTTAAGCTTTCTCCCAGGAGTGTTAGGTTCTCAGTAAAGATAGGGGTTTCTTGTGCATGTTATTTAGTAATTTAAAAATCTGAGAGTTCAGTGCATCAAAATGGTATGCATCCAATCAATACAAAACTTAATTTTAGTATTTTTATTTCCATAAATTAAAATTATATTTTTGCTTATTTTAAAGAAACACTATATGTATATATAGGCTTTACTTGGCACTTATTAGACATTAGAAAGCTGTGAAATGTTAGAACTCTTGTTATTACACTTCATAATTGAAATGAGATTTTTCAAGTACAAAGAAGAGTCTGAAGAATAGTTATTGCCCAGTGTATGCATTTTATATCTTTCTCATTTACCTGTTTTCATCAAACATTCATCTTTCAATCATACTTACTATGATATATTTTACCATTTTAATTTTTCCTATTACCAGGATTCTAAAAGCCTATCTGTAAGTTTCCCCATCCTAAAGTCAGTGAAAAACAAGAAGGAAAACTTTTCCTTCACTCTTCAGTTTACTTGATTGCTAGATTCCTTAAAAAGTAATTTTCTATAAATGCATGCACTTTTTTTTTTGTTATTGTTTCAAGTTGATTTATTTGTTCCTGGTAATCCAGCTTGAAATTTCAATACTCTCTGAGAGTCACTGTGCCGAATTGCTACTGTTGACTGATTGCTCCCTTCAGCATTCTCCTTTGGATTTTGGGGAGAAGAGTGAAGTGACATTTCTCAGAATTTTGTCCTTTAGATTCAGCCACCAAGAGGCATTTCATCAAATATTGGAAAGTGGAGAGAAATAAAAGCCAATATCCTGTGATGGCAAATTCAGACAGTTTAGAACATCAGAAGTAGCTTCCCTTGACTTTGGACTCCTACTGAGAAGCACCTGGTGCAGTGAGGCAATTGAAATAACATTTACTGTGAGCAGACAGCTCCTAATATCAGCAACCACTTTTTATAAATTCTGGAAGTTTTCATGAGAATCAGTCATTTTGATACTATAGACAGCTGGGTTCATTGGCTGCAGAAGCTTAGGCTAGTCACACTTTGGTGTTTCCCAAATGCATCCTACTGGTCTTTTCTCTTTAAACCTTCCACAGTTTGTGAAACTCTAATTTTATATATTAAATCGTTCTTTACTTGAAATGATCATTTTTATTTGTGATAAAGTTCTGACAGTTACCAGTATCTCCTAATTGTGACCTAAAATTGACTCCACAGGCTGAATCCCTTCTACCCCAATTTTCCCAGACTTTAATATCATTGACAAGATAACCCTCATGACGTTGTTCCTCCCGTCTCCTTTTATTCCATGGCTAAGTGCTCCTTTGATTGTTTACTTCTCCTTTAAGCATCCTTTCTGACAGCTGTTAACTTCTCAAGGATATGGTCAGTGACATGTCTGTGTATTTCATATGTGTATGATTCCTTAACATTATACTGTGCTTTTACCTCTTCTTCTTTTTCTCTATTATGAAGTTTGATTTTACTAGCAATTTATGTTAAATCTACTTTTCAAATGTCTCAATTGGGTCATTTTATACATTACAATAAAAAAACATCGGCCTTAGGAAGAAATGGGTATGGAATCTGCCGTATATTTTGCAATTATATGACCTTAAATATATAGCACTTTAGTTTCATTTAAAAAAATGGAAGTAACATTATTCACCTCAATCTTATGTGATTAAATAAAAATAAAATATTACATTACTAGTGAATTTTTAGCATGTGTTATTTTTAAGAAGATATGCCTCTTCCTATATATAACAGCATTAAAATAACCTTCTTTTTAGTATTTTCTAGATGAGGTATGAATTACAGAAGAAAAAATGTATTTCTGACAAATCCCATTATTATAAATATCTTTCCTGTTGCAAGTTGAAATCTTTTCAAGTCTTTCTACACCTGTTGATTTATTATCTGTAAAGGACGTGACACACATACAGGGTGATGGCCCTGTAACTGTATACTTGTTCAGGTTGAAAAGGCATTTGCAACACACTATAATCAACTCTTCATGGTTTGTTGTAAAATTTCCAAATATGTCAAAGATCAAAATATCACATGGTTTACTCTGCCAGTTTATAAATTTAGCAAGTCATAAAAAGAAGTTGCTGCTTTTTTATGAATCTTACAAATCATAATAAAATTTGCTATTAAAATAATAGAATTTCTAAGTTAAATCCAGTACTTTGTTAACTAGTAGTTCTTTTTTGAAAGCTATAAAAGCTATATACTGATATGAAGAATAATTTTAGCCAATTTGATTATATTTGTTCTTCATAAAATTTTAGTTCTCAAAAATAATGGCAAATGTGTATATACCAACCACATTTAGATTAAAAATATATCCCAAATTTTTAAAATTATCTGTCATAGTAATTACACAAGAAAGTTAATTTTAAAGATGAAAAGTAATTTTATACTTTTATTTACCATTTACTGCAGTATTTAATGTTAAGTATATTTTAAAAGATAAAAGCATACAAATAGTAATCTTAATATAAATAATGTAACAATAAGCTTCTATTATTAGTACCTTGTCACTTATGTAGTGGTTTATTAAATTTGAATGTTATACTGAACTCAGATAATGACACAGCAGATGCATAAATGAAACCTGAGATGAATAACTGATTAAATTATAGAAAATTGTTATTTACTGAATATTTTCTGGGTAATAGTTTTAATGTACACCTGTGCTAGCAGGATTTTAAAAATTAAAATGAATTAAATCTGGTTGTTAGTCTCATTCCTGTTTACTAATCAAATATTGTCAGATAAACTAAATGTTTTCTAGGAAACAGAGCTCCATAAAAAGCCTCACCTGCACTATGAAGTGGTTGATAATTAATTACCAACAAATTTTTCATTTCTGTCTAAGAGCACCAGCCTTTCTCCCATTTAATTGGGGTCATGTTACTGGATTTGTCAGTGAATGGGATGCAGAAAAAACGTGCATCATTTCTGTTTTAAAGCACTTAAACACAATTAGTGCCTACCCCATGATTCTCTTTTCTCGCTACAATCAATGTGGAATCCTTAAACTTAGATAACAAGATGAAATGATGGAGGGACCTAGATGCTGAACACTGGCTAGAAAACATTCCCTGCTGACTCACTGGAATCCAAGAAAAGACAAATTTAATTTCTTTTTTTTTTTTTTTTTGGTCACTGATGTAGACTTTTGCATTTTGTGGCAATCAATCTATGTCTTCTTGTAACACAAATAATTAAAATAAAGTAAAAAACTCTTGTCTATGGAGAAGTGTACCCCCATGTTTATGGCAGCATTGTTCACAATAACGAAGATCTGGAAACAGCCCAAGTGTCCATCAGAGGACGAATGGATTAAAAAGCTTTGGGATATATATATCTATATATATAGAAAGCTCGGTGGTCATATGAAATGACTGCTGTTCTAGATATTATAAATTGTAATTAAAATGATTTGTGCAAAGGTGTCTGCTAATTCAAACTGAATTACGCAGGGCAGGCGGCGAGGACGCCCCCTTGCTTACTGCCCCATAGGGTTTCCCCGTTCTACTTGCTTAATTGCTTAAAGTAGAGTGCAATGAAGGAAACCACTGGTAGTACATTTCTTAAGAGCCACCGCTAGCTCAATAAATAAAGGTGATTTAAATAATAAAATGTTAATTTACATGTCAAAGATCTCTTTGTACATAACATTTCTTGTGTAGATCTTTCCATCATTTTTAAGCTCACCTTGCAGAGGACCATCAATTATTTTTAATTTTACGTCCATTTTTTCACAAACTCTTGAACAGGCAACATAAAGTTTACCGTGTCCAAATGCAGGCTCAGGTAAAAAAATGCCAACACGCTTAAGCGTTTGGCCCTGAGACTTATTGATGGTCATAGCAAAGGCAAGTTTTACAGGAAATTGTCTACGTCTCAGTTGAAACGGCAACCCTGTTTGAGATGGAGCCAAATCAATTCTTGGAATGACATGTATTTCACCTTTAGAGGAGTCAGTCAAAGACTTAGCTATTATGACATTATTTTTCAATTGGAGAACCTCTAGTCTTGTACTATTGCAAAGACCCCTTCTGGTGTTAAGATTTCTTAACAGCATAATAATTGCTTCAATCTTTAACCTCAATTTGTGAGGTGGCATGCCAGAAGGCGGGACTATTTGAATGCCATGGCAACTTCACCCCATTGGCTAGTACAGTTACGCAAGCAACCAATAAGCTATCGGCGACAGACACTTAAGCCGCATATTATATATATATATATATATATATATATATATATATATATATATATATATACACACACACACACACACACACACACACACACACACACACATACATACACACTATGGAATACTACTCAGCCATAAGAAATGATGACATTGGATCATTTACAATAACATGGATGGACCTTGACAACATTATATGGACTAAAATAAGTAAATCAGAAAAAACTAAGAACTGTATGAATCCATATATAGATGGGATATAAAAATGAGACTCAGAGACATGGACAAGAATGTGATGGTAATGGGGGGGGAGTGGGGGAGTGGGGAGGGGGCAAGAAAGGAGAGAGAGAGGGTGGGGGAGGGGCACAAAGAAAACCAGATAGAAGGTGACGAAAGACAGTTTGACTTTAGGTGAGGGGTATGCAACATAATCAAATGTCAAAATAATCTGGAGATGTTCTCTCTGAACATATGTACCTTGATTTATCAATGTCATTGTATTAAAATTAATTTAAAAAATGGAAGAAAAAAATAAAATAAAGTAAAACATATTTGGTAAGAATCTAGGCTATACCCAGAAAATGTATGAAAACTATGTTCTTAAAGTGCTACATCAGTCAGAAACAAAAACTAATCATAACATGAACATTCAATAACATTTGTAAGCTACAGAGTGTGCTTTTGTTTGTTTAGTTTGACATAATGGAAAAATTTCTCAGCTCAAAGTATTCACAGAAATACAAAAATAGGGTATCTCCTCTTATTCACAGGAAATATACTCTAAGACCCCCAATGGATGTCTGAAACCATGGAAAGTACTGAATCCAGTATATACTGTTTTTGCTTTATATATATCTTTTCCATAAAAGAAGCACTGCACATTTTACTTTGACCTATCCGAACTGCCAACATCGCTAGTCTTGTGCATTGGGGCCATTATTAAATGAGATGACTGTTGCTTAAACAGCAGCATTAGGATACCATGGCAATAGACTTGATAAGCCAAACAGTATTAAATGACTAAGGAATGGGGAACCTATACAATGTGAACACCTTGGACAAAGAGAGGATACATGTCCAGAGAGGAATAAAGCAGGTCAGTGTGATATTTCATTACACTACTCAGAATGTTGTGCAATTTAAAACTTATGAATTACTTGTTTCTGGAATTTTCCATTTAACATTTTCAGACTGAAGTTGACTGTAGGTAACTAAAACTGGGAAGCAAAATCTTGGATAAGGGATAACCACTGTACATATCCCCAGATTCCCAGTTTGATGCCTCTAATATGTTAAGCTTCAGTAATCAGTTTTCAATCCTTTAAAAGTAGGCAGATATTGTAGCTTCTTTACCAATATTCCTAAATTCAAGTAAGGCTTTCACAACAATAGAAAAGAAATTTAAAATAACTCGTGTAAATATAATATATTAAATTCTATATGTTTAAAAGCAAAGTAAATAGAAATTAACAGCCATACATGCTACTGTAACATAAAGTTCCTTCAAGAAAAGTCACTATGGTCACCATGGTCTCCAATAAGCTTATTTTCTGCTTAAAAGTACAGTCTTGAAGGGCTCAACTAAAAGAAAATCACAAACAATTAAAATAATAATTAAAAAAAGACCCATGTCTCCTGAGATCTTGCCCTGGAAGATGTCTCCATATCAACTGATGGGAGCTGGGGCAACACAGCATAGCTTATTTTCCCTTTGTTTTTTTTCCCCATCACATTAATTTATCAAACATTCTGAATACAGATAATACATTGATAATATATATTCAGAGAAGGAAAAACATAATTAGACACTGGACAAAGACTTTGAGGTATTTTAAGTCTTATAAATCTACAAGTTAATTTGACAATCAAAAAATGTTGAAGACCATTGCCCTGTAAGCTTTTATATTCTGATACTCTGTACTCATGCTATCTAACCTTCCCCTACCCAAGGGTAGAACTACTCTTTCATTCAAATAAAGTTATAACTAACAGGGAGACAAGAAACCATTTCATTGCTTTGTCTCAGAACAGTTCGTAGACTAATTTTCTTGGTAAATGTCATCACAGAAAGAAAACAACAAAACAAAAGAGACAAGGATCATAATAACTTGTTACAAAGTGCAAGTTTTGGTTCTCAGAGAACCTCTCCCCCTGTTTTGGGCCTCTGAGCCCCTTTACTATTTACCATTCTGTTTGAACTCTTATGTTCTGTTTACAAGAAAGTAAATCTCTATAGCTGCAACGCTGTTAGAAATATTCTCTTATGAAGACAGAATCTGGTTGTCTGGGCATCTGACTCTGTAGTCAGATGCCTGGAGTGAGTCAGGGTTGTACTCAGACCTTTTCAGCACACACTTGCTATTTTGTTAAAGGGACAGATTTTTAAGTGTTTTGTGTTTGAGAAACGTGTAAAATGACATAATGAATTGTCTCAGACATTAAGAGAGACACATTTTCTCTTGAAATTTCTGATCTTTTAGAAACAGAAACTATTATAAATAAATTATTGAAAAATATGCATCAAATCTGTTATCTGAATTATCAGTTAATGCTGTTTAAAAAGACTTATGAAAAAAAAAAAGAAATACAGGCAGAACTCAGGTTACAAATGAGATACATTTTATAAGTTTGTTCTTAGGCTGAATTTGCATATAATTTGGAATAGGTAAATTTGCTTTTTATATAGATACAACTTAGACATTTGTCTTAACGTAGTATTTATTTTTACCTTTCTGTGCATATAAATATTAAACATTTTCAAACCTACAAGCTTATCTCATTCATAACCCAGACACTGCCTGTAATTAAAAGTAAAAGTGCTTTGGCGGATGGCTTGGTTGGTTAGAGCATCATGCTGAAGCTCACAGGTTGCTGGTTTGATCCCTGGTCAGGGAATATACAGGAACAGATTGAAGTTCCTGTTCGTCTCTCTCTCTCTGTCTTCCTGTCTCTCTCTAAAATCAGTAAAATAAATCTCAAAAAAAGTAAAAGTTAAATTATCAATACTGCTAAAATAAAAAAAATAACTGTTTTTGAAAAACCCAGATAAACAGAATAAGAGATGATGGCAAAATCATATTCAACATAACATTATAAAATTAACACACATAAAAAATGTTCATGGTACACAGTGATTAGAATAAAACTTTAGATATAGATTCAAAAATAGTACTAAATAAATGAAAATATACTATGCTGTTATATGGGAATTACATTATTAAATATAAATTCAATCCAAACATATCTACAAAGCTGAAAAAATCTAAACACAATTCTAAAGTTTATTACTAACTATAATATTACCTGGAAAATTTTTTAAAAGTAAAAATAGCTAGAAACACTTCAAAAATGAAGAGTTAATGAGAAGATATCACCTCTTCTGATGTAAATATAATTTTAATTTAACAAACTTGGTTCGGTTCAAAACCAGTTCAAGTAATCAATAAACTAAATGAAAGAATATTCTATCTGATAAATGTTGCATTACACTTTAAAAAATAAAATATAATATAAATACATATAAACACATTTTATATATAACATATGGTGTTCATGACAGTACGAGCTTATCTGTACAATAAAGATAATTATTGTTGTCTTACAGGGTAGTCAATTGGATTAAGTGGCATAAGTTATAAAAATGTCTGATAGAATATCTTACAATGCATCTATGACAATTAGACAATTTACATGCAAGGTTGGCAAATGAGATAATATTATAGCCACTTGTGTTGTTCCTGTTGTTATTCTTAATTTGCAAGAAAGAAAAATTAGTTCTTACTGAGATTTAATATTTCTTTTTTTTTTTTTAGATTTAATATTTCTTATGTCTATTTCTTATAATTTGCAAAACCTAAATAAAGCTGGTAATTAATGCCAGTCCAGTTTAGTAGTCTAGTACCTTTTTTATTTTAATAAACTAAATAATCAAATGAAGATATAAACATTTAATATTACTATAGATTTTATCTTTATCTTACTATTGTTTAAACATACATCAAACTCTTAAACTAAAGAAAAACATATATTTTCAGTTATTTTATTCTGCTCTTAAAAATACTATTTAAGATTTCTTTTATAGTTTATCCTTCATTCTACTTTTGTTAGCATATAACCTTTAATTCTCATCTATATCTTTCTCAGTGAAGTGATATAGCTTTGGTCATTGTTGTGATTTTAGAATACCCTCTCTTTCTAAATATTTGTATTATCATATAAATGGACAACAGTTTTCAATAAAATAAATGTAAATAAAAACACACACAAAAAAATATCGATCTGTTAGGCATTCATCAAAAAACCAACTTGTATGACAGATGACATTTTTGTTATAAGGTTCTTAATAATTTCTAACAAACACACAGAAATAATGTATAATAAAGAAGTATGAAAGTATGTAATTGAGTAGGTATTCATCTCTTCATTCAATGTATGTATTGAACTCAAGTATGAACTTGTCAGGCACTCTGCTTGAGGATGAGGAGATGCAAAGAAACATGAGAACTCTACATTAAAAACTCAGACACAAACACCTGGAGCTCTAATTCTGCCACTCTATATTAAAATAACAAAATAATCATTTATTTTATAAAAATCACTAAAGAAAAATAGGAACAACAAAATCTCATTGGCTCTAATTTTCTTATTTTAAGCAAAAAATGAAAACAATATTTATTGGAAAATTATGAATCTCAGTTTGGTATAAATTGACATTAGTTCCACCTGATTTATAAGATATTAATTAGACTATGATGGGTAAAGTTCTTTATTTGACAACAGAAAATTATGTTAGGTATTTTAGGAGGTAACTATATTATGGTCAGATACTAAAGAAATGTGTATATATTTTTTTAAAATTTTTTTTTATTTATTCATTTTTTAGAGAGGAGAGAGAGAAAGGAGGGAGGAGCAGGAAACATCAATTCCCATATATGCCTTGACCAGACAAGTGCAGGGTTTTGAACCGACGACCTCAGTGTTCCCAGGTCGACGCTTTATCCACTGCGCCACCAGAGATCAGGCAATGTGTATATATTAAACTAAGTTTATGCCATTATCTTCTTGCTGATTGGAGGATAGAAACCTAGTACACATTGCACCTGATTCAGAGTTTAAATTACAAGTGAATTGGCCTTTTAAATTATGATTTGTTTGGATTCAAAGTAAGTAAGTGTTCAGAATACAGTAAAACTAATCTAAGATATGTTAATGCAAATTTCAAAGGCTTTTTGAAGTGAATAGTTGTTAAACATACCATGGCATGAAACTACAGTTTTTCTTAAAATGGTTATCTGTATGTGGTCTCAGAACCCCCACTTTGGACTTACTTTGATATTTTTACATGTTAAAATATTTATTTTTCAATTATAGTTGATATACATCATATTAGTTTCAGGTGAATAACATAGTGCTTGGATATTTATATACTTTATAAAGTGATTGCCCCAATAATCCAGTTTGCCACCCTACACAATATTATTGATTATATTCCCACTGCTGTACTTTACATCTTTATGATTATGTTTACAACTGGAAATTTATATTTCTTAATCTTTTTCAACTTTTGACAGAAGCGGATTAAGGTCGGTTAAGGCTCGGGCACAGAAGAACATATTGGGCCCCTTAAAAAAAAAAGAGAGAGATAGGAAAAAAGTGTAAAATTGGGGTTTTGCGGGGTCCTGCAGAATTCAAGGCCCAGGGTGCGTGCCTGGTGTGCGCGCTGTTAAACCCGCCTCTGGTTCTTACCTTTCACCTGAACCCTCTTCTATCTGGCAACCATCAGTTTCTTCACTATATTTAGTTTGTTTCTGTTTCTTTGTTCATTTACAGTGATATCTCGGTTTTCATCAATAATCTGTCCAAAAACAATAAGCGAAATCCAAACTGATGAGAACCGAAGCAATTATTTCTATACGAATCAGTGTAAATCCAGTTATTGTCTGCAGTAATCCCTTACATGTAATTATAGTATTAGCACTTGCAATCAATAAAAAAGCACTGGAAAACAATGGAATTGTTTGGCAAAACTAACGGGGTGATGCTCACACAACGAGAGACAACGTCACACTGAGCAGGAGAACACGTGGGTCAACCTTAGTTTTAGCAAAATTAGCAGTGAGGTCATGTGAGCATGCCGAGAAAATCTGAGACAAGTTTTTTTGCGGAAAAAGTCGACGAAAATCAAAACTGTTGATAATTGAAGTCAATGAAAACTGAAGCATTATTGTATTTTGTTTTGTAGATTCTGCATTCAAGTGAAATCCTTTGTTATTCATCTTTTTCTGTCTGACTTATTTCACATAGCATAATACCACTAGGTTTATCCATGCTGCTGCAAGTGAGAAAAGGGGATTATACATTGGTGCAAGCACTATGGAAACAGTATGGAGGTTCCTCAAAAAATTGAAACTATTACTGCTATATCACCCAGCAGTTCTACCTCTGAATAATTACTTAAAAAAACACAAAAAGATGTTTCTAGCCCTATCCTCAGTGCAGCATTATTTAAAATAACCAAGGTATGTAAGCAGGCTAAGTGTTCATCAATAGATGAGTAGATGAAGATGTGATACATATAAACAATAAAATATTAACATTGTGCAGTTTTAACATTTTATTTACAAGTTTACAAATGAAGCAGAATAAATATGTTTGGATACATCTTCTGTTTCCAGTGTTTCTTATTTGGATTGTCAAAATAGAAAATAATGTTACTTTAAATCAGTAAGAATGATGACAGAGTAGGCAGACATTACAACTACCACCTCCAAGGACCAAATCGGATTACAACTTAATTTGAGAACAATCATCTTAAAAAACTAACTTTGGACTAAGTCTATAACCAAACATCACAGAAGAAGCCACACCAAACTGGTAGAAAGGGTGAAGACATGGAAAGGGCTGCCCTGCTCCTAGGAACAAACGGCAGCTGATGGTCCGGAGGGACTCTCACTGCAAGGAAGGTCACATTGAGAGGTGTGGGTGCTCAGCTCCAGGTCAGCACTCCATCCTAGAGCGTCAGAGTCTAGAAAAGGCACCTAGACAGCATTTGGCAGTGAAGAGAGTTGAGTTTCTTTTTGTCTGTGAGAAAGAAACAGAGCTCTCAGAATGCAGGCTCCATCTTAAAGGGCCCACACAGAAAATCTTGTTCATAGTCACTTACCTGGGGCTCTGGCAGGGGAGAGCTGAGAGGATTAGTGTTGTGTGAAGAGAGTGTAAAGTTGGAGGCCCAGGGAGAGACACTGTGGGGGAAGAGCTAGCAGAACCCCCATGCTGAGTCATTCTCCAATACTGCAGGCACCATCTTCCTTGGGTGGAGCAGTCCTTTCTGAGCAGCATCAGCCTGGGGGAAAGCAACTGCTTCACCCTTGGGAGTTTCTTCTGTCCCACTCATGGAGACTGGGTCATGCTGAAAAGCCAGGAAGCAGGTGTCACATCAGTGATTCAGTTTTCTGGCCTTGAGGCTAGTGATTCAGTTTTCTGATGTTAGACACTCCTGAGTCTAAGACTGGTGCTTCCACCCCACAGGATACTCAGTAGAAACTGTCCTGTTAACAGACCACACATCTGGGCCTAAGAGGTCACACTCACTGGACTCCTGGGGCCACACCCTACTGAGGTCTGTGAAAAAAGTCTGGACAGACTGACACCTGATGCTGAGCAAAGTCACACCCATCACCCTTCCTAATTCCTAAATTGCTGCAGGCTCTAGACTCTACCAGAGGTTTTTCAGTGGCTGAGCCCAACATGCAGTCAGCAAACAAAGACTGCAAGAAGCAAGACTCAGGGAACCTTGGTCTTTTAAGTAGACCTTCCCCCAGACCCAGTGTGGGTAAAATCCAGCCTAGGTGTGCAACTTGGTATTTCCACGAGCACCTGGGCCCAGCAGAGGCAGCCACATACTATGGATAGCTTGTAGCACCAAGAATGTTGCTGAGGGCCAGTCACAGGCAGTGTCTCTTACTGGTCTGTGCCGGGTTCCTGCCAGGGAGGCTCAGGGCTGGCACATTCAGTGGCCAGCTGTGGAGAGCATCGGTTCAGGATGTAACAACCTTAGCTTAAGTGGTATCCTAAGGAAGGGCTTCTCACACCTGGTCCACCTAAGGCATGTTCTGCTTTCTGTTGATCAGCACTGACACAGCAGCTCATGTGCATTAGATAGGGTGGAGCTTCATAGTCAGCCAGCCTGGATGCTGGATATCCTGTCCTGCTGGGCTAGATTACACAGGGGAAGGGAGAGAAGCTTGGAACATGGACTTTTAAAGTGTGGGTTCCTGTGAGCCTATTGTTAGGTCTGGTTGAAGGGCTTAGCTACTTGCTTGGGAGGTACAGTCAGTACCAGGAGAGGTCTCTCTTAGTCTTCCTCCTTGAAACTAGGGTCTCACCAGCTGTAAGAACTTCTGCAGAAGAGACACTTGGCTATACTCGATCTGAACTTGCTGCTCACCTTATTGGGGAGAAACAAAATTTGAGTATCCAGCAGTGGCTAAGGGATTAGGTTCTGGAGTAGGAGCTACATTCCCCATACTGAGTTCCTGACAAAGAGACTCCTGAAGTAAGGGGTCCCACGAACATTGTATTTACAACCTCAGTTGCCTTAACCCAACAAATTTGCAATCTCTAGAGGGGTGGTGGTTGGGTGAGGCCAGTCTGAGCACACATTATAGTCTTTCAACAGAAGACTCTCTTGAAAGACCAGGCAGCTGCAAGAGTAGCTGGGGCAGCTAAAAAGTGGAGGAAAATCTTATGGAACTTGGGAATTTTACAGAGCTGCTGTCATCTTTAAGCAGGGGGAAGCTGATCCTTATACACAGGATGGCACCTCTCACACTACGCTGGTACAGAAAACACAGACTGAAAGAGCAAAAGAGCAGTACCTGCAGACAGGTAGCCCACAGTAGGTTACAAAAATGGCTGACAACATCCTAAGAAGATATAGAACCAATGCAACTCTTAGTGGGTGGCATATAGCAATAACCCTAGATGCATCTAGCTATACATGCAGCATGCTCAAAGGAGGAGTCTAACAGGCACCAGACACTGTGAAGAATAAATATGCTCAGCAGGACAGATATTGCACAGTGTGTAATACACATTATCAGGGTTGACCCTTAGAGCTAGCCAGACTGAAGGGATAACCATACCCAAAGAGGAACTCAAAGAGGCCTGCATCAAGACACATCATAATTAAAATGCCCAAGTTAAGAGACAAAGAAAGAATACTATAAGCTGCAAGAGAAAGACAGTTGATCACCTACAGAGAAGCCCCCATAAGGATGACATCTGACTTCTCAACCGAAACACTTGAGGCCAGAAGGCATTAGCAAGAAATATTTAAAGTGTTGTAAAACAAAAATCTACAACCATGGCTACTTTATCCAGCATGTCCATCATTTAAAATTGAAGGAGAAATAAAAAACTTCCCAGACAAGAAAAAAAAATCTCAAGGAACTCATTACATCCAAACCAGCACTGCAAGAAATGTAGAGGGGCCTGCTATAAAAAGCACAAAGGAAAAAAAAATCGAGAAAGAGGATTGTAGATTTAAGGAATAAAATGGCAATAAGTAAGTACATATCAATAATAACCTTAAATGTAAATGGATTAAGTGCTCCAATCAAAAGATATAGGGTAACTGCATGTATAAGAAAACAGGCCCTGGCCGGTTGGCTCAGCGGTAGAGCGTCGGCCTAGCGTGCGGAGGACCTGGGTTCGATTCCCGGCCAGGGCACACAGGAGAAGCGCCCATTTGCTTCTCCACCCCTCCGCCGCGCTTTCCTCTCTGTCTCTCTGTTCCCCTCCCGCAGCCGAGGCTCCATTGGAGCAAAAATGGCCCGGGCGCTGGGGATTTCTCTGTGGCCTCTGCCTCAGGCGCTAGAGTGGCTCTGGTCGCAATATGGCAACGCCCAGGATGGGCAGAGCATCGCCCCCTGGTGGGCAGAGCGTCGCCCCTGGTGGGCGTGCCAGGTGGATCCCGGTCGGGCGCATGCGGGAGTCTGTCTGACTGTCTCTCCCTGTTTCCAGCTTCAGGAAAAAAAAAAAAAAAAAAAAAGAAAGAAAAAAGAAAACAGAACCCATAAATATACTGTCTACAAGAGACCCACCTCAGAACAAAAGATACAAATAGAATGAAAGTGAAGGGGTAGAAAAAAGTATCCCATGCAAATTGAAATAAAAAAAAGTTGGAGTAGCAATACTTAAATCTGACAAAATAGACTTTAAAACAGGGGTCCCCAAACTATGGCCTGAAGGCTGCATGCGGCCCCCTGAGGCCGTTTATCCAGCCCCTGCTGCACTTCCGGAAGGGGCACCTCTTTCATTGGTAGTCAGTGAGAGGAGCATAGTTACCATTGAAATACTGGTCAGTTTATTGATTTAAATGTACTTGTTCTTTATTTTAAATATTGTATTTGTTCCCGTGTTTTTTTTTGTTTTTGTTTGTTTTGTTTTTTTTTTACTTTAAAATAAAATATGTGCAGTGTGCATAGGGATTTGTTCATAGTTTTTTGGGTTTTTTTTATAGTCCGGCCCTCCAACAGTCTGAGGCACAGTGAACTGGCCCCCTGTGTAAAAAGTTTGAGGACCCTTGCTTTAAAACAAAGGCTATAATAAGGGATAAAGAAGGTCAGTAAATAATGATAAAGGGAGCAATTCAAAAGAAGAATCTAACCATTGTAAATATTTATGCTTCTAATATAGGAGCACCTAAATATTATATAAAGAGCAGATTTTGATGGACTTAAGGGGTGAGATTGACAGCAATATTATAATAGAGAATTTTAATATCCCACTAACATCAATGGACAGATCCTCCAGACAGATGATTAACAAAGAAACAGCAGCCTTAAGTGACACACTAGATCAACTGGATTTAATTCATAGTTTTTAGAATCTTTCACCCTAAAGCAGCAGAATATACATTCTTTTCAAGTACTTATAGTACAATCTCTAGGATTGACCACATGTTAGGACACAAAACAAGTTTCAATAAATTTAAGAAGATTGAAATCATATCAAGCATCTTCTCTAATCACAATGGCATAAACTAGAAATAAATCACAATAGAAAAACTGAAAAATATCCAAACACTTGGAGGCTAAATAGGATGCAATTTAATAATGAATGGGTTAACAATGAGATCAAGAAAGAAATAAAAAATTTCTTTGAAACAAATAAAAATGAACATACAATAACTCAAAATTTATGGGACATAGCAAAAGCAGTCCTGAGAGAAAAGTTCATAGCATTACCGCATATCTTAAGAAGAAGAAAAAAGTCTCAAATAAGCAACTTCATTCTGAATCTAAAAGAACTAGAGAAAGCACAACAAAGAAAACCCAGAGGGAGTAGAAGGAAGAAAATAATAAAGATCAGAGCAGAAATAAGTGAGATAGAGCCTAAAAAAAACAATACAAAAGGTCTATGAAACCAAGAGCTAGTTCTTTGAAAAAGTAAACAAAACTGATGAACCTTTAACCAGACTTATCAAGAATAAAAAGAGAGAAGATTCAAATAAATAAAATTAGAAATAAAAGTGAAGAAGTAACAACTGACACTGCAGAAATACAAAGAATTATAAGAAAATACTATGAAGATCTATATGCACAAAAATTGTACAACATAGCCTGACCAGGTGCTGGCGCAATGGATAGAGTGTCAGACTGGAACATGGAGAAACAAGGTTCAAAACCTTGAAATCACTTGCTTCACTGCAGGCTTATCCTGCTTGAGTGCAGGGTCACTGGCTTGAGCATGAAGTAATATACATGACCCCATGGTCACTAGCTTGAGCCCAAAGGACACTGAATTGAAGCCCAAGGTTGCGGGCTTGAACAACAGGTCATTTGCACTGCTGTAGCCCCCAGCCAAGGCACATATGAAAAAAATCACTGAACAACTAAGGAGCTACAACAAAGAATTAAAGCTTCTCATCTCTCTTTTCCTGTTTGTCTGTCTCTCTCTCTCTCTGTATCTGTCAAAATAAATTAAACAACCTAGGTGAAAAAGACAAATTTCTAGAAAAATACAATATTCTAAAACTCAATCTCGAAGAATCAGAAAACTTAAATATAGAGTTTACAACAAATAAAATTGAAACAGATATCAAAAAACTCCTAGCAACAAAAGTCCCTGACAGAGCAGCTTCACAGGTAAATTTTACCAAACATTCAAAGAAGCACTAACACCTATTCTTCTCAAGCTATTTCATAAATTGAAAAGGAGGGAAGATTTCCAAACTCTTTATCCGAGGCAAGCATTATTCTTATTCCAAAACCAAGTAAAGACACTACAAAGAAAAAAACAACACAAAAAACTATAGGCCAATATCCTTAATGAACCTATCTACTAAAATTATCAACAAAATATTAGCAAATCAGATCCAGTATTACATCAGAAAGATTATACATCATGATCAAATGGTATTCATTCCACAGAGGCAAGGCTGGTACAACATTTGTAAATCAATAAATGTGTTTCATCACATAAACCAGTAATTGGCAAACTCATTAGTCAACAGAGCCAAATATCAACAGTAGGACAATTGAAATTTCTTTTGAGAGCCAAATGTTTTAAACTTAAACTATATAGGTAGGTACATTCCTAATCGAGATAACACCCACACGTGGCATTTGTGGAAGAGCCACATTCAAGGGGCCAAAGAGCTGCATGTGGCTCGCGAGCTGCAGTTTGCCGACCACAGATCATAAACAAAAGGAAGAATAAAAATGACATAATTACGTCAATAGATGAGGAAAAAGCAACTGATAAAATCCAGCACCCACTTATAATCAAAATTCTCAGCAAAGTGAGAATACAGGGAGTATACTTCAACATAATAAAGGCCATCTATAACAAACCAACAGCCAACAGCATACTCAATGGACAAAAATAAAAAGCAATCCTCTTAAGATTAGGAACAAGACAGGGGTGCCCACTTTCATCATTCTTATTCAGCATAGTTCTGGAAGTCCTAGCCACAGCAATCAGACAAAAAGAATAAAGAAAAGGCATCCAAATAGGAAAAGAAGAAGTAAAACTATCATTATTTGCTGATAACATGATATTGTATATAGAAAACCCTAAAGGCCCTGGCCGGTTGGCTCAGTGGTGGAGCGTCGGCCTGGCGTGCGGAAGTCCCGGGTTCAATTCCCAGCCAGGGCACACAGGAGAAGCGCCCATCTGCTTCTCCACCCCTCTCCTTCCTCTCTGTCTCTCTCTTCCCCTCCCACACCCGAGGCTCCATTGGAGCAAAAGATGGCCCGGGCGCTGGGGATGGCTCCTTGGCCTCTGCCCCAGGCGCTAGAGTGGCACTGGTCGCGACAGAGTGATGCCCCGGATGGGCAGAGCATCGCCCCCTGGTGGGCATGCCGGGTGGATCCCGGTTGGGCGCATGCGGGAGTCTGTCTGACTGCCTTCCCGTTTCCAGCTTCAGAAAAAATACAAAAAGAAAAAAGAAAACCCTAAAGTCTCAGTCACTAAACTACTAGACCAATAAAAATGTAGCAGGGTATAAAGTTAATATTCAGAAATAAGTGGCATTTTTATACACCAACAATAAACTAATAAAGAAATTAAAGAAACAATCCCCTTCACTATTGCAACAAAAAGGTTAAGTACCTAGGAGTAAATTAAATCAAGGAGGTAAAATAATTGCACTCAGAAAATTATAAGACATAGGAAAAAGAAACTGAGGAAGATATAAACAGGTGGAAGCTTATACCATGTTCATGGATAGAAAGAATAAACATCATTAAAATGTCTGTACTAACCAAAGCGATCTATAAATTCAATGCAGTTTCAGTTAAATACCAATGGTATACTTCAAAGATAAAAAAATATATATTCCAAAAATTTATATGGAACCAAAAAAAAAAAAGAAAACAAAACACGAATAACCTCAGCAATCTTAAAAATAAAGAATAAAGTGAGAGGTATCACACTTCCTGATATCAAGTTATACTACAAGGTCCTTGTAATCAAAACAGCTTGGTACTGGCATAAGAATAGGCATACAGACAAATGGAACAGAACAGAGAACCCAGGAATAAATCCATACCTTTATGGTCAATTGATATTTGACAAAGGGGGTAAGAGCATACAATGGATTAAAGACAGTCTCTTTAGTAAATGGTGTTGGGAATATTGGACAAGTATATGCAAAAAAAAAAAAAATGAAACTAGACCACCAACTTACACCATTCACAAAGATAAACTCAAAATAGATAAAAGGCTTAAATCTTAGCCGCAAAACCACAAACGTCTTGGAAGAAAACATAGGCAAAAAACTCTCTGATATCTCTCATAGCTATATTTTTGCCAATTTATCTCCATGGGCAAGTGCAATAAAGGACAAAATAATGATATGAGACTATATCATACTAAAAAGCTTTTGCACAGCAAAAGTCACCATTAACAAAATAAAAAGACATCTCACACAATGGGACAACATAATTGTCAATACATTTGATAAGGAGTTGATGCCCAAAATTTATAAAGAACTTCTGAAACTCAACATCAGGAAGGTTAACAATCCAATTAAAAATGGACAAAGGAACTGAATAGATACTTCTCCAAAGAAGATATACAGTTGACCAACAGGCATATAAAAAAATGTTTAATGTCACTAATCATCAAAGAAATGCAAATTAAAACCACAATGAGATACCACCTCATATCCATCAGAATGGTGCTCATTAACAAAACAACACACAATAAGTGCTGGAGAGGTTGTGAAAAAACAAAACCCTTCTGCACTGCTGGTGGGAATGCAGACTTGTGCAACCACTGTGAAAAACAGTATGGAGTTACTCAAAAAATTTAAAAATAGAACTGCCTTTTGACCCAGCTATCCCACTTTTAGGAATATATCCTAAGAATGCCAAATCACTGATTCAAAAGAAGATAGGCACCCCCATGTTCATTGCAGCATTATTTACAATAGCCAAGATCTGCATATAGCCCAAGTGTCTGTCAGTGTCAGTGGACAAGTGAAATAAAAAATTGTAGTACATATACACATTGGAATGCTACATGGTCATGAAAAAAGGAAATCTTACCTTTTCTGATGTCATGGATGGACCTGGAGACTATTATGCTACGTGAAATAAGCTAGGCACAGAAAGAAAAATATCATATGATTTCACTTATATGTGGAATCTAATGAACAAAGTAACCTGAGTAATGGAACAGAGGCAGAGGTGGGGTCACAGGGAGCAGAAGGACAGCTGTCAGAGGGAAAGGAAATGAAGGGAAGGGTTAGAGAAAGTGAAGGGATTAGTTAAATTTTATATACATAATTTATAGATACAGATAACCAAACAGGAAATCCCAGAGGAAAGGGGGGGAGGGAGATAGGGGGAGAGGGACAAGGGGAGTGTAATGGGGGACACAGGGGTGGGGATGAGGGTGTTATATTGTGTGGGACACTTGAATCCATGTTAACACAATAAATTAAAATTAATAAAAATTTTAAAAAGAAAAAATTCCTTTTTAAAAAGCTGTAATGATGCATAAGGTGTCATTAAAAAAAAATTAAAAACGAAAAGAAAATGAACTTCCCATGTTACTGTAATCTAAATAGTGGTTATAACCTTTCATTTTTGATAAATATCAACATAAAAATTAAATAGTTAGAATTTATTAGAGAAAATTGTTGATAAAATAATTTTTCTTTAAAAAAATCACTGATATTGTGTTTTTCTTTGTTTTGTTTTAATTTTTATGTAGTTGCTATACAATAGAATTATCTTCCACTGAATACCAACATTTTATTTCCCAGTGCTTTATAAATATTTTAAATATATTTTTATTACCAAGTAAATTAATAGACTTAATTTTACTATAATAGAGTCTTGCTTAACATGGTTTTATTATTTAATCAATGATTTTAATAATAAAACAATATTAATGGATTTTATCAATAATTATTTAATCATTTTATTATTCATGATTCATTTCATTTTTATGATAAAAAATCAATTCAAGCAATTATTGCCCTTGAAAACTTAAAGTTCCATGTTCAGTTTGGCATTTTCATGTGGGTTAAAACAGAGGCTCATGTAACAAGATAAACTGAATCTCTCTCTACCTCTTAGGCTACATAGTTCTTCTAAATGGATTCATTGTCATGTAAGCCTGTCTATCCTATCCCACTCAGTGGGATATTACTTTTGTAGTTAACGGTTCCAAAAGAAATAAAAATTTTCTGTTTCTTTGATTCCACCCAAATTCTTTATTTAAGTTTCTTTCATTTGACTTGGTTCAAACAATTTTTCGTTAACCAATAAAATTGAACAGTGGTTTGTAAATCTCTGGATGCTTGTACTCCTGAGTCACAAATAATATTAGATTATACATTTAGCTGTATTTGGCAAATAGATGAAGCATTAATAAACACTACTAAACCTATATCTCTATATCTATATCTGTCTATGTCTGTCTATATATATGTTAAATATTTCACAAGAAAGAAATCAAGGTGTGATAGTAACAAGAACAATTTAAATGAAAAGAAAAAAGAATTTTGACAGGCACAAAAATGCTCACTAAACCAACAATAAATGTTTTCACCACACCTAACGAACTAGATGAACTATATGAATACTGGACTTCACTGGAATGAAGTAGTGCTAAGATCTTCTGGTTTATTTCTGCCAACTGCTTTCCTGGATTTAGAGTTCTAGTTCAATCACTACAGTTTTTAACTCAGATGAATTTCTATGATCATCATGTTTGGAATCTGCTGAAATGGAATCATCACTTATTAAATGGATAAGTGAGAAGCAGAAATGTGAGAGCCAAGAATTAGTCAGATTTTTAATATCAAAGAGATATTAAATAAAGTAGCAGGAAGGAAGCTATGGCTAGAAACACAATTTGAGACACTGAGTGTTTAGGGATTAAAGTATAAAAAAAAGGTGCTATCATTTGACATTTCTCATCATGTTCCATAATATTTTATTATCATTTTTATATTATTCCATTAATAATCAATCATATTTATGATTGATTAATCATATTAAAGTAATTAATATATTAATAATTAATATATTAATAATTAATCATCTTAAAGTAATTAATATATTACTTTAAATATTTTATATTAGTTGCCGGTCTGCAAAATAGTAATTAGACATTTACACCCCAGTTATCTGTCTAATAGTAATTAGACAGTTATTACCCCAGTATGTCTAGTACCCACCTGGCACCATATATAGTTTCTACAACACTATTGACTATATCCTCTATACTGTACTTTACATTTCTGTGACTATGTTTATAACTGGAAATTTGCACTTCTTAATCACTTTCAGCTTTTTAACTTATTTTGTCTCCCCAAACCCACTAAACTATTTTCACAAAATGACTTCTATGGACAACTTAAATTTTTGTAGGAAGTCGATCTCTGAATTACTGGGTCACTTTATAATAGTAGTTCCAAAATAGAAAATATTCCACAAGCCTATTGGGTTTCTTCCTCATTTCCTTCATTTCTCTACATAATTGGTTCATTCTTTTCAAATTCATAATTAATGAATTTCCAACTTTTAAAAAAATATATTTTGTGTATTTTATCACAATTCATTTCCTGTCTCTGATCTGCCTGCCTCTTCAATTGCATATATTAGAGGATGATTGCTTAACTATATTCTAAACTAATTTCTTACTATGTTCTTTCTTTAATATTAAAAAAGTTTCATTTGGCAGCAGTCAAAAAACTACTAGGGAAATATGGGACTTAGAGATAAAATTCATTAGAAAGGTAATAATTCAAATACACACAAGGAGAAACA
Organism: Saccopteryx leptura; assembly: GCF_036850995.1. Lineage (NCBI taxonomy): Eukaryota > Metazoa > Chordata > Mammalia > Chiroptera > Emballonuridae > Saccopteryx > Saccopteryx leptura. The sequence goes on along the minus strand of NC_089504.1, from coordinate 91,941,382 downwards.
CATCCACATACAGTGTAAAAAATTTTTTCAAATGGTTGGGAACATATAGCGTGTTCTAGATGCTCATAGTTACCATGTTGCTTTCTACACCTAAAGTATCAGTAAATTAGTAAAAATATATTTTTGGTAAAAAGGTGTAGTATAGACTTATTGTACTAATAAAAATTTATTTTCAGAGGGAAGTCATTAATAAGAACTGAAAAATACTAGTTGACAAACTTAAATCTGATTTCAGAGGCTCAAATATTTATCTTAGCTACATTATGAAAAAGTGTATCACATTTCTTCTCTTCGGTTAAAAAAATTTTTCACATAGAGGGAAGAAAATATTGATCTAGTTTACAGAGTAACAAAAATAACTCATGGTTGCTTAATAAACTTCTAAGATCATGTAGGAGTTTAGATTAAGCTATAAGTAATAGAAGTTTGTCTGAAATTTATTCTATAAAATAATATTCTTTTCATACTTATAACATTTTCAACTTTCAATAAAAAACTTAACTGATTCTAGAATCAAGCTTATCTAAATTTCACTATGTATTTCTAATACTTGATTTTCATTTCTTCATATGAAAAGATATATTTTTCATATGACCTGTGGATAAAGCATTGACCTGGAACTCTGAGGTTGCTGGTTTTAAACCCTGGGCTTGCCTGCTTAAGGCACACATGGGAGTTGATGCTTCCCGCTCCTTCCCCCTTCTCTTTCTCTCTCTCTCTCTCTCTCCCTCTCTCAAACAAATAAATAAAATCCTTAAAAATATCAGTAAAATAACTTTATATTAAATATGTGATTTTAAGAGTAAATATTAATTTTAAGTATATTTAAAATTATATCCAATATTTACTTATGTCTCTTATAATTTCATACAAATTTATTAATAATATCTGATGGTACTCATTAAAGCACCTTGACAATTGCCAGTATGCTCATTTTTTAAATCAGATAATATTTTATCTTGATATCTCCTTGACTGCTAGTGAAAAAGAATACATTTCTATGAGCTATACAGTATGCTCTTGCTTTCTATTTGCTGTCCATGTTCTGACAAAATACAGATTTCCTGAGGACTCAGTTTGGAGTTACTCATTCTTCAGCAGGCCATTCCTCAATCCTGTCTTGTTTTGAGAATTTCTTATTCTAGCTTGTTTCTCAATTTAAACTCCTTAGCTTTATATCTTCCAACATGTTTTAAAACCTTTTGTCTTCTATTAACATGTCTGTTATTTAGGGTTATCCAGAGAGAAAAGAACAAATAGAATCCAATAAAATTGTGTGTGTGTGTGTGTGTGTGTGTGTGTGTGTGTTGGCTCATGCAACAGTAAAGCCTGGCAAATCAGAATCCTGAAGTGCAGGGATAGAAGGCTGGAAACTCAAAGAAAGTTTGATTTTACAGATTCTCCTGTCTGACATCTGCCTGGAGCTTGAATTTTCTCTTCCTTCTAGGACCTCAGTCTTTTTCTCTTAGACCTTCAATTGATTGGATGGGACTCAAATACATTACAGAGGGTAATCTGCTTTTCTCCGAGCCTGCTGATTTAAATTTTAATCTTATCTAAAAGTATCCTTTAGTGAATATCTAGACAGATGTTTGATCATTAACATATTAAATTAACCATGATAGCACCCTAGTTTTTTATTCCATTATAAACTTTATTTATTTTATATTGTTGCTTATCAATTCAATAAAATTTAAGAAAGGACATAGATTTAAAGTATGTACATCGTTCTTTAATATTTCAAAGAAAACTGCATCACTTCCTACATGTTTGATTATTTATTTAGCTTTATACTTAATTGTTTTTGTAAGTAGAAAAAATTGAATCACTTATAATTTTAAAATCTATTAAAATAGTTTATTATTAAGAAGCTATTAATTAAACTCTTTTCCTGACCAGATAGCTCCATTGGTTAGAACACTGTCCCAAAGCTCAAATGTTGCCTGTTTGATCCCCAGTCAGGGCATATACAAGGACAGCTCGATTTTTCAGCCTCTCTTCCTCTCTTTGAAATCAATAATAAAACATTTACAAAGCTATTAAACTTTTTAGTTCTTTATGAATGACAGTTTGAATGGCATAACAGTTTCCATAAAATTAATGAGTTCTCAGAGTTATTCTTTGAAGCCAATTAACAAATGCTTTGTCTATTCAAACTACCTCTGCAGGTGCTATTTTTTCCTACAACCTGGATGAGAGTTTGGCATCCCATGATTTTAAGTTTATTCTCAGATAATAAGTCACCTTTAGTTTTTTGTTTGTTTGTTTGTTGTGAGAGAGGCAGGCAGGAAAGGAGAGAGATGAAAAGCATCAACTCATAGTAGAGTTACTTTAGTTGTTCATTGGCCACTTTCTCATATGTGTCTTGACAGAGAGGGGTTCCATTCAAACCAGTGACCCCTTGCTCAAGCCAGTGACCTTGGACTCAAGCCAGTGACATTGACCTTCAAGCTAGCAACCATAAGACCATATATATGCTCCCATGTTAAAGCTGGCAAGCTTGTGTTCTAGCTAGATGAGCTTACACTCAAGTTGGTGATCTCAAGGTTTTGAACCAACATTTCAGGTTGATGATCTATCCATTGTACCACTACCAGTAAGGTAGAACATATCTAATCTATCCCTGATCCAGCTTTACTTCTGATTGAAGCAAAATAATTGGCCTCTCAACCTGGGTGGTGGACAGAGAAAGAATGAGTTTTTTTCTGTGAAAAATTATATTTTCAGCAGTCTTTTATAATCTTTTAAATGCAGTGTCTTGCTAACACTAAATAATATGAGAGATATGAAAAAACAGCAAATGTGATCTATATTTAGAAAAGAAAACAGTTATAAAAACATATCTACAGAGACCTTAATATGATAATACAGTAATGGAAAGGACTTTATGAATTAAAAATCAAGGAATGAATAGATAAAATTGATTTAAAATAAAAAAATAAAATTACTAAAAAAAACTATGTTGTAGGACTATAAAGAAAACATCTAAAATTACAAATTTTATCAATGGTCTTAAAAAATGCAAGAGACACAGCAGAAAAAAATATTTAAAAATCATAAAACAAGTCAACTGAAATTATCAAAACTAGAGAATAGAGAAGATAAGTTAAAGTGTAATTAATAGAGCATGAGTGATATGTAAGACAATACCAAATGGATTACAACTTGTAATGGAGTACCAAAAGTAAATTAGTATAGCATAAAAGATAAAGATAAAAAATTGACATACTGTAAAACTTATTAAAGATATATATCTATAACCACAAATTTAAAAAAACTCACAAATTCCAAGAAATATAAACCCAAAGAGAACTACAATTCACTTCATTATTATAGAATTACACAGCAAATTTGAATAGTAATATGCATATTTAAAACTGCAATTTTGATTTTCTCAAATTTCAGAAACATAAAATTTTATTCATTACAGTTATGGTACATTCTCCTCAAAAAGAATAGCCAACTCAACCATTTGGCAGTAAGATAGTAGTATTGAACTCATTCTATCTGGAAAGAGCAAAGGTATATTCTAACCAGGATTAACACTTGATGCAAGTATGAATTTTTCTCTCCTGTCCAAAATCAACAATTTAGTATTTATTTACTGACATATAAGATTTTTCTCTTAATACCTACCTGAGATACATAACCTATTTCACATTAAAAGTTGGTATCATGATAAGGTACTGGACCGTTGGGTTCTCTGATCTTACTATAGAATGCATCCTATCCAAGGTACTACTGGCCTGATAGCATAGAAGAAGGCTAATGTGATGGTGCTGCTGATTCACCAACTTGGAGATGAAATGTTTCAAAGGCTTATTACTATCCTTTAGAAGGCTATTTTGCTATAAAACAAGGACCATTATATGACACTTTGTTTCCAATCGATATAAGAGTTTTGGAACCCAGGGGTTAAGATTAAGAAGAAAAGTAAGAGTAGCCTCATTTACCATAAATCTAAATGATCTACTTAGAGAATTTAATCCTCTTATCCCTGTCTCTATAAGCCCTGTGTGTCTAGAGGTCCTTAGGGAGAAAGATGCTGTTACTTGAGGACACAGTAAGAGATCCATTATGTTTGAAGCTATAACTTCCAGAGGGTCACTTTGGGCTGCTTCTGTAGTAGTAGTAAACACAGAAAGCAGTTAGTATACCTGCAGTCCTACTTAACCCAGATCATCATGGGAAACATGGCTTCTTCTACATAATGAGTGCCAGAAAGAATATGTTCATACCTCATTTAATTCAATGTGATATATTTTTATTTTCTCTTTCTCATGTTTAACTGTAAATTGGCAAGTAAAGCAACCATGGCTATTAAGGTCGTGGCAATAAAGGGGATAAACCACTCAGGAATGAAGTTTTGGGTCACCTTCCAAAAAATAATTTAGGCAGCAGTAGTAATAACTGCATGTGAAGGAAATCTAGAATCATGACTGAGAAAAGAGATAGCATTAAAATTTACTAAAACATCAGGGTATATAGTACACCCCACTAACTATTATGGTTTCCCCTCAAATTATGTCCAACCTGAACCATGTAGCACCTGAGGTTAGGAGGAGTGAAATTCATTCGGAAATTAGCAGCTAAATTCCAGTATTAAGTGCCAATATTACAAGTAACATAAGTCTTGGTACAGGGAATAAAGAAGGTTAAAAGTGATACCCAACTCTCATACATTACAAATATGAATAAAATAAAAAAATGGACTTTTTTAGCTTTCAAAATCATTTAATTAGTAAAAATTAAAAAAAATATTTGTCAATGAAATAGTTCTAGTGCTACAAAAATCAGAAAAAAATATCATCTTAATCTGTTAAATGACAATCAAGTGTTTTAAAATGACATTGATTTTTAGATCATTGAATAGATGAAAATAACTTAATAAAGGAGGTGAAGATACTATGCCATGAGAAGTTATTTTCAGGATAAAGCTGATGAATTTCAAAGAACAATACATCTGGCAAGATAAAACTTAAAAATTAATGCATTAAAAAGCATGATTGAAATGTATGATACATATAGACATTTATTTAAATGGGACATTTCAAGTCTCTGGTTATCTAAATTGTTAAGATTATGTAACAGATGAAGAAACTGAAGAAATGTTAAAAATATTCTTCTTATACCAATGAGAAACACTCCCCCTTGCTGAAAATAGAGTGGGTTATCAAAAAGCTATATATTTTTCCAATTTATGAAGGCTGCAGTTAGTAAAAGGAAAGCAGTCATTTAGAAGCAGTGACAGGCAGAGCTTACACATTTTGTCACATTTTCTCAACAAAATAATCTAAATTTAGGGCATGCTTGGAGAACATAGTGGCAGAGAGATTCTACCTTAATTCTTTGAATTTAGCATTTCCAAAGTCTTTCCATATTTGTCTTCTGACAGTCTAGATTTTGATGTTTCAAAAAGGTTTTTCGGTTTTTTTTAGGTTAGTAAGGTTTTTTTCTCTTGATTTGTAAGTAGTAGGTAGTATAGATACACATGTGTTTTAGGAGGTTTCAGAGGATAAGAAAAATCATTTTATACTTCCTTAAAAAGAAATGGCAACCAGACTTCTTAGGCAGATTCAGAAAACTGCTGTTCTAATATGGCTACCATTTTGTTTAACATCCATCTTTGTTGCTCAAATGCATTCTTTATAGATGTTATTAGTAATACTATTATTGGAAAAAAATATGTCTTTTAGTGGCTGTATATAACAAAACTGTGGATAAAACACAATTTCTGCATTTTATTATTTCTTAGAAGAGTTTCAGGATGAGTTGTTGAAACAAGAAGTTGTAATATTCAAGGATGTTTTATCTAGAAGGCTATAAATTGGCTTGATAATAGGTACTCTTATTTTCAGGGACAAATAAAGTAAACATTAGCCTAGATTAGAAGAAAAGACTAGTGAAATCCATTAGTTTTTAGTAAGGAAGTAATTGACATTTGGATAATTGTTAATGCCACATTTTTTTGTAAGTTCAAAATATTTGGAGTTTTAAATTTCAAATTTTGGAAGTTATTATTTGCAGTCTTCTGATCTATAATGTCAAACATATTCTTATCTAAGACATTTATTCTGGTCAATTCCTTTGTTTGAGAGGAACTTCTCTAAGATATTCACATGACTAATCTGCTATTATTAAAGTTTTAGCTGAGTATCAAATACGTAAAAATATTTCTCTATCCCACAGTATCCCCAAGAATTATCCTCTAATAGAGACTTTCTTTTAACTATATGTGCATACAAAAATAAAGTGGGGAACTTTTAAAAACATTGATGTGGGGCCTGACCAGGCGGTGGTGCAGTGGATAGAGCGTCGAACTGGGATGCTGAGGACCCAGGTTCGAGACCCCAAGGGCATCAGCTTGAGCAAAGGCTCATCTGGTTTGAGCAAAAGCTCACTAGCTTGGACCCAAGGTCGCTGGCTCAAGCAAGGGGTTACTTAGTCTGCTGAAGGCCCGAATTCAAGGCACATATGAGAAGGCAATCAATGAACAACTAAGGTGTCACTGCACAACGAAAAACTAATGATTGATGCTTCTTATCTCTCTTTTCCTGTCTGTCTCTCCCTGTCTATCCCTCTCTCTGTAAAACAAAAAACAAAAAGCAAACAAAAAAATAACACACACAAAAAAACCACCCCAAAAAAATTGATGTGGGAATCACCAAACTAATTAAATTATAACCTCCTAAGAGAAGGCAGACATCTGTTATTTTTGGAATAGTATATATTTTGGAGATAATTTCCACTTCTAGACTAGATAAAGTTATGTGGAGTGTATTTATTTTCCTGCATGAAAAAACCAAAATGAAACTGAATGCATGGAACAACCATTGTCACATGAAACAGTGAAAGAGAATGATTCATCCTAGAGAGAAACGAAAAAATAAGTTTAATACTATAATTGTTTCAAATTAAAACTTTGAGGGAGTTTCCAAGCCATGCACCAGGAGTAGGTACCCTAGCAGTCTTTGTGAGTTGGAGAGCTACAGCTGAGTCCAGAATGATCAAAATGATTAGGGTGGTTAGGGTTCACAGGAGAGGATAACAGAAAGGAGGAAATTGCAGAGAGAAAAAAAACAGTAAGGCCCTGGCCGGTTGGCTTAGCGGTAGAGCATCGGCCTGGCATGCGGGGGACCCGGGTTCAATTCCTGGCCAGGGCACATAGGAGAAGCGCCCATTTGCTTCTCCACCCCCCCCTTCCTCTCTGTCTCTCTCTTCCCCTCCCGCAGCCAAGGCTCCATTGGAGCAAAAATGGCCCGGGCGCTGGGGATGGCTCCTTGGCCTCTGCCCCAGGCGCTAGAGTGGCTCTGGTCGTGGCAGAGTGACGCCCCGGAGGGGCAGAGCATCGACCCCTGGTGGGCAGAGCGTCGCCCCTGGTGGGCGTGCTGGGTGGATCCCGGTAGGGCGCATGCGGGAGTCTGTCTGACTGTCTCTCCCCGTTTCCAGCTTCAGAAAAATACAAAAAAAACAAAACAAAACAAACAAACAAAAAAACAGTAAGAAATCTACAGATGGCCCTGCCTGATAATTCAGTAGAGTTGACTAATTTTTTAAAACACTACGCCAGGTCTCAGAAAGAATTATATTTCCCAGAAAGAATGAACAGAATAGTATTCAGCGCTAACTTATCATTTATAGTTTTGCTTCTTCCTACCACCCACTCTAAAAACACTCATCTCAATAGGCTTTGGGTAGAGTCGTGCCTCAGTATACAGCTATCCCTGGACCAGAGTTTCCAAATGGTGGTGGTAGGAAGAGTAGGGCAAATATGCCCCCTAAAGTTCAATTTGCAATCACTGAAAACATTTTTGATTGTTACAATGATGCTACTAAATTTAGTGGGTAGAGTACATGGATGATGATAAAATCCTACAATATGATTATCCATCCCAAAATGTTAATGGTGCAGAGGTTGGGAAGCCTTACCCTAATCACTGCCCTGGTGTGGCCTAACCTGTCAAAAAGAAAAACCCAAAATGATGAGACTGCTTCCAAGTAACTTGACTCTATCTATAAATAAAGCTCAAGAATATTTATAAGATACAATATATTCAATATCTAATACTGTAAAATTCAAAATGTAAAGCATCCACTTGCAAAAATAATATACATAAAAGAGTAGGAAAATGTGATTAATAATTAGGAGGAAAAATAACCACTCAAAACATAACTGAAATTAATACAAATGTTAAAATGAGCCAAAAAGGATATTAAAAAAATGCACTTATTAAAATGTGGAAACAAAAAAAGATAATTAAAAATATCAAATCTTACCTTCCAAATATACAAATTACAAGTGAGATAAACTAATAGAAGATTAGATTTTCCAGAAGAAATGAAATATTGACCTTGAAAAAAAAGCAATAGAATCCATTTGAAAATAAATCATTGAGGGGATAAAACACTGAAAAATGAACAGAATAACACCAGTAAACTGAAACAATAACAATATCCTATTCATGTGACTATAATCTCAAAAAAAGAAAAAAGAAAAACAAAGATAACTAAAATGGTGGGGATGGGCAAAATATATGTAAAGAAATAAATGGCTGGATTTTTTTCTGTACTAGATAAAAACTACTTATGACCTACAGATATAATGTCTGCAATAATTCCAAACAAAAGTAACATGAAAAAAAGTCCATGCAAATGTTGGAGAGGCTGTGGAGAAAAAGGAACCCTCATACACTGTTGGTGGGAATGTAAAGTAGTATAACCATTATGGAAGAAAGTATGGTGGTTCCTCAAAAAACTGAAAATAGTACTACCTTATGACCCAGCAATCCCTCTACTGGGTATATACCCCAAAAACTCAGGAACATTGATACGTAAAGACACATGCAGCCCCATGTTCATCGCAGCATTGTTCAGAGTGGCCAGGACATGAAAACAACCAAAAAGCCCATCAATAGATGACTGGATAAAGAAGATGTGGCACATATACACTATGGAATACTACTCAGCCATAAGAGATGATGACATCAAATCATTTACAGTAAAATGGTGGGATCTTGATAACATTATACAAAGTGAAATAAGTAAATCAGAAAAAAACCAGGAACTGCATTATTCCATACGTAGGTGGGACATAAAAGTGAGACTAAGAGACATTGATAAGAGTGTGGTGGTTACGGGGGAAGGGGGGAGAGGGAGAGGGAAAGGGGGAGGGGAAGGGGCACAAAGAAAACTAGATAGAAGGTGACAGAGGACAATCTGACTTTGGGTGATGGGTATGCAACATAATTGAATGACAAGATAACCTGGACATGTTATCTTTGAATATATGTATCCTGATTTATTGATGTCGCCCCATTAAAAAAATAAAATTATTTAAAAAAAAAAAGTCCATTAAGGCATGTCATAATGAAATTCTCTAAAACAACTAAAGAAAATCTCAGAGTGACAAGAAAAGTAAAATTGTGCGTGGAAACAAAAAGTAACATGATGGAGATTACTTTTCAGGACTTGCATGTGAGACTATAGTGAAATAGCATCTTTAAAATAAATCAAACTGACAACTTGTAAGTATATATTTAAAATAATTACCTTAACAGATAAAACAAAATTAAGATTCCTTGAGATATGCAAATTTTGATAGAATTATTCAACAGATTTGTCCTATAAGGAGAAGCTAAAGTGAGTCCTTAAAGAAATAAATAATGCCAGGAAAGGTAACTTGTACCTTTCCCCCAGTCACTACTTCCACGCTTCACCGATCCATGAATGATTGATGATTGATTTGATCAGTTAGGTTGGTTGAATGATTAAAAACTAAGTAATTTAACAAGATATCATTCAAATAATGAGGTACAAAAGACATATTCAGTTCTCAAAACTAATTTAATTGGTTTATCCCTCTGAAATAATATAAAATGTTTTATTGAGAAACTATCTGTGGGGTGGCACTAGTTTCTTGAGACAGGTATTTAAGAGTAGCTTTTGAAAGTGAGGCTTATCATCACATAGAATTCTACTTCAATGTTTGAAATAAAAACATTTTAGAATTAAAGTTCCTTATGGATATTACAGAGTTTTTTCATAACTTCAAGTAAAGAAATTTAATCTTAATTTTGCTTCAAGAAGTAGAGAGTTAGCATGTCCTCCCTTACCCTAAAGAAGGCTTTGAATAATTTCAATTTTTATTAATGTTCTTTTTAAATGTCAAGTAGATCTTTTAGTTGAGATGAAAAATATACATCCTCTTCAAATATTAGTAATTCACCAACAAAAGCATCTACAAAAGTCTAAACTATTCAGATTTTCTTCTGAGTTATTAATAGTATATAGAAAATAAAATATTATCAAATATAACAATAATTGTGTCAAGTTTCTCTCCTTAGGAAAGTTACAATAGATGTTGCTCTTCCTTATAACACTTATAGAGATACCCTAGGCTTCCTCATGTTATGCTGCCTTCTTCGCTGAAGTAAACATTAACTTCAAGTGTTTTCTTGGAAATATTTGACTCGTGGTTAGCAACATCTTCAAAATATTTTTTAAAAATCTAGAGTTCTATATCCAAATATATCCCTTAAATATGAAAACAATGTAAAAGCATATTCACTTAAAAGAAATACATTTCTTTATCCTGAACTCCATCACTGTAAGAAACACAAAAATAATTTTATGTAAAAAGTTTGAATAGAAAAAGTATTTTTGAAGAAAAAGCAGATCAAAATCACAACACTTATAGTATGATTTCAAGACTTATTAAGAGCTACAATACTGAGATAATGTGATAAGGTGTTTTGTTTTGGTTTGTATTTTTCTGAAGTGAGAAGCAGAGTGGCAGAGAGACAGACTCCCTCATCTACCCAACTGGGATCCACCTGGCAAACCCACTAGGGGGTGATGCTCCGCCCCTCTGGGGGATTGCTCAGTTGTAATTGGAGCCATTCTAGTTCCTGAGGCAGAGGTCATGGAGCCACCCTCAGTGCCTGGGCCTACTTTGCTACAATGGAACCATGACTGCAGGAGGAGAAGAGAGAGATAGAGAGAAAGGAGAGGGGAAAGGGTGGAGAAGTAGATGGGCACTTCTCCTGTGTGCCCTGACCAGGAATTGATCCCTGGATTTCCACACACTGGGCCAACGCTCTACCAATTAGCCAACTGGCCAGGGCCTGTGATAAGGTTTTAAGCATAGAAAATAGTTTAGAGAATCAAAATAGATTGTCTAGAAATAGAATCATGTTTATGCTACTTACCAATATTTGAACAAAGTAAAAGTCAATTCAATAGATAAAAAAGCTTGGAATAAATATTTAAAAAGATGTATTAATTGTCAATAAACACATAAAAAGTTGATAAATGTATCATTAGTAAATGCAATTAAAACCAAAATATATAATATATCTTTTTACATACACCTTAGGAGGGCTAAAGAAAAAAAGACTGATAATGTCAAATGTTTTTTGAGTTGGGAAACATAAAACGTTCATTCATTGATAATGGGTTGTAAAAATGTTGCAACTACCTTGGAGAATTATTTGACAGTTTCTTAGAAAGTTAAATATACACCAGTGTTATTGGGCAGCAATTCAATATTCTCCCATTTATTCAAGATAAATAAAATATATGTACACAAACATATGCACACATACGCAGACAAGTTTGAACAAAAATATTCTCAAATTTAAATGAATGAATATAGATAAACTATATTTAAATACACACTATCAGTAAGAAGGACAACAGTAAATTAAACACAAGTTTAATTAATTTCACAATTAATATAAAGATCAAAGGAACTTAAACACAAAAATCTAAATACTATAAGATTCCATTGGTGATTTATAATACCACCTTAAGGTAAAGTGACAATACTCAGGAATGTTATGCTTTGGATAGGTGGGTGAATTGATTGGAAATCCTTAAGGAGACGCTTTGTATGGTGATGACCTTTCTCTATATCTTGTTTTGAGGATGTACACAATATATGTAAAATAAAGCTTAAATAATAAAATGTTTAAAAATAAAGGAGTAAATGATAACTCTTTTTAAGAATATGTAGGCTCTGACCAGTTAGCTTAGTTGTAGAGCACTGGCCTGGTGTATGGAAGTCTGGGGTCCAATTCCCAGTCAGGGCACACAGGGGAAGCCCCCATCGGCTTTTCCATCCTTGCTCCTCTCCTTTCTCTCTATCTGTCTCTTCTCTTCCTGCAGCCAAGTTTCCCTTGGAGCAAATTTGGCCCAGGCACTGAGGATGGCTCCATAGCCTCCATCTTAGGCAGTGGAATGGCTCAAGTTGAAACATAGCAATGCCCCAGATGGGGAGAGCATCACCCCTTAGTGGGCTTGCTAGGTGGACCCCAGTCGGGTGCATATGAAGTCTGTCTCTCTGCCTCCCCGCTTCTCACTTCAGAAAAATAAAAAAAAAGGTGTATAAAATTATTAATTAAAAGTTCATATTATAAACCAGATTATCATTAATATTAAAGATATCTTTTAAAATATTTTGCTTCAGACCATCAACTATCATAATACTTTTGCTTGAAATATGGCTATGCAGAATATACATTTAATTATAATATAAATAAAAGAAATACATTTTAAAATGATGTAGGTTATAATTTGCTAAGGGAAATGTTAGGGAATTTTGATTTTTTGTCAATCAAGAACTTAACATTAGATTTAAAAAGGATTTAAGCATTATTTCTTTACCTTTTCAGTAACTCCTATACTCCTGAATGCATAAAAGAAAAACTCTACTCCCAAAACCAAAGAACACATACAGTCGCCAATGCAACCATTATCTTAGACACTGTCAAAACACCATGAAAGTGTTTACTTTGGAGAAAATAAAACAATAAGAATTATCCCCTTTTTTATTAAACGTAATGATGCTATGTATATTAGTTTTCTTTGTTACAAAACAAATTCCAATTTAGTGGCTTAAAACAAAACACAGATATTCACTCATAGTTTCTGTGTTAAGAATCTGGGTATGATTTAGCTGGGTCTTCTGCTTAAGATTTCAGAGTTTCATGCATTGTGTCTCATGATGGCTGAATTCTCATCATTTGCTTGACTGGGGAAGGATCTCCTAAATTCTGTCAGGATTCAGGCAGAATTAATTTTCTTGCTCTTGTAGGACTCATAATGGTTGTTTCAAAACCAACACTTAAAAGAAAGATAGAAAGATATTCTAGCAAGGTGAATGCTACACTTTTTTTTTTTCCTTTTCATTTTTCTGAAGCTGGAAACAGGGAGAGAGTCAGACAGACTCCCGCATGAGCCCAACCGGGCTCCACCCAGCATGCCCACCAGGGGGCGATACTCTGCCCCTCTGGGGCGTCGCTCTGTTGCATCCAGAGCCATTCTAGTGCCTGAGGCAGAGGCCACAGAGCCATCCTCAGTGCCCGGGCCATCTTTGCTCCAATGGAGGGGGAGAGAGAGACAGAGAGGAAGGAGAGAGGGAGGGGTGGAGAAGCGGATGGGCTCCTCTCCTGTGTGCCCTGGCCAGGAATCGAACCCGGGACTCCCGCATGCCAGGCCGATGCTCTACCGCTGAGCCAACAGGCCAGGGCTGAATGCTACACTCCTTTATGTAACCATGTATATATAGGTAAATACATGCTTGTTATCTTAGCTGGATTCCATTCGTTGGAAACAAATCACAGCTTCCACACTCACAAGAACTGGATCACACAAATATGTGAATATGAGTAGATGGGGAACTAGGTAGCCACCTTAAAATCTGTTTGCCATACTGTTTTTAAACAGTGTGAGAAAATATTCTGATGTTACCAGCAAGGTTCCCAAAGATCAGAGAATTTTTTAAGAGTACTAGACATGATTCTAAACTTAATGAGCTCTAAAATAGCGTAGTTCAATGCTAATGACATTTTTCTATTAATATGCTGTGTATACCTGAGCAAATTTGAGCAGTTCTCTATCCATCAGCATCTTAGGTGAGAAAGCAAACCTTTAACAGGGGCCACAAGAGCCAATTTTATGTGACTTTTCTAGAAATTATTAGGGTTAGTTAATCAACAAAAAGAAAAATATGTGGAAGGTGAGTTAGAGAGAGATTAATAAGGAAAGATGAAGGGTTATGGAAGGAGACTTGACTTGGGATAGTGAATACACAATACAATATACAGATGATGTATTATAGAATTGTATCACTGAAACATATATAATGTTATTAATTAAAATCACTCCAATAAATTCAATTAAAAAATAAGAAATGAATTGTCCCAAAGAGAGACAGCCAATGGCGGGCATACTATGGCAGTAAGTAAAGCAGTTTTTTTCAGCTTCTGCTAAGAGAAAAGTAGGAGATGTAGCAGTTATATTCCTACATGAAATCCACAAATATTGAGGTGACTTTACAGCTTATAATTTCTCACATGTTTCCTCTGAGACTATCTAGCTTAAAGAATTCACTCCCTGTGCCCAGTATAATATGCAGCCAGAATATAAATACATTTGTAATAGAAACAGAGCCACATTTTTATTACAAAGATTTCTTCTTTCCCACTTTACTACATTTTAAATATTTTACTTCACTGTAGATGGAAACAAGAGGATGAAAGAATAAAAAAAATCTTCTGTACGTGACTTGCTTATTTTACAATGACCCTGGAGTCCAAAGGTTGAAGCCCTATGCAAGGAACTGTAAAAGAAAAATTGTGGAATCAATTAATCTTTCTCTGGACTGGTCGGCAGGCTTTGTTTAAGGCAAATCAATCTATGGCTTCTGGCCCAGCCACACTTAACATTGAAATGGTTGGGACCAGCAATATCTTGCAATCCTGTAGCTGTGTTCCTAGTAGTATGACATGAGAAAGAGGGAGACTTTGAATATGCAGAAAAAAATGAATGTAACTGGGTTGGAAGACAAATCGAGATCATATATCCTTTCAAGAATAAGCTTTGGTATTAGAAATTTAGATTTATTCATACTGCTCTTATTTTGTTCATAAATTTGTGCTTGTGTAATCTTGTAATTTAAAATTTTCTCAGCTTTAATTTTGAATACCTATCACATAGAAAAATAATACCTATATACACAAAAGCTCTTAAGTTTTTGTTTAACATCCAAAAAAGTAGAAGAGTAATGAGAAAATAAAGTTTGAAAAATGCTGCTTTAAGTTAGTAATCTAGATGATTATAACAATTCATCGATCAGTTCTAAATATGCTCCTTTGTGATATTTTATTGTCTATGAGTTATTTAGCTTTTTTTTCCTAAACATATTTTACTACATAACAAGTACATGTTACCAGTTGATTTAAAATTATGTTTGTCCTGTAGTTTATTATCCAAAGACACTTTTTATTTTTATTTTTGTATTTTTCTGAAGTGAGAAACAAGGAGGTAGAGACAGAATCCTCCAAGCACCCAACCGGGATCTACCTGGCAAGTCCACTAAGGGGTGATGTTCTGCCCGTCTCGAGCGTTGCTCCATTGAAACTGCAGCCATTCTAGCACCTGAGGCAGAGGCCATGAAGAGCCATCCACAACACCTGGGCCAACTTTGCTCCAATGTAGCTTTGGCTGCAGGAGGAAAAGAGAGAGAGAGAAAGGAGAGGGGGAGGGGTGAAGAAGCAGATGGCTCTTGTCCTGTGTGCCCTGACCCAGAATTGAATCTGGGACTACCACTCACTGGGATGACACTCTACTACTAAGCAAACTGGCCAGGGCAAAATGCATCCTATTATATATTTTTCTATGGATATGTGATATTATATAATATATAAAAGTATATTCTCCCGGTTTACACCAGTGTCTAAGCTCACTGTTAATTTAACAAAAACTTATTGTCTTAAAGTACTTGATGAGTACAATTCTTTCATATTTTTGAGATGTTTTATAGCATTGTATATTCCATTAAAAAAGTTTCACAATACTTGAAAAGAACATATATATTCTGTGTTATATTTATTCTACAAATGTCAAAGAGGTCAAAGGTTTTATTTGTACCTTGCAACTATTCTACACTAAACTATTGCTGTTTGACTTTTTGTCTTCTTCACTTTATTAAGAATGGTATGTAAATAATTTTGTCAATTTTAACTTTGTTTTTTGTTTTTGTTTCTGTTTTTTGTAGGACAGAGATAGAGAGAGGCAGAAAGGGACAGATAGGGACAGACAGATAGGACAGGAAAGAGATGAGAAGCATCAGTTCTTCATTGTGTCACCTTAGTTGTTCATTGATTGCTTTCTCATATGTGCCTTGACTGTCTCTACAGCAGACCGAGTAACCCCTTCTTCAAGGTAGCAACCTTGGGGCTCAAGTTGGTGAGCCTTGATCAAGCCAGATGAGCCCGCACTCAAGCTGATGACCTCGGGGTTTTGAACCTGGTTCCTCTGCGACCCAGTCCAACGCTCTATCCATTGCGCCACTGCTTGGTCAGGCTAACTATATTTTATAAGTATATATTTTTCCTCTCTGTCTCTAAAAGTCCTCTTAACTGTGTAGTATAAGAATTAATATTACTATAAATATTTCAAATTTATTTTGTTTAAATATTTGATATATATTTATTTTTATTATTTCTTCTTTTATGCTTAATTTTTCCCAAGATTTCTCCTCTGAACTATATGGGTATAGAAAGTTTCCTACAGGGGCTCCACTTGGCTGTCTAAAAGCACACATTTACTATGTCACAGAACAAGTGAACTTATCTCCAAAACCCTGCTGTTTCTTCTTTTCAATGAAAAGTTTAACTTTCTGGTTTCTCAGAAGACATCTATAATTTATTTCTCTCATAGTGCACATTCAATTTTAGAATATAGTATTGCCTTTAACTTCAAAATAAATTCAACCACTTCTCACTACATTGCTACTCTACTCCAAACTACAATTCTATCTCCTCCAGATTATTTTTTTACTTATATAATAAGGACATCTTTCACTGAAATCTTACATACTGCAAAAAACCTGCACAAATATTGAGTTTATACATTTTTGTCTAAAACAAATAACCAGATCAGAAATTTGGCACTATGCATATCTAGTTCCATCCAAAATTAATACTTAGCCAAAGTCTGTCACAGTAGTTTAATTTCACCTATTTACAAAGTTTTAAAAATGCAATATATATTATGTGCTGACTTAAAAGTCTCACTTTTGTTGTTCAATATAAGGTTTTGAGATTCATATGTTAATATGGAGCAATAGTTTATCTTTATTGCTCTGTATAGTATTTAAATGTATAGATATACTATAATTCATTGATTTATTTTACTTTCATAGACAACTGTATTATTTCTAGTTTGAGAGAAATAAATTTGTTATGGGCATTCTTAACCATTAAGTTTGATACTTAAGTTTGTATTTATGTTGGGTTTGTACCTAGGACTGTTATTATTGTTCAGTAATAGATTTCATTCCTATATTTCCATCCACAAAATGAAGGCCACTTTAGTTGCCCCACCCATCTCACAAATCTAAACCTAAGTCAGCCTGCATTCATAAATACCTGTCAAGGAAACCTAACATACATCAATCACAATCTTTTACAATCCCAAACTTCCATTGAGCTAGTTTACCTTACCCTAGAACCGTGATGGGGACCTTTTTATAAAAACTGCCCACTTTTAGCCCTGGCCGGTTGGTTCCGGCCTGGTGTGCAGGAGTCCCAGGTTCGATTCCCGGCCAGGGCACACAGGAGAAACGCCCATCTGCTTCTCCACCCCTCCCCCTCTCCTTCCTCTCTGTCTCTCTCTTCCCCTCCCGCAGCCAAGGCTCCATTGGAGCAAAGTTGGCCCGGGCGCTGAGGATGGCTCTGTGGCCTCTGCCTCAGGTGCTAGAATGGCTCTGGTTGCAACAGAGCAACGCCCCAGATGGGCAGAGCATTGCCCCCTGGTGGGCGAGCCAGGTAGATCCCGGTCAGGCTCATGCAGGAGTCTGTCTGACTGCCTCCCCATTTCCAACTTCAGAAAAATACAAAAGAAAAAAAATATTTGTCAGAACTTACCAGATTTTGCACTTAACATTTGTTCCAGAAACTCATGATAAAGATTTAGGATTGGTTTGGTTAATCAAAAAAAAAAAAAAAGGTGCCCACTTTTGCAGTGCTAGTCAACCTGTCCCTCCCGCCCACTATTGGGTGGTCTAGCTTTCATGGTGGGCCAATCGCAGTGCAGTTTAGTTGCTCCACTACTGCCCCACCATGAAAGCTGGAACCCCACTAGTAGACGGGAGGGACCAGGTTGACCAGCACTGCAAAAGTGGGTGGTTTTTATAAAAAGGTTTGCCATCATGGCCCTAGAAAATTAGACTTATTGGTCTTAAAAGGAAATCCCCAACCTATCATATTAGCTTATCATGCCCTCTTGTTTTGTTGCCTATGTAATGCTCTATAAAATTCACTATGTGAAAACACTTCAGGATGAGTGCTGCACCACTTTCTAGACACTGTACTCTCCCAAACCATAGAATGTTTCCCTTGAATAAAGGACATAAAACTCATTATTAAATTGTTTTAGCTTTATCATTTGACAATTTTGGCAAGAAGATGGAACTTTAAAACAGTGCTTAAAGTTTCCAGAATGGCTCCTAGCATTAGGTCAAAATATTTATAGTGCCCTTTTGGTTCATTGTCTCCTGGGCCTCTTTCCAGGATCTCTGGTAAGCTCCCTAAGCTTCTCTTTGCTGGATCTCTGCTTATTTTGCATATTTATTTCTTCAGGTTTGTTTGTCCTGATCCTCAGGGTGGAAAACTGAGATGAGCGAGAGACTTTTGATTTTTCAAATAATACTCAGTGGGACACAGAAGATGATTTTTAGCCAACCTCATCTACAAGATGAGGTCCTGAGAGAGCTCAGGGACTGTGTACAAGTAGCCAGAATCTGTAAGTCTGGTTAATTAAAGAGGATTATTTCAAGAACAAGTATATAATGGATACCCATCAATCTAAGAAAAGAAAGATTGCAAACATTAGGGGATTCAGAAAGCCCTGGCTTTGATTTGGCCAAAATAAAGTCTGTGGACTAACTAACCAATTAATTGCCTATAATATGCTGGGTAAAGTACAAACTTTCCTGTTGAAATATAGCGTCAATTTGGTTTTTTTGGTTACTTTTCCTTGGTTGAACTTATTTGTTAACCTGTGTTGCTTACATGGGCAGATAAGCATAAAAATCCTTGCTGGAAAGATTGGCATTGAACCCTTCAAAAATAAATATTCGTCACATTAATCTTGAAAGTTTGATTTTCAGAAAAAATGCTCATATAAGAATAACAAGATTTTAAAAGCACACACTTAGTCTATACATGTTAGTAAATCTCATGAGCACTAGAGATACAGGTCACCTTCTTCTTATAATTATGTTTTACTTTATTGTGTTTTATTTATTTTATCTGAGAAAAAATTTTTATGCTTTGAAAAAAACCTTTTGAATTTGATCATCTTAGCAATATTTGGGGATTTGTATTTTTCAATAGACTTCTTGTCTTAAAATGATTTGTTGGATTTATTTATTATTATTATTTTTTACATAGACAGAGAGATCATCAGAGAAAGGGATAGATAGGGACAGACAGACAGGAACAGAGAGAGATGAGAAGCATCAATCATCAGTTTTTTGTTGCGACACCTTAGTTGTTCATTGATTGCTTTCTCCTATGTGCCTTGATCGTGGGCCTTTAGCAGACCAAGTAACCCCTTGCTCGAGCTAGCGACCGTGGGTCCAAGCTGGTGAGCTTTGCTCAAACCAGATGAGCCTGCATTCAAGTTGGCGACCTCGGGGTCTCGATCTGGGTCCTCCGCATCCCAGTCCGACGCTGTATCTGCTGCGCCACCGCCTGGTCAGGCAATTTGTTGGATTTAAATATGCTAAAATTTTATTTTAAAACATTTTAAGATAAAGTAATATATGAATAAATTTAATAATTATCTTTTACATTTTATTATACTCTCTTTATTATAAAAGAAGTCAGTTCCATAAGTATGACTTAATTAGATTGTAAAATTGTACAAATTTAAAGTATCTTAAATATTCTTACCACAAGAATGAGGATGTTCTAAGCTTTCCTTAAAGTTTACTTCAGTACTGTTTCTTTTGTAGATCTGTGGGCTAAAGAAAGTTAGTGAAGACAGCCTTCCACCGTATTTTAGCTTTAATCCTTTGAGATTTGCTCTTCTTTCTTTCTGAGTTTGATAAGCAGGTAAGACAATGAGCAACCCTTATACTAATCTTAAAGAAACAGGTGCTCTTTTCAATGTCTACTTCAAATATAATCCTTTGAAGTCTTTTCAAACATCTTCTCAGGACCTGACCTTCAGATCAAAAGATTAAAGGAAAAAAAATAAAAGCAAAGAAACCCTTTATTTCCCCATATTTTGTGGAAAAAGTATGTTTGAGGCCAAAATGTGTCTTTCTTTTTTCCTTTGTTTTCCTTATGTTAGCACAGATCAATTTAGTAACTATATAGGGTTTTCTCTTTGCCAAGGACCTGCTTTATGCCAGGGATATAAAAGTGTAGGAAACAGGATTGTTAATTTCACTCTTCAAGGGTACTGTGATTACTGTTTGAGAGGTTATATATTGATATATAAATATATGTATTCATGGTTAAACACATTGACTTGTGATAATGCAGAACAAGTTTGTATCTCATTTTTATCTTGAGTTTATTAAGTTATTACTTGTGAAACTTTAAGCATTTGCATATTGGAGAATCAACGTTCTCTATTTTAAATGCAGATAATAACACTTCCATTAAAAGTTTATGTTAAAAATTTAATTATATAATGTAAAAATATTCAGGGAAGTGTCTGTGGAATGTGTGACACATGTTCACTAATAGGAAGAGCTTTAAATATCTTGTTCTTAATTACTGTCATCATCACCGTCATCATTAGTTACTCAATTTTATAGCACATAACAATCTATCTATAATAATTATTTTTAAATTGGGCTTAATATGAGATGTGAGATTATCTCTCTATGCATAAGTAGACATATATAGCCCTACTACTAAATTATATATTATATATATATATATCTACTGCTAAATGATGTGTTATATGTGTGTATGTGTATATGTATAGATAGATATAGATATATTAATAAATATAGACAAAGATATAGATATCCTTACTACCAAAATAGTTTATCTTACCAGAAAATACTCAGTAACATATTGATTGTTTAGTTTTAAATGTCATAAGGAAATATGAATCTGATTAGATTAACTTAATAATTTTCACAGAAAATAAGAATTATTAGTTAAATAATTTAAATGTCACTATTATTTTTTTTTTTTACATTTGACCTACAATAAGTGTCAAGACTGTGTCTCTTTTTTCTTTTTTGTTTTTCATCAAGTTATTTTCCTACTTGCTAATAGGTAAAAACTGAGGGATATTGGGGAAATAAAATAAATATCACACCTACTTTATTAGTACATGCTATATCTTTAGCTCTTACAATATATAGGACTGTTATCAGATAAATTATAATCTGTGAAGAAATAAAGCAGATGTACATACATGTATGAATTAGTACAATCTCTGGATTCTATTGAAGGAAGTGACCCTTTTTCACTATTGCATATTTATCATTGAATCATTTTCTTATTTGTACTCTTTAAGGTTATATAGAGTCAAGCTTCCATCATTCTTTCCATCTTTCCATAAATCACTAAATTAATAATTTTTCAAAATAGTGCATCTCACATAAATCTCAAGATGAATATAGTTTATATATATATATATATATATATATATATATATATTTTTTTTTTTTTTTTTTTTGTATTTTTCCGAAGTTGGAAACGGAGAGGCAGTCAGACAGACTCCTGCATATGCCCGACCAGGATCCACTCGGCATGCCCACCAGGGGGAAATGCTCTGCCCATCTTGGAGCGTTGCTCTGCCGCAATCAGAGTCATTCTAGCACCTGAGGCAGAGGGCACAGAGCCATCCTCAGCGCCTAGGTCAACTTTGCTCCAATGGAGCCTTGGCTGCGGGAGGGGAGGAGAGAGACAGAGAGGAAGGAGAGGGGGAGGGGTAGAGAAGCAGATGGGCGCTTCTCCTGTGTGCCCTGGCCGGGAATCGAACCCAGGACTCCTACACGCCAGGCCGATGCTCTACCACTGAGCCAACTGGCCAGGGCCATTTATTCATATTTTTTAATCTTATTTTTATTAATTTTTATTCAGTGACATTGATAAATCAGGGTACATATATTCTGAGAAAACATCTCCAGATTATTTTGACATTTGATTATGCTGCATACCTCTCACCCAAAGACAAATTGTCTTCCGTCACCTTCTATCTGGTTTTCTTTGTACCTCTCCCCTCCCCCCACTCCCTCTCTGTCCTTCCTCACCCCCTCTCCACACACACACCCCATTACCATCACATTCTTGTTTATATCTCTGAGTCTCATTTTTATGTCCCATCTATGTATGGGTTCATATAATTCTTAGTTTTTTCTGGTTTACTTAGTTCACTCTGTATAAAGTTATCAAGGTCCATCCATGTTATTATAAATGATCTGATGTCATCATTTCTTATGGCTGAGTAGTACTCCATAGTATATAGGTACCAAAGCCACTTGTCCTCTGATGGACACTTGGGCTGTTTCCAGATCTTCACTATTGTGAACAATGCTGCCATAAACATGGGAGTGCATTTCTCTTTCTGGAACAGTTCTATGGTGTTCTTGGGGTATATTCCTAAAAGTGGGATAGCTGGGTCAAAAGGCAGTTCGATTTTCAATTTTTTTAGGAATCTCCATACTGTTTTCCACAGAGGCTACACCAGTCTGCATTCCCACCAGCAGTGCAAGAGGGTTCCCTTTTCTCCACATCCTCGCCAGCACTTATTCTGTGTTGTTTTTTTGATGAATGCCATTCTGACCAGTGTGAGGTGATATCTCATTGTGGTTTTAATTTGCATTTCTCTAATGATTAGTGATGTTGAGCATTTTAAAATATGCCTATTGGCCATCTGTATGTCCTCTTTGGAGAAGTGTCTATTTATTTCCTTTTCCCATTTTTTGATTGGATTTTTTGTCTTTCTTATGTTGAGATTTACAAGTTCTTTATAAATTTTGGTTATTAACCCTTTATCAGACGTACTGTCAAATATGTTCTCCCATTGTGTAGTTTGTCTTTTTATTCTGTTCTTATTGTCTTTGGCTGTGCAAAACCTTTTTAGTTTGATATAGTTCCATTTGTTTATCCTATCCTTTATTTCACTTGCCTGTGGAGATAAATCAGCAAATATATCGCTACGAGAGATGTCAAAGAGCTGACTGCCTATGTTTTCTTCTAAGATGCTTATGGTTTCATACCTTACATTTAAGTCTTTTATCCATTTTGAGTTTATTTTTGTGAATGGTATAAGTTGGTGATCTAGTTTTATTTTTTTGCAGGTAGCCGTCAAATTTTTCCAACACCATTTATTAAAGAGGCTGTCTTTACTCCAATTTATGCCCTTACCTCCTTTGTCAAATATAGTTGTCCATAGAGCTGTGGGTTTATTTCTGGGTTCTCCGTTCTGTTCTATTGCTCTACATGCCTGTTCTTATGCCAGTACCAGGCTGTTTTATAGCTTGATATCAGGAAGTGTGATACCTCCCCCTTTATTCTTCTTTGTTAAGATTGCTGAGGCTATTCATGTTCTCTTTTGGTTCCATATAAATTTTTGGAATATGTGATTTATATCTTTAAAGTATGTCATTGGTATTTTAATAGGAATCGCATTGAATTTATAGATTGCTTTGGGTAATATAGACATTTTAATGATGTTTATTATTCCTAACCATGAGCACTGTATATACTTCCACTTGTTTGTATCTTCCTTTATTTCTTTTATCAATGTTTTGTAATTTTCTGAGTACAAGTCTTTAGTCTCCTTGGTTAAATGTACTTCTAGGTACTTAATTTTGGGGGTTGTAATAGTGAAGGGGATTGTTTCCTTAATTTCTCTTTCTGACTGTTCATTGTTGTATAAAAATGCATCTGATTTCTGAATATTAATTTTATATCCTGCCACTCTGCTGAATCCATTTATAAAGTCCAGTAGTTTTTTTACTACAACTTTAGGATTTTCTATATACAATATCATATCATCTGCAAATAATGATAGCTTTACTTCTTATTTTCCAACTTAAATGCCTTTTATTTCTTCTTCTTGTCTGATTGCTGTGGCTAGGACTTCCAGGACTATGTTGAATAAGGTGAAAAGGGGCACCCCTTCCTTGTTCCTGATCTTAAGGGGATTGCTTTTAATTTTGGCCCATTGACTATGATGTTGGTTGTGGGTTTCTCATAGATGGCTTTTATCATGTTGAGTTATGTTCCCTGTGTTCCCACTTTGTTGAGAGTTTTGATCATGAAAGCGTGATGGATTTTATCAAATGCTTTTTCTGCATCCATTGAAATTATCATGTGGTTTTTCTCCTTCCTTTTGTTTATGTGATGAATCACATTGATTGATTTACGAATATTGTACCAGCCTTGCCTCCCCAGAATAAATCCCACTTGATCATGGTGTATGATTTTTTCCATATATTGTTGGATCCGGTTTGCTAATATTTTGTTGAGGATTTTAGCATCTATATTCATCAGGGATATTGGCCTATAGTTTTCTTTCTTTGTGTTGTCTTTGCCTGGTTTTGGAATCAGAATTATGCTTGCCTCATAAAAGGATCTTGGCAGTCTTCCTTCCTCTTGAATTTTTTGAAATAGCTTGAAAAGGATAAAGCTATTTCCTTGAACATTTGGTAGAATTCACTTTTGAAGCCATCAGGCCCAGGACTTTTTTTTGTTGGGAATTTTTTTATTTAATTTTATTTTTTATTTATTCATTTTAGAGAGAAGAGGGAGAGACAGAGAGAGAAAGAGAGAGGAGAGACAGAGAGAGAAGGGGGGAGGAGCTGGAAGCATCAACTCCCATATGTGCCTTGACCAGGCAAGCCCAGGGTTTCGAACCGGCGACCTCAGCATTTCCAGGTCGACGCTTTATCCACTGCACCACCACAGGTCAGGCTTGTTGGGAGTTTTTTAATAACCGTTTCTATTTCATTTGGTGTAATCAGTCTGTTTAGGTTCTCTGATTCTTTCAGATCGATTTTTGGAAGATTGTATGTTTCAAGGAATTTGTCCATTTCATCTAGGTTGTAACATATTTATATATTATGAAATGCTCAAAACTTAAATATATTTTTAAATCAACTTTGATGACTAAATCTCAAAAAAGAACTGCACCACCCTACAGAAATCTCATGTGCCTCTTTGCAGGCAAGCCAGACAAGGGTTGTGCTAAGAAAAAACACTTAATTTCATTTTTATCAGGATAGTTTAATTTTGCCTGTTCTATAATTTTATATAAATGGAATCACATATTATGCACTCTGACTCTCAGTTTCATTGACTACTTTTATTTGTGAGATTATTAATATTATTACCTGATTAGCATTTTCTATGTTAATACACTATAATATGTTTACTTATTTTCTTCATTGTAGGAATCTGAATTGTTTCAATCTTTGACTCTTATGAACAAACCCATGATGAACATTATTATAGTAAAGACTTTTGGTAGACATAGGTAGTATTTCTTGAATAAGTATTAGGAGAGTTATTGTCTAGTTTTCTAAGAAACTAGAAATTAATGTGAATATATGTGCTACATTTTGTGGTCCTAACCACCTTTATGAGAATTATGGGTGCTCCTCATCTGCTACATATAGTAAAGTTAGTTTTTTAATTTCTCCATTTTTTGTATATACCTAACGTATCTTATTGCAGCTTAATTTATCTTTCTATGATGATTAATGAAGTTGAGTTTGGATGTGGAGTTTAAATCTTCCACATCTTTATGGGTGTTTTATACTTGTTCTATTTACTATTGAAAAAAGTATGTTAATGTCTTTAATTATAATTGAGAGATCTGTTACTACTTCCCTTCAGTATTGTTAAATGTTTTCAATTATAGTTTGGAACTTGGTTTAAGCGTACATATGAAATTAGGCTTATATTTTCTTGAATTACTATCCTTTCTTCATTGGAAAATCACCCTTTTTATTTATCTTGAATTTTATATTGTTTGATACTATTAAGTCATACTGTCTTTTGGCTGCTTAATGCTTGTAGTTTTTTCCTCCCTTTCCCTTTCAGGTTATTAATATCTTAATGTTTATGTTTGTGTCTGATAAACACACATCTCATCATTTAAAAAATTTTTTTATTGATTGATTTTTTTATAAAGGAGGGAGAGAAAAGAGAGAGAGAGGAGAAGCAGAAAGCATCAACTCATAGTAGTTGCTTCCCATATGTACCTTGACCAGTAAAGCTCAGAGTTTCAAACTAATGAACTCAGCATTCCAGATCAACACTTTCTTTAATTGCCACCACAGGTCAGGCAACATCTTGTTATGTATTATGATGCTCTACGTGTGAACTGGGGTCTTTGATTCATTTAACTTAAATTCATTATTAATATGTTTGGATTTTAAGTTTTTATGTTTGATTTATATACTTTTCATATTCTCTTGTTTTCTCATTTCCAATTTTATGTCTTATTTTTTGTGAATTATTTATGTTATATAATTTCTATCATCATCTCTAGTGAATTTTTAACTATTCTTTATTGTCTTAATTTTTTTGTTTCCTTTGGGCAGTACAAAATAAAAATTTAAGTTCATATTCAAAGCTACTATCTTAATTCACAAAAAATTTAAAAACTTCATAATAATGTATTTTCAATTAATGGACTTCATTATGTATAATGTCCTCCTGCACTTGGTTTTTATTTTTATGTTTTTTTCCCTAGAAATGTTATAAAAGTTTTTATTATTATTATTTATACTTTAAACAGCCTAGAGTCTCTAAGGAGACCAATGCTATTCTTTGGATTTTAGTTCACTGGGTTGCCTTGTGAACTTAGCTCTCGATTGGCTCAAAAATATAAGTTTATAGATTATCAACTTTGATCTTAGTGTTAGGTTAGAAGGAATGTTCCCTTGCAACTTTCAGTAAACAGAATTTCTCAAAGATATAATTAATGTCTATTTTTTTAAGGACATACATATTTTGCACCCACATTTAGGTCAGAGATTTTCAATCAGTGTACCATAGCAGGATTGTGGGTGTATCAGAAAAAAATTTAAAACATGAGGTACCTGACTATTTACTCATGGGCACTGTCCTCTTTTTCTTATATTGTCAAATTAAAAAATTACAATAACCAACATAAAAACAGCGATTTGTGTAAATAAATCAAAATTATAGCTATTTTTAAGATCAGATTGGCAAAAAATATTTATATATTTTTTAGTGAACTGCAGAACCTTAGTAATTAGTTTACGTGGTTATGACATGAAAAAAAAAAATCACTGCTCTATATGCTTAGATGTGAGAGATGCTGAAATTATTTGAAAGTCTTTACCAAGGAGAGAAAAAATACCTTTGTCTATATCCTTAGAGTGAATATAAAAGTGGACTTTTTCACTGCAGTATTGTAATTTGGGACTTTGAGACAGTCTTTGATAGCTATCCACAGCATTATTTTGCTCACTATCTGTTGATGATAGTTATTGATATCCATTGCTCTCATTTTTTTTCATTGGACCATATAGCTATCTTCAGAAGACTCTATTATAATTTTTATTACAAACATCAAAGCCTGGCCAGGTGATGGTGCAGTGGATTGAGTGTCGAACTGGGATGCAGAAGACCCAGGTTCGATACCCCGATGATGCCGGCTTGAGTGCAGGCTCATCTGGTTTGAGCACAATTCAACAGCTTGAACCCAAGTTTGCTGGCTTGAGTAAGGGGTCACTTGGTCTTATGTAGTCCCTCCCCATCAAGGCACATATGAGAAAGCAATCAAAGAACAACTAAGGTGCTGCAATGAAAAATTGATGCTTCTCATCTCTTTCCTTTTCTGTCTGTTTCTATCTGTCCCTTTCTCTGTCTCTCTCTCTCTTTGTTTAAAAAAAACACACAAAACCCCCACAAACAAAACAAATAACAACTAAAATATATATAATTAAAGCACAGATGTTCAGTTCAATATGTTAGTAAAATACTTGTCTTATAATATTGTTCTTTCTGAAATTTGCAACTCAATTGAAAGCCACATGACTTTTTATGTGTCTTTTCTTGTAACTCTGGGGTTAGGTACCGAAGAAGATAAAAGTGAGTAAAGACTCCCAGAAAAATAAACTTTTGTGAGGCACAAAGATATTTCAATAACATTACCAAGATACAGGTGAAAAAATTTATCTGTTTCTTAGGATATATGAATCAGATATAAAAATTTGTAGCAAAAGATAAATAAATAAAAAAGTAGAACCCTCAAGAGCATTAAATTAAAAAGTTTGTTAGGAAAGAAATAGTAATTAAGGATAGAGAATACAGATGACTAGAGAAAGAAAGGAAGAATATGGTAACTGTGGCTTTCTGGATATTAATGGAAGAAAATATTTCTTAGCATTAATGAGACCTTATATTCTGACCTACTTTGTATCAAATAGAAGTTAATTTTTTTCAATTTTGAAAATTTTATACCTAAAAATATATATCAGTTAAAGAATAGGATTCATATACATCTTTCCCAACTGACAACGAAGGTATAGGCCTTCTATTTGTTGGATATAGGAGGCTAGAATAACTTATTAGCATTTACTTCAATTTATGGAATTCAACAATGGCCAATTAACAAGAGTTAAGTAACTTTCAAAGGTTAGAGGGCAAAATAGTAAGCATGACAAATTTTAGTATTTACAGCCTCATTAAACTATAACCTGTTACTTAGTAACTGACCTTAGTACTTGTATTCCAAGTAGCAAATTGAATTTTTCTCATAAATAAATCCTTAATTAGTCTCTCCTTCCCCCTCTACCCACCATCTGAAAAAGAGAGGGTTGGGTCAGATAAAAGAATTTCTTGGGATAGCAAAAGTACCATGAGAGTCATGTAAGTGAGAAGAAAACATGCTCTCTTGTATGATAAAAACAGCAACTCTACATGCCATCCATAATAAAGAAGCCAACCTCTTGAACAAAGGAAGAAGCAGAAGGAAACAGAGATGAAGAAACTTATATATTTCCGAGAAGTGATGCTTGAAAAATAGAAAGATGGAAATTGCATCATTAAATTGGTGGGCATATCAGTCATGCATCACAGAAACATATAGTTGAAATATATAATCTTATTTACCAAAGTCACACCAATAAATTTATTTAAAAGTTTTAGAATATATTTCAAAGAAAAAAGGGAAGGGGGAAAAGAGAGAAACATTGATTTGATGTTTTAGTTATTTATGCACTTATTGGTTGTTTCTTGTATGTGCCCTGACTCGGGATCAAATTGGCAACCCCGGTGCATCAGGACGACATTCTAACTCAGGAGTAGTCAACCTTTTAATACCTACTGCCCACTTTTGTATCTCTCGTAGTAGTAAAACTTTCTAACCACGCACCGGTTCCACAGTAATGGTGATTTATAAAGTAGGGAAGTAACTTTAGTTTATAAAAAATTATAAAACAGAGTTACAGCAAGTTAAAGCATATAATAATAATTACCAAGTACTTTATGTCAGATTTTCACTAAGTTTGGCAGAATAAATCTTTATAAATTAACTTACTATAATTAAATCTATCTTTTTATTTATACTTTGGTTGCTCCGCTACCTCCCACCATGAAAGCTAGAACGCCCACTAGTGGGTGGTAGGGAACAGGTTGACTACCATTGTTCTAACCAAATAAACCACTGGGGCAAGGCCTCAGTGAATTTAATCAAGTGTGTGTGTGTGTGTGTGTGTGTGTGTGTGTGTGTGTGTGTAGCCTTCATGATTACAACCATTTATCTGCAATTTACAATCTCAGAGAATCCTCAAAATGTAGTTTCTTCATAGATTTAGTATCTAAAACTAATTTTTTGGCAAATCTGAATGAACCTGACTCTATATATACATGTAGTTAATCCATTTGGTGTGTGTGTGTGTGTGTGTATATATATATATATATATATAGTTACAGAAATATTAACTGATGTATTATATGTTGCTTCTCCTTAAGGCCACTATGAGATGTTACATAATACATGATCTTTATTCTTTTCCAAAATACAAATCATTCCAAATAGTGAAAAAGATGTCTCTAAGATATGTTTGCTTGTTTGTTTGTTTTTATCTGTGTGTTGTTTTTTTAATGGTTTTCGTATCCCTGTAGCAAATTAAAAAAATCAAAAGTATCTATAATTCTAGTGTTTTCATATTTATCAAATAAAAATACCAAACTTATAATAAATTTTAATTTCAAATAGTATCAGAATTTTTAACACTGGTATGTTTCATACAATATTTGGAGCATACTTGTAGTGAAAAAAATGTTTGTTGTCTATCTGAAATTCAAATTTAACTGGTGTCTGGTAGTTTATCTTGGAAATTTCAACCTATGCAGAGATAAAATAGTCCACAATGTAAAATATTTATTTTAAAATTAAAAAATCTTTTCATTAGTGCACACAGGAGAGACAAGAATATTTTAAAAGTTTGTGTTTCACAGTTTGTATTTACAAGAAATATAACCGTTGATTATGCTCTGTCAAATGACTCATTTTCTTCTGGTCTATCACTATCTGTTAAAGATCCAGAAAACCTAATTTATAATTTATTAATCCTACATGGTGTCAAGTAGTAGTGATATAGTGTTAAGAATTTGATCATGTCTTACAAGAAATGGTTGTGGCTTTGGTACAAAATTTAAACTGAAATGATATAATTATTAAAGAGAAAATTTTGTGAGTTTTTTTATTGACATGGACATTTTAAAAAGTATTTATATATTACTAATGAAAAAGTAACACAGAAACACATTTTATAAGGTTATTTAAAATATAATAAAATTAGCCTGACCGGGCAGTGATGCAGTGGATTGAGTGTTGAACTAGGATGTGGAGGACCCAGGTTTGGGACCCCAAGGTCACCAGTTTGAACGCAGGCTCATCTGATTTGAGCAAAGCTCACCACTTGGACCCAAGGTTGCTGGCTTGAGCAAGGGGTTACTTGGTCTGCTGAAGGTCCATGGTTAGGGCACATATGAGAAAGCAATCAATGAACAACTAAGGTATTGCAACGAAAAACTGATGATTGATGCTTCTCATCTCTCTTTGTTCCTGCCTGTCTGTCTCTATCTGTCCCTCTCTCTGACTCTCTCTCTGTCTCTGTAAAAAAATAAATAAATAAAAATAATAATAAAACAATATAATAAAATTAAAAATGCACTGTAAAGTAGAGCAATTAGATCAATGCAAATCTTATAATAAACTTCTATTGCTTCAACCACAGTGTTGGCAATTTATCGTAAGGCCTTTCTTCCTTTTAGCTAGTGTAAATTCTTTAAAGGCATGGATATTGTCATTAAGTACCTTTTTAAAAAATTACCCCAAAATGCGTCTACTTTTAATTCTTTTCAAATTGTATGACTTGTTATATGCATAAAAACAGTTTGGAGCTGACCAAGATGTCATCATTCTTTGGGTTGAGTTTTATTTGATTTAACAAAATATTGATAATTAGTGTAGTGACTTTTGGAAGAAATTTATTCCACACATATGACAGAAACATTAGTATTTCTTCTCTTCTTCTATTCTGACTTTATATAATCAAGGCAAGAACTATATAAATTTATGTTTTTTTCCTATTTAGAGACAGGCATTTTGTCATGTTTTTCAAAAGTACTCTTTCAAGGCCATTGTTGATGACATTTCAAAAATAAATTAACATTTATTTACATAAAAAAACATTTTAGTTTTAGTTGCATTAATTTAATCAGCATGTTAAAGAACAAAGAAAATTGAAGGCCAGATTTCTTATTTTTCAGAAAAATATACCTATTTCAAAAATTTATTAACAGTTCAAAAATATTAAGAAAGAAATTTATCATATAGGTAGATATATTTAATATAAAATAATGCAAATAAGTTTAAAATCAGATGGTATTTATTTATTATTCACAAAGGTGATATTTTCAATTTGAATCTAAACTATTTATAAATTTTAGTTTTAGAAAATATAAGGGGACATAATTAAAAATAATGATATTGATACAAAAAAGTTTAAAACTTAAACAATTGTTTGGCACATTTATGTTAACCAGAAAGTATTGACAAAATTCCATTATAGAACTCAGAAATGGTTCAAGCACAATTTCATTAATTACTACTATGTTTAAATATAATTTTTTTGAATTATCTAAATACAACTATTAGTACCATCAGCCAAATTCTTATCTGTTTTTTGTTGTTTTATAAGAACATCTACAACGTTTTGCTAACAGCATTACTCACAATTCTTGCAAAGAATTTTATTTTTGGTGTGCCACAGAATTTTAGTAAGTAGTTTTATATGCCATGAGATGAAAATGGTTGACAAAATTTGAATTATATTTCTAGTTTATTTTAATTTAACAATGGACATAATGCTATCTACCTTGCCTATATTTTGCAGGGATTGGGTAAGTTATGAAGAAGATGCAAAAAATACTTTGTTAACATTAAATGAAAATAAAATATGAGACACCTGTAATTATTAAATTCTAACAGTTAAGATTCCTTGGTTTTTTGTACTTATTATAATAAGATTTAACTCAGGACCTTTCAAAGGTACTGGTAGCTGTCCATAAAAACCATTTTCCATTTTTATGGGTCACTGAGCTAGACAGTGCATTTCAACCTCTTTTGCTCATCAGTATGGCCGTCCACCTAATTTTAAGTAATGAAATAAGAGTGGAAGTGATATATGACCCCTGCTTGTCACATTGAAGTTTTCTATGTTTGAGCTTTCATACATTTTCCTTCTTGGATGGTTGGCTCCAAGAAAATAGCAAGGCTCTTGAGAATGAGGTAGCCACACCATGAACGAGCCCTTGGTGCCTGAATGAGGAAAGTTTGTCTGGCACAAACTAAATCTCAAGTTCTAGGAAATGAAGTTCTAACTTTTTTTGCATTTAAAGCATGGACACCAATAATTAATAAAGCCTATGTTTGAAATGAAGTCCTATGTGTGTAACAAGGGGTGGATGGTTGGAGAAATATCCCTTTGTACCATTATAGAAGTCACAGAAATTGTGACCAGAAGATGCTTGCCTATTTTGTTTTGTTTGCTTCTTATTTTGAGAAATTATATATTTATTTTCTATGACTTTTTTCACTAAACATAATACCCTCTAAGCCCATCCATGTTGTTACTAATGTCAAGATTTCCTTCTTGTTATGACTAAATAATTCCATTGTATATGTACACCAATGGTTTTCAACTTCCTGTCAGAGGACTGTTGCCAGTCCACGAGAAAAAAACATAAGGGTGATTAACACTTTTGCAGACCAGCCCAAAATTTCTGGCATACTGGCACCAGTTCTCAGATCAGCAAATGAAAACCACAGGTACCATTTGACATTCCCACCAAAATGGATGTGTATTTCTTTTCTCAACATTTCCTCTTACACTTGTTATTTTCTGTCTTTCTGATGAAAGCCATTCTGACTGATGTGAGGTCATATCTCATGGTGGTTATGACTTGCATTTCCCTCATGGTTAGTAATGTGCATCATTCGTTTTCCTCCTGGCCATCAACTGTCTTCTTTGGAAAACTGTCTATTCAAGGTCTCTCTCTATTACTTAATTGAGTTGTTTGTTTTTCAATATTATATTGTGTGAGTTCTTCATATACTTTAAATTTTGGTCCCTTATTATATTTATGATTTGCAAATATTGTTTTTCATTTGATAGGTTACCTTTTCATTTTGACAGACCTGTAATGAGTAACAAATCTGTGTTTACCTGTGGGGAGAAGGTTTGAGAGTGCATGTAAAGTAAGTAAAGAAGATTAAGAGGTACAAACTTTTAATTTTAAAACTTTTAATTTTAAAATATGTTTTAATGTACATCCTAAGGAATATAGTAAAAAATATTCTAATAGCTTTGTATGATAATAGATAGTAAATAGATTTATTATAAGGACCATTTTGTATTATGTATAAGTGTTGAATCATTATGCTGTACACCAGGTACTAATAGATATGTCAATTGCATACCAATTAAAAAAAGATACTGGCTCTGACCAGGTAGTGTAGTGGGTTAGAGAATCCTCCCACAATTCCAAGGTTATAAGTTCAATCCCTGGTCAGGGCACATACAATAATCAACCAATGAATGCATAACTAAGTAGAACAAAATATAAATCTCTCTTACTCATAAATAAATAAATAAATAATAAAAAAATACATGTACCTCAAATGCAACTAAATGATAAGTATTATCTGGATTTCAAATTTGTATTATCTATAGCTAACTGTTGTTAAAACCGTACATAAACAAATTTTGCAAATATCTGTAAGATCAAGAAATAATGTCTGTGTGTGGTTGCTGTATTATTAAAGTTCTTTCTAGGAATATTACTAGTCTTAAAAAATTACCACTGTTGGTGACGTCACGGAAATGGCGCCGTGAGCAGCGCGTCCGACAGATCTCCCCAAAATCACAACAAATTTATCAACTAGAAACAGGAAAATTTATCTTCAGAGCATTACGGAGTTCCACACAAACTGAAAGCAAAAGGACTGTTATCACTTGAATCTGAGAGACGAGGGTGTGGAGGAAGCTACCGCAGGGACGTTCATTCAAGCCGCGAGGAAGTGCGCCTGTGGTAAGTCATCCCGCACTCGGGAGCCGCGAGCAGCAGCCTCAAGCCGCTGCCGCCAGCCGCCACCGCAGCCGCAGAGCAGCGCCCGGGTCGGTTGCAGAGCGAGCACTGCCCACACTCCGGAGCGGTGAGCAGCCGCTGGCACGCGCCCGGTCTGGTTGCAGACCGAGCATTGCAGACCGAGCACCGCTAACTTCCCAGCGGCCCGCGCACGGGGAGCGGGAGAGGCCCCAGGGCGGTATTCCCTACTTGGGAGATTCTCTCCGCGGGCGGGGCACCTCACCCAGCCATTCAAGCTAACAATCAAGCGTTGGGGGAGGGGCGCGCGCAGGCAGCCTGAAATACCTTCGGGAGCACAGCTGCGACCCAATTACTAAAATTAACTTAACCCGTGAAATCTGCGCACCCTCGGTTCTAATTGATAAGATCTCTCTCAGTTCACCGACCCAAGACAAGAGGCGTGATATTTTTTAGTGCCTCTCGCTAAAGGGGCGGGGGCAACTTCTGATTGATAGAGCCTCCATATTCAGGGATAAACGCTAACAAGAAGGACTTGGCAGATAATAAGATCTATACCACACTAGTCGCAAGCAGAGACTAGTGCCTCTTCTTACCAGCCAAAACAGGCTACAAAGTGGGGAAAGCCTGGGTTGAGAGGTCCAACTGAATGCTAGGCGCTGAACAGTCACCTTGACAACAATTGACTCCCACCCCCGCCTGATTACACTGGAGGCCCTGACTGCCAGAGCCCTTCCCAAAGCCTTGCACTGAGTGGGGATAGAGTAGGGATTTCCCAGCTCTTTGAGCCTCTTACTCCCCAGGCAGAAGCAGTGGCAGCCTTATAGCTGGATCACCAGGCTGCTAATTCAGGAAGGGGGAACTAGGAGAGAGAATCCACGAAAGCAAACTCTCTCATCGTTGGACCCTGCAAACGCCAACAAGCCTTGACTACCAGCAAGACTAAAGCCAATTATATGACATTGCCATAGAATCCCATCAACTGCAAATCCCTACCTAAATGTGACACAGGGGCAGAGCCTGGGGTACAGAGTCACCGACCAGGAAGAGGGAGAGAAAAGAAAAAGGAAGAAGTTAACATCTCAAAATCAAGAAAAATCCACAGACTTTACAACTTGTTCCACTAATTTTTTTTGTTGTTGTTGTTGTTGTTGTTGTTTGTTTCTTCTATCTTATTGCCTTTATTTCCTCCACCTCGGTCCTTCTATTCTCTGCCCATCTTATGCTTCCCTTTTCTTGAACTACACTACCCATAAGTGTTATATTTTATTTCTCTTCTTCATCCTCACCCTCCTTTGGGGTTATACTCCAGGACACTTAACTCTCACTCTCTCCTCTTTTTTTTTTTTTTTGTTGTTGTTGTTGTTGTTTTTTGCTTTATTTTGTTTTTTTCTCTTCCTTTTTTATTTCTTCCTTCGTTTTTCTCTTTTTCTTATTCTTTCCTTTCTATTAGTTTTTTCTTTTCTCGTTTTACTTTCCTCCCATTTAATCCTCAATCACGAACAAATTAGTTAATTTGGGACTCAAGGTTTTTTTTGGCTTTATTTTTCTTTTTCGCTTTTGTTTTTGTTTTTTCCTTGTTAGTTTATTTTTGTGGCATTTTGGGTCCTCCCAACCCAAGGTCTCCATTGTATTTGGTCTTCGCTCCACTTAATACAACAGATTTTTACTTATTATTTTTATTTTTTTCTTCTTTATTATTCCTTTTTTTGTCCTTTTTTCTGGTTCCCTCTTATCCCTCTCATTATATCTCTTAGTTGACCATCACCCGCAGGCAGATCAACTTATGCTTGTCTAAGATTTTCTTCCTTTTTTTTTTTTTTGCATTTAGTAGGTCCCTACTCCCCTTTTTTTTTGCCCCTTGACCTCTTCACCGCAAACCAGGCCCTCCATTATAGGCACGATATTTCCCTGAGGAGGGGAGAGGAGGGAAGGAGAAGAAAGAAAAAAAAAAGGGGGAAATATTAAATTATTACTGCTTTTTTTTGTGGGGTGTTTTACCCTTTGGTTTTTTTTTTTTTTTTTTTTTTTTTTTTTTTTTTTTACTTTTTACTCTTTATTAATTCTAATTAGTGCTATCAACAAGACCACCCTCAGATGCCAATAAGAAAGAGGAAATCGAATATTATGGATACAAAAGAAAGAGAGGTAACACAAATAGATGTGGAAAAATCTATGGAGAAAAGACTTAACATATTGGAAACCTTGGAGCTAAATGACAGAGAATTTAAAATAGAAATCTTAAAAATACTCAGAGATATACAAGAAAACACGGAAAGGCAATATAGGGAGATCAGAAAACAACTCAATGAACACAAAGAATATATTACCAAGGAAATTGAAACTATAAAAACAAATCAAACAGAAATGAAAAACTCAATTCACGAGCTGAAAAACGAGGTAACAAGCTTAGCTAGCAGAACAACCCAGATTGAAGATAGGATTAGTGAAATAGAAGACAAACAACTTGAGGCACAACAGAGAGAAGAAGAAAGAGACTCAAAAATAATAAAAAATGAGAAAGCCCTACAGGAATTATCTGACTCCATCAGAAAGAATAACATAAGAATAATAGGTATATCAGAGGGAGAAGAGAAAGAAAATGGAATGGAGAATATACTCAAACAAATAATAGACGAGAACTTCCCAAGCCTGTGGAAAGAACTAAAGCCTCAAATTCAAGAAGCAAACAGAACACCGAGTTTTCTTAACCCCAACAAACCCACTCCAAGGCACATCATAATAAAGATGACACAAACCAATGACAAAGAAAAAATTCTCAAGGCAGCCAGGGAAAAGAAGAGTACAACATATAAAGGAAGGCCTATTAGATTATCATCAGATTTCTCAGCAGAAACTCTACAAGCTAGAAGAGAGTGGACCCCAATATTTAAAGCCCTGAAAGAGAGGAACTTTCAGCCATGCTTCAAGTACGAAGGAGATATAAAAACATTCACAAATACAGAAAAGATGAGAGAATTTTTCACGGGAAAGCCCCCACTCCAGGAAATACTAAAGGGGGTTTTCCAACCAGATTCAAAGAACAAAAGA
This sequence comes from Saccopteryx leptura, assembly GCF_036850995.1. Lineage (NCBI taxonomy): Eukaryota > Metazoa > Chordata > Mammalia > Chiroptera > Emballonuridae > Saccopteryx > Saccopteryx leptura. The sequence continues at coordinate 91,903,691 of NC_089504.1, read as the reverse complement.
AAACAACACCACAAGTAACAGCTCCACCAAGAACACAATAAAACCAAACTTAAACTGTGACAACAAAGGAAAAAAAAAGGGGGGAGAGAATGGAGACTAACAGTAGCAAAGGACGATGAAGTGCAGAAATACTTATAAGATAGGGTACTACAATGAATATGGTAGGTACCCTTTTCATTACTTAATGGTAACCACCCTAGAAAAAACCACCACAAAAACACATGACTTAAAAAAGGTAGCAACAGAGGAAAGAAGTATGGAACACAAACAAACAGAAACAAATGATAGAAAAACAAAAGAGAAGAATCAAACTAGATACAAAACTAACAGAAAGCAATTTATAAAATGGCAGTAGGGAACCCACAAGTGTCAATAATTACACTAAATGTAAATGGATTAAACTTACCAATAAAAAGACACAGAGTAGCAGAATGGATTAAAAAAGAAAATCCAACTATACGCTGCCTACAAGAAACACATCTAAGCAACAAGGATAAAAACAAATTCAAAGTGAAAGGCTGGAAAACAATACTCCAAGCAAACAACACCCAAAAAAAAGCAGATGTAGCAATACTCATATCTGATAATGCTGACTACAAGACAGAAAAAGTACTCAGAGACAAAAATGGTCACTTCATAATGATTAAGGGGACACTGAATCAAGAAGACATAACAATCCTTAATATATATGCACCAAACCAAGGAGCACCAAAATATATAAGACAGCTACTTATTGACCTTAAAACAAAAACTAACAAAAATACAATCATACTTGGAGACCTCAATACTCCGCTGACGGCTCTAGATCGGTCATCCAAACAGAGAATCAATAAAGATATAGTGGCCTTAAACGAAATACTAGAACACCTGGATATGATAGACATCTACAGGACACTTCATCCCAAAGCGACAGAGTATACATTTTTCTCTAGTGTACATGGAACATTCTCAAGAATTGACCATATGTTGGGCCACAAAGACAATATCAGCAAATTTAGAAAAATTGAAATTGTACCAAGCATATTTTCTGATCATAAAGCCTTGAAACTAGAATTCAACGGCAAAAAAGAGGGGGAAAAACCCACAAAAATGTGGAAACTAAACAACATACTTCTAAAAAATGAATGGGTCAAAGAAGAAATAAGTGCAGAGATCAAAAGATACATACAGACAAATGAAAATGAAAATACGACATATCAGAATCTCTGGGATGCAGCAAAAGCAGTAATAAGAGGGAAGTTCATATCACTTCAGGCCTATATGAACAAACAAGAGAGAGCCGAAGTAAACCACTTAACTTCACACCTTAAGGAACTAGAAAAAGAAGAACAAAGACAACCCAAAACCAGCCGAAGAAAGGAGATAATAAAAATCAGAGCAGAAATAAATGAAATAGAGAACAGAACAACTATAGAAAAAATCAATAAAACAAGGAGCTGGTTCTTTGAAAAGATCAACAAAATTGACAAACCCTTGGCAAGACTCACCAAGGAAAAAAGGCACAGGACTCAAATAAATAAAATCCAAAATGAAAGAGGAGAGATCACCACAGACATCATAGATATACAAAGAATTATTGTAGAATACTATGAAAAATTATATGCCACCAAATACAACAATCTAGAAGAAATGGATAAATTCCTAGAACAATACAACCTTCCTAGACTGAGTCAAGAAGAAGCAGAAAGCCTAAACAGACCAATCAGCAGGGAGGAAATAGAAAAAAACTATTAAAAATCTCCCCCCAAAATAAAAGTCCAGGCCCAGACGGTTATACTAGTGAATTCTATCAAACATTCAAAGAAGACTTGGTTCCTATTCTACTCAAAGTCTTCCAAAAAATTGAAGAAGAAGCAATACTTCCAAACACATTTTATGAGGCCAACATAACCCTCATACCAAAACCAGGCAAGGATGGCACAAAAAAAGAAAACTACAGACCAATATCTCTAATGAATACAGATGCTAAAATACTAAACAAAATACTAGCAAATCGAATACAACAACATATTAAAAAAATAATACATCATGATCAAGTGGGATTCATCCCAGAATCTCAAGGATGGTTCAACATACGTAAAACGGTTAACGTAATACACCATATCAACAAAACAAAGAACAAAAACCACATGATCTTATCAATAGACGCAGAAAAGGCTTTTGATAAAATACAACACAATTTTATGTTTAAGACTCTCAACAAAATGGGTATAGAAGGAAAATATCTCAACATGATAAAGGCCATATATGATAAAGCATCAGCTAACATCATATTAAATGGCACTAAACTGAAGGCTTTCCCCCTTAAATCGGGAACAAGACAGGGTTGTCCACTCTCTCCACTCTTATTTAATGTGGTACTAGGGGTTCTAGCCAGAGCAATCAGACAAGACAAAGAAATAAAAGGCATCCATATCAGAAAAGAAGAAGTAAAGGTATCACTTTTTGCTGATGATATGATCCTATACATTGAAAACCCGAAGGACTCCACAAAAAGATTATTAGAAACAATAAACCAATACAGTAAGGTCGCAGGATACAAAATTAACATACAGAAGTCCATAGCCTTTCTCTATGCCAACAATGAAATATTAGAAAACGAACTCAAAAAAATAAACCCCTTCACGATTGCAACAAAAAAAATAAAATACCTAGGAATAAACATAACAAAGAATGTAAAGGACCTATATAATGAAAATTACAAAGCATTGTTAAGGGAAATCGAAAAAGATACAATGAGATGGAAAAATATTCCTTGTTCTTGGATAGGAAGAATAAATATAATCAAAATGGCCATATTACCCAAAGCAATATACAAATTTAATGCAATTCCCATCAAAATCCCTATGAGATTTTTTAAAGAAATGGAACAAAAAATCATCAGATTTATATGGAACTATAAAAAACCCCGAATAGCCAAAACAATCCTAAGGAAAAAGAATGAAGCTGGGGGCATTACAATACCTGACTTTAAACTATATTATAGGGCCACAATAATCAAAACAGCATGGTATTGGCAGAAAAATAGACACTCAGACCAATGGAACAGAATAGAAAGCCCAGAAATAAAACCACATATATATGGTCAAATAATCTTTGATAAAGGGGCCAACAACACACAATGGAGAAAAGAAAGCCTCTTCAACAAATGGTGTTGGGAAAACTGGAAAGCCACATGCAAAAGAATGAAACTCGACTACAGCCTGTCCCCGTGTACTAAAATTAATTCAAAATGGATCAAAGACCTAAATATAAGACCTGAAACAATAAAGTACATAGAAGAAGACATAGGTACTAAACTCATGGACCTGGGTTTTAAAGAACATTTTATGAACTTGACTCCAATGGCAAGAGAAGTGAAGGCAAAGATAAATGAATGGGACTACATCAGAATAAAAAGTTTTTGCTCAGCAAGAGAAGCTGATATCAAAATAAACATACAGCCAACTAAATGGGAAATGATATTTTCAAACAACAGCTCAGATAAGGGCCTAATTTCCAAAATTTACAAAGAACTCATAAAACTCAACAACAAACAAACAAACAATCCAATAAAAAAATGGGAAGAAGACATGAATAGACACTTCTCCCAGGAAGAGATACAAATGGCCAACAGATATATGAAAAGATGCTCAGCTTCATTAGTTATTAGGGAAATGCAAATCAAAACTACAATGAGATACCACCTCACCCCTGTTAGATTAGCTATTATCAACAAGACGGGTAATAGCAAATGTTGGAGAGGCTGTGGAGAAAAAGGAACCCTCATTCACTGTTGGTGGGACTGTAAAGTAGTACAACCATTATGGAGGAAAGTATGGTGGTTCCTCAAAAAACTGCAAATAGAACTACCTTATGACCCAGCAATCCCTCTACTGGGTATATACCCCAAAACCTCAGAAACATTGATACGTGAAGACACATGTAGCCCCATGTTCATTGCAGCACTGTTCACAGTGGCCAAGACATGGAAACAACCAAAAAGCCCTTCAATAGAAGACTGGATAAAGAAGATGTGGCACATATACACTATGGAATACTACTCAGCCATAAGAAATGATGACATCAGATCATTTACAGCAAAATGGTGGGATCTTGATAACATTATAAGGAGTGAAATAAGTAAATCAGAAAAAAACAAGAACTACATGATTCCATACATTGGTGGAACATAAAAATGAGACTAAGAGACATGGACAAGTGTGTGGTGGTTACCAGGGGTGGGGGGAGGGAGGACAGGGGGAGAGTTAGGGGGAGGGGGAGGGGCACAGAGAACTAGATAGAGGGTGGTGAAGGACAATCTGACTTTGGGCGAGGGGTATGCAACATAATTTAATGACAAGGTAACCTAGACATGTTTTCTTTGAATATATGTACCCTGATTTATTAATGTCATCCCATTACCATTAATAAAAATTTATTTAAAAAAAAAAATTAAAAAAAAAAAAATTACCACTGTTTTCTGACTAGTCTTGACTCTGTTTTAACTGTGGAAGGTCAATATGAATAGTAAGAGAGTAAAGAAAGGATACCTTAATTGATTATACATTTACTTTTCTCTTCATTTTAAATTTCCTTTAAGTAATTCTAGTTATTCTTGTTTTGTTTTAGGTAATTAAAATGATATTATAGAAAACTATCAAAACCCATAAAAGAAGATTTTAAACAATGGAATATTATATATGAGAATTTCCTTGAGAATACCCAAATGACATTGAATTATGTCAACAATGAAAGAGCTTGGCTATATGAATCATGTATGTGTTTCTATAAAAATGTGAAAAATGTGAGTACATGACAAATTATCTGTACTTCTCTCTGTTTCTCTCTGTTTCTTTCTCTTTTGTCTCCCTCTCACATGAATACATACATATCCATGTATGGCCAAAGAGTACTTCCTACCAAGTTTTTTGGTATTTAGGTTTTCATGTAAATGAACATTTTTCTGACTATATACAGCTAAACATCTTTCACTGTAGAAAATATGATGATCTGTAATGAGTTAAAAATAAATCCTTTAGGACACCTAAAGTTCTTGCTACACATGTTAACTTGCAGTGCTTCAAACTTAAAAAAAAATCCTTACTTCATTTTTTGGCAAAATTCAGCTTTCCTAGAAATATTATTTATTTGTAATCCAATTTCCTCCTTTTTAATAATTCTATTAAATTTCAATGTAATGGGAAAAAAGGATTATTGACTTGAGGTGGTGAACACACAATTCAGTGTACAGATTATGTGTTGTAGAATTGTGCACCTGAAACTGTATAATTGTCTTAACCAATGTCACTCCAATAAATTCAATATAAAGGAAAAAAATTACAAATAGTGTGTTCACTATTTGAATATCTTGATTTGGAATTATACATTGAAATTAATATGTTTAAATCTATTAAGTTTTTGTCCTATTAGATTTATAAATTATTTTATGACATATAAGTAATTAAATGACCTTAATCCTTTTATCTTTTGTACTACCTAGCACTGTACACATTAAATAAATATTCACTTAAACAATTATTCATCTTATATTTATACCGCAAACTATGGCTTTGGAAATTAACTTTAATGAAACATAGAAAATAATTATTTTTCATTAATAGCCCCATAATCTTACAACTTTCTGTAGATTTTTGTATGCAATGTAGCAGTTACAGTGAAGTATTTGGGGGAAGCTCTACAACAACCAGCTCAGTGGCATCTACCTACCTATCCTCTTCAGGACTCTTGCTTTGTGGCTCCACAGAAGGTGGCCTTGACCTACTGTCTTCTCTGACCTAAGGCATAATAGGCAACAATATTCAGAAATTCAAAGGCTAACTACATGTGATAGCCTCTGTCTCCAGAGAGACCCAGTACCTATGCAGCTAGTGGTGAATATTCTAACGCTGTGCAGTACCAGGCCAAGGCCGGGTTTTGCAGAAAATATTCCTGTGTCCAGAACCTACCGCCTTTACAAGAAAGGACTTCATGAAGGGCATGATGGAAGTCTCTGTTGTATAGAAAGTTTGGCAGATTCTAGAGTTTTTCGTTTTAGTGGTGACATTCTAACTGAACAAATTTAAGAATATTAAGAATATCAGAATAAATGGGTTTAAGAATAATTGCTAAATGCTTCCAGAACAAAAGTGGCCCACATGAGTTGGGCTTATTTTAATGTTGTGATATGGAGAGGATCAATAAGTGTTTTCTGAAAGTGTAAGTGATAAAACAGCCCTTGACTGACCAAATAATGCATAGAAATATTTATTTGGTGCTGGGGATTTTTAGTCTGTGTGCGAATCAATTGAATGTCTTTGTTTTTTATGTGTATTTTTATGTCCCGAATAAGTGTGTAAAATACAACTTATATTTATAAGATTCTTTCTTTAGAAATTTTCTGATTAGTATTATCATAGTTAGGTGTCTCCTCTGTGATAATTTTACTTTGTTGGGTTTTTGGATTGGATTTGTGTTAACCTTTGCATATTTATGAGCCAAGGCACTAAGTGAATCCCAGAATCTTTGTACCTTTAAAAATATTAATTAGGGTAATGATGTCCTCTGACCTTTTCAGAGTGTCAGAGAGGCCAAGAGTATTTTACTCTACAACTCTGAGGTTTAGGTTTCATTTTGTTCACAAGGCTATGCCACAAAACAGCTTTTCATAGGCTGCTAATGAGATATCTCATTTTAGGAGTATGTTAAATTTTTGTTTCTTAAACAGTTCGATATATAAAATATTTTAGTCTACAAAAATAAAATTTCTAAATATTATTTGATGCTCTTTTCACTGACAGGATATATGTCTGCCTCTCTTGATGCTGGGACTCTGTGACTACATGACCAACAGAATATGGCAGGCATGAGGCTGATTTCAATTTCTGGGCATCTCCCATTTCTAGTATCTAAGTTCACTAAATCTTGGACTTATTAGTTATTATATAAAAATTCTTACTCGTCCTGGAGTGCCAGCCTATGAGGATATCTATGCTAGCTACTTGAACAAGACATGTGGAAAGATGAAGGCTATCACCCAACCATTTGCATCATTTCATACCTTAAAGCAAAACCAAGTGTTCTGATGGTGATTTGTCAACATTCCTGATAACAGATTGATTGTCAAAATAAATGTTTGGTGTTGCTTTAAAAGTTTTGGGGTTGCTTTAAGTCACCACATGTTTTTGTGTTGTTGTTTTTGTTGTTGTGAAATAATTGGTAACTGGAACAGTATTTGGTTCTTATAATGGGATAGTACCATAACAAAATTTAGAATATCATTATTCTTGTTTCCAGCTTGGGGCCATTATGAATAAAGCTATGTAGTAAGCAGGATTCTAAAATGTGCTCCTTTCCAGTTTTTCCACCCTAATCCCATGGATTATAAATATGCTCTTTCACAACTAGGATTATGTAAAATAACAGGAATTTTGCAATCAACCGACCTTGAATTGACCAAAAGGAAGACTATCTAGCTGGGCCTAATATACTTACATGGTTTTTTTAAAGCAGAAAGATTTCTCCATCTGGTAACAGAAAAGAAGAGATCGTAGCACTAGAAGTAATTGACACAACATTGAGGCTTGAAGATGAAAAGAACCATGTGCAAAGACCAGAGTGGTCTGCAGAACCTAATGAACACTCTGGAAAATATCCAGGAAGTTGGGGGAGATGCAGTTTCTGTCCTATAGCCACACAGAACTATACTCTATCAACAACCTGATTAAATACAAAGGGTCTTTTTTCCCCAGATACTCCACATAGTAAGGTAACCCAGCCAAGACCTTGATCTCAGCCTTATGAAACACTAAGCAGAGATCCTGGTCATGCCTAACCATACTTCTGATCCACAGAACTGGGAGACAGTAATTGGAAGCTGTTTTGGGCTGTTGAGTTTTGGGTACTGTTATAAAGTGATAGAAAACTAATATAAGCTGCACATACATTTTGGGGGTATGGTTTTTTATAAACATGTTTTCTTTTCTCTTGGGTAAATGCCTCGTAGTAGAATTACTAGGTTACTGGGTAAGGCTATGTTTACCTTCATCAGATAATGCCTACAAAATATTTCCTAAAGTGACTGTATTGTTTTACACCTCCAGTATAAATGTGAAAGTAAAAGTTGCATCCTTAGCAAAACTTTGAATTTTACCTTTTTAGTTTTAGCCATCTGGCTGTTAAGAAAAATTATTTCTTTTGTCTTTAATTCAAATTTCCCCAATGACTAATGATATTGAATACCTTATTGTGTGTTTATTGACTATATATTCTTTTGTAAAATACATTCAAACTATTTTGTCCAATTTTTTGAATTGAATGTCTCTCTTTTATTGATTTATTTATATCTTTATATATTCTTAAAAGAGTTCACTGTCAGATATATGAATAACATAAAGCTTTTATTTTTATTTGCTTAATAATATTTATGAAGAACAAAAGTCTTAATTTTTAATTTATTTTTTTCTGTGTTTTTGTGTCTTGTTCATAAAATTTCGCTCTCTTCTTTTTTAAAAAATGTTATTTGAGAAAATATTATAATAATTATTTTCATATAATTATTTCAATAATTATGATCAGCATATTATTTTAATGATTTATTTTTATATTTCTAATTAAATGTAACCTTTTCAGAATAGGAAGTTATTAATGAGATTCTTTGAATCTCATTAAAGTAATCTCAAATTAGCTTGCAAAAGTATCACTATTTTAAGATCACAGTAACATACCTGTAATGGAAAGCAAGATAATTTTACTTTTTCTTGTGCTTGGCATCCCTATTTTTATACAAAGTGTTGAATAATGAGGATTAACTGACTTTCAGTTTTACTCTTATCCTTTGCACTATAATTCACCTCGAATCACACTAGTCATCTAATTTGTGCACTCCCTCCCCCTAAGAAAAAAGTTGTAACTGCCAATACAAAAGGGGCTAAACATGGTTATATGAGATGCACCTGAGCAATTATACTGCATATCAGTTTAGTGAACATATTTCAGGATGAATGGGTCATGGGTTTAAACTCTGACTATTCCTCCATAAAACATTCAGTTTTCATTGAATAGTCTGTATTACTTTGCTTTGGCCATTTTCAGTAGGAAAAAACAGAGAGCTATGCTTCTGGCTAATTTACTCTTGCTTAAGATACCCTAATTACTCTACCACATACAGTACTTAGCTATTTTCATTGCAGTTCATTCATAGTAGTAAATAATTGCCATTTTTTTCTCTTCTTCCTTTTTCTGCCTTCTCTACTTTTAAATGAGCATTTTATGATTATAATTCCTTTTCTCAATTAACATATTAATTATATGTACATACATATTAGCTTGTCTAAAATCTGTGTTCTAGTATAGCAGCCAAATCAAACGTGTGTATGTATGGGTGTATGTGTTTAATTAGTCCATTTTCTTGGATGCTATTTGGAGCAGCCAAGGCATGTCCCATCTTGACTAGCTTCCCTTGCCCCTTTAATTCTATCAGTTCTCCACCAACTGACCATAAACCATATGAATTCTTCAGGTGTTTGTTTGTGTGAGTGATTACTTGTTTATTTGATTTTTTCCTTCAGAGTCTTAATTATAGCCTCCATTTTTTGCTTATCAACAGCGTATAAAGCTGAAAATTATCTGTGCAAGATATTCACTTCTCTTTCAAATTGCCTATTTGTTTTAGATCTTTGGTGGTAGATATACACCTATCCTGGCACCATTATAATATTTTTAAACCTATTTATTTATTTATAAAATTAATTTAATGAGATGACATTCATCAGTCAAAATACATAGGTTTCAGGTAAACACCTCTATAGCATTTGAACTGTTGATTGTGTGGTGTACACATCACCCAAGTCAAATCACACTCCATCACTGTATAATTGTCCTTTTTTACTCCCCTTCTGCATCCTCTCCCTCACACCTCTCCCTCTGGTTATCACTTCACTTTTATCTATGTCCGTGAGTATAAGGCTAGCAGTTGTGGCCATATAGACAGGGACATGCAGGTTCTCATTGTATTCAAGCAGACGGTAACGAAACAGGAGCCAAAAAATGGTGGCCATTCCTTTATAAAATTCTCACACTGGCCGACGAGCACACACACAGAGCTCCCAAAGTTACTGACAATTCTCTGGTTCTACAATCAGGAGAATCTTCTCTGGTTTCTCCTAGAATCAAAGTCTCCAACAGTCTTATCAGAACTCACAAAGCCCCTCACCTCTGGTTCCCCATCTGCACAATTTCTCTTTCCCTGTCAACATGGCTTCTTCTTCAGCATTCTACATTCTCTCTGCTCTCATTCTGCAAACATGGCTTCTTTTTGCCTCTTCTCTGTCTTCTCACTTCTCAAAACTTTCTGGCATTAAAACCTCTACTCCAGCAAATTAGAAACACAACAGCCCTTCCCAAGCAGGAAGGTAATTTGCAATTTCACAGACCACATATATCTGGCACTGCCCAGCTCCCAGTGCAAACTATAAGCGAGCAAACATGAAAATTATATTCTACAAACTTATTTAACCAACAATGAGTCTTAGTTTTATACCCCACCTATGTGTGAAATCATATAGTTCTTAGCTTTTTCTGATTTCATATTTCACTCAGTATTATGTATGTCCTCAATGTATATCCATGTTGTTGTAAATGGTAATATGTCATCATTTCTTTTTATTTTTAGCTTGTGAGAGAGTGATTACCTCCCAATTGTAATGTTGACCACTGTGCATCTAGTCTATCTACACCTAAAGTGTTAGACATTGACAACTGTGGGGATTGTAGTGTTTTATATTACTGTTCTATTTTTAAGGTTTTCCTTAGAGAGCTTTATTTATATCTGTACTTCTGTGACAACTCCTCTACTTGAGATATATTCATATCCATTCATGTAACAGTATTTGAATATATGTATGGGTGTGTATGTTTGTGTCTGAATAAAAGAGAGAGAGAATAAAAGAGATTATAAATATAATCAATGAAGTTTATTAAAAATTATAAATTAGGACAAAAGAGAATCTTAGATGTTGTAGTCCAACCACGACAAGTATATACTGGGGTCCCAAATGGGAAATGGTATGGAATTGAAATAAATGATAGACAGGGACTTAAAGTATATATGCATACACATACATACAGATGGGTTTGGGAGGATGCCATGGCAAACAGTCTCTACTGTTCCTTAGTTTAATTTAATGTCTGTTATCCCAGAAGCACATCCACTTTTATTCATAGAAAAAATGTGGTCCATCAGCAATTCAATTAAGTTTCCAAGGCAACTCAAAGACAACCCCCACCATACCATCCAAATCTACTTTACACTAATAAGAAAGTAGCTTCCAGCCTCCTCCGGAGAACATGGGTGAAACAAATGAGAATCAGGTATAGCACCTTGTTAACTAGGCAAATGAGGTAGGGTTTGGGCCCAGCACCTTTGTCCAGATTGCAAAAATACCCTGTTTATTTATTTGGTCCCCAACATACCCCCCTTTGTATTTTTATTATTTATTTATTTATTATTATTTTTTAAACTTCAATTTGTGTGCTGTGATTTATATTCATCTGAATTCCCATGTTCCAATTTGGAGGAAGACTGTTTTTATATAAAATAAACAACAAAAATGAAATAACCAATGCTAAAAGATAACAAGTATCCTAATACAATTAAGTGAATAAAGCTTATTAGATTATCAAGCAAAGTCTTAACTAATACAACAGGATCTATAATAAAATTCTTACAGTCTTAAATATCCTTAACATGTTAATGCAATTTCACCAAGTTCATGTTGACACCATCGTTGCTTCATATTATTTGTAAATGTAACCCAACCCCACTTCAGTCTGAGAATTGTCCCAAGGAACAGGAGTCACATATATTCAGGAAAAGTCCACAAGGCACTGGAGTTGTGGTAACATTTGCACACTTTGCAGCTAGAGTCCAAGTCCCAGTGACCATTGCTTTTAGCTGGCAATGATTCAGGTAGACTGGAAAAGCCATCTGCAGCCCATATGGAGATGGAGCTTCTGTTTTCTTTAAACTGGAGAGATGAACCCAGGGTTTCTTTCCCTGGAGCTCTGCAACCATGGTGTGGTGAAGAGAACCTTGGAAGACACTTTGCTGGGTGGCAGAGGTAAATTCATCTAAATTAGGAGCAGGTCCCAGCCTAAAATAGGCATGGGGCATTGAGGCAGGAGGAATAAAGGAAAAACTATATATTAAACAAAGCAGTGGAAAATAAGACAATCAACACCTACAAAAAAAGATCTTTGAGGGATGAATAAAAACTCAAATATTCAAGCAAGGCATAGCAAGTGGCCCTCGTGTCCACAAGAAACAAGATGAGTTTACCTGCTACTTGGAAGAAATATCCTAGGCTCATTCACAATGATGTGAGATGGGGCCCACAGCCCTGGGAACCTTTAGCCTTCAATGGAAAATCCCAGCAGGTTGAGCAAGGTCTGGTCACAGTTAGCTTACCTTCCAGTGTCCCTTCTTCCCACAGCAAAGGTATGACCCTGGTAGGAGCTCAGAAGCCTGGAAGGCTTTAGCTCAATAACCTTTCTTTCCACTCTTAAAGCAGGGCCCTGATGGAGTCCTATAAAGCCCCTTTGGGGCATTGGAGCCTTTAAGGGCATATACCAATAGCTGGTATTTTGCCTGATCTCTCTTGGGCTTAGTAGGCCTTTTCTGTTCCTCTTAATCATTATAGACCTTAAAAGCCATGCTCAGAAGATCTTGCTGAGGGGTTTGAGGGTCATCATATGCCTATGTAAACATTTTCTGTATACCTGGAACTATTTAGAAAAAGACAAAAAGTGATATTAGCTGAATCAAATAAAAGAGGGTAGAAGTTTACAAAAGAAAGAGGTCTGGCATCTCCTGTACATCAGCCTTCAAAAGACATTCTTCAAAGTAAATAGATGTGCAGGAGTTCCAGGACATGACTCCCCCCATATATAAACATACAATTGACCCTTAAGCATTTGTTGAGTATACTCCATAACACCTTGACCTTAAAAACTGCAAGAAACACCCATTTCAATGCCAATCTCCAACAAAATACAACAAATGCACTTTCAAGCAACATCCCCACACCAATCAAAACACTTCTAACCAGTCAATCAACAGGCAATTCAAAGAGTAAAAAAAAAGAGAAAAAAAAGCAACTTTAGCTTGGAGCAGTTTGGCCAAATTAGGAAGTCTTTAGAATCTACATTTTATTTTATTTAAATTTTAATGAGCGTGCTTTACTTGTTTTAATTATTTTTTTAATTTGTAGGGATAATATTTTATTTTTACAATATTAGAGCCAGCATTTCCAATTTTTGCATGCATAAACTTAATTCAGGCCTTGAAGACAGACACATTTAGACATTAAGCAAAGACTTCACATACAATTACACAAATCAAGAGTGAAACCCGGGATTTTAGAGATTATAATGTGGCCTGCTTTATCTTACATATAGGGCTATTTTAATAGGAATGTTACAAGGATAAATACCAAACAGAAATCTCTCTTGAAAAATCCCAAGTCACCATGTGAGATTTTTGTTTAGGTATATCCAAACAGGCTCACCCTTCACCTTCTTTCCAGGCATGGAACAGGAAAGAAATAAAATGATCTAGAAAATTAAAGAAAATTAGATAATAATACAACTTTAAGAAGCATCCCCGTCTTCTAATTATTCTCAACAGAGAAAGGGATAAAAACATAGTATAATAAGTCCTATACAATTGTTCTTGTAAAGTGAGTCTCTCATTCGGAATCATCATGTCTCACCAATTGCTTAGGAATCTGCCTAGGAGCTTCAGCAGACCTAGGAAAAACAAACACATATCCTCGGCCCCATAAGAAAACAGTGTCTGGCCCTTGCCAGATTCCTGTGAGCGGCTCCCTCCATCACACTTCAGGGAAGGCTTTCCTTGTAAGATTCCAGAGTCTCTCAGCTGCTGAATGATCCTGTACATCAGTATTCAAAAAGTTTAAAGTAAAGAGCATGCCTAACCTGTGGTGGCACAGTGGATAAATCGTTGACCTGGAAATGCTGAGGTTGCCGGCTCGAAACCCTGGGCTTTCCTGGTCAAGGCACATATTGGAGTTGATGCTTCCAGCTCCTCCACCCTTCTCTCTCTCTCTCTCTCTCTCTCTCTCTCTCTCTCTCTCCCTCTCTGTCTCTCTCTCCTCTCTAAAAATGAATAAATAAAATTTAAAAAAAAGTAAAGAGCATGACAAATAATATTTGCAGGAGTTCAGGGGTATAATTCCCCTTTTTTTATTTTTTCTAATTGATTTTTAAGTATTTGATGTGCACACTCTACAATACCCTGATCCTGGGGATTGTAAGGGATTCCTGTCTTTAGGTCAAGTCTAAAAGTCTGACAAAATGTAGTAAATGCTTTTTCTACATATGCAGGAGCATTGTCGGTTTTAATAATTTTAGGAAGTCCAGTAATAGAAAATGCATACAAACACCGAGCTATAATATGCTTATCAGCCTCTCCTGTTCTGGCAGAGGCTACTATAATTCCAAAATAAGTATCCACTGTAACATAGACAAAGGACTGTTTGCCAAATGCAGGCAAATGAGTAAACCCATTTGCCAAAGTTGTCCTGATAGGAGTCCTCAATGGTTAACTCCAAACGGACAGATTGTAGTATAGGACACCTTGGACAAGATTTAACAATCTGTTGTGCTGCTTCCCGAGAAAGTTGAAACTGTTTTTCATAGGGCTGCAGCATTCTGATGATGAACAGTATGAGACTGAATTGCTTGATCTGTCATGGTTGTTCCAATAATTTTCTTTTGAGTAGCTTGATCAACAAGGGCATTCTCTTGTGCTAAAGCTCTAGGGAGCATGGAGTGAGCTCGAATATGTCCTATAAAACATGGAACTCTGTGTTGACATAGAAGTCTTTGAAGAAGGAGAAATTGTTGAAATAGTTCCTCATCAGCAGTTGTTCCTAAGACCCTAAGACAGCAGTCTCTATAGTAAAAACAACCATGAGTAAATATTTGCTGTCTGTATACAGATTAAAGGAGGAACATGGCAAATGCTGAAAAGACATGATAATGGCATGTAATTCTACTCTTTGAGCTGATTTTAAGGCAACTGTTTCAGTATAAACTTGTCCATCGATTATTAAGCCTGCTATTCCTGAGCTGGACCCATCAGTAAAGACTGTAGGTGCATCAGCAATGGGCTCATTAACAATTGTCTTAGGAAAGACAAATGTAGTAATTAATAAAAATTGAACTATGTTGTCAGCTAGGTAGTGAGAATCAATTTGGCCTGTAAAATTTGCAAAAGCTTGCCATTTTGTGGAACTTTCCAAGAGCCATTGTTGTTGATCCTTTGAAAAAGAAACAGCAATAATTTGAGGCTTATAACCTATAAACTGTAATAGTTGCGTACACCCTTTGATAATAAAGGAGGTGACAAGATAAAAATATGGAGTTAAAACTTTCTTAGGAGTAACAGCTAAATGAATCCATTCAATAGGACCTGAAGCTTGCCACAATAGTCCCATTGGAGTGTAATTTGAGGGACAAATTAATAAGGCAATTGATTCTTCAGGATTTATTTATTTTAATTATGATTGTTGTAAGGCTTTTCCTACAAGCTTTAAAGCTTGCTGTCCTGCAGGTGTAAGTAGTTGAGGAGATGCTGATTCAGCCAAGCCTTTAAGAATATCAAAAAGTGGCTTCAGTTCCCCGGTAGTTAATTTCAAGGAAAGTCTAAGCCAATTAATATCTCCTAATAACTTCTGGAAAATGTTTCAAGTTTTCAAATGATCTGTTCTGATTTCTAATTTTTGTGGATGAATTTGTTGTCCCTCAATAATTTTCCTTAAATAAGAGAAAGGCAAAGGTTGTTGTACCTTTTCAGGAGCTATATAAAGTCTTGATTCTTTAAAAGAATGTTCTAGTTGTTGTAAAATAGCACAGTGTCTTTATCTGGATAAGCAATAAGAATATTATCCATATAATGAATTATGTATGCCTTAGGGTGCTGTCTTTGTACTGGAAAGATAGCTTGAGCAACATATTTTTGGCACAATGTAGGACTGTTAGCCATACCTTGAGACAAAACTCTCCACTGGTATTGCTCCTTGGGAGCCTGGAAATTAAGTGAAGAAACACTGAATGCAAAATGCTTGCAATCATGAGGGCTTAAAGGAATAGTAAAAAAGCAATCCTTCAAGTCAGTAATTACAAGGTGAAAATTCCATGGAATGGCAATAGGAGAAGGGAGTCCTAGCTAGAGAGGACCCAAAATTTCTATAGTCTTATTTATTGCTCTCAAATCTTGTAATAGCCTCCAGTTTCCTGATTTCTTTTTAATAACAAATATAGGAGTATTCCATGGGCTATTAGAAGGTTCAGTGTGCCCAAGCTGTAATTGCTCTTATACCAACCGAGCAGTTGCCTTAAGTTTCTCCTTAGAAAGGGGCCATTGGTCTACCAATGTAATTGGGTCTGCACAATGCATTATTGGGGTAACAGAAGCTAACAAGACCCCTATGCTAAATTTTGATACCCTAATCCGCTCCTTCTGGTATCGGGTGCCACTTCTATGGGGGAGAAAATTTCCTGCTGTTCTTTCCCTAATCCCTTAGTGGGCAAAAATCCCTGATCAAGCATTTAAGTACTGACTAAGTTATTAGGACTGATAAGTAATGCTCCCATATTTTTTAAAACATCTCTACCCCACAAATTAACTGGAAATCTAGGGAGCACATAAGGCTGAAAAAGTCCAGAATGACCTTCTTTATCTTCCCATTTAAAAAAACTAGAACTTTGTTGAGGGGATTTATTCTTCCCTATACCTTGTGATTCTGTGGCTGCTGCATGAGTGGGCCAGGAAGGAGGCCAATGTAGCTTACCAATAACAGATATATCAAATCCAGTATCTAATAGTCCTTTAAATTTATGCCCTTGTATTGTTGGTTCCATTTCAGGGCATTCATGACCTATTTTTTGAACCCAATAGGCAGCATCAGTGGAGCCAAATCCTTGATTCTCTCAGGGTCCCTTTTGCAGGGTTTGACCTTGTCTTAAAAGAGTTAAAAGAATTAATTGAGCAATTTTCAAATCAGGGAAGATAATGACTATATTCCTCAGAGTGTGAACCGTTACTTTAATTTCCCCTGTATAATCCAAATCTATTACTCCAGGGAGAACAAAAAATTATCTTATAGTTAAATTACTTCTGCCTAATAAGAGTCCTACTGTGTTACTGGAAAGTGGCCCCAAAATTCCAGTGGGTATATCTTGACGTCCCATCTCTGGAGTTAATATGAATTGGGAGGTGGGACTGAGGTCATGTCCTGCACTACTTGTTGTTGCCTGAAATAGTTGGGCCTGCTGGAATCATAATTTGCTGAGGAAACACCTACATTGCCCCTATTGTTTGATGGGGCTGGCCAGGGCCCCACTGTCTGCTTCCCTGGCCTTTGGTAGTATATTTAGATTTATGCTCATTTGCCCAGTGTTTCCCTTTCCTACTATGTGGGCAGAGGTCTGGGGTTTTAAGGGCTGGCCATCCTTGAGGGAGAGGCCATGACTGATTTCCGGGGGGAGTAGGGCAGTTTCTAGAAAACTGTTCCACACCCCTTCATTGGAAACAATATCCATGGGCAAAACTACTTCCCTGACTTTCCTTCTTTTGCTTGTTCTGACTTTTATCAAAATATCATCATCCTGGAAATCTCGCCTTAACATCTGTGGCAAAAGCAAGACCTTGCATGTATGAAGTCCCAACATCGGCGCATATTCTAGTATAGTCCTCTATATCTCCCTTCTTGCTGTGAGGCCGAAATGCAGCCTGACAAGCCAAATTAGCATTTTCATATGCTAATTGATTTATTAAAATCTTTCCTACATTTTATCCTTTACTATTCTTTCGACTGCTTGAATTAGCCATGAAACAAATTCTTGATATTGTTCATCAGGACCTTGCCTAATTTTTCCAAATTCTTCCATTTTGGCCCCTGAAGTAGGCAGCCATTTCCATGCCTTTGTGGCTATCTGATTAATTATATTACAAATAGTTAGTTGATACTCTAATTGGTTTGCTGTATGGGCATATTGTTCTTCTCCAGTTAACATATCTAAAGTAAAAATAACTTCCTTTTGCTGATTTTTCTCATCCTGCTCCATAACCTTTTCATAAAAGTCTGATTTCCATAGTAAATAATCACCCCTGGAGAGACAAGTATGAGCAATCTCCTTCCAGTCATTTGGGGAAGCCTTTGCACTAATAGTATCTATAGGCCAAGTGTAAAAGGGGCAGTAGGCCCATACTGAGCACAAGCAAGTTCAGAGTTTTAAAAGGTATAGGTTCATGCTCTCTCACTACTTTCCCCTTATCATTCTGTCTTTCTACAACAGGAAAAGTGGTAAAGCCATTTATTGTTTCCGCTATATTTTGAGCTTGGTCTATAGATTGTTGGAGTGGGGATTTCCCAGATTTTGAGCTATAGACTCTGAAATCAGCCCAATAAGGGTATGGAAGAACAGAGGATTAAATGTAGGAAGGAGCCAAGGGCAGCGGAGGTCCCATGGTTAAGGAAGCCATAGCTGTGAAATTTTTATCCTCCAAATCATCCTTAGACTCCAAGTTGTTCCCACATTCACATCCCTCCTCTTTCCGTTCACCCTGATAGTCTTCAGACAATAATTCATCCTCATATGGAAACATTTCTATGAAAAGTTCCCTTTATTTTTGATCCTAACACTCCCATATTTATTTTTCTCTGAAATTATTTCTTATTACAATTTCTCACCAAACTCTACTTAAAAGCTTAACTCTTTAAAAGCTTTATACTTACTTCATGTGCACACTTCTGAGGGTGACATCACCTCTCCTCTTTCCCTTTTTTGATGACCACACGTATGGGCACCAATTGTTGTAATCCAACCACAACAATTATATACTGGGGTCCCGAATGGGAAAAGGTATGAAATTAAAATAAATGATAAACAGGGACTTAAAGATACACACACACACACACACAGGTTTGGGAGGATGCCATGGCAAACAGTCTCTACTGTTCCTTAGTTTAATTTAATGTCTGTTCTCCCAGAAGCACATCCACTTTTTTTTTTTTTCATTTTTCTGAAGCTGGAAACAGGGAGAGACAGTCAGACAGACTCCCACATGTGCCCGACCGGGATCCACCCGGCACGCCCACCAGGGGCGACGCTCTGCCCACCAGGGGGCGATGCTCTGCCCATCCTGGGCGTCGCCATATTACCACCAGAGCCATTCTAGCGCCTGGGGCAGAGGCCAAGGAGCCATCCCCAGCGCCCGGGCCATCTTTGCTCCAATGGAGCCTTGGCTGCGGGAGGGGAAGAGAGAGACAGAGAGGAAAGCGCGGCGGAGGGGTGGAGAAGCAAATGGGCACTTCTCCTGTGTGCCCTGGCCGGGAATCGAACCCGGGTCCTCCGCACGCTAGGCCGACGCTCACATCCACTTTTATTCATAGAAAAAATGTGGTCCATCAGCAATTCAATTAAGTTTCCAAGGCAACTCAAAGACAACCCCCACCATACCATCCAAATCTACTTTACACTAATAAGAAATTAGCTTCTAGCCTCCTCCGGAGAACATGGGTGAGACAAATGAGAATCAGGTGTAGCTCTTTGTTAACTAAGCAGGTGAAATGGGGTTTGGGCCCAGCACCTCTGTCCAGATTGCAAAAACACCCTATTTATTTACTTGGTCCCTAACACTTAGGTACAATTAGTCTTAGATTCTCTTATAATCTCAACACCTGATGAAATTTCATTATTATTCTGTTGTTTGATTTTTGCCTATTTTATGACAGGATAAACACAGATAAATAAATGAAAACTTTTATATATATATCAATATTTGTTTAAAAATGTTTATTAATTTAAGACATATATTAAATAGCAACCATATTCTAGGCATTGTAGGTAAAACTGCATATATAGTTTTATAACAGTTTTTTGTTTGCCATTATTTCCTAAACAATTGTTAAGTTTTAGAACATTTTATGCATATATTATATTAAGTTTAAATTATTTATCTGTGTATGAACATATCATGCTTTATTTAACCAAGGATTAACTATGGGTCATTTATTTATATATTCAGTTTATAAAAATAAAAAATATAGAAACATGCCTATATATTAGGCTGTTATTACTTATAGTTTTCTAGGTCAGAAGGTCTTTGCTCTTTTGCTCTTGATAGATCTGACTAGGTTAGTCACTGTCACTATAGGAGCTCAGGGGCATGAGTTAGTTCAGTGAATTTACTCAAAGCAGCCATGATTGACTTTAAGCTGAAATAATTGAAAAGCTTTTGGACTCTAGAGTAGAGTAAAGTAGAGTCAAGTCAGTGGAGTAGAGCCACGTACAAAGAAATTCAAAGTTAAATTCATAACCCAAACATTAGAACCCAAAGGAAGTAAAGCTGGGGTTAAAATGTAGAGTGTTGCTGTAAAGATTCCATCTATACATTTAGTGACCATTTCTATCTCTACATTAACAGAATCAGGCTTCAAACATGTGCATATTTACCAAAGAAAGCACCACACGTATGCAAAATTCATTCTTCTCCTTGTGAAATCTGTATAAAACTCAATTAGTCTGATTTTCTTTTCTATGTTGGTGACTGTTTAGTTGATAATTTTAATCTAAGGTTGTGATGACAGATTATAGCATTAACACTCAAATAGGGACCTTTGGATGTGATATTACTTCAACTAAGCGAACTAATACTTATGCAGTTTCCTGGCTAAGGAAAGCAGATACAAGATAAATCAACCATAAAATACCTACTGGCATTTAACACTAGTTTTCCTACATGATGCAGAATGTTTTGATTGACATTACAGTCAATTTAATCACAAAATAGCTGTCAGCTGTTTTATGTTCCTGCTCATTGGTATAACCATTTCCCTGTGGCATTTATAGCAAACAGTCTTGAGCATTTAGGTCCTTATATTTCCTGAGAAGATTGCAATAGGATTTTGGCAATCAGTGGTTACCAAATACTAGTATAGACCACTAAAGATATACTTTGCTTATTTGGTGGCATTAAAATTCTCTATTTCTTCTGTATTTTCATTTAAAGTGAATTGAAGTAAAAGCTAATAACATTTCTGATCGTTTACTCTTACTGACATTACAAATCCTGCTGACAGTTTGACAGTAATCCTCTTTAGCATGAATGATTCAAGAAATTGCTAGGAACTGTAATAAATTGCAGCAGGAATTTAAACTACAACACTCACCTAAAATCTTGTTTTTCTAGATGAGTAGGGACATTTTAAAAATAAAAATTAATGTGCTAGAGTTTGAGGGAAAAAAATAAAGGGTAATGATAACCCATAATAATTTTAAAAGAACAAGGTCAGCCATATGAATTAACAAGGTAAAGATTTATGATGAAATATTAAACTTGGCAGGTAAATAGACTACCTGGAATTTGTGATGGTCAAAGGCAGAACTAATAAGGACTGATTCAAGACTGAAGGTCTTAGAAACTGAATTATTGAATCTAAATCAATTCTGAAAATACCAATATGTCATAATATGAAATGGCTTTTCTAAAGTTACTGATAGTAAATTTCTCTCTGCTCTGATAAAATTTAAACATATCTTCCAGAAAAAGAAAATGAAGAATGTATCCCAGCCTTAATCTCTGGCATAAAATATATCTGGAAATCATAATTCTAGAGGCCTAAGGACTATTGAAAGTAAGTACAAATAATATGTTTTAATATTTCAAAATTTTGCATAGTAGTAAAAGACTATTAATTAACACTCGATTATATTTAATTAAAAATATTTGTAAATTAGTCAACAATAGAATTATTAAAACTCAATCAATAATAAAATATATTATTTAATTAATAACTTAGGAAAAGAAAGTGATTCATAAATGGGTTTTAGATATCAAGACACAGAAAGTAAGCTGTTATGCTTAATAGCCTACATATCTAATCAATACTTATATATCTAACGGAAGATGGGACAAGTTATTAATCAGAGTATCTTGAAACAGCAAGAGAACAACAGCCAGTACATTTTCTTGAGTGTGAATTGGAGAAACTAAGACTACTTTCTAAATTAGGTCCACTGGATAATCTCAAAAATCACACTAACGCCATATTTATTATATCACTGTGATGTGTAATCTTACATATCAATTTGGTTGGACTAAGGTATGCCCTAATAGCTGGTAAGGTATTATGGGGTATGTCTGTGAGTGTGTTTCATAAGAGATTAGAATCTGAATTAGTAGACTTGAGTAAAGAATATAACCATCACCTGTGTTGGTAGGCATCATCTAATCCATTTAGGGACTAAAAGGAGCAAGAGGAGGGGGAAAAGGGCAAAGTTGTTCTTTCCAATTGAGCTGAGACACTCATCTTCTTGTGTCCTCAGATGTCAGTACTCCTGGTTCTCAGGCTTTCAGAATTTCTGGAAGTACACCCGCGGCTTTCTAGGCCTCTAGCTTATAAATAACAGATTATTGCATTTATCCTCAATAATTCTGTGATCAAATTTCTCATAATAAGTCTTTTTCTACATAGCTATATATCCTATTGGTTCTAGTTCACTGGAGAATTCTAATAGCATCACATAATTTTTGCATAATATGATGCAGAATGATCACTCTTACTGACAATTTCTTCTGCCTCTTGTCTTCTTTTTTATTTTAGCCTCATAATAAAAACAATCTTTTCAGTAACCTCCAACATCATCCAAACCCAACCACTTATATGACCTTTGTATTTGCTACCATGGGGCAAACAAACCAAAATCGACACTTTTGTTTCTAGTCATATTTTAATGTCTACAAAGCACTCATGACTTCTATGTTTTTGGCTTTGCAGTTATTTCACAAAAGTTTCCAATTACCTTCCAAGAAGAATGTCACTTCTCTCAGATTTCTTCGAAGCTAAATGACAACATTATCACTAGTTTATCTTATGAGTTCAAGATAAAGTTCTGGTTAATCTTTTGATCCTAATTTATCTCCCTCACTATTTCTTCCAAGTATTTCTATTGGAAAATTTCTGTAGCAATTTTACTGAATATTTTAAATACTCTATATCAAAGATATTAATATTTTTTCACCTATCATTTGAAAACATGATCAAATTGTGTTGGATTTTTTCTTTTAAAGGTAATTTTGCTTTTTAAAAAAACTATGAACACATCATTTTATTTTATTTTATTTATTTATTTATTTTGTATTTTTGTATTTTTCTGAAGCTGGAAACAGGGAGGCAGTCAGACAGACTCCCGCATGCGCCCGACTGGGATCCACCTGGCACGCCCACCAGGGGGTGATGCTCTGCCGATCCGGGGCGTCACTCTGTTGCATCCAGAGCCATTCTAGCGCCTGAGGCAGAGGCCACAGAGCCATTCTCAGTGCCCGGGCCATCTTTGCTCCAATGGAGCCTTGGCTGCGGGAGGGGAAAAGACAGACAGAGAGGAAGGAGAGGGGGAGGGGTGGAGAAGTAGATGGGCGCTTCTCCTGTGTGCCCAGGCCCGGAATCGAACCCGGAACTTCCACACACCAGGCCGACACTCTACCACTGAGCCAACCGGCCAGGGCCAACACATCATTTTAAATGTTTAGTTCATAATATTTATTTGTTTATATATTTTTTCACTTGTTGTAAGGCTTAAATACTTCCCCAAAGTTTAATTTTTTTTTACTTTTTATTATATTTATACAATGATTCCTATCTCCAATGGGTAGTGCCACCTATTACATTCTTTGAAGATTTCTTTACATTAAGTACTTTACTTTTTAAAATTTTTAATTTATTGCATTGACATGGTTTCATGACCCACTCAATATAACACCCTCTGTATCATGCTCTCATGCCCCATGAAAAGTATCCTAAGTACTTTAAACATAGTATGCTTAATAAAAGAAAAATTAAAGACTTTATTCATTTTAGAGGAGAGGAGGGCAGGAAGCATCAATTCCCATTTGAGCCTTGACCAGGCAAGCCCAGGGTTTCAAACCCGTGACCTCAGCGTTCTGCGTCCACGCTTTATCCACTGCACTACCACAGACAGGTCAGGCAATAAAATCTTCTGATATTAAATAATATTGGTTTGGTATTAAAGGTTCCAGAAACTGAAAAACAACATGCCATTGTTTTTATTAATAGTATATACAGATTGCTCTTATTTTAAATTTGGCATATACTGGCATTCTTTTACTATATAGGTTAAATATAACATTAAATAAAACTATTGAAAATACTTTCTAATTTATTAAAGGCTTTAATGGTAAGCATCACACTGAATAAAAACCTTATAATTATTTACATGTTTTAATTAAAATAATTAAATACAATATTTTTTCCCAACAAAATTTAAAAAAGGAAATCTTTAATGTTAGAGAATTATCTGGTTGCTAGATCTAAGTAGTAAGGACATTGATTTAAACTAGGATTTTTTAAACTTATAGATCTATAAGTATTTATGACATATTAGTTAAAACCTATATACTAATAATGAAAACATCAATCATTTTACTCTTTTGTTTAAAAATTGCAATATGTACATATCAAAAATATAGAATTAAGAAATAAAAGATCCTACATTCTAAGAAGCAGGTTAAGAATGAATTATGAATCCTAATGTTTGAAAACTTCATGTAAATATAAAGTTTTCTATAAATGCAGTAGTTATTTTAATAATACATTTATGAGATTGAAATAAGCCATTTATTGAAATTGATTTGATGTGAAGAAATAATAAAGTTATCAAATTGTGCGTGCATGCGTGTGTGTGTGTGTGTGTGTGTGTGTGTGTGTGTGTATAAATCTGTACTGGAGAGACTTTACCTGATCCATTTATAGCAGGGGTCTCAAACTCGCGGCCCACCGAACAATTTTGTGCGGCCCGCAGACTAATCCACAAAGTTCAAAATATTTTGGATAAAATTAAGTAAGCCTAGGGGCCTACTTGTATTTTTCATTTCTCTAGCATCCTAGCTAGATATTAGCTTAGTTAACAGCAGTTGTGATGCGAACTACAGTTTCTGGTCGTTTTGTGACACTGAGTAAACTGCATGTACGATTGTGCTTGTTGTACTGATTTTTTTTTGTTTTCAACTGCAGTGAGAAAAGTGTTGCATAACAGTTGCCTTTTGTAGACCTAGTGCAGCCCGCTGAACGGCTGTGATCTTGCTCTGCGGCCCACATGCTGAGTTGAGTTTGAGACCCCTGATTTATAGTATTTGGTATTTTCAACGAGCAGAAAAGAAAGAACTGCCTTTTCAATGTGTATTCTAAAAGAACATTTTCTGTCTTGCTTTTGTGTAGGCATTAAAAGTGTTAATAAATTGACAAAATCAACATACAGCTAAAATCATTGATTAACTCAGAAAATTTAAAAAGATGAGATTTCGTATATATTACTTTTATTTAATTGTATCAAGGAATCAGTCTCTGTGTAGTCAGGAATCAGTATGTAAATGATATGCAAAGATGATAATTCTAATAAATTAGAAAGCAATAGAATAATCCAAGTAAATGTTAATGTAGTTTTACATGTGATACCATATACATATATATACATAGGTAAACATGTATTTATATATAGAAGACATATTTATTGATGTGAGTTCATATATACACCTACTTTAATAATAATGATACTTTTGAAAATAAAATTAAAAACTAGTATGTAATACTAGTAATAAATGTAATAATACTTGAAAATAATAATTCAGCAACTATTTCATGTTAACTGTTCACTCATTTCCTACCAAAACATGTTATATCTAAATGCATAATATAAATAAGGAAACAAAAGGACAAAATATTGCTTCTTAATGTAGTAATACATGAAAAGTAGCTTGGTGGTGTGATTCATTTTATTTATATGATTGAAAAAGAAATGTATTTCTAGTAAAGATATTTTCAAAATAACTGTAAAAACATATATCAACTTTAATAGCCAAATCTATATTTTTAAACTGTGATGATAGTTATGAATAGAGACATTACTGATGTTATCAACCATAAAAATAAACCCTCTGAAAATAATTGTGTATTTTTAAGGTTATTGTCAGCATAATAGTTAATACTTGAAATAAAATAAAATAAATGTATGATATACCTTTCTTAATTTTATATATGATCATATATACTTTAAATAAATGTTATCAAATAATATCATATCTATGCATAATTTTATAATATACATTTATTTAAAATTATTTATTGTTTAAGAAAGGGCAAGATATATAAAATTCTTAATATAAATAACTTGTTGAAAGCAAAAGCCTAAGATCTAGTTCAAAAGCAGCTGCATTTATACAAGGTTATTAAATTTAATGAATAGATATAAAAATATGAAGTGTTACACCAACAATGTACTATATAAAAAATACACTGAGGCCCTGGCCGGTTTGCTCAGTGGTAGAGCGTCGGCCTGGAGTGCAGAAGTCCCGGGTTCCATTCCCGGCCAGGGCACACAGGAGAAGCGCCCATCTGCTTCTCCACCCCTCCCCCTCTCCTTCCTCTCTGTCTTTCTCTTCCCCTCCCGCAGCCAGGCTCCATTGGAGCAAAGATGGCCCGGGCGCTGGGGGTGGCTCCTTGGCCTCTGCCCCAGGTGCTAGAGTGGCTCTGGTCGCAACAGAGCCATGCCCGGAGGGGCAGAGCATCGCCCCCTGGTGGGCGTGCCAGGTGGATCCCGGTCGGGCGCATGTGGGAGTCTGTCTGACTGTCTCTCCCCGTTTCCAGCTTCAGAAAAATACAAAAAAAAAAATACACTGAAAATATCTTATGATGGAATTCTTAAAAATCATGGAAACAAAGATATATTGTAAAGCCCTGGTGGGTTTGCTCAGTGGATACAGTAAGCCTGGCATATGGACTTCCTAGGTTTAATTCTCGGTCAGGGTACATAGGAGAAGTGACCATCTGCTTCTCTTCCACTACCTCTCCTCTTTCTCTCCCTCTTCCCCTCCCACAGCCAATGCTCAATTGGTTTGATCATCAACCCCATGGGCTGAGGATGGCTCCTTGGTCTGAGTGTCAGCCTCACATGCTAAAAATAGCTTGGTTGATTGAAGGATCAGTCCCAAACAGGTGTTGCAGGGTAGATCCTCATCTTGGGGCATATGAGGGAATCTCTCCTACTATGTCTCCTTCTCTCACTTAAAAACAAAAACAAAACAAGACAAAGGAAAACAGAAAAAAAAAGATATATTTTAAAGACATGCATACTATGAAATTTTATCTCACCAAAAATTTTTATGCTAAACAATTTCATTTTCCTTCATACTGTTGTCCTAAATTTTATATACCAACAGACAAAGCCTACTCTATGTTACTGTTGAAAATAGAGGTGAACATGGCACAGTTCAAATCCCAGATCCTCAGTTTCCAGCTTCTCCTTTGGGGAAATCTCTGTATTTCTGAAAGTAATTTTTCTCAGCTCATGTAAAGAGTTTGAATAATAATAGATTCTTTGTGGAGCTTTATACATTTAATTAATATATATATATATATATAAGGTACTTGTTGCATGACAAGCACTAAATTAACTAATTGTACTTATTAACTTTATGTATAAATGCATTTTATTTCAGAAATAAAATGCAACTGTTTATAATTATTCAGAATTCTGAACTAATGAAAGATGCACTTTGTCTCTTAGAAGCTATCTTGTTATAAACAACATGAAAAAATTGAATTATGATAGTAAGTTTTCTAGGGATTTGTCAATCAATAAGATAATTAGTCAATTCAAAATATTACTTCAGTGCAAATTAAAAACAAGCACTGAACTTAATCTGTGCTAGTGACCATGTATCAGTAGAACATCATGAGTTCTACCAGGAGTTTAAATGCTGTCCCAAGAAATTTATGCATACTTTTACAGTTTATAGTAATACATTTGTGAAATAAAATTTGTTTATATTAATAAGATGATAACATTAGTTAGGTAAAACAATAAAATTTAGTTATTTATTTTTTATCTCTTATAAATACATAAAATACACATACAATTAATAGCTGATATAGAGTGCTTAATATATACTAGGTCCTGTTCTAGATTTTTTTACCTAGATCAGCTAATATGCTTTGATCTGCAATTCAGTTTGCTATGTATATTAGTGTGCTTATTTTATAAATGAGAAAATTAAGTAAAAAGAGTTTAAGAGAAGTGTCTTGGCTGTTATAAATAATACTGATATTAACCTGGGGAGTGAGGATATCATTCTGAATAATGTTATTAGTAGTAGTAATGTGATAATTGATATAAAAATTAAGAAATCCTACCATTTGAGACAATATGGATGGACCTTGAAGGCATTATGTGACGTGAGATAAATCAGGCAGAGAAAGACAAATACAGTATGATTCATTTATATATGTATTCTAAAAATAAACAAAAACAAACTAATAGAAAAAAGATATCAGAGTGGAGGTTAGCAAAAGTGGAGGGTGGGGAGTAGTAGGTGGTCAAAAGATACAAACTTCTAGCTGTTAGATAAGTAAGTACTAAGGATATAATACAAAACATAATGATTTAGTTAACACTACTGTATGATATAAAGAAAGTTTAATAGAATTAATAAAAAGAGTTCTCATACAAGGAGATTTTTATTCTTTTTTCTTTTCTTTGATCTATACGAGAAGATAGATGTTGAATTTCTTTTTTCTTTTTATTTTTTTAGCAAGAAAAACAGAGAGTTAGACAGACAGGAAAGGAGAGAAATAAGAAATATCAGCTCCTAGTTGCAACACTGTAGTTGTTCATTGATTTCTTTTCATGCGTGCTTTGACCAGAGGGAGGGGTTGCAGACGCGACAACCTTACTCAAATCAGCAGGTTTGCAGCTAAGCCAGCAACCTTGGAGTCATGTCTACAATCGCAAACTCAAGCCAGAGACCTTGAGGTTTTGAACCAGGTTCCTCAATATTCCAGGTCCACTCTTTGTCCACTGTATCACCACCTGGTCAGGCTTAGCTGAACTTCTTGTGATAATTATTTCACAATATTTGTAAACCAAAAACCATGCTATATGTCTTAAATTTCTAGTGAGGTATGTCATTTATTTCTCAAATAAAACAAATAAAAAACAGAAGGGCCAAAGTTCAAATAACTAGTTACTAACGAAGTTCAAATAACTAGACATAACATTTTGTTTAGTTTTTTTGGTTGTATTTTTTGTTTTTGTTTTTTTTTGTTTTGACAGAGACAGAGAGAGTCAAAGGGAGAGACAGATAGGGACAGACAGACAGAAAGGAGAAACATGACAAGCATCAATTCTTCGTTGCAGCACCTTAGTTGTTCATTGATTGTTTTCTTATATGTATCTTGACCAGGGTGCTACAGCAGACTGAGTGACCCCTTGCTTGAGCCAGTGACCTTGGGTCCTAGCTGATGAGCCTTGCTTAAACCAGATGAGCCCACGCTCAAGCTGGCTAGCTTGGGGTTTCGAACCTGGGTCTTCTGCGTCCCAGTCCGATGCTCTGTCTAGTGTTCCACAACCTGGTCAGGCGACACATACAGTTTTATACCAAGGACTGCATTCTTAGGCATACATGCTATTGCCTTTCACAAAAGCAAAATGCTAAACCCTCAAAGGGGTCATGTAGTAGTTCTCCCCCCAACTTCTCCTCTTCTTATACTTTCTTTTTTTTTTAATTTATTTTTTTCATCCTTCAGGGTACAATTAAAGTCATGTCTTCTGGCTTGGCCTTCAAATATTCTTATTCAATTACATTGTAAGTGAAGAAGCCAACATAGTTATAAAATCAAATAGTGTCATTATTGAATATATTTGAAAAGAAATTTAACAACCCTGCTCTTTATCTAGTAACTATCTATGATAATGTACTTAATTCTCTACATGTTGTATTACGGAGCAAAACCAAAAACTAGGAAAATAGAATGAGGCTTTAATAACAAACATTCCAGCATATGTTTGCAGTGGTCCTGAGAAAATCATTTGCACTTACCATATTTGTATTTATCAACTACTATACTTCAAAGTCATTTTTATTAATATAAAGTTCCATAAAAATATTAAGTATAATTAAATTATGTGTTGTATGTCCTTACCTGTTTAATTAAATTGTATGCAACTTACTGTATTATAAAGTGTCTTTTTTTTTTTTTGTATTTTTCTGAAGCTGGAAACGGGGAGAGACAGTCAGACAGACTCCCACATGCGCCCTACCAGGATCCACCCGGCATGCCCACCAGGGGTGACGCTCTGCCCACCAGGGGGCGATGCTCTGCCCGTCGCTCTGCCGAGACCAGAGCCACTCTAGCGCCTGGGGCAGAGGCCAAGGATCCATCCCCAGCGCCCGGGCCATCTTTGCTCCAATGGAGCCTTGGCTGCGGGAGGGGAAGAGAGAGACAGAGAGGAAGGAGGGGGGGTGGAGAAGCAAATGGGCGCTTCTCCTATGTGCCCTGGCCGGGAATCGAACCCGGGTCCCCCCGCACGCCAGGCCGACACTCTACCGCTGAGCCAACCGGCCAGGGCCTAAACAGTGTCTTTTAATGTCAAAAGTATTGGATTAAAATATTCACTGTGCCATTTGTAATTGTGTGACCTTGGAAGAATTTCAGCCTCTCTGAGCTTCAATTTCCTAAGGTGTAAAAATTCAGATAATAGACATTAAATGTATGAAATTATTGAACATTATGTATAGGAAAGTGATTTGTAAACTTTAAAGTATGCAAAGTTTGTTAACATATTATTATTATTATTATTATCATTATTATTACATCCAAGAGCCCATGTTGGGGAGTGTCTAACCAGTGAAAGTAATCTCATAATAAGTGATATATTTATAAAGTAACCTTGAATATCAAGTTATAGAACTCTATATTTGAGTATATTGCACAGCATTCTACACTCTAAACAGTATGATGTGTCTTTCAAATATAATCATAAAAATAAGGGGAATATGAGACAGAGTGTAGTATTAATAACTAATATGTGCAAAATACCTTTTAAGAGATTTAATTCATTTTTTTTTTTAAAATGATCCTTGGATCCTTGGCCTTGGCAGGTTGGCTCAGGTATTGAGCATTGGCCTGGCTTGCGGATGTCCCGGTTCAATCCTTGATCAAGACAAACAGGAGAAGCAACTGTCTGCTTCGCTTCCACTCCCTCCCCCTTTTCTCTCTCTTCCTCTCTTGCAGCCAGTGGCTCAGTTGGTCAGAGCTTCAGCCTCAGGCACTGAGTATAACTTGGCTGATTCAACCATACTCAGTGCCTGAGGCTGACGCCCAGTTGGTGTGCATGTGAGAATCTCTCTCTCTCTCTCTCTCTCTCTCTCCCTTCCTTTCACTTAAAAAAAGAAAGTTATCCTCTTCAAATTATAGTCCCAAATTTTTTTTGTTTCTTTCAGTTTGAAAGTAGTTTGTAGGGAGAGTTGTAAGATATACACTGTACCCCACCCAAATGTTGTCAAACAGAAAATAGATACTTCTGGATAAGAATTAGTAAATGTATGAAATCAACAGAAAAGTTATCATAAAATCAAAATATTATATTTGTATATACAATCAGTTTCTAACTTTAAAATATCTTATATAGTATGTTCTTATTATACTGTTCACTGCAAATATACACAATAAATGTCAACCCTCAGCTTAAATATAAATGATCTGTAAAATTGTTTGGAAAGCTTTAAATAGACAACACATTTTCCATTTAATGTTTCCCTTTTCATTATCTAAGGTACGTAAAATAGCAGTATCTTCTTCACCTAGAAACCAATTATAAGGGAGTCATGGTTGTAATGATCTCTTCCACATTTCATATCTAAACTTTGGAGGAGAAGAGTCAACTAGAGCCTTCACATTGCTCTACAAAATACTAAGTTTCACAGTTCTATGAGTGTTATGCCATAGAAAACTAATAAAAAAAAAACCTTCAAAAGCAGTATATAATGCCATCCAATATAGCAAATATTTGTTTTACAAAATATTGTTATAATATATATTATTTATAAAATACTTTAAAAAATTGTATTTTTACCCAAAAATTATGTTCAAATTTTTTTTCAGAAAATCAACTTCACGCAATCCTCCAGATATTACCTTAGAAGTTAAAAATGTTTACATTCATTTGAGAGAATATATGCACTCTTATTTTTATTTCAGTATTATTTATAAGAGCCAAGATTTCGAAGCAACTCAAGTGCCCATCAGTAGATGGGTGGATAACATGCTGGGGGACATTTACACAAAGGAATACTACCTGGCTTTAAAAAAAAGAAGAAAATCGTATGGTTTGCAACAGCATGAATGGACTTAGAGGGTCCATTTTCAGGGACATAAGTCGGTAAGAGAAAGACAAACATCATGTGATTTTAATTATATGTAATAATACAAAATACTAAACAATAAAAACTAACAATTTAGAAATAAACTCATAATTAGAGAGAACAGACTGCTGTCGGAAGGGGAAGGATTTTAGGGAGTTGGGTGTAAAAAAAGGTGAAGGGATGAAGCAGTACAACTTGCAAGAAAGCAGCATGGGGAATACAGGCAATGATATCAAGATGAAAAGGAGAAGGACAGTATGAAGAAAGGCGTAGTAGCAAAACATCGTCAAGGTCACAAAAGGTGATTTGGGGAAATTCAATGATGATGATACATATACAGATGTAAGAGTGAAAAGAAATCCGACTTAGGGAAAGGCTATATTTAAGAGTTAGATTTTGCCTGACCAGGCAGTGGTGCAGTGGATAGACCGTTGGACTGGGATGCGAAGGACCCAGGTTCCAGAATCCGAGGTCGCCAGCTTGAGTGTGGGCTTATCTGGTTTGAGCAAAGCTCACCAGCTTGAACCAAAGGTCCCTGGCTCCAGTAAGGGGTTACTTGGTTTTCTGTAGCCCCACGGTCAAGGCACATATGAGAAAGCAATCAAAGAACAACTAAGGTGTTGCAATGAGAAACTGATAATTGATGCTTCTCATCTCTCTCCGTTCCTGTCTGTCTGTCCTTATCTATCCCTCTCTCTGATTCTCTGTCTCTGTAAAAAAAAAAAAAAAAAAAAAAAGAAAGAGTTAGATTTTATTATGAAGACAATAGAAATACCTGGAAATGGAAATTAATTTTGAACCATCATCCTTCTTCTTATGTTCAATAAGCATTGAATAAAAGATTAAATTAATAAATTTTATTTTCAGTGCTCTCCTATAACTACAAATTCTGCTTCTTTAGGACACCAGTATGTTGTTATTAAATAAGACTTATGTTTGGCCCTGGCCGGTTGGCTCAGTGATAGAGCGTCGGCCTAGCGTGCAGAGGTCCCAGGTTCGATTCCCGGCCAGGGCACACAGGAGAGGCGCCCATCTGCTTCTCTACCCCTCCCCCTCTCCTTCCTCTCTGTCTCTCTCTTCCCCTCCCGCAGCCAAGGCTCCATTGGAGCAAAGATGGCCCGGGCGCTGGGGATGGCTCTGTGGCCTCTGCCTCAGGCGCTAGAGTGGTTCTGGTCGCAACATAGTGATGCCCTGGAGGGGCAGAGCGTCGCCCCCTGGTGGGCATGCCGGGTGGATCCCGGTAGGGCACATGCGGGAGTCTGTCTGTCTCT
The DNA here is from genome assembly GCF_036850995.1 of Saccopteryx leptura. NCBI lineage: Eukaryota > Metazoa > Chordata > Mammalia > Chiroptera > Emballonuridae > Saccopteryx > Saccopteryx leptura. The sequence goes on along the minus strand of NC_089504.1, from coordinate 91,870,139 downwards.
CCCCGTTTCCAGCTTCAGAAAAACACCAAAAAAAAAAAAAAAAGACTTATGTTTTGGATGTATTTGCCATAAGCATACATATACTGGATATATGAGAAGTCTAATTGTTATTACTAACTTGACTTGCTTAGTATAACTAACTTTATAAAGATAATGAAGGCACAAAAGGAGACATTTAATGGGCTGTTTGGATTAGTTTTCTTGGTAACAGAGTTGTGAGAAGTAGAAATTTTGTTACCTCCATGTACATATTATAATATTAATCCTTGAAGAACTAAGTAGGATGCTGTTTTTGCTATGTAAATTATAGGTAATTTTTCATTATATTTACTTATTTTGGAATTTTCCCTGACTTGTAGATTTTATTATCACTTGCAGTACAACATAAGTATCTGGATAACCTTCCTGAGGTTTCTATAATAAGATTAGTAAAAAATATTAACAGTTGTTTACAATTGGTGTTACACATATTTTTTTTTTTTAGTATGTGTAAGGAGATGCCTTTTATCATTAAAAATAGATAATAGATTTTCTGTCATTGAGTCACTTTACAGGGGATTTAATTAGTTATGTTAATTCCATTATCATACCATAGTTACAATGTAAGGAGTACTGCTTTTGTTAACTGCCTATCTTTTACTTTAGTCAATAAGGTGATTAAGGTGATTGATTGTATGAACACTTAAGACATTTTGAATGACTGTGTATATAAGTGCATTTCAGAACTTAAAGTAATAAGGTCCATTACTGTATCAAAAAGATTATTTATTACATTTATTCAAAATTATTTCTTTATTCCATCCCTTTAACAAGTTCATTTAACAAGTACAATAAGACTATTGTAGGTATTTTTTGAAAGATAACAAAGATATTTTAACAATATTGTTAACCATTAAGTGATTTCTAAATTTAAAATAAATGGAAGAAAACACATTACTGTGTATCAAAGGATTATACTACATGTTACTTAAAACAGATGTATTTAAAAGAGTTTAAACCATATTTGCCAAATGTATATAAACTGCTCACAAAAATTAGGGAACCAGGGAACGTGCAGATACTCTAGTACTTTCAGCCTTTTGTATACTGCATTTTTACCAATAAAATAAAAGTTAGTTTTGCATCCCATTTTCATAATCAAAAAACTTCCTTTGACTTGTTTGCTTTTCTGATGTTGTTGTTTAATAATAAAAAAAAATCAAATGCTTCTTTTTCTTTTTGATTCATTTTCATTGTGAAATATCCCATAATTTTTGTGAGCAGCATATTATATGCAATATTTTGTATAAGGTCAAAAGATCTAGTTGCTGTTTTATACTTCACCTATTTAATACACCTAGCTGATAAAGGTAATGAAGGTATGGAAGGAAACATTTAGAGTTGTGAGAGGGTGAAAGTTCTGGAATTTTCATGCCCCAATGGTATAAAATATGTTAACAGTGAACAATTAATGTAGCTATTATTAGGTCAATTTCTGCCTTTTCATAATAGTAGCAGATACATATTTAAGCTTTTTGTGTGCCCCAAATCCAAGCAATATAAAGGATTTATGTAGCCTGCAACATTCATTTGGTATATACAAAAATAATATTCTAAATGAAAAAATTAAGGGCCTAAAATGATATAAAATGACAGTATTTTTGTCTGATTTAGTCTAGCAGCATTACAGTATTAAGACAAAAATATCACATGTGGGAGAAAATGGTTATAGGAAACAAAATACTTGTGCAGGGCTGGATAATGGGATTGTGGCCTGTGCAGCCACAGAACCCCGTACTTAAGACACCTCTGCACTTGCTTTAATGCTCAGGAATTATCATCTAAAAATCCTTAATGATAGGGCCCTGGCCGATTGGCTCAGCGGTAGAGCGTCGGCCTAGCGTGCGGAGGACCCGGGTTCGATTCCCAGCCAGGGCACACAGGAGAAGCACCCATTTGCTTCTCCACCCCTCCGCCGTGATTTCCTCTCTGTCTCTCTCTTCCCCTCCCGCAGCCAAGGCTCCATTGGAGCAAAGATGGCCCGGGCGCTGGGGATGGCTCTGTGGCCTCTGCCTCAGGCGCTAGAGTGGCTCTGGTCGCAACATGGCGACGCCCAGGATGGGCAGAGCATCGCCCCCTGGTGGGCGTGCTGGGTGGATCCCGGTCGGGCGCATGCGGGAGTCTGTCTGACTGTCTCTCCCTGTTTCCAGCTTCAGAAAAATGAAAATAAATAAATAAATAAAAAGTAGTTAAAAATCCTTAATGATAGCCTGACCAGGTAGTGACACAGTGGATAGAGCATTGGACTGGGATGCGGAGGACCCAGGTTCAAAACCCTGAGGTCTCTGGTTTGAAGCCCAATGTCGCTGGCTTGTGCCTAAGGTCACTGGCTTGAGCCCAACATCGCTGGCGTGAGCAAGGGGTCATTAGCTCTGCTATAGCCCCCAATCAAGGCACGTATGAGAAAGCAATCAACGAACAACTAAGATGCCACAACGAAGAATTAATGCTTCTAATCTCTCTCTCTTTCTGTCTGTCTGTCCTTAGCTGTCCCTTTCTCTGAATCTCTATCTCTGCCAAAAAAAACCCCTACTAAATGTGTTGCTCACATTTATATTTTATATAGGGTCTCACAAATTATGTTGTTAGTCATGTACATATATTCACAGAGTTATATTTTCTCTTTAACTTCAGGAGTCCTTTAGGGGTGGGGTGGACCTCTATAAGTAGCCTGGGATACCTCTCACTCTATATGTAAATGGTTTTGCTATGATTAATGGATTGTAAATGGGCTAAATATATTATGTTATTTATTTATTTAATTAAGCATGATACCTTCTTGAGTTTCATGCATTATGCAGAGAAGAAAAAAAATATGAAATATATGTATTTATCTTGTTTTAATACTATGTTTAAAATAACTTTGATTTAAATAATCCTTCATATAAACTTGTGTTAGAAATTGTCTGCTTAATGTTTTAAAATATTAATTGAATTATAGATTTATTAATGAACATCTTTAATATCAAACATTCTCTAGGTGAAATTATATGTCTATAATTCATATACCTGGAGAAAACTAGTATGGCTTACTGAGCTACTTAACAGTCAAAATGTTATTAAATTTGGGAAAACTATGGGCTGAAATAGATTCATCATTTCTATGCATTTATAATTTTAAGAAGAGTACAAACCTCCTTTTGTAAATTTGATTTGTTTAATAAAAATAAATATTTGAATTATATATTAAAACTCTTGAGAATTATTTTTGATTTATTGTAGGACCAAAATTAATTTCTTAAATTTGTACATTTTAAATATAATATTTGATGAAAACATATATATAAAATGTACAAAATATTATATATTCCAGTAGCTGTTCACAAAATGAACACACTCAGAGGGAAAAAGAGTATTTCAACTAATGCAGAGGACTAGTCTCCTTCCAATAATCAGAATCCCAAGAAACTGTAACCTTTATCCACACTTGTAATAATATAAATCCATTACCTTGATACTTATATAATTGAAAGTACAAATATTGATCAACTTACGACCTATGCAACTTACGACCGTTCTACTTTAGGACCACAATCACTAGCCATGACTGCTCCATGTCTGACAGCATAAACATTTTCCAGCTGAGCATATGACAGTGTGGACCAGCTTCCGGCAGCACTGCCATCTCTGCGTGCACCATTTCAACTGTTATCCCAGACTCGATACAGCAATTTGTGTTTTGTGTCTTGGATATTTTTCATCAAACCCCCTTAAGATGTCTACCAAGAGAAAATTATCTTTGTAAATATTAAACCAGTTGTACTGGTAATGCAGTGTTTTTCTTAAACCTGACGAATGTAAAAATAAGAAACAAAATGGTGTAGAGATGATACAAATGGCATAAAATGAAAAAAGAAAATTATGATATATAACAATAATGAAAGAAATTTATGATAAAATATGACTTAAAGATTTTTATAACATCATTTCACAGAACTGTACATATAGCTTACTCAACTTACGACCAAATTGCGTTATGACCAGTCTGTCGGAACAAATTGTGGTCATAAGTCGAGCACTAGCTGTATAGTATATATACCTTTTCATGACTGGATTCCATTATCCAATATTATGTTTATGATATTCATCTCCTTGTCAGAAGTGGCAATAATTCACTACATTTTTATTGCTCAATAATATTCCACTGTATGATTATATAATTTGCTTAAATATACTATTTTAAATGGATAATATAGTTCTCACATTTAGTGTTAATATTAATATATTTGTGTACACTTTATTCCCATGTTAATGAACAAATTAAAGATCATTTGAATTGCACTTGAAATAAATAGAATTGCCCTGTGGAAATATTTATCATAACAAACTTATTTGCATATAGGATGGGTGCCTATATAATTGTTTAAAGATCAGAATTGCCATAGTAACATAATAAAACTGTTATCTATATTTGTTTTTAAGATTATATCTAAAATATTTAACTATATAATTAAGATTATATCTAAAATATTTAACTATATAATTATAATTTGTTTTTAAGATTATATCTAAAATATTTAACTATATAATTTAACATTCCACATTCTAAGTTTCTTAATATAGGACTGGACAACATTTATTACTGTTTTATAACACCACCTCTTGGTGCATGTAAATGCATTTTGAAATAAATGTGAGGGAAAATGTTATTCTGATTGACACTTTGCCCCAGTGACACTTTGATTTATTTGAGCATAACTTCTTTCTTGTGTAAATAACATACCATTCTTAGTGTTGGGATGTGGTTTTCTGTACTTTTATAATACTGAGTATATTAACAGTTATTCAGAAAAATCAATATTTCTTTGAGAATATCCAATTAGGTTAATCACTGAAAGTATTTAATAATATGTGAAATTATGTGATTTTTAACCTCACATTTTTTGCTAATTATTTTATAAATAAATAAACAAGCAACACAGCACAGAGAGCAACAATTCCATTCCTTAAATAATTATCATTTCTCAAAGCAAAATTTTATATTTTTAAATTGTATATATAAAAATACATTTAGAGGTCTTAGGTAGAAATAAATTATGGCAAGCTTATCCACAGTTCCCCTGCTTCCCACTTTAATGTGCTTTCTATTGGGATTTTGAATGATTTATTGGGTCAATCATTTATTATTTTATATTTATTAAAAATAATTTATAAGACTGTACTCTGTGACAATCCTCATTCTAAACACTAGAGATACAATAATATCCAAAAGGTTTATTCAGTAATGTAATCAACATTTATTGGAAGTTTAAAATAGTATAGGCTATATCAGTGATGATTTAACCAGAACACTAGAGATTTATAAATAATCAGACATTTCTGATACAGATTTAACGGCAATCAATTATGACATCTAGTTATAAAGTTTATATCACATTTGTATAAGGAGCAGAAATTAGTTGCAAATAACAGAAGTGGGCACAAACCGAAAACTGCAAGGCTGCTTTAGAAAGAACAAGAACAATTTGAAAACTTTTAAGCCTTCAATTTTGATGCTCAGGCTGTCCTGATAGGGTAAAAAAAAAAAAAAATGATACCATACTAACTCTTGGCCGGGATTCAGAGAAAGTTAAGAAAAGAATTGGAGGAGCTGTGGACCCACCTGCTCACCTGTGCCAAAAAGCAGAGCTAGTGCTTAGGTGACAGTGATCTACAGTGATGCCTTTTGCTCTACATGTACACATCATGTGCAAAAAATTGGTCCCAGCTTCCCTTATTCTTCCAAATCATAAGCAAAATATTTATTATACCCTGTACTAATTCAAAACTATGAAATAAAGGGGATTCTGGGCCGTTTGTTAACCAGGGAGACATTTTATTATGAGCTATTATTGCAATGATAAGTCAGATATCACATTAGCTTTCATAGAATTTAATATTACTGGGAACTTTTATCAAAGAATGAAACACTTATATGTCTTCAGGGCAGTACTAGCTCTAAAAGAATGGAACCAACCTAAGTGCCCTTTCTTATAATTAATGTTTTTAATGACAGACTTTCTACATTTTATTTTTTCTCTAAGTCTCAGCTCCTTGAACCCTCTAAATAAATTCTTAAGATCTTATTTTCCTATTTATAATATCGCAGTTTAGTTATTCTGTTGATATTCATCCTTTAATTGGTTTCTACTTGTATAATATACTTTATAAATTGTTTATTGTTCACATCTTCTGAAAAACTCCTCTTTTTAGCCATTGCTATAAATATTGCAAACGAAATTATTATCTCTATACCTGTATAATTTGAGAAGAAAGAAGTGGTAAATATATGTTTCGAGTCAGCCATACAAATCACAAATCTTAAATGTGTTTGTGTTTGTAATTTTATTTCCACTACCAATAAAAGGTTTATTTCCACTTACTAATATTTCAGATAGTTAATTTTTCCATTAGTGTGATTTTCACTAATAAAACAGAAATGGTATACTGGTACAGAATAATTTCCTTAGAAATTTTGTAATGCAGCATTTTGTTGGATTACATTTTAATCTCAATTCACACTATATTTTTTGAAATGGTGTCAGAAATTAATCACGACAAGGTGGAGGAATAGAGCAAAAAAATAAGGAAAAAAAATAAAACTCATGTATACAGAAAACAGTGTGGTGATTGGCAGGAGAAGAGAATGGGGGCATAAATGGTGATGGAAGAAGACATGACTTGGGGGAATGAGCATACAATTCGATGTACAGAGATATGTAGAATTGGGCACCTGAAACCTATATAATGATGTTAACTAGTGTCACCCTAATAAAGTCAATAAAAAATTAGTCATGGCAATCATTTTTTCAGATTACTCTTAAGAAGTACTGCATTGCAAGAAATACAGATGAGTCAAAATAATAACTTTCTATATTTATACATTTCAATTATCTTTGTTCTCCTATAAAGATAAATATTAGTGTGTGTGTTCATTCATCCATACATATATAGACATGTAAATGTCTATATGTCTATATATGTTAATATGCACTTATATATGTCATGCCTTTTGTTAGTAGTATAAGATAGGAGTCCAGTTTCATTCTTTTACATGTAAAATTCCAGTTTTTTCAGCACCAGTTAGACAAGAGGCTTTACTTTCTATATTGAGTAGTCTTGACTTCCTTGTAAATAGTAGCTGGCTTTATTTTTATGAGTATGCTTCTGGAATCTTGATCATGTTCCATTGGTCTATGTATCTGCTTTTGTGCCAGTACCATATTGTTTAAATCAGTGCTCCCCAACCCCTGGGCTGCGGACTGGTACCGGTCTGCAGAGAAAGAATAAATAACTTACATTATTTCCGTTTTATTTATATTTAAATCTGAATGATGTTTTATTTTTAAAAAATGACCAGATTCCCTCTGTTATATCCATCTAAGATTCACTCTTGACACTTGTCTCGGTCACGTGATACATTTATCCGTCCCACCCTAAAGGCTGGTCCGTGAAAATATTTTCTGACATTAAACCAGTCCGTGGCCCAAAAAAGGTTGGGGACCACTGGTTTAAATGACAGTTTCTTTGTAATATAGTTGTGGGACCAACTGAAGCTGATAGTACAAATGGCCAAACCTAGAAAAATTTGAGCAAGAAAATAAATAATATGATGTCAAATAATGATGCAAATTATAAAATGATTATACTTGTGTAGCTAATCCCATCTCTAGAAAGTAGTTTTATATCCTGTCTTCCCTTGAGGGTGTGCTGAATTTAGTGATTTACTTACAAATAATATTAATAGAATATGGAAAGAAAAAACTAGTAACTTTTTCAGTGTAAAATCTAGAAGACATTAACTTAACTACATAATCAAGATAATGCCCTGGCCGATTGGCTCAGCGGTAGAGCTTTGGCCTGGCGTGCGGGGGACCCGGGTTCGATTCCCGCCCAGGGCACATAGGAGAAGCGCCCATTTGCTTCTCCACCCCCCCTCCTTCCTCTCTGTCTCTCTCTTCCCCTCCCGCAGCCAAGGCTCCATTGGAGCAAAGATGGCCTGGGCGCTGGGGATGGCTCCTTGGCCTCTGCCCCAGGCGCTAGAGTGGCTCTGGTCGCAGCAGAGCGACGCCCTGGAGGGGCAGAGCATCGCCCCCTGGTGGGCAGAGCGTCGCCCCTGGTGGGCGTGCTGGGTGGATCCCAGTCGGGCGCATGCGAGAGTCTGTCTGACTGTCTCTCCCCGTTTCCAGCTTCAGAAAAATACAAAAAAAAAAAAAAAGATAACATAGCCAGTGATAAGTTGCATTATTAGCAAGTTCTCTCTTATATGAAAGAAAGAGGGGAAAACTTCATTTTTATCCTATTCTTCCCTAAAACTCATTGTCTTTATCTCAACATGAGGGAAAAAATATGAGAAAATTCAAATATAAGGCACTATATATAAAAAATAACTAATGAGACTAATCCAAACTCTAAAAGTCATTTAAAAATGCATAGAAATTGTCATAAACTAAAAAACACTAATAAGATGACATTACTACTAATTTCAATGTAGCATTAGACCATATAACAAAAAAAAAAAACACAGTATGGTGTACAAAAGATGTGCTGTAGAATTGTGTATCTGAAACCTGTATAATTTTGTTAACCAGCATCACCCCAATAAATTCAATAAAAAAGTAAGTAAAAAAGAACATTCATTTAGAACTGGGTGAAATCTGAGTAAGTTCTGAAATTTAGTTTATAATGTATTATTTCTTAGTGTTGACAGTTAGTTAACCAGGATAATATAAGATGCTAACACAAGAATAACTGGTTGAGGAATATGATGGATCTTTGTATTATCATTGGAAATTTTCTATAAGTCTAAACTTATTCTAAACTAAATGTTATGAAGTGTTGATGGTAATAATGAATCAATTATGTAATAATGATTTAGTGTCTTTAGAATGATGTAATGCTAATATGAAGTTTATTAAAAGAGAACCTTGGTGTGAGATATATATGTGAACTGTGCATGACTCTTGAAATTTTTCTGAAAATCTAACTTTGATGTAAAATATAAAATTTATTTTAAAAAGGAGAAAGTACATGTACTCAAGGATTATTAATAAGGTTAAAACATTTTATTTTTGAAAAAATACTTGTAAATAACCATTCAGTGCATGATTCAATGACCTTCAAAATAAAAATGAATGTTTAATTTAAAATTCTATCAAATCAAGTAAATAAAATTAAATATAGTAATTCAAAATCTAATTATGTAAAGATCATTCTTTAAGTTATTTTCATTATTTAAAATAAAATTAGTGCTTTAAAAATTCAAAAATGTTAAAATATTAAAATAATATATTCCTGACTTGCATGTTAAATTCTTATGTATACTAGAAGTAGACCACTGTTATAATTCTTTTATTCAACAAACAGTACTGAATATTCAGGTTAGAAGTCACCTGATGACCTGACCAGGTGGTGGCGCAATGAGTAAAGGGTTGGACTGGGATGTGGAGGACCCAAGTTCAAAACCCCGAGGTTGCCAGCTTAAGCACAGGCTCATCTGGTTTGAGCAAAAGCTCACCAGCTTGGACCCAAGGTCGCTGGCTTGAGCAAGGGGTTACTTGGTCTGCTATAGCCCCACAGTCAAGGCACATATGAGAAAGCAATCAATAAACAACTAAGGTGTTGCAACAAAAAACTGATGACTGATGCCTCTCATCTCTCTCTGTTCCTGTCTATCCCTCTCTCTGACTCTTCTCTGTCTCTATTAAAAAAAAAAAAAGTCACCTGATGAGGGTCTGGTGATACATTTAAACAAACAAGAAAAAGTCCCTGCTTTCAGGTCACTACATTCTCATATAAGTTACAATTCAAATAAAAACAAAAACAAAAACACTAAGACAAGAAACTAATTGGAAATAACTATCAGTGATTTCTTGGAATTATATAATGTACATTCTCAGTTGTCATTTTTAATTACACTTTCAAGTTTTTATTATTTTAATTAAAATTAGAAGGCAAGGAGAAATAAATAACAGATAAATGTAAAAAATATGTTTTTTTTTTTCTTTTTCAAAAAGTGTCCAAAAGAGTTGTAGAATATAGATTGTATTAATTTATTTTAATTTTACTTAAAAAAATTTTTTCAATTACAGTTTACATTCAATATTATTCTGTATCAGTTTTAGGTGTTCAGTACAATCATGTACATTACAAAATCTCCCCTCTCCAATATTTCAAGTACTCACCTGGCCCCATACATAGTTATAGTATTGATAGTATAATTAATTATATTCTCTATTTTATATCCCTGTGACTATTCTGTAACTATCAATTTGTACTTCTTAATCCCTTTACCTTTTTTACACAGTCCTCTATCCCTCTACCCCCAGCCTGGGAAATATCAGTTAGTTTTGTTGTTATTTATTTGTTTTATTTTTGAAGAAGGTATAGTCATCTATGCATTCGACCTACAGGAATAATAATCACTGATCTTGAATCCATCTTTGAACTTGCTGTATTACTAACAATAAACTAGTGAGTCAGCTGATGATTTATGATTTTAATCTCACTATTTGGATGTGATAATAAAACACAGCATGTAATATAAATATTATCATTTGGGTAATTATATTTTTAAAATTTTCATCATAGAAATATATTGAGATTTTTCTCTGGTTAATTAAACATTAGGTTTTAAAACTAGAAACTCCAGAATTAAAGTACTTGATTCTTGTCTATTTCTTTTGCCCATGAAGCATACAAAACACCCTTATTGTGTTCCCACCCTTAGAACAAGTATACTAATACTATTTTCCTCATATCTAAATAAGAGAATAACTGAGACAATACACATAAACTTCATATATTAATGTTTAACATGCTATAAATTTCCACACAAAGCACTTTTGTGTTTTTACCTTCACTTCAAATTATTAATAATAACAACGCTTTGGTTACTTATTCTTTGTATTAACTGATTGATGGAAAAATTTTCCCTATAAGGAATCAGCTGGAAGGTAATATTAATCTGCTATTGTAAGAAGACTAATTTCTAATATTGAATAGTTCAAGCAGTGTCTGTCAAAAGATACAAGAAGATGTAGTATTTACTTCATTTGTTTTGCATGTCAGAATATTGGATACATAAAAAATGCCAATTGGACTTGTGTGTGTGTGTGTGTGTGTGTGTGTGTGTGTGTGTGTGTATGGTATCTAGCACAAAATCTGCTGGACTTTCTTTATTCTTGATAAGGATGATGGTGACTAATTTTAACCTGACTTATTTGATTTCAGAGAAATGTGTATTTTCTTCCAGAAGATTAGATCAATTTTAGGCAAACTACTGAATTTTCTCTGAGGATGCAGTGCTATTATTATTCTTTATTTTTTGTCTTGGATTTATCATTTCAGAAGTTAACTTTTATTCTCTATATTTATGAATTTTAATTATTTATTGATTTTAGAGAGAAAAGGAGAGGTAGAAAGAGAGAGAGAGAGATAAACATTAATGTGTTGTCCCATCTATCCATGCATTCATTGGTTGATTCTTGTATGTGCTTTGACCAAGGATCAAATTCATAAACTTAGTATATCTGGGTAACAATCTACCAACTAAGCAACGCTGCCCATGCCTCATTTTTACTTTAAATATATAAAATAACATTTCTTTGTGTCATTGTAAATTATAGCTTACATTTAATATCATCTTCAATATTATAGTAACTATGTACCATGCTCTTAAATATCCTATACCCATACTGTACCTCTCTTGCTAAGTTATATTAATCTTGACACCCTGTAAAACGTGTGGTAGAAATAAAACCTATTTTAAATTAGATGTGAATCACCTAATTTATTTACATAAAAATGAGAGGTTGTAAAATCACTCTATTCTTAAAATATTTATATAAACCAGCATTTTTTTTCACAAAGAAGAAAAGTAAGTATTAAAGAGTTTTACTGCCTCATTCTAACTTATCTTCTTGTGATAAATATTTTCTCTGCTAATTTACTATGATTTAAAAACAACAAGAACAAACAAAATGCCATTTACAGGATTACTTATTGAATCTAATTTTCTACTATCAATTGCAATTTAATTTGCAAATTAAAATGGATCCCAAATATTTTAAAGAAAAAACAAGACTGAGACACATCTATGGTAATACACCAAATAACCCTCTCTTCAAAGTATTTTAAAATAAGGCACCTATTATAATTAAAAATTCACAAAGCACTAACATTAATGAGAGAAAAGTATTTGCTATTAACCCCTTTTTTGTTATTCTACATAAGAAGGAAAAAATAACATTTGACTTTTTAGAGGATGCTTTTTTAGCTCATTTGAGAATCAGTAATTTAAAAAAGTGTTTTTTATTGATTTTATTTAAAATTAAAAAGATTCAAGGACATGGTACAAATTAAAGAAGAGACTATATGACTAACAAAAAAACGTTCATTCAAAAGTATGACCATTTAACTCCTATTATGTAGAAGACATTTATTGAGAGGCTGGTAATGCCTTCAACAATGAATGAAATGCTTTGAAAGAATTTGTGATATAATACTCAATGTACACACTTAGAGCAAATCTCTGATAAGGAGCCCTGGCCGGTTGGCTCAGCGGTAGAGCGTCAGCCTAGCGTGCGGAGGACCCGGGTTCGATTCCCGGCCAGGGCACACAGGAGAAGCGCCCATTTGCTTCTCCACCCCTCAGCCGCACTTTCCTCTCTGTCTCTCTCTTCCCCTCCCACAGCCAAGGCTCCACTGGAGCAAAGATGGCCCGGGCGCTGGGGATGGCTCTGTGGCCTCTGCCTCAGGCGCTAGAGTGGCTCTGGTCGCAACATGGCGACGCCCAGGATGGGCAGATTATCGCCCCCTGGTGGGCAGAGCGTAGCCCCTGGTGGGCGTGCTGGGTGGATCCCGGTCGGGCGCAAGCGGGAGTCTGTCTGACTGTCTCTCCCCGTTTCCAGCTTCAGAAAAATGAAAAAAAAAAAAAAAAAGAAAAAAAAAAATCTCTGATAAGGGCAAAGGATTGGTATATCCACCCAAGTATATGCCTAGATAGAACTATGGTCCTGTAAATATTAGTTACTGATCTACAAAACCAAAAATTACCTGTATGTTAAGTTTTGATAAGCTTATTGTTTCTAATCTTACAATGTTCAACTATTATTTTTATTTTTAAAAAATGTTTTAGATTAACTTGGACATAAAATTGAAGCACATTTAATTGTCATGATGGCTCATTCTGCTGATAGTGATTAAATTGACTTTTTTTCAATCACATAAACAAGAGAAAAAATATTTAATTCTAAAATAAAATGAACCTATTTTCAAGCACAATTTTGAGAACTGAACCCTCAGGATCCCCCAAAGATATTGTTAATATTATTTAATATATCCTTAGGGTCATATTTACACAGAGCAAAAGAGGGCTAATTATGCCAAAGAAAAGCTTTTCCCTATTGACTTGACACAATAATAGAGTATCTGAGTTCTTTCTGAAAGTGTCCAGCCTAAGAAGTTTAGTAAGAACCATTTTTGTTAAAAGACTTTAAAAAATTACAGTGCTTTAGATAGGATAAAGAACTTGAAAAAAGTATGTTATATATTTCAATTTAAACTGTGTTTTACCTGATAAAGTAGTATTTCTAATATGTATTTATTTTCTACAAACATTTAACAAAAGCATTGCTGTGTATAGGTAGAAAAAACTGAAGAAATTGTAATAAGACATAAAAACAAGCATATAATTAAAAGTGAACAAAACAACAAAAATGAAAAAAACTCAGTATTTTAAAGAAAAAGTCAAATAAGTTTATATAATAAATTATAAATAAAAAGAATTTGTATTTTTTTAATACATAGCTAATTAATTTTAATATATCCATTTAAATTTATAGCTTTTTATCTTGAAGAAATAGTGTATAGAATTCATTTGTGAGGAGAACTAGATCAAGATCTAGCACCTAAAATTAATATTTATATTAACAAGACAACTTTATGCCTGTTCTCTCATATCCAAAATGAGGATAAGATATTGCTTGTATAAATGTTTATTTGAGAATGATATAAAATATTGAATGCAATGACTATAATGTAATGCAATATAACTTCTTTCATATAAGAACTCAATAAATGATATTATAATGTAAAATTAATACCTTTGTGTAATCAAGTTCTGGTTTATTAGTAAGTGTTATGAAATACATGCTTTTTCAATGAATATAAATGGATTTTTCCATTGATATTACTCTTTTTAACACCTTTTCCATTAAATAGGTATAAATTAAAATATTAATTTTCAGGAAACTATAGACAGGTAATAAATTTAAGATGTGTGTTTTTAAATGTGTATAATTTTTTACTTAGCTAACACTATGTTTTAAAGTTTTTATATTTATATTTACTTGAATCTTTTCTTATTGTTAATTTAATTTGTTAATTTTCTATAATATTTTCTTCCCTTGTAACATACAGTATATATGTCTACATATCATCATTATTACATGTTATCTAAATTATGGTAAACAGCTAAACTTCTGCCTTAAGTATAAGTTAGGTAATAGATGAAAGGTTATGGACCAACTATTAATTTCATACAACAGTAACTTCTCAAAGTGTGTATATATATGAACTAAAGAGGAAAAAAGGAAACCAACATAAAAAAGGCTCTACCTGAAAGCAAGAAAACAGGATGCTATTAATGCTTTTTATTTGTACTCCCTCATTGAATACATTGCCAATAATATATAAATTTTATTTTTAAAATTGCATTTTTATAGCAAACAAGTTGAAATTTATTTTAGACATAGGCTGAGTTTTAATAAAAAGCAGGAGCTTTCCATTTTTTGAAATGATAGGCTTTAAAAAAATTCTTATGTTTATTGCAGCATCATAGAGTGACCAAGCTATGAAAAATACCAGTGTCCTTTGGTAGGTGATTAAATGGAGATATCACACACACACACACACACACACACACACACACACACACACACACACACACAGACTGGAATATTACTAACCCATAAATGAAATACTGCCATTTGCAAACATGAGTGGATCTTGAGAATATCATTCTAAGTAAAATAAGTCAAACAGAAAATGTCAAGAACCATAAGATTTCACTTATATGTGACATATAAAAGTAAAACAACAAATAAACAAACAAGAAAAACAAACCAAAACTCTTAGACACAGACAACAGTATGTTGATTATCAGAAGGGGAGTGGGCAAAGGGTTAATAAAGGATAAATAGGGTCAAATATGTGGTGACAAAGGAGACTTGACTCTAGGTGGTAAGCCCACAATGCAAAATACAGATGATGTATCATAGAATTATACACTTGAAACCTATATAATTTTATTAACCAATGTGACCCCAATAAACTTAATAAAAAATAAAGTATTGGGAAAAGAAAAAATCATCTGATAATTTCAATTGCCTGGGGCTGAGGAAGGTTGTGCATAATATCGTAAGGTGTACAGCTGTTCTAACAACCATAATTTTTTAATTTTTTTATGTAGAAGAATTCAAGGAAAATTATACCCATTATATCACCAATAATGTGTGCTTGCTATCTCACCAAAACCAAAGATGTGAAACCTCAAACCTGAAATTTACACAGTAAATAAATTTATAATGAAAATATAAGCTTTAATAATTCTACTTCTACACTCAAGTTCAATTAAAAAAAACATACTGAGAAACGTTGCATATCGTATTTTAGAAGTTAGAGATAAAATTATGAATATAAAGTATCCTCTGTTCTTAAGAATTTAGTGGAAGTGACAGCTAATCAGATAAATTAATACACATTCTGGACAGGGAGGTACAGAGAAGGGCTGGTCAGTTAAACTAGATCAAGAATATTATCAGAGAAGAGGTAAAGATTAAATGGATTTGAAAGTATGATAAAAGTTAGGGTAGCCAAAAAACAAGTAACTTAAGGATAATATAAATAATTTAATATTAATTTTATAAATTTTAAAAATAACAAACAAAATAGTCATTCTTGTTGTATATATATGCATGCATTGATTTTCATATTATTTGTAAAGTAAATCAGTGTGGTATACTAACATAGAAAAAATGTATTTTCATTTCAATATAGTGTGCTAATTTTAGTTTTCCATAAAGCTATCCATAGCATTTTTCAAAGTTTCTTTGTATGCCAATATAGTTAAAATTGTTGACATTTTCAATTAATTTTATTTGTGTACTATTATAGTTTTGAAATAATATTTTACATTTTTTAAAGAAATTCAGGTACCCATAAGTTCAACAAAAATTCTACCATATGTATAAATACTCAAATCTAATTATTGTATTGGAATGCATAAATATTTTAGTTTAAACATTTAAACAGTTAATAAGTTTTTTACCATGGTGAGCATTTTTCTTGATGATATATAATTATAAGTCAAAAATCATTAAATAATTTGTCTGTAGTTATTTTGATTTTATAACAAAGTTAAATGCTAAAAACTCATAGTTCATTATTTTTAGGTTCGTTTTATTTCATTACAGAATAGACATGTCCAATTAAAAACAGAAACTTTAGTAAAAGATTCTCTCCAAGTTCAATTGTACATATTTAAATTATTTTGGTTCCCTGTTTTCTATTATAGAAATAAATGTTAATGACCTTCTATTTGTTAGCTTTGTTTATAACAATAAATACTCATTAAAAATGTTTCATTTCTGAAGATGTTTTTACAGTTCATCCATCCAAATATTTGAGATTTCAAATTAATTGTGAATAAGTTTCAACCAAAATGAGAGAGCACATATGCATCAAAAGGTACATACTGTTTAAAGAAAGGTGGCTAGATATAAGAAGGAAAAAAGAGACCCAGTTAAATTTTAATTTTACTGTATGACCTATGTAATATTTGGTTTTTATATTCTTAACTAATATTTATTAGATTTTATCTAAAATTCAATTTAATTGCACATCCTATATTTATCTGGCAACTAAACCGCAGGATACTGATTTACACTGTAATTGTTTAAAAGTTCAGACACTTTTCAAATCTCTTTAATGATAGAAGAGAGATAGTACATACTGCTATGATGATTGGTTTCTTAAAATATAGCTAATAACAGTTTCATCACAGAAATTTTGAACTTCCATTTTTCTAAATCAAGAGTCAGAAAATCTGGCCTGCCACCTGACTTAGAGAAGCCAAGAAGCTAAGATTAAGGTTTGCATATTTAAAGAGTTGAAGAGCCCTGGCCGGTTGGCTCAGTGGTAGAGCATTGGTCCAGCTCTTCCACTTCCAGTGGAAGTCTCAGGTTGATTCCTGCCCAGGGTACACAAGAGAAACACCCATCTGCTTCTCCACCTTTCCCCCTCTCCTTCCTCTCTATCTCTCTCTTCCCCTCACACAGCCAAGGCTCCATTGGAGCAAAGTTGGCCCAGGTGCTGGAGATGGCTCCATAGCCTCTGCCTCAGGTTCTAGAATGGCTCCAGCAGCAATGGAGCAACACCCTAGATGGGCAGAGCATTGCCCCCTGATGGGCATGCCAGGTGGTTCCCAGGTCGGCGCATGCAGAAGTCTGTCTGACTGCCTCCCCACTTCTAACTTCGGAAAAATACAAAAAAAAAGTTGAGGAAATGAAAGAGTAATATTTGTGACACATTTACATTGATATAAAGTTCAAATTTCTATGTAAAAATTTATATCCATGTTCTTTCTTTTATGAATTATTGTTGACTGGATTCATCGCACAAGAGAGCTTCATGTTGGTAGTTTTTACAGAGACAAAATGCTCTTAAAGCTCTATACAAAATGTCAGTCAACTTTGTCTAAAGTGTGTGAATGTTTGAATTTTGATAACTTTATTTTCTATTAAATGTAATAAAATATTACATCTTGCTTTTAATCAATCATATTTTATAATTATGCTCTTTAATTATCACAACATGGTTCTCTATCAAATATATATATATATAATATATCACTACAAATGAATTACTTTCTTTTCAAATTAAAATTTTACCTAAATTTGAAATATCCACTAAAATAATTTCAGACATATATTTGACTAAAGAAAAAAATGTTACAAACCTTTTTACATCCACCATTTAAATTAATTTTGGGAGGAGTCTATAATTTTAATGATATAAAAGTAGTCATTAAATTCTTTGTGAAGTTATGCATTTAATGAAACTAAACCTTAAAGTTGGGCTGAACTTCTTAAAAAATGAATAATTAATCATAACATAAAATGAGTTTAAAAATGTAAAAATATTAGTTTGAAGTCTTTGTAAGATTATAAATTATAAATAATTGGATGTATATGTATTTATCATGGCTACAGATATTTTTTCCAGTAGAAACAAATCCATATAAGATGAGACCTCATGCAATAAGATAATTGAGTAGGATGACCATGCCTAACTCAAAAATTGCAAGTATCTCAAATTAAACTAAAAACTGCTTTTTTGTCATAGATTAAAAATAATTCAAGGGGTCATGATCAGGCAGTGGCACATTAGATAGAGCATCAAACTGGCATGCAGTGGATCCAGGTTCAAAACCACAAGGTTGCTGGTTTGAGCATGGGCTCATCCGCCTTGAACTCGGGCTTGCCAGATTAAGCATGGTGTGGCTGGCTTCAAGCGTGGGATCATAGACATGACCCCATGGTCACTGGATTGAACCCAAAGGTCACTAGCTTGAAGTCCAAGGTCGCTGACTTGAGCAAGGGGTCTCTCAGTCTGCTGGAGCCCCCTAGTCAAGGCACATATGAGAAAGCAATTAATGAACAACTAAGGTGCCGCAACATAGAATTGATGCTTCTCATCTCTCTCCCTTCCTGCCTGTCTGTCCCTATCTGTCCCTCTCTCTAACTCTCTCTCTCCTCATTTCTGTACTTCTCATGAAAAAAAAAAATAAAGGGGAAATTGAGCAAAGGAGAAAAGAAGAATGCATTCTGCATGGTTTGACAGGAAATACACCACCCTATCGTCTGTCGATTTTAGGAATAAGCTCACTAAAGGGCACATTTCTTATTTTAGTGCTAGCTTAAGCTTGGGGACACGTACATTTCAAGGACCTGTAAGCATAAGAGAAACCTGAATAGAGTTTGGTCAAGACAAAATAGAAGATAAGAAGCGGAAAATTGTTAACACCTAAATAATATTAAAATTTTCTAATCACTTCTAGAATAAAAGCTAATAATTCATGAACAGATTTGTGATTTATACTTTTCATCATGACAAGATACATTGAACAATAGTTGATAAATTTTGAATCAAATTTTGCAAAGTGTGTATAGGAATAATGCTACTACATTCCTAAGTAACAGAATGGCTTCCTTTTGCTCCTTTTCTAAGTAGTATGCTTGTGTACCAATAAAAATAATATCAATTTATAGTGGTATTAATACCATACATTTCCATAAAGAATCTTTACTATCTGTGTAGAAAAAAATATGAAAAAATTAATGGGTCTATTTTTGTTGATAACAATTATTTCTAATTTCAATAAAACAGATTTTTCCAAATCCTGAGAATAATCTAGGCCATTTATTTAGACTTTGAATGTTCCACCAGAAGTTTTCAAATATACACAGGTTACTACATTAGTCAGGACAATTCCAAATTCACAAAAAAAATTGTTCTCATTTTATTGATTAGCTTAAATATACTCTTCAGTTTGTCCAATCAGATCAATAAATAAAACTTGAAAAATTGAACATGGAAAATGTAAGCATTAAATTTAAAATAAAAAAATTTCTGTTTCCATTACTAAGTTCATTCATGTTACTTTCAAAATCAGAAAAGCACTATTAAAAATTAACCTAGCAGCCCTGGTTGGCTGGCTCAGTGATAGAGTGTCGGCCTGGCGTGTGGAAGCACTGGGTTTGATTCCTGGACAGGGCACACAGGAGAAGCACCGATCTGCTTCTCCAACCTTGCCTCTCTCCTTTCTCTGTCTCTCTCTTCCCTTCCCACAGCCAAGGCTCCACTGGAGCCAAGTTGTGCCAGGTCCTGAGGACAGCTCCATGGCCTCAGCCTTAGACCTTAGAATGGCTCAGGTTGTAAAGGAGCAGCACCCCTATGGGCAGAGCATCACCCCCTGGTGGGCTTGCAGGGTGGTCCTAGTTGGGTGCATGCAAGAGTCTGTCTTACTGCCTCCCCTCTTTTTACTTCAGAATAATTTAATAAAAAATCAACCTAATATTAATATTTTTTACCCATATACTAGAATACCAAGAATTCTTTTTTTCATTTATTTTTGTCAGCTCAGTTTCAGCTTACAGAAAGCAACTAAATGTCTCAGAAAAGTAACATGCAGTGCAGTGTACAGATGGTGTGTTTTGGAACAGTGCACCTGAAACCTATGTAAATTTATTGACCAATTTCATCCTAATAAATTCAATAAAAAAAAACTTGGCTGCTACACTGGATAACATCTTACCTTTATGTAGTATTCCTGTTGGTTCAAAAAATAAATTAACCTGTAAACTAAAAATTAAAAAATATGATACTTAAAGTTTTAGTTATCTCTTAGCAGGAGCAGTCCTGATTATCAGCAAACTTGGAAATTATTAGTCATTTTAAAATATAGGGATCTACAGTTGACAGTTGATGTTTTTATTGTTTGTCTATCATTTTCTGCTAAGAGCAGTCAAACTCTACGTGTGTTTCATGACATTTGTGATTACACAACTCCATCTACCTTTACACACAATATAAAAGGAGCCTGTAGCACCTGTGCATCCACTGATCTCTCATTTCTCAAAAAAGGAAGTCCATTAGCAGATGGAGAAAAGCAAGCTAACACAGAGAGCAATGCAAAGTAGAGAGGCCAAGGTTGAGAAACACTGGTTAGTGACAAAGTCTACCTCTCTTCTCTATTGTTATACAATTATTTATTTTTTCTTAAACTATTTATTGCTGAATTTTTATAACTTTTCATTACTGCTAAATATAATTAATTTCAATGCTAGATAAATAGAAAGTCAAGTTTTTCCTGTATTTAAATGATAAGAGATACAGTAAATAATATACATAATAATATTATATACTGAATTCATGCTTCCAAAGTTTTGGAAACAAGGAATTTCTAGGGGGAAATGCCAGTGAAATACTTTATAACATAAGCACTGGGTTCCATTTTTTCTAGATACACATGACTATGGCACAAAATTATTGGTGGAGTGACAGGAGAATTAGAGCAAAAGTTGTGTGTGTGTTGGGGAATTTTTTAGTTAATCAGTGTGTGTGTCACTGATTTTTTTAGTTAATTTTAGAGAGAGAAAAACAAGAAAGAGAGAAAAGAGACAGAGAGAGAGAGAGAGAGAGAGAGAGAGAGAGAGAGACATCAACCTGCCACTCCACTTATCCGTGCAGTCACTGGTGAGTTCTTATTTGTGCCCTGGCCAGGGATCCTTGGCATCTTCAGATGATGTGCCAGCCAACCGAGATACCTGGCCAGGGCAGGAGGGCATGGATTGGAATTTTGCAACAATAGTTGCAACAATAATACAGGGTGTGGCAAAAGTAGGTTTGCATTTGTTCATATGAAAAATATTTATAAATAATAATACAAGAATAACCTGTTTTGTGTACTCATAGTTGTAAACTTACTTTGGCCTCACCTGTATACATAAATTCTTATTAGCATTATCGTTTTTACACAGAAGAGAATGACCAAAGACTAGAAATCAGCTACACCAGACACTGAAGGTCTCAGGCTGTAGGTGCATTTGAATGAACAAATGTTTCCAGGTCACTAAAGCAGAGGAATTGAGAGTGTAAGGGTTTTAAATTCATCATTGCTCCAAATGAAACAAATGTCACTTCTGTTCATTGACCATTGACCAGAAATAATCACAAGGCTCTACCAAATTTCAGTGGACTGAGAATATATGAAAGAACACCTAGATTTTCAGGGAGCACTATTATATATATCTGAAATCCAAGCAAATGTTTTCAAGTCATAAAGTCTTTTTTGTACAATTTAGGGTTCAAGTGATATTCTAGTCCTAAACAAAGTAAATATTATGACAGATAATTTTGCTTTTAAGTATTTCATAGACATTATGCAATTATGTAGTTAACATAATACATTTAATTATATAATTAGCACATTTCATAATATAATTAATATCATATTATAATTGTCAAATTAGCTTATCAGTGACAGTTACTAGCATGTCAAAATATGTCTTATGAATGTTTCCTTTTTGCTAAAGTATAAAGTATTTTCAAATTTTTTCATGGGAACATAAAGTCACTTCTCCATCATTCTCATAAATGCCATGTAAGAAGATTATCACTTCTTTTGAAATATGAAAGAGGAAATTAAAGATGTTGATTATGTCAAGAACATGAGTAGTTGGAGGTTATTTGCAGTAAATGTATGCAATAATTATTGATTATTAAATATAGATGCCATGTTAAGGTATTATATTTTATATATTTATACTATCATTTATAGATAGTTATATTACTTGCTCTTTAAATATTAATTATCTATGACATTTTTTAATAAGTAGAAAAACAGATCAATGGTTCCTGGCATTACAGTATTAAAAATTAGAGGATGAAATATAGGGCAATTTTATCTCACAATATTACATCATACTTAATAAACAAAACAAATTTCTTTCATATAAAATTACATTGCAAGATGACAATATAAAACAAATATTAAATTATTAGTTTGGTTAAATTATTATTTTACCTCTCTTTTTGTTTATTTTATTTAATTTTGTAGAAAATAACCAAGTTACAAGTGAATTATAATCAGCTAGAAAAAAGTAAATTCATTAGCTATTTAATTAATTTAAATTTTTCTTGTTCTTCTGTCTCTGCAAAATGGATGATATAAAATGAGTTGCTATCTCTGTGGTAATATACAATAATTAAATTAAAAAATCAAGATTTATTCTTGAAAGAACTTAAATATGTAAGAATTAGAGATAACTGAAAATTTTTTAGATTTAAAATTAAGACTTATATTGTTGATAGGCTTTGTAAAAGATTTTCTAAGTTGTCATAAGTATTTTAATAGAGCAGAAGACACAGAGAATAACTGGCAAGTACTGCTATAAATCATTTAATGGACACATTTAGATAATGTGGCAGAAATGAACAGTACTGCTCTTATTCTTGGATAGTGGTGCTCACAAAAATATAATGCTTTTTACTGAATTTTATAAATATTGCACGAAACCTTTACTTTTATTTCTACCTTTTCAAGTGGAACAAAATTTTTGCTAAACAGCTTCAAATTCAATTTGTTAATTTTACCGTGCCATTGTTATTTACTGGAATGGTCTACAGAAAAGAAAATTAATTGCATTCATCGAGGGAAAAAGCACAACTGGTATTCAAAATGATTAAGTATGCAGATATATACAATAATTTTATATATTGAAAATCATATAGTTGATTATATTTTAATACCTGGATATTATTTTTGAATGAAGTATTAACAAAAACCAAAGAATGATATAAATGCATAAAAGTCTGAAGAAATACAGATGTATACAAAACTGGTTACCTTGCCTGACCTGTGGTGGTGCAGTGGATAAAGCGTCGACCTGGAAATACTGAGGTCACCGGTTTGAAACCCTGGGCTTGCCTGGTCAAGGCACATATGGGAGTTGATGCTTCCACCTCCTCCCCCCTTCTCACTCTCTGTCTCTCCTCTCTCTCTCTCTATCTCTCTCTCTGTCTCTCCCTCTCCTCTATAAAAAAAATGAATAAATAAAAATTTTTTTTTTTAAAAATTGGTTACCAGTTATATCATATTTTCAGCTATATAAACAAAAATTTATTATTAGTATGTTGAAATGACTAATATTTATAATAATGTAATTCAATATGACTTTAGGAAAGTAATGTTATCTCTAGAATAAATTAGCAGCATATTCTAGGCCAGCAAAAACAAACAGTTTTTATTAAACCAAATATGTACTTTTCACTATACTATTAAAATAAATATTTTTAAATAACCTGAAAGGATTATTTTGTCTAAAAGTTCTTTATTTTTTCTTTTTCCTTTTCCTTTCCTTCTCCCTTTCTTCCTCCCTTCCTTTTCCTTCCACCCTTCTTCCCTTCCTTCCTTCTTTCTTTCCTTCCTTCCTTCCTTCCTTCCTTCCTTCCTTCCTTCCTTCCTTCCTTCCTTCCTTCCTTCCTTCCTCCCTTCCTTCCTTCCTGTGGACAAGTCCTGCCAGGGGTGAGGACAACAGAGATGCAAAGACCCGACTCCAGGAACCAGGTTCAGTGACACAGATCCACTTTATTCAGGAAATAAACTAGCTTATATACATGGGTTTAGCCAATAGGGTGTTTCAGCGTGTCCTTCACAGCCAATGGCTGAAAAGATCAGGGAGCTGAGTGGTTAACACTAAGTCACTTCCTTAAAGCGGGTGAGCTCCCTTCGTGGGTGTGCCCAGGAGGGTTCTGGGAGCTGGAGTATTCTCACAGCATTGCATCAGCCACAGCTGCTAGGAATGCGCTCTGTGCTCCACCCACACCTTTCTTCCTTCCTTCCTTCTTTCCTTCCTTCTTTTTTTTCTTTCTTCCTCCCTTTTTTATGTGGTCATTAGTTTACTATTTCAAAATATATTAGGCGTTCATTATGTACCAAGTACTGTGTTAGCATTTAAGAAAACATAAATGAAAATATTAAAATTTGTAGGAATTTACAAGGTAGTTGAATGTATGAGTTATCCTGTAATTCAATTTGATTAATTATCCAAAACAAAAACATCCACGAGACATACAAATCAAATAACATTATCAGCCAAAACCCAGAAGATCTTTTCTAATCCTGATACACCTTTCAGTAGTTTACAGCTTAAATCTACTGGGATTCATGCTACTATTTGAATTCACTTTAATATGTTTATTTTTGTGTGTGCATATATGTTTCTAATTCTGTTTATTATATATCTAGTCATAAAATAACTGGTTCATAAGTATACTTGTGTTCAATTTTTACTGACACTGTCAAATAATAGTACCAAGAGATGCATTAATTTACATCCCTTGTAGCAGTGTATTAACTATTCAGTTCAATACTTTCTATACCTACTGTCTGCTATTTAGACAATGTCAGATATGTTAAATGCTACAGTATGCAATATATTGAGTGGAGTTTTATTTATATAGCATTCACTGTTGATATTTATCCTGAGTGTGTCAGTAGTACTTTTTTATATATTCTTATATATAAATATATGTGCTATTCATTTTATAGATATACTATGATATGGTTATCCATTCACCTGTTGGTGCAGATTTGGGCTGTTTACAAATTTGGGCAATTATAAATTAAGCTGCTACAACTATTCATATACAGAGTTGTACACATATATTTTTATATATTTTTCTTTTCCTGGGTAAATATCTATGAGTTAAGTATCTGATTCTTTGAAAATGTGATAGTTAAGAGTTTGATGTTTTTATTTTATTTTTTTTTAGATTGTATTTATTGATTTTAGAGAAAAGAAAGAGAGAAAGAGAAAAGTAGAGAGAGGGAGGAATGGGAAGCACTATCTCACCATTGCTTCTTATGTGCTTTGACCGGGCAAGCCAGGGGTCTCAAATCAGCAACCTCAGCATTCTGGGCCATTGCTTTATTCACTGTGCCACCGCAGGTCAGATTAAGTTTCTGATTCTTAAAGCAAGTACATGATTCACTTCATAAAAACCTACCAAACAGTTTTCTAAAGAAGCTACATTATTTTTCATTATCAATCAGCAATAACTGAAAGTTCAGTTCTTTGTATTTAGCCAAAATATTGCATTCCTAGTGATTTTAACATTGTGTATTATAATCAATGTATAGTAGTATCTAGTTGTTTTAATTAAATTTTTAAATGAATAATGACATTAAACAACTTCTCGTATTTTTTGCACTTGTATTATTCCTTAGTGAAGTGTCTCTTTAGATCTATTGTCCAATTATTTTAGTTTTTATTTGATGTTCTATTTTGAGTTATTTAAATATTTAGTGATAAGTCCTTTGTGAGATATGTGATTAACAAATATTCTATTCAATCAACTTGTTTATTTTTTTTATTCTCTTAACAATGAGTTTCACAAAGCAAAAATTTTAAATTTTGCTGTGCCTAACTCATAAAACCTAAGGTTACATATATTTTCTTCCATGTGTTCTTCCATATGTTTTATAATCTTACACTTTACATTGTGGTTTATAATCAATTTTGAGTTTACTTTTGTGTGAAGTGTGAAATAAGTATCATTGTTCATTATTTTGGCATATGAAAATCCAATTGTTCCAGTACTGTTTGTTGAAAAGACATTTTTTTTCAGACTTTTCATTTTTATAAAAAATCAATTGAGGAGATGGGAAGATGGCAATGGAGTAGGCAGACGCATAGACACCCAGCTCTCACCACCAAACTGGAATACAAATCAATTTAGGAAAAATCAGCATGAAAAACCAACTCTGGACTAAAAGAACAGCTCTCAAAAACCAAGGAGCAAAGAAGAAGCCACAAAAAACCTGGTAGGGAGCGCCTGAATCTCCTCTGCTTACAGGAACAGAGGGGAGGGGGAGGCTGAGAGCCCAGAGGGGATATCACCCAAGGGAAAAGAGCAGAAAATACTGATCACAGCCACTTACCTGGCGACCAGGGAGCCAGGTGTGTTGAAAAGACCAGCTTATCTCCCAAGTGGAAAGGACAGGGAGAGGGACAGACTGTGAGGGGCTAAGGAATGCAGGAAACAAACTGAAAAAGCTGACTCATCCATGCTGGAGGCAGCCATAGCTGGGGGAGGGACTGAACCTCTCACAAAACAGTACTGAATTGCTTCCAGACCAGAGATCTCTAGACATCTCTCCAGCTCCAATCAGTGCAAAAAGACAGAGCTGAAAACAAGAAGTGGGGAGGAGGGGCAGTAACTCAGGTCTCCATGGAGATCTGAGATACACCTCCCCCTACTGAAGCTGAGAAAACACCCTGTCCCCAGAGAGATTAGTTGGCTGAAGAGGCCTTCAGAGTCTCAGGTTACACCCATCGCATTCCTGGATACATTTTCAAGGAGGCCCCCTGCTGAGATCAATAAACAAGACTATAACCTGTTAAGAAAACAAACAAATCAAGACTTCGAGGCTGCCCAAATCCGAAAGTGGATTACAAATAATAGCTGATACCAACCCAAGAATACCTAGAAATAACACAAGTGAAAACTGGAGGCAGACAACACCAAGCCTAGACTCAACCAACTCTACAAATAAAACACCCAAACACAATGAGAAGACAAAAAAGTGCAATTCAAATGAAACCACAAGAGATACCTTCAGGAGATGAACTGAGTGATATGGAAATAATCAAACTTCCAGATGTGAAGTTCAAAATAATGATTGTAAGGATGCTTAGGAATCTTAGAACAACAATGGATGGTTATTATGAACACCTAAATAAAGAAATAGCAAGTATAAAAAAGAATCAGTCAGAGATGACAAATACAATATCAGAAATAAAGACCACAATGGAAGGAAATAAAAACAGGATAGATAGAGCTGAGGATGGAATCAGCGAGTTGGAGGACAACTGGAATGAAGGCATGAAAGCAGAGAAGAAAAAAGAAAAGAGACTCAAAAAGTCTGAGGAAACTCTTAACTCTGTGACAACATGAAGAGAAATAGCATCCGCATCATAGGGGTTTCTGAAGAAGAAGAAAAAGAACAAGGGATAGAGACTTTGTTCAATCATATCATAGCTGAAAACTTCCCTAAATTAATGCAGGAGAAACTCTCACAAGTTCAAGAAGCACAGAGGACTCCATTAAAGAGAAACCTACATCAAGACACACCATAAATAAAATACCAAAGCTAAGCAATAAAGAGAAAATATTAAAAGCTGCAAGAGAAAAAAAAAGCTATCACCTACAAAGGAGCCCCCATAAGGATGACATCCAACTTCTCAACAGAAACACTTGAGGCCAGAAGGGAATGGCAAGAAATATTCAAAGTAATGCAGAATAAGAACCTACAACCAAGACTACTTTATCCAGCAAGGCTATCATTTAAAATCGAAGGAGAAATAAAAAGCTTCCCAGACAAAAAACAACTCAAGGAATTCATTACAACCAAACCAATGCTGCAGGAAATGTTAAGGGGCCTGTTGTAAACAGATCAAAGTGGGAAAAGAATATAGCAAAAAAAAGGAATACAGCTTTAAATAATAAAATGACAATAAACAACTACATATCAATAATAACCATAAATGTAAATGAATTAAATGATCCAATCAAAAGACATAGGGTAGCTGCATGGATAAGAAAACAGGACCCGTATATATGCTGTCTTCAAGAGACACACCTTAGAACAAAAGACACACATAGATTGAAGGTAAAAGGATGGAAAAAAACATTTCATGCAAATGGAAATGAAAAAAAACCTGGGGTAGCAATACTTATATCAGACAAATTGGACTTTAAAACACAGGATATAGTAAGAGATAAAGAAGGCCACTACATAATGATAAAGGGAGTAATCCAACAGGAAGATATAACTATTATAAATATCTATGCACCTAATATAGGAGCATCTAAATATATAAAGCAGACTTTGGTGGATTTAAAGGGTGAGATCAACAGCAATACTATAATAATAGGGGATTTCAATACTCCACTAACATCACTAGATAGATCCTCAAGAAAGAAAATTAACAAAAAAACAGCAGACTTATTGGACACACTAGATCAACTCGATTTAATAGATATCTTCAGAACCTTTCACCCTAAAGCAGCAGAATATACATTCTTTTCAAGAGCTCATGGGACATTCTCTAGGATGGACCGTATGTTAGGACACAAAAGGGCTCTCCACATATTTAAGAAGATTCAAATCATATTAAGCACTTTCTCTGATCACAATGGCATGAAACTAGAAATTAACCACAACAGAAAAGCTCAGAAATTCTCAAACACATGGAAACTAAATAGCAGGTTGTTAAATAATGAATAGATTAAAAATGAGATCAAAGAAGAAAAAAAAATTCCTAGAAACAAATGACAATGAGCATACAACAACTCAAAATTTATGGGACACAGCAAAAGTAGTACTGAGAGGGAGGTACATATCACTACAGGCACACTTTCAGAAGCTAGAAAAAGCTCAAATAAACAACTTAACCCTGCATCTAAAAGAACTAGAAAAAGAACAGCAAGTAAAGCCCAAATGTAGTAGAGGGAAGGAAATAATAAAGATCAGAGCAGAAAAAAATGACATAGAGGATAAAGAAACAATACAGAGGATCAATGAAGCTAGGAGCTGGTTCTTTGAAAAGGTAAACAAGATTGATAAACCTTCAACTAGACTCACCAAGAAAAAGAGAGAGAGGACTCAAATAAATAAAATTAGAAATGAGAGTGGAGAAATAACAACTGACACAACAGAAATACAAAATATTTTAAGAAAATACTATGAAGAACTGTATGCCAAAAAACTAGACAACCTAGATGAAATGGACAAATTCCTTGAAACATACAATCTTCCAAAAATCAATCTGGAAGAATCAGAAAACCTAAACAGGTCAATTACACCAAATGAGATCAAAACAGTTATCAAAAAAACTCCCAACAAAGAAAAGGCTGGAGCCTGATGGCTTCACAACTGAATTCTACCAAATATTCAAAGAAGAATTAACTCCTATCCTTCTCAAACTATTTCAAAAAATTCAAGAGGAAGGAAGACTTCCAAGCTCCTTTTATGAGGTGAGCATAATTCTGATTCCAAAACCAGGCAAAGACAACACAAAGAAAGAAAATTATAGGCCAATATCTCTGATGAATATAGATGCTAAAATCCTCAAATAAATATTAGCAAACCGGATCCAAGAATATATGGAAAAAATCATACACCATGATCAAGTGGGATTTATTCTGGGGAGGCAAGGTTGGTACAGTATTCATAAATCAATCAATGTGATTCATCATATAAACAAAAAGAAGGAGAAAAACCATATAATAATGTCAATAGATGTAGAAAAAGCATTTGATAAAATCCAGCAACTTTTCATGATCAAAACTCTCAGCAAAGTGGGAATACAGGGAACATACCTCAACATGATAAAAGCTATCTATGACAAATCCACAGCCAACATCATACTCAATGGGCAAAAATTAAAAGCAATACCCTTAAGATCAGGAACAAGGCAGGGGTGCCCCCTTTCACCACACTTATTTAACATAGTTCTGGAAGTCCTAGCCACAGCAATCAGACAAGAAGAAGAAATAAAAGTCATTTAATTTGGAAAAGAAGAAGGAAAACTATCATTATTTGCAGATGATATGATGTTGTATATAGAAAACCCTAAAGTCTCAGTCAAAAAACTACTAGACCTGATAAATGAATTCAGCAAAGTGGCAGGATATAAAATCAATACTCAGAAATCAGAGGCATTTTTATACACCAACAATGAACAGTCAGAAAGAGAAATTAAAGAAACAATCCCCTTCACAATTACAACCAAAAAAATAAAGTACCTAGGAGTAAACTTAACCATGGAAACTAAAAATTTGTACTCAGAAAATTACAAAGCATTGATAAAAGAAATCAAGGAAGATACAAACAAGTGGAAGCATATACCGTGCTCATGGTTAGGAAGAATAAACATCATTAAAATGTCTATATTACCCAAAGCAATCTATAAATTCAATGCAATACCAATTAAAATACCAATGACATACTTCAAAAATATAGATCAGGTTCGATTCCCGGCCAGGGCACACAGGAGAAGCGCCCATTTGCTTCTCCACCCCTCCGCCGCGCTTTCCTCTCTGTCTCTCTCTTCCCCTCCCGCAGCCAAGGCTCCATTGGAGCAAAGATGGCCCGGGCGCTGGGGTTGGCTCTGTGGCCTCTGCCTCAGGCGCTAGAGTGGCTCTGGTCGCAACATGGCGACGCCCAGGATGGGCAGAGCATCGCCCCCTGGTGGGCAGAGCGTCGCCCCTGGTGGGCATGCCGGGTGGATCCCGGTCGGGCGCATGCGGGAGTCTGTCTGACTGTCTCTCCCTGTTTCCAGCTTCAGAAAAATGAAAAAAAAAAAAAAATGAAAAAAAAAAAATATATAGATCACATATTCCAAAAATTTATATGGAACACAAAAAGAACATGAATAGCTTCAGCAATCTTAAAAAAGAAGAATAAAGTGGGAGGTATCACACTTCCTGATATCAAGTTATACTACAAGGCCATTGTACTCAAAAGAGGCTGGTACTGGCATAAGAACAGGCATATAGATCAATGGAACAGAACAGAGAACCCAGAAATAAACCCACAGTTCTATGGACAACTGATATTTGACAAAGGAGGTAAGGAAATACAATGGAGTAAAGACAGCCTCTTTAACAAATGGTGTTGGGAAAATTGGACAGCTACCTGCAAAAAAATGAAATTAGATCACCAGCTTACACCACTCACAAAAATAAACTCAAAATGGATAAAAGACTTAAATGTAAGCCTTAAAATTATAGGCATATTAGAAGAAAACATAGGCAGTAAGCTCTCTGACATCTCTCACAGCGATATATTTGCTGATTTATCTCCACGGGGAAGTGAAATAAAAGACAGGATAAACAAATGGGACTATATCAAACTAAAAAGCTTTTGCACAGCTAAAGACAACAAGAACAGAATAAAAAGACAAACTACACAATGGGAGAACATATTTGACAGTATGTCTGATAAGGGGTTAATAACTAATATTTATAAAGAACTTGTAAAACTCAACACCAGGAAGACAAACAATCCAATCCAAAAATGGGCAAAAGAAATGAATAGACACTTCTCCAAAGAGGACACACAGATGGCCAACAGGCATATGAAAAAATGCTCAACATCACTAATCATTAGAGAAATGCAAATTAAAACCACAATGAGATATCACCTCATACCAGTCAGAATGGCGCTCATCAACAAAACAACACAGAGTAAGTCCTGGCGAGGATGTGGAGAAAAGAGAAACCTTCTGCACTGCTGGTGGGAATGCAGACTGGTGCAGCCTCTGTGGAAAACAGTATGGAGATTCCTCAAAAAATTAAAAATCGAACTGCCTTTTGACCCAGCTATCCCATTGTTAGGAATATACCCCAAGAACACCATAGCAGTGTATGAAAAGAAGAAATGCACCCCCATGTTTATAGCAGCATTGTTCACAATAGCGAAGATCTGGAAACAGCCCAAGTGTCCGTCAGAGGATGAGTGGATTAAAAAGCTTTGGTACATATATACTATGGAATACTGCTCAACCAGAAGAAATGATGACATCGGATCATTTACAATAACATGGATGGACCTTGATAACATTATACGGAGTGAAATAAGTAAATCAGAAAAAAACTAAGAACTATATGAATCCATACATAGATGGGACATAAAAATGAGACTCAGAGACTTGAAAAAGAATGTGATGGCAACAGGGGTGGGGGATGGGGGGAGGGGGGGATTGGGCGAAGAAGGAAAGAGGGGTTGGGGGAGAGGAGGGGCACAAAGAAAACCAGATAGAAGGTGACAGAAGAGAATTTGACTTTGGGGGAGGGGTACACAGCACAATCAAATGTCAAAATAATCTGGAGATGTTTTCTCTCAACATATGTACCCTGATTTATCAATGACACTGCATTAAATTTAATTAAAAAATCAATTGACATTTTTGTGTGGGTGGGTTTATTTCTGGCTTTTCTATTCTGTCCCATTGATCTGACCCTCCTTTTATAAATACTATACTTTCTTGATTACTATAGCTTCATACCAATCTTGAAATTGGTAAGTATGAGCTGTCAGACAATGCTTTTTCTTTTTTTTAGAACTGTCTTGACTATACTCGTTTCTTTCCTTTTCCATATAACTTTTAAAATCAGATAATAGATATGTATAAAATAAACTTACTGTTATATTAAGATTGTAGTCAATCTATAAATTAAGAACAAAGGCCTGACCAGGCAGTGGCGCAGTGGATAGAGCGTCAGACCAGGATGCATAGGACCCAGGTTTGAAACACCGTGGTCGCCAGCTTGAGCATGGGTTCATTTGGTTGGAGCAAGGCTCACCAGCTTGAGCCCAAGGTTGCTGGCTTGGGCAAGGGGTCACTCGGTCTGCTGTAGTCCCTCAGGTCAAGGCACATAAGAGAAAGAGATCAATGAACAACTAAGTTGCCGCAACAAAAAATTGTTGCTTCTTATCTTTGTCCTTTCCTATCTGTCTGTCCCTATTTATCACTCTCTCTGTCTCTCTCTCTCTGTCTGTCATCACATCCCTTTGCCATCACATTCTTCTTCATGTCTCTGAGTCTCATTTTTATGTCCCATCTATGTATGGATTCATATAGTTCTTAGTTTTTTTCTGATTTACTTATTTCACTCTGTATAATGTTATCAAGGTCCATCCATGTTATTGTAAATGATCCGATGTCATCATTTCTTATGGCTGAGCAGTATTCCATAGTATATATGTACCAAAGCTTTTTTATCCACTTGTCCTCTGATGGACACTTGGGCTGTTTCCAGATCTTCGCTATTGTGAACAATGCTGCCATAAACATGGGGGTGCATTTCTTCTTTTTATACAGTGCTATGGTGTTCTTGGGGTATATTCCTAACAGTGGGATAGCTGGGTCAAAAAACAGTTTGATTTTTAATTTTTTGAGGAATCTCTGTCACACACACACACACACACACACACACACACACACACAGAACAAGGAATTGACGTTTTAAAATTTCATCTTTCAATACATGTGTACTCTTTTTCATTTTTAAGAAAATTTTTATTGAATTTATTGTAATGCCATTGGTTAATAAAATTATATGGGTTTTCAGTACACAACTCTATAATAGTCATCTGTAAATTGTATATATTTTGTATTCACCACCCCAATTTAAGTCTCCTTCCAACACCAATTATCCCTCCTTTACCTTTTTCTACCTCTCCTACCTCTCTTTTCCTCTTGTAATTCCCATTGTTTTCTTACTATAGTTTATTTGATTAATTAATATCATTAGTGTTTGTAATTTTAAGCATACAGATACTGTACATATATTTTTGACATTAAAGTATTTCATTTTTGGAATGTAATTTTAAAAGGTAATTGTTTTTCTGAATTTTAAAATTTCATGTTTCATAAAATTTTGTTAAAGATTGCAGTACTTTTAATATCTGGCCAGAAATTAGTTTGCTTTGACAGTCCCTTCATCTTTTTCTTGGTTGTTTAATGGTTTTTATGGATCACATCTAAGATATCCTTTAGTTTATGGCTAGTATTACCTATCACTCAAGGTGCGACTTTTCTGTGACTTTTGTTTAATTCCCAGTTATTTTCAAATTTTGTTACTCTGGCTGGTCAGAACTTGGACTACTCCCACCTCTGAATAAACGGTTATGTTTTAGTTTAAACTTCTCAGTAATATTTCATTATCCTTTAGACATTTTTGCCCAGTTTTGTGAGGTATATACAAATTTAGATATAAATATATAGATATTGATATTATATATAATAGTTATATAACAATTTCTGGATGGAAATGCCCTCTTTTTTCTTCTTAATGATATTTAAAATCTCTTTAAATATTCATGCTGAAAAGTATATTGAATGTAATGACAACTCTCTTTACTTAGTTTATTTATTTTTTAAACCTTTTTTTTTATTTTAGTGAGAGAGGAATGAAGAGAGAGAGCGAAGAACACAGATCAGCTCCAGTATGTGCCCTGACCGGGGATAGAACCAGCAACCTCTGTGTTTTGGGACGTTGCTTCTACCAACTGAGATATTCAGCCAAGGAAGTTTTCTTTCCTTTAAATAATTTTATGTTTACAAGCACATATAGTTTTCACTTTCACATCTTTATCTTCTCAAAAGCCCAACATATAATATTAAAACCCATAACTTCTATTTTTTCACTTATTGTATTGTTATTATTTTCTCTGATTATCTTTTCTGTGTATTTTCTTTCTCCAACCTAAAAACAGGTTCCTTTTTATTCAGGTTGACACGTGTCATTTCAAGCAGTTTCTCAACATTTCCAAGAATCAATATCACTGCATTATTTCTACTGTGATACACACTTCATTTTAGAAGGCATCATAATAGAAATAGAAAATTTGTTTTATGTAGTATGCCAGTGCCAATTGATTGTTACTATCTTGAAAATCGTATTTAGGAAAAATAACGAATTTCTGAGGCATATAGAAACTAAAGAACAGAGTACCAGGATGTTTTTTTAATGTCTATCATAATTGTACCAGTAAGAGTAGTTCCAAATTTGCTAGTCATATATTAAGTAGAAAGTTCCCTTTTGATAACTCAGACATCTTCTTGATATAAGTTCTTTCTTATAGCTGAACTGTTTAATATGGCAGCCACTAATTATGTGTGACTACTTACGTTTTAATACAATTCAAAATTCAGTTGCTGAGTTTCACCAACAATAATTCAAGTACTCATAGCCACATAAATTTAGTAGCATCTTATTAGTCAACGCACATACAGTACATTTTTTTGTATGACAAGAAGTTTTATCATCTGATATCTTTTTTTTTTTTTTTTTTGTATTTTTCTGAGGCTGGTAATGGGGACAGTCAGACAGACTCCCGCATGCGCCCAACAGGGATCCACCCACCACGCCCACCAGGGGGTGATGCTCTGCCCATCTGGGGTGTCGCTCTGTCGCGACCAGAGCCACTCTAGCGCCTGGGGCAGAGGCCAAGGAGCCATCCCCAGTGCCCAGGCCATCTTTTTGCTCCAATGGAGCCTCGGCTGTGGGAGGGGAAGAGAGAGACAGAGAGGAAGGAGAGGGGGAGGGGTGGAGAAGCAGATGGGCGCCTCTCCTGTGTGCCCTGGCCAGGAATCGAACCTGGGACTTCCGCACGCCAGGCCGACACTCTACCACTGAGCCAACCGGCCAGGGCCTATCATCTGATATCGTAAAGAACTAATTTGCACGTGAGTTTGATTGATCTGTAATTGGCTCTTTACTTTAAAATAAAATGTTGAACCAAAAAAGTCTTGAGGGCTGCCATATTAAACAGTTCAGCTATAAGAAAGAACTTATATCAAAAAGTCAGATTACATATCTGA
Source organism: Saccopteryx leptura (assembly GCF_036850995.1). Lineage (NCBI taxonomy): Eukaryota > Metazoa > Chordata > Mammalia > Chiroptera > Emballonuridae > Saccopteryx > Saccopteryx leptura. The sequence goes on along the minus strand of NC_089504.1, from coordinate 91,834,101 downwards.
CAACCTATTTACGATTATCTTTATTTTTCCCTACCAGGTGACATGAATTTTAATAGACTTCTCTACCTTTTATAACTCTTGACTAACAATGTGGAAAGTCATCAGATGTTTCTAAAAAGGAAATTGCTAACAGAATTTTGTGTCAAAATAATAAGCCCTCGTTATCTTAAATACTTATTCTATTTCATCATCTACAAAAGAAATTGCCATTGTGTGTGAATTTAGCTTTACAATTGACATGATTGAGAAGTCCTTCCATTATATATGAATATCATTTTGGACAATGAACTTCTTAATGAAGAGCTCCAGGATATAATGAAAACCAGTCTGACAAAGAGAGTTTTAAAAGAGTTTTAGGAATTTATAATACAGTCAATAAAGAAAATACTACATCAAAGAAATGCAGTTAGTAAATTGAACCTTATCTACATAATTTATATTAAAATATAATGTAAAATATTTAATTTTTAATACACTCCTTTTTGATATGATAAGTATTTCACAACTACTCCTTATTTTAGTTTCTGGATAATCTTTTTTGATGAGTCAGAAAATAGTATTACATTTAAGTTCTAATATTTTCCTCTCTGGGTAGATTCATCCTCATATTATGTGAAAAATTAAGTTTTGCTCACCAGGATGAAATTTAAATAAATTATCATGAGAATTTTCAATATTACCTTTTTATTTCTAAGATACGAAAGAAAATTTTTTTTTAAATCATTTGCTTGTTAACACCTGCTCTTCCAGTTAAGGATTCCTATAATTTTATTTGAATTGATCACTCTAAAGCTTGTAAATATATCAATTTATTTACTCCAAAATATTTATTGAGTATTTTTCCTACCAATTTTCTACTTAGTTATTTTATTGTCATAGATTAATTTATTTTTAAAATTATTAAAATGTATTGGCATTAAGTAGACGTATAATTCTTATGCTCTCAACATACCCATTATTTGCAATAGAATAATGTATGTATCACATTATAATATATAGAAATAAATAATTTATTATGGAATATGGTCCAAAGTGAATTAAGTTATCAAAATAAGAATACATTCAGAACTGAGCTTCCAATAAGGGTTTCTGATACAACGGCTTGTTACCCCCCACACCCACAATATGCTGCCTTCTAACAAAATCAACTGGGCACTAAATTACTGCAAAAAAGGAATGTGAACTATTTGGGCTTTGATGAACTTAAAAGGGAGTTTATTTATTCTTTTGTCCAATTCCAAGATTGCCTTCAATATCTGAAAATGGTTCATTTTATTTTTTAAAAATACACATCAAGTATGCTTGATTGCTCTGTACCTGATCTTTTCCTGCTCTGCTTTCCATTAGAGCTGACATTCTCTTCTCTAGCACATTCCTGTTTACCAGATAGGTATGGTAAATGGAGAGAATTTGTGGAAGATAAAAAAGCAAGGTGAGAGGGAAAAAACATGATCCTCTGTTGTCCTTCCCAGTCACTGTGGCACATTAGGCCACAGTCACAGTCATTCAGTCATGGCCCAGTTCTGATCATATGGTCATACTTTTGTGTTTTAGTACCTTCTGCTGTTTCTCCAACATTAAGGATAAGAGGAGCTTCCTGCTGTTGCTAATCTGTGGGTTCACTTTTAAGGCTTTTTATCACATGAAACTTTATCTTTGTGTTAAATTCAGCCAGGATAAAATGCTTCAAATAGTTTCTGCTTTCTTTCTTGAACTATTTATGGTACACTGTAAAGTTTTAATATTTATTTTAATATTTATACTGTAAAGAAGTATATTTAATTAAAATAAAAAAGGCCCTGGGTTATGAGCAAGATAGGTTCTGTAGTTTTGTTCTTAAGCTGATTTTGTACATAAATTAGATGAGGTAAATTTACCTATTAATGCAATTTCACTTATAAAATTAACTCAGACAGATGTTTGTCTTAATATATTATTTATTTTTACTTTTCTCTGCATATATATACTTAAATATTTTCAAATCTACAGAACCTATCTCATTTGTGAACTGTAGACTGCTTGAATAAGAAATGACATTTTTATTTTTGTCAGCATTTACACCATAATTTATATAACACTGCTATTTAAATATCATTTTAAAATTATTTAGAACACATATAAACATATTTATATTAGCTTTTGATCTCTTTATTTCTATGTAACTAAATACAATATATTCCCTGAATATTTGTTTTATTTGTCATATGTAAATGTGATATAAGTATTCATATAAATATCAAAACATATATATAGTTCTTAACTTGAATCATAATTTTGTCCTTGAAAATAATACTTCATAATAATTACTTTTCTGTTTTATGTTAACTAACACAAGAATCATGCTTTAGATCAGAGGTCAGAAAGCTATGGCTCACAAGCCAGATGTGGCTCTTTTGATGGCTGCATCTGGCTTGCAGACAAATCTTAAATAAAAAAAATAATAACATTAAAAATATAAAACATTCTCATGTATTACAATCCATTCATTTCCTACCACTCATGTTCATGGTTGCGGGTGGCTAGAGCCAATCACAGCTGTCCTCCGGGACAACACCAAATTTTTATTGGAAAATGCATAACATACACTGGTCATTGTGAGGTCAGGAAGTAAACTTCCCTCCTTTTAATCAAGTAGTCAGCTAGCTAATTGCAGAAACCTTTTTGATGAAGAAGATGGCTAAAAGCAAAAAAAAATGAGGATTATTGTACTTTTCAGCAGGAATGGACAGAGGAATTCACCTCTGTGGAGAGAGCAGGTTCTGCAGTGTGTCTAATATGCAATGATAAAATTGCATCGATGAAATGGTCAAATATAAAGTGGCACTTCAACACACACCATAGTACATTTGCATCGAAATATCCAGCAGGGGACAGCAGGAAGAAAGCATGTCAAGAGCTACTGTGCAGAGTGCAAGCTAGTCAGCAGCAACTCTGTGTTTGGACCCAACAAGGTGACTGGAATCTGGCTAGCTTTGCTGGTGCTTTAGCAATTGTGAGAAACAGAAAGCCATTCACAGATGGGGAATATGCCAAAACATTCATGCTTGATGTTGCCAATGAACGTCTTGACGACTTTTTGGATAAATACAAGATAATAGAACGAATAAAAGACATGCCTCTGTTGGCATGAACTGTTCACGATCATACCATCATGATGGCAATTCAAACGGAGGCAACACAAGTGAAGGACATAATGCAACACCATTCTTTTCTCTCGCTTTTGATGAGTCAACAGACGTAAGCTATTTATCCCAGTTCAGTGTGATTGCAAGGTATGCTGTCGGTGACACACTATGTGAGCAAAGTCTTGTTGTTTTGCCTATGAAAAAGACAACAAGAGGGGAGGGTTTATTCAAGTCTTTCACTGAGTTCACTAAAGAAAAAACTCTACCAATGGATAAACTTATTTTGATGTGTATTGATTGTGCTCTGTGCATGGTGGGGAAAAACAGAGGATTCGTAGTGCTTCTTCATGAACATGAAAAGAGACCCATCCTAAGTTTTCACTGCATCCTACATCAGGAGGCGCTTTGTGTTAAGATGTGTGATGAGCAGCTTAATGAGGCAATGTTGCTGGTCATTCGGGTGGTCAACATTATTGTTGCCCAAGCTTTAAATGATCATCAGTTTAAAACACTACTGGATGAAGTTGGGAATAATTATCCTGGTCTGCTTCTGCACAGCAATGTGTGTTGGTTGTCAAGAGGGAAGGTGCTCAGCTGTTCCGTGGCTTGACTGAGCGAAATCCAACCTTTCCTGAAATAAAAAACGTCGACCATCCTGAGTTAGCTAACACTGAGTGGCTCCTGAAGATCTATTATCTCGTAGACATGACTGAACATCTGAACCAGCTCAATGTGAAAATGCAAGCTATTAAAAAATACAGTCTTATTCCTTCAAGAAGCAATGTTTGCATTTGAAAACAAGCTGGAACTCTTCATCACTGAGATTAAAACAGGTCGTTAACTACACTTTGAAAAACTGGGAGAGTTTAAAGATGCATGTACAGCAAGTGACCCTATTCACATCTTGATCTCCAGCAGCTAGCGGGCTTCACATCTAATCTTCTGCAGTTGTTCAAAGCACGCTTTGGAGAATTTCGTGAGCGCACTCGTCTTTGTAAGTTCATCACCCATCTATCTACACGAGTGTGCAGTGGACAGCACTGACCTGAGTTACATCTCTGGTTTCTCCATCAGAGATTTTGAGCTACAAACTGCTGACCTGAAGGCCTCAGACATGTGGGTAAATAAGTTCAAGTCACTGAATGAAGATTTGGAAAGACTTGCATGACAGCAAGCAGAGTTGCCAAGTAAACACAAGTGGGGAGAAATGAAAAAACTTCATTCACCTCAGGGATCAGCTGATTGTCAAAACTTGGAATGCGCTTCCCATCACATACCACACACTGCAGCATGTGTGCTGTACTGTCAATGTCTGGCTCTATGTATGCATGTGAGCAGTCTTTCTCACATCTAAAAAATGTTAAGACCAACCTACGATAACATTTAATGGATGGAAGTCTCAACGCCTGCATGAAGCTTCACCTCACCACGTATCAACCAGACTACAAAGCCATCAGCAAAACCATGCAGCACCAGAAGTCGCATTAATGGTAAGAAGTAGTTAATTCATCATTGGTTAGCAATAGCATAACAATGTTATTAAAAGGAATTCAGAGACTTATTGTATTTTAAAAATGTTGGTCTTACATAAAATGCACACATTTACTTGTATTTAGTGTTAAACATATTGTATGGCTCTCATGGAATTACATTTTAAAATATGTGGCATTCATGGCTCTCAGCCAAAAAGGTTCCTGACCTCTGCTTTAGATAAATTGTGTGGCTAATGAAAACAGATTTTTAAATTTTGATATTGTTAAATTTCTAATTTGTACACTACTGCTATAAGTAGAGTAAAAGAATAAATAAGTACATTTATAACAATTTCTTATTGAATCTTAAAATAGTTCAACAATGTGAAACTGTGAGGCCTGACTGGAGAATGTGTGATGTCTACTAGCACACATAGAAGCATTCTGTTCGAGGGACGGTGTTCCAGGGCAGATGTATCCTTTAACCTCACAGTATCTGTTCTCAAACTCTACAAGTAGAATAAAAAAAAAATGTTCTTCAAATTCACAAAATCCTAAAATGATAGAAACAAACCAATAAAAATTAAATAAAAAACAGAACTATTTTATAAATTGTGTTATCCTTCCATTTTAAGTGAATTTATTGTCATTTATGGAAGTAATATTACTTAGAGTGAGATAAATTATTAAAATTAAGCATTTATAAATATATTCACACTAAAAATAGTGCAAAGTAAAAATTATTTTTATAAATATGAGTATCAATGGTTTATGAACAACAGAGGTGTCAGGAAGGATGACATGATATACAAGAGTTAGTATTATTGTTTTCTCAATAAATGATGAAAGGAAAAAATTTGGATAATGTAACTAAGGATCAAAAAAAAGATTAATGAATTTTAATTTTCATTGCATTTTTTTTATGGCAATGGCTTCATAATGCCAAGAACAGTTTTATTCCCAGCATTTATTTGTATTTCATCCCTCCCACACTCAATGTTTATAGAACCTCTAGAAGTCTTCATAGGCAATTTGAAATACTTATGATTGAAGCTCTTAAAGCTTAAAAGAGGAAATACAATTGTTAAAAATCTATTTAGATATTTGCACAAAGGAATCCAGGAGCACAATTTTATAATCCAATAAACCTTTACCCTTTCTTCAATAGTAGGGAGAACAGAGGTAATGTGGACCATTTAAAAATGAATTTATTATCTGAAAGCTAAAGTTTAGAATTTCAGAATCTGAATAATACACAAAATAATTAATGTAGTATATTTTATATGTAACATTTTGCCTAAGTTTTCATATTTATTTTTAATTTTCTATTCAATAGTCCATATATTCAATTAACTCTGTTTTGCAATCATAAATTAACTGAAGTTATTCTTACAGAATTACTATTGATATACACATCAAAGATGACAATACATATACTTTCTGTGATCAAATTTTCAGGATTTCAGACAAAACAGACTACTCACTCTTTGAAACTCCCTCATATTTTGCTTTTATACTTCCATCTCTCCTAGATTTCCTCCTGGGTTTTCCCACTTCTAAGTCTCTTTTACTAACTTATCCTCATGTGCTCACTCCCTCAGTATTGGTATTTCTTAGGACTTTGTACTAAGATTCACATATTCTTTCTATTTCTCTATACAACCCTATTCTCTCTCAACTCTGCGCCTTACTCTCCTGACCTTGAAACTTTACTTTCATCTGTTACTGAGTAATTCCATTGGATATCATAGTGTAATGGTGGATAAACATACTTTATTATTTACATTAATTAGTCTGTGTAGTCATAGAATAGAGCCAAATAAGAATGTACTAACAAAGTAAGTTATAAAAGAATTTTTGTAAAATGTTAAAACTGGTTTGCTACTTTTATGACCATGATTTAATATTACCAATCTGTGATCAAAGTTATGTATTCGCTAATAAATCAAAAATATGTAATCAACACATACTTTCACCTCTAGCCAAATTCTCATTACAGTTGAACAGCGGGAACTATCTGACTCCAACTCAGCCCCTTCCCCTCATTCCCACCATGCTGAGACTTATATTTTTGATTTCTGAACAAGGCCAAAAGGACAACCTGACTGCAAGAATGTGTGCAATGACTCCAGTTTATGAGTGACTTGCTAGCTTCAGTTACAGTTACAAGGCCAAGAACTATGGAAGTCCAAACAGCCATGAAAAAAAAAAAAAATCCCTTTCTCAAGAGAAACTGCATCTCTGCCCTCCGCCTCCCGAATTCCCCAAATCCTTTATATACTCTATCCAAAATATGTGAGCTGTTAAAATGGGTTTTTGAAGACAGGAGGCCCTTCACCTTCTCAAGTGGCTGGTACTTGAATAAACTTCTTTCCTTCTCATCAGCACTTGTTTCATGAGTCTGGCTTTTCATGGCTGGCTGCCACACCTGTAGGTCATTTCTCAGTTTCAATAGGTACCTCAAATATTAATTTCCTAAAATGGGACATAACACTTTCTATCCAAAGCTATCAGGAACAAACTCTTGCTTTTATTAAGGAGAAATAAGACAGGCGTTTATTAAAGCACTTGTCAGTTCATGTGGTTTGACTTAGGACAGAAAAACCTTAGTTTTCTGTGGAATAGTATACAGTCAGAGTTGATTCTTCAAGATTGAGCTCTTAAATGCCAAAAAGGCTCAGGGATTAGAGGATACCATGTAGACAAATAGGTAGTCCCATATCTGGTTTTAATGACAAATTCCAACTGTTAGTTGTGAAACACGTTTAATACCCATGCATCCTTTAAAAATAATATAAATGGAGTCTTAACAAAATGGAGTCTGCACCGGCATCCCAGTGGAATGGCCTTGCATGTCTTACTCCTCAAATCTTTGGAATTCTTGAACTGAGCAAAATAACCTTTGGATGAGGCCAAACCACCATAATATTTTGAACAACTATTTCAAACAGAAAAGCAGACATTCTAACTACTTGACTGAAAATTAAAGACATCATGTAGATTCAGCACAACTACGCGTAGTAAAAGAAAAACAGCTTATTTTCATTTGTAATATTTCTTACTTGACTTATTAACTCCAATAGAAAGAAATTGATTCCTTTATTTATATACTTATATCTCTTTTTGTATAAACATCCCTTGCCTTCACTTCCTCCTGAGAACACCGAATTTCTGCCCAAATCAGTGCTTATCAGAATTGTTCTTTTTAATTTCAAATAAACACTTATTGCTTCTCACTTTGGCTTCTATTGTTAGGCTAATACATCCAACCTTTACATTTCAGTTATACCCAAACATTATTGAACACATTCCTAGTCTCTCACATACACAAAGTACAGAAGTAGATTAACTTCACTTTTTTCCTTTAGTATGCAGAATTAACCAAAATAGAAGTGTTTTCAAAAGTAACATTTCTTCTATTTATAGATAAATATAAATGTAAAATTCAGGCTTACTATGCATAATTACAATTTACTTACAAATTTTATAGTAAATAAATATTACTTTTAAGAGAAAATTGTAAATATCTTTTTTTTTCTATGAGCTTGTGCTATTTAAATTTCTCAGAATTTTATCAAAATACAGAAAACTACATTCAGTGGTGATATCTGTTCACCATGACCGTAGGTCAATCAAAGCAGACTTTCTCTGGCTTGCCTCCCTTGGTCAATTTTGATTTCACATTTTAAAGGTAGTGGGAGTTCTAGGCAATTTGCTCAGCGCAGAGAGTGGCAAGGGTACAGGGGCACATAGAGGAGCTGACCCAGAAAGAAAACAGGAGATATTTTCTGAACATCTTAAAACTCTGTAGGGTTTTGGAAAACTGACACCAAATCCAATGCACAGTGATATAATTTTAGCAATGTCTACTGACATAGCAGTCAGTCAATCTGAATGAAACTATGGGTCACAAGGGAAATGTTCCTCTAAGAAGCACATATTAAAGTCACTCAGCTGTACTGAAATAGGCTTACTGACAATGAGGAGTATCAGTTATCCAAGGTTTAAAGTCAGTGATACAAATTGAACGGCAATATATGTGGCTTGTAATGTCTTCTTTAAAAGCCTGAGAAGGTTTCTTAGCAATTAAGTATACTTATAATTTAATAGCATGAATTGATTGTTTCAATAGGAAATCAGGGCCTATATGATTAATCTAGTAAATTTAAAAAAATATATAGTGTCTTTCAACTAATTTGGTATGAAGAATTGAAAATTGGTTGGCAATAATTTTAATTTTTTTTTCCAAAGTGAGATGCTGGGGGCGACAGACAGACTGACTCCCGCATGCACCGGAACAGGATTCACCCAGCATACCCACCAGGGGGCGATGCTCTGCCCATCTATGGCGTTGCTCCCTTGCAACCAGAGCCATCCTAGCACCTGAGACAGAGGCCATGGAGCCATCCTTAGCGCCAGGGCCAACTTTGCTCCCATGGAGCCTTGGTTGTGGGGGAGGAAGAGAGAGATAGAGAGGAAGGAGAGGGGGAGGGGTGGAGAAGCAGATGGGTGCTTCTCCTGTGTTCCTTGACCGGGAATCAAACCTGCGGTGCTCTACTGTTGAGCCTACTGGCCAAGGCTGTTTGGCAATAATTTAAAGAAAATATTTTAAGGAAATATTAATACAAGATTTTATAAACAATAATACATAGTTGAAAACAATTCAATTGTTTATTATAGCTAAAATTAAAGGTATGAAAATGTCATCTCAATAGTTAGAAGAAATAGCTACCATTCCTATTATTCTTAATGCAAAAAAGTGCATTGATTTTGTTTTTAATAGCAGTTTTAAAATTGGATTTCTGAACTGCAAATTATAAGAAAGAAAAGAGATTTCACAATAGTTAAAGGTAATAAGAAATAAATACCATTATTTTTTTTACATCAAAAGCCTTCTCCATTTTTTCTTACTAGTTCTATTTCCTAGTCTCACAATACTTACCTCTTTTACAAAGTCTTAATTGATTTAAGGTATACATTCAGTGTAAGATAAAGGTTAATTATACCTACATATCAATATGGCAATCAATAGTCTCTATAACTTCCATTAATATAATTCATTTGTATCAGAAAACAGATTATTCAAAACAGATCATCATATTTTTAACATATCAATAGTTTTCTCTTTCCCTTTTTATTCCCTTCCTCCTGTTTATTCCCACCCCATCATCTAGCAACCATTAATGTACCTTCAATCGCTATACCTGAATTTACATTACCATATAAATGGAGTCATACAGTAAGCATGTTTTTTTTTACTGATTTTGATCACACAGCAAAATTATTTTGAGATTCAGCCATGTTGCTTAATAAATTAATTTTCTTTTCTTAATGTTAAGCATTATTCTACTATGTACATTACAACAGTTTGTTTATCAATAGCATATTAATCTATCAATGGGCATATGTACTGTTACTAGTTTTTGGTTATTACAAATAAAAATGTTATGCACACATACATACATCTAGGCCTTTAAGTGGACATATACTTTAATGCATTAATTTAAGGTAGAAGTGAAATAGCTTGATGTACAATACATGTGTGTTTACTTTTTTTAATTTTTTTTTAAAGTACAAAATTTTTTTTTAATTTAATGATTTTAGCGAGACAAGAAAGAAGAGAGAAAGACAGACAAGAACATAGATCTGTTCCTGTCTGTGCCCTGAGGATCGAACCAGCAACCTTTGTGCTTTAGAATGACACTCTAACAAACTGAGCTATCCAGCTAACGTAATACATGTGTATTTAATTGAAAACTAAATAAACTGACAAACTTTTCTAAGTGTTTGCACAATTTACATTCACACCAGTATTGTATGGTCCCTTTTCTTTTATAGCCTCACTGACATTTGATATAGTCAGTATTTTCACTTTGGCCTTTGAAGAGGTATAACTGCCTTTTCATTGTGATTTTAATTTGCATTTCTCTAATCATTAATAATATTAAGCATCTTGCAATGTATTTATTTGCCATATATACATCTTAACCTGTTTTAATGGAGTTTTTATTTTGTACTTTATTTTGAGATTTTTCTTATATATTTTTGACACATGTACCTTATTATATATATGATTTGCAATATTTCTTCAGTCTGTGACCTGACATAATTATCTGAACATTTTCTTTTAAAGAGCAGAAGCTATTAATTTTGATGAAATTCAACTTAGCAATTTATATTTTATGGACTGTGCTCTTTATTTCAAATCTAAGAACTTTTTGTCTAATCTCAAGGTTATAAAGGTCAAATTCTGTTTTCTTCAAAATAATTTAGTTTTAAATTTTATATTTTGATACAATTATTATCCACTTTGAGTCCTTTTGTGTACATGATGTGATGTTTGAATTGAAGTTCATTTTTCTGAAATATTCTATTGTTCCAGAATCATTTGTTGAATACCTTATACATTTTGCTAGATACATTTTAAAGATTTGTTACTGAATGCTTAAATGCTTAGGATTGTTTTGTGTATTTGCTGAATCGACCTCTTAAACACTGAGACGGTTTGTAATCCTGGAATATTCTTTGATCTGAAATTTTCTTACATATTAAAATAACTACTTCAGCTCCCTTATGACTACTATTAATATGGTATAGTTTTTCATATTTTCACATATAACTTACTTTTATTTTCTATTTCTATTGACTTTTTCTTGTAGGGAGCATACAGACAATTTTTGTTTTTTAATCAGTCTGATGATCTCTGCCTGTTAATTGGGGCACTGGATCATTTACCATTAATGCAACTTTCTAAATTTAATATGACTAAATTTAATTCTTTCAGCTTATTCTTTGTTTTCTATATGCCCCATAAGTTTTTTGTTTCTATTTTCCTTTAGTTCTAATTTCTTTTTTGGATAATTGAGTATTTTTTTATGTTTCTGTGTAACCAGCACTTTTGGCTTATTAGCTAGGAATGATTTTTTTATTTTATTTTAGTGGTTAGTTTAAGATTTATAGTATACCACTTTAACTTATCAGAGTTGAAACTTCAAAGATAGTTAACCATTCAGCATATAAAACCATTATAGCAGTAGATTTCCGTTTCTTCCTTTTCTAACCTTTGTATTATAGTTGTCACACACTTTACTTCTACATGTATTAAAAACCACACTGTTCTTATTTTTGTTGAATCAATGCTATTTTAAATACATTTAAATAATTAAATATTATTTAATATTTTAAATATTAAAAGCATATATAATAATATATGAATAAAATTAAAATCTATATAATGTTTTCCTATTTGTTTCCTTGTTTACATCCATATATCCGTCCGCTATCAGTTTTCTTTTGCATAAAGATTACATCAATATTTCTTGTAATAGTGACAATACTTTCAGTTTTTGTATACCTGACATACTCTTCTTTTTGCCTTCATTTAAAAAATATTTTTTGCTGTATATATAATAGAATACTAAATTGACATTTACTTCATTATATTTTCACTTCTGTTTTTAATAAATCTGTCATTTTTATGTTTGTTCTTTGAGAGATATCATATCTTTTTTGTCTGGTTACATTTAAGATTGCCTCTTTATCACTGATTTTAAGAAATTTGAGTTAGATTTATATTGGGTATAATTTTTTTTTCTTTTTGTTTTCTGAAGCTGGAAACAGGGAGAGACAGTCAGACAGACTCCCGCATGCGCCCGGCACGCCCACCAGGGGGCGATGCTCTGCCCATCCTGGGCATCGCCATGTTGCGACCAGAGCCACTCTAGCGCCTGAGGCAGAGGCCACAGAGCCATCCCCAGCGCCCGGGCCATCTTTTGCTCCAATGGAGCCTTGGCTGCGGGAGGGGATGAGAGAGACAGAGAGGAAAGAGGAAAGCGCGGCGGAGGGGTGGAGGGGTGGAGGGGTGGAGGGGTGGAGGGGTGGAGGGGTGGAGGGGTGGAGAAGCAAATGGGCGCTTCTCCTGTGTGCCCTGGCCGGGAATCGAACCCGGGTCCTCCGCACGCTAGGCCGATGCTCTACCGCTGAGCCAACCGGCCAGGGCTCTGTTGGGTATAATTTTTATGCCTCTTATGGTTAAAATTTTTTCTCTCCTCCTTTCATCTATTTTCTTAAGGAACTCCAATTACACGTATATTTTGCAACTTGCATTTTACTGTAGTAAAATGATTTTTTTTCTTGATCATCCCCAGGGGAGGGCTTGCTTTCTGTGTTTATTTTATTTTTTATTGTTATTTACTCAAGTTTCATAATAAATTATTTTTGCAGTATTTATTGTATTTATTATCCCAGACATTGTAGTTTCCATCTCTAGAACTCTGATTTGGGTATTTTTAAATATTTTTTTCTATGTACTATGTTTGAGCTTTAACTTTTTGAACAATTGGAATACAGTTGTAATATCTGTTCTAATGACATTACAGACGTAGTCTGATATTTCTAAACCTGTGTTACTTCTGAGTTAGCTTTGATGGATTGAATTATTTCCTCATTTAGCCTTATTTTTTTTCTTTTTTTTTTTTTTGCGTTTTTCTGAAGCTGGAAACAGGGAGAGACAGTCAGACAGACTCCCGCATGCGCCCCACCGGGATCCACCCGGCACGCCCACCATGGGGCGATGCTCTGCCCACCAGGGGGCGATGCTCTGCCCATCCTGGGCGTCGCCATGTTGCGACCAGAGCCACTCTAGCACCTGGGGCAGAGGCCACAGAGCCATCCCCAGTGCCCGGGCCATCTTTGCTCCAGTGGAGCCTTGGCTGCGGGAGGGGAAGAGAGAGACAGAGAGGAAAGCGCGGCGGAGGGGTGGAGAAGCAAATGGGCGCTTCTCCTATGTGCCCTGGCAGGGAATCAAACCCGGGTCCTCCGCACGCTAGGCCGACGCTCTACCGCTGAGCCAACCGGCCAGGGCCTTATTTTTTTTCAATGAAAATCTGTAATGTTTTATTGAATTTTAGAGGCTGAATTTCACCTTGTTGAGTGTTGAATATTTTTATCCCTATAAATATTCTTGAGTTTTTTGTTTTTTTTTAAGATAGTAACTTAAAAAAAAAAGATCTTTTTCAGGGCCTGCTTTTAAAATTTACTAGATGTAAACAAAGTAGTGTTTTGTTTAGGTATAATATTTTCCACCTATTAAAACAAGCTCCTTAAGAGTTGTAGGGAAAACAGCAGTAGTTAGGCCTTGACCACCAGCATTACAGGAGTCTTGTGGATTATGAAAAAACCCATTCTGGCTGGTGGAAACAGGGGCTATTCCCAGTATCAGGTACAGTTCTCTCTAATCATTTGTATCTCTAAACAGCTTTGAGGCGTTTCCTTTCCCAGCCACTGCAAATTAACACACACACACACACACACACATATGTGTTGATCACTATTCAGTTGAACTCCTGAGGGTTCTCTTCTGCAGATTTTCAGAGTTCTCCTTTTGTGCACCTCCCTGCTCTTCATTTCTCTGCTGACCTTTACCCACTTATCTCACCAGATTATGTTTTGTCTCCTTAACTGAGAGAGAGCACCAGGCTCCATCATCCCCCAAAACCCTAAAACCCTTTACTGAAGTTTAGAAACTCTCTAGGCAGTAAACCAGGGTTATTATAGATCTCACCTTGTTTGCTGCTCATATCTCTGGGATTACTGTTCTTTGTTGCCTGATGTCTAATGTTATGCACATGATTCTTTCTTATAATCCGTCTGTTATTTTAGTTGTCTCATGTGTAATAAGTCTGACTCTGTTATTATAATCCTGATTTAAAGCCGAAGTTTCATATCTATTAATTTCTATAATCTTTTAAATTGACACAAGACTAGAAAAGTCACTTAGAAAATTTATATTTTAGCCAGAATTTTACTCTTAATGTTAGCATACACACTCATGACAGTCAATTTTATGTCTACTTGAATGGTCTAAAGAATGTCCAGGTAGCTAATAAACATTATGTTGAAGTGCATCTGTGAGGATTTTTCTAGAAGAGTTTAGCATTAGAATCTCTAGACTGAGTAAAGATGATGTCTACCTGTGAGGGTAGACATCATCCAATTTGTTGAGGGGCTGAATAGAACAAGATGAATGATGCAGGGGCAATTTCCTCTTTGCTTAGGTTCTGTCCTGGCCCTTGAATATCTCTGCTCCTAGTCGTCAGGGCTTTTGGATTCAGACGGGCTCAAACAATCAGTTTCCCTGCTTCTTAAGCCTTCAAATCAGATGAATTACAGCACCAGCCTTTCTGGTTCTCCAGCTTACAGAAGGCAGAAAATGGGACTTTTCAGACTTCACAATGATGGGAGCCAACTTTTATAATAGAGCTCCTGATATATATATACATATTGCTACATATGTATATATCCTAATGTCTGTTACTCTGTACTACCCAGACTAATATCATATCTTGACCACATCTTGCTTTTGAAAAAAATAAGAATTCTAGAAGAATCTCTAAGGAGTGAGAGAACTGGTCATACTGAGGAATTTAGCATGATGAAAATGCTTGGAAAGTTATCGTTCCAGGAACCTAAAAAGTAAATAAGTTTGGTGTAATGTGGAATAAAAATAAAATATACTACCAAAAACTTAGAACATGGCCCTGGCCGGTTGGCTCAGCGGTGGAGCGTCGGCCTGGCATGCGGGGGACCCGGGTTCGATTCCCGGCCAGGGCACATAGGAGAAGCGCCCATTTGCTTCTCCACCCCCCCCCCTTCCTCTCTGTCTCTCTCTTCCCCTCCCGCAGCCAAGGCTCCATTGGAGCAAAGATGGCCCGGGCGCTGGGGATGGCTCCTTGGCCTCTGCCCCAGGCGCTAGAGTGGCTCTGGTTGCGGCAGAGCGACGCCCCGGAGGGGCAGAGCATCGCACCCTGGTGGGAAGAGCGTAGCCCCTGGTGGGCGTGGCGGGTGGATCCTGGTCGGGCGCATGCGGGAGTCTGTCTGACTGTCTCTCCCCGTTTCCAGCTTCAGAAAAATACAAAAAAAAAAAAAAAAAGTTAGAACATGAATCGTATACATAGATACTCGGAAAATTATTTTAGATTTTGAATCTATTAAATCTAAAACAAAGGTATATATTTTAGAATATTATCTGAATTTTATATTTTATGAGGGTTGGAGAGATAAACATATAAGGATTTTCTCCAAGGTTTATGAAATTCATCTTTAGAAAAAAATGTGTCACTTTTAGAGATTGTAGTAAGGTTTAACAGAACATATTCTCAGGAACACTTTAGTTTAAGGGATCTTCTGACAGTGCCCATAGTAGGTTCTTCTTTATGTGACACTAAAGTGTCTCTACATCTATATGATGTTCTAGAATTAAGTGAATTGAAATTACTTAATGAAATAAAACTTTACTACAATCCACACAACTCTTTTTTTTTTTCTGTATTTTTCTGAAGCCGGAAACGGGGAGAGACAGTCAGACAGACTCCCGCATGCGCCCGACCGGGATCCACCCGGCACGCCCACCAGGGGCGATGCTCTGCCCACCAGGGAGCGATGCTCCGCCCCTCCGGGGCGTCGCTCTGCTGCGACCAGAGCCACTCTAGCGCCTGGGGCAGAGGCCAAGGAGCCATCCCCAGCGCCTGGGCCATCTTTGCTCCAGTGGAGCCTCGGCTGCGTGAAGGCAAGAGAGAGACAGAGAGGAAGGGGCGGGGGAGGGGTGGAGAAGCAGATGGGCGCTTCTCCTGTGTGCCCTGGCCGGGTATCGAACCCAGGACTTCTGCACGCCAGGCCGATGCTCTCCCACTGAACAAACCGGCCAGGGCCCACACAACTCTTAAATCAGTACTTTTACTTATTGTCTTGATGTTGGGATGGACTTTTCAAATAATTGGTATAATATTTATTAAAATTTTAATTAGATTTAAAAAATTAATTGGACATTATCATAAAATCACAAAGTATTAATATTTTAAAAAATCATTTCACTACATATCAAAAAACAAAAAAAATAAAAAAGCAAGAAGTTCTTCAGAAAAATCATTATATATATATATCAATTTTTATACATCTTCCTGTTTCCCCTAGGGGTTTCAATATGTATTTTAAATTATTATAATAACCTCAAACTTATATTATTTCAATATGTATATAATGTAAAAGCTTTTCAAGTATAATTTTTATTTCTTTTTTCTTATATATTCTACTATTTTTTGTCATGTGTTTTACTCTCAGTATTATAATTGACATAATACAGAGTTAGTATTTTTATTTAGGCAATCAATTGCTTTAGAACAATAAAAATAATTGGGGTTCTTAATTTATATTTTATTTTTTCTTGTGCTCTATTTCATTGTTTATTTCATTTTCTATTTTTAATTTCTTTTTGTCTTAAGAAATTTTTTTAACATTTATTTTAAGGCAAACCCATTAGCAGTAAATGAACTCTTCCAGCATATGTCTTTATTTCATTGATATTTTTTACCTGTGTATTCAATTTGTGTAGATTGTTGGGCTGACTTTTCTATTTCAGTTCTTTTAAGATTTTATATTATTAAATTCTGGCTTGCACAGTTGCTGACAGATAGGTTATTATTAAGTTTGTTTGTTTTTTGTTTCCAGCTTAGAAATGATACTTTTTCTTCCACTTGTGGATGAATTAAAATCTCTTTTTTATTTTATTTTATTTTTTTCTTTACAGACAGAGAGAGAGTCAGAGAGAGGGATAGATAGGGACAGACAGACAGGAATGGAGAGAGATGAGAAGCATCAATCATCAGTTTTTTGTTGCAACACCTTAGTTGTTCATTGATTGCTTTCTCATATGTGCCTTGACCGCGGGCCTTCAGCAGACCAAGTAACCCCTTGCTTGAGCCAGCGACCTTGGGTCTAAGCTAGTGAGCATTTTTTATTTTGCTCAAGCCAGATGAGCCCACGCTCAAGCTGAGAACCTCAGGGTCACGAACCTGGGTCCTCAGCATACCAGTCCAATGCTCTATCCACTGCGCTACCACCTGGTCAGGCAAGATCTCTTTTTTGTTGTTGTTGTTGTTATGAGAGGAAGGGAGATAGTGAGGCAGACTGCTGCATGTGCCCCAACCTGATTCACCTGGCACAACCATCTGGGGTTCATGTTCAAATCAACACAGCTATCATTAGTGCCTGAGGGTGACACGGTTGGAGCAATGGAGCTATCGTCAGTTCCTGGGGCCACGCTCAAACCACTTGAGCCACTGGCTGCGAGAGGAGAAGAAAAAGGGAAGAGGGAGAAGAAGGAATAGACAAGTATATGATTGCTTTCTCCTGTGTGCCCTGAATGGGAATTGAACTCGAGACATCCATACACTGGGCTGATACTCTATTCACTGAGCCACTGGCTAAAACTAAATTTTTTTTTTGTCTTTGGTTTTTAGCAGTTTAACTATTATTATTCTCAGTGTCTATAACTTAATCTTTGTTTAATCCTTCTAGGGAGTTTCTGAGCTTACTGGATCTAAGATTTGTTTTCTTTCAAGGCTATACAAAATTCTGTTATCTCTTTAAATATGTATGTATTCTTTCCATCCCATTACCTTTGTCTTCTTTTTCTAGGATTCCAATAAGAAGTATTTTAGTCTATTTTATATTATCACTCAATTCTTAAATCTCTGAGGTTTTTGTTTGTTTTGCTTTGCTTTTTTTCCCTTTATGCTTATTTCAATAATTTGTATTGGCCTACTATAAAATTTATTGATTCTTTCCTTATCTCTGGCTAGTTTGGTACTGAGCTTTCTGATATAATTCTTTATCTCTGTTGTCATGTTTTCATTTAATTCTAACTTTTGCATTTGCCTTATTTATTTATTTTTTTATCTCTGGGAAATTCCCCATTTGTTCTTAGAGGGCATCTATACATTTATGTTTCACTTGGTTGTTTACCATTTTAATCATTATTATTTTTAAATATTCACATGTATATTCTATCATCGGGGTTATCTCTGAGTCTGATTCTGATGCTTTTTTTCTTTTAATCTTTGAGAGGGTGTGTTTTGTTTTACTCTACTTGCTTTATGTGAGTCTCCAGATTTCTAAAAAAATGCAATGTGTCAGATATAAAAGAATAATAACTCATGAGATAATTATTTATGCCCAGAAGTTTTGTTTTCATTCTTCATATTATTATTAGTTTCCTAGTAGTGTAGGCAGGGGCAAAGATTGAGTTAATATATTCAGTCTATGACCTGGGTTGGTTTTCTGTAATTATCAGTGAAGTTTATTATTAAAATTCCTCCAGCATTAGACTGCGATTGTCTCCTGCCTGGTGTGGAGCTTGCAAGTCTGGAGGGTACATCTCAGTGCTCTTGCTGATTCATTTGTTTTCAACAGTCTCTTCACACCAGTGATACAGAGAGGACCCTCTTCACATTCTTGCTACTCATGAAAACATAGAACGCCATTGCTTGTGGCCAGCCACAAAATTCGTGTTGGAGGCAGAAGGTGATTCATAGCACCTGTGAGTCAGCCTCAGAGTCATAGTCAAAAGTGGGGCATTCTCAGCACTTCCTAAATCTTACTTTCAGGAGCTAAACTACGTCTTTTATATGTAATAGGTTTTTGTAAGAAATAATTTCTTCCCCTCTACCTTCTTCAATGGTAACAATCCCTTGTATCATTAAAAATTTTTCATTCTCACTTATAATGGCAAACAAATTTACTTTAATTTCCTTTTCCTTCTTTAGGGGCAGTATACCTTTGCCTGAGACCACTGGCAGGAGTTTTTCAGCTCTCCATAGTAGTAACACATCTATACATTTACTAATTTGAGCTCATGGGCCCCAAAATACTCCCTGTCCCTGTGATAGGGCAGAATTACTGTGCTTCCACTTCCACACCTATCCTCAGAAACAGTAACCTCTGCCTGGACCCAGAGCCAGAGGAAGTAAGGCTAATGTGGAGTTTCTTGAGGTTCTCTGAAGGCTGATGTGTATTTTAATCCCTATTCTTATGAAACAGTGGACTTCCACCTGTATTTGTGGTACCGGGAAAATTTTCTGCCCCTTCATCAGTAACTTGTTTTTTGATTCCTAAGAAAGAAGCAAGTGTTCATGTAATTGCATATTTTATGTCTTCATTTTTCTTATTTAAATAATGATGAGTTGAATTGAGTGATTGATTATTTTCAATTTAAGCCTCTTCCAGCTCTGACATTACGTTATTTTTCTTAAGTCTCAGGTTGACATTTCAGCATTAAATCAAGTGCAGATAGTGATCAGTTATGTGAATAGCGTTTTGATTGAGAATAAAAGTGCCAATATATTTGGGACATTAACCTTCTTGGCACTATACGGCATAATTCAGAATGTAAAATCCTGTCTAGACTTAACAAAAAATGGCTATTCAAGCTATTATGCCCCTTTAACAAAATGCCACTCTTAATGCTTCTACTCTGGTATCTAGAATATTATAATAATTACATATCTGATCTTCCTCATTTATGCTCTGCCCTCTTCAAAATATTCTTTTAACAATTACATTGACTGATTATTGTCTTTCAAACAATTGTAGATCTATAATTCCTTCACAAATTTATTGGGGTCAAATCTATCTTTAAATTATTCCTTAGAATTTTTATCCCTTTCAAAACCTAGTTGAGCTGAAATATTTCTAATAAATCTTTCCTATGGCACAACAAAGCCTGATTTTATTACCTTGCTCTTTTTCATCTTTTTCATTTATGAATTCTGATATTTAAATACCCATGTATATATTTTTACAATCTGCATATAAAATATTTTCAGTCTGAGCATAAAATGCCCTCACTTAAAAACACATACTACTAGATACAGTTAACTATCTTACATATCATTTGTGTGTACACACAGCCTAGCATGACAAAAACAACATCACCATTTTATAGCACAGTTTTCCTGCTTGTGTTAATATGTGGTAAATGTTTATTGAGAAATATCTTCCTGCCAGACACTGATTTGTTTAATATACATCACAATATACAAGCTGAATGGGTGTTGTTATTTCTCTTTTTTCAAGTAAGAATATTGAGTTTTAGAGATGTTGATTAATTTGCCTACATAACATACGGAAAATTGAAATTCTGAAACTTTCACTGTGCTGAACATATTATCAGAAAATAAATGCTCGCCAAATGTGTTTACCAAGCCATCGTAGGTGTAAGGAAACCTCTGAATTGCTAGGCTTAAGTTCAGTACAACTCTGAGGTAGTGGTTAATATGGAAAAAAGTTTTCTATATCATATACTTCAACTTATATGCTTTATTTTAGATGACATAATGGTATTTCAAGTCAACTCCAACACTTCAGCCAATTTATTTTTTATTCATGGTTCTAAATTTGTGTTAAAGATATGTGTCAAATAATATCTCTAATTTTAGTTAGATCAACAGAAAATATTTCTGATGTTTCATTACAATAACAGAAGAGCAAAACATTTCTCTCCCTCAGAACTGCCTCACCTAAAGTGTAATATTTTGCTAGAGTGACTTGGGGTTAAAATAGCTAACCACAGTTTATAGAGCTTTAACACTGATATACAGGCACAAGCAAGGAAAGAATCCACTGAGAATTCCTGCTGTGCAGTCAGGAATCTCCACCATCTACATTCAGGGGAGGGGTGGGAGATTGACCACACAGGTCAGTGTAAAAGCACCTGTGAAGGGGAGAGATGCTTAAGGTCCTTCAGTGTTTCTCTTTTTTTCTCAGATATTTCCCCAAAAAAAGAGTATTCCACTTTGTAGGAATATTTCACTCAAGAAAAACAAGTATTAAGATCTTTTTGTAAATTTATGTTTACATTTAAAGAGCAAAGCTTTGTTTCATGTTTAATTTATTTAGCTACCACTGTAGCTAGCAATGCATGTCGAACACTGTTTTTTCCCCCACTCTTATAAAAAAAAGACAATAGTATTTATGGAGAACCAGTTACCTCTTGGGTAGTTTAGGAAGAACTTAAAAAGAATGGCCCCAGGAGAAACTCTTTGATCTTATAACATTCTGTCATTAACTTATGTTTGTATAGCATCTCATTAAATATAAATGTAAGCAGAGGTTAGATAATTAATTTGAAGCATTGAATCACTATTAGAAAAAAATGCTAATAGATAAGAAAATCAGGTCAGCATTCTTTGAATTTTATTCTATTATGCTTTTCATTTTCTTTAATGTTTCACTTATATGAGCTTTATGGCAATGTGTTTTTGGACTAACTTGTTGTAAAGTACCAATCCTCAATTCCGCGGGTTTTTGTAGAGACACCAAGTCCAGATGAGTTTTTAAAAGTTTTATTAAAGGAGGAAATTTATTAAATATGCCAGCCGCATATAATTTACATGGGGCAGTCTCAAATCGTGTGTCTGATTAATATTCTAGGGGCTGGTTTAATACCCTTAATTATACATGGGTGAGAAAAAAGCCTGACATCATGGCATAAGCTTATAACCTTTGTTCAGAGATACACACATTAACTACATGCTTTCAGGAGGGTAGGGGTAGTTTCCATGGGAACAAATGCCTGTAAATGGGCCATTAATATAAGAAAAGGTTTAATTTACTCTTTCTCTCCTTGCACCTGGCTAGCTATTCACTTGCTTCCTTATAGGTGTGGGGAGGGAACATCAGAGAATCCAGATCTCCTTACCCTCTGCATTTACAATACAATGTTATCAGCCATACTGGTTTTATGCTAATCACACAAGCATAGAAATCCCATTTACAAAATCTCTCTGTGCCTAGCCCAAATTAATAAAATGTTCTTTAAGCTTCCTAAAATATTAATACTAATTCTGTAATTTTTGAATTACAACAAACTAAGGTGCTTTTTAAATATATTTATTACTAGTAACAAAAATATAATAACAATGATAAACAAATTGACCAGTTTCATAAATATTTCCTAAGAAATCTGAAAATGGGACTGTTCACAGCTTTATATTACTCTTCTTGGGGAGATGTGGCTAGATACTATGAACAAACTGTATAAAAAGTTTTTTATACTGGACTTGCATTTTTTAATTCTGGTAAAATATTCATAATATGAAAACTGGTTTTTAAACCATTTTTAAGTATACAGTTCTTTGGCATTAAGTATTGAATATATTCACATTTGTTGGGCAAATAAGTTTGTAAATAGGATTTTTGTTTGCTCGCTTATAGTTTGCATTGGGGGCTGGGCAATCCCAGATATAGTGGTCTGTGACGTTGCAGGTCGGCCCCCTGCTTGGGAGGAGCCATTGTCTTGCTAATGTTTACTGGCAGGGAGATTCTGCCCCCACCACTGAGAGGTATGGGAAGATTTCTTTTTTTCCTTCTCCTTGATCCCTTGCTATCTATGGGAAAAGTGGGTTTTCTGCTTTTACCTTGGCTTTTCTTGTGGCTTACCTGTCTTGGTGAGATACCAATAAATAGAATGGCCCACCATCCTCTGACTCCACTGTTTCTTTACCATCTGCCTGAATTGAATAAGAACCTGCATGTGAATGGCCATGATGGGGGTGGAGGCTCCTGACCTTACAACACTGTTATGCAACAATCTCCCAACATGCATTTTTTCCCTTTTTATCTTCTCCAACTAAAATTCTATTAACTGTTAAACATTGACTTCCCATTCTCCCCTACCAGCTCCTGATTACACCATTTTCCTTTTTGTCTCTGAAAATTTGACTATTCTATAACTCATGTAAGTTGACTAATCCAATATTTGTCCTTTTGTGACTGGTTTATTTCACTTTGCATAATGTCTTCAAGGCTCATCCACATTGTAGCATGTGTTACCTTTTCCTTTCTTTTTATGGCTGAATAATATTCTACTGCATGTATTTACCATATTATGTTTATTCATCTGTCAGTAGTCACTTGGATTGCTTCCAACCCTTAGCTATTATGAATAATGCTACTATAAACTTAAGTGTAGAAATATCTGTTGAAGTCCCTGCTCTTATTCTTTTGTATATTTGCTTGTATTAAAATCAAAGTAAAATATACAATATTTTAAATGTCTTAAAATAAAATTGTCACTTTAGTAAAATATTAGAAAGTATTTTACAAAAAACAAAAAGGAGGAATTAAATCAAAAGCTAATAGTCAATATAAGAGAATTTTACTAGGAGGAAAGAATGAGACTATCAACAGACATTAAAAAGTAGTTTAATTAAAATATAGATAATTTTTTATGTAGTCATATATCTGCCTGTGAACTGGTATTTTATTTAATTTTACTGTTACTGCTTTCTAAAAGTATAGGCAATTTCAGAGTGCTGCTATGCTGTCAAATGAATTGAAACATGACATAGACTTCGATATATTGACCTTGAGAGCAAGATAAGTGGTATTGAGTGCAATTATGAATTAGCATATGATAACAAAGTCATCTTTCAAAATAGAGAAAAATATATTATACTTAGTTTAGAGATTCAATGATATCATCTAATTAAATTGTCACTTAAAACTGCTGGGCAATAAACAGTGAGAAAAAAACTCAAACAACAATAGCATTTACAATAATATCTAAATGTATAAAGTACTTTTTAATAAATCTACAAAAGATGGAAAATGTCAACACACTAAAACATAAAATATTGTTGAGTATAAAGATAATTTAAATAAATGAAGTTTATAGGTCATAAGACTCAATTTTCTCTGTCTCTCTCTCTCTCTTCTTTTTTTTTTATTTTTTATTTTTAGAGACAGACCAAGGAAGGGGAAGAAAAGAGGAAAGGGAAGCATCCATTTGCTGTTCCACTCAGTCATGCATTCATTGGTTGCTTCTCTTGTGTGCCTTGACCAGGAATCAAAGCCACAACCTTCTCTTTTTGGGATGATGCTGTTAACTAATTGAGGTAACTGGCCAGAGCCACAATATTTTTAAGATATCTAATCTTCTCAATATGATCCATAGCAAATGCCAATGAAAATTTGAGATTTTTTTGAAATCAACATGTTGACTCTAAATTTCACATAAAAATGCAAAGGACCTAAAATTCCAAATAACTTTGAAAGAGATAAAATTTAGATAATTAACTTATTATAAGTTATAACTATCAAACTAGTGTAGTAATAGTGTAATAATAGACTGGCTAAAGAACCAGCATAGTGAAACACCAGAAAAAATGCATTCATACATGGACATTGATTTTGAACAAAGGTTCAAATATATTTAAAAGCATAATAAGAATATTTTAAATACATGATACTGAAACAATTTTATATAGATGATATAGATGTAGATATAGAGACAGATAGATGATTGATGATGATAGATATATAGATGATAGATAGATAGATAGATAGATAGATGATAGATGATAGATGATAGATAGATAGATAGATAGATAGATAGATAGATGATAGATGATCTCAGGATTTACACTTGAGAGGCATGAATGAAGGCAGATTACAAAGGGGCAATAGGAGGCTTTGGGTAAGAAACATGTTTCTTACCTTATTCATCAAAATTCATCTGATTATACACTTTAAATGTATGCAATGTGTTATACATAAGTTATATATAAATAAAGCTATAAATTGTTTTCAAAGTATATATTTTACTGTATATAATGAATGATCCATAAATAAAACAATAAAAATGTTATTTATAAATTTAAAATATATAAAAATATAGACAAGATAGACCATTCTGGGCTATTCTTACTATTGAGGGGCATTTGTATGTATAGTGGCAGTGGAAAGAAAAAATATTTTTATCTTGTATAGAAGCAAAGTATTTCTGTCCAATGGAACATAAAACATTTAAAGATTAGTACTTATGGTCTTGTTAAACACTAACTAGTTTTATAAATAACCGCTAAATTTGGAAGTTTTAGCTATAAACAACTAATTCCTTAAATGTTTGTTGGAATAATTTTACTCTGTTATTAGAAACCTCATCATTCAGTGAGTTGAATAATATTCTTGGTACATCTTTATTTATATATATTTTTTCAGTAGAGCCTTAGTTATACCATTTAAGATGTTATAGCTTGACATATGAAATAGCACCTGAAATATGACCTGTTTTAATGTTTCAACTGTAGGGTCACTCTTTGTACAATTTTAAGTTTAAGTTTTATTAGCTATAGCATATGTGCAATGTATTACGTTAATAACAAAAGTGACTTTTGGAAGGTGTTAAAAAAACTGAGGTGAAGCTAGAATCTCAGGCTGTATTGATTTTGTATAAGATAATCTAATTTATTTGAATTTGTGGCATAATAAATGATATCTTATACTTTAGAAATAAGTATAAATATATTAAAAATTATTGTTATAAAAATTTCTATATGTTTAAGTCTATTATTTTGTTGGAGTTTTGATCAGCATAAGAAACAATAATAATTTTATATAATCTTGTACTGCCAAATTACAATGCGATAACTTTCACTTTACACTTTTGGAAAACCAATTTCCAGCTTCCAGTAGGTTTCTATTATGACTTGAACTAAAATGACATACCAAAAGCCAAGATCCTTACAATAAGTCTTAATATATATATATTTATTATATATATTAAGACTTAATATATATATATATTTTTTCCCCTTAATCAGCTTGTATAAAGTCCAAGTAAATGCCATATATTTATGTTTTAACAGGAAACTTTACCTTTATGTTTTTATACTACTAAAAAGCAGGGGTTAAGTTGAATTGAACTATTCTGATAAATCACATAATAGAAAATAATTTCCTCTTTATGTTAGCACCTAAAGTTTTTTATTTAAAGAGTTTATCATTCAAGCTGGTATAGTGTGGTGGTTAAGAGTATAAGATATTGAGTAAAACAACATATGCATAATTTATAACATGTACAAATGATCTATAATTTATTTAATTTCTAAATTTAAATTTTTAGTTTATAATAATTGTACTTATCAGGTAATTTATGAAACTTACATAAAATTAGTCCTTTTTCTAGTTAGATAACTGAAAATGAATCTCAAAATAAGTAACTACAAACAAAATATTGGATAAATGCATGTAGTATAAACTATATATATATAATGCATGTGTATCTGGCATAAAAAAAATTCATGAGAACCAATACAAAGTTACAGAAACTACTGTAAGTAAGCAAGCTCTCAATATATTTTTATGTTGAGGAGATCTTGAGTTTCTGATTTCCTGGTTGCTTGGAGAACAGAGAATAGAATATTAAAATGTTTTGTTTTTTTTTCCAAATAGGTGTTTAATACACATAAAGCTGAAACTTTCCATAAAATATATTTTCAAGAACTAGGTAAATGAAAAATTTAACTAAATTATGGAATGGCATTACAAGAAAATGTCTCCACCTTGGAACTGAATATGAAGAAATAAATTACTTCTGAAATTTCAAAATATAATATGCCTCACATGGAGGATATTTTATGCAACTTTATGCTACCTAGTCTAAAATACCTCAAGCAAAATAATACAAATTAAAGTGTTAGCAGTTTGGTAGTGCTTTCAAAAAAAAAAATGGCTGGAGCAAGTCTTCCATTTCTGTGAAGGCGTCAACTTCTACACAGTCCTCAAAAATTTCCTGTGGATAATTTTTTTAAAGAATGTAACAGCTCGTAGTTACAACAAATATTCAGCATAAAAGAATCTTAGGATGAACAATAACAAGTGATATCAGAAAAAAGATACACAAACATTTTAAGACAAGAGATATATAAGAAACTAAATATTAAACAAATCTGTTTATATGTTCCAAAACAGAAAAGAATCTTGAAAATATCAAATACAAGAGTCTGTAAGGAACTACTAAAAAGTTTTAAAAGTAAAAATTAGTAATTGTTGATATAAAAACATAACTATTATAATTAAAAGCAAAGGCAAAACTCTGCTTCCAAGTAGCATATTACATATCATAACATGCCAACATTCTAACTGATATTACTAAAAAAAAAGTGAAATAAATTTACAAAAATTATATTTTAGTCCTTAGGGAACTATGGCAGCAAGAACTACATTATTTTAAAATATCAGAGAGGAAAACTTCTGAAATTATCTATTACTTCTATGTATTTCCTCTTGGACATTTCCTAATTATAGTCATCATCTGAAATTATGTCTTGACTTGGAAAAACAACTCATGGTGTTATAAGTAACCACCAGTGAATCTTTCAGTGGTTATAAGGGACTGAAATACAATCTGCAACAACATAGTGACTTGAAACTAACTGATTTTCTCATAGGTCATTGTGGATCTGTGTGGGAGCCTGAAAAATTAGGCCAAATGTATATAAAATCATGACAGAAGAAAATCTACCTTCTTTTGAGGCTTATAAAACAAAATCACCAGCCAGAGGGAAAAGATAAAAAACCTGCTTCAAGCACACGCTGGTTTTTCACTCAAGAAATTTGTCATATTTTGAAATTGAGTGATCAGGAGTCTGAAAAGTTGAACTAAAAATTGGAAGGGCAAAATTATATTTCTCACAGATGGTTAGAGATGAGGAGAGATAAACTTGTGAACACTTACATAAACCCTGGAAGGTCACATACTATAAAAAGGGGTAAAGCAGAAGTATACTAGCCTTCGTCAAACTGGAAATAAAACACACAGAACTCAATACCTGATTGTTTTAAGATGATCAGTTTCTCATAGTCTTATTATATGAATGGACAAGCCTTCCTCGAGGAACAACAGGAAGTTTAATTATATAAAAATTATCAAATAGATAAACTTGAAAAAGATGTAGAAACCTATATCTGACAAAGATGAATTAACTTGTATTAGGATTGACCTCCTTCAACAACAACAAAAAATAGATGAATATGCATTTTCAAACATTAGACAACCATAAGACCAAGACAGGGATCCCCTATCTTCTAACTAAGATGCAGTTTCCAGACTCAGCACAAGGAGAGGGGAGCAGAACATGGAAAATCATTGAGGTTAGGACGCGGAGTATAGGTTTGAAAAGCCTGAACTAGCTGATTTTTAGAAAAAATAGACCAAAGAAGAGTGAGTTATACAGAAAAATAGAAAGGTAATAAAATAATAAAATAGAAAGGTAAAAAATCTATATTGATGTCCCTAGAGAATGTGACCGAACACCAAAGTATAATGCGCAGGTCAAAACATCACACAGCTTCACAGGGACTGCCGGGGAATCAAAAACAATTTGGGAATTGCCCACAAGCTTTAGAAACTTTTAAGTCCTAGTGAACACAAGTAACTACATATATTCTAAGAATATTTATTTTCTGTGACAATTTTGTACTTGTTTAATATACTGCAGTAATAAAGTGGGTGGGAAAATTAAAAAAAGATACTTTAATACAAAGTCCAGTTGAGCTTCCCTTTAGAGTATGTGAGACCTATGTAAACAAAAAAAAATGTCTTATTTTCTTGCTGAATCATTAATGTGATGATTTGATAAAAAATATGTGTTCGATACAATAAATATACTCACTCTCGTCCAGTTGTATTATCGACTATTTGTTCTAGCCTCCATCACCAAATTTCTTAAAATATTCCCCATTTATTAAAAGAAATTCTTAGAAAAATTAAGTGATTTAGCTAGGTTACACATTTATTAATTGAAACCAAAGTTCAAATTCATGTGTCCTCAAATTGTACCTGAACGTTTTACTACATTCCACTTTTGTATTAGATTATTTATGTGTGTATTTACCAATAGGCACAGTCTAGTCAGTTGATTCATTAAATAGATCCTAGTCAAAATAAAACTTTTAAGACTATCAATATTGTACCATTTAGGGACATAAAAAGCCAACTCAAAATTAGGCATATGAGTGCATGTGATATTTGGCTAAAACTCTTGCATTTTCCATATTGTCAAGAAAATACTAACTTTTAATTTACCTCTTAACTTGACTTTTTAAGAGTATATTATTAAGTTAGTAAAATTTGTTTGATGATGATTTACATAATATGAGTACTTTTGTTTTTTATTTTACATCATAAGTAGTTATTGTTGATGATCAATGACTTCAGCTGATTTTTCTATTTGTTATTCAAAACAACATATGATAAACTTAATTTTTAAAATTAAATATATTTGTAAACTCTGTTCAGCAAATTATTATAAATGTTACAGTCTGGCATACCTTAATAAGTAGGGTTTTCATTATAAATAGTTAAATTAATTCAAATATTTATAGCATTTTTAACAATGAAGAAGACGAAATGTTAACATTTTGATGAGTTGCCATTAAACAGATTGGATAATTATAATTGAGAACTGCTAAACATGGCTGCAATATGATTTTAAGAAACATACACACTAAACCAGGAGAGGAGGTTGAGTACACTGAACCTAACAGCTGTCTCTATCACAGGTGGTTGTTTTCAGCACTCGTGTTTTCTCTTCACAGTTTAAAATCTTCTTTTCTCTCCTTCTTTATAACATCGTCTACATTTAAAAATTACTATATTGGGCCTGACCTGTGGTGGCACAGTGGATAAAGCATCAACCTGGAATTGCTGAGGTCGCCGGTTCGAAACCCTGGGCTTGCCTGGTCAAGGCACATATGGGAGTTGATGCTTCCAGCTCCTCCCTCCTTCTCTCTCTCTGCCTCTCTCTCCTCTCTCTCTCTCTCTGTCTCTCTCTCTCCTCTCTCTCCTCTCTAAAAATGAATAAATAAAATAAAAATAAAAAAATTACTATATTGGCCCTGGCCAGTTGGCTCAGTGGTAGAGCGTCGGCCTGGCGTGCAGAAGTCCCGGGTTCGATTCCTGGCCAGGGCACACAGGAGAAGCGCCCATCTGCTTCTCCACAACCCCCTCTCCTTCCTCTCTGTCTCTCTCTTCCCCTCCCACAGCCAAGGCTCCATTGGAGCAAAGATGGCCCAGGCGCTGGGGATGGCTCCTTGGCCTCTGCCCTAGGCGCTAGAGTGGCTCTGGTCGCGGCAGAGCAACGCCCCAGAGGGGCAGAGCATTGCCCCCTGGTGGGCAGAGCATCGCCCCTGGTGGGCGTGCCGGGTGGATCCCAATCGGGGGCATGCGGGAGTCTGTCTGACTGTCTCTCCCCGTTTCTAGTTTCAGAAAAATACAAAATAAATAAATAAATAAATAAAAATTACTATATTGCTTACCTGTATTATTGCAATAAGTGCCAACTTTTATTTGACTCTAATATTTGAGTTAATAATTTATTATCTGCAAAAGTGTGTTAACTTCCCAAAATTTATGGTGTTTCTATTGCACAGATATTTCGACAGTTTTCAATTCCCTATAGTTAAGAAGTCTAGGCTTCTGGGTCAGGCAAATCGGGTGTATCAAATATTATTTCTGCTTATTATCCCAGTGTACTCTCTATTATATGTACTCTATACTTCCTTTACAATTTTCCTAGATTTCTTAGAATATTTTATCCTCCCAAGTATGATTTTTAGGCAAGCACGAAAACTAGTGAGCCAAGGGCTTGTACATATTTCTCTCTTTGCCACTATACTGAGGGATATTTAAAATTAACAAGATATATTACTATAGATATACACTAAGTACTAAGTGAAGGGTTTCTTTCAATTAAGTAGATTTTGAATATATGTATTTTAAAAGTTTGAGTATATAAGTACCACAAAAAAGGGAAAAACACTCCAGGACACAGACAACAGTGTGGTGACTGGAAGGGATGAAGGTGGAGGAGGGTATAGCAGGGGAAAATGGTGATGGATGAAGACTTGACTTGGAGGATTGAACACACAATACAGTTTATAGGCGTACTGTAGAATTGGGCACCTGAAACTTGTATAATTAGGTTAACCAGTGTCACCCAAATAAAAGAGAAAATGATTGAATGCACACACATAAGAATGTGGTCTAGTGCCTGGCTGTTGGCACAGTGGATAGATCATCCCCCCAGAGTGCCAAGTTGTCTAGTTGGCACTCCACTTTACTGATAGAGCCCCAGTCGAACTATGTCTGGCAGCAATCAGTGGCACCACTAAATGGAACAACAAGTTGATGCTTCTCTCTTTCTCTCCATTCCTTTCCTCTCCAAAAATAAACAGCTCTGGCTGGTTGGCTCAGCAGTAGAGCATCGGCCTGGCCTGTGGAAATCCCAGATTTGATTCCTCGGCAGGGCACACAGGAGAAGCGCTCATCTGCTTCTCCACCCTTCCCCCTCTCCTTTCTGTCTCTTTCTTCCCCTACCGCAGCCAAGGCTTCATTAGAGCACGTTGGCCCCGGGCATTAAGGATGACTCCATGGCCTCTGACTCAGGTGCTAGAATGCCTCTGGCAGCAACAGAGTGACACCACAGATGAGTAGGGCATGCTGGCTGGATCCTGGTCAAGTGCAAGCGGGAGTCTGACTGCCTCTGGCTTCTCACTTCAAAAAAATACAAAAATAAATAATTAAATAAATATAAATAAACAAAGAAATAAATAGATAGATATGTGTTTTAAACTTTTTACATATATATGTAAAATTTTTACATATACATATACATATATATCACTTTTTACATACATATATATATATATATATAACATATATATATCACTTTAAAACTAAATAAACTAACTGATTTGTGGCACAGCGACTAAAGCATCAACCTGGAATCCTGAGGTTGCTCATTCAAAACACAGGGCTTGCCTGTCAATCCACATATGATAAGCAACTACTATGAGTTGATGTTTCCTGTTCCTCCTTGGCTACCCCTTCTCTCTCTTTTTCCTCTCTCTAAAGTCAATAAAAATTTTTAAAAATCTTTAAAATGGATAAATTTACCATAGTAAATCCTCTTATTTTCATCAATATGTTAATGAATTTTACATGACTTTGAACTGAAAACTAATAGTTTTTTGAGCCATCTCACCAATTTATAGGGTCACAAGGTACCAAAGAGCTATGCAAGTCATATTCTTAGGTAAAACTGATTATTCAATGTTTTGCCAAATATAGTTACTGTTAAATTCTTAATACCAGCAGCATTTTCAACATAAAACTAAAATTTAGAATTCTTTTAAAAGTATTATATATTCAAAAATCATAAATATGAACATAAAACTAAAATTTAGAATCTTTTTAAAGTATTATATTCAAAAGTCATAAACATGCCACCAACTATGAACATAATATAAAGTGATGGAAACTCATTTTCTTTTATCATAACAAGTGAGTCAGCAAAGGATTGATTATTCCAAGCAATTTCAAGGTTATAGTTAGCACTAATGTCGTTAAAATGAAGTAACTGAAAATTCAGCAATGTTTAATTCGGTTGTTAGTCAATTTAACCTAGAATTTCCTGATTTCTGTGTTTGTAAAATTCCAACAATTTCAATAGTGAATTAATAAACTTTGTATTCTAATAGAAGATAGCAATGCAGTAAAAAGAAAAAAGAAATAGCAAAGTCAATTCAACAAGAGGACATTTGATCATGTTTATTATTTCCCACAAGTTCTCTTACCTTTCTGTCTTTCTCTGAACAAAATGATTTAACATGTTATTTAACCCAACATGTTGCCCTTCAGAAAAATTTTCACCTCATTAAATACATTTTCAGAGGTTTTATAAATATATGCATTTTAATGTCAATATGTCTGTGAGTCTCCTTTATAACTTTACCTTGTAACTTTTTAAATATTTAATACTTTATTTTAGAAAATGTTTTAAATTTGTAGAAAATTTACAAGTATGGTTCAGAAAGTTCCCACAATCTGATCCTATTTGAGAATGCAGTGATGAAAGGGTTGTCCATGTAACAAATCCTGGTGTTGGTTCTTTACTTTAGAATAAGGGCGATGGTAGGAAAAACAATCACAGAGTTTGGCTTATTAATAACAGTGGGAATGGCAGATAACCAAAGTAGCAGAGGCCAAATGACAACACTTAATTGCCAGAAGTTCTGATGCCACAATTTATCATAGCATATGGCAAGGTTGGAGGGGCTGCCTTTGAGCTGCACTTGTAGAGTGTTCTGAAGATGGTTAATAGAACGTGGTGTTCTGTCTTAGAGACAAGGAGCGCACAAAGCAAATAACATCTACAAGTAGAAGAATACAAAATTAGGAGCAAGAAGTTTAGAGCAATTGCCCTATTATAAGCTGCAATCTCCTTGTTAGTTCCTTAGCTTAAACCAGTTTTCAGATCTGGAAATCACTGACTGCAAAGGTGGCCAGGACCCAAGATCAATGGCCCTATACCCACCACAGCAAATATACCTTGTAGTGATTTTCCATCTCAGCCCCAAAGGAATCTGCAGCCATTCATTCAATTGAATTTTCATGGCAACAGGTAAAGAGCTGGACATTTTAAGATTTACACAATGGGTCTGATACATCAATTCCACTCTTTCTTAGAGTAGGAACATATAAGGGCCAAGGAATAAATGGAGTCCAGTTAAAGTTCATGGTTCAATGACCTATCAAGTTGTCATTTCCCCAGGCTCCAAATATATAATACTTGCACTGGGTCCTTGGTGTGTGTGATAAGAGCTGTCAGAGAAAGACAGGCCAAATAAAATCTCTGAATCTATCCCTCCCAAAAGCCAAGAAGGAAGTGGAAATGGTAATGAACTAGTTTAGCTTCAGCAGAAAGCAAAAGTATTCAAGAGGTAGACTACTACTCAACAAATTAGCAATCCAAATCACAGCTACTCTGAAGAACATTGTTTTGTTGTTAAAAAAGATTAATAAGGCCTCAAGTATATTATCTGTGGCCATTGATATGACAAACATATTATTTTCTTTTCAAATCAGAAATGAATATCCAAAACACTGTCCATTCTGTTTAATGAACAAACATATTTATCCACAATTGTGAAACAGGGTTATGCTAAATCTCTTTCCCTCTCCCATAATACAATCACAAAAGATCTAGATCACATACATATCCTGAGAAATATCAGAACATTAAGTTAATCTAATACATCAATAGTTTTATACTTAAAGTGACTTAATATACTAGATACCATGGTAAATGACCTGATGCTAAATATAAACCCTGCAAATTTTCAGGAACTTGCTATTTTAGCAAAAACTTTAGGGAGCCAGCAGTTAGGGCTGTAGGACAATCCTACCAAAATAAAATAAAAATTGCTGCATCTCTAAGTTTTTATATGTTAGTTTGAACTTGATATATATTTTTCTCAGTTAAGAATTAGAATAACAATATTCATATTCTTACACTTACAATAAAGACCGAGGGGAAATTAGTCTGATCTAATAAAAAATATACATGCAATTTGCTAACTCATGCTTCTTTATTAAACTTTTCTGATTTGGATATCCAAATAAATATACATTATAATTAAATTATATCAAATGGTATTAATTGAATTAAAGATGTAATTTTTACAATTTTAGGTTAACTTGTAATCAAAAACTAAATTATTCTAGCTTTTGTTGGCTAAATTATCATAAAAATTACTTTTTCAATTTATTAGAATCTCACTGTGTTTGGATTATCAAACACAAATATTATTTACTGCTCCTCAAACTAATTTACCAATGAAACTGGGTTTCCAATGACAAATTTTCTAACCATTACCAAATATAAATCCAAGTAGATTTGCTTTTATTACAGTAATGGTAGAAATAAATTTTACTCTGGGGATTCAGATATTTCTGGGACATCCTAAGGTTCCATAGATATTGATCAGGTTCAGTGACCTCAATTTTTTAAAATGAAGAAAAATTGTTTATAAGAAGAATATAATAGGTAGTGGTAAAACTAGGCAAAAAGTCTAGTTTCTTTTTAATTCTACTATTTACATTAAATTAGACTTGACCAGGATTATTGACTTCAAGATGAAGGTTTGAAGAGAAAAATTCATATTTTCAATTTGTTTTTTAAAACAATTCATTCAAAGATGCTTTTATAGCTGGAAACATCATTCCACATCTATGACTATAGCCCCAATACATATTTTCTAATCCATCAATCTGCCCCATAAAAATTGTTTTATTAGCACTTATTTTACTATACTGTAATTAACCCTTTAATTTTCTGTCACTAACTGCAATATAAACATTGACAACTTTTATTGAGATTTAATTGGAACACAAATAAATATTTTTAAATTAATTAATTAATATAGTTTCTGCAATTTTTTTATAGTTTATGAAAATTAAAGGGCTATTGATAGGAAAGAAATATTATTTCTTAGATTTTTGTTTGATTCAATATTTAAAATTTTTACATTAATAATTTTTATTTTACAGAACCTCAATTTTATATGTAAGGTAATCTGTCTCTCCATTCCATACACCCCATGAACCAATTTCTATTTCCAAACATAATTTAAGGAGACTATAATGCCTTGTGTGAAAAACACATTTTCTGAACAAATCTTAAGTGACCAATAACCAGGCAAGTTATTTTATATTCATTATGGCTATTGAAAATACAGCACAGCCTGAACAGGAGGTGGTATGGTACATAGAGCATCAGACTGGGACACTGAGGACCCAGGTTCAAAACCTCGAGGCCACCAGCTTGAGTGCGGGCTCATCCAGCTTGGAGCACGGGCTCATCCAGCTTGGAGCATGGGTTCACCAGCTTGAGCGCAGGTTGCTGGCTTGAGCGTGGGATCATAGACATGACCCTATGTTCACTGGCTTGAGTCCAAAGGTCTCTGGCTTGAAGCTCAAGGTCGCTGACTTGAGGCCAAGGTCTCTGGCTTGAGCAAAGGGTCACTTGCTCTGCTACAGCTCCCCTCCTGTCAAGCCACATATGAGAACGCAATCAATGAACAACTAAGGAGTTGCAACAAAGAATTGATGCTTCTCGTCTCTCTCCTTTCCTGTGTGTCTGTTCCTATCTGTCCCTCTCTCTCTGACCCTCTATCTTTGTCAAAAAAAAAAAAATACAGCACAAAAGCAATATATGAAAATATGGTTAACAAGAAATTTTATCCTAAATTATATGGACAAAAGAAAAGACAATGTTGTTATTGGTTTTAGGCATGCCCATTTTTACCAGTGTGTGTATAAATATCAATTAATATACATGAATAACAGTAGATTAAAATAAAGTGCTAGAAAATATTCAAAATAAACATAAAAGATAACTAGAAATTAATTTCAAAAAATTTGGACTCTGGGCAGTTGGCTCAGTGGTAGAGCATTGACCTGGCCTGTGGATATCCTGGGTTTGATTCCTGGGTTTCATACTGGGTCAGGGTACACCGGAGAAGAAACCATCTGCTTCTCCACTCCTCCTCCTCCACTTATTTCTCTCTCTCTCTTTCCCTCTAGCAGTCATTGCTTGATTGGTTCGAGCGCATTGCCTGGCAGTTGAAGATGTCTCTGTGAAGCCTCCACCTCAGGTGCTATAAATAGCTCAGTTGAAAGCATCACCACAAATGGGTAGAGCATGTCCCCAGATGGGTGTTGTCAGGTGGACCCAGGTTAGGGAGCATGCAGGATCTGCTTCTGTACATCCCTTCCTCTCACTTGGAAAAGAAGAAAAATTTAAAAATATATATATTTTTCAAAAAATTCTATAATTGTTAGTATTGACGACCACAGAGAGTCAGGGCCAATATTGTTCTAATCATACATGGAATCAGAATATCCTCTTCTACAAGGGGATTACTTTCTTTTTTCAATCACAGGTTTCTTTGTCTATACTATGATTAATCAGAGAATGTGTGAATTATCTTGGAGCTATATAAATGCTTCTAAAATTGAGTCCTTTACTTAGTAGTTCTTATCACTTAATCAATTCTATTTTTACTAGCTAATATTTCCATGCATTTTAGAAACACTTTTGCAGAAAATTCAAATGCATGCATGCAAATTAGAACATGAATAAAGAATAATTTTCTACAGAATTATGACCTAATCTTTACTTGCATTTGCAACATTGTATCCTGTGGTCCTTGAAATGAATATTATTTTGAGTTACACAGCACTGTTTTTTTGTTAGAGAAAGAGACAGACAGATAGGAAGGGAGAGAAATGAGAAGCATTAACTTGTAGTTGCATCACTTTAGTTATTCACTGATTGCTTGTAATACATGCCTTGACGAGTATGGGTGGTGAACAGGGAGGCCCCAGCCAAGCCAGTGACTCCTTGCTCAAGCCAGTGATGCCTTGCTCAAGCTAGTGACATTGGGTTTCAATCCAGTGACCTTTAAGCTTAAGCCAGCAACTATGGGATCATTTCAATGATCTCACATTCAACCTTGCGACCCCTCACTCAAGCAGGCAAGCCAGTACTCAAGCTGATAGCATATGCTCAAGCTGGCAACCTTGGTTTCCAACCTGGGACCTCAGTGTCCCAGGTCAATACTCTGTTTACTACCTCACCACAAGTCAGGCTACACATCACATTTTTTCAAAATAGCATTCTAGCAATAAATTTCAATGTACAAAGTAAGCATTCTCCTATTTACCCTCATAGAGAAAGTGTATGGCTTAACCAGGCAGTGACGCAGTGGATAGAGCATCAGACTGGAATGCAGAGGACCCAGGTTCAAAACCCTGAGGTCGTCGGCTTGAGCATGGGCTTATCTGGTTTGAGCAAGGTTCACCACCTTGAGCCCAAGGTCGCTGGCTTGAGCAAAAGGTCACTTGGTCAGCTGTAGCCCCCCCCACACACACACACCAGTCAAGGCACATATGAAATAAAGCAATCAATGAACAACTAAGGAACCGCAACAAAGAATTGATGTTTCTCATCTGTCTCTCTTCCTGTCTGTCTGTCCTTATATGTCCCTCTCTCTGTCTCTTTCTGTTTCTGACGACCCCCCCCCCCCAAAAAAAAAATAAGTGTATGTTTGTTATAGCTGTAATGCAAAGCAGCACTGACTGGCTGGGTTTATTTTCTCACAGTTCTAGAAGCTAGCACTCTGAGATCAAGATGTCAACAGGGTTGGTTTCATCTAAATACTCTCTTTGACTTCTGGGTAGCAGTCTTCTACTTTTTATCTTCTTTATCTTCACATGATCTTTCTTTCTGTTTATATCTGTGTCCTAACTTCTTATTCTTTTTAAGGACTCAAATCACATTGGATTAGAACTCACCCTAAGGGCCTTATTTTACTATTTTAAAGATATAATCTCTAAGTACAGTCATATTCTCAGGTAGTGGAGGTAGGACTTCAATATAGAAATTTTTATTTTTTTGGAGTGAGGCACAAATTACCTCATTATGAAACCAGAATACTTGGCTCATGCTGCCTGCCACCTGCATATACAATAAATATAGATAAGAATTAAATCTTTAAAAGCACTTTATTCAGATGGTCAAAATCTGAGAAGACAGCAGACTTCAAGTCCGAAGAACTACCTTAATATCCTGTTTGCAATCCTTTCTTATAGGGTTCAGAGACTGTTAGTAATATGCAAGGGCAAAGTTTCATGCAGTCAGTCACCTAGACAAGGGAGTAAAGAGGTGCTTGGTTCTTGAGATAATCGGCCATCTGTTTTCTTTCTCTACCTTCAGGCTCTTCCCAGATGCTGGCTTCCAAAATCACTTTCAAGGCCCTCCTCCAAAGATAAACTCACCGCATTTCAAAGGGGAAAGTCAGAGAACCATTAAAAGAGAACAGAGAGCAAATGTACCTATCAACTATTTTTTAACACTTACATAATTTTTTATTGATTATAACTGAAAAAACTATTAATGAAACCACATTTCAAACTCTTGAGTTTCTCTATCAATAATAGGAGGTTATATATCTTCAACAAACTGTCAAAGACAGAAAATGTTAGAGCCACACTGATATTATTCTCTGTAGCAATGTCTCCTTCTTTTATTGATTTTTTTGGGTAACATAGGTTAATACAATTATATAGATTTTGTTGGAATCCATGGAGTCTGAAAAGACCAGAGTAACAGGCTTTATAGAAAGGAAAAAAAGAACCCTGTCGGGCTGACTCGCAAGGGAGAGTTGCGTGCGCACCACCAGGCACAGCCTAGGACTGGGTTTTAAGGGTTTTGGGGAAGGGGAGTGAGATGTGTTGTGGGGCATTAGCCCAGTGGCTGCTGGACCAAGGAGAGTCTTTTATGGAAGTTTGCCAGGACTTTACAGCTTGTGACATTAGACATTCCTTTGTGGTTGGTCATTTGCTGCAAGCTCTGAAACAGACTTACTGGCAGGGTTAAAGAAATGAAATTTAAGATTCCTGACTATTTGATATATATAAAAAGAGAGAGAGAGAGAGAGAGAGAGAGAGAGAGAGAGTGGTTCCTAGAGAGGCCTCAAGGGAAAAGGGACGGAGGTCATTGTCTTCTATAACTTCTTCCTGCTGAGTAGGGGCGGTGACGGGTTATGGCCTCTCTAAGAATTACTCTCAGAGGGGTAGAGAGATGCAGTGATGGCTTCTTGTCGGGTAGGGGTGTATTTATAGGGTTTCAGATTTTTCTGTTTCGCAAGGGCAGGTTTCAGGGTTGGTGTGTAGGGTTAGGTGGATTTTTCCAATATTCTGATTGGGGAAGGTCTGCATGTGGTTCTGTAAGAAACTAGTGAACAAACATAAGAGGTAGGGTTCAAAAGTTAGAAAAATAAAAGGAGAGTGAGTGGACTAATGAAAATTAATATTCAAGACACCCAGTTTGTGCTAAACCACTGATTCCATGACTTGGTTTGTTTTTTACAAATTTGCTGGGCTTCAGAGAGAGAGAAAGTGAGAAAAAGACAGGGCAGTGGCCAGTATCCCTACCCCTAGACCTATTTTTATAGAAATTCTTAAAGCAACAAGAAGAGGAATTACTTGTACAGCTTGTTTGGTCCTTAGATTGAAGGATAATGTACTAGGTACTGGAAGAGGCTCATGCGGTGGGATTAGGTTACTATTTGGGGTGAGATAGATTAGAATATAGGTTTCTGTTCAATTAGTAGGGAGACACATATAGCTGTTGGTCCCACACAAGTAGAAAGGCCCTGATTGGGTAATACACGATGAGACATGGATAGAGAATTGATAGACAAGGGGCTGGTTTCGTTTCTCTGTTTCTGAGCTCCAGATGGTCAGGGTGGAGGAAAGAGCCATTCCAATAAGTAGGGAGAGTAAAGGATTGTTAGCTAAGGTAACTAATAAACATACTTCGAAAACCAGTTTTCTGACTATTGAAATTCTTTTTCTCTGTACAAACCTCCTACAACCTGCACAAACCTTCTACAACTTATATAAACCCTCAGCTTTCATAACCTTTCTTATTCAGAAATAACTGGCTTTCATAACAATTTGTTTTTTTTTTCTTTTTCTTTCAAAAGTATTTGCATACCTTATACCTTCTATTATCAAAACCATACAATTCCTTTCTAGTCAGAACTCTTGATTTAAAAATCTTTAACCTTTAGGGACAATTAAGTTGACTTTTGTTTTACGCAAGTTTTCCTTTCCCTAAAGTCTGATTAAAAGAGTACTTAGTTTCTTCATATATTCAGCATACATAGAACAACCAGCTTCTGGTTTGAGGTTGGAGTAAGGCATGCCCTTTTTCTACTTTAGCAACAGTGGGAGTTGTAAGGATCATAGTGTGTGGAACTGTCCACATGAAAATCAGTCCTTGGGTGATGTAATGCTGGAAGCGCCTCTTGGACAGTCTTTGAACAGTTTGCTGAGTAACCTGTAAATTCTGCAAGTACTTAGGGAAAGGGTGGTTACATTTCTACACTTTGCAGCTAGAGTTTAAATCCTAGTGAACATTGTTTCTAGCTGGAATTAGCAGCAGGTCCCAGTCTACAATAGGCATGGGGCATTGAAATAAGAGGAATAACAGATATACTATACATTAAATAAAGCAACAAAATTAGACTGTCAATACCCACAGTAGAGATCTTCGAGGGATAAATAAAACTCAAATATTTCAGGGAAGGCATAGTAGATGGTTCTTGTGTTCACACGAAATGAGATCAGTTTATCTGCTACTTGGAAGAAATACCTTAGGCTCGTGAATGATGTCCTTGGGATTTCAGTGGCAATTCCCAGCATACTGGGCAAGGTCAGGTCACAGGTAGCTGGAGCGGGGCTAGAAGAGACTGAACCCTCTCTCCATGGAGCAAGGGGGCAGCTTACCTTCTTGTGTCCCTCTTTCCACAGCACAGATGTGTCCCTGGTGGGGCTGGGAAGCCTGACAGGCTTCAATTCAATGACCTTTCTTCCCACTCTTGAAGCAAGGCCCTGATGAAATCCTATGAATCCCTTTAGGGTGCTGGAGATTTTAAGAGCGTATGTGAAAAACTGGTATTTCTTTACCTCTTTTGGGCCTTATTTGCCTTTTCTGTTACTCCTTTGACTAGTATAGACCTTAAAAGCCATGCTCAGAAGATCTCACTGAGGGGCTTGACTAAGAGAGCAAAATTGGGAATTCAGTGTCTAAAAAAGCCTATTAGACCGAGGAAAAAAAGAATTTGATCTGTGGTGGTAGGTGGTTGGAGACTGCAGAGGGTCTGAGTTCGATTTAGGGTGAGATTTCAGGTGGTGGGGGTTAAGGCAATGTCTAGATAGACTATGGACTAAGGTGAAGTTGAGCCTTAGCAGAGAAGACACAATATCCCATCATAGTGAAGAATTTAAGAAGGGTGGTGGTGTGTCTCCTTAAGAGAGGCAGGGAGGGGCTGCAGAGGAGTAGGTTATCTACATGTTGTAA
Source organism: Saccopteryx leptura (assembly GCF_036850995.1). Lineage (NCBI taxonomy): Eukaryota > Metazoa > Chordata > Mammalia > Chiroptera > Emballonuridae > Saccopteryx > Saccopteryx leptura. The sequence goes on along the minus strand of NC_089504.1, from coordinate 91,792,113 downwards.
GAGAGTATTAGTTTTGAGATTGCATGTTGCTAAATCCTGAGCTAGTGCCTGCCCAAACATGTGTGGGCTGTTTCTTAATCCCTGGGGTAAGACAGTTCAAGTAAAGGTAAACAGAAAGTAAGAGTCAGGGTGTAGAGGAATGGTTAAGAAAGCATTCTTGAGGTCTAGGACTGTGAAGTGAGTGGTGTTTGAGGAAATGTGTGACAGTAACTTGTAGAGATTAAGGACTACTGCAGGGGTCCCCAAACTTTTTACACAGGGGCCAGTTCACTGTCCCTCAGACCGTTGGAGGGCCAGACTATAAAAAAAACTATGAACAAATCCCTATGCACACTGCACATATCTTATTTTAAAGTAAAAAAACAAAACGGGAACAAATACAATATTTACAATAAAGAAAAGTAAATTTAAATCAACAAACTGACCAGTATTTCAATGGGAACTATGGGTCTGCTTTTGGCTAATGAGATGGTCAATGTGCTCCTCTCACTGACCACCAATGAAAGAGGTGCTCCTTCCGGAAGTGCGGCGGGGGCCAGATAAATGGCCTCAGGGGGCCGCATGTGGCCCGCGGGCCATAGTTTGGGGACCCCTGGACTACTGGATGGAGGGGAACTACGGCCTCATTGATTAGGTGTAAGTCTTGTACAAGGTGATAAGCTCCTGAGGGTTTTTGAATAGGAAGTATAGGGGTATTACAGGAAGAGTCCATGGGGATGAGTGAGCCTTGATTTAAGAGGTGGGTTAATAGACAACTCTGCCTTTTTAAGCTTTTCAAGATGGCAGGAAGCTGTCAGCATAGAGGGGAGGAAGAGAGAAAGCAGACAGATGTACAGTGTGAACAGCTGGATGGAAAGAAGGAGGGTTAGAATGTGCAGGAGGAGGAGGTTAAAGTGCTAGTGGTGGCACCACGTGGTTAGAGGAATCAAAAGGATTTAGCGCTCCAAGGAGAAGGGAGAGGACGAAGGGAGGAAGGCATAAGTGCCTGTGGAGAGGGGGAAATGGGTAAGAAACAGCCAAAACTGATGGGGAGGGGTCGAAGAAAAAGAAGAGACAGACGAAGCCGGTGGGGTGGGGTTATTGGTTGGAGAAGAGAGAGGTGGCACTGCAGTCAGTAAGGAGGGAGGAGGGGTTGGAGAAGAGAGAGGCAGGGCGGGTGAGGAGAGGGTTTGTGGTGAAGGAGAGACAGGCACCACCGGAGCCGGTGCTTCTAAGGAGGGGGGAGGGGACAAAGGAGAGACAGGCAGAGCAGCAGCCTGTGAGGAGGGAGGAGGGGTTTAAGAACACAGTGGAGAAGGGTGGGACCCCTGGCCAGCAGGGGAGGAGAACGAGAAAATTGTATTTGCAGGTGAATGAGAAACAGAATTTAGTAAAGAGAGGGGACTTTCTGGAGGGAAGAGACCCAAGGGAAAGAGATTTGCAGAGGAACTAGAGAGGGGTCCCAAGAGAGGGGTACCCCCAGGGTCAGTCAGGAAGGGGAGAGAATTGAGAGTCTGTGGAGAAGGAAAGATTAGGAGCGGAGATTTTAAGTGAGGTTTCTCTGGCCAAAAATGGCCTACATGTAGAACAGGCGGCACAGATATTAAGAACAGTAGTAAAGGGGGAAGAAAGCCTGCACATAAGGAATTTCTGAGGCTTTCCCAGTCCAGTGGCAGGAATTATTGAGATTTTTTAAGTGGCATCCTGAAGGAGTAGTCCCGAAGGAATAGGGGAGTAGTCTCTGAGGCCTGAGATTGGGAGTAGCCCATGTTAGGCTGAGAATAAAGAAAGGGAAGAGCGTCCTCAAACTCTTTCAATTATTCTGAATAGAGTAGAGTGTGGGACGTGAGAAAACCAATCGTCACCGGAGACTTCAGTTCCAGAGAAGTAGAAAGCAACCTGGCTAGGCGCCTAGACTTTTGAGGAAGTCCGTATAAGCAGGCTGCTCGGAGTAGAAACCTCCCAAACTGTGAACCTCAGAGAGTAGAGTGAGGGTGAGGGAAGGAGAGGAGTCTACCGGAGATTGGGAAGTGCAGAAATTTCTTACCTTCTGGTTAGGCAGGGGGTTTGAGACAGGGTTGGGTAGCTGGCCAATCAACCTACATTCACACAGCCAAACAGAATCAGGGAGTAAGCCCGGGACAAGCTGACACTGCCCACTGCTTCCCTGGTAGTAAGTTTGGCTGGTGAAGGGGATTGTCCAGGCGTCCGGTACCCTGTCCCGGGTTTCAGCACCAAATGTTAGAATGCATGACAGTTCGAAAAGACCAGAGTAACAGGCTTTATAGAAAGGAAGGAACCCTGCCGGCTGACTCACAAGGGAGAGTCACGCGCCAGGCATAGCCTGGGACTGGGTTTTAAGGGTTTTTGGGAGGGGGAGTGAGACAGGTTGTGGGGCATTAGCCCATTGACTGCTGGACCAAGGAGGGTCTTTTATGGAAGTTTACCAGGACTTTACAGCTTGTGACATTAGACATTCCTTTGCGATTAGTCATTTGCTGCAAGCTCTGAAACAGACTTATTGGCAGGGTTAAAGAAATGAAGCCTAAGAGTTTTCAAATATACATTTCTATGATACATTATCTACAAATTGTATTGTGTGCCCACCACCCAAGTCAAATTATCTTCCTTCACCACATACTTGACCCCTGTTACCCACTTCTACCTCCCACCCTGCCCACATTCCTCTGGTAACAACCATGCTGTTGTTTGTGTCTATGAGTTTCTGTTTGTTTTTCTTGTCTGTTCATCTTACAATGCCTCTTGGTAATTATTAAAGTATAGGTTAGGTGTATTTGAATGAAGGAAAGAATAAACTATCAATTATTTTCTAGCACATAGGAACTGAAGATATTTCTACCGATTAATTAGTAACAGATTCTGCCTTACCAAATGCAATTTAAAATTTTCAAGCAAAAAAAAAATGGCTAAAACAAAGCACAGCTTTTTTTTTTTTGCTTTTTTTTTTTTTTTTATGCCTTGCAGCATAGTCCAATTCTTCAGATAACTTGCTCAGTTAGTACCTCAGAGCTATTGAATTTTGGCTTTGTTGTAGTAATTCAAGTAATGATACAGATCTTCATCAGCTTACTATTCAACTAAAGCAATTTGTTTTCACTTTGACCTGCCCACCTAATGTTTACTAAATTTGAAACTTTATATTTAGATTATAATCTAGTTGCAGACTTCATATACATTATAATCACTTATATGCAATATTTAAAATAATGTTTGTTATAATATGTGTTTTTTGCCCAATTTCCTAATTTATCATCATTTGGGAGTATTACCATCATTTCCTGATTGTTTCAGGAAATGTTATTTGGGCATGTTAATAAAATACAAAGAGTCTGAGATTTTTACCATACTCAACACACTAATATGTTAGCTTGACACAGTTTCATGGATGCTGTCAAGAGTCAGACTCCTGGGGCAGAAACAAAGATATTTTACTCATTGCACAGTAAGCAGCATGGGCTTTATGCTCATGGTAGTTCTTCATGTCTTCTTAGTCTCATAGGAGAGATTCAGACAAGCTTATGTGGGTGCTGTGCACAAAATGCTTTTGTGTCACAGATAAAAAAATATAAGTGTAATGAACCCTTGATAACGAACTTCAAGCCAACCTGACTGATCTTTACCCTGGAAAAAGATATGAACAGAAAGTGAATCAGCCCTTTCTTCTGCAAACAAACTATTTATATCATTCAGGTTTTCACTATTCAATAATTTTTGAAAAGATAACATGAAAAGAAAGTTGGTAGTGCTTCTGTTTGCAAGGAATACATAAATGTAAGACAGCCATGGAGAATTGTGTACAAATGGAGAAGATTAAATTTAAAAAAAATTGTACCTTCTCATGAAAAGTCATGTATCATCTAGAATTTTCCCATTCTGAGTAAATTAGATTCAGTAAAGGAAATAACTCTGCTTCCTCTAAATGCTTCTTTTTAGTACAAGTTTGAATGATTTAAAATCCAAGTTGTTTCTGAAGTATTCAACCAAAAATAATTAATATGTTGCAACTACATTAATTGCTATAAAGTATATATTTAATTCATGCTCAATCATGTATAAAAAAGTATATAGAAGGTTCTCCATACTTCAAAATTTATTTGAGTAGTTAATTTTGCTTAACTTTTTATCTGAAAGTTGATATTTTGATAAGGTCATATGTGACCATTATTGTTCAAATAATGTTCTTACATTTAGCTAGCACATAATATCACATCCCTATTTATTGTTAAAGTATTTTTCTTATTTTATCTATTTAACAATAAGCTATAATTTGAAAATAATTAGACATTTATAAAATAAAGCTACTATTTTCCCTGTTTCTGTGTATACATACTCTAATTTTATGTTGATTTTATAATAAGGTGTCTGTAAGTCATGCGATTAGATGCTCTCAGCAAAATTGTTTTGTACTTAAAGCTTGTGAGGTCAGCAATATAATTTCTGTAATTTGTTTACCAATGTATATCGCCAATTGGGCAATGATAAATGATGCAATATTCCATCATAAGATAAAATTGCTTGAGGTTGGAAAAGTTGTGTTTTTGTTTTTGTTTGGTGGAGCGCCTTATAAAGTTATTTTATATTGACAAGTGAAATTGTAAATCTTCACTTCTGATCTTTAGTAATATTTATCATTCTTTTCAAGTCCAAAAGATTTTCTATTAAAATTCATAGAAATTTTAATTAAAGTTTTATTTTTATGGCCTCCAAATTCAACCAAAAGTCAATATTACATGATGACCAAGTCATATGTCAAAATGTTTCATAGAAAAGTATGTTTTTTTTCAGCATGAAAGTAGTTTATTCGAGATGCCATTGTGTTATCTGAACAAAACTCTTGTAACAATTCTAAATATTTGTTTCCTGTACCTGTTATCTTATTTAACAATATACAGGTTGTGAAACTTTTGATCAAAAACATGTCTTCTCCAATATAGTATATGTTAATATATTGTAGGTTATTTGGTTTTATAAATCTAAATCACACCTAGAAGAAACAGATATTTTTAATTATCCAATTTTTTGAATGTTCAATTTATTTTTAAATTAGTGGGACTCAATCTGCTATAACTTTGATTTAAATCTGTTGGATTACTCAAAAGCAGAAATATCATAATCTTTATGTATTTTATCACAAAGATTTTTATCACTTTAATATGATAATGGGTCATTCTCCACTCAACCACTATCAAAGCGTGACATTTTTACAATGCCCATTACCTCCGCAGTACACTAAAATTTTATTTATTGGTGCTGTTTTATGGCATGTTTGTCCTTAGGAGGCACTGCGAAATGAGATGAAGAATATTAATGTATTGACTTTCAGTGTAAGTGAATATCTTGTTTGTCATAGTATGAAGATGCAAAGTTAACAACAAAAATGTCAAATTACAAAGCAAGAGAAATCCAAAATTTTGCTTATTTAGATATATAAGAAAAAAGACTATAAAAATAAAAGACTAGAAAAGGTGAAAGAGGTATAAGTCACATTTTTTAAGAAAAAAGGAAAAATATAAATGGAATAGCATAAATGACAGAAATTATAGATAGATTGATTATACACATACATATGATATACATATATCAAGAGATAAACATACCTGATTTAAAAATACGTAAGATTTAGAACAATCCTTTGTAGCAATTTCCAGAGAAATGAAAGATGAGGGGAGTTATTTTAAAATAAATAAACCATGTTGTTTTAATCATTTTGTGTGTGTGTGTGTGTGTGTGTGTGTGTATGTGTGTGTGTGTGTGTGTATGAGAGAGAGAGACAGAGAGAGGCCAGATAGGGACAGACAGATAGGAAGGGAGACAGATGAGAAGCATCTATTTTTTGTTATGGCATCTTAACTGTTCATTGATTGCTTTCTCATATGTGGCTTGAACGGGGAGCTACAGCTGGCCAAGTGACCCCTTGCTTAAGCCAGCGACGTTGGGCTCAAGCAGGTGAGCCTTGCTCCAACCAGATGAACCCCTGCTCTATCTGGCGACCTCAGGGTTTAAAAGCTGGGTCCTCTGCATCCCAGTCTGATGCTCTATCCATTGCACCACTGACTGGTCAGGCTTCATCATTTTGTAATTCTAGCCCTTGCCCTCTTTCATATTCTCCTAATTTATATTTATTTCCATATCTAATTATATATTGAAGTTTTAACTGTTCATTGAATTTTGGCTTTAAAAAGTATCATTTCAATTTCTAGGTACATAAAATTGTTGTGGGAAAGTCTGTTGTGTTTGAAATGAGAGAAGAATTATTATTGCTAATTGAATATATGATGTAGCTGAAATTGCCATCATTTCACTTGTTTTGAAAGTGACTCCTGGTATATATAAAGACCAAATGATTATCTCAAAAATTTGAGCTGATAAAATGATTAAACACTGATAGGTGACAACCATGGGGCAGACACAGCTAATATGAGAAGTGACAGAAAATACATGCAAGTAATCCATATGAAAGTTGAATATCTAAATAGCATTAAATAGCATTTAATAGAATAGCATCTATTTGCTATCTAAATAAAAATAGAAGAATGATACACATAATCAAAGCTAGATATTGACAACATTTATTTCCCAAAGTCACCTGCATGCATGTAGAGCATGATAAGAAAAAAGAAGGCAATATCTGGAAGAAAAATGGGACATAAGAAAACCTTAAAGAGCCTTGGCAGGATAGCTCAGTTGGTTACAACATTGTCCTGAAGTGCAGAGGTTGCCAGTTCAATTCTCGGCCAGAACACATACAGGAGAAAACACTCCTCTCTCTTCCCTTCTCTCTCCCTCCATTTCTCTAAAATAAAAAAATAAACTAAAACAAAAAAAAAAATTCTTAAAGAATCAAACTCTTCAATGCCTCTAAGGAACATGGAATCTACCCAATTGTAACACCTAAAATTATTGAAAGGCACTAATATTACACTTCCAATAATCTTGGGATATAGATAATAAGGTGGGATTTAGTATGTTTTACCTATGAGGTCCCATATTTTTGCTATGTTGACCAAATATTTAGGGCCCATTGGTCAATGTATTCATTGTTCATTAACCATAACAATGATTGGTGGGAATTGCCTGAACATTATCTATGATAAATATTCCCTATGATAAACACCAAAGGAACGTAATAAAATTAGAATTAGCTGGGTTTTTTTTTACCTCTAATAATACTATCTACTCATTTTTTTTAATTTAAATACTATTAAAATGTAAAACCCTGTATTAAAATGTGAACTCTTTGATGGAAATCAATGTGTCCAATCAGTCTTTGTATCCCCAGTGTCTAGTTCTGTGCCTGAGACAAGGTACATAGTTAATCTATGTTTAAAGCAATTGAACCCAAGGCCCTGGCTGTTTAGCTCAGTTGTTTGAGCAACCTGCCACAACACCAAGGTTGCAGGTTCAACCCAGATCAGGAAATTTGCATTCCAAACTTTCCCTACGATAATCTCATTTCTTCTTAAGTCTTCAATGACTGTAATCACTCAGATGATTTCAAAGCTATTTTTCCTAGGGCTCACAACCCACTTAAAGTAGATTTCTCAATTTCTGATTTTAACAGATTTTTACTTAATGCAACCAAGAGCAATAAATCAACAAATATCAAACAACATATCCAAAACTGGGCTCATCTCTTGCAAGTATGTTCTTAAAATATTAGTTTGTTAAGGAAGGTATTTCATGGACCAGATAAAACTTAGGTATTATCAGCTCCCTCTTTATTCTCCCTAAACCATTAATCAGTCATACCATTTACACATTCTATCCCATTGATACATCTGGATACTGTCTTCTACACATGTGTCCACTACCTGGTTTGAGACTTGACACTTTTACAGTAATCTTTTAACCAGTTTCTCTGCTTACCTGGAAATATGACTTTAATTTTATCCTACATCTCATTCACCACAGTATAATAATATCTACTCCTCCTTCTGTCCTGTTTGGGCATAGCTTGTGTTCTGGTCATATTTATCTATTTAGGATTTTCTGAGTGTCTTGTGCCCTTTGACAAATTATGCCTTTTATGCAGTGTTCCCAGAGCTTGGCCTGCTTTACATTCACATTGTTGCTGGCAAGATTTCTAATTAACCTTTCAGGACTCAGCATTAATATCTTTCTCTGATATTTTTCCTAGTACCCTTGGCAACATTTGTTTTCTCCCTTTTGTATTATCAGAGTAATCTATACAGATATCTACCTTAAGATTTATCAAAACACATTATTGAGGCTTGTTATGTTTCCTTCTTCCTCTCTCATGTTGACAGCTCTGTTATTCTTTGCGGTTCTGCCATGCGTGGACTATGTATTATTCAACATTTTCTCCCCAGGGAAAGGCAGATAACTTCAGATATAGTAAGCTCTAAATTAATGTTTGAAATGTTTTTTGAATGCATGAACATGTGTCTGCTTTTGAGTTCCAAATATATTACAATGTGGCCAAACAATAAACCTCTTGAAAATCTATACACCTTTAAAATAAGAAAGCTTTCTTGTAATTTGCTCTGCCAAATATTACTTCTCTTAAAGGATATCCTTTTTTATATGCATAATAAATAGTCAGCTTTCAGACAGCAGTATATTAAATTAGCTTTATCCACATTGATTTTTTAGTTATTGAGAATTCTATGTCAATCCATTTATATATTAATATGCCAAATGTATTTTATAACCTTTTTTATTATACTCATGTTTCCATATCATGTCACATTATTAACAGTATATTGTAAAAATGCACTGAAGAAAAATAGTTCCTTTGAGTTTGATGAATTATAGTCTTATTGTTAAACTCCGTCCCACCAACATACAGCTCAAAATAGTTCAGAGGGCACAGGAAGCAACTTATGTTGCTTCCACCGATTTATGGATGAGAGGGGGTGGTGGTAGAAGAATCCATTCTTTGGACACCAAACTCAGCCCCCTTAAGGGGTAGAGAGATACAAGACAAGCTGCTTTTTGTGGAGGGATAAATGAAAGGGCTCCTGGCCTAACCACAAGGTTCAGTGAGTGGGGTTTGAAGGGGCAAAGTTGGGGTTTGGATGGGAACTTGGCTGTGGTACCTTCAGTTTCCCCCACCTAATACTAGCATTTGAGAGTTGTCAGGGACCTGATGGATTCAAAGGGGGCAGGGCCAGGGGATTAGTTTTGAGGTCAGAGGTTCTGTTTTCTGGGGTTCGGGGGAGGAGAGAACTAGGCCTGAACCATGCCCTCCGGCTAGGAGGATCCCCTAGAGTCAGAGAGGGGTGGAGTCACTTTCTCCACCCAGGTGAGGTCAGGGGAGGTTAAGTCTTAGGGAGATTCCAAGTTTAGGTGTGAGGGGAACCCAGTGACCCTTCTCTCCACTCCTGTGAGTAATGCCCTCCTTTCCCCCAAAACAGGGCGAGGGAGGAACAATTCCCATATACGATACTGGGGAAGGACTTGTCTCCTTTTCTGTGAAAACACTTTGTAAAAAGTTATTGTTTGCATAGAGCAGATTCTTGAGAAAAACTGTTTTGGGGTCATAAAAAATTTGTTCGAGTTTAAAAATAAAACAAAACACTTTATCTATGGGACAGGACTCACTTCACTGCTTGTCAGTGCTCAGTTGCTCTTGCAACTTCTGCTGTGGACTATTGCTGCTGCTCCTGAATGCTGGTGGTTTTGAAAGGCAGCACTACAGAATAACCTTTGCCAGCTGTCACCAATCTCAGCCAGAAGGGCTCACCATTTCACTGACTGTAGAAAAGACTTCTAACGTTTTTTCAGAACAGCGGTACATCGTATGAGGCACTGTGTGTTCCTAGGTACTGTCACAACTGCTTACTGTCATTGCTCTTCTTTCCTTAATGCATCAAAACTCCTGCTGAGGATAAGATCTTCCTCAGGAATCACTGCACTTGGGTCCACTTGCTTCATCATAGTTATTCAAATATTGGGTGGGTACAGACGCAAATGTTTTTATATACTGCTAGCTTTCACCATGCATTTCACTGCTGTGCTAGAGTTATCTATGTGCTAAGGCGGTAATGCTTTCTGAAGTCTTCATTGTCCTGAAGTGGAGGTGTATTCCACAGAGAAGTACTAAAAACCTGTCAAAATAGGTTAAATCAGTGTCAGTAGCATTCTTTATACTGCAATGTTACACAGTTCTAGGAACATTTTTAGTATCTGTTCCTGTTCTTCTGTCTCTGCTTCTTCTTCTTAGCAGTCTGTACTCAGATATGAGTTCTTATAGGACTGAGTCAAGAGACATGCTTAAGTCTTAAATATCATGCTATAAATGACTCACTCCATCTTCTATTGATCAAGAAAGCATTTGCTAGCCTGACCAGGCAGTAGTGCAGTGAATAGAGCATCGAACTGGAACACAGAGGACTTGAGGTTGTCGGCTTGAGTGCGGGCTCATCTGGCTTGAGCATAGCTCACCAGCTTGAGTCAGAAGTCACTGGTTTGACCATGAGATCATAGATATGGGCCCATGGTCACTGCTTGAGCCTGAAGGTGGCTGGTTTGAAGCCCAGTGCCACTGGCTTGAACCCAAGGTCTCTGGCTTGAGCAAAGGGTCACTCGCTCTCCTGTAGCCCCTGGTCAAAGCACACCTGAGAAAGCAGTCAGTTAACAACTAAGGTGCTGCAACAAAAAAGAATTGATGTTTCTCATCTCTCTACCTTTCTGTCTGTCTATCCCTATCTGTCCCTCTCTCTGACTCTCTCTGTCTCTTTCAGAAAAAAAGGAAAACATTTGCTAAATGTTCTGTGACATATTTTTTATCAGATGAATTAGGAGGAATATAATGTACTATAGCCTCACTACCGGCATTCATTACTACGCACACACAAACATGCACATATATATGTGCTTGGAAAAACCTTTGTAAAATGCTACAGTAAGGGAATCAGAATGTCTTTGTTTAATCCATTGTATTTCATACTTATTTTATCGCACAATGCTATGAGTGTGTGTGTTTGTATTACTGCAGAGTCAGTGTTCAGTGCAAACACTGGACTGAAGTTTCCCTATGGGGCCTAGTTGTCTTCTTGATAATTTGCTCTGCTAAGACTAATCTCTCATAGGAATATAATCAATTTCTTCTGGATAAAGACTTCTGAGAGTTCCAGCCCACAATGTTGTTTATCAGTTATTGCCTAAGCATGGTTAAAACTTAAAAATTTAAACAAACTAGTATTTTTTTTAATTTAAGGTACAATCTCTCCCTCCACATACATTCACATGTATATGTATATATGTATATACATGCATACATGTGTATATTGTTTATATGTATATAAAATTATGAATATAGTCATGTATATATACAAATATATACATATACAAACATGTAATATATGTAAACATACATATAATATTGCTCTTTTGGAAACTACACAAAACAATAAAGGTAATTTTTTTTGTTTGTTCTGTAGCTCATCATTGCTTGATCCTGTAGCTAAAAGATAGGAAAAACAAAATTAGCATGCTAATTAGATTTTTCTCTGTTAAAAGTCATGGGGTTAAGAAACTGCAACTTCAGTCCAGTTAATGTCTTGCCCTTTAGTGTAGTCTGTCTTTTCTTTGCCAACTGAGTATTGTATCTTTGGTTAGGTTGTACTTTCTATCATCGAGAAAGGAGAGAGGTCTCTTTGATTCCATGCCAGCCTGGAAGGCCTGAAGTGTAGTCTTTCCACAGATGTCCGTTTATAAGATGCATCTGTCTCTCCATCTCATTCTGCCAGCTGGCCTTGGGGAAGCTAGCTGGCGGTGTGCGCAGTCTCAGGCTGCTGGCCAGCAGGCTGCTGCCCCAGCGCACTGGCTTCTAAGCATTATGGCTCATATCCCTTATGGGACCAGAAGAACTTGGGAACACTATAAAAATATTGACTGTAGGGAAGCACTTCACAATACTACATATCAAGACATACTGAATGTTTGACACAAATAATGGCATATGCTTCAGAAACTTTTTTTTTTTTAATTTTTCCGAAGCTGGAAATGGGGAGGCAGTCAGACAGACTCCCACATGCGCCCAACTGGGATCCACCCGGTATGCCCACCAGGGGTGATGCTCTGCCATCTTGGGGCGTCACTCTGCTGCAATCAGAGCCATTCTAGTGCCTGAGGCAGAGGCGACAGAGCCATCCTCAGCGCCCGGGCAAACTTTTGCTCCAATGGAGCCTTGGCTGTGGGAGCGGAAGAGAGAGACAGAGAGGAAGGAGAAGGGGAGGGGTGGAGAAGCAGATGGGCGCTTCTCCTGTATGCCCTGGCCGGGAATCGAACCTGGGACTCCTGCACTCCAGGCCGATGCTCTACCACTGAGCCAACTGGCCAGGGTGCTTCAAGAACTATTTTAAAGAATAATTCAGACTAATTTTTACATAGTAGTTGTGCATGTATTACACCTCAGCACAGATATCCTGTCATGACTTTGAGAAAAATATCAAATGCTTATGTTAAAGAGAAAAGGCAGAGATATAATACTCTTTTAGGTAGTGTTTCTACAGAGAGGTTTCAGGGAAAGCCTCACAGAATGTTTGGCTCAGCAATCTTGAGTCCTGCTGCGCCTTGCATTTTGCTGAAGAGCTAGAAACTAGAAAACTGGAATCAAGTCCAAAGTTACCCAACCATTCATTGGCAGAAACATTCTATAAACTATTTCAAACAGATGGAAGTTTATATTACCCCCAAGGTTTCCAGGTGAACACGTTCTCCTCCTTTACACTCTAATTTTCCAAGGTTGCCTAAAGATAGTGTTCAAGAAGCTCACCTATTTCTGTATTTCACAGTCAGAGGCAGGCAGTTGTTCAATAAAGTCTACTTGATATTTATTCTCTCACTTGTTTGGGAAATAAAAAGGACTACTGTAAGCCAGCTGGTGGCAGGAGAAGCTGAATGCAGAAACTAAAAAACACATTTCAAGATTCAAGCCTTGGTTGTACTCTAAAGTTTCTGACACGTTTTCAAACATTATACTAGTCTAATATTAGTTTAGAATTAGCAGCTGTGCATTTTTCATTTGAAGCATTTATAAACATCATATCCAAATAACAAACGTATAAAGCAAAATATAACTTTGGCGCAGCAATATTTCTTTTTGACACCAGCTCAGATAGCTTTTAATCCTCTGTCTTCTCTCATCTGGCTCACATATTCTGCGTTTCTATGTCTTCCTTATGACTAGAAGGTTTTCTGTGTTTTTCCTCCATGTATTAAGGGCTCAGTCTCAAGAGACAGATCTATATTGCTGCATATTTATCTGCAGTTTTGTTTATCCCTGTCACTGGGGTGAGGCAAGACAAATAAATTTACTATTATTAGACATTGACAATAGCTATTCATGTCTTTGGTCAAGTTCTAGAGAGATACCTGGAAACATCTAAGGCTTATATTGTAGAAAACTGTATCAGAAATAACTAAACTGTATCAGAAATATTGCTTTACTATTGAAATAAAAAGTGTTTGGACTCTGACATTTGCCTATATTTCTGGGTGTCTATGAGGGCAACATGTGGAAATAGTTTGTAAAATACTTTTCTACAACATAATATGCTACATAAAATTGAGATAGCTTTTTTCCTATCAGGGATGTTTTTTATTAAAGGTATTAGGGTGACATTGGTTAATAAGATTATATAGTGAATTTCTATGACACATGATCTGTATATTGCCTGTGTGACCACCATCCAAAATAAAATTGTCTTCCAATAAGATACATTTTATTTTATATAAAAAGACCCCTTGAGGAAAACACTGTATCATATATTTAGTATTTTAAGTGTTATGGATAACACTGTCTTCCTCTAGTCAGAAAATCCTTCTTTGTTGTTCTAAAAAATATATATTCTCTTTCATTGAACATTAATGGAGGCCTGTTAGTCTTCACAAGGTGGTGTGGAGCTGTTTCTCCCTGCTCCTCCCCTCTTGACATGACAAGCACAGTTATGATTTCTGGAAATATCACAAGAGTGAACCAAAGAAGAAAGGTAGTAAGAAGGAGAACTTATTTTAGACCTCAGGATGAAGGAATAATAGAGAAGCAAGGTGTCTTGCATACTCCCACCCAACATAAGAAGGTTGCTTAGGTCGGTGTTTCCTGATCCCTGATGTAGGAACAAAAAGCAATTTAGACAGGCTCCTCTTCCTTCTGGATGGAACATGATTCCTTCTGACAACATTATGTAAGCTAATATCAATGGATAAGAAGACCAGTTCTTATACCTGGCAAAGAGAATAGCCAAGGAAACACTCCTTTCCTTACCAAGGCTGAGGATTCCCTTTGCAGACAAGAAACGAAGAGGTCCACTGGTGGGACAGGTAAGAGGAACTCAGCCACATCAAGCAGCTTGACCCAGACAGCCTCGTTGTCCCTATGGACCTGAGATTTCTCTCTCACACTCAAGAACAGTAAGCTGCATAGGATGGACTTACCAAAACAAGCACCCAAGCCTGAAAAGCCCCTTAGGCCCTAAGGCAGTGGTTCTCAAACTTTTTGAAGTCGAGGCACATTTAAAATCCTACAAATAATTGTAGGCGCACTATATACAAATGTCTGAGAACTATATTATAATAATTAAGTCAAATATTAAAAAAATATGTATAAAGTCCAAGGGTGCTTTTGTGGTAATTAAATGAAATAAATATGACAAAATTAAATTTATTCTGACATTAAAAAACATTTTTATGTTACATTTTTTGAGTTATGCTTCTTAGAATTTGTAAAATAGAAGGGTTAAAAATTAAAAAATGACATAAAAGTTATATTTTCATATATATAGATACATTCTTAGTAAGATTTAGTAAATTCAGCAGGTCCCAACACTAATGTGTTAAGTTTTTTCATTCTTGTGTTTATGAGAAACATGAGCATGATGTGTCCTAGCAATTTCTTCAATGTTTGGGCATATATTTGAAAGGCAAACTCTCATTTTCTCATCCGTACATTGAAAATTACTTTCTTTTTACTCTTAATTGTGTTGAGGGTAGAAAATCCTAATTCACATAAATAGGATGTTGAAAATTGTACTTAAATGTTCAAAGTGAGGAGCCACTGAGCCACTTCACCCGCAGGTGTTGTGAAGTACCAAAAGCTACAGAATTAATATTAATATTTTGGGAGGCTTGGAGAACATTTTATTAATTTGGGTTAAGGTATGCAGAGAAATTGTGAGAATAGTCTCTGTACTGTGTGATTGGCATAGTCAGGACGGCCCTTGGCATTGTGTTGCAAATGCAGAGGGGAGGAAAAACATGGACCCCCAGACATTCCACTACACCTGTGGGGAAAGGGTGAATGGCTAGCCAAGTACAGGGAGAGAAAAGCCAAAATAAACCTTTTCTCATAGCAATGAGCCATTTGTGGGCATTTGTCCCCACCGAAACTACCTCTCCTATATAAATGTGTGTGGTTAACATGTGTGACTCTGGACAGAGAGATAGCAGATGAACACTAGATAATATAGGAATGTCTTTTAATATGTAAAGAGACATCTTTCTACCATTGTGTTGGCTTGTAAACTTTGTTTTCCCCAAAAGGATGTATGGCTTGCAAATTGAACATAGTTCTATCATGTTAAAGGACATATGACTATAGCCAATAGTGGTAAGGGACTCCTAATTGCAATTTTTGCTTCTGTACTTCCCACTTACAAAACTATAAAAACTAAGTAGAACAAAGGGCCGGCGCGCTCTCCGTCAGATTTTTGTCGGAGTTGCTGCCGCTTGGCCAAGCTAGACAATAAAGCTTTGATGTGTAACCGACGGACGGACCTTGTTCCTGTCTTCCATTTTTGGGTCCCTCTGAATTTGGCTTAACAAAAGCTTTTTTATATACTGCCACATATTCTTCTTTTATAGAAATCCAAAAGGCTTCAAGAGAAAATTCCTTATGTTTAATCATCAATCCACGATCAGTGGAAATATCTGCCAGTTCTTCTTCTTCTGTTAATGTTAAACCAAAATCACTTGAAGCTTCCATGAATGGGTTTCTAATCTAATCGTATTATTCAGTATTAAGTGATGGAAAATGCTATAAATTAAATTCTTCTTGTCAGCCTTCAAGTCCTATTTTTTTTACAATTAACTTTTGCTCACTTCCAGAATCGCATTCTTTAATATTATGCTTCTTTTTGCAAAATATATACATTTTATTCAGGTGTATTTATCTAAAAATAATATAATGATGTGTTAACCAAAAGAGCGGTATTTCCATAATGAAATGGTATAACAGAGTAACGATATTTTTATATCTGGGCACATGCTGGGAACCAGTGAAGCTAGTAATTCCAGGTCCCGAGTGGGAATGGTATGGAATTAAGAAAATACGCAGAATTAAGAAAATATAGAGTGTCGGCCTAGCGTGCGGAGGACCCGGGTTCGATTTCTGGCCAGGGCACATAGGAGAAGCGCCCATTTGCTTCTCCACCCCTCCGCCACGCCTTCCTCTCTGTCTCTCTCTTCCCCTCCTGCAGCCAAGGCTCCATTGGAGCAAAGATGGCCCGGGCGCTGGGGATGGCTCTGTGGCCTCTGCCTCAGGCGCTAGAGTGGCTCTGGTCGCAACATGGCGACGCCCAGGATGGGCAGAGCATCGCCCCCTGGTGGGCAGAGCATCGCCCCTGGTGGGCGTGCCGGGTGGATCCTGGTCGGGCGCATGCGGGAGTCTGTCTGACTGTCTCTCCCTGTTTCCAGCTTCAGAAAAAAAAAAAAAAAAAAAAAAGAAAATACAGGGTTGGGAGGGCCCTGTAATTGTTGCTGGCAAGAACAAAGCATGCCCAAAAACCATATCCTGTTTTATTTATAGGGCAAAGTGGGCCATTAGCAAATCAATGAGATCTTTGATAATGTTTCCAAGGCAACCCAGAAATTTTACCAATTGCAGAAAACTCCCCCATACATATCATCTTAACTTGACACCAAGCAAAGGATAGAAAAACTTGCCTCCAGTCTTTCTGGGGAACATGGGGGGTAGTGTAAATAAGCACCACAGTTTAATAAGCTTTTGCGACCTAATCTGGCAAGTGAGGTGGGGGGGGTTGGGCAGACTGTCAGTTTACAGCCAATTCCCCTCACTTCTGTCCCCCCAAAATCTAAACTTTAAAAACCCTGTTGGTTTTTTGGTCCCCAAAAGGCACATATTTCTCTGGAATACCATAGGGTGCACCTAGAAATCTTCTACTTTGAGAACCACTGCCCTAAGGTATGAGATTACCACCCACCACTAAGAGACAGCTGATGACCTGCTTGTAGAAATCCACTCCACTTCTTTAGGCAGAACAGCAGAGATCAATGAGAGCCTCAACAGTATGAAATAGCAATGAGACCAAACTAACACCCCAAAGGCTTTATAATTAAACTGTCATTGGAATTGCAGTGCAAAAACTAGGCCATAGCCTGTCTGCTAAATTTAAACACCATGACATTTTCTTAAAAGAAAATGTTTAAGTAAGGAGAAATAATATATTGAATGTAGGGAAACATCAAATCAAATGACTGTGGATTTCTCATCTGAAACCATGAAGGTCAGAAGGAAGTTAATGTTTTTTCAAACTCTGCAGAAAAGAAATTATCAACTGTGAATTTATAGTCACTAAAACCCGTTCGAAAATGAAGGATAAATAAAGACATTATCAGGCAAAGGAAAATAAAAAGAATCTGTCATTAGCAGAATGACCTTTCAAGATTGTCTAAACACAGTTCCTCAAATGAAAAGGAAATAAGAAAGAGTATGTTGTATCAATTGGAGGTAAGAATAAACAATGGAAAGAACAGGGAGATTTGTATGTACAAAAACTATTATTTTTCCTCGTGAATTTTGTAAATTATATTTTATCATTAAAACAAAAACTAAAACACACCACAGGGTACTTAAGACACTGTGCTATTACAGGATGCCAGACGTTCAAGGCTGCACCTTTAACCCATAACGTTGTCCTTATTGATATGTGCCTGTCAATTCCCAAATTCCATTTTAGAGTTTGCTTTCTCCAACTGGGTCTGACATCATTTGCTGTAGGTCACATTTTTGGGGGGAGAAAATGGAGATTCACATGAGAGTATCTTAAGATTGAGACCTGTGAGAATAGATGAAGTAATAATGGGCAAAGATAGGTATTGAACAAAGACCTCACCTGATCTATTCATAACTCCCCATCTGGAGGCACAAGGCTGAGCCCTTTCAGTCCACACTGTGGCCACTGATTTGATATGATAGAGACTGTTCTCTGGATGGTTTGTAACTTTGTAGAGAGATTTCAAATAGACAGTTATTAAAAATAACTCAGCTGAGTCTAAGTGTCATTGCAAGCAGCTCAAGCAGCTCAAGACTGAAGGGGAGCTCCAGTATTGCACCATATTACCTATTCTGTGCCATTTGAGTTTTTGATTTTTTTAAATAAGGAAATTGTACAAAAGTAAGCATTACAAGAGAGTTAAAAAAAAACTATAACGCTTCCAAATGCAATAATAATTATTGCTTAACTAGTTGTAGAAATAATAGCATCTTTTTTCTGGTCTATTCTACATGTAGTTGGAGGTTCTGTATATAGCAGTCTTTTTTAAGGAAGAATGATAATATAGGATCTTAAAATATGTCTATACTTAGCATGACCATGGAAAAGGACTGGGCTGCCACATTGCCCATCATTTAGAGAAAAAAATTCTGATCAATCTGTCCATTATCTGAAAAGTTGTCAAAGTCTTTGACTTTCTGGTATGTAAGATCATCAGTAAAGTTCGAGAGAGAGCAAAGAGTATCTTATTTTCAACATTATATAGTCTTTTTGTATTGTTGCTTATTATATTATAACTAAAAAGTTATCTTCTAAAATTGAAAAAGTTCCCATTGATCTTTTATTTACAATAACTATAGAGTCTAAGAAAGTAGAATGAGACCTTTTTTCTCTGAAATGCAACATCAAGGAGAAAAATGTCAGCATATTCCATCTTAGACCTTAAAATTTGGTGTTAAGTTAGATATTTATTTATTTCCTAATTAGATGCACACAAGTGATTTCCCAGAGTTCACAATTCTAAATTTTCAGTTCATAAGTGTGTCTTAAAATAGGATAAACATATTTAAAATTCATATCCAAGAGTAAAATGAACATTTTATTACTTTATTATTAATACACTCAATTTAATTGAAGGTTTAAAATAGCACAACTTTATTGTTAAGTGTTTACTAAATTTCTTAGTCATTCATTTTAATCATTATATTAGAACGCAATTGAAAACAAAATACACAGTTGCATTACAGAAACTGCTCATACTTTATTGTTATTTCAGTTGTTTTATTACTTGTCATCACTCATCACAATGGAATAATACAATAAAAACTCTTTCTGGAGAAAGGAAGCAAAAGTACTCAAATTAGATTTTAAAATAAGATAGTTTTTACTTACTCCAGAATTCTATTAAAAAATGTATTGAGTTTTGAAACTGTAAACTTTTTAGAAATTTTTCAGGGTAGACAACTATTGCTTTATCTATAAGAGGTGGCACAGATTAACAAGCTGTAGCCTTATTTACAGAAATACCACATTCAGCCAATGACTCACTACAGCTTTAACAACATCTTTAACAAACTCATGCATTGATTCTTTGGAAAAGTTATGGCTGTAATTCTAATTCTTCACTTTGAACATAGGTCCATTCTTTGTACAATATGCAAAGAAGCTGTTAATGGCTAAATAGAATATAATAATAGGTAAAATTACTGCATCTGTATATATCATCTTAATTTGTAATGTCAAATTTATCTTATGTGCATTCAACCTGGATTTATTTTACATGCAGTTTAGTTAAGTATAAGGAAAACTGAGTTCTTTTCTTGAATAAAGTTGAACCATTTTGTTTAGAAAGAGAAATTTTAAAAAAAAGAATAAAATATTAACCTAGGAATCTTATTTTTTACATAAGAAAGTCCAAGGTTACTGAATTCTTGTGCAAATGGGACATGTTACACTATCACATTTTCTTAAACGTTTGAAGAAGAGGTGTATATAATACATTTCTTAGTTAAGTTTTGTTGAGATCAATGTGGACCTTTGGTTCTCTACAGCAAAATTTCTTAAAATTTTGCTATTTGTCAGCCATAGATATAAAAAGAAAACAACTTTTTTGCCACTTAATTTATTTCCGATGTATTTGCAAAGTGCCTGACCATTTCTCTATTGTAAGTCCTCATTTAATATTTTTCCTTATTTTATTAAATTTATTCAGGCGACATTGGTTAATAACATTATATAGGTCTCAAGTGTACCTTTCTATGACTCATGATCTGTATATTGCATTGTGTGTCACAACTCAAAGTCAAACCACCTTCTGTCACCATCTACCTGGTCCTTTATTCTGTTTACTACCCTTCCATCCCCTTTCTTCTGATGACCACCATCTTGTTGTCTGTGTTTATGAGTTTCAGTTTTACAGTGAAATCATATGGTTCTTGGATTTTTCAGACTGACTTATTTCTCTTAGCCTCATATTTGCAAGGTCCATCCATATTGTTGCTGAAATGTTTAAACATACAGGTCAGCTAAGGGCAATTTAAAAACAGATATTTGAAAGAAAGATAACTATTTCACCTTCTTTTAAAAATTTTTCAGCAGATTCATTTCTAAAGTATTAGTGTTTAAACCTCACATAAGTACTGAAACAATGGTTAAAGTAAAAAAAAAAGTGGCATTTTTTGTTAATATAAGAAAAGTGGTATAAGATTTAAGAAGGGATGGTCTATTTATTCAGGTTTTAGAGTCTTTGTCACTTTAAAGTGCTCAATTAAACATAAGTTGGATATATATTACAAATAGTTTTAGCACTTGAGAAACAAATTCTTTACAAGTACTTCAAACACCTTTGATAGTATTAATTTTGCATTCAATCTAAAGCAATTTATAAATGAGAGCTAGAGTTATGACAAGACAAAATGGGTCAACTTTATCATACAGTTTACTGATTTTAAATACACAATGAAATTACTGATATTGAGAGGCCTGTTGATTTGATTTCTGTAGCAAAAGTTCTTGTTTTTTATTGATTAAGTTTTATATATTGATCTAGTTATTGAGTAATTGTGTTCTTATTTATTAAAGAAAGTACAATTGAATTACTCTAGGAAAGTTTAAATTCTCATCTACAAGTTTATTGCCATTCTTAATTACATACTCTGCACAGCTGCCAGAGTGACCTTTATAAAACAAAACTAATCATGTCACTCCGTAGCTAAAAATTCTTCAAGAACTTCCCCACAGTTATCCAACAGAAGTTTAAATTCCATAGTTTGGCCACGAGACAGTTCATGATCTAACTAGTGATGGCTGCCTTTTACTGACATCACAACCCCAGGGCAGATTATGAAATCTGCCATGCTCTTTCTGTCATTTGCATGATGCATTCCTCAATCTTTCCGGAACTGTTTTTACACCTACATCATCTTTGTTTCTAATCTGAAGTCTTGCTTTGGACTCCCAACATGACTCTGCCTTTGAATCTTGGTAATTTTCAATGTTCTGTTCTGCATTTTGCATTATTTGTTCTTGACTACACCGGTATAATCCCTTGTCTTGATTCATAGCTTCAGACACACCCGACGTTCTTTTAAAAGGGGCATTTAGGTGCCATCATTTCAGCTTTATCTTTCTGCCTCTAACTCACATTCCAAATGCATAATACTGCATGGTATTTTTTTGACTTTTAAATGTAACTTTTCACCTTTATTTTTCAGTTTTTGTTAATCTAATGTTTTAAAAGACTTTTCCTCCCTTCTTTATTACAGGACAACCTGTACAAATATATAGGTTATTATCTATAGTTAACCTCCACAATATCTTTCTTAAGCAGGAACCCATTCTGGTCCTTCTTTCAATAAATATTTATTATCTATATGCCATATACTATTTGTTGGGGAAACTGCAGAGAACAGATTATTCAAATATCAATCCAATGAAGTTTATATTACAATAATGTAACAGATTTATTATACCTATAAGTTAATTATATGTGTTCCTAGATTGCCTTAAGAAAAACACTCCCATAGCAGATAAAAGAGTTTATCTTTTTCTTATCCCCTATTAATTTTCTTTTAAGTAAAAATAAATCTCTAATATAGTATATATAGGTGATATAAGTTATATTTCTCTATACTAATATGTTATATGCAGTGATGGGAGTCAGCCAGTTTGCACCAGTTCAGCAGAACTGATACCTAATTTTGTTGAGTTTAGCAAACCAGTTGTTCAAATGACACTTATAATCCAGGTTCTCTCTAAGATAGGTGCCTGGGAAGACGCCCAATGTGCAAATCACAAATTTACATTCCTTATTCTTTTTTAATATTCATCTGTGCAACAGCATATTCTAAGCACCCATAGTAATATTCATTCTGTCCATAGGTGAAAAAATTGCAAGTGAGTCCATCAATAAAGAAGCAATATGAAAATATCTTAAATAACAGTTTGTTTTTTTGTCAGGGATTATTTAATATTTTTCATTAATATTTTAAAACTCTTATAACATAATTTTTTGTGTACTTTTTAATTGTTCTTATTTAAGTATTAAGTGCATAAAATAATAAACTACCTTTCAGTATATTGTTTTTTTATACTTAAAACTGTCATTAGTGCAGAGAACCGGTTATTAAATTATTTGAATCCCACCACTGGTTATATGATTGTGACTGATATTTGAAATGAAGCTAAGTATGATTAGACCTCATGTAATATCTTTGTTAGTGATAGAACACTATGTATTAAAAACATGAAATTCTGAATCTTATATTTTGAGAACAAATGATAAAATGTACTATTTATTCATGAAAAACCTGTGAATTGAATAAAAACTTGAATATTAAAACCTTCTAACCTTCTGATAAAGTGAAGCCTTAGTGCCAGAGTTAAAAATCAGTGGTTTCACACACACAGACAAAGTTGATATCCTGAATTCAAGCCCTTTGGCTGTCGTTTTCCTTCATACAGGCATGATAATGGAAGGGATATTACATGAACAGAGCAAACCAAAATGCATACTTTTCCTTGTACTGTGCTTTCAGAATAGTATGAAAACTCAATTTTCACAAACCAACTAGTCCACATATGTCCGAAATTTTCCTTCAAAAGCATTTTATTTAGGTTACGGCATTTCTATTTAAAGAAATACAGAGTTCCTAGCGTGCGGAGGACCTGGGTTCGATTCCCGGCCAGGGCACACAGGAAAAGCGCCCATTTGCTTCTCCACCCCTCCGCCGCGCTTTCCTCTCTGTCTCTCTCTTCCCCTCCCGCAGCCAAGGCTCCATTGGAGCAAAGATGGCCCGGGCGCTGGGCATGGCTCTGTGGCCTCTGCCTCAGGCGCTAGAGTGGCTCTGGTCGCAACATGGCGACGCCCAGGATGGGCAGAGCATCGCCCCCTGGTGGGCAGAGCCGTCGACCCTGGTGGGTGGGGTGGATCCCGGTTGGGCGCATACGGGAGTCTGTCTGACTGTCTCTCCCTGTTTCCAGCTTCAGAAAAATGAAAAAAAAAATAAATAAAAAAAGAAATACAGAGTTATTGATAGTCATTAGGGTGGCTTGAGTTACCAACAAATTGATATGAATATATTTATAAAATATTTTTTCATTTGAAGTTAAGAAAGGGCATGCCCATTTAAAATATTGGAGGTGTGAAAAGAGAGAGCTGAATCATTTTATAGGTGCTGTCTTTCTGAGATTTCAGTTTAGTGGACATTGCATAGCAAAAACATCAAAGCATGCATAGTTAGTGGGTCATTATAAAGTCCTCAGAGAAAGATGTCACCAAAGGTAAAACAATATACAAGTATGACTGATTCAGACATTGTTTTAGATCTATCATGTGTCACTTAAAAATAAGAGCATTTTGGTAAATTATTGTGCTGCCAATTAATTTACCATTATGCAGCAGGTAGTAATTGAACACTTAGTATTGTCAGTATCTATATAATTAAAGATAATAATCTAGCATAAAAAAAACCCATTAGATTTAAATGACTTGATACAGTTGTGGTTAGTTTTATGGTAGAGGAGTATATAATTGAGGGTTAAAGGGAAATTGGCAAAATCAGTGTCCTTGTCTATAAAATGTGTTTAATAGATGCACATACTTCCTAGACTTGTGTGGGGATTATACAAATACACACACACATATATGAGATAATACTTCAACACTTTTGGTCTATGCTTAACATATTTCCAAATATAGAACAAATAAATTATCAAAATTATAAGAATCATATTTGAGTAGCAAATCTGAAATCAACAGTTAATGACTAACATTTATCATATGGTGGTGAGAAATTAGTTGGTAGAGATTTCTACTGTTCATTGGAGACTTATGGCACCATCACCATTAGCAGAAGTACAGCAACCTTAACAATGGAGGCTTTTTATTATGGCCTCTAACACAAGGCAAATCTCATAGGTAAATTAGATTAGTGAGAAAGATGAAAATGTTGGACCCAGGCAAAAGAACTTGAGGGGATAGAATACATAAAAACTTAATTCAGGGTAACTTAAATTATGCTGTAATAAAAAGCAATGTTAAATTTCAGTATTTTAAAACAGAAAAACATTTAATCAGGCTACATATCTGCTAAGACTTGACCACGGGTCTACACCCCATCTTCCAACAGGGACCAAAATTGAAGCGACAGAATACCAGTTGAGAGTTATCCTGAAATTGATATATAATTTCACTTAATAATTTTTTGTCTAAAATTCATATGGTGAAATGTTTTGCCCTTTCAGATGGGACATAAAGTTCCCTCCAAGGATGGGAATAGAATAACCATAAACAATATTACTGTCTAACATGAAATTATAAAGTAGAATTTTCTGGACACAAACTAACATAGTTTAAATCTTTTTATAAAGTGCAGAATATGCTTTAATATTATTATTTTATAATTTTCTTGGTTAATGTTGTATTTTTAGTTTGAAAGGAGTTAATAAAAGAAAAGTAATGCTAATCTCATGCTGTTCTGGACCCAAAAAGTGCAAACATTTCATGTGGCATCACGTTTGTTGCTTAATGTTTGGTACATTGGAGATGCCGGTGACTGGCAGGCAGTAGGTATAATGTATGCACATGACCTTGGGAAAATATTGTACATTTAATTGAAAAAAGTATAAGATCATTTTCTCCATTGATTTATTACCTCTTCAAGTCAATAAGGATGAATTATAATTATATTTCATAAATAAACTGAGATCTGAGCACTAGTTATATAACATTTTTATAATAATTGATTTGAAACTGTAATACATGTATAAAGCTAATATATTTAACTGAAATTAAAATTATTTGAGAAAACTGATATAAAATCATTATAAAAATCAGTTATAACAACTAGAAAAATCAAGAGATTTTTTTATTTCATGTGAAAATTTAAAAAATATAACTTTCAATAAATTTAGTGATACTATGTTTTCAAAGAATCAGGAAGATAAAGTTATTAAAAACTACTTATAAACTATTTCTAATTCTATAATTTATAAACTGACTAAAAATGGGAACTTCCACACACTCTTTTATTCCTTTATTTTTCTCATTTTCTGTGTCTACTTTTACTCATTTTCTCTCTTTTTGTTGAGCTCACCTAAGGAAGATATATCAGGTGTTCAGAGCCCAAGAGCTAAACGTTGTTTAGTACTCTGGAACATCATTTTTCCTGAACTAAGATGTTTTTAAGCCAAACCTGTGGTGGTGCAATGGATAAGGTGTCAATCTGGAATGCTGAGGTCACAGGTTCGAAATCTTAGACTTGCCTGGTCAAGGTATATATGGGAATTGATGCTTCCTGTTCCCCCCAGTCCTCCTTCTGTCTGTCAATCTTCTCTAAAATAAATACATATATATTTTTTGAAATTAAAAAAAAAGATGTTTTTAAGTGTTTAAAAATTTGCTCAGTTATATGTACCCAAGTTTAGCATCTCAAACCCAGTTTGGTACTTAAAGGACACTCTAAAAATCTCTGAGCCTCAATTTGCTAATTTGAAAAATAATCAAGATAATTAAACTAATGTTAAGTTTTATTGGGATGCTTTTAGAATTAATGTAGAATATCATTCTAGTAAGTGCCTAGTACATAGTAAGTCTTTGTAAAGAAGTTAGTGGCAAATCTTACATCCATTTTCTCTTTCTTTCTCTTTCTCCCTTTCTTTCTTTCTTTTATTCTTTTTTTAATTCTTTCTTCCTTTTTTACTCCCTTCCTCCCTTCCTCTCTCCCTCTTTCCCTCCTTCCCTCTCTTTCTCTTCCTCACTTTCTTCCTTCCTTCCTTCCTTCCTTCCTTCCTTCCTTCCTTCCTTCCTTCCTTCCTTCCTTCCTTCCTTCCTTCCTTCCTTCCTTTCTTCCTTCCTTCCTTCCTTCCTTCCCTCTTTCCTCTCTTTCCTCTCTTTCTCTCTCTCTCTCTCTCCCTCTCTCTCTCTTTCTTTCTTTTCTGGGAGACTCTAGGAAGTAAGGAAAAAAATCAGGTCAAATACCCTATAAATCTATTACTGACGGATCCCAAACAATCTTGCTTTACCTATGCAATGCTTTAGCAAAATATACCTAGTTTGTCTCAATTGCTTAGGTAATTAAATCTGAAACTATGAATTTGTGGCACATGATCACTGCAACTTGTCAAGTTAGATGTAAAACAGTCTGAAAATAAAATGAAGATTTTTTTTTTAAGTCTTTTTCAATAAGTAATGACAACATATGTCACTTCAAAATCTCATATTTTAATCTGAACCAGAGCACATCTTTTTTTTTTCTTTTTTTTTTATTATTTATTTATTCATTTTTTAGAGAGGAGAGAGGGAGAGAGAGAGAGAGAGAGAGAGAAGGGAGGAGGAGCTGGAAGCATCAACTCCCATATGTGCCTTGACCAGGCAAGCCCAGGGTTTCGAACCGGCGACCTCAGCATTTCCAGGTCGACACTTTATCCACTGCGCCACCATAGGTCAGGCCAGAGCACATCTTATAGGGAGATATATTGATGGTCATACACAGCTCTCTATTTTTACATGACCAAAAATTATATGTCCTTAAATTTGTTTTTAAGGCTTGATCTCAATTTTATATATAATTTTTGTGAACTTTATCTCACAATCTAATCCTCTGCATTATATTAATATTCAAAAATACTAATTATTTAACTCTAAACTAGAACTATTGCAGACACTGTTTAAGTAAGTGGACCAAGTGTTTAATTTTGTCCTCCAGAATATGGGGACTATGTAATTTTCCTAAACAAGTTAAGCTGGCATTGCATAATGCTATAACATAATATACAATATTTCATCTTATACCAAGTTTTGTAATAACTTGAGGAGTTGAATATGTTATATTTTAAGTATGCAAATATGCAATTAGATGTATTACCAATGACAGATACTTAGACAATACTGAAAAGAAATACGAGAAAATGTTTAAAAACTATTTAGCTTCTTCATTATGTTCTGTTATTTTAAAATATAAATAAGTGACTTAAAATACTAAAACATCTGCTTTGAATATGTGCTAGCACATACAAAGAGTTATATATATGCTAAGGCAAAACAGTTATGAAATAAAGAAAATATTTATGCAAGCAGGGTCATAGAATATTCAGGGCTTATCATTTGACACATTAACTGGCCTCTGGTTTCTTCGCATGCTCATACATTGTTCATTTAATTGAACATTTCCCAAGGGCATATATTCAAATAGAGGAATCACTGACTCTTCCTTTCAAAGCAGGGTCAAAGAGCCAATGGAAGAAACTTGTCCAGGATGGCTAATATAACATTTTACATTAATAGTGGTTGTCTTTTAACCCAGTTATTCTCTTCCTATAAACCCAAATCTGAGTTTATTGTAGTTTAATGTAGCCAGTTACTTGTTAAAAGATAAACTAAGTGGGCATATTTTAAAAATGAATAAATAGAAAATCTTATTTAAGCAAAGTCAGTTGGGAACACGCAGCGCTAACCCCTAAGTGGTAAGGAAGGTTCTACCTGTGGGAGATCAGGGAGAGACGTTTGTAGTTTAAAAACAAATAAAATCAGGAAGTAATTGACTGGCTAAAGATTAAAGCCTTTTGGCAACTTGTGATTGGTTGTCCTGAAGTTTCAATTTTAGAATCTTGTGACGGCCGTGTTACAGGCTTATGAGGAGGCCACCATGACATTAGAGTATATCGGTCTAATGGCTTCTTTGCTTCATTAATTTAAGACACTCTACCCCAAAGTCTAGCAGCAAAATTCCTAAAGGTTTTCAAAAAGTTAGCTTTCTTTAGAAAGTGGCAAGTAAATTGCAAAATACAGTGAAAAAAAATTGCTTTTAAAGTATATTTTTTCACCCTGGCTGATTGGCTCAGTGGTAGAGCATCGGCCTGGTGTGCAGGAGTCCGGGGTTCGATTCCCGGCCAGGGCACACAGGAGAAGCGCTCATCTGCTTCTCCACCCCTCCCCCTCTCCTTCCTCTCTGTCTCTTTCTTCCCCTCCTGCAGCCAAGGCTCCATTGGAGCAAAGTTGGCCAGGCGCTGAGGATGGCTCTGTGGCCTCTGCCTCAGGCACTAAAATGTCTCTGGTTGCAACAGAGCGAAGCCCCAAATGGGCAGAGCATCGCCCCCTGGTGGGCGTGCTGGGTGGATCCCGGTCCAGCGCATGTGGGAGTCTGACTGCCTCCCCGTTTCCAACTTCAGAAAAATACAAAAAAAAAAAAGTATTTTTTCATAGTTTTATATTTTGCTTTTTATATATATTTATGGGCTGTCCTCCTAATTGTCTCTGTCTTCAGACTTATCTGAGGTGTTAGTGTTCTCCTTTCTCATCTTTACATTCCTTCATCCTTTCATGGGCAGAACAACCTTCTTTCTTCCTTCTTATTATCCTGAAAAATGTTTTGTTGGCTTTTATTATCAGGATTCTTGATTGACAATGCAGACTATAGTAAGCCAAGTTATATAGCCAGAGCCAGGGAGATTTGGGAATGAGAAACCTTATATTTCAGGGAGATTTAGGAATGAAAAACCTTATACTTTACTTGTTTTACACTCAGAAAAAATCAAATAAGATAATTTTCTAACCTAATATAATATGATTTTATCTTCTATTCTATAACTGATCACAGGTTTTTACTTTAGTTTTTAGAAATTTTAGAGCTGAACTCCAGACCACTTTAATAGAGTTATAAGACATTTTGTTACTAATTTGCTTTAAACCCCAATTTTGTCATTGCTCTAAAATCATCATATTCAGTTTAGTCTTTTACAAACTGTTTTCAAAACTAGTTTACATTAAGTTGAAATAAAAATAAACATAAAAATAGTACACTAATGAATTTTTAAATATATGGAATAGAATAATATCTGACCTTAAAATGTGTATTATCCATTCCAAATTATTTGATTTAACATTCAATCACAAAATACTTAGAAGATTGGTTCTTTATATTTGACTCATAGACTCTAAAGAATTTGATGGAAGTTCTAATAGTTTCCCTAAAAAATGCATAATCAAAATTTGCACATACGTTTTTTTAAAAAAAAACTTCCAATATACAACTATAGTTTCAATTTTGTCTCAAAGATCAGCAATTAAAATCCTCACACACTGTCAATGCGATTCTGGAGGGGAAGGTGTGTCTGGGCCTCCACTAAGGCATGTGCAGTGGAAGCCAGAATGGTGACTATACAGGTTTGTCAGTCTAGCCTAGAAGAAAGATTTTATTGGTTAGAGGGAGTATCTAACAAAACAAAATATTTAAAGAAACTATTGGTTAGCTTAGACGAAGGCTAGTCAGTTAAGTCCTTAAAACACCGGCTTAACAGAGATCCAACTATTTTCACACTCCTGCTTGCGAACATACCATGCCATGC
This sequence comes from Saccopteryx leptura, assembly GCF_036850995.1. Classification (NCBI taxonomy): domain Eukaryota; kingdom Metazoa; phylum Chordata; class Mammalia; order Chiroptera; family Emballonuridae; genus Saccopteryx; species Saccopteryx leptura. Next base: position 91,762,291 of record NC_089504.1, on the reverse strand, counting down.
TGAGTGGACTGGCAGCCTACAGTCTCCCAAGTACAAACTTAGAGCAATATTCGGACTGGACTGAACTTTGATGTGGGCTAAACCATGGTGCAGACTAGCTGGACTTGGCTTTTTATACTGGGCTCAATGCAGTCACGACTGGACTTTTTTCTTGTCAAAATGGAGGGAAATGAGACATTAAATACCTGTAAGCAACCTTCTATTTCAATTCTGAATAAATCTTACTGAAACAGCCTAAGCTTCTTTAAGTGGGGGTCCAACAAAATGCCTTTTATACAACATCATACACAAACCACATCAGAACTGGTATCAGAACTGATATCAGTTATATCCAACACTATATATTGTTTACACACATTCAGGTGCACAGTGAGATTAGAAGTATGACAAGAACCAACTTAACGAACCAATAATCAGTAAATCAATTATGGTCAAATCCCCTCACTACCACTCAATATAGACACTTGTAAATTTATTTTGCACAGTGTTTTATCACATTTTTATTTTATTATTTTCTAAATTCCAAATATTTTACTACTGATACTAAATAGCTTCTAAAGGGTATTTTTCATCAAATAATGTTCAGTATCAATAAAAGCCAATGTATATGATCTTCAGTATATTATTTAATATAACATTTATAGTGTGTTATTTGAAATTTCTCTCAGTTTTTTGAGGCATAAAGCAGTGATACTAAATATATTTTATTTGACAAAATATAGACTATTTAGTGTACTAGTCATCAAATAAGAAAAATAATATTATATAAGAAAGTATATTTTTCTATTCTTCCATAAAATTAATACATAGACAAGAAAGTATAACACTTCACCCAGGCCTACCACTTTATACCCATATAAACATAACCAAACTTAAAGAACATATTTACTTTATTGCTTAAATCCAATGATATAATAGGGTTTCATCTTCCTTTAAGAATACATTTAAAAAATATAGTGCAATTTATCATTTCCCCCTTTCACATTTGAGCAATATTTAAGAAGATTTCATCTAATTGAGCACATGTTGGAGCAAATTTAATAAAAGCATTCTGTAAATGCTTCAGTGGCTAGATGGGAGACAGGCTAAGCAGGCAGTGAAGTGAACATCATTTTGGTTGGGCTCTCCAGGCTAAGAAGTCATTTGCAAGATGTTTTGACTGCTGAGAATGTCAGCCATAATCAATCTTAAAGATAGAAGAAGGCCGAAAATGGGTTAGGTAATGTTCAAATTCATTGAAAGATAACTAGTCATAATAAAAAGCAAGATATGGCTGCATTGCCTAGAAAGAATTTTGGGTACATTTAAGTTCATAAATGGTAAATTTCTAGCTTATTTGAGAAATTTAGTCAATGTAATTATATGATACAGTCATCACCTTCCAGATGTGTGTCTCTAGCTCACAGCTCTTAACTTGGGGGAAGAATTTATTTGATATCTACACACTTCAATACAAACTGGCCTGATTATAACAGAAATACAAATAATGATAAACATGTGTAAGTCAACTTCTTTCCTATAAGTGGTACCTTGAGATACGAATTTGATTTATTCTGTAACTGAGCTCGTAAGTCAGTCAACTCGTATATCAAACTGCCAATACTGGACCCATGCGCCAACGCGCCAACTTGCGGCAGCCTCCTGAATCACAACTCATATCTTGGAATTTCACTCGAATCTTGAACAAAAATACGAACCGAGTCACAGCTTGTATCTTAAAAAAAATTCATATGTTGGTCTGTTCGTATCTCAAGGTACCACTGTATAACTCTTTTTAACAATAAAGTTGTGTTTCTCCTTTATTGTTTAATTCGAGTATTTTGTTTAATCAAATTATTCCCTGGAAGGTACAAAATTAGTATGTCCACTTTTTGAAGGTATATCATCAAGGCAAAAACAATAGAATCTGCTTTCTTCACTAATATGGGAAAGGCAAATTACATTTAAAATGTAAATAAGCTTATGAAACATTTAGTTTTATTAAGTTCAAACATTCTAAATCCCTACAGCTGGATTTCAGTAACAGACGGTAACACTTTGAGAATATTACAGTTTTTTTTTTAGAAATAATATTTTAAAATCCAATGATTTATTTTCTCAACTATTTTAAAGATTTTGTCTGCAAACATCTTTACTCAATTTATAGAGATAAAACTTTATTTAACACTCAAAATTAATTAAATCTGTACACATTGAATAGTACTTGGTTGAAGATAATGTATTGGGAATTATGCATACAAAGTATCATTTAATCCTGGTCAATAAGCAGATGAAAGCATTGCTGTGGAGTAACATTTAAGGTCCCATCTGCAGTACGGGGAGTGGTCTATTACAAATTAATGATACTACTATAGGAAAGCATTCATGGTTAGTCACTAGAACCTTCTAAGTTGTTTTCAATCAGTTAGAATTTAGGAAAATACTTGAAGCTAGGCTGGGTGAGATATAGTGGAGGATGGGGGTAACAGGAAAAGAAGGTAAATAGTGCATTTTTTCTTCTTCTTAATTTCCCTCTGTGTCTTATAATCACAGTATCAAGTCACTTTATTAATAATACCCCTGTCTATAAATGGGCAGAGGGAGCTATTGTAAAGAAAAGATGAGACTAAGACACACATAAATTAAAGAGATTTTCAGAATTTATGGAGGTCTTCATCATTCTGTCTTGTTCAAAGTATTGTATGTTAACGGAAATCACTAGTAAGCATTTAAATTTGAAGAATTTAATGCTAATATCCACATTTTGTAATGGCAAAACCTATTCATTACTTGCTTTATATGTTTTACAAATGAAATTTGCCTAATATCCTACTGTCCTCAAATTAGTGTGTGATTTCTACTTCTTAACACCCATGACAAGTCACTAAACTTGTAAGCACTGGCCTGCAATGATTTGGCTTAATTTGATCTCATTCAAATAGACATTTCACAAAATTTATGGTACTCTTAATTTTCTAAATGAATGGAAGTGTTTTTTCTTTTCTTTATACAAGTATATTTATTTGATCATTTCAGATATTTGTCGATAGAGAGGGTGTCAAAGATTGAGTTAAGGAAATAAAGCTTCTTTTTTTTTTTCCTGTTCTATTTAATTTTTTTTTGATAAAGATCCATTGCCTCTACTATTCTATATTATATAAAAATCACTAGCATAGAAATTTAAAACAATTCGGCTAAAGTCTATGTCCAGGCAATATTATTTCTTTTAAAATGGACTAAAAAAATTACAGTTAATTGATAATAATGATTGTAAAAAAATATCTCTACAAACTATAGAGTGTAACTTAAAATGAGATATTCTTTTTCCCTATTGACTTAATTGATTCAGAGAAATAAGTAATTAAGAACTGTGAGTTTGCTGCCTGATCAAATACACTCTTTTATACAACAAATACAGAAAACAACTTTTGGTGCAGTAAAATATAACAGAAAGTACTGAATTCTGATGTCTTGAAGACATTGTCTTTTGTGGCTATTAAAGTTGTTGAATATAGTTTCTTTTTTTCTTTTTTCTTTTTTCTTTTTTTTTTTTTTTTCTGAAGCTGGAAACTGGAAGGCAGTCAGACAGACTCCCGCATGCGCCCGACCGGGATCCACCTGGCACGCCCACCAGGGGGCGATGCTCTACCCATCCAGGGCGTCACTCTAGCGCCTGAAGTAGAGGCCATGGAACCATCCCCAGTGCCCGGGCCATGCTTTGCTCCAGTGGAGCCTTGGCTGCGGGAGGGGCAGAGAGAGACAGAGAGGAAGGAGAGGGGGGTAGGGGTGGAGAAGCAAATGGGCGCTTCTCCTGTGTGCCCTGGCCGGGAATCGAACCCAGGACTTCCGCAAGCCAGGCCGATGCTCTACCACTGAGCCAACCGGCCAGGGCCTAGTTTCTTTTTCTTTGTGAAATATTGTACTTATGAAAATAGTAAATTAGTCAACAAAATTAATCACTATTAATAAACAGTAAGATTTACATTTGTGTAAAGGATGAGTTTAAATTGTGAACGTAATTTTAAAGTAGAAACAATTCTGAGTTCCAGAAACAAAATTAAAATTATTTGAGGTCAAGGTTTGTCATTATATTCACTGCTATTTTTAAACCATTAGAGGAGCTTAAACATGCATTATGCATGCTATGCAGTTTGTTCAATTCAATGATGTCAAGGTTCTAAAAGGAAACCTTTATTAATAGCCAAAATTAACTGTTCTATTTTTTGTTGGAATATTAGTGTATGAGAATCCATGAAAAAAATTAATTGATGTCAAAGAGTCTTGTCAGGGTAACATCAATAGGAGAAAACTCAAGAATTAAGTTATTTCATGGTTTAAGTATAAAATGTTAAATATTTGGTATTAGATTACTAATAAGAATACACCTAATTTTCTGCAAACACACTTAAAATACTCTGAATCTAATGTAAAAAACATAAGGAGCAGAAGGCAGGGATTGAATAGGTTTTTTTAATATAGCTATAAATTTTCAAAAAGCTGAGTTCTTTTCATGGAAAAGTATCACTTTTATATAAAAATTACAAGATGTGGATTTTTTCTCAGAAATTTCTTTCTCCTCTAAAGTACATTTTTCTTAGAAAAATCATGAAATATTCTTGTTCCCTAATCCTTACTTCATTTATGAGATTGGAAGTATAACTTAAAATAATTTCTTTTTTATATTTGTAAAAGTTACAAAATGCTTATTTGGTATGCAGTAAATGAAAAATAATATTTATATTTAGATAATTTTGATATACATATATTTTACTAATTGTGTTATCATAATTTTAAAAATCTGTGTTTCTGACACAAATATTTATTTGACAAAAAAAGAAAACAATATGAGTGGCAATTGAAAACTAACAGCACAGTAAGATACCATTGGACTATTTGCTAACCACGATAAAACATTTTTAGTGGAAACTCCGATAAAATAAAAATTTTTCTATAATAAAGTTTAATTTTGTAACTTTTATTTGCTTACTTTTCCAATGACCTCAAATACTATGCAATGATAAATTTATAATTGGGAAAAAATGTTTGTTTTTTAAGTAACTAAAAGCTATTATTATAAAGCTAAAATTTTCACTCTTTAATTCCTGCTATCAAACTATTCAATATGTAGTAACTTTCTTTTTGATGATTATTGCACTTACAAATTAAAGAGGTCTTATCATTTGGGGAAGCTGAAGGTGATTATTTATGTAATGCCCATTATTAAGTTTGATTGTTAGGAATACTTGAGAGAAGAAATCGGAGACAAAAGAAAGGTCCATCCAGGACTACTGATGTTAAATAATTTCTACACTACTCCCCATTCATCATGTTTTTATTCTTTTAGTCAGCCAGTACTAGTTATTCAGAAGCAGAAAAGAGGTTGTGAAGACAAGGGTTAGCCTGACCAGGTGTTGGCACAGTGGAATCAGACTGGGACATGGTGGAACCAGGATAGAAACTCTGAGGTCACCTGCTTGAGCGCGGGCTTATCTGGCTTGAGCATGAGCTCACCAGTTTGAGTGAGTGTTGCTGGCTTGAGCATAGGATTATAGATCTGAGACCAAAGGTCACTGGCTTGAAACCCAAGGTCGCTGGTTTAAAACCCAAGGTTGCTGGCTTGAGCAAGGGGTCACACACTTTGCTGTAGCCCTCCAGTCAAGGCACATATAAGAAAGCAATCAATGAACAACTAAGAAGCTGCAAAGAAGAATTGATGTTTTTTATCTCTCCTTTCCTATCTGTCTGTCCTTATCTTTTCTGATTTTCAACTAGAACTTATATATTGATGTCTCTCAAAATGTTATCTTTGTCAAATTTTAGAATTAATCTATATACTCTCTTTGGCTTATTTAATGAACTCATCTGTTTATGACTTTTTATCTACTCCCCAATTCATGTCTCACTTATGACCACTACCCTAAAATCCAGTTGCTTAACAGCTATATATGATTCAAAGAATCTTTAAATTGAACTTGTTCAAAACTGAACACACAGATTTTCCTCACAGCTTTGAGTCTTTTCATGCAATCCTATTTTAACAAATGAAAACATTAATCTAGCTGTTTTGGCATAATCTGATAAATGAACATTGATTCTTTATATCATATTCATTTCTAATACACATTTAATTGTTCATTTTCAAAGAACATAATTGCTGGTTCTGTTTACAAAACAGAACCAAATCTTTGTAGGGCCAGTGGTCATGGTCATGGATATTTCCATTGGATTCAAGCAGATGATAAAGGAACTGTGGAGCCAGAAAATGGTAGGCCATTCCATTTATTAGTCTTGCAAAATGCAACAAGTGAACAGGCAGGGGAACTGCTTTCTCTCTCTCTCCAGACTCCCAAAATTCACCAGCAAAATGAGCTGGGGAGAAGGGTAAAACCACTTCATGGGTAAACAATAGCAAACAATGTCCCTGCCAGGAAAACCGCAATTTGCAATCTACTTCTGTGAGGGCAAGCATCCACAGCTTTACATAGACTATCCACACATGGCACTGCCTTGTTCTCATTGCACCAATCAGACAAAATATAAGCAAGCAAGTCTAACACACTTTTTACACACTTGTTTGCCCTACCCTACAATCCTCTATAAACATTATTTTTATTTTTTCACACAAAATGACAATAAAAAATTGAGAATCTTATGTATTTTACTAACTACTGAGATCTATAGCTAAATTTAAAGTTTGACTAACACAACAAAAGAAAAAACTGATGCAGCTGTTCTGGGGGCTGAGATCTCAAAGGTCTACGACCAGCTGTGGGTTCTTGGCTGCCTGCAGAAATAGATTCAAATACCAGCAAGCTTATGCTTTAAAGTAAAAGTGAGTTTATTAGTGAAGCAATGAGACAGAGAATGTGCTACTTGATAGACAAAGCAATCCCCCACCACTGGCCTCCCTTAGCAGAATGTGTTTCCTTTATTGAGATTAATAAGAAAGTAGGGTATTCAATGAAGTGAAGGAATGTTCAGGATCTACCTGAGAAAGTGTGGAGATTTCTTAAAGGATACTATTCTTCATATGAATTAGGAACCCATTTTTCTAGCATTTGATATCACACTCGGCAAAGTTATAAAGAAATACAAGTATTTTTTTATTTAATATTTTTAATGACACATTTTTATTTTTTTCCTAAAATTTATACCTTCTAAAGTATAGCAATCATATGATGTGGTTATTTATGGAAACAAAGTCAGACACAAAAAGTTAAGAATCATATGATTTTACTCATATGTGATGTATAAAACCCAAAGCAACAAATAAACAAACAAGAAAAGCAAACAAACAAAAACTCAGACACTGACAACTTTAGGAATATGCTATGAAAATAAAAAGAGTTAGAATAACAATTAGAGACAGCAAAGAACCCTAGAGCAAGTGCCCTTAGTGGATAAGATTCCAGAGTTCTGTACTGGAAAGAGTGCATGCTGGAAACAGCAAAACAGCAGAATAAGATTCAGCAACACAGAAATGCTTAGTCATTCAGAACGGAGATTAGAAGTGAGCATGTTCTTTGTCCCTCTCCCCCTGAAAACTTCTTCTGTCTGTTTCCTTGAGTTATTTGTACTGGCTAATAAATATCTGAGTAAGGCTGGGGACAGAGTTTCAGTTCTTCAGTCTGCTGACCATGTTGTTGTCTCCCCTTGGCTCCTCAGAGCCTATCATCTGGTCTCCAAGTAGTTTGTTGCCATCACGACAAGTGATGCTTGGTGTGAGGAATGGGCATGAAATGACAGGTTTGCTACTCCATCATTGCTGCTGTGACAGACAACAGTATGGTTGTTACAAAATGGGAAATGGGGTGGAAGGTGTAGTAAAGGATATAGGGGGTTAAATATATGGTTATTAAAGATGATTTGACTTTGGGTGGTTGACACTCAATACAATATACAGGTGATATATCATAGAAATTTGTACCTGAAGCCTATGTAATCTTATTAACCAATGTTACCCCAGTAAATCTAATAGAAAATAAATGAAAATAAAAGTAAAGAAAATATTTGGTCTGAATAGAAAAGCTTCCAAACATAAGAATCAAATGAACAATAATATCTTGACAGAAAAAAATATCTTTCAGGACAGAAAGGCACAGATTTGATTACATGAAAGAAAGAGATCCAGGGAGATAACGTGACCTGTCAGAGCTCACTAGGTTAGCAAAGTTTCTATAAAACTCATATAACCCAGAGTCACATATTCTCAGCTACTTTTATTTGTCCCTAAACTTTATAATTGTTCTATTTAAGATGAATTAAATGTGTAGTAAACGTTATTGTTATATTATGGATACTTTTTTTAGCTTGGTAGTGCTCAAACCATTGTAGCTGACTAACATACCATCCATTAAAATTAATGTAATTGATTTCAAATAATTCTGGTCTGTGGCATTATTTAAAAGCACCTCTTATAACACAACTTTGAGGGAAAGGCAAAGTAATTATTTTTATAAAAGAAAAGTAAAATGAATGAAAATTTTAATTCCAATCAAAAGTTAAGTGATGATGTAATTAGACATATCCATATACATAAAGATTTTTATATTTCAAGAAAGACAACTAATATTCCTAAGGTACAACATGGATTGTGGATTAAGGAGACACATGTAAATAACCACGGTAGTGCTCTTCATAATCTAAATAAAAATTACATCTTATTTTTATATTGCTAATAATTTAAAAAAGACATTTAAAAATCATCTCCTTCATGAATTCAAAGTAAGTCTGTAAGTAAAGCACTTTATATAATTATAAAATTTAGAAAAGCTAAGTAATGTGTTTATTAACATAAATATAAATCATCAGGGTCTGGACTAAAACACAAATAATATGATTTGTAACAGTTACTTCTGGAGTAATATTTTTAAAAAATATATAAATGTGTCTTATACATTGATAACATAAAAACATGTAATTTTGAAATGTAAATTAAGCGGGGATGCCCTTTATTCCTCATAGCTTGATTGCATATGTGATTACACATAACTAGAAGTCATTTACATTATAGAAAGCAATGCCTGTTAAATAACTAGTATTTTTCCTATCAGTAGGCTATATTTCAAACATGAATATTGAATTGATCAATTTCAGAAATCCTCTTATCTTCTGTTTTATGCATATAAGGTGTAAATTTTCTTTGCAACTGATTATTCAAATTTAACCTAGTTTTGAGAATGCCGTAACTTTTGTCTCTTATGAACCTCAAATAAAAAATTTCTAGCATTGCAATTTATTGTTCTTTCAAAGAAATTAGAGTACAATTTTTTTTTAAAAATACAATATTCAGTATGATATTAGCTGATGGTTTGTCATATATGGCTTTTATTATGTTGATGTACTTGCTTTCTATTCTGATTTTATTGAGTGTTTTGAACATAAAGGGATATTATATCTTATCAAATGCCTTTTCCAAAGCTGTTGATAAGATCATATAATTTTTGTTCATTGTTTTACTCATGTGATGTATTATGTTGATTGGTTTCTGTATGTTAAACTATCTTTGTGCTCCTGGTATGAATCTCATTCAATCATGATATATTATTTTTAATGTGTTGTTGTATTCAATTTGCTAAAATTTTGTTTAGGTAGAATTATTGCATCTGTATTCATTAGAGATATTTGTCTGTAATTTTCTTTTTTTGTGTTGCCCTTATTGCAACAGAAAACTAAAATACCTAGGAATAAACTTAATAAAGCATGTGAAGAACCTATATAGTGAAAACTACAGAACATCATTGAAAGAAAGTGAAAAAGATACAATGAAATGAAAAAATATTCCATGTTTCTAGATTGGAAAAATCAACATAGTTAAAATGGGCATATTACCTAAAGCAATATGCAAATTCATTGCAATTCCCATCAAAATTCCAATGTCATATTTTAAAGAAATAGAACAAAAACTTACCAGGTTTGTATGGAGCTATAAAAAATCCCAAACAGTCAAAGCAATCCTGAGGAAAAAGAATGAAGCCAGAAGTATCACATTAACTGACTTCAAATTATACTCTAAAGCCACGGTAATCAAAACAGCATGGCAATGGCAGAAAAACAGACATACAGAACAATGGAACAGAATCTTTGACAAAGAAACCAAAAATACACAATGGAAAAAAGAAAGTCTTTTCAATAAATGGTGCTAGAAAAATTGTAAAGCAACATGCAAAAGAATAAAACTTGACTATAGTTTGTCCCCATGCACAAAAATTAATTCAAAATATAATAACCAAAATAATAAATAACATAGAAGAAAACATAGGTACTAAGCTCATGGACATTAGCCATAGAGAACAATTTATGAATTTGACCCCAAAGGTAAGGGAAGTAAAGGCAAAAATAAATAAATGAGACTATGTTAAACTAAAAAGCTTCTACACACCAAATAAACTGACAACAAAACAAACATACAGCCAACAAAATGGAAGATGATATTTACAAACAACAGCTCTGATAAGGGGTTAATATCTAAAATATATAAATAACTCACAAAGCTCAGCCACAAACAATCAAACAATCCAATTAAAGAAAGGGGAGAGGACCTTCATGAACATACATTTCACCCAAGAGGATGCAAATGGCCAACAGATACATGAAAAGATGTTCATCATCACTAGTTAGTCAAGAAATGCAAATCAAAACTACAATGAAATACTATCTCACACCTGTTAGATTGGCTATTTTCAACAAGACAGGTAATAACAAGTATTGAAGAAGCTGTGGAGAAAAAGGAATCTCCAATTACTGCTGGTGGAATGCAACTTAGTACAACCATTATGGAAGAAAGTATGTTGGTTCCTCAGAAAATTAAGAGTAAAATATATAACCCAGCAATCCCTTTACTAGGTATCTAACCCCAAAATTGGAAAACATTGGTACATAAAGACACATGCACCACTTGTGCTTATCACAGCATTATTTACAATGGCCAAGTTAAGGAAACAACCAAAGTGTCCCTCAATAGAATATTGGATAAAGAATTGCTGCAGACCAGTGCGGCTCCTAATAACGGTGCGGAATTAAGGAAACAGACTTATTAAGATAACAAGATGGGGCCGGGAGGACTCTTCAAATGCTGATGGCAATATCCGAGTGACCCATAGCCCCAGTTTGCTTTATTATATAGCCAAATGCAAATCAAGGAAGTCCTTGATACAAAGTTACACATCCAAGGCTAAAACAGGAACTCTCCCAAGGCATAAACAGGAATCCTCCTATCATGCATAAGCGAGATCAACCAACATCTGAACAAACAAAGAGTAAGAGGAAGGTCATGTAAATTGTTTCCAGCAACTTAAGATAGCAAGTGAAGTGGGTGCAAATACTCAGCATCATAGCCAATATGGAGGTGGTGGGGGTAGAATTTAGCCTTTTGCTAAGCCTCAATCTACAATGGCTTTTTGCCATTTACGGTCCACAAAAAAGAATATTGGATAAAGAAGATTTAATACATATATGCAATGAAATACTACTGAGCTATAAGAAATGACTACATTGTGACATTTACAACAACATGGATAGACCTTGAGAACATTATACTGAGTAAAATAATTAAATCAGAAAAAGCTAAAATGATTTTCACGTAGGCAGGATATAAAAATGAGATTCATGGACATAGATAAAAGTGAAGTGGTTATGAGGTGGAAGGAAATATGGGGGAGGTGGATGGGAGAGGGGGTGGAGGAAAGGGTGTAAAAAGGGACAAATGTAAGGTAACAGCAAATGATATGACTTTAGGTGATAGGTATACAACAAAATCAACAGTTCAAATGCTTTAGAGATGTTTACCTGAAACTTATGTACTCTTATTAATCAATGTCACCATGTTAAAATTAATTTTCTATATAAAATTTTAAAATTATAAAAAGAATAAGAAAAAGAAATGATTATAATGTGTCTTTGTGTGGGTCCTGTTAAGTTCAACTTGTTTGGTACTAGCTGTATTTCCTGGACTCCGGTGTCTTTTTCCTTCACCATGTTAAGGAAGTTTTCAGTCATTATTTATTTAAATGGTTCTTAATTCATTGCTTTCTCTCTTCTCTTTCTAGTACCCTTATGATGTGAATGTTGTTATGCTTCATGTTGTCCAAATGTTTCCTTAAACTATCCTCATTTTTAAATTATATTTTTGTTGTTGCTCTGATTGTATTTCCTGCTACTTTGTCTTCCAAATCATTTTTGATTCTCTGCCTCTTTCAACCCACTGTTTATATTTTTTGTGCATACTTTATTTTGATTATTTTATACATATATGCCTTGCAAGTTATAAAGTATTCTAAAACACAAAATATTTTATAGCAATAATAATTTAGTTTTAACAAATATGTGAAATGTTTTCTTTGGGTCTTTAAAAAATCTTCCAGGATAAAGAAAAAAAATAATTTCAAATAAGTATAATGTTAGCGTTTCTTATAGAACAGAGACAGAGCTTTAGAACTGGCATTAGTAAATGGCTATTGATTATAGAGTAAAAAGAAAAACATCCCTCTAAATCTTAAGTAACTTTCAACTTTTCACTAAATCTTCTTATCTAAGTTGCTTCCATGGAACTTTCATAAATATTCTCTCACAGTTATGTTGTTTGAAGTTTGAAGAGCTATTTAACATTATGCTTTGTATACTAGAGGAAAAGTTAATAAGAAACAACACCTGAAAAGTCAAATTAATATACGAGATAAACCATTTGAAGAACGTTATATACTATGCATCTCATTGTAGTTTTTGAAAACTTCACTAAGTCTCTTCTACAGTAACCAATTTCTTTTGTCTGCTGTAAGTATATATTTACTCCATTCTAGGTTCAGAACTTTTTCTTGAAAACTCCATGATCAGATTTTTCTTTTTATTTTCCCTATGAAATAGCTGAGAAATAATATGGTGGAATTAATATACCAACTTTAATTTTATTTCTCTAAAACTAATAATTTATAAATATTTTAATACATTTTGTTGTAATTAAAGTTAAATCTATTATATTTTAATAAAATATATTTTATGTACCATATATTTAAATATCAGGTAAATTATAAAGACAGAAAAAGTTATACCATGTTAAATATAAATTGATGCTTGACTGATTATATATTATTTTGGTAAGCTTTTTATTTCAAAGTATTGATCATGGGTGTATCCTAAATAATTTATAAACTTTTTATTTAAATACTGTCTTAGCCTTTAAATCTTCTCAATGACCACCACAAAAGCAGAGATTTAAATAGTGCTTGAATTCAACTAGTTTTCTGGCAAGTAATCCTAGGAAGATGGAATTGCAGATTAGGGAATTGAGGACAGAAAAATAGAAGAGAGAAACCCATTGTTTAAGAGTTCTTTACAATCAAGAGCAAAAAATGCTTGGTTCTTTTAGAACATTGTGAGAAACAATCTTGAATGCAGCTTAGAATTTTTTGTGTAAATAATTAAACATTTAAGCATTGGCAATAGTTTCCACACAGCAGAACTAACTGCCTTGCACCTTCACATTGCACTTGTCTAAGTGTTCCATGGGTTGTTCTATACATTTTGGGCCCTTGAATTAGAAAAATTCTATGATGGTTCAGCTATAATGATGGTTGATATGCTATTATGCTACATTTGTGAATTATTGCTATGATGAACGAATAAAAGGTGGAAGGTGATGTGAATCAGAATACAAAGCATTGTGATACAAAGGATGCATTATGATGAGAAAATCACAGATGCAGATTATAAACTACTAAAGAACGTGAGGCCTGGTTTAACAGCTTTGTAACCTAGCAAAGAGTTTATCAGTACATGAAAATTGTTGTTTTCCTAGCTCTACTCCTTATGTTTCTTTCAGATTAATATTTTTATAACTAAACTCTGGTCACCAGCAAGAGACCTTACCTGCATTTTCTTTAAAATAGGCTAAAAGTTATTCCCCTTAGCTTGACATTATTTTGCTTGAAAATGTTGCTCTCATATACTTTCTCAACTATTTCCAACTCCTTATGAATTATCCACCTCTTTTTCTTTACTTTTTATAAGCATTTTAAGAAGACTCAATTAAAACATTTTCTCTATTACACAGATTTAATTATTATAGATGTTGGAAAAGTAAAATGTAATAAGAATGCATTTTGACAAAACAATTCAATTTTGGTATGTTACTTTTGGTGGGTAAGTGACTATTTCTGCTATTTTAATAAATGCAGAAGAGAGACTGAGAAAATACCATTTCTCTTCTGATTTTATAATTTTTCTCTTTCTAATAAACTCATCATCATCATTAAATTTTTCTAGCTATTTATAAGTTAGATAATGGTTGTAGCCTTGCTATTTTTTTAAAGAAATTCAAGCTTACTTTTGCTAAGACATTTTAAATCAAAACACATTAAACTTAGGTAAAATTTGACAAACAACAGGGTTCAGTAATGTTTCTAAAATCTGTGATAAAAAAACGTAGATGTAAGGATGTAATGACATTTTCATATGTGATTTGGAAAGCCAACATTTACTGTAGGCTGTTCAGACCAATCTCATGATATATCAGAATCTTATAAATAAAAAATAAGGTAAAAAAAACAAACAAATAAAAAATAAACTCCAGCTTGCTCAAGTATATAAGGACTTCAGAGTGTTTGATCTACTGACATTGTATTGCACATAACATCGTCTTGAATCAAGAGACAACATTCATCCAAGGAAGTGCAGAATTGGCGAAGGCCCATGATATGCACTAGTCCTGGCATAAACCATACCATCCAGAAGTTAACAGAATGATAACAATGAAGAAGAATCCTTTAAATAAGTAGTTGAGGTATGAGCTTGTGAGGTGAGGTTATAACTTTTGAAAATTGGATATCATCCTGTAGGAAGTAGTATACAAGCTAAAACGATAAAATTATATTGACTCAGTGAATAGATTGCATGGATTCAAGAAGCAAGAGAAAAAAATAATAGTCATTTTGCTTGCCATCATTCTCATTTATCCTTGGGAATTTGTGCTTTTCTCCAAGCAAATCTATAACCTAAAAGTCTTAATTCCAGAGAAGAAATGCTTTCACCTTGACTTCTATTTAATTTCAGGTTCCTTCTGACCAAAAAAAAAAAAAAAAAAAAGGAAAAAAGAAAAAGAAAAGCTGTCACAGAAAGATGTCATCATCTCCTGGCTACAGTAAATAGTAAATAATAATTACTATAGTAACTGATGATTAGGGAGATGTATGGATACTGTTACACAATGTAAGCACTGGATCATACGTGTACTACAAAGGTAATCCACAGGAGATGGGTCTTGTTACTTATCTTTTCAATTTGGACATTAGATGGACAAATGCAGCAGTTAAAAACTTAGAATGTTGTAATGACAGTTCCGAAGATCTTTTTGTCATACCACCAGTAAAACCACCTAGTTTTATATTATCTAGCATAGGTACTGACTTTGAATGAAGGAAATTTATAATGAAAAAGATATAGAATAATGCAAGGAGAGATGACTGGTATCAACTGAGGCACCAAGACCTGATGTGGGGACAGGAGCCCTACTGTATGTATTCTCCAAGTCTTCCTTTTCAAAGTTTACCCAGAAAAAGGGCAACTTGAATCCTGGAGTGTTGTTCCCAGATACACGCAGCAGCAAGAGGATCCTAAAAGAGCAATGGGTGGGGTTTTGCAGATGATGTATTTCTCCATGCGAATCCCACCTGAGGCACTTCTCCTAACTGTCAAACAGGTTTTGTGTTTATGGTGCACAGCTGAGTACATCCCCTGGAATTTCCTTTCACAGCCTCACTGAAAATTAAATGCTTCCCCCAGGGACTCAGCAACTGGTCAACTCTCTCAGTCCCTTATAGCTGTTGTTGCCCTGAGCACTCTGAGTAAACTTGCTTCAGGCAAATCACTGTCTTAGAAATTGTTTTCCAGGAACACAAAATAAAACAAAAAGCTTTCTAAAAAATGTTGGCAGTACATATTTATACTTGCCATGTATTCACCTCAAAGTTGGAAACAATTTTCTGTCTTCTGTACATACACTTAACATGATCTATGTACATCTTCATAATTAGACTCTAATAATCTCTAAATAATAAAATTATTCCTTAATAGTTATAGCTTTATATTTTATTGTTTCATATGTCTGTATACTTACATATGCTTCAAAAATTTTTCCTATAATTTATTATGACTTAGATATATTATATGTGCTGAAAAAGTATTGTAAATACTTCTGTGATAGTATTCTAAACATTAGAGTACTAACAGATACAGTTGATATCTTAGTGTGTTGTATGTAAGTTGTAAGGCCAGAGGTAAAATCAGAGAGGGAGAAAAAAGTAATTATATGCTTGTGGGCTCTGGAATTCAACTGACTTTAATCTGTTGTGAGGAATGAGATTTAATAATATAACTCTAATTCTCATGAAATAAATCTGTGCTTCCAGGACTTACCTCTATGCATCTCAAATAAATGATTATTTGTTGAAAAGATAAATAAATTATATTTGATTGAAGAAAGGGAAGACTAAAAACAAATAAAATGGGAATAAAATATATCCAATTATGGTTATATTTTTATAAGATTAACATATTTATAAAAATAGTTTAATTTTTATAATAGTGTTTGAGTTAAATATTATTATTGCCCTTACCAGCTGAGAAAAAGGAGTTTCAGAGATTTAAGTAATTTTCCAAAAGTCATAGCTTTTGGAAATTCTAAAAATTATATACTGGTACTTAAGTCCTTACTAGAATTATCTTTCAATTCTAATTATTTTATATATACAGATATATAAATTTGATAGATAGAAATATAAAAAGATGAATAAATGATGGATGGATAGATGAATAGATAGATAGAAGTGCGTATTTTTTAAAAGGACAGTGAATTTAGAGAGCTACACAGAGTAATAGATTGAAGTGGAATGGAAGTTTGTCATAGAGGAAGAAATAGAAAGAATGAGATGACTCCAAGTGATCTTTTGAAAGAAAACTCACTCAGTTAACCAGATCAATTGGTTGGTTAGTTATCAGGAGTAAAAGCTATGAACTAATCAATGACAATCACACATTTTTAGCCTGGCAGAACTAGCCAGTGGTGGTTCATTAACAGAACTATGAGAATCAATAAGGCATGGAGTTGATAAGAGTGGAAATAAAAATTACGTATAGAATGCTGATTTTAAGTTCAGTTCAGGACCTCTCAATGGAAATTCAGGACAGGAGTTCTAGGGTGATGAGAAGAGAAATAACATTGATATTTAACATTAATATGACCCACATTAATGTTAAAAGTTTAAATATGTGTTTAGGAAGTTTTAATAATCATAGAATTTATAAGGTATTGTGTTGGCATTAAATCAAAAACACTCAACGCAATGAAAGGAAAGCAGCGTGGAGCCAGGATTGTAGTTGTGGATGTTTTTTATTTGAAATAATTATAGATAACACACACACAATATATCTATACTGACTTCAAAAACTCATAATGCCTGAATAAAATTGAGTGTAAACATTTTATAATCTAACAAATTAGTAAAATAAGTAGTTTTTTATCTATTGCTTGTTGTGATTTTCTAAAATCATGTTTCATCTTATCTGGATCAAAATTGTTTTGACATTGTAATTGCAACATATAAAACAAATAACAAGCTTTTCAAAGAAGAAAAAAATGTGTACTGGCCACAAAATCAATGTAAAAAACTTGCATTTTTTTTCCTTTGGCTCTCTTATAAATCTGTATTTTAATACTGATAAAACATAGGATTAGGATATTCTGCTTCCTTGAAAAAAAATACTTTGCTATAGTTCACATTAGCCTGTGGTTCACTTTAATATTATGCAGAAGAATGTTATTTATATAGTTCCCTTCACTCATGTGACACAAGTTGTCTACACATAAATTCTACATAGGAAGAAATGTGTCAGTTCTGCATTGTGTATAGCCACATGACAAAATCTTAGAGCAAAACAAAAATCTGCTTTCCCACAAAAGTAATATAGCTGTTTAAATGTACCAACTTCAAAATAAATATTTGGGAGCTGTTTGTTTGTTTTTCAGTAAATAAAATTAATTTCCACTACAAGATGATCAGAAATTATATTGCTCAACAAGGTTGATTCTGGATTGCCCCAACCAATTTCAAATAGGATAAACAATGGTATCCAGTGAGGACAATGGACACCCATGACCATCTCAGGGCCACCTTCCTCATTCCTACTGAGCTTACTCTTCTGATTAAATTTTTATTTAGTTACATTTTGGTCAGTACATCACTGTTCTTTCTATATTCTTAATGGATAGAAAATTTATATTTTGAAAAACTATTGCCTATAAATGATGTTAGGCAAACCAATGTGTTTCAAGTTTGTAAAGTTGTTTAGGTTTGCTCGCTTGTATTTTGCATTGTATTGGGGCAGCGCCATGTGTGTGTAGTCTATGAAAAGGTTGAGGGTGCTTGCCCTCGAGTGGCAGATCAAAAATTGTGGATTCCTTCCTGCTGGGAAGGGTCAATTGTTTCTATTGTTTGCTGGAGAAGGGTTTTCTTCCCCCAGCCAATTTTTGCTGGAGGGGAGAGAGAGAGAGAGAAAGAGAGAGAGAGAGAGAGAGAGAGAGAGAGAGAGAGAGAGAGAGAAAGAGGCTGTTGAGGTTGATGAATGCCTGTGAGTCTGGACTTTAAAAGTTAAGCGGTCTTCCCTGCCTGTTTGCTTGTCAGCTATTACAAGACCTTAATAAACAGAATGGCTGCCATCCTTAGGCTCCACAGTTCTTTTACCATCTGACCGAATTCAATGCAAACCTGCATAGCCATTGTGGTGGCCCCTGGCCCTATACATGAAGAACACACTGTTTGGTTCTAATCAGACCTGGGTCTTCCACTTATCAGCTCCAAAACCCTGGACTTCTATTAATCTTTATCAGCCAAAATTTCCTTATTAATACAATAGTAATTATTAATATTCCACCTCATAGAAAAATATCTTTAACAACATTTAAAATGAAAATTTATAAAAAATACATATGAAAATCCAAGAGTTCAAAAATTTAGGTTTTCTCGTTCTTTGAAAAATTAAGACATACATGACTTAAAAATATTGGCATATTGACAGTTTGAAAGTTTTATGGATAACAGTTTACCTTAAAAAATATAATTTCCAAAGAAATAGAAATTATATTTAAATACTTAAATATAATTTTGATTTCTATAGGCTTTTTAAAAAAAATCTAACTTCATTTACACTGCTTCATTATTTTGCCTTGCTTGTTATAATAATTTTACTGTAAAAAATAATATTAATTAAAGATTCTATTGAAAATATTCAACATCTCTTGAATAATGACTTGTTAGGGTAAATTTTATGTCTGTAGCTTTCTATTATTTTTATATTTACTCTGTTGATAGAAAATAAAATTATATTGCTTAAATAGCATTTCATATCCAAGACCATTTTTTTCTTCTGAACTTCAGGCTTTCTTTGAATAAAATATTGCTTTTAATAAATAAAATAATTTAGTCTTTAAATATTTTGTGTATGCAACATTGTATTCTAAAGGGCAAAATTAATTTTGCGGGCTATTCAGGGCATATCTACATATAGGTACCTTTTCCTCATTTTTAGCTATGAACCATCTTAGAAAGAACAGAGAATAATTATAAAGGTGTTAAAAACATGATCATAATGGAAATATTAAGTTGTATATATAATGTAGAATAAGACCTATTAATATTTTAGTAAGGAAAATTCCAGCACAATTTGCCCAATTCTTAACTGCAAACATCGGCTCTCGATTTTATGTGGCAGAAAATAGGTAAGAAATCAAAGTACATAGACAAAGGCTTGAGTTTAGGATTAGTTATCAATTTGAAGACCTGTTCAACTGTGGGCCCGCCAGAGGTACTCAGGCTGTAATCTCTGGAAGCTGTGAATGTGTAATGAATGTATATGTCAAAAAGGACTGGGTTTATTTTATTATACAGATACTCTCATGTATTCTCAGGAAGTGAACCACATAGCTTCTGGAACTTAAATATCTCATTGACTCAAACGGTCTTGACTGAAATATTTCTTTTTGGTTGTTTTTTTCTGAAAATGGCTTTCTTTCAAATTATCCACTTAATCTTCAAAAATGTCATGATAATCTTTGTAGGTACATTTTTTAGAGATGTTCTTTCGTCTTCTAAATGAGGTAAAATTTAAAAGGAGGATTTATTTGTTCAGTAGTAGATGTTGGTTTTTAATTTTCGTTTCCACATAGGTCATGATGCTTTGTCAGTTATGAGGAGTTACATACTGAATTTTCCTGGTGTAATACTGGTCCCATCCTAGTCTGAACTGAATCCTGCCCGCTATGCCAAGTGTAATGCCAGCGGTCGAGGCCAGAATGGTTCACAATATATTTGGGCAGATCACAGAAGAACCACAGAGCAAAAAGGCATTGGGCCATTCCAATTAAGGGATTCTAGCAACAGCAGTTGAGTGAGGAGGCAGGGGAAAACTGTGCCCTCTTGGTGGTGGGCTAGCAATCAGGAAAACTGCCTTCGAGGGAAAGTACCCATAGCCTTAAAAAGGCTACACACACACATGGCTCTCTGCCACATGCTCACACACTAATCATGCTAAGTGCTTGCAACCAGAAAACAAGCGAGCAAGCCTAACCACAGCTGTTTTCCTATATTCCACCCTTTTTTGGTTGCTCACCTCACAATATACATGACTGGTATCTTCCACTATTGTCCTTGTGTGAGGAGTGAGGTACATTACATTTATATTTCACAGACCAAAATGACAATTAAAGTGGTGTGCCAGACTGCTGCTCAAGACACCCGCATTCTTGGAGGGATGCCCGATTTGATGCTCCAACTCCTGGGCCTTCTACACCAGGGCACTCAAGGCCTGGCTTCCACTGTCCAACAAGGCATTTGCCAACTCTAAGCTATGGATGAAAAGAGAGAGTTGTCAGTACTACTAAGACAGGCAAATCTTTGCCTTCTGGTAGAATATAGGTCAGAGTTTTGTCTGAAGACAACACAGTAGAAGTACTTGGAGGCCCACCTCTAACCACCTAACTCACAGTGCCAACAAGGCCATTCATTGTAGGTGGGAGGCCTGTAGAGACCAGGGCCATGTCCATTGAAGATGTTGGCCTTTAGGAAGGCTGTTGGGGCAGGCAGGAGCACATTGCCTTACCGTCCAAAGCCCAGGTTGAGTAAAGTATCCTTCGTGCATTTCTGCAACTGGATGGGATCAGATGCCTGGTGCAGTAGGGGCTCCACAGGTGCTTCCCACTCTTGTCAGGTATCTCTAATATTGTACACAATCAGCATGTTCATTCAATAAAGGAGCCAGGAACCCTCTTTTTACAGTCGCTGCTTAAGAGTTCATTATCCGTTCAGTAATTAGTCCACAATAGACAGCACAGCTGTTTGTGCAATTCACCAAGGGTGAAGGTACATTACAGGCAACTGGCCATACAGATCTTTGATAATGAACTTCAGCACCTTTCCATAAGCACTCAGTCTGTTGCCACAAGTCCCATCTATACCCCTAAGAGGTCACATGAATGTCAAGCTTACAGGGCTTGGTGAAGTCAAACACATTCAAGGCCTGTGCTTGACAATTCTCTTAGCTACTGCAAAAGCACTTATATCTACTAAGGCTGATACTTGTTGCACAATAGAAGGAGACCAGTGGGTTACCAATTTTACATAGGGCATTTGATCCTCACCCATCCCTGTCAAATGGGTCCTTTGGCCCTTCCCTTATTCAAACTGGAACAACAGGGCTTGGGAATCCTTCTCTTTCTCAGCTGCCTCCAACATGTAATCTTGCAGCTGTGCAACAGGAGCACTGACCATTTTCTTGACAGCTGCCAAGGCTGCTCATTTCCCCTGTTTTTGCAGCAGCTGGAACATCTGTCCTGGCCTAAGATGCCACTAAAGCTCTAAAAGGACTTTGTTAGATTAACCATCTAATCTATCCCTATCTGCCCTGGTCGCAATAAAATCTAACCACTTCTATATTCAGGGTACTTTACAGGCCCATTTCTCTTGTTAGGTGGTGGGAGGGCGGAACAGCACAAGCAGTAGCCCATACACCCTTATGGTGCTGCACTGCTTCTAACTCACCCAAATTTGCCATCATCTGTGTAACAGCATTGATGGGCTGCCCCTTATAGGAGGCCAAGATAGCCACCAGTGACCAAAAAAGGGTGGATGAGGCACTCTGGAGAATAAGTTCCCTCATCCCTGCTATGAATACTTCCCAGGGGACCATAGGTTGAAAGCAGCATTCCTTAGGTTCCAGAGGACCTGCTGTAACTCAATATATGACTGCCATTGACTCACTGCCCCTGGTAAGTATCCAGCATTCTTCCAGGCTCTATGAATGGCAGCCATCACCCATTCTAATATGGTATGATTTCCTAGGTTGTCATGGAAGTTCTGTAGGTGATGCCTCAAGGAGGACCGTGTGTTAATGGTGGCTAATTTCTCTATCTCTGTTCTGGAGAGAATGGTACCATCTAACCCTCTGTCCCATAAGCACAGCAACTGAGCTGCCAGAGACTCCATGTGATTCTGCCAGAATTTCATGCCTAACTCCATCAACTCTGTTTGAATGTGGGGTTGGATCACAGAGTGCTCCATTATTTTCAGAGGAGGCTGTGCCTGCCCCTAAGTCAAAAAAGATCTCTTGCTTGGTTTTGATCTTTTGGGTGACCAATGGCTGGGCTCTGAGTCTGCCAATGGCAGTTTCAACCTGAGCTTCCTCCTCCTTTCTTCCTCAGAGGAGTTGAAAATGATTACTACTGCTGACTCAGAGCCAGTCTGCTGGCACTAATGCAGCTGCTCCTCCAGTGCCTGTCACTGTCAGCACTCACCCTCAATCTGATAATGGAGCTCTTGAACTCACAGCTCCTTTTCCAACAATCGTTCCAGCTCCTGCTGCTGCCATTGCTCAGTCTCCAGCTCACACTGGAGCTCTTAAACTTGGTTAGCCTCTAGCATAGGGCTTTCAGTTTCTGCTCACAGAGCTGTAAAAAACACCCAGTCCAAGGTCCCCAATGTGGTAGTCACAGGAAAGAACATGCTTAAGAATGGCCACTCCTCTATCCCACTCTTCAAAGGTGTTGGTGACTCTATGCCTGTCTAAATTGAATCCTGTTTACTACACCAGGTGTAAGGTCAGTAGTCAAGAACAAGAATGTTCATACACATTGGATTAAAGCAGACCACAGAAGTACCATGGAGCCAAAAGGCATTGAGCCATTTCCACTTATTGGATTCTTGCAAACAGTGGGTGAGTGAACAGACAGGGGAAAGCCACTTCTTGCAGTGGCTGGCAAGGAATCAGGAAAACAATACCTGAGGAAAGTATCCATAGCATATGCTTTTTGCCACATGCTCATGCACTAATTATGCAAAGTGCTCGCTGCCATAAAACAAGCGAGCAAGCCTAACTAACCGTAGCTGTTTTCCCCACAACTAGTAACATTTCTCCTGGTTCCTCCTCTATGAATCAAAAATTTTCAATTCCTCTAGCTGGTTCTGGAGATTCTCAACATAGGTTTTTAGCATCAATTATTTCAGACAGACAGAATCTTTTCTTTTGATGCCTGTTATTAGCAAACCTTTTTATTTATTTTTCTCCATTTCCCTTGCTATGACATTTAATTGCTCATCAACCTTTGAATATTATTTTTGTGCTTCACAAGTTTCACCTGCTTGACCCAATGCTCAAATTCCAGTAATTTTTTGTGTCAATTGTGTACATCTGCTAAGGAGAGTGCTCTAATTTAAACTATATCTTCTTATACTTAGTAGCAAGCTGGTGGTTGTACAGTGTGTTTGTCCTGTTTCATCTCAAACTCCTCTCGTTAGTTCCTAGTTACTCACCATTGCTGAGTAGGCTTTTCATATAATAGAACAGCCATTTTAGCTGCTGTCTTAAATAAGCTGGACTCCTTTGCTCTCTTCAGGAGTCTCACCTAGGCAGATCTAGCCCTACCCCTCCCTGCTACTCCTGCACCACTCAGAAGCCTGCTTCTTTGTGTGTGTGTGTGTGTGTGTGTGTGTGTGTGTGTGTGTGTGTGTGTGACAGAGACAGAGAGAGACAGAGAGAGGGAAAGATTGGGACAGACAGACAGGAAGGGAGAGAGATGAGAAGCATCAAGTTTTCATTGAGGCACTCTAGTTGTTCATTGACTGCTTTCTCATATGTGCCTTGACCAGGGGGCAACAATGGACTGAGTGACCCCTTGCTCAAGCCAGCGACCCTGGACTCAAGCTGGTGAGCTTTGCTCAAACCAGATGAGCTTGCACTCAAGCTGGCAACCTTGGGGATCTCGAACCTATGTCTTCTGCACCACCACCTGGCCAGGCGAGGCCTGCTTCTTAGAACACAGCTGAGCTCAGAGTCCTTCCTTGGCTATTTTGTGGTTCAAAAATGACACACAGAACCTCTTTGGTTCTAAGAAACCAACAAAAATCATTTGATTTATTTTGTTAGTTGTCATTTTCAGGAAGAAAGGTCATCAGTCTGAATTGGAATAGTGGAAGGGGAATTGCACTGAGAGTTCTGAAAGTTTCATGATTCAGTGAGAACTTCTAACATTCCAATTTATCTTTGATTATTGATTCATGTGATTTGATATTTTTCAACATGAAGTCTTAAAAAGTTTATATAAAAATTTATGTTTTATAAATATCTTGTATAATTTAGGCCAAAATCATGGGTTCCTGAAGACACTGATATATTGCAGAGTACAACAAATTGCAGTTTCTCTGCTAAATTAAAAGTTGGTCATTTTTTATGGCTTGTAATAGTTAGCTGGATTCCAAAGTAAAAACTTCTGAAGACATCACATATCCAAAAATGACTTAATGCTGAGTGACAGTCTGATAAGTCTTTTTCATGATGAAAAAGAAGAGGTCTATTATTTTTGGCAGAAGTAATTAAGCCTCACTCAATAGTCCTGTTCAACATCTGTGAAAAGTTAGTAGAAGTATTAAAAGAACAAAAGAAAAAAGGCTACTAGGTACAGACTAATGCTGCCTCCAATGTTGTGGCTGAGTAGACAGAAAAACATACAGCTTGAGTTCACCTTCTGAAGACAGTTCATGTATGTACTGAACAAACTGATGTCACAAAGTATACTTCTGTGACCTAAATCTGGGGAAGAGTTTATGACATACATTTGATGCTGGAATAGGTTTAGGTCTGGTTCACAGCAAAACACCAACATTCTTATTTTGTGTATTTTCAAAGTCAGTTCACTTTCTCTACTTATATTTTTTCTAACTCTGCTCACTGTGTGTTTTTTAACATATGTCTGTTTTCTTATTAGATGCTATTTGTCAGATGATAAGTTTCTTGGAGGAAAGATATGATTAATTTGTTCTTTATCCAATCAGTACATTAAGAAGAGTTTAATTTTTAATTTGTGTGTGTGTGTGTCTGTGTGTGTATGTGTGTTTGGGTTTAAATCAGGGATAGGATTAGGGTAAATGCTACACTTAGGGTCATAGTCAGGGGTAGAGTTCAACTTAGTGCTGAGGGTATTTTTTATGTTTGCACTCACTTTTAGAGTTATAGTTAGCTTTTTGTTGAGGGTTTGAGTTTAAATTAGGGTTAGAGTTAAGATTAAAGGCTAAAAAAAGGTTTATTAAGCTGTTGCATGTTTTTTAAAAAAATAATGAACATTTAGGTTTATCTGAAATATTAAATAATATAAATATTTATTATTTTTCTGAGTGGCTATTTAATGCATACATAGGGTTGGAAATAATAAGTTTACAGTTGTTTATATAAAAAATAATGCAGTAATTAATAAATAATAATAGAAGAATAAACTGTGTACTCAATACTATAAGCCTACTTTTGCCTCACTTTGTATTTTACTATTAAAACAAAAATCAAAAATTATATTTTTTATATATCCTAGCTTTATATTTTGTTGGGTGTTCTTTACATATAAATATGATAAATTCACAATTTATTGTTCAAACTGCAGATCAAATTTTAAGAATAAAAGCAGGAGAAATTACTGCTCTACTCTTATAAACCTGGGGAATGAGAAAAATCCTACACAGGAAAAGTGTCAATACAGTTCTTTTTGCTCAAGTCCAGTATGTCCTCCTTATCCTAAGAATTTTTCAGGGCATCTTATATAAGAAAGCATTTCCCAAAATATTACATGTTTTCCTTTATGATTCCTAGTCCCTTTCCTTAAAATTGTAACTATAATATTGCAATATAACTAGTCCATAAAGTACTGGTTTAAGTGCTTCATATATATTAATTTATTTAATAGTCACATAAACTTTGAAATATTTTTGTCTGTGATTTGTAAACTAGGAAACAGGGATATGAAGAGACTTAGACATGTATCCCATGTCACATAGTAAGTGAAGAAAGGAGACAGTTTGTTTCCAGAATGTGTACTTTAAGCAACCAGATAAAACTGTCTCTGCTTTCACACATCTCATTGCTACTTGGCATGTTGCATGTGTGTGTGAATTATTTTCCAATAACAGGATGAGTGCCCTGTAAGCACCCAGATTTTGCTTTTTCTTTTCTTTTTTATTGCTGACCCACATTAAGTAGACCCATAGCAGGCCCTCACATATTTACAAAAAGAATCAGAGAAAAAATGAACCATGATCAATTTTACATCTATATGATTTTCACACACATATATCTCAATAACACTAGTTTATGACTTCAGGGCCTGTAGCCCTGTCTAGTAGGGTCATATAAAGCAAACTGAATCTAAAGTAATCCACCTTGGAAACAAAGTAAAACCAAGTGGGAAATCCAAATTTACTATAAAGAGACTCCATCTAGGATAAATCAGAAAAGAAGTAAGAAGTACATACCAGAATAAAGTAAGAAAGTTTAAAAAAACATTTTTGAGAAAGAGGGAGATTCCTAAGACTTCTTGTTTGGTAGTCTTTAAGCATATTGCTCACATATTTTTTTTATTTTTTGGTATTTTTCTGAAGTGAGAAGTGGGGAGGCAGAAAAAGTTTCTCACAGGCGCCCAGCTGGCACCCACCCAGCAAGCCCAGTAGGGGGTAATGCTCTGCCCATCTGGGGTGTTGTTCCATTACATGCAGCCATTCTAACGCCTGAGGGTAGGCCATGGAGCCACCTTAAGTGCCTGTCCCAACTTTGCTTCAATGGAGCCTTGGCGGCAGGAAGGGAAGAGAGAGATACAGAGAAAGGAGAGGGTGAAGGGTGGAGAAGCAGATGTGCGCTTCCCCTGTATGCCCTGGCCAGGAATCAAACCTGGGACTGCACACACTGGGCTGACATTCTACCA
Source organism: Saccopteryx leptura (assembly GCF_036850995.1). Taxonomy (NCBI): domain Eukaryota; kingdom Metazoa; phylum Chordata; class Mammalia; order Chiroptera; family Emballonuridae; genus Saccopteryx; species Saccopteryx leptura. The sequence goes on along the minus strand of NC_089504.1, from coordinate 91,735,035 downwards.
CTGAGAAAACTGGCCAGAGCCTGCCCACACATTTTAGTATAAGCAAAGCAATGCATAAGGTTTCTGAAATAAATTATTTTTATTTTATTCTTATTAAGTATCATTCATTTGTAAGATTTTTATTTATTTATTTTAATTAGAGTTATTGGGGTGACATTGGTTAATAAGTTTATTTCCTTGATTATCTAGGGCTTAATATTCATTGCTCTCACCATTTGTAAGGTTTTAATGTACATAACTTAATAGACTACTTTACATGCCAAATTTATAAATATGTTGATATAGATTATCAAGGAGGAGTATGCTTAAAATCTAGTGATTGGATAACAGAATAAAGTAATTTTGAGACCACCTGTAAGCATCACCAGAAAAAGAGGTGCTTTTAAAACATAGCTATTTGCTGGTATGTCATTATCTCAGTAATGTTTTTCACAATTCCTTTCACAAATCTGTGTCAGTAAGGTGATAGCTTTGTGCACCAATTTATCATATCCTGACCTGTAGAAGGTGTGAATCAGCAGAAATTCTGGGACCTATGTCTATGAACCCTTATTAGAGCCTGATTGTTGTCTGTAGTATCTGGGTGTCTGAGCCACATGGCTTCAGAGCAAAAGGAAGAGACAGAGGGCAGCCATGCTATCAGAATTGCCATCATATGTGGCTTTAGAAATAGTCTAACTCTCATAACCTCTCTTCTAATAAATCTCATATATATAGTTGGTGGTCCCAAATGACTAAAAACAAACAACTCTCATAATATAATTATAGAAGAAAAGCTAAAACTACACATTCTCTGAGAAATACACTAACAGGTGTAAGGTATCTCATTGTAGTTTTGATTTGCATTTCCATGATAGCTAGTGAGTCTTTCAGTTTATTTTAAATGTTATAAATATTAAATTTATTAAAGTGAAAATTTATTTGAGTTGATATAGACTATAATATTAAAGCAAATATGAATAAAGAATTCACATTGTATATTTTTATTTTTATTAGTCTTCTGTTGCCCAGTAACAAATTACTACATGCTAGTGGCTTAAAACAACAGACATTTATTATCTCATATTTCTTTGTTAGGATTGCAACCATGACTTCCTAAGTTTTCTTATCAGTGCCTTAAGAGGCTGCAATCAACATAAGAGGCACGGGTTCTATTCTAAGCCTGCTAGTGTAATTTAAAAATAAGTCCAGACTTAGGTAAAGAGAAACTTTATTTAGAAAGAGTATCGCTAGAGGGAGAATGCTCCAATCTCAGGATTTTCAAAAATCAATATATAACAGGAAAAACATTGTTGTTGTTTTAATGTAGAGAAGGGGCTATAGGGCCAGTGAGAACTTTGTGTGGGAGGAAGATGGGTGGTAAAGGGGGAGGTGGCAATGCAGGATGCTTCAATAAGATATGTTTCAGTAATGGGTTATTCTTGGAATGAGCTTTTAAGGAAGGATGTTCTGTACAATGCTTGCTTAATCTTGGGCTCAGTCAAAATTCAAAGGCTTGAAGGTTAGGAGTCAAGTGAATGAGTAAATTCTAGGTAACTGTGAACACTTACTTAGTCCCACCCTCTATAGTTTAAAATAAACAAAATATATTCTTTAACACTATTTGGGATGGAATTACAATCATTACAAATTAAGATTTGCAAAATGTTTTTCAGAGTTGGACTTGACTTCATGTTCTTCTTGGCCTCTAAGTACTAACAAGAATTACTGAAAGATAAATAAAGGGGGAAATTTTAAGATATGATGAGAGCCAGTTGAAAATATTCTTGATTGGACCTGATGAGTTCTTAGATGGTAGAATGAAGACAAAAGTGAATCTAATAAGTTTTCTGGTTGGCAGTTGGTATTTTTGGTAATGGCATAGATATCAGAGAAGTTTCAGAGAACATATATACAATAATCACTTCTGACCATTGCACAAGTCCCCTTGAGAAGCTATATCATGACAAATGTCATACTATTTTAGCAAACTACTCACTGGATTTATTATATCTCTGGTAACAATGTTGGTGGTTTTATACTGTTGTTCATAGTCCTGGTTATTTTCCAGAGCTGCAGTTATAAAAGCTGTCAATACATGAACTGCTGTGGTTGTCAAGTCTTGTAGGAGTAGTCTCAATTTCTTAGACACTTGTTCTAAAGCTTCTTGAGAACATAGTGAAGAAAATAAGCTGTGTCCTTCTTGTGGAATTAGAAATTTACATCTGTATGTATAGGCGTAATATATTTTTTAAAAATCTTTGGATTGTCTAGTGCCTGAAAACCTTAAATCAAAAGCAATAAAGTAGTTAAGATAAGAAAAGAATTTATTCTTTAATAAAATTGGATAAGGGCTGATTAGATAAGTCTTATCTAATAGCAAGATCCAGGCTAGTTAGGCAGATATCTACTACAGGCATAGGTGCCACAAATAATGTCTTAAGGGGCTATGCACACTCTTTTGTTGGAACATTGTCCCATTCAGTTGGAAATAAATGAATGCATGGGTTTTTATATGCAGAACACAGAGTTCCAAATGTACCTGGTAAAATTATGCTTAGTATCATCTGGGTCTATCAGATATATATAATGAGACAAGCAATGTATACATACTCTTGCCTCCTCTAATACAGTGTAAGTATTGCTAGTAAATTAGTTGTAATTACAAATACTTGGTTTCATGAAAGAACCCTTGGTTATGTCAAAGTAGAAAAATAGATTTCTCTTTTGAAAAATATTGAAAAAATTTCTTTTTGATATCTACAGAAAAAGGCTAGAGATCCCTAGAGTTAATACAAAGGGTACCCTTCAATTTAGAGACATGTTTAGGAATATGGGGCAAAATTGAGGCTTCCTGAAGAAAAGGTTCTATAATCAGCAATCAGAATTAGTATTTTTTTTTTATTAAATAATTTTATTTTTTTAATGGGGCGACAACAATAAATCAGGATACATATATTCAAAGATAACAAGTCCAGGTTATCTTGTCGTTCAATTATGTTGCATACCCATCACCCAAAGTCAGATTGTCCTCTGTCACCTTCTATCTAGTTTTCTTTGTGCCTCTCCCCCTCCCCCTTCCCCTCTCATTTTCCCCCCTCCCCCTGTAACCACCATAATCTTATCAATGTCTCTTAGTTTCACTTTTATGTCCCACCTACGTATGGAATAATGCAGTTCCTGTTTTTTTCTGATTTACTTATTTCACTTCGTATAATGTTATCAAGATCCCACCATTTTGCTGTAAATGATCCGATGTCATCATTTTTTATGGCTGAGTAGTATTCCATAGTGTATATGTGCCACATCTTCTTTATCCAGTCATCTATTGATGGGCTTTTTGGTTGTTTCCATGTCCTGGCCACTGTGAACAATGCTGCAATGAACATGGGGCTGCATGTGTCTTTACGTATCAATGTTTCTGAGTTTTGGGGATATATACCCAGTAGAATTATTATTTTTAAAACATTATATTTAGAAAATTAAATATGATGCAGTGACATTGATCAATAAGAGTACATAAGTTTTAGGTAAACATTTCTATAACATTTGAACTGTTGAATATGTTGTATATCCATCACCAAAAGTTAATTCATTTTCAATCACCATTTGTACACCCCTCTTTATTCCCCTTCCCCCAATCCCTTCTCCTGGCAACCACTTCACTTTTATCTATGTCTATAAGTCTCATTTTTATATCCCACCTATGTGTGAAATCATAAAGTTCTTATTTTTTCTGATTTACTGGTTTCATTTAGTATAATGTTCGCAAGGTAGATCCATTCTGTCATAAATGGCAATATGTCATCATTTCTTATGGCTGAGTATATATATAAATGTAGGTGGAGCACAGAACACATTCCTAGCACCTGTGGCTGATGCAATGCTGTGAGAATACTCCAGTTCCCAGAAGCCTCTGGGCAAACCCAGGAAGAGAGCTCGCCCACTATAACGAAGTGACTTAGTGCCAACCATGCAGCTCCCTGATCTTTTTACCCATTGGCTATGAAAGACACACTGTAAGAAGACCCGATAGGCTGAACCTGTGTATATAAGCTAGCTTACTTCCTGAATAAAGTGGATCTGCGTCACTGAACCTGGTCCCTGGAGTTGGGTCTCTGCGTCTCCATCGTCCTCACCCCTGGTGGGCCTTGTCCAACAGGGACCTAACCAGTATCTAAGGGATGAGCGAGTGACCCTCTGTAATGAGAATCCACCCCCCACTCGCCGCAGGCACAAGCCCTGCATGCCCTATTGCAGAGTAGGCAAGTTAAAGTTAGTAAAAAGAAAGTTAGTAAAAAGAATCTTTGTACTTACTGGGAAATCCTCTCTGGTTTCGGTCCATGGCTTGGGGATGCACCTCTCTGGGACCCGAGTGCTTGAGCCTGGGCTGTCCCATGCGTTCGTTTGGCCAGGGTGCATAGGGTCAGGCCTTGGGCATGCTTGTCTAGCTGGTGCTTCTGCTGGGGACCCTCCATTGGATCTTGGGATCCTGCGGGATGGTATGCTTCTGCAACCCCTGCTGGGGTTCCATGCCTTGCCTTCCTCAGCTACTAGCCAGTCCCCTCAATCCTAAAAGCCACTGCCCAACTTTAAGCCCCCAGAGCCAGTTGGGCTCGCGTGGGATGCTGACCAACCAATATGGGTTGAGCAGTGGCTATTGACAGCTCCTAGATTGGGAGGGTTGCACAGGCTAGCACAGCAACAGCTAGAAACTGGACATGTTGGGCCCTCCACCAGTCCTTATAGTTCACCTGTTTTTGTGATGCAGAGGAGGGTATCCGGAGGGTAGAGGCTCCTCCACAATTTGGAGGCAATTAGTGAGCATATGGCAGAGATGGGCACTTTGCAGCCAGGCTTGCCACATCCCTCTGCAGTGCCACGGGCAGCCCGTGTCCATCTGGAAGACAAGCCTTATTCTGCTTTTACGGTTCCCTCCACCAACCATGCCCTTCTATTGCAGTGGTATCAATGGATAGTCCTGCTGCAAGGCATGAAAAACAGCCCCACCCTGAATGCCATTGGACTTTCCATCCATTATGCCCTGCGCCTCTGGCAACAGGCTCCTCTCAATATCTTCTCGGATAGTGCCTATGACATACAAACAGTTAAAGGTCTTGCCCATTCCACCTTCCAGCCCAAGCAGATGTTACTAGACAGGGCTCTCAGCCAGCTTAAAGAACTGTTAGAGGAGCGTCAATATCCTTGGTAGATTCAGAATCTTCGCTCCCATTCTGGCTTGCCTGGCCCCCTAGCGGCAGGCAACATACAAGTTGATCATCTAGTTTTAACAGTCTCCCCTATTAAGCAAGCCAGACAACTTCATGCCCAGTTTCATAAGTCTGCCCATTCTCTCAAATCTCTTTCCCTATCTCACTCACGCAACCTGCAAACACCTTGTTCGTGTATGTAAACAGTGCAGGCCCTTACTACCCTTAGGCCCCCTACAACCACAGGGTGTCAACCCTCGAGGCTTACAGCCTAATGCTGTGTGGCAAATAGATGTCACTCATGTCCCCTGATTTGGAAAACTCTGCTACATACACGTAGCAGTAGACACCTTCTCTGGAGCCGTCTTGGCCATGGCCCTAGCAGGAGAAAAAAACTACACATGCAATTCATGCCCTTTGACAGGCCATGCTTTGCCTTGGTGGACCTTAGGAAATTAAAACTGGCAATGGGCCCTGTTTTACCAGCAGCCAATTTAAGACCTTTTGTTCCTTGGCATTCCTTATAATCCCCAAGGACAAGACATTGTAGAATGGCAACACAGAGACATTAAGCTTCAAATTCAAAAAGAAAGAGGGGATATGACCCGGGCTTTACCCGGAGAAGTGCTTACCAGTGTTGTCTTCACCATTAATTATTTAACTTTTGATTCTGATGGTATAACCCCGGCCTACAAACATTGGGAAGGCCTTCGTAGCCACCCAAACCCTTTACTGTTGGTACCCTGGAAGAACCAAGGCACAGCTCAGTGGCGGGAACCACACCCTATTCTAACACAAGGGAGAGGTTATGCTTGTGTTTTTCCAGAAAATAGCCTGCATCCAATTTGGATCCAAGGAAAGAATGTACAGCCACACCTGGTGTCCCAGATGACCCCATCAACAATGCCTCTAACACCTGCGAACCCTCCGGTTCAGGAGATGGCCAGCCTCAGCCTTGATGAACGGCTGTCTGGAGGAGGTCCTCAGTGCTCCAGGAGGAGACCTCGTAACCAACGTGCTCATAACATAACCTGGGGAGATATGAAGGTCCTAGCCAAACAGGCTCAAAGATTAGCCCCTGATGGACCCCCTGGGTCCAGGCACTCTGTTCTTCCTCATCTGTGCCATTATCACAGTGAACTCCCAGGTGCGAGGAGATTCTCACATCTAGGCAGCTGTTCCCCACGCTGGCATAATTATCCCTGTTGAAGTTAATAGCCCACAGTTTCTAGCAGTATGTTCCAGTAACTGCTCCCTTAGTCTCCATTGTGACAATAGTGGCCGGGAATCCCAACAGTAGAATGGCACTGTATGGGGTAACCTCAGTGACCCAATGTTACTTAAGTTTACTCTGAATAATAACACCATCTCGTCTCCTCAGATGGCTGGGTCTTCCTTCAAAATCATACTATGGGGGACTTTGCTGAAAACAGTACTACCAATCAAGGCTCAGTACTTGGCCTACAAGCCCTCCTCCCCCTTGCTACCAAGAGCTGGGCCCGCCCCACAAACCTTGCCTTCCCAGGGTTGCCTCTTTGCCCCTTCCTGTATGACAAACATCTAAGAACACTCCTGAGAGAAGGAATTCCCTGGAGAGACTGCTGCATTGCCTCTGGCCTGGATGCACAGACCATCAACCTCGGAGTTTGGCATCGGAAGCTGAGAGACGGAATACAACCATTTCAGTATGCAGCCCATGGCAAGCCATCCATTCCGTGTTTGGACGCTGGAACTTTTGTGGGAAGGGAGCATGCATGGATCTACGTACATTTTTTACAATCAAAATGGAACTGTATTTAATGGCACCTAGAAGGTCTCTGTAACACAATGGGAGGAAAATGACATCCCGACTTCTAGGAGCAATGCCCTGTTTAAGACCCCCGTTCTATTTCCTAACTAGTTAAACATTATAGAAGCTTGCCTCATTTTTTAATCCAGCTAATCTATTAGCATATAGTATAATAGGTATTATAGTTTTTTTTAGTTCTACTAGGGTTCCGTTGCATAATGCATAGCATTCAGAAGCTACAACAACAGCAAGCTGTCATTCATCAAGTCCAATTGACCTTAATTAAAAGAGAAAGGGGTGATGTGGGTGGAGCGCAGAGACCATTCCTAGCAGCTGCGGCTGATGCAATGCTGTGAGAATATACCAGCTCCCAGAACCCTCATGGGCAAACCCAGGAAGGGAGCTTGCCCACTATAAGGAAGTGACTCAGCGCCAACCACACAGCTCCATGATCTTTTTAGCCATTGGCTATGAGGTATACGCTGTAACACCCTATAGACTGAACCTGTGTATATAAGCTAGCTTACTTCCTGAATAAACTGGATCTGCGTCACTGAACCTGGTCCCCAGAGTCGGGTCTTTGTATCTCTGTCATCCTCACTCCCAGCAGGACTTGTCCACATATAAACATCTTCTTTATCCAATCCTCTATTGAGAGACACTTTGGTTGTTTCCATGTCTTGGCCACTGTGAATAATGCTGTGATGAACATGGGGTGCATATGTCTTTGCATACCAATGTTTTTGAGTTTCTTTGGGCAATTAATCAATAGAGAGATTGCTGGGAGATACGGTAATTTTATTCATAATTTTTTGAGGAACTACCATACTTTCTTCCATAATGGCTGTACCAGTTAATATTCCCACCAGCAGTGAATGAGGATTTCTTTATCTCCACAGCTTTTTTTTTTTTTCTGAAGTTGGAAACGGGGAGGCAGTCAAACAGACTCCCGCATGTGCCCGACTGGGATCCACACAGCATGTCCACCAGGGGGCAATGCTCTGCCCATCTGGGGCGTTGCTCTGTTGCAACCAGAGCCATTCTAATGCCTGAGGCAGAGGCCATGGAGCCATCCTCAGCGCTCAGGCCCACCCTGCTCCAATGGAGCCTTGGTTGCGGGAGGGGAAGAGAGAAACAGAGAGGAAGGAGAGGGGGAGGGGTGGAGAAGCAGATGGGTGCTTCTCCTGTGTGCCCTGGCCAGGAATTGAACCCAGAACTTCTGCATGCCAGGCCGATGCTCTACCACTGAGCAAACCGGCCAGGGCCCACAGCTTTTTAAATACTTGTTATTACCTGTCTTGTTGATAACAGCCAAACTAACAGGTGTGAGGTGGTATTGCATTGAAGTTTTTTTAATTAATTAATTAATTAATTTAGACAATTAAATTTAACAGGGTGTCATTCATCAATCAGAGTACATAGATTTAGAAAAAACCATCTCCACATCATTTACAGTCGATTATGCTGTATACTCATCACCCAAAGTCAAATCATCTTCCATCACTCTACATTTTGTTTATCTTTAAGGCCCTCCCCTTCCCCCAATCCCCTTCCACTCCTCTCTTCCTCTCCCACTGGTCACCACTGCACTTTTATCTATGTCTATGAATCTGAATTTTGTGTCCCACCTATGTATGGAATTATACAGTTCTTGGCTTTATCTGATTTACTTATTATTTCACTCAATATAATGTTATCAAGGTCCATTCATATTGTCAAAAATAATACTATGTCATCATTTCTTATTGCTGAGTAGTATTCTATTGTGTATATGTACCACTTCTTCTTTATCCAATCCTGTATTAAAGGGCATTTAGGCTGTTTCCATGTCTTAGCCACCATGAACAATGCTGCAATGAACATGGGGGTGCATGTGGCTTTATGTACTCATGTTTTCAAGTTTTTTGAATATACACCCAGCAGAGGAATTGCTGAGTCATATGGTAGTTCTATTCTTAATTTTTTGAGGAACCACCATACTTTCTTCCATAATGATTGCACTAATTTACATCCCCACCAACAGTGAATGATGGTTCTTTTTTCTCCACATCCTCTCCAGCACTTCTTATTACCTGTCTTGTTAATAATAGCTAATCGAACAGGTGTGAGGTGATATCTCATTGTAGTTTTGATTGGCATTTCTCTAATAGCTACTGAAAATGAGCATTTTTTCATATATCTGTTGGCTATTTGTATTTCTTCTTGGGAGAAGTGTCTGTTTATGTCCTCTTCCCGTGTTTTTTATTAAATTATTTGCTTGTTTGTTACTGAGTTTTGTGAGTTATTTATATATTTTGGATATTAGCCCCTTATCTGAGCTGTTGTTTGAAAATATCATCTCCAATTTAGTTGGCTGTTTGTTTTGTTGACAGTTTCTTTTGCTAAGAAGAAGCTTCTTAGTCTGATGAAGCCCCATTCATTTAACTTTCCTTTGCTTCCCTTGCCTTTGGAGTCAAATTTATAAAATGTTCTCTACTGCCAAGATCCATGAGTTTAGTACCTATGTTTTCTTCTATGTAACTTATTGTTTCAGATCTTATATTTAGGTCTTTAATCCATTTTGAATTAATTTTTGTGCAAGGACACAAACTGTAGTCAAGTTTCACTCTTTTGCATGTGGCTTTCCAATTTTCCCAGCACCATTTATTGAAGACGCTTTCTTTTCTTTATTGTGCGTTTTTGGTTCCTTTATCAAAGATGATCTCACCATATATATGTGGTTTTATTTCTGGGTTCTCTATTCTGTTCCATTGGGGTGTGTGCCTATTTTTCAGCCAGTACCTTTCTGTTTTGATTATCATGGCTCTGTAATATATTTTGTAGTCAGGTATCGCATTGCCTCCAGTTTCATTTTTTCTTTTTCTTTCTTTTTCCCCCTTAGGATTACTTTGGTTATTCAAGGTTTTTTATGGTTCCATATAAACCTGATGATTTTTTTTGTTCCATTTATTTAAAAAATGACATTGGAATTTTGATAGAAATTGTATTAAATTTGTATATTGCTTTAGGTAATATGGCCATTTTAACTATATTTATTCTTCCTATTCACAAACAAGGAATATTTTTTCATTTCATTGTGTCTTCCAATTTTCTTTAATAGTGCTTTATAGTTTTCAGTATATAGGTCCTTTACATTTTTAGTTTATTCCTCGATATTTTATTTTTCTCATTGCAACTATAAAGGGGATTATTTTTTGAGTTATTTTTCCGAGGTTTCATTGTTGACATATAAGAAAGCAATAGACTTCTGTATATTAATTTTGTATCCTGTGACCTTACTGTATTGGTTTTTTGTTTCTAATAGTCTTTCTGTGGTGTCTTTGGAATTTTCTATATACAGAATCATATAATCTGAAAAAAGTGAATTCTTTACTTCTTCTTTCCCAGTATGAATGCTTTTTATATCTTTCTTTTGTCTGATTGCTCTGGCTAGAACTTCTAGCACTATGTTGACAGGAATGGAGAGAGTGGGCAACCTTGCTTGTTCCTGATTTTAGAGAAAAAGTTCTCAGCTTATTACCATTTAGTATGATGTTAGCTGATGGTTTGTCATAAATGACCTTTATTATGTTGAATTATTTTACTTCTATACCCATTTTTTTGAGTGTTTTAAACATAAAAGTATGTTGTATTTTATCAAATACCTTTTCTACAACTATTGATAGAATTATATGGTTTTTGTTTTTTGTTTTGTTGATATGGTGTATTACATTAATTGTTTCACATATGTTGATCCATCCTTGTGTTTCTGGAATGAATTCCACTTGATTATGATGAATTATTTTTTTTTTGATATGTTGTTGTGTTTGATATGCTAGTATTTTGTTTAGGATTTTTGCATCTGTATTCATTAGAGATATTGGTCTGCAGTTTTTTTTGTGTATGTTGTCCTTACCAGGTTTTGGTATGAGGGTTATGTTGGCCTCATAAAATGTGTTTGGAAGTATTGTTTCTTCTTCAATATTTTGGAATACTTTGAGAAGAATAGGAACCAAGTCTTCTTTGAATGTTTGGAAGAATTCACTCTTATAGTCATCTGACTCCAGAATCAGATTTTATTTGGGGGGAGGTTTTTGATAGTTGTTTCTATTTTCTCCCTGCTTATTGGTCTATTTAGGCTTTCTACTTCTTCATGATTCAATCCAGGAAGATTGCATTGTTCTAAGAGTTTATCCATTTCTTCTAGATTATTGAATTTGGTGGCATATAATTTTTCATAGTGTTTTACAATAATCCTTTGACTATCTGTGATATCTGCATTGAAATTTTGATTTGTATTTCTCTAATAGCTAGTGAAATAGGCATCTTTTCATATACCTGTTGGCCATTTATATGTCTCTTTGGAAGAAGTGTATGTTCAGATTCTCTCATTTTTCAATTGGATTGTTTGGTTGTTACTTAGCTTTGTGAGTTCTTTATATATTTTGGATATTAACTCCTTATCAGAGCTATTATTAGTATTTTAAGGTTGTCTGAGGGTTAGAGAGGAGGGTATATCAAAGTATAGTAAAAATGGTGAGGATAGGCCTCTGGCCAGGTGGCTCAGTGGACAAATCATTATCTGGTGTGACTAGGTTGTGGGTTCTGTCTCCAGTCAGGGGACATACAAAGAGCAATCAATTCAGTACACAATTAAAATGGAACCACTAATTGGAACAATGAGGCGATGCTTCTCTCTCTCTCAAATCAATAGGAAGAATTTTAAGTATAAAGAGGATAGGAGGTAGAAAAGGGGATTCTGGGGTGTCTTGTTCTGATATATCTGGTTGAAAGTTACAACTCTCTGTTATCTGCTTGGTCTAAGTTCTCAGGAAGATTTCTACCTCATGTCTGAGAATAAAGAAGTATGTCTAACAGACAACAGTATGTTGGTTACCAGAAGGAAATAAGGGTTATAGTAGGTAGAAAAAGGGAAAGAGGTCAAATATATAGTGAATGAGTGGTGATTTTCAGCAGTAAACATATAATGCAATATACAGACTGTATGTTAGAATTGTATACTTGAAACCTATATAATTTTATTAACAAATGTCACCCCAATAAATATAATAAAACTAAAAAGAGAAGTCTATCTATTCCCTCAGAAAGTAGGTCTTGATTTAGTGAGTTTCTCTAGTGATAAAAGTTTGAATCAGTAAGAACAGACTAGTCAGCAAGCAGAAGAAATATGTTGCTGGCTTGAGCCCAGAATTGTTGGCTTGAGCAAGGGGTTATTCTCTCTGCTATAGCCTTCCCCTTTGTCAAGGTATATACAAAAAAAGCAATCAATGAACAACTAAAAGAGTCACATTAAAGAAATGATGCTTCTTATTTCTCTCCATTACTGACGTCTGTTCCTATCTGTCCCTCTCTCTGACTCTCTTTCTGTTTCCGTCACACACAAACACACACACACACACACACACAAAAGGTAAAAAATACTTTTCTTCTTCTCTTCCCACATGAGTCTGACATCAGTAGTTTTTCTAAAAAATGGGTCATAATTTTTTGGAAAAAAATTAAAAATTAGTTTTGAAGTTGTGCTAATCCATGCACCATTATTTTGATAAGAACTATTGCCTAAAACATAACATTAAAAAGAACCTAAAACCTGCCCTACAGTTCTCTTTTCTTCTTCCATCTGACTACAAATTGCAGTAACTAGAAAAATGTCTTTGATGTAGAGATAAGGGTAGATGTTAAACATGCCAAAATTATGCTGCTAGCCATAGAATCCCCTTATACTTTTGTACTATTATGTGAGAAAAAAGAAATGTATTTTTCAGTTTAGGCCAATGTTTTTTTGTGATTTTCTTGTTTCAATAGCTTATTCTGTATCCCAACTTATTACCTTCCTACTGTCACAACATGGTCATTCCAAGGGCATGACTGAACATACTAAAATCCGAAGATAATAGCAGGCTACAAACATATTAGGCAAAGTGAAGTTTTGTAACATGCAGTTTAAAACTTACACAAGTTTAAAGAACTAATGCTTAACTGAACTACTATGATTACATATCCCTTCATAGTTTAAGGATTCTCACATTGTAACCTAGCAAATCTGTGGAAAACTTATTCTAATCTATTTTATAGTGGCATAGTAGTATAGACATGTAAATAACAAGAACATTTTATAAGATTTGCTAATAAGAAAATAACCCAAAGAACAAATACTGCATTTCTGTTTGATGGTTTTAGTCTTACTGGATCATTGGTAACTTCAGTAGGAAAAGAGTATTGATTAAAACAAAACAGAGCCATATAAAACAATATATTTTTGTCACACTTCAGAAATACTTATCATCCTTTTTCCTCTTCTCACACAGAAGTAATTCTTAACCATTTTCTAGAGTAAAAATATAACAAATGATAGAAATTTCAGACTGAAAAATGTCTTAGCAAATTAAAATATTACATTATATTCTTTAATACACTAAAAAAAGGAAGGCTATGCAGTCGATCTCATTTGGATAAATTTTCTCTTCCCTTTGTGGAGTCACTGTGATTATTCAGCTGGGTGAAAGTATTACAATTATTATTTTTATCATTGTTGTTTTACAAAAATTAATATACCATATAAAAACATGAGCAAGGAGGGTTTTTATTGATACTTTTGTTTGTTTGTTTTTATTCCTACTCTACAAAATGTCAGCACACAAAGAGGAAACAACTTTTTATGCAGTCGTCATTTTATCCAAAGTTCACCAACATGTCATTAACCAAATCATAACACACATTTCAATATAATTATAATTTAAATTAGTTAAATTTATTTATTTTATACATGAACAGATTTTAAAAATTAAATAATTGTTTTTTTTGCTGATGGTATGTTAATATATTGATATTTATATATTTATGTAGATATTTACATTTTAAAAGTATTTATTTTGTCATCTAAGAAAAATTTCAAATTAAATTTTTAAAAATTTTACTCCAATCTAAAAATTACTCCTTTTTGTTGATTTTGTATTCATTTTTGTTGAAGTACACTCAGAAAGAACAGAGAGAGTCAACAGAGTATAAGAGAAACAAAGTTCATTAGAACTGCCTTTTCACATTAGAATAAAATCATTTCAATGAATCGAAGCATGTATCTTCTTAGTTAAGATTATTTTTAGCTGGTCAGAATCAATTGTCCTTAAAATTTGTATTCTTATTCACATTTTTTAATAAAATAGAAATTAAAATTAGTTTGCTTCACACTGGAATTAATAGTTGTGATTATCAAAATATTTTTACTAATAATTTAAAATATTAAAAATAATTATGAAATATGTATCTTCACTGATTTATAAAATTTTTAATATTGACTTTTATCTATCATATATTTGATATATTTATTTGAGGACTTCATCTTTCATAATGCCTTTTATCTTCAGTTAATAGCAATAACACACAAAAAAAATGATAACAAGAGTAACTGTTTCTTAAGGAATAAATGGGCCACAGCCAGCTATGAAATACTGATAAATGGCCAAGTGGCTGCTCCTTGGATTATCCACTGCTGATTTTCATTTGCAGGTCATTAATTATCAAATTAAATTACTCTTGCTACTGCTTTATTCTCAGCATTTTTTGTTTCTTGATTCTCAGTATATCTTAAAACTACCATCATGTAGCTTCTATTATATTCTACTTAAATGCTTCTTGTTACGTTGAGCAGTAAATATTCTAATGTCATATGGAATAAATTTCATTGATTCTTTGTCATGGAGGATATCCATTTCTACATTCTTAAAAGTATATATTCTGATTCTCTTTACATATAATTAAACATTTATTTTCCTTATAATTGTCTTCCTCCTTCTTCTCTTACTCATCCTTGTGCACTGGACCCTTTGTAAGCACTGTTGCTTACCCTTATATGTAATTACTCTGTAGTACTTTATATTCAGCGATTTTTTCTCACTAATTTTATTTCAGTGTCTATTTCCACAGTTCTTCTGATTACTTCCTTAGAATCTATTTCTAGAACAACATTTTTTATAGAGAGGTTTATAAATATTTTAAAAACTATATAGCTAAGCCTCTATATACATTTATACATTGATTGGTATGCATTTTAAGCTTAATATATCTCAAGTGGTATGTTTCATTTTGCTCTATCTTTTTCCAAATCAGTGTTTTCTCTTTTAGTGAGATAATCTTGACTTTGTCACCAAACTTGAAATTTAATGTCTCTCTTAAGTTTTTTTTTTTCCTCATGCATTCAATTTAAACCAATTAATCAGGAAAACTGAGCTGATTTTACATTGTACATGTCTAAAGAAATATTTCAACCTCCTTATCTCTATTAGTAAAATCATGATTCAAGTCCCATTAATGCTTGTCTGGAGTTCTGTGTCACCTGCTCAAATTATCTTTGTTTTTCCATTGTATCTTTCTCAAATCTATTTTCCAGCATTTTTTGTAACACAAATTACATCCTTTCCTAGCTTAGAAAACTAATAGATACCATCATTATGTATGTAAATACAACTTCTTTACTTGATTTCTGTAGACATATTTATCATCCTTATTCCCCTGCTTATAATCAAAGTAAAAAAATTATAAATCTTTGATCTTGATAAAATATATTTTCCAAAATACTTTTGTTTGAAGCATATACCTTAATAAGTAGACACATATGGGATAGTTATCTACAATAAGAGTTCCATCCCATAGAATATTCTTAGAATACAGAGAGTATTAGTCACTAAAAGTTCCAGAATGTGCAGCTATTCACTTAATAAAACTAAGAATTGAATAAAATATAAAATAAAGAACAGAAAAGAAAATGATGTCAATCTGACCAAATGGTAGCACAGTGGATAGAGGGTAGGACTGGGATGCAGAAGACCCAGGTTCAAAAGCCTGAGGTTTCCAGCTTGAGCAGGGGCTCACCAGTTGAGCACGGGATCGCTGGCTTGAGTGTAGGATCATAGACATGACCCATGGTCTCTGGCTTAAGCTCAAAGGTCACTGGCTTGAGCCCAAGGTCCCTGGCTTGACCAAGGGGTCACTTGCACTGCTGTAGCCTCCTGGTAAAGGCACATATAATAACGCAATCAATGAACAAGCAATCAATGAACAATTAAGATGCCACAACAAAGAATTGATGTTTTTCATCTCTCTCCCTTCCTGTCTGTCTGTCCCTATCTGTCCCTCTCTCTGACTCTATCATAAATAAATAAATAAATAAATAAATAAATGTATCATATATAAATAAATGTTGTTATCAGGTTATTGTGTCATATCACTTTCAGAGTTTGGTAAGCCCTTTTTAAAATAAAGAGAATCCTACAGTACCTGTTTTTGTGTATGTGTGTGTGTATGGTTTTTTTTGTGTGTGTGTGTGTATATATAAGTGTATGAGAAAATGATGATTTGTTGAGGGAAGAAAAAAGCAAAACATAGATGGTGTCATTTATTCATTCTCTCATTCTTTCACTCAAAATATTTATTGAGGTCCTGGCTGGTTGGGTAGTAGTAGAGTGTCAGCCCAACGTGTGGAAGTACTGTGTTCGATTTTTGGTCAGGGCATATAGGAGAAGCGATTATCTGCTTCTCCAACCCTTCTCTGTTTTTCTCTCTCTCTTTTTCTATCTTCCCTCCAACAACCATGGCTCGAGTGGTTTGAGCAAGTTGGCCCTGGTCACTGAGGATAGCTCCATGGTCTCACTGAAAGTGCTGAAATAACTCAGTTGTCAAACAATGGAGCAGCTGTCCCAGATGGGCAGATCATCACCCTGTAGGGAGTTTGTGAGGTGTATTCTGGTAGGGGTGCATGCAGAAATTTGTATCTCTGCCTCCCTATCTCCCCATTTCTCACTATATATATGTATATATATATTTATTTATTATCTTCTACATGCTAGACACTCTATAGTCAAGAGAGAAGAATCCTGGGCCTTTGAGGGACCTTGCATTTCCATTGTCTTGTCTTTCTAAACTGTGTTCCCAAATTGGATTTCTAGTTAGCTTCTGAAGTAAACAAACTAATGTCTTAAATAGTGCAATACACATGAATAGGATCCTATATTTTATTCATGCCATATTCTTTTCTATAATTTCAGGAGGAGAAAGGAAATGTTTATTTGGGCTGTCTGAAATACATATCTCAATCCACAATTTATAATTTATTCATGGTTTATATATAACATTACTTTTTAATTAATGTGATAACAAGACCATATCAGTTTTGTCCTTCTTCCCATTTTCTAATACTCCAATGCATATGTGGTGGTGCTGACCTATATATTTTCAACAATGTGGCAAGGGAAACTATGGGATGGAATTATTGCAAAATATCACTGATAATATTGTTTCTAGGCTACATAAATTAACACTTAAGCTCAACTACTACATTGTTGCCTGACTAACTGTACAAATCTTTAGGTCTTCTAAAATCTTCTCTAAACTTCCTTCTCCCTCCTGGAGCTCTCTAAAGTTTGGAGACCCAAATTAAGGTGACTATAGAGTCAGTGTCTTAAGTAGGACACGATTTGAATCTGAAAATCTCCTAGAGCTATCCTGAATCATGGATGATTGAGAATAGACTTAGGTAATTACTTATAATATCTAAGTGAAAATAAATGTAGCTCATCCAAAATCTACATGGATATGACACACTGATAATTTTCTAGTAACATAAAAGCTGCAGTCTTGCATGACCAGGTGGTGGCGCAGTGGATAGAGCATCAGACTGGGATGCAAGGACCCAGATTTGAAACCCTGAGGTTGTCAGATTGAGCGCTAGCTCAACTGGTATGAGTAAGATTCACCAGCTTGAGCCCAAGGTCGCTGGCTTGGCTTGAGCAAGGGGTCACTCGGTCTGCTGTAGTCCCCTCCCCCCGCCAGTCAAGGCACATATGAGAAAGCAATCAATGAACAACTAAGGTGTCACAACGAAGAACTGATGCTTCTCATCTGTCTCCCTTTCTGTCTGTCTGTCCCTATCTGTCCCTCTCTCACTGACTCTCTTTCTCTGTCTCTGTCACAGAAAAAAGCTGCATTCTTAACACAGTGTACTATCCCACAGTTATGACAAGTCCAACGTAATCATAAGAAGATAAAGTGACTGTGAAGTCCATGAAAGAAACTATAAATTATGGACTATGGTTCACCACAGAGATAGATATGTAATATTTATTGCCTAGTAAAGGTTATTTAGTTATTTATATTCATTATACATATTAATAAACAACTGAGTTATGCATAGTGGTTGACTTTTTATATGTCAATACATGTTGACTTCTGCCAAAGTAGGAAATTAATTCAGAATAAATGACACAAAGGTTCTAACCAATCACTCTTCAATTAAGTATAATCCCTAATCAATTGATCTCTGTCACTGCATTTGTAAACCAAAGTGATTGGTTTACTAAATCATGATATTACATTTATCACACACATGCTTTAATAGACATTTAGAAAAGTCTTTAGGAAGCAGATAGAGAAAAAATTCTTTTTTGTGTGAACTATCAATTTTATGTACAAATCTACAAAATTTCTTTGAAACTAGCTACATATTCTTTCATATTAAAATTTTTTTCACTTACAATTACTTCTAAAATAATGAAATTTTTTAAAACAGAATTCCTTGTTGCAGGATACTTTTCATACATTATTGGTATTTTAATGACTAGTGTTGTAAATGATGTAGTTATTTAAGTCCATATTCAGTAGATACTAACCTGGAAAAGAAATATTTTAGTTATTTAAATAATACACTGTGACCAATTTCAGAAGACAAGAAGGTTTTATTGAAATTATAATTGTTTATATTCTTTTAACTTCATATTATATCTCTTGTGATTATTACAATACTGAAAATTATGTGCACTCAGTATTAATTGAAAACACACTTTTATCACTTTTTTTGGATTAGGCTTTAGGTATGCTATGACACATTAACAAGATCTGGTAAGGAATAAGAAAACTGGTACTAGATAGAATTGGTTGGGCTAAACTGTTGGTTCTTTAGACCTGAAAGAATGCAGTTAGCCACCCAGTAATTCCAGAAAGTTAACTCACAGCCTGCACAAGTTCAGTTCATTTGGAAAAACTGGGAGAAAATATCATTTTCTAGAATTTAGCTTGATTGATAACTTATCACCTACCAAAGACACTATTCCAGAAATCTTAGATTCAGATAGGAATTTCCACCTAGCAAAAAAACTAAAACTGTGTATGGGAAAACATAACAGAAGCCTAGTATTCTTGTTTGGAACAATATGGTAAGGAATAAGAGCAAGCTAATGACTGGGCAGCATGCATCATTCAGGGCTCTACATAAGTATTCCGCATTCCAAATCTGAAGTAAACCTGCCACAAAACTAAGAATTCTGATACATTACATTGCTTGGCCAACATTTGTTCTAAAATCATTGGGGCTTTGTATTCACATGAAAGCTATCAGTTATGTACAAAAAATTGTATAACAGACCAGAATTTGTTAGAAATAATCATAAAAATACATTATAGTTTAAAATATACAATGTAAAATAAAAAAACAGAAATATGCAATCACTTTCAAAAGCGGATGGGGAAAAATGGAGATGTTTTGATAAATATATGATACAATTCTGAAGGACACATAGATGTTGAAAATAGTTTCTTTATTCATAAAAGCAAAATATATTTCTCTTCTTTTTCTCCTCTTTCTTCTCCTTTTCTTTTCTCTTTTTTCCCTCTTCCCAACTCCTCTAGCCCCTTCTCTTTTTCTCTCATTTTGAGAAAATAAACCAAGAAATATATAGATAAAACTATGGCCTAATAAAAACTTTAAATATACCAAATGTTATTTAACTCTAAAAAACTGTGTATTATTTAATGTTTTTCTGTGGATTTTATTTGGAAGGTTTACTTTATGCCATCTAAATGTAAACCTAGTACAATACTTTAAATTATTATTACCAGAAATTACATCTAGCAGCATAAATACTGCATGGTTTAACATTGTGAAATATTATGTTTGCTTTATGTTCCGTGACTTTTTTCATGCTTAATGTGAATATGGTTTTTATTTGTTATCTGAATTTACATTCACATTTTTTATATGAAAACATCGCATGGATTTAATCAAAGCACTATGTATTATGTCTGTACTTATTTTCAGAGTATGCGTGCCATTATCAGAACATTAACTTTTATGTGTCTTCACCTTAACCTGAAAAAACTGACAAGAATAACATTTTATTAATAGGTACAGTGTTTTCTGTTTAGTACTTTTCTTTTGTATTCTTTGTAAATTCTTAAGCTGGGGTTATCAGTCAGTATTCTATGGGATTGGTTTATGTGTTTGTGGGAGAAATCACATTCAAAATCCATTATGCAGGGTTGCCACTGGGGAAGCCCAGGCTCACACAGAGCCTTGCTCACTAAGTGGCCTGCCTTGTGGTGGGCACAGAGGGCTGAGAGTCAGCAGAGGGGGAATGGGTGGGTGTGCGTGAGCCTGCCAGCGAGGGCGGAAGACACCTCTGCTGCTTCATAGATCCAGGCCAGTGTGCAAACCTGCCCCAGGTGGGGCTCACCCTTGGCAATGATCAAAGCAGGGATGGAAGCCTGAGCATAAGCTGAGGGGGAATGGGTGTGCAAGCTCACCAGCTATGGCAGAAGTCGCTCTGGCTGCTACAGGGATCCGAGCCTGTACGCAAACCTGCCTGGGATGCAGGCACACCTTAAGCGGCATTGAAAGCACCGGTGACCTTAGTGGTGATCCAAGAGGGCATGCACGACTGCCCCTCTCCCCAGGGTGCCACAGAGATCTGAGCCTACCAATGCAGCTCCAGAAGCAGTCTGAATGGGTGCGCAGGCACCCGTGGGCCAGAATAGGGCAGTGCCGATCTTGGAGTCAGACTGGAGCCAGCAGCATCTGAGTCCAAAAGCCCTGAGAAGCAACAGCAGAGGTGGCCTGGTAGACAGACCACACAACGGGAGCACAGGGGCCACACCCACTGGACCCCTGAGACTATACCCTACTGAGTGCTGAAAAAGAACAAAATGGACTTTAAAACAAAGACTATAGTAAGAGATAAAGAAGGTCACTACATAATGATAAAGGGAGCAATCCAACAGAAATTGGATTATAATAACCATTATAAATATCTACACACCTAATATAGGAGCACCTAAATATATAAAGCAGACTTTAATGGAGATAAAGGGCGAGATCAACAGCAATACTATAATAGTAGGAGATTCAATACCCCACTAAAATCACTACATATATCCTCAAGAAAATAAAACAACTAACAAAGAAACAGCAGACTTAAAGGACACACTATCAGGGGTCTCAAACTCAACTCAGCATGTGGGCCACAGAGCAAGATCACAGCCGTTCGGCGGGCCGCACTAGGTCTACAAAAGGCAACTGTTACGCAACACTTTTCAGTGTCACAAAACGACCAGAAACTGTAGTTCGTGGATTAGTCTGCGGGCCGCAAAAAATTGTTCGGCAGGCCGCATGCGGCCCGCGGGCCATGAGTTTGAGACCTCTGCAGATCAACTGGATTTAATAGATATATTCAGAACCTTTCACCCTAAAACAGCAGAATGTACATTCTTTTAAAGTGTGCATGGTACATTATCTAGAATAGACCACATGTTAGGGTATAAAAGCAGTCTCAACAAATTTAAAAAGATTGAAATCGTATCAAGCATTTTCACTGATCACAATGGCATGAAACTAGATATCAACCACAACAGAAAAACTGAAAAATATGCAAACACATTGAAACTAAATAGCATGTTATTAAATAACAAATGGGTTAACAATGAGATAAAAGAAATAAAAAAAATTCCTAGAAACGAATGATAATGAGCATACAACAACACAAAACTTATGGGACACAGCAAAAGCAGTCCTGAGAGGGAAGTTCATAGTATTACAGGCATACCTGTAAGAAGCTAGAAAAAGCTCAAATAAAAAACCTAACCCTGCATCTAAAAGAACTAGAAAAAGAACAGCAAGTAAAGCCCAGAGGTAGTAGAAGGAAGAAAATATTAAAGATCAGAGCAGAAATAAATGACATAGAGGCTAAAGAAACAATACAGAGGATCAATGAAAACATGTTTTTTAATTGTTTTTATTTATTTATTCATTTTAGAGAAGAGAGACAGAGAGAGAAGAGGAAAGGAGTAGGAATCATCAACTTCCATATGTGCTTTGACCAGACAAGCCCAGAGTTTCGAAGCTGCGACCTCAGCATTCCAGGTCAATGCATGAGCCACTGCACTACCACAGGTCAGACAGGAGCTAGTTCTTTGAAAGGTTCATCATGATTGATAAACCATTAACTAGACTCACCAAGAAAAAAAGAGAGAGGACTCAAATAAATAAAATTAGTGGCCCTGGCCGGTTGCCTCAGCGGTAGAGCGTCGGCCTGGCGTGCGGGTGACCCAGGTTCGATTCCCGGCCAGGGCACATAGGAGAAGCGCCCATTTGCTTCTCCACCCCCCGCCCTCCTTACTCTCTGTCTCTCTCTTCCCCTCCCGCAGCCAAGGCTCCATTGGAGCAAAGATGGCCCGGGCGCTGGGGATGGCTCCTTGGCCTCTGCCCCAGGCGCTAGAGTGGCTCTGGTCGAGGCAGAGCGACGCCCCGGAGGGGCAGAGCATCGCCCCCTGGTGGGCAGAGCGTTGCCCCTGGTGGGCGTGCCGGGTGGATCCCGGTCGGGCTCGTGCGGGAGTCTGTCTGGCTGTCTCTCCCCGTTTCCAGCTTCAGAAAAATACAATAAATAAATAAATAAAATTAGAAAAGAGATTGGGGAAATAACAACTGACACAACACAAATACAAAATATTGTAAGAAAATACTATGAAGAACTGAATACCAAAAAATTAAACAACCTAGGAGAAATAGACAAATTTCTTTAAACATATAATCTTCCAGAAAGCAATCTAGAAGATTTACAAAATCTAAACAGATGGATTACAACAAATGAGATCAAAACAGTTATCAAAAAGCAGCACAAGCCTAAAGTGACTCCCGGTGACCCACTTCTAGAAAGCTCTCCAGCTCCAATCAGCACAAGACACAGCTAAAAACAGGAAGTGAGGAGAAGGGGCAGTAACTCAGGTTTCCATGGAGATCTGAGATACATCTCCCTCTACTGAAGCAGAGAAAGCACCCTGCACCTTGAGAGAAGCTGGCAGATCAAGACTCTCAAGTTACACACACAGGCATTCCTGAATACAGTTTCAAATATGCCACCTGCTGAGATCAGTAAACAGGATTACCACCAAGTTCAGAAAACTGAGAAGAAAACAAACAAATCAAGATTTCAAAGTGGCTCTACTAAGTAAGTAGATCACAACTGGAAGAAGCCTATAAGTAATACAGTGAATAAAGGGTAGCCAGAGAAGCATAAGTCATATGCTTCAACAAGGTAAGCCTTCAGAAAAATACCTGGACGAATTAGAAAAAATCAAATTACCGGATGCAGAGTATAAAACAATGATTGTTAGGATGCTTAAGGATCTCAAACCTACAATAGATGGAGTTAATGAACACCTCAATAAAGAAATTGTAAGCATCAAAAAAGACATGGAAATCATAAAGATGAACCAGACAGACATGAAAAACACAATATCAGAAATGAAGACTACACTAGAAGGAATTAAAAGTAGGCTAGATGAAGCTGAGGGTCAAATTAGCAACTTAGAGGACAAGATAAGTGAAAACACAGAAGCAAAAAAGCAAAAAGAAAAGAGAATCAAAAAGACCAAGGAATTCCTAAGAGAGCTCTGTGACAACATGAAGAGAAACAATATCCTCATGTAAAGCCAGTAGCCACGGCCACCATCACAGCCGCCTGACCTATGCAGGGTTGCATTTGACTCGGACAGATGGTAATGCAACAACAGAGCCAATTACTGGTGGGCCATCATATTTATCCTAGCTTGTACCCAGAGGGCAAGAAATACAGACAGTAAGAAAACACTTTCCTTTCCATTCAGGGTTCCCAAAGCCACTGACTTATCCAAGTTTCCTAGAATTAAAGTTTTCTACCTCACCAGCCTTATTCACCTCTGTTCCCCATCTCCTCTCTGCACAAACTTGCTTCTCATTCAGCACTCCACCATCTTGGCTGCTTCTCCTCTCCTCCACATGGCCTTTCTCTGATCTCTTTTCTCTGCTCTCTCTTCTAATGCTAATCTCAGGAACCCAGAGAGAGCAAGCTCTCATTCTGTACCATTTTATAGTGTACAAATCAAAACCTTTAATCCAATATACAAACTACAAAGTCTTTGATACAAAGTCAATTAGGGTGGAGAAGCCTTAGGGCAGGAGTCAGGAACCTATGACTCACAAACCAGATGTGGTTCTTCTTTTAATGGCTGCATCTGGCTCACAGACAAATCTTTAATAAAAATAATAATAACATTAAAAATATAAAACATTCTCATGTATTACAATTCATTCATTTCCTACCACTCATATTCATGGTTGCAGGTGGCTGGAGCCAATCACAGCTGTCCTCTGGGACAACACCAAATTTTTATTGGATGAGTAACATATATGGATTGTTGTATGGCTCTTATGGAATTACATTTTAAAATATGTGACATTCATGGCTCTCTCAGCCAAGAAAGTTCCTGACACCTGCCTTAGGGTATAACAACCCTGCCTGCTTACAGCCTGTCCACCACACCCAATGCAAACTATAAGTGAGCAAACCTATATATCATATTTACAAACTTATTTGACAAATACCGCATAATAGGCTTCCTTGAAGGAGAAGAGAAAGAACAAAGACTAGAGAAGCTCTTTGAAGAAATTATGATGAAAATTTCCCTAAATTGATGCAGAAAAGAGTCACACAAGTTCAAGAAGCAAAGAGAATCTCATTAAAAAAGAACCCAAAGAAAGCCACACGAAGACATATCATAATCAAAATACGAAAGCTAAGAGATAAAGAAAATATTAAAAGCTGTAAAAGAATAACAGTCAATCACTTACAAAGGAATAGCCATAAGGATGACATCCAACTTCTCAACAGAAACATTCAGGGTGGGAAAACTTTCAAGCTCCTTTTATGAGGTGAGCATAATTCTGATTCCAAAACCAGGCAAAGACAACACAAAGAAAGAAAACTATAGGCCAATATCCCTGAAGAATATATTTATAGATGCTAAAATCCTCAACAAAATACTAGCAAACCGAGTCCAGGAATATATGAAAAAAAATTATACACCATGATCAAGTGGGATTTATTCTGGGGAGGCAAAGCTGGTACAATATTAGCAAATCAATCAATATGATTTATCACATAAACAAAAGGAAGGACAAAAACCACATGATAATATCAATAGATGCAGAAAAAGCATTTGATAAAATACACCACCCATTTATGGACAAAACCCGAAGCAAAGTTGGAATACAGGGAACATACCTCAACATAATAAAGGCTATCTAGGACAGGACCACAGCCAACAGCATACTCAATAGGCAAAAATTAAAAGCAATCTCCTTAAGATCAGGAACAAGGTACCATTCTTATTCAATATAGTTCTGAAAGTTCTAGCCAAAGCAATCAGACAAGAAGAAGAAATAAAAGGCATTCAAAATGGAAAAAAGAAGTAAACCTGTCATTATTTGTTGATGATATGATACTGTACATAGAAAATCCTAAAGTCACAGTAAAAAAACTACTGGACCTGATAAAGGAATTCAGTAAGGTGTCAGGATATAAAATTAATACTCAGAAATCAGAATCATTTTTATACACCAACAATGATCTGTCTGAAAGAGAAATTAATGAAACAATCCCCTTCACTATTGAAACAAAAAAATAAAATACCTATGAGTGAATTTAACCAAGGAGGTTAAAAAATTGTACTCATAAAATTATAAAACATTGATAAAAGAAATCAAGGAAGATACAAACAAGTGGAAGCATATATCGTGTTCATGGCTAGGAAGAATAAACATCATTAATATGTCCACAATTCCCAAAGAAATGTATAAATTTAATGCAGTTTCTATTAAAATACCAAGGACATACTTCAAAGATATAGAACTCATATTCCAAAAATTTATATGGAACCAAAAAAAAAAAAAAAAAAGAAACAAAATAAAACACAAAAGCCTCAGCAATCTTAAAAAAGAAGAATGAGTGGGTGTTATCACATTTCCTGAAATCAAGTTATACTACAAGGCCATTGTACTCAAAACAGCTTGCTACTGACATAAGAACAGGCATATAAGCCTGGCCTGTGGTGGCGCAGTGGATAAAGCATCGACCTGGAAATGCTGAGGTCGCTGGTTCAAAACCCTGGGCTTGCCTGGTCAAGGCACATATGGGAGTTGATGCTTCTAGCTCCTCCCCCCTGTCTCTCTCTTCTCTCTCTCTCTCTCTCTCTCTCCCTCTCTCTCTCTTCTCTAAAATGAATAAATTAAATAAAATTAAAATTAAAAAAAAAAAGATTTGTTTGCCTGACCTGTGGTGGCGCAGTGGATAAAGCGTCAACATGGAAATGCTGAGGTCACTGGTTCGAAACCCTGGGCTTGCCTGGTCAAGGCACATATGGGAGTTGATGCTTCTAGCTCCTCCCCCTTCACTCTCTCTGTCCATCCTCTCTCTCTCTCTCTCTCTCTCTCTGTCTCTCCCTCTCCTCTCTAAAATTAATAAATAAATAAATAAATAATTTTAAAAAAAAAGAACAGGCATATAGATCAATGGAACAAAACAAAGAACCCAGAAAGAAAGCCGCACCTTTATAGACAGTTGATATTTGACCAAGATTGTAATAGCATACAATGGAGTAAAGACAATCTCTTTAACAAATGGTGTTGGAAAAATTGGACAGCTACCTGCACAAAAATGAAACTACACCACCAACTTACACCATTCACATAAGTAAACTCAAAATGAATAAAAGACTTAAATGTAAGTCATAAAACAATAAGCATCCTAGAGGGAAACATAGGCAATAAGCTCTCCAACATCATTTGCAACAATATATTTTCTGATTTATCTCCATGTGCAAGGGTAATAAAGGAAAGGATAAACAAATGGGACTACATCAAACTAAAAAGCTAAAGACAATATGAACAAAATAAAAAGGCAAACCACAACACAATGAGAGAACATATTTGACAATATGTCTGATAAAGGGGTTAATAATCAAAATTTATAACGAACTTGTGAAACTCAACACTAGGAAGATAAACAGTCCAATAAAAAAATGAGCAAAATAAATGAATAGACACTTCTCCAAAGAGGACATACAGATGGTCAATAGGCATATGAAAAAATGCTCAACATCACTAATCATTAGAGAAATGCAAATTAAAACACAATGAGATGTCACTTCACACCAGTCAGAATGGCGTTCATAAAAAAACGATAACACCCAATAGGTGCTGGCAAAGATGTGGAGAAAAAGGGAACACTCCTGCACTGCTGGTGCAAATGCATACTGGTATAGCCACTGTAGAAAAGAGTACGGAGATTTCCCAAAAAATTAAAAATTGTACTGCCTTTAGACCCAGCCATCCCACTTTTGGGAATATATCCCAAGAACACCACATCAACGAGTCAAAAGGAGAAATGCACCCCCATGTATATGGCAGTATATATTACTGTTTATAATAGCCAAAATCTGGAAACAGTCCAAGTGTCCTTCAGTGGATGAGTGGATTAAAAAGCTGTGGTATATATACACAATGGAATACTATGGGACCATGAAAAAGAAGGAAATATTATTTTTTGCGACAACATGGATGGACCTGGAAACTATTATGTTAAGTGAAATATGCCAGGTAGAGAAAGAAAAATATCATGTGACCTCACTCATGTGAGGAATCCGACGAACAATATAAACTGAGGAGCGGAATAGAGACAGAGGCGGGATCAAAGGATCCAGATGGAAGCTGACAGAGGGAAAGGGGATGATAGGTAGGCTGATAGGATGTGATGAGAGCAGAAAAGCAAATCCTGGAGGGGAGGGGGGCCTGACGGAGAGGTGGACAATGGGGGATGTACTAGGAAACACGGAAGAAGGGAGGATAAATTTGCGGGGAGATTAAAATCTATGTAAACACAATAAATTAATTAAAAAAAGAAAACAATCCCCTTCACTATTGCAACAACAAAAAAAGAATTACCTAGGAATAAAGTTAACCAAGGAGGTTAAATACTTGTACTCAGAAAATTATAAAACATTGATAAAAGAAATCAAGAAAGATACAATCAAGTGGAAGCATATACCATGTTCATGGTTAGGAAGAATAAACATCATTAAAATGTCTATATTACCCAAAGCAACTTATAAATTTAATGCAATACCAATTGAAATACCAATGACATACTTAAAAGATATAGAACACATATTCGAAAAATTTATACAGAACCAAAAAGGAACACAAATAGCCTCAGTAATCTTGAAGAAGAAGAATAAACTGGGAGGTATCACAATTCCTAATATCAAGTTATAGTCCAAGGCCATTGTACTCAAAACAGCTTGGTACTGGCATAAGAAAGGGCATATAGATCAATGGAACAAAACAGAGAACCCAGAAAAAAACCACACCTTTATGGACAATTGATATTTGACAAAGGAGGTAAGAGCATACAATGGAGTAAAGACAGTCTCTTTAACAAGTGGTGTTGGGAAAACTGAACAGCTACCTGCAAAAAAATGAAACTACACCACCAACTTATATCATTCACATAAATACTCAAAATGGATAAAATACTTAAATGTAAGCCGTGAAACCATGTGGACAAGTCCTGCCAGGGGTGAGTACAACGGAGACGCAAAGACTCGACTCTGGGGACCAGGTTCAGTGATGCAGATCCACTTTATTCAGGAAGTAAACTAGCTTATATACATGGGTTCCACCAATAGGATGTTACAGCTTGTCCTTCATACCAATAGCTGAAAAGATCAGGGAGCTGTGTGGTTGGTGTTAAGTCACTTCCTTATAGCAGGTAATCTCCCTTCCTGGGAATGCCCAGGACGGTTCTGGGAGCTGGAGTATTCTCACAGCATTGCACCAGCCACAGCTGCTAGGAATGCACTCTGCACTCCACCCACAGCTCCTCCATCTCTTTTAATTAAGGCCAATTTGACTTCATGAATGACAGCTTGGTGTTGTTGTAGCTTCTGAATGTTACGCATTATGCAATGGAACCCTAGTAGAACTAAAACAATTATAATACCTATTATACTGTATGCTAATAGATTAGCTGGATTAAACAACAAGGCAAGCTTCTGTAATGTTTGACTAGTTAGGAAATAGAATGGGGGTCTTAAACAGGGGATTCCTCCTAGGGGTCAGAATATCATTTCCCTCCCATTGTGTTACAGAGACCTCCTAGGTGCCGTTAAACACCATTCCATGTATGCCCCCTTCCCACAAAACTCCCAGCATCCAAACACAGAACAAATGGCTTGCCGTGGGCTGCATACTGCATATGGTTGCATTCTGTCTCTTAGCTTCCAATGCCAAACTCCGAGGTTGATGGTCTGCACATCTGGGCCAGAGGCAATATGAGAGTCTCTATAGGGAATTCCTTCTTTCAGGAGTGTTCTTAGATGTTTGTCATACAGGAACGGGCAAAGAGGCGACCCTGGGAAGGCAAGGTTAGTGGAGCAGACCCAGCTGTTGGTAGCTAGGGGGAGGAGGGCTGGTAGGCCACCTACTGAGCCTTGGTTGGTAGTACCATTTTTCAGCAAAGTCCCTCATAGTATTATTTTGAAAGACGACACCCACCCCTCCAAGGAGACAATGTTATTAAACTTAAGTAGCATTGGGTCACTGAGGTTACCCCATATAGTGCCATTCCACTAGTGAGATTCCTGGCCACTATTGTCACAAGGGAGACTAAGGGAGCAGTTACTGGAACATACTGCTGAAAACTGGGCTATTAACTTCAACAGGCATAATTATGTCAGGGTGGGAACAGCCACCCAGATGTGAGGATCTCCTTGCACCTGGGAGTTCACTGTGATAATGGCACACATGAGGAGGAACAGAGTGCCAGGACCTGTGGGCCTGCCAGGGGCCACTCTCTGTGCCCACCTCGCCAAAGCCTCCACATCACCCCATGTGATGGGGCATGTATTCTGGCTGCAAGATCTTCTTCTGGAGCGCTGAGAACCTTCTCCCCTCAGGCGCAGTCGGTGTGGAGAAGGTAAGCACTGTGGGTTTGTACCGGTGAAGACTGAACCACTTAGTAGGTGCCCAAGAAACCCTGTCAAGCAGGTTGGGGGGTTCCTGGGATCAAATTGGCGAAAAACACAAGCATAACCTCTCCCTTGCATGAGAAGAGGGTGTGATTCTCACTACTGTGCCATGGCTGGGTCCCTCTAGCAACATTTCAGAGAGAGGGGTGGGGGAGAGAGAGAGAGAGAGATACAGAAAAATAGACAAGACAGACAGAAAGAAGAAAGACACATGGGGCGTATAGGCTGGCCCATGGGTCTGCAGCTGAAACACATGTTGGAGAAAATGGCACCTGAGAGGCTGGGGTGGGGCATTGAGCCCCGGCAGGGAATGCGGAAGTAATGACTTCCACTCCTTTGGGTGGCAGAGCTGATGGCGCAGTGTCTAATGTATCTAGTTTTGTTTCCGCATGCTTGGCTGCAAGTCCATCAAACTCAGTGGCCCAACCCTTTTCTTCCTCTATAGGGGGTGGCAAATATGGAGGTAGGGGTTCCTCTGAAAGAGGAGTAGCCTGCAGGACCTTAGGGACCAGCGGAGGGTCCCCAGCAGGAGCACTGGTCAAGCAGGTGTGTATTGCCAATAATGCAGGAGTGAGGCCGAGAGGGAAGGTTTGCCCCCCATGCACCTCAGCCGAATGAATGTGTCAGAGGGCTTGGGCCCAAGTACCTGGATCCCAGAGGGGTGCATCCTCAATCCAGGGATTGAGACTAGAGAGAATCTCCCAGTAAGTACAGAGATCCTTTTCACAAACTTTAATTTTCCTACTCTGCAAGAGGGCATGCAGGGCTCGAGCCTGTGGGGTTCGAGAGTGGGAGGAAGGTTTCCCATTGCAGAGGGTCACTCACCCATCCCTTGGATGCCAGGTAGGTCCCTGCCCCACATTTGGGCACCAGTTGTGGACAAGTCCTGCCTGGGGTGAAGACGAGAGAGATGCAAAGACCCGACTCTGGGGAACAGGTTCAGTGATGCAGATCCACTTTATTCAGGAAGTAAATTAGCTTATTATATACATGGGTTCAGCCAATAGGATGTTATAGCGTGTCCTTCATAGCCAATGGCTTAAAAGATCAGGGAGCTGTGTGGTTGTCGCTAAGTCACTTCCTTATAGTGGACGAGCTCCCTTCCTGGTTATGCCCAGGAGGGTTCTAGGAGCTGGAATATTCTCACAGCATTGCATCAGTCACAGCTGCTAGGAATGTGCTCTGCGATCCACCACAAAACCATAAGCATCTTAGAAGAAAACATAGGCAGTAAGCTCTCTGACATCTCTCGCAGCAATATATTTGCCGATTTATCTTCACTGGCAAGTGAAATAAAAGACAGGATAAACAAATGGGATTATATCAAACTAAAAAGTTCTTGCACAGCTAAGGACAATATGAACAGAATAAAAAGGCAAACCACACAATGGGAGAACATATTCGACAATATGTCTGATAAGGGATTAATAACCAAACTTTAAAAAGAACTTGTAAAACTCAACACGAGGAAGATAAACAGTCCAATCAAAAAATGAGCAAAAGAAATGAATAGACACTTCTCCAAAGAGGACATACAGATGGCCAATAGGCATATGAAAAAATGTTCAACATCACTAATCATTAGAGAAATGCAAATTAAAGCCACAATGAGATACCACCTTACACCAGTCAGAATGGTGCTCATTAACAAAACAACACATGATTTGTACTGGCGTGGATGTAGACAAAAAGGAACCCTCCTGCACTGCTGGTGGGAATGCAGACTTTTGCAGCCACTGTGGAAAACAGTATGGAGATTCCTCAAAAAATTAAAAATGGAACTGCCTTTTGACCCAGCCATCCCACATATAGGAACATATCTCAAGAACACTATATCACTGACTCAAAAAAAGAAATGCATACCCATGTTTATGGCAGCCTTGTTCACAATAGCAAAGATCTGAAAACAGCCCAAGTGTCCATCAGTGGACGAGTGGATTAAAAGGCTGTGGTATGGTACATATATACAATGGAATACTATGGGGCCATGAAAAAGTAGGAAATTTTACCTTTTGCAACAAAATGCATGGACCTGTAAACTATTATGTTAAGTGAAATAAGCCAGGCAGAGAAAGAAAAATATCACATGACTTCACTCATCTGAGGAATCCAAGGAACAATGTGAACTGAGGAATGGAATTAAACCTGAAGGGAGGGGGGAGAGAGCTTTTGGGAGGAGGGTAAGGGAGATGTTGAGGTGAATATGGGGGGGATGCTTTTGGGAAGACACTAAAATCTATGTAAACACAATAAATAAATTTTTAAAAATCCATGTGGCAGGAATATGGGATAAATTTCAGGATTCAAAAGCTACAATTTGAGCTTGCAGTCTAGGGACAGAATTTCTTCTTTGGTAAGCCTTACTTGATGCTCTACATCAGTGGTTCCTGACCCCCGGGTCACAGACCAGTACGGTCTGTGGGCCATTTGGTACCGGTCCGCAGAGAAAGAATAAATAACTTACATTATTTTTGTTTCATTTATATTTAATTCTGAATGATATTTTATTTTTTAAAAATGACCAGATTCCTTCTGTTACATCCAAGACTCACTCTTGACCTTTTATCAGTCACGTGACATATTTATCCATCCTACCCTAAAGGCTGGTCCGTGAAAATATTTTCTGACATTAAACTGGTCCGTGGCCCACAAAAGGTTGGGGACCACTGCTCTACATGACTTTCAACTGATTGTATAAGGCCCACGTATTTTACCAAGGGCAGCTTACTAAAAACCAGCTGATTGAGACTGTAAACACAGGTACAGGATGCTTTCAAGCAGCGCTTAGACGAGTGTTGGATTAAATTGCTGGATACTATGGCTATCACCTGTTGACACACAAAACTAGCACTCACACTTTCCAAACTTCTTTTTTTCTGTCATAAAATTTGTGGAATGAGAACAGTTAGGACTTAAGAGTATGATATCACAAGTTCAGAATGTACTAACTTCAGAAAGTACCTTTGAAATTATAGAGTATTCTAATTGCATTGCAATTCAATCTTCAAACCCAGTGTGGGAATATAAGATTCCAAACATGTTTAGGTATATATAAATTGTCCCCCTCATGAGCTGAATCTAGTAAATGAGAAAAAAAATATATGTAAAGTAAAAATTATGTTCCCCTGAGAAATAATAAAATTTTAAAGCAGATAGTATCAAGGGTCAACAAAAACTTTAAGTGCAAGTTATCATCTCAGGTAGAAAAAAATACTAAGACAAAGGCAGTGGACTCTCATAGATTATTATCAGATAATTATAATAAAATATGCTAATTATACAATTATATTGGGATACTAACAAAACACAAAGGAAAAAGTGTACAACACGGTCTGGGCAGCAATAAAGCTGCAAAAATAAAGTGAGTCTGGAAAGATGTTTTTTGCTTTTCTTTCTTTCTTTCTTTCTTTCTTTCTTTCTTTCTTTCTTTCTTTCTTTCTTTCTTTCTTTCTTTCTTTCTTTCTTTCTAGGTGAGAGAAGGGGAGATAGTGAAGCTGTCTCTCACATGCACCTTGACTGAGATTCACCAAGTAACCTCCATCTGGGACTACTGCTCCAGTACTGAGTTATTTTTAGTGCCTGAGGCTGGTGCACTCCAACGAGCCATCTTCAGCACCCAGGGCCATGCTGTACCCAATTAAGCCACTGGCTGCGGGAGAAAAAGAGAGAGAGAAGGGGTAGAAGGAGAGGGAAAAGCAGATGGTTGCTTCTCTTGTGTATCTTGACTAAGAATTGAACCGGAATGTCCATATCCTGACTGATGCTCTTACCACTGAGCCACTGGCCAGGGCTAGAAAAAAGTTTTCTTAGGGAAGCATAGTGTAGCAGGTCGGCTGAATTCTAGATACAGAGAAATACTTATGCATAATTTGGAGGTACAAGAAAAACACAATGCCTTGGTGGAAAAGCAAGCAGTTTAACAGCATTGGTAGAACGGGTGGTGCTCTGAAAGATCAATGGGAGGTGAGTCCCCTGAGGTTAACAGGGTACCAACTGTCCAAAGACTGCATATTTTGCTAAGAATGAATTTTTTTTTTTTTGGTAAGATGTACTACTTATTTGCTATGAAAAAAATATCCTTTAACATTCAAGATACTTTTTGAAACATAGATGCACAGCAATTATAACTATGCAAAATATTTTAAAATATGCACTCTTAAAAATGGAGTAACATAATGTCATATAGCTTCATATTTAAATCAATCACCAGAAAAGTTAGTATTATGTCTTAATTATCTTATTTAAATTATTATATTAATATCACATGAATACAGCCAAACCATACATTGACTTGAAGGATGCTATGGCTTTAAAAAATGACAAGATTAGGCATTGGCTGGGTAGCACAGTTGGTTATAGCATCTTTCTTATACACTAGAGTTGCAGGTTCAGTCAACTGTCAAGGCATATACAAGAATCAACCAATGAATAAATAAATAAGTGGAACAATAAATTGATGTTTCTCTCTTTGTCTCTCTCTCCCTTCTGCTCTCTCTATAAAATCAATTAATTACAATTTTAAAAAATTTTAAATGACAAGATTATACTTTCCTTTAAAAAATTTTTATCTTTCTTTACTATTTCAATAGTTTTTTTCCTTTCCATCAACTAGTTTTTAAATTTAATATATACAAAAAAGTTCACAAACTGTACTGTAATGAAGAAACTAGTTCTCATTCAGATTTTTATAGCATCCCACAAAACCACTATGTGACATCATGCTGCACCTTTCCAGTAATAATTTTGTAGTGTGAAAACCATTGCACTTCCAAGAAGCTGCTTTAAGTAATGTATACAATTGATTAAATCTCCAATTTTCTAAAAGATTTTTTGTAAGAAATAAAATTCTGTTATTGAAATATTAATTGAAGATTAATTAAAGATTAAAATTTCTTTCATGCATTAAATCATTACTTCCTCATTATGTGTTGTATTTTTTCCCCTTTTGTTCCTCACACACTCTATTTCTGCCTTTCACTCCTTCCTCCAAAACTGTTTTCTTCACCATCTCTTTTTTCTTCCTTGTCTTTTCTTCTCAGCAATGCAACACTGGCCAAGACATACTTATCCTGTCTCCCACACTACATGGAGAGCTTAGACTATTTCTGGCCAAGCAATAAATGACATTAAAATCTTAGCAGAGAAAGTCTTCTGTATTCATAAGAACAGAACATTACAGCAGAGTAAAGATCAATTTTATATCTGAAGAGCTTATGTCTTTCAAAAGAATAATCCTACAATTTTTTTTGCAGAATTTAAAAATGATAAGAAATTGTATTATTTATCCCTTGCTTTTTAAAAAGAATAAATTTAGAATTAACATTTTAGAAAGATTTTCTAGATTTACTAATGCCAAATATATTTTGTTAAACTACATTTACAAATATATTTTAATTTATTCTAACTTATTTTCAAAGCCTTTAACTGTATCAAGTAGGTATTATATATTCTTTGCATTTGATTTACGCCTACAGGAACAATTTTGTATAGTATATTTATAAAATATAAGTTGTATTTTTCCCCAACGTTGTTATTTTGAGATAGAATTTATCACTATGATCTTTGTTATCATAATAACTTCATTATGGTAGCTATGGTAGCTAAACTTTACTCATATTGCCTAATTAATTTGCACATATTAGTACATTTATTCTCTCTATTTTACCAATAGAAACTCATTCTTAAATATTTAGTGGCTAAATGATTTACCCAATGTAGCACAGTCAGTAAGTATAAGGGCTGAAAAATTCTAAAGGCCATGCTCAGCACCATTTATAAAGTAAGATCTGCAAAAATTTCAAAAACATTTCCGATTTATCAATGGTATTGCTTATGATAGTATAATTATGGATTGGTTTTATGGTTATTTTGAGTGAGTGTTATATTATGTAGTATTTTATAAAATTTCTAAATTGAATATATGTTTTCCTATAATAGTTTTTTTTAAATTAAGACATTAAATTAAATTGACATATTGAAATAGTAAAAGAAGTTCCAACACCTCCAAGTGAAAAGTAATGCATTTTATATATCCATTTCTAAACAAATTATTATTAACTTAAATATTTTTATATTTTATTTCTCCTTGGTTTATAAGGATCTAAGAATTGATCAATTATCTTTTAATCTATGTTTTATTGATAAGTAATCCATTTGAAGACATATGATATATTGACTTATTATAATTAGTCTGAAGTCCCCAGACTTGCTGTTTTTTTCTTTCATTCTAACACTTAGAGAAAAAAATTAACAAAGCAAGAGCAAAGATATATGCAAATTAGCTGATCCACATTTTGTATTTGGATAGTTTAAATATATATATATATAATATAAATATATCTGTATTTTTAAAAGTGGATGAAAATCATTTAATATAATGAGAAAGTTTCAAGCATTTAGTGAATTGTTAAGGTGGTACAATATAGAAAATATAAACACTTACTTGTTAGATAACAGGGGCAGTATTAGTGTACTGTGTTCTTCCCCCATCATTAAGCTTCTTTCAGTGATCAACAAATTGTGACACAGTAATCAACTTAGAGCCATCATGATAATGCCCTATAGAGAACACTGAATCAAACAGTTAATTCAAGTGGAACCTCTCTCTGATGCCCCTGCAGCTTGATGTAAAGAAGAAGACATGTTTTCTTAATAACTCAGCAACAACAACAACAAAAACTTACTTAAACTGCATAATGTTAAAATGACATGCTAGAGAAAATGCTGTGAATTATAAGTGTGGAGAAGATGAGATACATTTTAACTATTGGGCCTGGAAAGATGTAATAGAGAAGTCAACTTTTAGGTAGTTCTTTAAAATAAACTAAAATTTGTAGATTTATCTTACTCTTTATATTCAGAATAGTATTAAATCTTTCATCTAAAGAGCTAATGCCTCTATTTTAAAGAAAACAAGTATAATGGGCAGAAAAGTTGACATTAGATGATATACAGAAGAATGAAAGAGAGAGAGGTGGGTTACAGTTCAATGCACTACTGATACACATCTGCCACTGTGAACGTCATTAGAATCAAATAAATCTTTAAAATTCAACAAGGCTACAATGGTCCACACATTATAATTAACACATTATAATGTTTTGGTGGTTTTTGGAGAATCACTAAATACATTAATTTAAATTTAATTGGCAAACTAATATATAAAATTATGCATATTTAGTAACCCTAGATATATTATTTAGACTAAGCAACTTGAGTTATATGTGTAAAATTTAAGATACTGACATGGATATCTTGCAGGCTGCTGTACTATCACCAATTCGACATTTTAATGCAGCGCTCAAAGGAGCAGTTGCCTCTACTGCTTCATTAATATAATTGGAACCAGGGCTTATTTAACTCTTGCCAAATGATTTCAAAGGGGCTGATTGTTTTGTGAGTCTCTTGTAACAGCATTGAAAACAGAAGGAGGATGTGCATGGAAAACAATTACTGGTGCAGCTGAAATTCCTTACAAATGATAAAATTAAAATTTGACACTAACTAGGTAGCTGCTAAAGCCTTACTTTTTAAAATTAGTGGTCCATTTTTTTTCTCTTACTTTTAATTCAAAGTCAAAAGTTATGAGAATTGGGACCCAGTGGATGAAATATGTTATGATTTCTACAGTGGTAGAAAAGGTATTTTATTTAAAGTTTTGCAGATAAAAAAGGAGCTTTATAATAAGTCTGACCAAAAGTCACCTCACAGGCTGATTTGATTACAAATTCCTGACTCTGCAGTTCCTGGTGGGTAGACAAGCCTCAAGCCTATGAAAAGGTTTATCTTTGCTTTAAGCAAGCCCTGTCCATTGTACTTGTGCATCTAGGTTAACACACTTTTTAAAATACCAGCTTAATCTCTTTTTATAGACTCCAGAGGGTTGTAACCAGCCTCAAGGGTGCGCATAATCTTGTTAACTACACTGTACCTTGATTTTCCCAACCACCCTCTAACCTTCCTTATGTTTTTTCTTTAATCCAAATGTGTAAAAACCCTGTACAGCTGTCATTCTCATGACCATTTGAAATCTTGCTTATGACATGTTGTCAATTTGGCTCAAATAAACTCATAAAAATTCCCTATAGATTTGGACTTTTCTTACATCAATAGTTTATACTTCAATTAAAGTTCTATGTTATAAATATGTAAACGATAAATACGTAACTTTGATTTGAAGTCTGGGTTTGTTTTGAAGAAAAGTATAGTATATAATGCTTAATAGTCAATAAATTCTCTAAAGCAAGCTTACAAGAAAGCATACTAAATCCAATCTTTAACTCTTTTTTATTCATTAAAATACTTATTGAATACATACTACAATGGTACCTTGAGATACAAGTTTAATTTGTTCTGTAACTGAGCTTATAAATCAGTCAACTCATATCTCAAACAAATTTCTCCTATTTAAAATAACTGAAATAGATTTAATCTGTTCCAGCCCTGTGAAACATCCCCAAACCATCCTAAATTATGAAAAATGACATGTTTTTAATTAAGAAACAC
This sequence comes from Saccopteryx leptura, assembly GCF_036850995.1. Classification (NCBI taxonomy): domain Eukaryota; kingdom Metazoa; phylum Chordata; class Mammalia; order Chiroptera; family Emballonuridae; genus Saccopteryx; species Saccopteryx leptura. Next base: position 91,696,392 of record NC_089504.1, on the reverse strand, counting down.
ACATGTATACTTTACCAATGCATAACAAAATATGTAAAATAAAAGAAAAAAGTGCTATTTAGTACTGTATTCTTACCTTGGAGACAGACCAGTGCGGTTAATGCAGGTGAATGGAGAAGGAGGTGGGAGGGAGGAAGGGATGCAGGCACTGTAGACATGTGAACTAAAACTGCACTTTTTAAACACTAAATGTAAACTAAAACTACATTTTCTTTACTTTAAACAAAACTGAAACTGCACTTTCTTTACTTAAAATGAAACCACAAAAACTTAATTGTAAAAAAATGCACTTTCTTAACTTTAAACTTAACCTAAGCTTAACATTACGTATTTTTTATTTAATCATCACCTGTTTTTTGTCTTTTTGGCTGCACTTTCAGCACTTTCACTTGAAGAACTTTTGAATAAAAATTCATTGAATAAAAAAGAGGTTTACTTTTGCCTGCCTTTTAAAATGTTATGGAAATGTGGCAAACAAGTGTAATTAAAAAGTGCTGAAGCACGACCAGTTGAAACTTTTTCTGAGTGTTTCTTTTCAATGAAACTTGAAAGTGTCTCCCACATTGCCAGCATGTCTTTCATTTCACTTGTAGAAATCAATTCCTTCTATTCTACCTCCTCCTCACTACTAATCTCTTGCAGAAACTCCTTATGTTGCATCACCTGTAGTTCCTTCAACTCCTCAGTTGAGAGTTCCTCCTCATCTTCTTCTATCAGCTCCTTTATATCACCCTCATCTATCTCCAGACCCATCAACTTTCCAAGGGACACAATCTCTTCTAATGCTTCTACCTCAGTCTCGGTCTCTGGTTTGAATCCTTTGAAGTCCCTGTCTACAACAACATCAGGCTATAACTTTTTCCATGCCAAGTTCAAGGTTCTTCTTGTAACCTCTTGCCATGCCAAGTCAATAATGCGTCAACATATCACAATGTTGTAGTGATCTTTCCAAAACTCTCAAAGGGTTAGATTTGTACTTTCAGTCACCTCAGAGCAGTAGCAAAACAAGTGCTTTGTGTAAAGCTTTTTAAAGTTGGAAATGACCTGCTGTTCCATAGGTTGCAAGATTGAAGTCGTGCTGGGTGGGAGGTAGAAGACTTTCACAAATTTGAACTCATCGAGAATGTCATCTTCAAGACCAGGTGGGTGGGCTGGAGCATTTTTTAGGATTAGTAATGCTTTCATCAGGAGTTTATTTTCTTGAAGATATTTCTTCATTGCAGGACCAAAGACGAGATTTACCCATTCAATAAAAAACTGCCATGTAACCCATGCCCTAGCATTGGCACACCACATAATCTGCAATTTTTCTTTAAGAATCTTGTGAGTCTTAAAGGCTTGAGGATTTTTGGAATGATACACTAGCAGTGGCTTTACTTTACAGTCACCACTAGCATCTGCACACAATGCAAGGGTCAGATGGTCCTTCATGGGTTTATGGCCTGGCAGCTTCTTCTCCTCTGCGGTGATAAAAGTCCTCTGGGGCATTTTTTCCCCTGTTTAATCACAGTTTAACACTTGTTGGGGGATGTAGCTTTCCTTTGTGATAAGTGCAGCAAAACGTGCAATGTGCTCCTCAGCTGCCTTAACATCAGCACTCGCAGCTTCACCATGCCTCACCACCGAGTGAATGCCAGATCTCTTCTTGAAATTTTCAAATCAGCCATGACTTGCCTTAAATGTATCTTCTGCCGCCTCTTTTGAGGTTGATGGTTCTTTCTTCTTCAAGTTGCCATAAATAATACGTGTTTTTTTGCATATTACAGTCTCCATCACTGTATCTCCTGCCAGTTCTTTCTCTTTCACCCACACCAACAGAAGCTTCTCCATTTCTTCATGGATATTTGTCCTTAATTGGGGCAGAATTATAGTTTCTTTCACTGCATTTGTGCTTTTCATGGCATCCTTTTGTTTAAGGATGGTACAAATTGTAGATGTATTGTGGTCATACAGCCTTGCCAGTTCAATCACTTGCAAATGCTAGTGGTGACTGTAAAGTAAAGCCACTGCTAGGATATCATTCCAAAAATCTTCAAACCTTTAAGACTCACAAGATTCTTAAACACGCTCATGTTTTTCTATTATTTCTTGCTTTACTTCTATTGACATCATTCTCTTCTTCTCACCACTGTCCTTTACACTCACTTTCTTCGGCCCCATAATAGCACACAAAAAAAGTTAGTAAAAATGCAAAAATGATGCAAGAACAAGTACAGCGCATGAGATTCAACTTGATTCTGCAGGTAACACGTGAGAAAGTATTAGATGCTGGTGTTGTGTTGCCGATACTGGACCCGTGCGCCAACGCGCCAACTAACGGCAGCTTTCCAAATCATGAATCACTACTTGTATCTTGGAATTTTGCTCGAATCTCGAACAAAAATATGGACAGAGTCATGACTTGTATCTTAAAAAAAAAAAATTCGTTTGTTGGTCTGCTCGTATCTCAAGGTACCACTGTATATACCAAGAACTACTGTGTTAGGAACCATGGTGAGAGCCTCATTCTCTGTGTCTTTCTCTCCTCCACATTTTTCTATTTTATGTTCCTCTAAAATATATTTAAAGTAGTGTGTGTATATGTATAATATATTTAAAAAATTATATAAGCAGCCCTGGGTGGTTGGCTCAGTGGTAGAGCGTCAGCCTGGCGTGCAGAAGTCCCAGGTTCAATTCCCGACCAGGGCACACAGGAGAAGCGCCCATCTGCTTCTCCACCCCTCCCCCTCTCCTTCCTCTCTGTCTCTCTCTTCCCCTCCCTCAGCGAGGCTCCATTGGAGCAAAGATGGCCTGGGTGCTGGGGATGGCTCCTTGGCCTCTGCCTCAGGCGCTGGAGTGGCTCTGGTTCGCCCCAGAGGGGCAGAGCATCACCCCCTGGTGGGCAGAGTGTCGCCCCCTGGTGGGCGTGCCGGGTGGATCCTGGTCGGGCGCATGCGGGAGTCTGTCTGACTGTCTCTCCCCGTTTCCAGCTTCAGAAAAATACAAAAAAAAAAAAATTATATAAGCAAACTTTCAATATTCACAGAATTATGAACAAAACAAATAGTAAGCAAATAAAAGCTATGATGGTATCTCTGTAATGGATTGTTTTTTTATTATATCAGCAGTCAATATTATATGTTAATAGAAATAATGAGGGTATTTTATATATAAAATATTTGTTTTTATTTTTTTATTAAATTTATTGGGATGACATTGGTTAATAAGACTACATAAGTTTCAAGAGTACATTACATTATCTGTTCATTACAATGTATGCCCACCACCCAAAGTCAAATTATCTTCTGTCACCTTATATTGACCCTCTTTACCATTTATTATCTCTCAATCCTTCCCTCTGCTAACCACCATATTGTTTTTTATTGTTTTACTTATTTTTTAATTTGTTGTTTGTTCAATTTATATTCCACGTACAAATGAAATTGTACTAGGCTGTTAGACAGACATGAGCCAAGCAATGACTATTAGCCAAACACTGAAGGTCACTAGGGCAGAAAGCCCTGGGTGCCTAACAATGAATGAAATTAGGAAAACAAGGACCTGTCTCAAGGGTAATTCTTCATTCACCAGCATATTTCTGGATATACTGGTTAGATCCTTATCAGGGGAGTGGACCAGGAGGCCAGAGAATAGTGTTTAAGTATTAACCCCTAAGAATAACATCTAAGACTCAGATACGTTTCAGCTCCAGGCCCAAAAAAGCAGCAAAATAATTATTTTTATATAAAACTAATCTTATAGAAATCAGATAGCTAAAAATAACAGTGGAAAATGTAAGAGGACAAACAGTAGACATATTCCCAGTACATTAATCTTGCACTGTATATTGTAGAATTGTCTGAGTGTTGTTTCTTTTTCAGGCTTAGGGATACCAGCTAGACTGCTTCCCTAACCTGGATGTTAGATCTTGAAAACCAGACCAAATGCAAGAGTCCACAGCCCTGACTGTAGAGCTCTTGGACTCGATCAGTCCTTAGGAAAAGTAACAAGGCCAGAAATTTTATCTCCAAGAATGGTAAGCATAATAAGGCCTAATAAAAAAATAGGATCTGGACCTGAGAAAGGACATGTGAAGGCAGGACATGTGAAGGCAGGACATGTGAAGGCAGGGATGGGGAAGGCCACATTCCTTTCCCATCCCTAACTACCCCTTATCACCCTATGATAGAGGCCTGTAAGCTAATAATGTGAATGAAGGTTTTGGAAGCATAGATGCCTCCTGTCTTTTCAGTTAGCTGACCATCTGACTAAAGCACTTTTAAAGATTCAAGCTCTCTGCTTATTAGATGTGCATGTGACAGGCAGTACAAGTCATTTTTCTGGTTAGAAAAATCAAATGATTCTTAATTTTTTCTGACTTAGTTCAGTTAGCATGATATTCTCAAGGTCCATCCATAATGTTGCAAATTTCATCCAATGTGTTGCAGTATGGCATCTTTTCTTATGGCTAAGTAGTATCCCATTGTTTATATGGACCACATCTTCTCTATCCAATCATCTATCACATGACACTTTGGTTGTTTCTGTGTCTTGTCCACCTTGAGAGTTAGCATACGACCCAACAACCCTTCTTCTGGGTATCCACTTGTAAATTTTGAAAATCTTTATTGTAGAAGATAAACACCTCTCTGTTCATTAAAACTTTATTCATGGTGACTGAGACTCGAGTTTTTCAACGTGTGACACTTGGAGATCACAAATAGCAGCCTTGTTCTTTATAGTATATCTCTCTATAGATACACTGTTATTTATATCAGTCTTTTTTAAAGGACATTTTAAATGTTTCCAATCTTTGAATCTTAATATTTGAATTAACATTCCTTAAATATGTCAATCACACTAATGTGATTTTATCTATATGTATTAAAGAGGCTAATTTCATATTTTCCATTTCCTTAAGCCACTAATAAACACTCTGGGTCATTTACTCTCCATTGATTACCTCATTGCAGACAGTATAGGAGGAAGTTCTACTTGGAAAAAAAGGAAAGAAATAAAATTGGCTTTACAATATATCAAAATAAAAATGTATAACTATATTTATAAGGAAAAAAATTGCTGTATTTTCAGTGTAAGAGCATATTACCCCAAACAATCTGCCTTACCTCTATTAATTATACAGTGAATTTAATTGTGTCACTGACCAAATTCATGTGTGGAAATTTTAACACCTAAATTATGGTATTAAGAAATGTGGCTTTTGAAATTCAATTTTGTTTATATGAGTTCATGAGGATGTTTTACTTTAACAAGACTCATTTTTAATTATTTGCTTAACTGTCTTCTTAATTTCAAAGTATTATTTGAGGATAAGAACTACTGAAGTTTTTGGTGCAAGTCTCTCCTGAACAGTTACATGCATCTTGTCTTTAAAGGTTCCGTTGGTACCTCAGTGTATTTCCTCTTACCCTCAGTAAGTCACTCTTTTATTACCCATTTCCCCCATCATAACTACCCACCCCCCCAAAAAAAATATCATGAGAAAGCAGTAATTTTACAAGTTCTAGGAATCTTGTACACATTTTCTCCAACTACCAGCCAGGAACCCAAATCCATATTTTAGTAAAGAGTCTTGTTTAAAGGATTAGTTTTCACAAAACTATAAAACAATAGAAAAAAAACCTAAATGACCTTGGTACGGTAATGTTTTTTAGATATAACACCAAAAACATAATCATATTAAAAATAAACAATACTTTGGATTTTGTTAAAATTAAAAACTTCTGCTCTTCAAAACACAATGTCAGGAGACTTAGAAACCAAGCAACAGACTGAAGAAAATATTCATAATATACACAACTAATAAAGGACTGTTATTCAGAACATACAAGGAACTTAAAATTAAAAATAAAAAAAACAACTTGATTAAAAAACAGGCCAAAGACCTTTACAGACACCTTACCAAATAAGGCAAACAGATGGCAAATGAGCATATAAAAATATTCCACATCATATATTATCAGGGAAATGCAAATTAAGACAGTACACACCTGTTGGAATGGCTATAATCTGGAAAATTTATAGCATCAAATGCTGGCCATGATTTAGAGCAACAAGAATTCTCATTTATTTATGTGACCAACATATATTGCTGATTTTCATTTATATATGTGATCAACAAAATATATTCCAAAATGAATTGTTTCTTGGTAATTCAATGTGTCCAATTGAAATAAAATGATATCCATTTGTATTATGAATTCTGATAATTGACAAAATAGTACAATCATTTCGGAAATTAGTTTTACCACTTCTTACAGAACCAAACATATTATTACTGTAAAACCCCACAGCAGTGTTTCTGTGGGTTTTTTTTTAATGAATACTACTAAGTAAAATAATTCAATTTGAAAGGTTATATATTGTATGTTGCTAACTATATGACATTTAAGAAATAGCAAAATAATGGTTACAATAAAAAAATGTTAGTGATTTCCAGGGAGGTGAATGGGTATAGCAGAGAGGATTTACTGTATAGGGAAGTGAAGTAAATACTGTATATGGAATTATAATGATGAATACTTGCCATTACACATTTCTCTAGACCCCTAGAATGTACAATATCATGAGCAATTAGTGATGTAGACTGTGGACTTTGGGTGGTTATAATGTGTCAAGGTAGGTTTATCAGTGGTAACAAATGTACCACTCTAGTGGTAATGTTGATAATAAGGGAGGCTATGCATATGTGAGGCCACAAAGTATATGGAAAATATCTCCATCTTTTCCTCAATTTTTATGTGAATCGAACACGGCTCTTTAAAAAAATCTTAATAAAAAAGTGTTGAATGCAGCTAAATTAGTGTCTTGAGAGCAATCATAATTTTAATTGTGTATATTAGAAAATAAATAAAATGTCTAAGCTCTCCTCTCAATAATTTAGATTAATACCGCTATTAAAATCAAAGAAAGCAGAAGAAAATGAAAATATATAAACCAAAATAAAATAGATATCAACTAGATAAAATAGACAAAAATTATTTTTTTAAGAGTAACAAGTTGATAAATCTTTAATCAGATTGATTTAAAAATGTGAGGATATAAATTCCATTACCAACAAAGTAAGAGAAGACACCATTTCAAGCCCTTCCCACACTAAAAATATATAATTGATAGAATATTAAAAATACATGTTAATACATATGAAAATCAGGTAAAATAGATATATTTCTTGAAAAAATATCTTACCAAAACTTACAGAAGTAGTAATATAAGTTATGAATAATATTATAGTTGTTGAAGTTTTATTAAAAAATTCTTGACAAAAAATAACTGCAAACATGGAAAGAAGACATAATATTAATTTTAGTTTTAAGTTTTGAGGCCAGTATAACTCTTGATACTAACGTGAGGACATAACACATATAAGAAAAACAGAGGGAAGTATAACCCATTAAAATAGGTATAAAATCTTATTAAACATTGAGATTGTCTCTATATATATTAATTAAAATTTATTCTAATAATGTAAGTTTTGTTTATTTTTTTTGTGAACCAATCTATGTGCTTATCTATTAAAAAGAATAAGGTATAAAAAACATAATTATCTCAGAAAAGAATAAATTTATTTGATGAAATTATAGTATCATTATTAAACTGAGCACACTAGAAATAGCAAGAATCATTTTTTAAAAATTTCTGTATAGTTACTATGCAATATTATATTAGTTATATTACTTTCATGTGTAGCATTTAGTTTTTTGACACTTTTTAAATTTAATTTTTATTTACAAAATTACATTTAATGGGGTAACATTGATCAATAAGAGTACATAGGTTTCAGGTGAATATTTCTATAGCATTTGAACTGTTGATTGTGCTGTGTACTCATCACCCAAAGTCAAATAAATCATTTTTCCATTATAATATATATGTCCCTTGTTATTCCTCCCACCTCCTTTCCCCCAAACTCCTTTACCCTGTTAACCACTTTACTTTTATCTATATCCAAGAGTCTTAATTTTATAGCCCAATTTTGTGTGAAATTATATAATTCTTAGCTTTTTCTGATATACTTGACATTTTTACACATTACAATTTGATCATCAAATTTTTTGTTCTCTGTTTCTATGAGTCTAATTCTGTTTTATTACAGAAATAGTTTTAATTTGATAAATCACATAGACTAAACCCTACAGGACATTCAATAGTGACTTTTTTTTTTTTTTTTTTGCTTTGTGAGGTTTATTACAATATAGGGATGCCTAGTACATACTATTTTATCATGATAGCAGAGACTTTTAAATTATAAAATTCTTTAGGCCCTGGCTGGTTGGCTCAGTGGTAGAGCATCGGCCTGACGTGCAGGAGTCCCGGGTTCAATTCCCGGCCAGGGCACACAGAAGAAGCGCCCATCTGCTTCTCCCCCCCTCCCCCCCCTACTTCCTCTCTGTCTCTCTCTTCCCCTCCCGCAGTTGAGGCTCCATTGGAGCAAAGTTGGCCCCGGCGCTGAGGATGGCTCTGTGGCCTCTGCCTCAGGCGCTAGAATGGCTCTGGTTACAACAGAGCCACACCCCGGCTGGGCAGAGCATTGCCCCCTGGTGGGCCTGTCGGGTGGATCTTGGTCGGGTGCATGCGGGAGTCTGTCTGACTGCCTCCCCGTTTCCAACTTCAGAAAAAAAAATACAAAAAAAATACAAAAAAAAAAAAATTATAAAATTCTTTAATATATAAATTATAACTATATAACTATGCAAGAATTTGTAGATGTGAAGGTCTTAAAGGTGTAATTAGAAGATGAAAGGCATCAGTAACTCATCAATGTGAGAACAGTCAACTCAATCATGAAAGTAGGGCAAGAAAGTGAAAGATGAAAGAGCAGTTTAGAGAAAGTTTTTGTCTCTGATATCCTCAGCTAAACATCCTATTATTAGTAAGAAAACTCTTAGCATGCTTAGTTGTCAAGAAGTTTTACGTATAGATAGTGTGAAGATCAAGGGCAAGCTTGAAACATTGGGGCATTTCTTCATCTGTTTATTTGTTAATAATGTCAACATCTACAGAGTACAGTCTTCTGCTTTTTATCTGTCTTCCATTATTTTAACTAGTTATTTTGACCAAACTATTATTACTCTTATATTTATTTCTTGGGATAATACAGGAAAGGCAGTGATGGGACATAAAGTTTTTGTTTAGTCAATATTGGAATGATCCACTTTAGATATTGTTATTGTTGTTTAACATATCATTCAGAAATATTTTTCTTATAAACTGCAAATAAATAATTGACTTACTTAAATATATAATGAAGCAAATAAAATCAACAATTTCAGAGATATCAGGGAAATTATATTATCCATTAAAATAAAAAGGGACACTAAGAGGCAAGAAAGATCTTTTGGAAAATAAATATATGTTAGTCAAATTAAGTATAGTAGTATTTGCAGTGCTGCAAAATAAAACAAAAGCGATATTTCTATAAGCAATACACAAACAAAAAAAATTAACAATTAGGTGAAATGGATAAAATAACTTGAGAATGAATCCTGTGTTTCAACATTTCGTTAATGACAATTTCAACGAGATAATATAACAAATAATAAGAAGCAAGCAAATAAATGAATAAAAAGATAAAGAAGTTTCTAGAACAAAATAATTTCTTAAAAGGGTTGATTGTCAATCCCAGTACAATTTAAAAAAGATTTGTGAATTTATCATGAATTTAGGAGTACAGAAAAAGTTTCTAAAATTTATCAGTGAGTTAAAAGGAATCACACAAAATGGAACAGAATTACAACCACATCAGCCCTCTATATAACAATTCTTGAAAGTTGATTATTATGGATTATGCCTTTTATATTCTAAGGGAAATAATTTTTAATCTAATTTTTTTTTATAATCACAAGACCATATCAAATTTCACGGTGAAACAAGAGTGGTTTTTATAGAAGAGTTTTAAAAATGTAACTTTATTGTACTATCTTTTAGTAGATTATGTGAAATTTGATTCAGTAAAGTGAGAAATAAAATATAAAGTATACAGTCATTAGGTCTATGATAAACTGGACCCAACAAAAGAGAAAAAGATGAAGGTAGTCTTAAATTTAATGATCTCCAGAGTACAATGATAAAAGTTATCAAAAAATATTTAAATTAGTTTTGAAAAGGGCTATATAATATATTTGTTTAGTTTGTATATTTATTTATTAAATGTATAATATGTTCAATATCATTCAATGAATAAATATATGAATATTGCCTCGATTGTCAGTAAACTATTTAAATAGGTACAATAAGCCATAGCAATAATTTAACTGAAATTAAGATAGTAATATTTTCTGCTTCACATTATTTTATAATATTTTTAATTGAAATTCTCATACCATCAGTATTTAAAAAGATGACATTGCAACCATGTTACAAAAAAAAGCTTTCCTTAATCTTATATAAATATCAACTCATAGCCTTGGGCTTTAAGTCTCTTTCTCTCTCTCCATGCTGGCTTTTTTTTCTTATTTTCTTCTCTTATTTTTATTGAATTAAAAATATCTTTCTTCATATAATTGATTACTATCTAAATGTGATTTGAAATCACCCAGCTTCATTATGTCACTGACTTCCTGTTGCCACTTACATAAAAATATTTGTCTTTTACTTATTTATTTTTTAAAACACTTTTTTTTAACACTTGACCACTCCCGTCTTCATATGATTTTTCCCTTTGGCTTCCAGAACAAAAAAAAAAATTCTGATTTTTCTTAATGTTGTCATTATCAGGGTAGACTGTGTAGTAAAATATTCGAGAGAGAAGACTGGTGCCATATGAACAAGGTTGGGTCCTGGATCCAACATTTATGAGCTGCAGTTGTTTGATTTTAGGGAATTTACTTAATATCTTGGTTCTTTAATTGCCTCAGATACATAATAGAGATAATATTTGTTCCAATTTGATAGCTGAAGATTTAGTTAGTTAAAATGTGCAAAAGTATTTGATCATTTGTACTAAATAAATGTTTAGACTCCATTTTTTTTCTGTGCTAGTAGCCTCTGGAGTCTCTGGAAAGTCCAAGCTAAAACTAATACTATTTTGTTTGATAAATGTGAAATATAAGAAAGATAGGATGAGTTATCTCGCAATTATCAAATTCTGGGTTCTTTCTGTTTTTTAATATTTCAGATAAGCCATATTCTGACTGCAATTCACCATATTGCAAACATTAAGTTACTCTAAATTTACAGAGAGAGAGAGAGAGAGAGAGAGAGAGAGAGAGAGAAATCACATTCCTTTCCATTTCTTTAAAATTTTGCAGCTGTTATTTTTATTTTATTCATTTTCATTTTGTTTTGTTTCATTTATTTTCTTTCTTTTTTTTCTTTTTTTATTGATTTTAATTTATTGTGTTTACATAGATTCTAGTGTTGCCCTGAATGCGTCCCCTCTCCCAGTATTCCCCTCAAAATCTCCTTTGCCCCTTCCCCAGAGTGTCCTCCCCCATTCCCTTCAGCTTTATCCTATCCTATCATCCTCTTTCCCTCTATTCTCTTTTCCTCTGGTCCCTTTGATCTCTCCTCTGTCTCAATTGCATTCCTCAGTGCACACTGTTTATTGGACTCCTCAAATGAGTAAGGTCATATGATATTTTTCTTTTTCTGTCTGGCTTATTTCACTTAACATAATAGTTTCCATGTACATCCATGTTGTCGCAAAAGGTAAGATTTCCTTATTTTTCATGGTATTCCGTTGTATATATGTACCATAGCTTTTTAATCTACTAGTCCACTGATGGACGCTTGGGCTGTTTCTAGATCTTTGCTACGATGAACAATGCTGCCATAAACAATCCAATCAAAAAATGGGCAAAAGAAATGAATAGACACTTCTCCAAAGAGGACATACAGATGGCCAATAGGCATATGAAAAAGTGCTCAATGTCACTAATCATTAGAGAAATGCAAATTAAAACAACAATGTGTTTCACCTCACACCAGTTAGAATGGCGCTCATCAACAAAACAACACAATAAGTGCTGGCGAGGATGTGGAGAAAAGGGGACTCTCTTGCACTGCTGGTGGGAATGCAGACTGGTGCAGCCACTGTGGAAATCAGTATGGAGATTCCTCAAAAAATTAAAAATTGAACTGCCTTTGACACAGCTATTCCTTTCCATTTTTAAATCTTAAACACTTCTTTATAGTAGGGCTGTATTTTCCTACACATTTATGATCATATATTCGCTTAATGTTTAAATCAATTTCCTGGGACAGAAGGGACCAATGAAGCTATTATGAAGAGTCAGGTGATTGAAATTCATCTGTTCTTAATTTTAAAATTGAAGTTAAATTCTAATTCATTTTAATATTAGAACTTTGATTGATTGTAATGTTCAGCCTCAGTAGTCTAATTATTCTGACTGCAGTTTCCTGATGATGTCTCTGAGATTTTCTTTTTTGCAAATCTACTCATATCTTTAATAATCAGTTTTCTTTTTCCCTGTAGTATCTTTGCTCTTTTCAATCTATTCACTCTTTGTGAATAATCATGTTATTTTCTAAAGAAACCTGAATTATTATTTGTGGTTAAGAATGTTTTTAATTCCTTCCAAATTTGCAGCTCAGATAGGACTTAGTTCTTCAAACTCATTGCAATATTTTCATGTTCTTCAATTAGTTCGGCAAATTTGATAAGCAAAAAAGAAGTATATGGATTTCAAAAAGCATCCTTAAAAGAAAAGGCATGCACTGATGTCTACCTCCTGCTTTCTGAAATTTGGCACAATAAATCTATCGCAGCTATCTTTGTGTGTGTGTGTGTGTGTGTGTGTGTGTGTGTGTGTGTGACAGAGACAGAGAGAGGGACCGATAGGGGCAAACAGAAAGGGTGAGAGATAGATGAGAAGCATCAATCCTTTGTTGTGGTACCTTAGTTGTTCATTGATTGCTTCCTCATATGTGCCTTGACTGAGAGGCGACAGCAGACCGAGTGACCCCTTGCTCAAGCCAGCAACCTTGGGCTCAAGCTGGTGAGCCTTGCTCAAACCAGATTAGCCTGCCGTCAAGCTGGCAACTTCGGGGTTTTGAAACTGGGTCCTTTGCATCACAGTCCAATGCTCTGTCCACTGTGCCACCGCCTGGTCAGGCTTTTTACAACTACATTAAAGCATGAGAGTAAGAGAGTAATATTTATGTAGATGATGTTTTGATTTTTATTCTTTATTCTAGTCATATAGTATATTACATTAATTTATATTTGGATATTAAGTAAACTTTTTCCGACCTGCACCGGTTCACCCCTTCTCAGGCAACCTGGTGGTCCCCCGCTCCTGGGAGGTCACCATGTTGATGCCAATCTTAGCGCGGACACCTGATCGGCATCGTGCACTACAGCACAGAACTCCTGGGCTCAAGCTATCCTCCTGCCTCAGCCTCCCGAGTAGCTGGGACTACAAAAGCGCGCCACCGGGCGCGGCTAAGTAAGCCTTTTTTATTCCTCTAATAAATGCCATTTGATGGAGGTGTATATTGATTTTTATATACAGTTGGATTTGTTTTACTAGAATGTTGAGGATTTTTGTATGTGTATCAATAAAAAAAAAAGTCTGTATTTTTCTTTTCTTATGATTTAAATTAATTTTTTTGACATGGTACCAGCGTATATTGGCCTGACAAAATGATTGGTGGAATGTTATTTCTTCTTGTAATTTTTTTGAAAGAGTATATGAAAAACTATAAATTCTTTCAATATTTAGTAAGGATTGCCATTGAAGACATCAGGTCCTGGGTTTTTTGTATGGGAAAAAGATTTACTACTAATTTAGGTCTATTCAGATTTTCAATTTTTTCTTGAGTCAATTTTGATAGTTTATTTCTATGAATTTATCTATTTCATACAAGTTCTTTAATTTGCTTCATACAGTTGTTCAGAGTAGTCTCATGAAGCCATTTTTATTTCTGTAAGGTCATTAATAGTGTCTGTTCTTTGATTCTTTATTTTTGTAATTTGGATAATTTTGTAATCAATGTAGTAAACTTTAGACAATTTTGTTGCTATTACAGATAATCATCTTTTGTTTTCCTTGACTAACTTTATTGTTTCCCTATTCTCATCCTTAATTTCCAATTTAATATGCTTAATTACTTTCTGTTTGTTTTAGATTAGTTTGTTTAAAATTTTAATTTGAAAAGTTAGGTTATTGGCTTGAAATATTTCTTATTTCTTAATATAAGCAGTTATAGCCATAAGACACTCTCTTAGTTGTATTCAATATGTTTGGGTATATTTTAATTTTTGTTTTTCTCAAAGCTTTTAAAATTTTTTTATGATTTCCTTTTTAACCCATTATTTAGATAAATGTTACTTTCTACATATTTGTGATTTCCCAAATCTCTTTGTTATTAATTTCTAATTTCACTTAATAATGTCAGAGAACACACTTTCATGATTTTAATACTTTCAAATTTTTGAAGATTGTTTTACTGTCTAGACCAGGGGTCCCCAAACTACGGCCCGCGGGCCGCATGCGGCACCCTGAGGCCATTCATCCGGCCCCCGCTGCACTTCCGGAAGGGGCACCTATTTATTTATTTATTTATTTTTAATAATTTTATTTTTTTAATGGGATGACATCAATAAATCAGGATACATATATTCAAAGATAACAAGTCTAGGTTATCTTGTCATTCAATTATGTTGCATACCCATCACCCAAAGTCAGATTGTCCTCTGTCACCTTCTATCTTGTTTTCTTTGTGCCCCTTCCCCTCCCCCTTTCCCTCTCCCATTCCCCCCTCCCCCCGTAACCACCACACTCTTATCAATGTCTCTTAGTTTCACTTTTATGTCCCACCTACGTATGGAATAATGCAGTTCCTGTTTTTTTCTGATTTACTTATTTCGCTTCGTATCATGTTATCAAGATCCCACCATTTTGCTGTAAATGTTCTGATGTCATCATTTCTTATGGCTGAGTAGTATTCCATAGTGTATATGTGCCACATCTTCTTTATCCAGTCATCTATTGACGGGATTTTTGGTTGTTTCCATGTCCTGGCCACTGTGAACAATGCTGCAATAAACATGGGGCTGCATGTGTCTTTACGTATCAATGTTTCTGAGTTTTTGGGGTATATACCCAGTAGAGGGATTGCTGGGTCATAAGGTAGTTCTATTTTCAGTTTTTTGAGGAACCACCATACTTTCTTCCATAATGGTTGTACTACTTTACATTCCCACCAACAGTGTATGAGGGTTCCTTTTTCTCCACAGCCTCTCCAACATTTGCTATTACCTGTCTTGCTAATAACGGCTAATCGAACAGGTGTGAGGTGGTATCTCATTGCAGTTTTGATTTGCATTTCTCTAATAGCTAAAGAAGATGAGCATCTTTTCATATATCTGTTGGCCATTTGTATTTCTTCCTGGGAGAAGTGTCTGTTCATATCCTCTTCCCATTTTTTTATTAGATTGGTTGTTTGTTTGTTGTTGAGTTTTATGAGTTCTTTGTATATTTTGGATATTAGGCCCTTATCTGAGCTGTTGTTTGAAAATATCATTTCCCATTTAGTTGGCTTTCTGTTTATTTTGTTATCAGTTTCTCTTGCTGAGCAAAAACTTCTTAGTCTGATGTAGTCCCATTCATTAATTTTTGCCTTCACTTCTCTTCCCTGTGGAGTCAAATTCATAAAATGCTCTTTAAAACCCAGGTCCATGAGTTGAGTACCTATGACTTCTTCTATGTACTTAATTGTTTCAGGTCTTATGTTTAGATCTTTGATCCATTTTGAGTTAATTTTTGTACAGGGGGAGAGACTGTAGTCCAGTTTCATTCTTTTGCATGTGGCTTTCCAGTTTTCCCAGCACCATTTATTGAAGAGGCTTTCTTTTCTCCGTTGTGTGTTGTTGGAGGGGCACCTCTTTCATTGGTGGTCAGTGAGAGGAGTATATTGACCATCTCATTAGCCAAAAGCAGGCCCATAGTTCCCATTGAAATACTGGTCAGTTTGTTGATTTAAATTTACTTGTTCTTTATTTTAAATATTGTATTTGTTACCGTTTTGTTTTTTTACTTTAAAATAAGATATATGCAGTGTGCATAGGGATTTTTTTATAGTTTTTTTTTTATAGTCTGGCCCTCCAATGGTCTGAGAGACAGGGCCCCCTGTGTAAAAAGTTTGGGGACCCCTGGTCTAGACTATGGTCTATTCTATAGAATGTTCCCCGTGCACTTGAGAAAATGTGTGTTCTGCTATCATCAGGTGGAATGCTTTTTTAGGTCTAGTTTTATAATGTTTTTTCTTTATTTTTCTATTTCCATTTTGATCTTCTGACTGATTGTTTTATCCATTATTTAAAAAGTATCAAAAACTCCAACAATATGATTGAATTGCATATTTCTCCTTTGGTACTATCAGTTTTTACTTTGTACATTTTGAATCTCTGTTGTTAGGAAAACATGTTTATAGAGCTGAGTCCTTATTATAGACTATCTTATTATTTAAAAATGCCTTCCAGTACATCTAAAAATGTGTGGTTATAAAATCATTTTGTCTGACATTGCTACAACACTTGAACTTTCTTATGTTTGCTGTCTACATGCTATATCTTTTCTATTTTTTATTTTCTTTTTATTACTTAAAATATATTTAGAAAACTAAATTTGATGAGGTGTCATTGATCAATAAGAATATATACCTTTCAGGCAGACATTTCTATAGTATTCAAACTGTTAATTATGTTGTGTACCCATCACCCAAAGTCATATCTTTTTCCGTCATTGTATATGTGTCCCTCATTACTCCTCTTCCTCCCACCATACTCCTCCACTACCTCCTCCTCTGGTAACCACCTCACTTTTATCTATGAGTCTCAGTTAACTATGAGTCTCAGTTATATATTCCACCTATATGTGAAACCATATAGTTCTTAGCTTTTCTCTGATTTACTTATTTCACTCAGTATTATGTTCTCAAGGTCCATTCATGTTCTTGTAAATGATACTATTTCATCATTTTTTATGGCTGAGCAGTATTTCATTGTATATAAGGACCAATCTTCTTTCTTTATCCAGTCCTCTATCAAGTGTGATTTTGGTTGATCCCATGTCTTAGCTACCGTGAATAATGTTGTAATGAACAGGAGAGAGCATGTGTCTTTGCATACCAATGCTTTCAAGGTTTTTGGGTAGCTATCCAGTAGATGAATTGCTGGGTTATATGGTAACTCTATTCTTAATATCTTGAGGAACTGTCTCCCATAATGGTTGTACCAGTTTACATTCCCACCAGCAATGAATAAGGCTTCCTTTTTCCCCACAACCTCTCCAACAGTTATTACCTGTCATGTTGATAACATTGAATCTAACAGGAGTGAGGTCATATCTTATTGTAGTTTTGATTTGCATTTCTCTAATTGCTAGCAAAATAATCATCTCTTCATATTTCTGTTGGCCATTTGTATGTTTTCTTGGGAGAAGTGTCTGTTCAAGTCCTTTCCCCATTTTTTAATTGGATTCTTTGTTTGCTGGTTGCTGAGCTTTGTGAGTTCTTTATATATTTTGGTTATTAACCTTGTATAGAAGCTGTTGTTTATAAATCTTATCTTCCATTTGATTGACTGCCTTTTTGTTTTGTTGTCAGCTTTCTTTGCTGTACAGAGCTTCTTAGTTTGATATAGTTCCATTTATGTATTATTTCTTTTACTTCCTTTGCTTTTGTGATCAAATTCATGTGGCTTTTCAATTTTCTAAGCACCATTTTTTTAAAAGGCTTTTTATTCTTGATCGTGCGTTTTTGGCTCATTGTTAAATAATATTTATATTTGTCATATATATGTGGTTTTATTTCTGGGTTCTTGATTCTGTTCCATTCGTCTATATGTCTCTTTTTCTTCCACTGCCATGGTGTCTTGATTATCTTGGCTCTCTAGCATAATTTGAAGTTAGGTAGTGTGATGCCTTTGGCTTCTTTTTTTTTCTCAGAATTGTTTTGACTATTTGGGGTTTTTTTATGGTTCCATGCAAACCTTTAGAAAATAAACTAAAAAAAATATTTTTATAATAGCAACAACAACAACAAATACCTCAAATAAACTTAAAAAAGGATGTGAAAGATGTATATACTGAAAAGTACAAAATATTATTGAATGAAATTGAAAAAGATTCAATGAAGTAGAAAAATATTTCATGTTTATGAATTTAAAGATTCAATGTAGTTAAAATGCCCATATCATCCAAAGTAATATCAAAATTTAATGGAACCCCTATTAAAATCCCAGTGTCATTTTTTAAGAAAATAGAACAAAAATTACCTAGTCTTTATTTTCCACAAAATTTTAGTATTACATTTAAAGTGTATCTTCAATAGATAGCATAAATTTATGTCTTGTTTTTAATCCTGACAAACTCTACATTTTGATTGTAAACATTTACATTCAATTATCCCATTTAATTTAAATTTGTCTGCCATTTTTGTTTTTCTTTCCATATGTCTCATGATTTTCTCCTCTCTGTTCTTTTTTTACTCCTTTTTTTTAAGTGGATATTTTTTAGTGTAGCATTTGAATTTTTTGAGTGGTTTCTCACTATATTTTAAAGCTATTTTCTTTGTGGTTGCTCTATGGCTTACTATATTCATCTTATTTATGATTAATCTCAGATTTATACTAATTTATACCAGTGAGATGTAGAAATGTTATTCCTATATAACTCTTTGCCTCTCCCCTTATTGTAATGTCACAGTAACATATACCTATATATATATCACAAATGCCAACATAATTTTTATATTAGTTTATATAATATTGTATCATCTTAAAACCTGAGAGAATAACCTGATTGCGGTGGTACAGTAGATGTAGTGTCGACCTGGAATGCTGGGGTTGCAGTTTAGAAATCCTGGGCTTGCTGAGTGAAGTCATATAGAAGAAACAAGTACTACAAGTTGATGCTTCTTGCTTCCCTCCCCACTCCTTTCTCTCTCTTACTCTCAAATCAATAAATAAGGTCTTTTAAAGAAGCCAAAGTTCCTGGCTGGTTGGCTCAGTGGTAGAGCATCTGCCTCGCATGCGGAAGTCCCAGGTTTGAATCCTGGCCAGGGCACACAGGAGAAGCACCCATCTGCTTCTCTACCCTTCCCCCTTGTCTTTCTCTCTATCTCTCTCTTCCCCTCTACAGCCAAGGCTCCACTGGAGCAAAGTTGGCCCAGGCTCAGAGGATGGCTCCATAGCCTCTGCCTCAGGCACTAGAATGGCTACAATTGCAGCAGAGCAACACCCCAGATGGGCCCGAGTATCAACCCCTTGTGGGCATGCTGAGTGGATTCTGGTCTGGCGCATGTGGGAGTCTGTCTGTTTGCCTCACCCCCGCACCGCTTCTCACATTGGAAAAATACAAAAGAAAAAGCCGAGAGACCAAAAGAGAATAAATAGAGAATAAGTACTAGTAAACTTTGTTTACTAGTCATCCTTATTTATTCTTGTTGATTTAAATTATCTGTGGCATACTTTTTACTAATTCTAAGATAACTTTGGCCTTACACATACCCTTTGATATTTGATATTATTAATCAAATATATTATATTTGTATGTGTTATAGGCATAGCAATATGTGTGTGTATATAATTTCAGACAATCACTTTTTAAATCACTTCAGAAAATAAGGAAAATAGTATACTGCCTTTCATAATTATTGTTTCTGACAATCTTATTTTTTTATTTTTAAATATTATTTTGCATTACTTTTTGAGGACACATGCCTTTACCTAAAAGAATTGCTGTTAAGATTTTTATCAGGTGAATCTACTAGCAAAAATTTTACCAATTATTGTTTACGTGGGTATGATTTTACTTTTTTTCATTTTAGAAAATTAAACTTTTGTTGCATATACTTTATAAATGACAAGTTTTAGATATTTGCCACACATAATATGTCACTCTAGAATCTTCCCACTTTTATTGTCTCTGAAGAAAGTCAGCTGTTAATCTTATTGAAGTTGTCTTACATAAGAAGAGCTGTTTTCCTCCAGCTGCTGTCACAATTTTCCCTTTGGATTAGGCTTTCAGTGTTTTCTGTGGTATTCCCACATATGTATCTCTTGGGGTTTTTTGGAATGTTTTTGACTGGTAAAATAATATTTTTTATCAAATCTTGGAGGTTTTCAGTCATTATTTCAGCATTTTTTTCTACACCATTCTCTCCTCACATTTTAATATTTCAATTACAGTTATGTTGGCTAATTAAATGGTCTCACATTCCTCTGGGGTAATATTTATTTTTCCTTATTCTTTTCTCTCTCTCTTCAGATTAGATACAATCTATTGATCTATCATCAAATTTACTTATTCTTATGCCAATTTAAACCTACTATTGATTTTTCTATTTTTAAAAATTTTATTTACTGTACTTTTCAACCTCCAATTTCCATTTTTCAAATAAAGTCTGTCTTCTTATTTCATAGTTTTTATGTTATGAAATATTGTCATGATACCTTTCTTCTTTAAGCATGGTTTTATATAGTTCTTATAACATATTTATAATAGCTGATTTGAACTGCCTATTAAATAGAGCATAAAGACTTTGTCACAGGAAGCTTCTGCTTCTGTTTTTCTTTTTCTCTTATATGGATCACACTTTCTTCTCCCTTTGAATGTCTCATATTTTTATGCTGAAAACTGCAAACTTAAAATAATATATTGTGGCAACGCTAAATACTGAAATTCACACTCCACTATTTTTTGTGGGTTTTTTGTTTGTTTGTTTGTTTTTGCTTATTTGTTAGTGACTTGAGTGGAAATCTATAGCTCCTGCATTTTGAAGCTTTTGATTTCTATCTTCAGAAGGTACAATCTGGCCTGCACACAGTGACCCTGGAATTACAATGGTTCTTATCAGGATTCACTTTATCTCTTTTCCCTTATAGCTAGTGAAGGCAAATGTCTTTTCATATATTGTTGGCCACCTGTATGTCTTCTTAGGAGAAGTGTCTGTTCAGGTCCTCTGCCTATTTTGTAATTGAACTGCTTGTTTGGTGTTTAGTTGTATGAGTTCTTTATATGTATTCTGGATATTAACCTCTTTTCAGAGCTGCTGTTTGCAAATATCATCTGCCATTCAGATGGTTTCCTTTTTGTTTTGTTGGTAGTTTCTTTTGCTGTGAAGAAGCTTTTTTAGTTTGATATTATCTTATTTATTTATTTTTGCCTTTACTTCCCTTGCTTTTGGGGATAAATTCATAAAATCCTTTCTAAGACCAAGGTTCATAAGTTTTGTACCTATGTTTTGGGTTTCTATGTTAGGGTAGGGGGTAGTGTTGAGTCAAGTCTTTTGGGGCGTTTTGTTATGTTGGGGTGGGTTTTTTACTCAGCTTTATTGGCATATAATGTATGTAAGCTTAAAGTGTCCTATATGATGATTTTATATGCATATATATAGTAAAATAATTACCACAATAATATTAGTTCACATAGCCTTCACCTCACATAATTATAATTTTTTGTAGTTTTAACATTTAATTTCTCTCTAAACAACTTTCAAATCTATAATACAGTATAATTAATTACAATCACTATGCTGTGCATTAGATATTCAGAATGTATTTATTTTATATCTGTAATTTTATATGTTTCAACTGAAATTGTCTCATTTTCCCAACTTCCTAACCTCTGGTAACCACTGTTCTATTCTCTGTTTCTATGAATCTAGTTTTTCAAATTCCAATATGAGTGAAAATTCACAGTATTTACAGTATTCTTCTATCTCTAATTTCACTTTGAATAATGTCCTCAGTTATTATACTCATTCTTGAAATAAATCCTCCATCATCTAATATTTCAGTGGCTGGTTTTCCTATAAGATTTTCATTTTCTTGATAGGTTTTGTATTTCTTCAGGAAAGAGCCAGTAGCATTCCCATGAATGAAAATACATTTCTCATTTAAACATTTTGTAACTGTGGAAAGGATTAAGCAATTCTAAGCAATTTGATAATTTCTTTGCAAATTAATACTCTCCTATAGTGTATATTTAATGGAATAAAACCTAGAGTAGGTGAGCATTGTGTATGCAAAGCAAGAGAGATAAATATTATTTCAGTCATTTCACAGATCAGCTTTGCATAAGTATAAGCATAACACATTCCATTAGCTCATGGATGCAGTCACTTGTTCTCTACATAAGAGGAATAGTAATTATAAGAACATGAATTTTCTTCTTGTTTTAGGTTGCCATAGTTTCATGGATCAAATCCAAGATATTATAAAAATTGAACAATATCAAATTTTTCTGTCTCTTTTTCTCTGTATCTTTTAGTTTTTCTAAATTTGTTAATCTAGGTTTATAGCACTGTAAGCTTTTCCCTTTTTTTCTAGTGAGAAATTATGTGCTTCTGGTTGTGAGACATTGGGTATATTCTATTTTGAACCAATCATTTTCCTTTAATACCTACCACATAGTAAAATAATTTCTTAGTTGACAGAAAATATAGGTCTGAAAATAACATTATTAATGATATCTTGAAAAAACAAAAGGTAGAATAAGACCTTGAAAACACCATACTTGCACTGAAATGGCAAGAAATGTCAATGAAATTCATCAATGAACCTGAATGCTCAACAATAAATAAAATGAATAATATGGTATAATGAAATACTATAAATACTAAGAATGAATAAAATAACAACTACATAAAATAACATTGGCTGAATCTCACAAACAAATTTGAGCAAAGGAGTCAAAAGTTAAATTTATACAGTATGATTTAATTAATATAATGTTCAAAACTAAACTATACTATATAGAAAAAAAAACATTTATACAATAAGTAAAAGAAAAACTAAGAGTAATATTATCAAATGACCTGAAATAGTAGTCATATCTAGGGGGTAGGGAAGTTATCTAGAGTATTAGAGAGAATGCTTTATTATTGAATTTATACTTTATATATATATTTATATATGTGTGTACATATATATGTGTATTTATATACTTTATATATATTTATGTATACATATATAGAGAGAGTTTGTTGGATTTATACAATCTTTACATATATAATGCAGTTCTTTTTACTAAAAGAAGTAAAACTTTTAAAAGCAAAGAGTTATATCTAAACTTTGGGGTCATATGTAAAAATGAAACCCTGTGGAACTTATTAAGGACATTTTGACACAATACCAGACATTTTTGGAAGCAAACAAAAAGAGTTCCAACTCTTACTGTGTTTCTACTTGATCCCCACTGTGTTAAATCTTCATTTTACAAGCTCATGTGTTCTTACATGTACAATTTTGTGTTTGTAAGTACAATGTTTTTTTCATAGTTGTAAGCCTTTGAATTTAATTCTGTCCTTAATGGTGTTCTGTTTCTTTAGAAAGGCATCAGCTTTTACAAAATGGTACCTTTTTAGTAAAAAAATACAGACAGTGATGACTTACTTAAGCTTTTTATTTTATAACCATGCTCCCCAAGTGTTCTTGAGAGGGTTGACCAATCTCTTAAAAACCTAAACTTTATAAACAAAGAGAAAACTGTGTGGTGTCAGTTTTCAAAGAGTAGTTTATTTTTTTTACATAACTTCTTTTACATAACTAGTTTTCAAAGAGTATTTTATTTAGTTAAGAGACATGTTTTTAGTTTTCTTTAAGTGTGGTTGTTTATTTCATTCTCTACCTCATTTTATAGAATTACAAAATTCTTCACATGGAGATGTCTTTTTTATTTTTTATATTTTCACAGTTATAGTACAATGCCTTTGTAAGTGCAGGCATTCTGTTTGCATTTAAAATAAAGTTATATATCTTTAAAGTTGAACAAAATTGGGAAAGGACATTCATGAAGCACTCTTAGTCTTTCACTCATAATAATGATTCATCTTCCCAATGCAGAGATGTTAAACTGCTTTGTGGATTGCAACTGACTACAGAGTGTTGCTCATTACAAATATGAACGACTTATATAATTTTAAAAGTTCTAGCAGCCACATTAAAAAATGCTTAAGATAAACATGTTCAATTCATTTGAATAATATGTATCATTTTACCCGATAAGGTTGACTCTAGTGGGTAGGGGCATCAACTCTTCTTACGTTGAAAATCCATGTATAATTTTGACTATCCAAAAACTTGTCATTCTTCTATATGTCAGGAGCATTTGTTCTAGGACCCATGCAGATACCAAAATCTTTGTATGTCAAGTCCCTTTATATTAAGTGCTTTACAACTGTGTTTTAACAGTGTTTTACAACTGTCAGTCCACGGAACAGTCCGCCAGACATTTTATGCTGGCCTCAAAAGAGTTACCAGACTAATGTCATATAAAGATATAAAGATTACAGCCCCAGTGATTTTAGTCAAATTCACTTATGCTCAGGGTGATTTTTGCCTTAGCAATTCCCTTTTTTAACCATTCCCCAAGTGTAAAAAAATTGAAAACCACTGGGTAGAACAATGCATACAGTCGGCATTCCACACCAGTGGATTCCAAACTCTAGATAAAAAATTATTTGGTTTGTTGAATCATGAATGCAAAACCAAAAGATACAGAGGTTTAACTTTATTTTTTTTTTAATTAATGTGTAAGTGGACCCTTACAATCTCTGATTGTGTTGTTCAAGGATCAACTCTATATTCAAATATTATCTTTTCAATAGAAAAGCTACTAGTTATTTTACATTTATTTTGTATTCAAATTTTCAATTGAGTTTGTTGATTTGAGCATTAAATATTCATCAGAAATATTGGTTCTATATTTAGGTTTCATAAATTTTACATTTGGAAAAATGATTCACATACTCAAGTTTTTAAAACAAACATTTTTTTTTTTCTGAAGCTGAAAACGGGGAGAAACAGTCAGACAGACTCCCGCATGCGCCCGACCGGGATCCACCCGGCACGCCCACCAGGGGCAACGCTCTGCCCACCAGGGGGCGATGCTCTGCCCCTCCGGGGCATCGCTCTGTTGCGACCAGAGCCACTCTAGCGCCTGGGGCAGAGGCCAAGGAGCCATCCCCAGTGCCCTGGCCATCTTTGCTCCAATGGAGCCTTGGCTGCGGGAGAGGAAGAGAGAGACAGAAAGGAAGGAGGGGGGGGGGGGATGGAGAAGCAAATGGGCGCTTCTCCTATGTGCCCTGGCCAGGAATTGAACCAGGGTTCCCAGCACACCAGGCCGACGCTCTACCGCTGAGCCAACCGGCCAGGGCCTAAAACAAACATTTTCTCCAGCAACTGAACTAAGTACATAAAATCATTAATTTATATAGACTTTCATGGAAGGAGTGTATAAATTTTTTGGAATAAATTGAAATTTAAATAAAAAACATACCAGTTTCAAAATTATATCTTTCTAGGTTAAGTAAATCCACTATAAATTTCTATCTCTTTTTAGCTTGGTCACAAAGTATTCCTTTCTTGGGAGTTAAAAATTTAAAATGCTCATAAACTGTGATAAAGAGAAATATAAACCATATCACCATTAACTTCTTTGTTTATTAAATATTTTACAAGAATACTTTTGATTTTAAGAATAGTTTTACATTGGAGTTAACTATCAGTAAATCTTTACAAAACTATGCCACAGATCAACAAAATATTTAAATTTGTGTTTATTTCTGCAGTTTGGTTAACAGAATGATTTTTTCATTTCATGTATATATTGAATAATTTAAAGAACAGTATCTATGTTACATTTCATAGTCCGATTCAAAATGTAAATACATATAGTTTTAGGTTTCCATTTATGTCACATAGTAAAACATAGCAGTAAAAAAAAACCCATTAGTTTTTATTTACAAATTTCAGTATATCTAGATTTTCTTCCTAATATAGCTTAAATATCAGACATTGTAATAGAATTTTTTTCACACAAGATTAGAATTAATTTGGATATGTATTAAAAAATTAAAATATTTCTGACTCTAGTTAAATTATTTAGGTTATAAATCTATAAAATTTTAAATAAATTTGGAAGTTCTTTAAGAAAATATATCCAAGAAATTAATATGGCGTTGCCTATAATATAACACAAGTCATATAAATCTAATGCAAGTAATTAATGTCTTATTTTAGGAATTCATTAGATTTGAAATTGTTGGAAAGTTCACATATTCTCTGAAAAATAATTTTTGGTTTATTGAAGATATTTTTGTTTTATAAAAAAAGGTCTTCAGAATATTTTAACAAAATTTTGACAACTGAGAGAATATTTAACATCTCAACATTAGATATGGTCTTTTTAATGTGTCAGGTTGGATAGATAAGACAGTGTTTTTCAATTGCCGGTAATCATAAAAAATCAGGGTGGTTAATGCTTTCATGGACTAGCACAAAATCGCTGGCAGACCAGCACTGGTCAGTAGACGAGCGGTTGTAAAACACTGGGCTAAGTAACTCAATCAACCAGATTCAAACAATTAGATTTAGTTGTTGCTGTGAAGGTATTTGGCATTAAATGTAATTAATGTCACTAGATATTTAACCTTAAGGGAAATTATTCTGATTAATCTTTCTGGGCCTGAATAAATTATTTAAAACGCCTTAAAATATGACAATGGTTTCCCCCAAGAGAGATGGAAAGGAAGAGAAAAGCGAGAGAACGTCCACCTGTGGATGATAGCTTTCACCTTTGCCTGTAGTTTATTTTTTTGTTTGTTTGTTTGTTTTTGAGAGGAAGGAACAGAGAGAGACAGGCACATCTAACTGTCCCTGTATGTGTCCTAACCAAGGAATCCAACCAGCAACCTCCGCACTATGGCAAGATGCTTGAACCAATTATTCAGCCCAAGCTTGACTGTAATTTTCTGTAAGTTCCAGTCCATTGTTGATTTTCCTTTTTTGATTGGCCTGCCCTTTGGATTTAGACTTGTTTAACCAGCTTCCACAATCCTAGAAATAAATGGGAATTATTTTCTCTCTTTCTGTTTCTAGTATAGGTTGGCTCAGTGGTAGAGCGTCGGCCTGGTGTGCAGGAGTCCCAGGTTCGATTCCCAGCCAGGGCACACAGGAGAAGCGCCCATCTGCTTCTCCACCCCTCCCCCTCTCCTTCCTCTCTGTCTCTCTCTTCCCCTCCCTCAGCCAAGGCTCCATTGGAGCAAAGTTTGCCTGGGCGCTGAGGATGGCTCTGTGGCCTCTGCCTCAGGAGCTAGAATGGCTCTGATTGCGGCAGAGCAACGCCCCAAGGTGGGCAGAGCATCGCCCCCTGGTGGGAATGCTGGGTGGATCCCGGTCCAGCGCATGCAGGAGTCTGTCTGACTGCCTCCCCATTTCCAGCTTCAGAAAAAGTACAGGCTTGACCTGTTGTGGCGCAGTGGATAAAGCGTCGACCTAGAAATGCTGAGGTCGCCGGTTCGAAACCCTGGTCAAGGCACATATGGGAGTTGATGCTTCCAGCTCCTCCCCCCTTCTCTCTCTCTGTCTCTCCTCTCTCTCTCTCTCTGTCTCTCCCTCTCCTCTCTAAAAAAAAAATGAATAAAAAAAAGTACAAATATATATATATATATATATATATATATATATATATATATCCTATTGTCTATCTCTAGTCAAACCCTGAGTGTTACATCATCTAAATATATTTTCATTTTTATGAAAGAATTCAAATTATTTTATTGATGTTCAAAGTTACAGGCTCAGATCCTTTTCAAATTATTTAAATTATTTTGTTGGATATTTAAATCTGATTTTAGACAAATAAGTTTGTCAATGCTTTTGTCTATTAAGAGAATCTTTTATCAAATTGTCTACATGTTTGCTAAAATGTCTCAATATTTTTGTTATACATTTAAAATGTTTTAAGCAATATTTATAAACTTTTTTTTTGCCTTATTGCAAGAAATTAAAACTGCCATTAATACTAAAACCTGTACTTAACCTTCTACCATTCTCCTTTCCTTTGTTTTACAGTTTTGTAGCAGTTTCTGCTACACCAATTAAGTCTACATTCTGCAGTTGGTCTGTATTGTTAAACTGAAAAATAACAAGCATATTTTAACTAAAGTGATAAATATTTCAATTTAATTGCCAATTCAATTTACAGAAAAATCACTGTAACACTGTATGTTCATATGTGAATAAACATAATTAAATGGTATGTCATTGCATAGTGTAATGTCACTTGAAGTGAATCAATTTATTCACCTTTAGTTTGGGACATGTTAACTAGTAATAATAGAAGCAACACAGATCTACAATAATAAAACAATAATATCTCACATAATTCAGCAGCTAAAGGAAAATGCATGTGTAACAAGAAAATAAACTTTTGTTCACTTGATAAAAAAAACTACATTGCCCTAGTTTTAAAGTTATATTTAAGTAAACCTAAATGAAGAAGTCAGTTCCTCCATCACAGTACCAGATTTTAATTGCTCTACAGACAAATATAATTACTGGCTACTTTATTGGACAACCCAGAACTAAAGGACAAAATTTGCTTCTTCTAAGAACACTTGACACTTAACAACACTGAATTTTCCCTTCCAATCTTGTGTACAACACTAATATTGTTAAAAACATGGAATCTAGAATAAAATTTTCTATGATCAAATCCAAACTCCAAGGATTAGGTAAAGATATAACCAATAAAATAGCTACTACTAAATAACACACTGCTATATCCCTAGTGAGTGCATTAGAACCAGTCAATACAAAGAATGAATAATAACAGGATTGTTTTTCTCTAACTAAAATCGGCCATCTATTTCTAAAATTAATTTAGGATGCAAAATCAAAGACAAAGAAATGCAAAGGCAATTTGAATGAAGAAAAAAGAAGAGCATAATGATCCACAAGAGAAATGTACTAAGATATGATTAAAATCATGTGGTAACTAAATAAAAATGGACCATTACATCAATGATCTAGCTTTATACATTCTGAAACAGGCACATGGATATGTACAAATTTTGTATGTAACAAATGCAAAAACTCAAATCAATAAAGAAAAGATGTATTATGAAAAATTGTATGATAGTCATTAGCTATTTTACGGGGGAGGGGGAGGAAAAACAAACATTTGCCACCTCATTCATTTTACAGATATGAATTTCAAATCAAGCCCTGGCTGGGTATCTCATTGGTTAAAATACTGTCCTAATATGCTCAGGTTACAGTTTCCTGGGCACATACAAGAATTAACCAATGAATGCATAAATACATGGAGAAATAAATTACTCTCTCTCTCCCTTCCCTCCTTTCCTCTCTCTTTAAAATCAATCAATAAATTTAAAGAAATTTTTCAAATCTATTAAATAATGAAACAAAAACAGAAATTAAACAAAAAATTGATGAAAATATGAGAAGTTTATGGAAAACTTTACAATTTTGGAACAGGTGATAATTTGCTAATTAAAAAATATGAGCTATTAAAGAAGAAAAAGAATAGTTTCTCATAACAGAAAGAAAAGATGTTCTACAACTACTGATCCTAGAAATATAACAAAATACAAAAGTTATATTATGAATTACTTTATAGCAATAAATTTGACAACTTAAATCTCTATAAAGACACTACCAAATCTCACTAAAAAGAAACTGATAAACTGAATATCCTTATATATTTTAAACATTAAATTTAAAATTAAAAACCTTCCCACAAATAAAAGTAGTGCTTTAATTGTTAAATAAATCCAAATAGTTGAGAAAAAAATTCTCACAATTCTACACAAAATCTAGAAATTACTAAATGAAGTAATACATTCCTTGAATCATATTATATGTTAGCTTCATACTGATATGAAAACTTAGACAAAAATATTATCAGCAAAGAAAACTGCTGACCACTAAATGAAAATGTCCTCAACAAACTGTTTAATCTAGAAATTTTATAGAAAGAATTATGTTATAATAGAGTAGGATTTACTCTATGAATGCAATATACATTCAATATTTAAACAATAATTGTTTTATTATATAAACAGACAAAATATGAATGGCTATTTCAATAGATATAGATAAAAACATTAGACAAAATTAAGTTTGGTCAATTTGGTAAAATCAAGACAGACATATACTTATATCTACTTTTCTAAATATTTGCTATAATTTTTAACAATTCAAAAATGTAAAAATTACAGAAAAATGACATTAATGGGTGGATGCTTAGTGAAATACATGAAAATGTCACATATGAGGCTTTGCTCACTTGGTTTCTCACTTATAAACTATAATCACAGAGGTACTACTCAGAGAGAATGTACCTGGAAGACCAATAAGTTTTTCTTCTTTATTTAAAAAACAAGATAACTGAGTGCAGATGTAGGTATACTTGCATATTTGATGGTTGAGGGAGTTTATATTTGACTTCTCCAGAAAATACAACATTGTGTAATCCAAAGCCAGGAAGAGAAACATATGGGGGGAGGATTGAAATAATAGACAGAGATTTAAAGAGAGTGTATGAGAGCATAACAGGCATTGCATTTTGTAATTCATGAACTACTAAAGCATAGTAGAATACATAGGCAGCTGGACTAGTGACCATGAATATTTAGCTTCTATTCACCTATTCTGTCACAGAATTTTTCTCCATCAGTATAAAAATGTTCTAGTAAGAGAATAGAAAAATCAGGTATTTAGGTTTTTCTCAAATTTCTTTTTCTATTTTAAACTATTTATTTATATTTATTTTCGATCAGGCAAGATGAGATAAAAGGAGAGATAGAATATTATTTTTGAGAAACTGAAAGTTTCGGAAGTTGACTAATTGGAAGAAGGGCATGGCTGACAACTGATAAAATGTGAATGTAGAGACAGTCTGATGAAAGAAAAAATTATCTGAACATCACCACTCTTTCTCCCATAGTAAAATTAACATGGATTAAAATGGCAGCTACTGCTCAGATTGCATCATCATGTTTCTTTCTCTATTTTGGACACTGAATCTTCCACCCTGAATGTGGAAAACACTTACCTTTTGGATAGTGCCAATGCAGTGATT
Organism: Saccopteryx leptura; assembly: GCF_036850995.1. Taxonomy (NCBI): domain Eukaryota; kingdom Metazoa; phylum Chordata; class Mammalia; order Chiroptera; family Emballonuridae; genus Saccopteryx; species Saccopteryx leptura. The sequence continues at coordinate 91,665,535 of NC_089504.1, read as the reverse complement.
CACTCATGTTTGTCCAATGCCAATGGAGAGTAATGATGCAGAACTATAAAGCATAAGTGTAATTTGTTAGAAACAGAGAAAAAGTATGTGAATAAATATGCTGCACAGGAATGTCTCAAAATCAGGGACAGCAGATGTGCAGAATAGACTACTAAAGCTAACTTTGGAATTCTAAAGCGCAATGTATCAGTCATTAAGTTCTATTTTAATTAAATAACACAAAAGAAATAAACTCTCTACCAAAACCAATTCATATTCTAATATAGGAGCTATAAATACATTTAAATAAGATGATGATTTACATTACTTTATTTAATAAACTCACAACTGTAAAAAAATAAATCATATTAGAGGTTTTACTTCTTGAATAGGCACTTTTATAATGCATCTGTGATATACTTAGCTTATTCAGATTGGCATTAAAATAACCAGTTATTAATGGAGATTTCCAGTAAATCGACTGACATAGTGATAGATATAATGTAAGTATAAATCAATTCTTCCAAGTCATATTTTAAAAAAAAGGACTGATGAAGAAAGGTTTATGGCTTGCCTGTGCAATTATTTATGGGCAGATTGTTTATGTTTCAGGGGAAGAAAATAACAAATCTTTCAGCAGGCATCTGGACCCATTACTATTTTTATCCTTCTGTGAGAACCACAATTAAGGACGTTTTTTTGTCTTGACATTTCGGTACTTTTTTTTTTTTTAAATCAGACACAATTATTTATTTAAGAAGATAATTAGTTGTACACATGATAGCTTTGTTACAAAATTCCCTGTGCTTCTAAATACATACTCATTTTGTATGTTATATATCATCCTTCTTAGGTTTTGAAGTGATTATAAGACTATGGCAAATTAAAATGGAAAAATAGGATCTCAAAAAATAAAAGATCCTATTGCTGAATAATATTCTATTGTATATAGTATACCACGGCTTGCTTTATTTATTTGTAGATGGATACTTGGTCATTTCTATACCTTGGCTATTGTGAATAATGTTGCAATGAACATGGGGGTGAGATATCTCTGCAATGGTTGTTTTATTTCCTTTGGGTATGTGCCCAGAAGTAGCACTACTGCATCATATAATATTTCTATTTTTAATTTTTTGAGGACTCCCATTATGTTTTTTCATGGTTACTGAACCTATTTGACATATCTAGCAAGGGTTCACAAAATTTCTCTTTTCTCCACATTCTTTCTCTCTCTTCTCTCTTTTTTTTTTTTTTTTTTTTTTTGTATTTTTCCGAAGCTGGAAACGGGGAGAGACAGTCAGACAGACTCCCGCATGCCCCCGACCGGGATCCACCTGGCACGCCCACCAGGGGGCAACGCTCTGCCCCTCCGGGGCGTCGCTCTGTTGCCACCAGAGCCACTCTAGCACCTGGGGCAGAGGCCAAGGAGCCATCCCCAGCGCCCCGGCCATCTTTGCTCCAATGGAGCCTTGCTGCGGGAGGGGAAGAGAGAGACAGAGAGGAAGGAGAGAGAGAGGGGTGGAGAAGCAGATGGGTGCTTCTCCTGGGTGCCCTGGCCGGGAATCGAACCCGGGACCCCTTGCACGCCAGGCCGACGCTCTACCACTGAGCCAACTGGCCAGGGCTTCTCTCTTCTCTTTTTTATGATAGTAATTCTAACTGATGTGAGGTAATATCTCATTGTGGCTCTGATTTTCATTTCCCTAGGGATTAGTGGTGTTGACTATCACTCATGTAAACATTGGTTATTTGGATGACGTCCTTGAAAAAATGTCTCTTTAATTTCTCTTATCATTTTTATTTATTTATTTATTGCTATTAAGTTGTCTGAGTTTCTTAGGTAGTTTGAATATTTGAATATTAACATTTTATCAGACATATGATTTGTAAAATTTTCTTCTATTCTTCATGTTACCTTTTTATTGTGTTGACTTTACTTTGCTTCACAGAAGCTTTTTAATTTGATGCAGTTGCACATATTTATTTTTTCTTTTATTTCCTGTATTTTAATGTCATAACCAAGAAATTGTCACCAAAAACAATGTTGAGGGTTTTTCTCTGTTTCCTTATATGTGTTTTACAATTTCAGTGCTTATGTTTAAGTCTTGAATCCATTTCAATTTAATTTTTGTCATGATTTATAGCTAATATCTTGGGCCATTGGGGAGATATAATATGCCCACATAATAGGTAACATTCAGAATTTAGAAAGAGACATTTTCAGCATTAGGCACATACTATCTTAGTCACTGAGGGAATAAAAATAAGTTTACCTATAGAAGAGATGACAAAAGATTGTTTTATGGTAAGGACAATATGCTTCTGACTTAGTGTTTTATATTCATGTGTCTCCCTGTTTCATATGCTTACAGTAGAACAGGAGTTTTCAAGGACTTATTATCATAGATTTTCTTACTGATTTTATGTGCCCATTATGTGTTCATTATTGAAAGTGATGAATATTCCCTATCCTTCTGTATATAGGTACACGTTATAGGAATTATGTCTCCTATGATTAAAAACATATAGCCCTAGATATACCTAATATTCAAATAAAAATATTCTAGATAATTAATTATAAATTTGGTAAGGATCATGTGCTACTAAAATAAGTAGCATATATTACTATCTGCAAGTTTCTGTTTTATTATATAAGAAATGTGATATTTGAAGGATTTGATAAACTGCTAATTATCTATTTTTTAAAAAAGACCAAAAATAGAGGAAAGAGTAGGCTATGAATTATGTCAAAATCATGTACATAGTAATTTTACAACATACAAGTCCTTATAATTTACTTTGGTGTATAGTAAAATGAATTTCCAGTTAATATGCCTGAATGATTTGAAATTCATAGGGCAGCCCATTTTAAAATAGGCAACATTGGCCCTGGCCGGTTGGCTCAGTGATAGAGCGTCGGCCTGGCGTGCAGAAGTCCCGGGTTCAATTCCCGGCCATGGCACACAGGAGAGGCACCCATTTGCTTCTCCACCCCTCCCCCTCTCCTTCCTCTCTGTCTCTCTCTTCCCCTCCCACAGCTAAGGCTCCACTGGAGCAAAGATGGCCTGGGTGCTGGGGATGGCTCTGTGGCCTCTGCCTCAGGCGCTAGAGTGGCTCTGGTCGCAACATAGCGATGCCCAGGATGGGCAGAGCATCGCCCCCTGGTGGGCAGAGCGTCGCCCTTGGTGGGCGTGCAGGGTGGATCCGGTCCGGTGCATACGAGAGTCTGTCTGACTGTCTCTCCCCGTTTCCTGCTTCAGAAAAATACAAACAAAACAAAAAAAAAAATAGGCAACAAATACTATAAGAAATATCTTGGGTGTTTTATTGATACAGATGTGTAGTATACAATAGTCTATCTTTTATACATGGTGAAATTAAATGTGAAAAGCTATGTGTGATACACACATACAAGCATATTACATGTCTATATATTTTTCTAAGAATTACCAATGCAAATGGATATAGGCTTTAAATACCACATTTCTAACTTACAACAAGGTAAAATTTAGTTTATAAAGGAAACAAACAAATCTACCAAAAGAAAAATAAAATTTATAGACATGGTATTGTTAAATGTTGCTCTATAATTTCACAAGGTATTAATATTTTTTTAAATTTTTATTTATTTATTTTTAGATTTTATTTATTAATTTTAAAGAGTGGATACAGAGAGAGAGAGAGAGAGAGAGAGAGAAAGAAGGGAGGGAGGAGCAGAAAGCATCAACTCCCATATGTGCCTTGCCCAGGGAAGCCCGGGGTTTTGAACCGGCGACCTCAGTGTTCCAAGTTGATGCTTTTACCCACTGAGCCACCGCAGGTCAGGCACAAGGTATTAATATTTATTGATTATTTTTCAAGGTATTCACAACACAATAGTGTTGCCAACACTTTAATAATACTATATAAAACGGGCTTTATACTATTGACCAATGTTTATAAACTAATTATCTTCTATTGAATGAATTAGGGCTCAAATTTACTTAATTTAAGTACTTCAAGACAGCGTTACCATATATAAATATTATAAAAATCTGTAAGTATATATTTTATCTCCTATCAGAGCCTTTATAAATAATGAAATATTAGAGCTATGAATCTTCTGAAAACAGTTGTATTTTTGGAAAGCAAAAAAATAGCATTAGGGTGTAAAGATGATTGAAACAAGTGCTTAGCACATTGGTTTATCCTCTGCTGTTGGACAGAATTGTAGGTCAGTAAGAATCATCGATACATCAATTGAAGGTAAATTATAATAATCTTGAAATCTAAAAAGCACTTTTGATTTCTCCATTAAACTGTAAATAAATAAAATGTAACTCCATTATTCTAAATTAATGTTAAAATGATTAATGACTTAAAGCCTTGAAGTTTATATTTACTACTATGTCAAATTTCAGTTTATTTCACTTTGTTATATAATATGCTACTATAACAAATAATCTATATTTTGTTGTGTTAGTGGATATGGTTATTAAAAAGGTGCTTATCAGTGATTGTAATCTAAAGGAAAAAAGAAGCATTTTCCCTTTTATATGCTTTCCTGTGAGCTGTGAAAATACATGTAAAGACAAGAATCTTTTGACTGAATGGTGACATCTGAGAAAGTTTTTAAAAATCGTTTTAAACAGTTACAGAGAACGGAAGCATAAATAGTCCACTGGAGGGGAAATAAAAAGAGATATGAAAGAAGATTGAGAGCAAAAAGATTATAAAATTATAAATATATATAATTTAATAAGAAATCACTATATATCTGACATTGTTGGAAATGGCTTATTTAACTTGAAAAACACGCTGTATTGTGGTATTTTATTTCCATTTTAAAGATGATAAATTCTCACACAGTAAGTGTTAGAGTTATACCCTTTAACTAAAAGGAATTGCTTATCTTACCATATCATTTATAATTTTTGTTAAGCACCCACCTCTATGTGATATTACATATTAGCTTAATGTGTTTTGTAGATCACTTGTTTAAGCGCCTTGAAAAATAACTTAGTAAGGTAATGATAATAATTATACTAGAAAATTAATAAAACTACAGTGTTCCTGATGATGGCAGTTAAGATACAGTCACAATATTCATGAGGAATACACTCTTACTCTTAAGATAGAAATAAATTTTTGCAATGAAGCATGTTAAAGATTTAGTATGTGAATGCCGTGACTACTTAAAAATAACTTGCATTGATTTGTCTTCTCACATGGAAAAGTAATCCTATTTAAACAGAGTTTTAACATTAATATGCCTTACCTCCCACCAAGAATGAGAAAGCCTTAAAAAAATAAATCTGATCCTGGCCCTTTGGCTCACTGATAGAGCTGAGCAGCCAGGCATGTGGATGTCCCAGGTTCAATTCTCAGTCAGGGCACACAGGAAAATCAACCATTTGCTTCTCCACACCTCTCCACTACGTTATCTCTCCCTCTTGCTCTCTTCCTGCAACCATGGCTCAATCAGAGTGTGCTGACCCCGGGTGCTGAGGATGGCTACATGGCCTCACCTCAGGCATTGGAATAGCTCAGTTGCTGAGCAATGGAGCAACTGCCCCAGATGGGCAGAGTATCGCCCCATAGGAGGCTTGCCAGGTGGATCTCCATCAGAGTGTTATGTAGGAGTCTACCTCCCTGCTTCTCACTTAAGAAAAATAAATAAATCTAATTTGAAAACAATAGATTTTATTTTATTCTATCAGTCAATAGAGCAGCAGTTACAAGGTATTCAAGGTTTACATGTTCTTCCTTTATTATATACTGATATAGTGAAGAGATTACCTGTGAATGGATTAGAAAGTAAAGGGAGTAAAAGGCAATTGCTGTTCTGCAGTATTTGAACAGACAGTTGCAATTACCTTTCTAATGAGTTTGGACAGAGCCTGAGAGGCAATAGGGACCATGTACTTATACATGTGGGCATAAGATTCTCATAGACAGTCATTCTTAGTCGAGGTTCATTGCTTCTTTCATTATTGCAGAAAGTCTTTCTCTTTCCATTTGCATCAAAATGCTCACTCCACTCTAGTGACCTGTCTTTGTTCAGCTTGTATCTAATTTTAATACTTATCTTCCATGATTTAAAAGAGCTGTACAAATTGATCTATATGATTTGCATTGCTGTTCAATAACTTAACATTAAAAGTAATTCAAAGTTGGAAGGAAAATGTATTTTTAGTATATGATAAAATTTTTATATAATGTGCTTAGTTACTCAAGACCACATCAAATTACTAGTAAACTACATAATAACCATCATTCAGAACCACCTGAAATCTGGCTGAATGGAAATCCTACAACTAGGGAATTAGAGAAAAAGCCACAGAGATTGGTAGGAGGGATGGAGATGTTGAATGGGCTCATATGACAGCAGATAAAAATTGGAAGGGTTATCTATCTCAGCTGCAGAGTGAAGGGTCTCAAGCCCACACAAGGCCTCCATGCCAAGGGTTCCAGTACCAGGAAGAGAAATCCCAATAACATTTAGCTGCAAAAGCTAGTTTGGATTGAGGCTGAGAAAACAGAAGCTGCTGAAGTCCTAGGCAATTCCTCTTAATTAGCCCTCACACAGTCATGCTCAGACTTACTCTTTCTGAGTTTCAGTGCTGGAGCAGGAGCTTGAAAGGTACAGGAGACATATGGGGAGGAACTAAAGTTGTCAAGCATTAAGAGAAGAGCTGAGGTGAGGGGAGACTTTTCTCCCAAACACAAGTGCTAGAAGAGGCCATTGTTCCTTTGACAAGCCCACCCCCCACAGAGCCTCCAGGGCCTCCAGGTGCCACCATAGCTGAATTCCATTGACATGGCTTACACTGTTACCCCAGCCCCAGTGATCACTGAGAACCCCACTCCACACAACTTTCTAGCCCATCCAAGAGGTTTCTAGTGACCTTTTCATATGAATAGCCTATCTTGGCTGATCCTTCAGATTTTCCTAAAATCTCTCAGACAAGCAACATCTGACTTGAGCATGCCCTGTATCTCTCACTAAGAGGCCCCAGGCCTGGCACTAGAAGAAACCAGCTTTGGTTCTTAGTTTGGCCTCCCCTGGGTACCTCTAAGCCCAGCACAAGTAGCAGCCATCAGCATGTTACTTTGTAGCTCATGCTGGGTGGGGGTGGCTCCAGACACCAGAACAGAAGTGGCTAACCTTGGCCTGCACCTTCCAGAAGGCTCCAGAGCCAGTATAACCCATGGGCAACTTTAGACAATGGCAGAACACCACACCGAACCACCTCCAATGGAGACACACTCAAGGGGCAGACTCAAAAGGCACAAGAGCCCCACTGAAATAAGTCCTTCCCTATGGGGTAAGCTTCTGTACAGCTGATACTCAACAAAGTTGAGTGGTCAGGAGTCAGTGGTTGGTGGCTGCAACCAATCATTGCAGCTGATTAGCCTGGAGGTAAATCTTTCCCATTGATGTGCCAAAAGCAATCAAGGCTCAACTATAACAAGACTGTGTACACAGCCCACACTTGGGTAATCAGGGAGACTGTGCCACTGGACCCTACAGAACACCTGCCACATTAGGCCACTTTACCAAACCAGGGAAACATAAAACAGGTCTACCTAATACATAGATACAAACATAAGAAGGTTTGCAAAATGAGACCCCCCCCCAAAAAAAAAATCTTAAATGAAAGGACAGGACAAATCTCCAGAAAAAGAACTAAACAAAATGTAGAAAATATACTAGATGAAAAATTCAAAACACTGGTTATTAGGATGCTCAATAAACTCAATGAGAACCTCAACAGCATAAAAGGTACTAACTGAAATAAAGAATAATTTACAGGGGACAAAGAGTGGAGTAAATAAAACCAAAAATCAAATCAGTGATTTGGAACATAAGGAGGCAAAAAGCACCCAATCAGAACAGCATAAAAGAAAAAAAACCCCCCCCCCCCACCCAAATGATGAGAGGTAATTAGTCTCTGGGATAACTTCAAGTGTAGTGACATTTGATTCATGGTGGTCCCAGAAGTAGAAAAGAGAGAACAAGCAATTGAATACTAATTTGAAAAAATAATGACAAAATGTCCTTAACCTGGTAAAGGAAATAGACATACAAATCCAGGAAACTCATGAAGTTACAAAAAAGATAAACCCAAAGAGACACATGTTAATTAAAATGCAAAAGGTAAAGAGAGAATCTTAAAAGCAGCAAACAAAAAGCAGTTAATTACCTACAAGATTGTTCCCATAAGACTGGTAGCTGATTTACCGACAGAAACTTTGTAGGCCATAATGAATTGGCAAGAAATATTCAAAGTGATGAAAAGTAAAGACTTACACCCAAGATAACTCTACTCAGCAAAGTTATCATTTAGAATTAAAGGACAAATAAAGAACATCCTAGACAAGAAAAAAACTAAAGGATTCATTACCACAGACCAGTATAATATGAAATTTAATGTGTCTTATTTGAAAAGAATAAAAATAAATCAAAAATAGGAATAATAAAATGTCAACAAATACATATATGTCAACAATTGACTCTAAAAAACTAAATACATGGATCAGCAGAACAGAAACAGACACATAGATACAGAGAACATTTTGTTGGTTGCCAGATAGAAGAGGGGCTGAGAGAATGGGAGAAAAGGTGAAAGGATTAAGCACAAACTGTTTGTTACAGAATAGTCAAGGGGATGTAAAGGACAGCATATAAAATATAGTCAATAATATTCTGGTAACTATGTATGACATCAAATGGCTATGAGATTTATAAGGATGATCACATTGAGTTATGTAATGTCTAATCACTGGAACATACACCTGGAACTAATATATTATAATGTATGTTAACTGTAATTAAAAAATTAAAATATGGTTTAAAATAAAAAACACACAGTGTTATAACATATCCTATTTTTATATATTTAATGTATATTTTGCCATATCTTTTGCTATTAGAATGATTCATACTATTAACATTAAACCTTAAGAGAAAAAAAAAGTTTTTCTTATAATGAGCTGTAATTTATTTGATTATAACTTCTAAAGTGAACTCATTTCTTCATTTCTACATTTTTTTATTGAAAAGAAATGATGTGATTATCCTATATATATGTAAAACTATGACAAGTTTTGGAAAGAAGTTTTTATAGGTAGAATTATAATCTCAATTATATGCTAGCAGTTATGCAAATAATTATTTGTTAATTATATTTATTTTACAAGTTGTAGTCTCTAAGTTTGTATTATCCTTTTTTTTCATGCCTAAGTGAACATGTTAAAATTAGTAACTCTGATGTATTTATTATTAAAACAACACAAGCATAGGACTAGAGCTAGAATTTTATTTAATTTTTTCATGCTAAAATGATGAAACTTTGAAAAATGATATTAGATTGCTTCTAAAAAGAGAGTAACTAGGACAAATTGTATTAATTATAAATTCATTCTTGTATTAATTATAAATAAGATAAACTTTATTAAGATTTAAAGAAAACTATGGTTTCTTAATAACTTTTTATTTATGCCTTCCCCCAGCCACTGGACACCATCAATCTACTCTTTGATTCAATGAAATAGACTATTTTACATATCTAATATAAGTGGAATTGTGCACTACTTGTCTTTCCATTACTAACATATTTCACTTAGCATAATGTCTACACCATTTATCCATGCATAGCATATTACCTTCTTTATTAAGGCTGTTCATTGTATGGATGTACTACATTTTTTTTTATCCATTTAACTGTCCACAGGCATGTAAGTTGCTTTCTCATTTTAGCTATTGTGAATAGTGCTGCAATGAATATGGCAGTGCTTATATCTCATTGAGATCCTAATCTCAATATTTTTGGACAAATAATCAGAAATGGAATTGTTGTATCATATGGTAGTTCCATTTTTAAGTTTCTGAGTAACTTCAATACAGTTTTTTTTTTTATAGTGGCTACATCATATTGCTTAAGATGAATAAATTTGAGAGATCTGTTGTATAATATTGTACCTATAGCCAACCATAATGTATTGTACACTTAAAAATCTGTTAAGAGGGTAGATCTTAGGTGCAAAGGATAAGTGTTTTGTCAAAATGAAGTAAAGTTTATGAACAAAAACTGGTTTCTGTGAATTAAAATTATTTGGAAATACTGATTGCAGATTGAAAAGTACAATGTATAAGTGAGAAATTTGCTACATGAAATTGCATTACTTAGAAAGGGTATCAGCCATAAGCTCAGTAGCCATCAGTTTAAAGGAACAAAATATTATATTAAAAATTTTAATTATAAGTTACTCTTAATTAGTTAATTTACTAATAGTGATTCTCTGCAAAGGAGCATTTATTTTGTTTCTGTATTTAAGAAGCATTGCAACCTAAAAAAAAAATCTAATTGATTTTTTGTATTTTAAAGATATAAAGTGACTTTCTTTTGTTATAATTTTTATTTAAATGTATTTAAAGAAAAGTTGCCAGAAAATATATTTTTTAACAAAATAAACATATGAATATAACCAGCACTCAGAATATTGGCCACATCCTAGATCAGTGTTCATATCCCATGTCCTCACCACTGCTTTCACCCTCCAACTCCTCATAACCACTCTCTAATGTGCTAACAGCCTTAATTAGTTTTGTGTATTAAAAATAAAACAAATATTGTTTTATTTGATATATAGTGATTATATATATATATCAATAAGATTTATATACACCTGAAACTAATATATGATAATATTGTATGCCAACTATAATAAAAATAAAGGTTTTCATTTAAAATAAAAAAGGTGAGCAATAATACACGTTATAGAAGAAAAAGATAAAAAATCAATTTAGCATTCCTGGGATGCTGTATTTTTGGTAAATATAAAATTATAGACCTTCAAAAAATTCTTTAATTGCCATGTGACAATTCTAGTCCAATTTAAGCATAAAAATGTTACATGAATCCCATAGGCATAGGACAGAAATTGATTCTTACTCATGTGTTCATTCACTCATTCATCAAAACTTAGTAGAAGATATTATATGCAAGATTATGTGAACCTGAAAACACTAATAATATTTATTTTCTGACTTCAAGAGGCTCAAAGAGGAGAGATCAGAAAGACAGGTAAGGCCCTGGCTGGTTGGCTCAGCGGTAGAGCGTCGGCCTGGCATGCGGGGGACCCGGGTTCGATTCCCGGCCAGGGCACATAGGAGAAGCGCCCATTTGCTTCTCCACCCCCCTCCCCTCCTTCCTCTTTGTCTCTCTCTTCCCCTCCCGCAGCCAAGGCTCCATTGGAGCAAAGATGGCCCCAGGCACTGGGGATGGCTCCTTGGCCTCTGCCCCAGGCGCTAGAGTGGCTCTGGTCCCGGCAGAGCGACGCCCGGGAGGGGCAGAGCATTGCCCCCTGGTGGGCAGAGCGTCGCCCCTTGGTGGGCGTGCCAGGTGGATCCCTGTCTGGTGCATGCGGGAGTCTGTCTGGCTGTCTCTCCCCATTTTCAGCTTCAGAAAAATACAAAAAAACAAACAAACAAACAAAAAAAAACACCAACAACAAAACAAAAAGACACTCAACCAACAAAAGGGAGAATATATATGTAAACAACAGCTCTGAGAAGGTAGAAAATCCAAAATACATAAAGAACTCAGACAAACAAATATCAAGCCCCCAGGGTTTTTTTTGTTTGTTTGTTTGTTTTTGTGTTGTTTTTTTTTTTTTTTTGTGATAGCTAGAAAACCTAGTTGGGATGGGTTGAAGGAGCCTGCTGAGATAACAAAGCTTTAGAATGATGTCAACTTTCCTGCCATGCAAGATGGAACCCAGTGTCCACCATTTATAAAACTAAGCTTTCAATATACAAAACTGCATAATTAGTGCTTGATACTTAAAGTTTTTAATAATTTTTTGAATTATAAAAGATTGGTGTTAGTTCCCTCTTAGGCTAACCTCTACATGAAACATAGCGTTTGCGTAAGGATTGTTTTCTTGGTGTGGTTTTAATTCTCAAGTCAAGCATTCTTACTTCCTGGAACCTTGGACATACATGTGGAAGATCTTGTAGTTTTCAGTAAATAAAGTGTATAACACACACACATATACAAATATATATGTACACACATACATATATATACACATAACCATATGTGCATATTTATATATTACATATATAAATTACATATTACACATAACATATGCGCATATTTATATATTACATATATAAATATATATATATATTTGGAATGAACACAGACATTTATGTATATATTTTTGGATACATTTTTTATACTGAGGCTGTTTTCAAAACTTTTACAAAAAATGACAGTGAAGAAGTAAGGTATGGATGATAGATGGATCACCAAATTACCCCTTCTTTATTGCATCAAATACCATCAACTGAAATAATCTCTCTAGGTTTATTTATCATTCTAAAAAGTAAACATGAGCACATGCTTTATTTCATATATAGAAATATTTCAATAACAACAGATATTCTTTAGAGACAATGGAAACCCCATAATGAAATAGAATGAGCACAGACTTTATAATTAGACCTGGGGTCTCAAACTAATTGGATTTGTTTAGAATCTAAATGTTCTAGACCAAATCATTTAGCCATAGTGAATTTCTGTTTCTTCACCTGTAAATGCAGAAAATAATTCATCTCATATAAATTAGAGTAAAAAAAATCATAAAAAATAATTGATGTGAAATGTCAATTTTTCTTTGGTGTATATAAAACAGGGATCAGTAAATTGTATCCCTTTATTTTTCTGAATAAATATATACCTAACCAGAGGAATAAGAATATGAAAAATATAAAAATTGCTACCTAGAATATCTTTGGTGTACTCATTCATTACATCTTAATCATTTGCAGCTTAACAGTTTACTTAGAAGATACCATCTTTCAATACCCACTTTCTAAATAAGTGACAAGTCTACATAAAATGACATACAGGTTCTATGCTATTTAATTTTCTTGGAATTGATACACATTAATAAAGCAATAAGCCCTGGCCGGTTGGCTCAGTGATAGAGCGTCAGCCTGGCGTGCAGAAGTCCCGGGTTCAATTCTCGGCCAGGGCACACAGGAGAAGCGCCCATCTGCTTCTCCACCCCTTCCCCTCTACTTCCTCTCTGTCTCTCTCTTCCCTTCCAGCAGCGAGGCTCCATTGGAGCAAAGATGGCCCGGGTGCTGGGGATGACTCCTTGGCCTCTGCCTCAGACACTGGAGTAGCTCTGGTCGCAACAGAGCGACGCCCCGGAGGGGCAGAGCATCGCCCCCTGGTGGGCAGAGTGTCGCCCCTGGTGGGCGTGCAGGGTGGATCCCGGTCGGGCGCATGCGGGAGTCTGTCTGACTGTCTCTCCCCGTTTCCAGCTTCAGAAAAATACAATAAATAAATAAAGCAATAAACTTTATGAAATTCTAACATAGGAAAAATAATACATGTTGCAAGTGAAAATACTATTTTGGAGCTCTTCACTTATCTATTTATTTGGAAAATGTTGATATTGGTTCTGTCTTACTCATACAGACATACCGTGTCAGACACTAAAAATAACTTGGGCTTTTGAATAAGAAATGGATTCACTACTCAGTTCACTAAAGAAATTTTTCATTGCTCCTTTAGAACACAGATTATTTACTCCAATCCTTCCTCTAATATGTTAAAAGATTTTTAGCTCTACCGTAATAGCTAATGTTTAGGTGGCCAACTTTTTTAGAATGAAAAGGACAAAAATAAATTGTAGAAAGCAGTATTGTAAATAAAAGAAACATTTTATTCATTGCAACAATAACACACTATAATATGATAAATGCATAATAAAAACATTTGTAATACTTTATATTGTAATTATGCTTACATGACTATTAATTTTTAATAATTGTAAGAAAAAAGTACTCATTTAGATACAAATACATCACATCACATACAATGGATCGATTCTGCATTGATTGAATATGGACATTTACAGATTAATTTTCCAATACAAAAAGGAGGACATAGGAGGACACTTTGCATGGGAGGACAGAACTTTCAAGAGAAGGACTGTCCTCCCTAAAGGAGGATGATTGAACACTTTACTAATGTGGTAGGCAAAATAATTCTCCCCACCAAATATAAGCCGATCCTAATCTGTGGAATCTGCAAAAATACAGTAAGTTGCAGATGAAATAAAATTGTTAATAAACTAACTTTGAAATTGGATGATTTAGTGGATTTTCCAGGTGAGCCCAATCTAATCATATGAGTCCTTAAAAGTGGAAGAAAAGCTAGAACTGTAGATCAGAGAGATGTGACAAGGATAACTCAATCCTGGCTTCAAAGGTTGCCTTCTTTGAACATGGAGAAAAGGAGCAAGAAGTCAAGGAACGTCAGTGAGTCTAGACACTGGAAATGTTTGTTAGAATACAACATGCAAGGAAGTGGGCATTTTATTCCTAAAATTCTAGGGAACTGAAATCTCCCAGCAACTCAAATATGTAAAAAAAGATTCCTACTACTTTCAACAAATTAGCCCTCTTAACATTCCAAGAGAGTCTGCTCACAGAAGTTTGAACTTACTTGGAGATTGTTCATCAACCCAAGTATCATCTTTCATTCAGAAGACTTCAGAATAAGGGATATGGCACCTGAATTTTATTCAGAGAATTCTAGCTGGGAGTTATCAGCCCTCTACTCACATTTCTCTGTAAAGTGGCCCAACTTTTTTGATAATATAGTGATTCTTTGATTACCTAGCAACCACCTTCAGGTACTTCAACAGTCATAAACAAACAATGTAGAAATATGGTATTAAGAGACTTACTCATCTCTATTAAATATTAAAGTTTTCTATACAGCCCAGGAAACATGGAAAGTGTATCCAGTAATCAGAAAAAAAAATAGTTATACTTTGAACTCCCTAAGTCTTAGTTTTGTCCTTTAGAGGATGTTAATGATAGCCAGGAAATGATATTTCTGCTAACCTTCAATCTCTTTGTGTTTTCTGTTTATTCATTTAGTCAATTCTCCAAGGACTGAATTGATTTCCTTCAGACTCCACAGGTAAAATATCTTTGTAACAAATTTTTCTTTTTTTCCTAATCTTCCCCTTTTGGGGGAGGATGTATTATCAATTGTAACTGATGAGACTTAAAAAAAAAATAACAACATCGTCACCAAGGCTTGTTCACACCAGTATTGGATTGTCAATGCATTTATATAGTCTTATACCATGTCCTGAAACAAACTTACTTTACTAATGATTCCAAGGATAAAGGCAAGAAATAGACATGTGAAGCATTCCTTTCTGCAGGTGCTAAATCTAAAGCTGTAGTTTCCTAAATGCCCTTTTTTCCTGCACCAGGATTCTTTTGGTTTACGTATAACTGTGAAAAAATAAATTTACACTGCTTGTAAGTATTTTTCTCAATGCAAGTTTTTGTTTTGTTTTATCAGTTTCTAGTTTACTTTGTTATATATTGTTTGTCACATGGAAATGTTCTTCATGAATAATTTTTATTCTTCAGTCAGTTATGACATTTAAATCCATAAACTGTCAAAATGTACTCGATAGGCTAGGAACATGCTATTACATTTCCCCAGAGACTCCTCATATAGTAAATAGCATTGGTGTATTTCTAAGGAGAAAGGTTTCTAAAGTGATCTATGGAGCTCAGGCTCTCCCTTAGGCAGCTCCAAATGGATGACGGAGTCACAGGCTTGCTGTCGGCTCTTTCCTCCCCACTGTGCTGCGGAGAATTTAGTTGACTTACCTAGTGTCTTATACAGTACCTACCAAATGCAAGATGACCCTATAATCTTAATTTAGAACCTGTTCTCTTAACTATTATTATATATCACCTTTGCTCATATTATATAACCAATTTCTAAAAGAAACATGAATAATGCCAAGAAATGAAAGGCAGAGGTGGAGGAAAAATTGAAACAAGAAAGCATAAGAAACCATAGCTAATTCAAATTTTCATTGCTGGAACCCAGTGTTCTTTAGTTTGTTGTTGTGACCACACAGGAGAATTTAGGAAAGAGAAACTATAGAAGAATTTGAACGTGTAGGGAAAGCCAAGATAATGATAAGCCATCTATGATGTTCAAATCAATTTGAATTTTATTCTGTGGACCATTTAGAGCTGTTAATGCTAAGGAGTTAAAGTTTTGAATTTTTATTAGAACAATAACCCTGATGGCATTATGGAATATTAATGAAGATAAAACAAAAGTAGAGGGAAATACAATAGGAGGGAGTAGGAGGGTATTAAAGAAATACTTGAAAAAGAATCTCTGCTATCAACAAAGACTCGTGATTTTAACTTGTTATTAGGAATCAATGGGATCAATAAATAGGTAATATGTGAAAAAAGTGTGATATTAAATGTATGTTAGGTTCAAAAGGACTGTGAAGCACAGAAATAAATGCCCAATAATTATTAGGATGTATGTGAATGATATACTAAGGATAAAGTTGGGCTGTGAGAATATTTAGGATAGTTGAAGAAACAAGTTTTAATTGAGGTCATGGGTATGGGAAATAAATTTGTGAAATTATTGAAAAAATAAGAGAAAATCTAAGGCCAGAATCATGTAAATAACATATATTTGAGTGACAGTAGAACAGGGATCATGAAGAAAAGTCAGAAAAAAAAACTATAATGAAACATATCTAGAAAAATCCATAAAAATTTAAAATTATCCTTTAGAAAACCAGCATTAGGATGGAAATATTAGAAGAATGGAATGCTTTTATTTGGAAATGGAATGAATAAATAAACAAAGTGGGGTTAAAAATTATAGCACAAGTTTTTAAGATTGTTAATATGTGTTAAGTGGAGCACAGGGTGTCAGATTGTGAACTATGGTTTAGCAAAACTCTACAAGGGAACCCGATATAGAGTTTGATACTCACAGGTCCTGAAGAAAGTACACAACATGCCACATGGCGAGGTCAAGGCAAGGTAGAAGCAGAGCAGGACAAGACTGGTCAATTCAAACAAAAACGAGCAAGGTTTTGGCAAGCTCTGTGGGAGTCTTATTAAAGCGGTGAACTAGGAGAGGCCATGGACAGATGACAAAGGTCCTAGGGAAAGTCATATAAAAAACTTGCATTGTTTGTGACTTTGAGGGCTGCTATCTAAGGCATGCACTTGCATGAGGAAATTACTGTCAGTTTAAGCTCTTTATAGGCCACTTGGCCAAACAAAATGATCTCAGCATTAGTCTCAAATAAATTTCAGGGCTAGCTTGACCAGTTGGTGGTGCAGTGAAGAGCGTCAACTGGGGCGTGGAGGATCCAGGTTGAAACACCAGGTTGCCAGCTTTAATGCAGACTCACCAGCTTCAGTGCAGGGTTGCTCATTTGAAGCTCAAGGTCGCTGGGTTGAACAAGGGATCACTCACTCTGCTGTAGCCCTCTGGTCAAGGTACGTATGAGAAAGCAATCAGTGAACAACTAAGGTGCCACAAAAAAGAATTGATGCCTCTAATCTCTCTCCCTTCCTGTCTGTCTGTATCTGTCTGTTCCTCTCTCTGTCTCTCTCTCTCTGTGTCTCTGTCACATAAAAATGGGCCCTGGCTGGTTGGCTCAGCGGTAGAGTGTCGGCCTGGCATGCGGGGGACCCGGGTTCAATTCCTGGCCAGGGCACATAGGAGAAGCGCCCATCTGCTTCTCCACCCCCCTCCCCTCCTTCCTCTCTGTCTCTCTCTTCCCCTCCCGCAGCCAAGGCTCCATTGGAGCAAAGATGGCCCGGGCGCTGGGGATGGCTCCTTGGCCTCTGCCCCAGGCGCTGGAGTGGCTCTAGTCGCGGCAGAGCGACTCACCGGAGGGGCAGAGCATCGCCCCCTGGTGGGCAGAGCGTCGCCCCTGGTGGGCGTGCCGAGTGGATCCCCGTCGGGCCATGCGGAAGTCTGTCTGACTATCTCTCCCCGTTTCCAGCTTCAGAAAAATACAAAAAATAAATAAATAAATAAAATAAGGTTCTGGCTATACAATTTGCAGGGCTTAGTCTAACATCAAAATATGAGCCTCTAATTTTAAAATCCAAGAAACATATTGCTAATTGTACTTAAAAAATATAAAACATTTTTTCCCATGGTCTCACTCTTTTAAATTGTCATGGTACTTTTAAACTTTTTTAAATACTTTTAATAATTTTATAATTTTTTAAATTTCCTGTATCTTTTCTTTCTTTTTTTCAAGTGAGAGGAGGAGAGACTGTGAGACAGACTCTTGCATAGGTGCTGACAGGCGTCCATCCAGACAACCCCTATCTGAGGAGATGCTGGAATCAACCGAGCTATTTTTAGCACCTGGGATGTGGCTAAACCAATCAACCACTGGCTGCAAGAGGGAAAAAGGTAGAGAAGGAGGAGAGGGAGGGGAAGAGAAGCAGATGGTTGCATCCCTTGTGTGCCCTGACCAGGGATCAAACTCAGATATTCATATGCTGGGCTGATGTTCTATTCACTGAGCCAGCTGGCCAGGGCCTCTATTTTCAATTAAATTATTGGGGTGACATTGGTTAATAGAATTCTATAAGTTTCAGGAGTATCATTCTATAATTTATCACCTGTACATTATTTTGTGTGTTCACCACGCCAAGTCAAGATTTTTACTCATCTTTACATCGTGTAATTTTAGTTTTAAGTTCAAATACATATAAAAGCAACTGACTTTTAATATGGAATAACCAAATTACACATTTTACATTTTGTAGCTTATAAATACACAGGTATGTTTTTCTTACCAGAACCATGGAAATGCTCCATCAAACTAACTCAATTATTCGCATTTTACTTTTATTTATTTATTTATTTATTTATTCATTTATTTAAGTGAGAGGTGGGAAGACAGACAGACTCCACATGTGCCCTGACCAGGATCCACAGGGTAAGCCCACTAAGGGGCAATTCTATGCCAACTGGGGCATGGCTCTGTTGCTTGGACCAAGTAATTCAGCACCAGAGGCCATGGAGCCATAGTCAGTGCCAGTGCCAAATTGTTCCAACCATTTGAGCCATGGATGCAGGAAAGGCAGGTGGGTGAGGTAGAGGTAGAGAGAGAGAGAGAGAGAGAGAGAGAGAGAGAAAGTGGGAGGAAGGGGTATTGGATAAGCAGATGATCGCTTCTCTTGTGTTGCCTGACCAGAGTTGAACCTGATGTCAGGCCAGCGCTCTACTGCTGAGTCAACCAGCCAGGGCCTATATTTTATTTCTTGATTTATACACCTTCTATCACACTCTGTACCTTCAGCATTCTGATAAGTATAGAAGGAAAAGAAACTAGAAGTTACCTTTTATGCGACTGGCACATACTTTAGGTATCCTTTCTGTGCATGTTCTTGTTTAATTGTCTCATAGACTTTATTGAGAAAGCACAGTTCAAGGATCAAGTTGTGAAGAATTAAAAAACAGCAAAGTAGAGGCCTTGGCTGATTGGTTCAGTGGTAGCAGAGTGCCTGCCTAAGTTGTGGAAGTCCCGGTTTCAATTCCCTGTCAGGGCACACAGGAGGCGTGCCTATCTGCTTCTCCACCCTTCCCCTTATCTTTTCTCTTTATCTCTTTCTTCCCCTCCTGCAGCCAATGCTCCATTGGAGCAAAGTAGGCCCTGGAGCTGAGGATGGCTCCATGGCCTCCGCCTCAGGCACTGGAATGGCTCCAATTGCAACGGAGCAACGCTCCAGATGGGCAGAGCATCGACCCCTGGTGGGTATGCCAGGTGGATACCATTCGAGTGCATGAAGGAGTCAGTCTCTGCCTCTCCACTTATCACTTGAGAAAAATACACACACACAAAAAATAAAAGAGTAGAGTATTAAACCAAGTGTGAGACCCTTATGAGCGCAGAGCCTTGTGCCAATGCATAGGCCACATGGTCACAAAGGTAGCCCTGAGAAAGCTGGAGAAACCATGGAAAGTTGAATGATGTGCATTTTTAAACCTTATTTGGGTCTTTTACTTTTTATTTGCTTACCAACTGGTTACATGTGACTGTAGTAGATTCCGTGCCTATTTTCTCTGCTTCATCTAGCTACCTATAGGATAATTTAATATCCACTTTTGATTGTTTTTCTGATTAGAGACAATATTTACATATAAGATGAATGATATATTTATTACAGATTATTTTGAATTTCAAATTTTTTTCTATTTTTGTAAAGCTAAAGGGCAAATGTTAATGTTAAACTGAATATGCTATTCCAAATATTAAAAAAAAAATCCAGTTTTACTAGCACGTTTAAATAATTATATAATAATCACTTACTTTCTGAAAGAAAAAAAGTGGCAAAGATTCTGTGAGATAGAGTTTTACAGTTAATTCCTTGATGTTAACAGCACTTTAAATCTTAGTTGACTATTTTACTTAATAAAGAAATGACTTTTTGGAAGCTATGCACTAATTTAAATTTAATGAACTTATACTTTGCAAGAAACCTGTTTGTCTATTTTTATACTTACAGTTAAAATAGTTGTGCTGAGTATAGAAAATAAGTGACAAATAAGATTGTCCACTTAAAATTGATACATTTTACTTATTTTTCTTGCAGGTAGACTAAATTATGATATAGAAACATTGGTTAAACTGACAAATATTTATGACAAAATGTAACTTCGATGAAAATTATTTACAGTGATACACAATGCAGAATATATTTTTTCTTTATTTCCTCCTTTATATCATTGTATTTGGAGACTTCAGTTAGATGTGTATGTTGGAGTGAGCAATTTATCCTGTCATTTTCTCCTAAACTGTTTTTAATATTCAAACTATTTACAAGATTTCCAAAACAGTAATTTTGAAAATTCAATAATCATGAAAAAGAAGGCAGTAGACTTTTTCCAGCTGAATGTTGCTCTCAGACATCAATGAAGAAAACAAACCCTTTTGTGACAGAACACAACTTCACAGATATGTCCTTATCCACTGATTATGTTGTTCGTTAATTATTAATAGAACCTAATCATGATATTCTTTCATTCGCATACTTTCTATAATTAAAACAATAGATTAAAATTAGTATTTTCAAGGAAACTATTGTATTTATTTTATTCATTTACATTTTTTTTCTTCTTTTCCAAGTGAAAGGAAGGGAGCTAGAGAGACAGACTTCCTTATGTGCTCAGACAGGGTTCCACCTGGCAACCCCCATCTGGAGCAGATGCTTTACCCATCTGGGGCCATGCTCACAACCTGGCTAGTTTTAGAGCCTGAAGTGGAGGATCCATGGAGCTATCCTAAGAGCTTGAAACAACTGACCCATGGCTGTGGGAAGGGAAGAGGGAGAGAGAGATAAAAAAGGGGGGGGGGGAATCAGAGGGCTGGAGAGACAGTGTCGCTTCTCCTTTGTGCCCTGACAGGAAATCAAACCCAGGACATACAAATGCCAGGCCAATGCTCTACCACTGACCCAACCAGCCAAAGCTTAAATCTTTAAATGTACCTAAATGTATCATAGTCAAATGCTTAAGCTACCAATAAAAATTATAATAAAAGTAACCAGAGGAAAAATATCGACATCATAAGGAAAAATGACTACTGTTATCATTGACTTCTCTTTTTTTAAATTTTCTTATTTATTCATTTTAGAAAGGAGAGGGAGAGACAGAGAGAAAGAAGGGGGGAGGAGCTGGAAGCATCAACTCCCATATGTGCCTTGACCAGGCAAGCCCAGGGTTTCGAACCGGCAACCTCAGCATTTCCAGGTTGATGCTTTATCCACTGCACCACCACAGGTCAGGCCAACTTCTCATTACAAAACAGGGATGCTAAAAAAAGTGATGTATCTTTAAATGAGAAAGAAAAGTAAATGTTAATAAATAAAAAATTTTTAGATCAGTGAAATATTTAACAACAAAGGAAAGACAGTCTGATTATGAAGTATATTAACCCTCATCATATATCAATTACAAACACTGAACCAAGCACACAATAAATAAAATCCAATAAAAGTAGCCTTTTGAAGTGGAGAATGAAGAAAATCTCCCTGTGATAAGGTATAGCTGAAACTCAAACAAAAGGCATCAGTCTTCTTAAGGAGTCAGAGAACAGAATGTGATCCTATAAGAAAATCTGGAATATGGGAGGAGGGGGGAATTCAAGAAAAGAAAATTTAAGGGATAATCTCCAAAATCAGTATATGAACTAACCCCAAAACTTGGACTGTCCCCAGTACTCTTTGTTAATACTGAAAAGTGCAAGAATTATAGCGGAAAGCAATAGTTGTAATGTGGAAAATATTGAGCTGAAGGCCAAGAGTTTAAATACAGCCAGGTTAACTATTAAAATAGAAATCAGAGATTTTCAAAAAATTATAGTAGCATTTGGAGTATCTCCATGTCTTGTATATAAGAAAAATTACTAGAGAAGTGAATAAACAGGAACTGTACATTCCTGGTTAAGCAAAATCAGTCAGTGGAAACTTGGAATTAGGGAACAAGAATTTTAAAACGGGCATTTCACATATATTTAGAGACTTAAAGGAAAAATTTCCCATAATATATAAACAGGGGAAAAATTTCAGCTAGTACATGTAAACCATAGTCAAAAAGTCTTAAGAATGAAAGGGACTATATATAATGTAGAAAAATCTTACTGGATGAAACTAACAATAAATTGTAGGTGGTGGGACAGTCAGCAAACTTGAATATAGATTAAAACAATTATTTATTCTGAAGAACAAAAGAAAAATTAACAAAATAAATATCGCACCAGGAAAGATTCCTTAGTCTTCCTTCTGCTTCAGCATAGCATTTCCCACTTACCAGTATTAGAAACACCATCTTGTTCTTTAGATGCAGAGCGTAGCCAGCTCTAGGAAGAGATTTATGACAATGGGTTTCAAATAACTCCTTAAGTGGATCTGGATCTGACTTTTAATCTATTTTGAATTTACCTATTGATTTAAATGATACACCTTTACTGCTAGTTAAGTTGATATTACAAATAGAGGCAGTTACAGGACTGCAAGGCTCTATTGTTAGAACATTACTCAAGCTTAAAGAAGACTGTTAATATAAATGTGTGGGAGTGTAGAATTTCAGATTTAACCAAATCCTTTACAACCTAATCTTGTGTCAAGAAAATCAAGGCACCTATAAATTCAATAGAAATTTATAGTTCAGAAGTTTCCAAAGAGGAGAGTAGTATGAGAAAAATTGAGTAGTTGTAGGAAAGTCTGAGAAACAGAGAAACATAATTATCAACTTCACTGTAATTAAATAAATCTATATGAGTTTGGATCTCCATTTGTGAAATTAGCTCACAGACTGCAACAAATCTATCTCCATATTCCTCAAGAAATCTGTTCAAAATTTAAACAACCAATATATTTTTTCCTAATGAAAATAGATAATTATAAAATCATGGAATAACAAAGAAACTTCAAAATGAACTTAGTAACTGAATTTTTACAGATTAGAAAGCCTAAGTACTGGAATGGATTTTAAAGGAAAACTTACATATATACATACACAAAGGAAGTATATTTCTAAAACAGAATTCAAAAAACTTATTTTAGTCACACACGCATTGTGATATGAATTTGCAAACAATTTTGTTTTCAGCAATAGAAAAATAAATTGCACTGACACACAATTGTGTACAATTTTCTTTAACTTTATAAAATGACATAATTATATATATATATATATATATATATATATATATATATATATGTAGAGATGGAGACAGCATCAATGTATTAAAAAAAACTATTATAGTGTAGAGCTCTTTGCAGTCATTTGTGCAAAGGCATGGCAATCAACATCAGGAGGAAAACCTAGCCTTTCAATGTAATGAAAAACAACATATAAAGTGTTATACCATATAATCTACATTGAAATTTTAAGTTTAGCTGGCAACATCTTCAATTTATTTTATTATATTTCTGATTTTGATGAGATCATAGCATTGTTACTGGAACAATCAGGATTCATGTTGTCTGTGGTTTTTGTTTTGTTTTGGTTTGGTTTTTTTGGTGCCAATTTTATGAGAAACAGGGTCTGAGCAGGTATAAGAGCGTCTTCAGTTCAAATTGAAGCAACTTGAGAAGGCACGGAACTCCTGTCCAAAAGAACTGACTTAACACTCTCCTGGTGCTGGTGGTTTTTATAGGGTTCAAGGACTGTTAGTAATGGTACAAGGGGAAAAATAATGCAGTTAGTCATGTAACAATGTGCAGGAGGTAGGGGTTCAGTTGCAGGAACATCTCCTCTGCAAGTTCTTCTGACATAGCACAGGCTTAATCAGCATGATCTTATCTAGTGTCTTTGACATTGCTCCAGAACATCTGGGGTCATAGTGCTTCTGGCAACTTCTGCAAGAGAACTTTAGTTATTTCTTAGGCAACAAAATAAAGATTTAGGTTTGTGAACTAAGCTCCTAGTTATGTACCGTGGCTCCTAGTTATGTTTCTTGCAGAAAATTCTGTGACTCAACCTTTACAAGAATTATAATTTAACCCCTTATAAAATTATCAAATTCCAATCAAATGACAACTCTTATAAGTAGGAAATGCTCTTTAATTTTTGCATGAAAATAAAAATGGTTCAAAGCTTTAATGCTGATTTTGATCTAAGCATCTTTTTAATACTCATAAAAACACAAAAAGAATAAGCTTGGAAATGATGTGTTAAATGGAATAGGTATTATATATATTATTGAGTTTAAAATATTTGTTATATAAATGTGCTATGGGTTTGTTTATTAGCATCAGATAAAGTAAAGTAAACAAAACGTATTTTCACGGCTATAAAAGGATTTTTAGACATATGATAATATAGCTAACATTCTAAAATACAAAGTGACACTTATATAAAATGAAGATAAATCATTTATTAGAAAAAGTTTAAAATCAATACAAAATATATAAAATATGTTATGAATCTGGTGCTAAAATATTTTTAAATGTCAAATAATTAAATTACCAGTTCACTAGATTTAAAAAAATATTACTATTACTGATTTAAAACATCACTTCTAAATAAACTATGATGTATATAAATTAAAGAAATTACTACTTAGTGATAAACTGATTTTCTAAAGCATCTTTTATCTGAAATAAATGGTTTAGTGTTTTGTACTTTATGTACCAACATATTATCAAATTAGAAGAAGCAGAATAGAACTATTATTTTCACATTAATATTTTCATATTATGTAATAAAATGTGACTAGGCTTTGCAATTTAAAAATAGGTTAAATCAGGATGTATAATCTGTTGTCTAACCATTAAAAGAAGTAAATGGTGCAAGGTAAGAGAATCTGAATTCCTTTGAAATGTATTCATCATGTCTAGAAGGAAAGATTTTTAATAGAAATGTCAAGCTTTTAAAATTAGATAGATTTTATTTTTTTTTTGTTTTTGTTTTTGTTTTGTTTTTTTTTATTTTTTTTTGTTTTTGTTTTTTTTTACGTTTTTCTGAAGCTGGAAACAGGGAGAGACAGTCAGACAGACTCCCGCATGCGCGGGATCCACCCGGCACGCCCACCATGGGGCGACGCTCTGCCCACCAGGGGGCGATGCTCTGCCCATCCTGGGCGTCGCCATGTTGCGACCAGAGCCACTCTAGCGCCTGGGGCAGAGGCCACAGAGCCATCCCCAGCGCCCGGGCCATCTTTGCTCCAATGGAGCCTTGGCTGCGGGAGGGGAAGAGAGAGACAGAGAGGAAAGCGCGGCGGAGGGGTGGAGAAGCAAATGGGCGCTTCTCCTATGTGCCCTGGCCGGGAATCGAACCCGGGTCCTCCGCACGCTAGGCCGACGCTCTACCGCTGAGCCAACCGGCCAGGGCCTAGATAGATTTTAAATTGAACATTAACATAGAACAAAAGAGTATGCAAATATAATACCAAATATTTAAGATAATGGAACTATTTACCATGAAATTATTATTGTTTTATTAGCAGGAAGATATAATTAAGAGTATAATATTGGAAGCAGAAAGACTTGAAGTGAAAGTTTCATGCCAGCTACTTGATGAGGTGTAACTTTGTTGATTAAAGAGACAATAGAAAACTTAATGTGAATGTAGTTCTGGTTTGTGATAGAAAGGCAGAGTGGATACTGAAGTTGGTACTGAGAGAATCAGCAAAAACAAAGGAAAAAGAACATGCATTTTGTGTGATAAAGATAATGCAAAGCAATGACATGGACTGGGATTGAGTTTTTTGGATGTGATCTGTTATCAGGGGGAAAGTGGAAACGACTGGAGAGGAGTGGCATTTTAAGATAGGTTTGCTGCCCTGGCCGGTTGGCTCAGCGGTAGAGCGTCGGCCTAGCGTGCGGAGGACCCGGGTTCGATTCCCGGCCAGGGCACACAGGAGAAGCGCCCATTTGCTTCTCCACCCCTCCGCCGCGCTTTCCTCTCTGTCTCTCTCTTCCCCTCCCGCAGCCAAGGCTCCATTGGAGCAAAGATGGCCCGGGCGCTGGGGTTGGCTCTGTGGCCTCTGCCTCAGGCGCTAGAGTGGCTCTGGTCGCAACATGGCGATGCCCAGGATGGGCAGAGCATCGCCCCCTGGTGGGCAGAGCGTCGCCCCTGGTGGGCGTGCCGGGTGGATCCCGGTCGGGCGCATGCGGGAGTCTGTCTGACTATCTCTCCCTGTTTCCAGCTTCAGAAAAATGAAAAAAAAAAAAAAAAAAAAAAAAAAAAGATAGGTTTGCTGTCTGTATGAACATTTTAGAGTGTAAGACAAGACGGAAATCATAGAGGACATAGTATTGTTTTTACAATTCAAGACAAAGTAATAAAACCAAAGGTTGTGATCTTGATGGAGGACTGGAATGAAGGAAGGAGACAATTTAATGAATAAATCTAGTTGACAAACCTTTCAAAGGAAGAAATAATTAATTTATTAACACTAATTTAGTAATACCTGTAATGAATTTAGGTGATGAAGAAAAGGAAACTTAAAACATCTTATATCCCTAGTTGAAGAGATAGAATATATGACTAATATTCTGTCACCATATACTTGTCTCTCTTTTATTTACTACACCACTGATCTCTTTTCCTCTGGAAACCACCATACTGTTGTATGTAGGGAGGTGGGTACACAATGCAATATACAGAATGTATTAAAATTGTAGACTCGAAACATATAATTTTATTAACCAATGTAACCCCAATAAATTTAATTTAAAAAAATTAAAAGTAATCACCTGCTAAAATGGCAGATTGATTTTCTGTTCCAAGATCTCCTATGTGTTCTCTTTCCAGGTATAGATACATTTGGCACTCACTTTGAAAGTTATTGCTAAAATGCAGAATACTTTCAAACATTTTCAGAAAGATTTACTTTTAAAATTATTTTAGTAGGGAGAATTCTAAATTTTTATTCTAGAAATAACTTTTTATTTTAAAATATAGTTTATTTTTTTTTGTTTTATTTAGAAAATTAAATTTAATAGGATGACATTGATCAATAAGAGGACATAGGTTTCAGGTAAACATATTTATAGCATTTGAACTGTTGATTACATTGTATATCCATCACTCAAAGCCAAATAATTTTCTGTCACCTTATATTTGTTCCTCTTTACACTGTTCCTCTTACCCCCTCTCTTATAACCCCCTCTCCAGGTTCCCCTCCCCCTGGTAACCATTTAACTTTTATCTATGTTCATGAGTCTCATTTCAACTTAAAGATCAGTCAACAATTTCAAAACATTCAAATGTGCTACTCTATAGACTCAACCAAAATGAAATGAATAAGCGATTTAGCAAATAACTCTAAACTGCAGATTTGATTTCCTCTGAGAAAAGGCATGCAATTTTTGCTCCTTTTTAAAATTTTTACTATTACTTAAAATTGTGTGTCTATAATAAAATATTATGTGCTATGGGTACATATTACATACCTTATCTTTCATTTTTATAAATTCTTCCTTCTGATGGCTTTGAATTATTCTCCTTTTTATAAGGATAGATACATAGGTTATTAATTTGAAATATTTCCTCTTTTATAATATAAGCATTTAGTGTTGTATATACCTATGTTATAACCACTTGAGTTGCCTACCACACAATATGCTATGTTGTATTATTACTTGCATAAAGTTCTATGCATCTTTGAAAATATCTTTAAAAATTTCTCTTTGAACCATGAATTGTTGCTGTTTAATTTTCAGGTGTTTTAAAATTTTTCTGTTGTTTCTCTGTTTGATTTCACATGATTTTATATGCCTTATATTATTTAAATCTTTAAATGGTCTTTTTTGGTGTTCTGTGGATACTTGGGGAAAAATTTTATATTCATATATTTTGTTGTTAGCCAAAATATTCCCTTAATGTCATTGAGATCCTATTGGTTGATGATGTTGTTCAGTTCTCCTATATAATTGCTAATTATTTGCCTATTTATTTTACTAGTTACTGTGAGAGCTGTGCTAAATGTACTCTTCCAATCTCTTTTACATGTTGTACATGAAATATTTAAAGTAATTATTTATACTGTATGTTTAAGTCTCATATTTATTATGTTTTGCTTATTTTTTATTCTTTTGTTTACCTTTTCAGCTTTCCAGTGTTACATAAAATTTTTTTGTCAAATTCCATCTTTTTAATTTATGGTGTTTTTTAATACATCACTTTGTATAGTTTTCTTAGTGGTTGCTCTAGGGGTATCGTGCACATACATAATTTATAACAAAACTTACTCTTTATTTATTTATTTTTTTTTTGTATTTTTCTGAAGCTGGAAACGGGGAGAGACAGTCAGACAGACTCCCGCATGCGCCCGACCGAGATCCACCCTGCACGCCCACCAGGGGCGACGCTCTGCCCACCAGGGGGCGATGCTCTGCCCCTCTGGGGTGCCTGGGCCATCTTTGCTCCAATGGAGCCTTGGCTGCGGGAGGGGAAGAGAGAGACAGAGAGGAAGGAGGGGGGGTGGAGAAGCAAATGGGCGCTTCTCCTATGTGCCCTGGGCGGGAATCGAACCCGGGTCCCCCGCACGCCAGGCCAACGCTCTACTGCTGAGCCAACCGGCCAGGGCCTACTTTTAATGAATGTTGAGATCTTATTTCTACTTAGTTTTCTTTATTCTCCTGATTTCCTCTATACAGTGGTCTCAATATATCTTATATGTGCATTAAACAACACATACATAGCACATTAAATGCCATCATTTGCTTCAACTATCAAATATGATTTAAGAAATTTAGGAGAATGATCATCTGTTATTTTTACTCTTCGAGTCCCTCTTATTTTGCTCTTATTTATTTATTTTTAGAGAGAGAGGAGAGACAGGGACAAACAGCATGGGAGAGAGATGAGAAGCATCAACTTGTTATGTCAGTTTAGTTGTTCACTGGTTTCTTTCTCATGTGTGCTTTGACTGGGGGACTCCAGCTGAGCTAGTGACCTCTTGTTCAAGACAGTGACCATGACGTCATGTCTATGATCCCATGCTCAAGCCAGCAAACCTGCACTCAAGCTAGTGAGCCTACTCTTAAACCTGATGAGCCCATGCTCAAGCCACCAACTTCAGTGTTTCAAACCTGGATCCTCAGCATCCCACGCTGATGCTTTGTCCACTGTGCCACAGCCTGGCCAGGCTTATTTTCTTTTGTCATATAAGCCTACTGCTTATCATTACTTATCTAATTAGTGAGCTTCCTTTAGACATTCTTTAAGGATAGGTCTTCTAGTGACAAATTATCATAGCTTTTGTTTCTCTGGTAGTATCTGTATTTCTCTTTTATTACTAAAAAATAGTTTTGCCAAATAAATTTTTAGTGGGCTGTTCTTTATGTTAAGCAGTTGAAAATTATTGTCTTGTCTTCATGGTTTCAAATGAGATAGCTGCTGTTATTCCAATTTATATGTTCTTATAAGCAATATGTTACTTTTTTCTGGTTGCTTTAAACATTTTTTAAAAATTTATGTTTAAACCAGAAGTTTAATTATGATGTTTTTATTAGTCCCCCCTTAACTGCAAGGGATACTGCAATGCCAGTAACCACAGCCACCATCAAAGCCACCTGGCCAGTGCAGGTTCGCATTTGATTCAAACAGACAGTAATGAAACAACGGAGCCAAGAACTGGTGGGCCATTAGCTTTAATCCTAGCTTGCACCCAGCAGGCAAGAAATACATATAAGTGGGAAAACACTCTGTTTCCATTTAGGGCTCCCAAAGCCACTGACTTATCTGAGTTTCCTAGAATGAAATGTTTCTACCTCACCAGCCTTATTCACCTCTGTTCTCCATCTCCTTCTCTCTGCACAAACTCTGCACAAACTGGCTTCTCCTTCAGCATTCCACTATCTTGGCTGCTTCTCCTCTCCTCCATGTGGCCTTTATCTGCTCTTCTCTCTAATGCTAATCTCAGGAACCGAGAGAGAGCAAGCTCCCGGTCTGCCCCATTTTATAGTGTAAAAATCAAAACCTTTAATCCAATATACAAACAACAAAGACTCTGATACAAAGTCACTTAGGGTAGGAATGGCTTAGTCTTAAAATTATGCCTTAGGGTATAACAACCCTGCCTGCTTACAGCCTGTGCCCCACACCCAATGCAAACTATAAGCAAGCAAACCTATATATCATATTTACAAACATATTTAACCAACAGATATATTCCAAGATACCAAGTGGATGCCTAAAATCAGAGATAATAACAAACTCTATATATACTATATTTCTATACATACATACTTTTTATAAAGTTTAATTTATATATTCACAAAAATGCTAAATTAATAAATAGTAATAAAATAGAAAATTTTAACAATATATTACAATAAAAGTTATGTGGACATACTTCTGCCTCTCACACAATGTCTTATTATATCCACCCTTCTTCTGGTGATAATATAAAATGATACAATGCCTACATGATAGATAAAGTGAGGTCAATGAGGTAGGCGTTGTGACATAGTATTATACATAAGAGTTTAACATATTAGTCCAAACAGTGAACAATTTAAAGGAATGTTTAATGGAAAACTATCCTGCCATAAGGAAAGATGAAATACTGCTATTTGGGGCAATATGGATGAATTTTAAAAATATGCTAAGTAAAATAAGCCAGACAGAAAATAAACAGGAACCATATGATTTCACTCATGTGGCATATAACTAAAAGCAACAGATTAGAAACAAGAAAAACAAAAGCTCATAGACACAGTAAACAGTACAGTGGTTAGTTAGCACAGGGGTAGTCAACCTTTCTATACCTACCGCCCACTTTTGTATCTCTGTTAGTAGTAAAATTTTCTAACTGCCCACTGGTTCCACAGAAATGGTGATTTATAAAGTAGGGAAGTAACTTTGCTTTATAAAATTTATAAAGCAGAGTTACAGCAAGTTAAAGCATATAATAATAATTACTTAATAAGTACTTTATGTCAGATTTTTGCTAAGTTTGGCAGAATAAATCTTTATAAAACAACTTACTATAGTTAAATCTATCTTTTTACTTATACTTTGGTTGCCCTGATACTGCCAACCATGAAAGCTGAAATGCCCACTAGTGGGTGGTAGGGACCAGGTTGACTACCACTGGGTTAGCAGAAGAAAGGGGAGATAAGGGAATAGTAAAGTGTAAAGGGTCAAATGACAAAATAAGATCTGACTTTTGGTGGTAAACACAATTCAATATACAGATGATGTATCATAGAATTGCATACTTGAAACATATGTAATTTTATTAACCAATGTTACTCCAATAAATGTAATTAAAGATACTTTAAAAATCCTTATTGAGACATTGATTTTGACAGGAACTGTAACTATTTTATTGTTATAAATAGAAAATGAAATAGCATAATATAAATAAGAATTTCCTTTTTCTTTTTGTTTTTTTTTTAAACTTTTTTAAAGGACTTTATTAATATTTCAGAGCGAGAGAGTGAAGAGGGAGGAGCAGGAAGCATCAACTCCCATATGTGCCTTGACTAGGTAAACCCAGGGTTTCGAACCGGCGACCTCAGTGTTCCAGGTCGACGCTTTATCCACTGTGCCACCACAGGTCAGTCTAAATAAGAATTTAATACAATACAATATCGTATTGAATAATACAATATTCAAAATCAGTAAAAAAATACTTTATTTCTCTCATTTTCTATTAATAACAGAATCCTCAACCTGTGGCTTTATATCTTTCTCAAAGTTGAATGTTTTAAGCTATTATTTCTTCAAATATTTTTTTCAGTCTCAGATTTTTTCTCATCTCTTTCTGGAATACCAAAATATAAGTGTTAGTTCTTATGTTCCACAGGACCCAAGACTCTGTTTATTGTGTTGTCATATTTTGTTTTCCATTTTTCAGATTAATTAATTTATATTGATCTGTTAAAAGTTCATTGCTTTTTCTGTAATTTTCACTATTTTAGAGATTGTATTATTCAGCATTTTTAAATCTGTTGTTTCCAATTTGTTGTTTAAAAATAACGTATTTCTTTGTTGAATGGTTGTTTTTGTTTGTTTTGTTTCAGAAGAGTGTATGATTGATTGTTGAATCATACTTGTGATAACCACTTTAAAATTTGAGTGAGATAATTCCAAAATCAAATTCACCTTAATGTTGGCATTAATTGATTACATTTTCTCATTAATATTGTGATTTTCCTGGTTCTTGTATAATGAGTGAGTTTCACGTAGCCTATGCATTTTATCTATTATGCAGAAAGACTCTTGATTCTATTTAAATGTTTAATTTTTAACAGATAAAAACTTTGTTTAAATTTAACATATCGATTTTGACCTAATGTATGGGTTGTAGTTCCAATGACAGTTTAGTTCTCTGAGCCTTTGTAGCACTATTATTATCTTTTTTTTTTTTTTTTTTTTTTTTTTTTATGAACAGTTTCCTTTATTTCATTCATGGCTTTTAAGAAAGATAAGACTTTTTTTTTTAAGACTCTTTTTTCGTTAGACTCTGCAACTGTATTTTTTTTTAAATAAATTTTTATTAATGGTAATGGGATGACATTAATAAATCAGGGTACATATATTCAAAGAAAACATGTCTAGGTTATTTTGTCATTAAATTATGTTGCATACCCCTCGCCCAAACTCAGATTGTCCTTCGCCACCCTCTATCTAGTTCTCTGTGCCCCTGCCCCTCTCCCTAACTCTCCCCCTGTCCTCCCTCCCCCCACCCCTGGTAACCACCACACTCTTGTCCATGTCTCTTAGTATCATTTTTATGTTCCACCAATGTATGGAATCATGTAGTTCTTGTTTTTTTCTGATTTACTTATTTCACTCCTTATAATGTTATCAAGATCCCACCATTTTGCTGTAAATGATCTGATGTCATCATTTCTTATGGCTGAGTAGTATTCCATAGTGTATATGTGCCACATCTTCTTTATCCAGTCTTCTATTGAAGGGCTTTTTGGTTGTTTCCATGTCTTGGCCACTGTGAACAGTGCTGCAATGAACATGGGGCTACATGTGTCTTCACGTATCAATGTTTCTGAGGTTTTGGGGTATATACCCAGTAGAGGGATTGCTGGGTCATAAGGTAGTTCTATTTGCAGTTTTTTGAGGAACCACCATACTTTCCTCCATAATGGTTGTACTACTTTACAGTCCCACCAACAGTGAATGAGGGTTCCTTTTTCTCCACAGCCTCTCCAACATTTGCTATTACCCGTCTTGTTGATAATAGCTAATCTAACAGGGGTGAGGTGGTATCTCATTGTAGTTTTGATTTGCATTTCCCTAATAACTGATGAAGCTGAGCATCTTTTCATATATCTGTTGGCCATTTGTATCTCTTCCTGGGAGAAGTGTCTATTCATGTCCTCTTCCCATTTTTTTATTGGATTGTTTGTTTGTTTGTTGTTGAGTTTTATGAGTTCTTTGTAAATTTTGGATATTAGGCCCTTATCTGAGCTGTTGTTTGAAAATATCATTTCCCATTTAGTTGGCAGTCTGTTTATTTTGATATCAGTTTCTCTTGCTGAGCAAAAACTTTTTATTCTGATGTAGTCCCATTCATTTATCTTTGCCTTCACTTCTCTTGCCATTGGAGTCAAGTTCATAAAATGTTCTTTAAAACCCAGGTCCATGAGTTTAGTACCTATGTCTTCTTCTATGTACTTTATTGTTTCAGGTCTTATATTTAGGTCTTTGATCCATTTTGAATTAATTTTAGTACACGGGGACTGGCTGTAGTCGAGTTTCATTCTTTTGCATGTGGCTATCCAGTTTTCCCAACACCATTTGTTGAAGAGGCTTTCTTTTCTCCATTGTGTGTTGTTGGCCCCTATATCAAAGATTATTTGACCATATATATGTGGTTTTATTTCTGGGCTTTCTATTCTGTTCCATTGGTCTGAGTGTCTATTTTTCTGCCAATACCATGCTGTTTTGATTATCGTGGCCCTATAATATAGTTTAAAGTCAGGTATTGTAATGCCCCCAGCTTCATTCTTTTTTCTTAAGATTGTTTTGGCTATTCGGGGTTTTTTATACTTCCATATAAATCTGATGATTTTCTGTTCCATTTCTTTAAAAAATCTCATAGGGATTTTGATGGAAATTGCATTAAATTTGTATATTGCTTTAGGTAATATGGCCATTTTGATTATATTTATTCTTCCTATCCAAGAACAAGGAATATTTTTCCATCTCATTGTATCTTTTTCGATTTCCCTTAACAATGCTTTGTAATTTTCATTATATAGGTCCTTTACATTCTTTGTTATGTTTATTCCTAGGTATTTTATTTTTTTTGTTGCAATCGTGAAGGGGATTATTTTTTTGAGTTCGTTTTCTAATATTTCATTGTTGGCATAGAGAAAGGCTATGGACTTCTGTATGTTAATTTTGTATCCTGCGACCTTACTGTATTGGTTTATTGTTTCTAATAATCTTTTTGTGGAGTCCTTCGGGTTTTCAATGTATAGGATCATATCATCAGCAAAAAAGTGATACCTTTACTTCTTCTTTTCCGATATGGATGCCTTTTATTTCTTTGTCTTGTCTGATTGCTCTGGCCAGAACTTCTAACACCACGTTAAATAAGAGTGGAGAGAGTGGACAACCCTGTCGTGTTCCTGATTTAAGGTGGAAAGTCCTCAGTTTTACGCCATTTAATATGATGTTGGCTGATAGTTTATCATATATGGCCTTTATCATGTTGAGATATTTTCCTTCTATACCCATTTTGTTGAGAATCTTAAACATAAAATTGTGTTGTATTTTATCAAAAGCCTTTTCTGCGTCTATTGATAAGATCATGTGGTTTTTGTTCTTTGTTTTGTTGATATGGTGTATTACGTTAACAGTTTTGCGTATGTTGAACCATCCTTGAGATTCTGGGATGAATCCCACTTGATCATGATGTATTATTTTTTTAATATGTTGTTGTATTCGGTTTGCCAGTATTTTGTTTAGAATTTTAGCATCTGTATTCATTAGAGATATTGGTCTGTAGTTTTCTTTTTTTGTGCCATCCTTGCCTGGTTTTGGTATGAGGGTTATGTTGGCCTCATAAAATGTGTTTGGAAGTATTGCTTCTTCAATTTTTTGGAAGACTTTGAGTAGAATAGGAACCAAGTCTTCTTTGAATGTTTGATAGAATTCACTAGTATAACCGTCTGGGCCTGGACTTTTATTTTTGGGGAGGTTTTTAATAGTTTTTTCTATTTCCTCCCTGCTGATTGGTCTGTTTAGGCTTTCTGCTTCTTCATGACTCAGTCTAGGAAGGTTGTATTGTTCTAGGAATTTATCCATTTCTTCTAGATTGTTGTATTTGGTGGCATATAATTTTTCATAGTATTCTACAATAATTCTTTGTATATCTATGATGTCTGTGGTGATCTCTCCTCTTTCATTTTGGATTTTATTTATTTGAGTCCTGTGCCTTTTTTCCTTGGTGAGTCTTGCCAAGGGTTTGTCAATTTTGTTGATCTTTTCAAAGAACCAGCTCCTTGTTTTATTGATTTTTTCTATAGTTTTTCTTTTCTCTATTTCATTTATTTCTGCTCTGATTTTTATTATCTCCTTTCTTCGGCTGGTTTTGGGTTTTCTTTGTTCTTCTTTTTCTAGTTCCTTAAGGTGTGAAGTTAAGTGGTTCACTTGGGCTCTCTCTTGTTTGTTCATATATGCCTGAAGTGATATGAACTTTCCTCTTATTACTGCTTTTGCTGCATCCCATAGATTCTGATATGTCGTATTGTCATTTTCATTAGTCTGTATATATCTTTTGATCTCTGCACTTATTTCTTCTTTGACCCATTCATTTTTTAAAAGTATGTTGTTTAGTTTCCAGATTTTTGTGGGATTTTTTTCCTCTTTTTTGCAGTTGAATTCTAGTTTCAAGGCTTTATGATCAGAAAATATGCTTGGTACAACTTCGATTTTTCTGAATTTGCTGATGTTGTTTTTGTGGCCCAACATATGGTCAATTCTTGAGAGTGATCCATGTACACTGGAGAAAAATGTATACTCAGTCACTTTGGGATGAAATGTCCTGTAGATGTCTATCATATCCAGGTGCTCTAGTGTTTTGTTTAAGGCCACTATGTCTTTGTTGATTCTCCTTTGGATGACCGATCTAGAGCTGTCAGCGGTGTATTGAGGTCTCCAAGTATGATTGAATTTTGTCAGTTTTTGTTTTAAGATCAATAAGTAGCTGTCTTATATATTTTGGTGCTCCTTGGTTTGGTGCATATATATTAAGAATTGTTATGTCTTCTTGATTCAGTGTCCCCTTAGCCATTATGAAATGGCCATTTTTGTCTCTGAGTACTTTTCCTGTCTTGTAGTCAGCATTATCCGATATGAGTATTTCTACGCCTGCTTTTTTTTGGATGTTATTTGCTTGGAGTATTGTTTTCCAGCCTTTCACTTTGAATTTGTTTTTATCCTTGTTAATTAGATGAGTTTCCTATAGGCAGCATACAATTGGATTTTCTTTTTTAATCCATTCTGCTACTCTGTGCCTTTTTATTGGTGAGTTTAATCCGTTTACATTTAGTGTAATTATTGACACTTGTGAGTTCCCTATTGCCATTTTATATGTTGCTTTCTGTTAGTTTTGTGTCTTGTTTGATCCTTCTCTTTCGTTTTTCTATCTTTTGTTTTTATTTGGTTGTATTCCATACATCTTTCCTCTGTTGCTATCTTTTTTATCTCATGTGCTTCTGTGGTGGTTTTTTCCACATCCCAGTCCGACGCTCTATCCACTGTGCCACCACCCGGTCATGTGGTGTTTTTTTCAATGGTGGTTACCTTTGAGTAATGAAAAGGGTCCCTACCCTGTTCATTGTAGCGAACTATTTTGTGAGTACTTTTGCACTCCATCGTCCTTTGCTACTGTTAATCTCCATCTTCTCCCCCTCTTTCTTTTTGTTGTTGTCACAGTTTAAATTTGGTTTTATTGTGTTCTTCTTGGAGCTTTTACTTGTGGCTCTGTTTTTTTGTTCTTTGTATCTAATTGGAGAACCCCCTTTAGTAATTCCTGGAGTGGGGGTTTTCTGATGATAAATTCCCTCATCTTTTCTGTATCTGTGAATGTTTTTATTTCTCCTTCATATTTGAAGGATAGCTTTGATGGGTATAGTATTCGTGGCTGAAAGTTCCTCTCTTTCAGGACTTTAAATATTGGGGTCCACTCTCTTCTAGCTTGTAGAGTTTCTGTTGAGAAATTTGATGATAATCTAATGGGCCTTCCTTTATATGTTGTATTCTTCTTTTCCCTGGCTGCCTTGAGAATTTTTTCTTTGCTGTTGGTTTGTGTCAATTTCATTATGATATGCCTTGGAGTAGGTTTGTTGGGGTTAAGAAAACTCGGAGTTCTGTTTGCTTCTTGAACTTGAGGCTTTAGTTCTTTCCACAGGCTTGGGAAGTTCTCATCTATTATTTGTTTGAGTATGTTCTCCATTCCATTTTCTCTCTCTTCTCCCTCTGATATACCTATTATTCTTATGCTATTCTTTTTGATGGAGTCAGATAATTCTTGTAGGGCTATCTCATTTTTTTAAATTTTTGAGTCTCTTTCTTCTTCTCTCTGTTGTGCCTCAAGTTGCTTGTCTTCTATTTCACTAATCCTCTCTTCTATCTGACCTGTTCTATTAGCTAAGCTTGTTACTTCGTTTTTCAGCTCGTGAATTGAGTTTTTCATCTCTGTTTGATTTGTTTTTATAGTTTCAATTTCCTTGGACATATATTCTTTGTGTTCATTGAGTTGTTTTCTGAGCTCCCTAAATTGCCTTTCTGTGTTTTCTTGTATATCTCGGAGGATTTTTAGGATTTCTATCTTGAATTCTGTCATTTAGCTCCAAGGTTTCCAATATATTAATTTTTTTCTCCATAGATTTTTCCTCATCTAGGTGTGTTACCTCTCTTTCTTTTGTATCCATGATATTTGATTTTCTCTTCCTTAATGGCATCTGAGGGTGGTTTTGTTAATAGTATTAATGAGATTTAATAAAGAATAAAAAGTTAAAAAAATAAAAAATCGAAAAGAGTTTTTTTTAAAAATAATTAATAATAAATTAAAGAAAAATAAAATAAAATTAAAATTAAAAAAAAGAAAATTATTCCCCCCCTCCTTTTTCCTCTCCTCTCCTCTCCCCTCTTTCTTGAGAAAATCTTGTGGTGAACTGTGAATTATAACAAACAATGCCTGTAATGGAGGGCCTGAATTGGGGAAAAGTAATAAAGGGGAAAAAAAAAAGAAAGAAAGAAAGAAAAAAGAATGTGGTATGGACCCACAAAAAGCAAATAAGGAAAAAATTTGGGTCAATAATAAAATGATTTGCTTTTAGGTGTTGGTTGACTAAGAGTTATGATGAGAGGAATAAGAGGGAAACAGAGAAATGGGGGGACAACTTAAAAAATTACTATTGTATTTAGTGGAACAAGAACTAGATAAAATGGAGAGCCAGGGATGGGAGCACTGCTAGTGAGTTAAAAAGGTGAAGTAAAAAAAAACCCAAAATGCCACAAACATAAGTTTGAGTCCCAGAGAAGATAATTTGTTTGTTATTGAGGTTTGAATGAGAGGAGATGTGAAGGAGAAAGGAAGAAACTAATATAGAGGGAGAAAAGAAAGAGAGAGAAAGAAAAAAAGAGGGAACCACTAAAAGAAGAAAAAAGAAAAAGGAGGAGGGAGAGAGAGAGAGAGTTAAGGGTTTTGGAGTGCAACCCTCATAGAGAGAAAGGAAGAGGAAAGAAAAGATAATGGGAGATGTAACACTTATGGGTAGTCTAGTTCAAGGAGAGGAGAGAATAAGACCGGCAGAGAGGTAATCGGCCAAATTGGATGAGGGAAAAAAATATCAAGAATGAAGATAAGAGAAACAAATGAACAAATATAATAAAATGGGATAAGTTATAAAGTCTGCAGATTATTCTTGATTTTGAGAGGTTATCTTCTTGCTTTTTCTTTTCTCTCCCTCTTCCTCATCGGTGACTCTGTACCTCGGGTTCTGCCCCTTTGGCACGCTCAGGTAGAGGTTTGCAGTTGATAAGTCTCTATGGCGATGTCATGTATTGTGCTTTAGTCTCGTTGGCAGTCGAGGTTCATTAGCATTTATAGGCTCCGACAGTGAGGGAGTCTGTGTTCCTGGAGCCTTTCTCTTAGTCTTTCCTACCTCAATTAGTAGCCTGATAATCCAGCTATGGGGTTGCTGCTGCCTCTGCCTGGATAGTAAGAGGCTCAAAGAGCTGGCAACTCCCCACTCTATTTCCACTCAGCACAGGGCTCTGGGTAAGGCTCAGTCAGTCAGAGCTGCTAGCATAATCAGGCGGGGTTTCCGCCCACTCAAAGACCTCCGGCTCTGCCACTCTCTCCGGTAACACAGGCGGGCACCCACTTCCGGGGCGCTTGGAGGAAACTCTCGGTCACTATCTGCGCGCGCAGACCAGGATATCCGGAGGGCAGTCTCACGCTCTGAGTGAAACCCCCAACCGCATGGAAAAGTTCCAGCATTGGAATTGGCTCTCGCTCCGTCCCCGTGCACACCTTTTGCAAGGTGCTGGGGCAGCCCGAGATTCCGCTTTGGCCCACACAAAGGCCCCTGACTCTGCCCCTCTGTGCGATAACACGGGCGCACACTGCCGAGGCACTCGGAGGAATCTCTCGCTATCTGCGCGCGCAGACCAGGATATCAGGCCGGCCGCGTTTCCCTCTGAGTGAAACCCCCACCAGCATGGAAAAGTTCCACCATTGGAATTAGTTCTCCCTCCCTCCCATGCACGGCTTTCCCAGGGCACTGGGGCTGCCCAGAGATTCCACTTTTGGCCCACACAAAGGCATCTGACTCTGCCTCTTTGTGGGGTAACACGGGCACCCACTCCCGGGGCTTTGGTAGAAATCTCTCGCCCACTATCTGCGCGCGCCGACCAGGAGATCGGGTAAAATGGCTGCCCCGCTTGTCTTTCTTTGTCTGGGTTTGGCGTGAGTGTTAGCTTGTATTGCCCGGGTTGCCACAGGAACAGTTTTTCCTCGGCTTGGATCTCCGTGCCACAGCCTGGTTCGGCCGTTTGTGCCGTGGCCTGGATCTATTCACCCCCTTGCCCGCTTCAGTTTCTATATTCACAGTTCCCAGAGAAAGCCGCCCTGTTTAGGTTAGTGAGGAAGGCGGAACATTTCTTACTCCCTATTTCCTTCGGGGTTTGATTATATATTTAGCCAATTTTTCACTCGACCATACCTTCGGGTATATTGCGAAACATCTGGAGGCTCCAAGGATAGGTTTTTCTATTTCTGGTTGAAGATCTTGTTGAGTTTTGGGGGAGATTTATCGGTATCACCTCCTACCCCGCCATTACTCTGACGTCATCCTCAGCACTATTATTATCTTGTTTCACTTGGGCTCAGGTGAGATTATTGGGTTAGCCTATGGGAAAGAAGTAAACTTCCTGGTCTCAGTATCCTTATGTGAGTGGTGACAAATGATAAAACTGCAAGACAAAGAGTGTTTTCCTGACCTCTATTTACACTGACCACCCAATGGCAATGATCTTCCCATTTTATCTTTACCAGTACACTGAGAACGAAAACACAAGTACAGCCTTCTGACACTGATTGGAGGACCACGAGCTAGGGGATTGAGAGATTTTCTGTTAGGTGGATGTTCAGAAAATGCTAGAAAGAATTTTCTTCTGCCACTGAATGGAGGGTTGGTGTTATCTTGCCTGAATTATGCTGAATAGAGGACATGAGTTACTGTGTTTGGGTGACCACTACTCTTATGTAGAGCATTGGATGACATTAGGTGGATGGCCAGGAGCTAGTGAGCAGGATGCCATCTTCAGTGCTATAGGAAGGGCTTTTCTTCTGCCATGCATGTGAGGCCTGAGTTGGGTGAGCATGCATAGTTCCACTCTTGTTGCTTTGCAGGGACATCTTTGAACTCAGGATGGCCCATGTTATTTAGGCAGATTCAGAGCACTGTTGACATAGGTATATGTCTTCCCATTAGGTACCTCTTCAAATTCTCTTTGGCCTTTCTATTATTTTGGCCTTTTCTTCTTTTCTCCCTTCCTTTCCTTTCCTTTCCTTTCCTTTCCTTTCCTTTCCTTTCCTTTCCTTTCCTTTCCTTTCCTTTCCTTTCCTTTCCTTTCCTTTCCTTTCCATTTTCCTTTTTTTCCTTTCTTTTCTTCCTTTTCCTTTCCTTTCTTTTTTCATCCCTTCCCTTCCACCCTCCCTTCTTCCTTTTTTCCTTCTTTCCTCCCTTTTCTTTCTTCCTCTCTCCCTCCCTCCCGTCCTTCCTTCCTTCCTTCCTTCCTTCCTTCCTTCCTTCCTTCCTTCCTTCCTTCTTTCCTTCCTTCCTTCCATTTCTTCATTATGTTGTTTCTCCCTCACTTTCTCCAGCCCTGCTTCCTTTCCTCCCTCCTTCCCCCCATCCTTTTATTATTCTGCCAGTATCTATTGGATATTCATGTTTGCAGCTCTCCCTGTCACTCAATTTGATCTATATGGGACATTTTTAAAAAAGAAAGAAAGAAATCACCACACTGTTATTTTTTTTTAATTCTAACATTTTTAGCCAGTTTACCACTTTTCTTTCCAAATTTTAGACTATTTTCACCTTCACAGTTTTTATGATTATTTAATTACTTTCAGGGCACTTACTTGTATTTAGAGTGAAATAACAAGAAAAACTGAGTCTATGCCTTCTTCTTCCAGAACTGAAAGCACACTTAATCTTTTATATTAAAAAAAAATCTGTGTATGTACAGTCAAGTTGCAAATGGTTATTGTGAAACACCCAAAACAAAAAAATAATTGTATTGCAATAGATCCAGATACTAAATATTTAAAAATTATGTATTGGGAATGAACAATAAGTCCTTCATCTAACCTGTCTCTTCAGAGTTTTATCTTTTCTATCCTAGAGGCAAATCACTTTGATGAATTAATTATATATGAGCTTATGACTTTATTTCTCTATTATGAAAGTGTGTACTCACAAACATTGTTTGAAGTTTTAAAAAGATAAGTCAATGGTATCATGCTTGGTTTAACATCAGCAGGCAAATGATCAGCCTTATATGTACTCTTCCAGTCTTCTATGGTACTATCACAGAATCACAAACAATACTGAGGAAATCGATATGTATTTCTCAAATAGCCTTACAGACTAAGAATGCAGCAGATTGGAATAGCCATGGACCTAGGCTATCTATGCCGTGCTTGATGTTGGTTTTACTGGTAGGTGCTATACTTTTTGCTTTTTGGTCTTCAATTTGCTAAACATTTATACAAAATGCAAATATCAGTGTCCATGCTCATATACATCTTCATACTCCAAAATACACATGACAATCTTAATGCAAATATTAGGCCTGGAGATTTCACTGAAAAACAAATGCATTCCACGTGAATCCCCTACCTTGATTTTTTTTGACATTCCTACCTTTCCAGATTCCTTTTATGGACTATTATGAAGTGATTTACTAATAGGTGGTGGTAATAGAGTTGGCTCCATTGTAGTAAAAAAAAAAAGATGAAAATTTTGTTATAATATTTGGAGCATAGATATATAATATAAATTGCACATATTTGGGGGTAACATTTGGGATGTACAGTTATAGCTTTAAACTTTTAACTAAAAGTTTTGTGTGTACTTGCTTTTATTATTCATAGAGCAGCAAGAAATACAAAGTTCAAAATTTGAAACTCTAAGGTTCTAAAAAAGACTTTAACTTCAAAATGACTTGCATTAATAATGTTTGAGCCATCATGCCTTAGAATTCCACTGGGAGATCTCGTCTCTTTTTGAATGTCATGATGACTAAAATCTTCACCCATTTCACCATCCTCATGCTCCACAAATTCTTTGAAATGAAATTTTCTTTGAATTTATTCAGCTATTCTGACTTAAATGGGTTAGATATATTTAGTCATCACCTTACAATTAGGGGAAAATAGCAAACTCACTCCAACCAAAGAATATATCTTTTGTTCTTTTAGCAAAATATCCCATGACAGCTGTCTGTTGGCACTAAAATTGGCATCATGCTTAGAGCTATGATTGCCAAGAAAAGGTGTTTCCCAGCAACTTATAGTCCCAGTTTCTATAGAGAAATTAATGCCTTTGTGTTAGGGTCAGTCTTTAGTAAATTCTACATATTTAGGGGTCAAAAATTTTCATAGCTATGGCACTACTATTGTTTAAGGTTATTTCTGGTTAAGCTCTAAAAAGTCATTCTTTTGGAAGAGGAGATGTTTTCAAATGTGTTGTTTTGATTTCTTTGTAGTAAATGCTATCTTACATTTGAACAAGTGTGTTAATACTTTATTAGTTGATTTTATAATATGTTATAAAATCATCCTCACTCTGCCACTGGAAAAAGGTACGGTTGAAGCACATTTATGCAAAATTTATATCACTGTTCATTTCCAAGTC
This sequence comes from Saccopteryx leptura, assembly GCF_036850995.1. NCBI lineage: Eukaryota > Metazoa > Chordata > Mammalia > Chiroptera > Emballonuridae > Saccopteryx > Saccopteryx leptura. Next base: position 91,621,794 of record NC_089504.1, on the reverse strand, counting down.
TGGTAAGCACATTAAAGGAAATACCAGTGTTAATGTGACATTTTGACTTTGAGAGTTAGAAGGTCACTTGTGTAATTAATGCTAGGTAAACCCAGAGGACATGCTGTGCTATGGTGATCGTTCTAGATACCAACTGTGACTAAAAAGCACAAAGTTGAAGAAACTTATTTAAGAATCATGAAATATTTTATGTATTTTATAAATAACATAGACTTTCTTAAATTCAGTACCCTTTGAGAGAATAAACATGACCTAATTTGATAAATAATATAAAAAATATAAAAAGCACTATGTACATTAATATAAAATATATAACTTAAAGGAAAAATTAGTATTTTTTTTGTCAACAAAAATAAATTTAATGTTAATTGAATATGTTCATAATATAAACAAAAGAGAACTAGGAAGAGCTTTCAGGTTACACTATATCCACTATGTTTTTTTTTAATTAAATTTAATGCAGTGACATTGATAAATCAGGGTACATATGTTGAGAGAAAATATCTCTAGATTATTTTGACATTTGATTGTGCTGTATACCCCTCCCTCAAAGTTAAATTGTCTTCTGTCACCTTCTATCTGGTTTTCTTTGTGCCCCTCCCCTCCCCAAACCCCTCTCTCCTTCTTCACCCCATCCCCCCTCCCCCAACCCCCTGCCCCTGTTGCCATCACATTCTTGTTCATGTCTCTGAGTCTCATTTTTATGTCCCTTCTATGTATGGATTCATCTTAGTTTTTTTTCTGATTTACTTATTTCACTCCGTATAATGTTTTCAAGGTCCATCCATGTTATTGTAAATGATCCGATGTCATCATTTCTTATGGCTGAGTAGTATTCCATAGTATATATGTACCAAAGCTTTTTAATCCACTCGTCCTCTGACGGACACTTGGGCTGTTTCCAGATCTTCGCTATTGTGAACAATGCTGCCACAAACATGCGGGTGCATTTCTCCTTTTCCAGCCGTTCTATGGTGTCCTTGGGGTATATTCCTAACAGTGATATAGCTGGGTCAAAAGGCAGTTCGATTTTCAGTTTTTTGAGGAATCTTCATACTGTTTTCCACAGTGGCTGCACCAGTCTGCATTCCCACCAGCAGTGCAGGAGAGTTCCCTTTTCTCCACATCCTCGCCAGCACTTATTCTGGGTTGTTTTGTTGATGAGCGCCATTCTGACTGGTGTGAGGTGATATCTCATTGTGGTTTTAATTTGCATTTCTCTAATGATTAGTGATGTTGAGCATTTTTTCATATGCCTATTGGCCATCTGTATGTCCTCTTTGGAGAAGTGTCTATTGATCTCTTTTGCCCATTTTTGGATTGGGTTGTTTGTCTTACTGGTGTTGAGTTTTACAAGTTCTTTATAAATTTTGGTTATTAACCCCTTATCAGACGTATTGTCAAATATGTTCTCCCATTGTGTAGTTTGTCTTTTTATTCTGTTCTTGTTGTCTTTAGCTGTGCAAAAGCTTTTTTGTTTGATATAGTCCCATTTGTTTATCTTGGCTTTTATTTCACTTCCCCGTGGAGATAAATCAGCAAATATATTGCTCCGAGAGATGTCCGAGAGCTTACTGCCTATGTTTTCTTCTAAGATGCTTATGGTTTCAAGGCCTACATTTAAGTCTTTTATCCGTTTTGAGTTTATTTTTGTGAGTGGTGTAAGCTGGTGATCTAGTTTCATTTTTTTGCAGGTAGCTGTCCAATTTTCCCAACACCATTTGTTAAAGAGGCTGTCTTTACTCCATTGTATTTCCTTACCTCCTTTGTCAAATATCAGTTGTCCATAGAGCTGTGGGTTTATTTCTGGGTTCTCTGTTCTGTTCCATTGATCTATATGCCTGTTCTTATGCTAGTACCAGGCTGTTTTGAGTACAACGGCCTTGTAGTATAACTTGATATCAGGAAGTGTGATACCTCCCACTTTATTCTTCTTTTTTAAGATTGCTGAGGCTATTCGTGTCCTCTTTTGGTTCCATATAAATTTTTGGAATATGTGTTCTATATCTTTGAAGTATGTCATCGGTATTTTAATTGGTATTGCATTGAATTTATAGATTGCTTTGGGTAATATAGACATTTTAATGATGTTTATTCTTCCTAACCATGAGCATGGTATATGCTTCCACTTGTTTGTATCTTCCTTGATTTCTTTTATCAATGTTTTGTAATTTTCCGAGTACAAGACTTTAGTCTCCTTGGTTAAGTTTACTCCTAGGTACTTTTTTTTTTGGTTGTAATTGTGAAGGGGATTGTTTCCTTAATTTCTCTTTCTGACTGTTCATTGTTGGTGTATAAAAATGCTTCTGATTTCTGAGTATTGATTTTATATCCTGCCACTTTGCTGAACTTATTTATCAGGTCCAGTAGTTTTTTGACTGAGACTTTAGGGTTTTCTATATACAATATCATATCATCTGCAAATGATAGTTTTACTTCTTCTTTTCCAACTTGAATGCCTTTTATTTCTTCTTCTTGTCTGATTGCTGTGGCTAGGACTTCCAGGACTATGTTAAATAAGAGTGGTGAAAGGGGGCACCCTGCCTTGTCCCTGATCTTAAGGGTATTGCTTTTAATTTTTTCCCATTGAGTATGATGTTGGCTGTGGGTTTCTCATAGATGGCTTTTATCATGTTGAGGTATGTTCCCTGTATTCCCACTTTGCTGAGAGTTTTGATCATGAATGGGTGCTGGATTTTATCAAATGCTTTTTCTGCATCTATTGAAATTATCATATGGTTTTTCTCCTTCTTTTTGTTTATGTGATGAATCACATTGATTGATTTACGAATATTGTACCAGCCTTGCCTCCCCAGAATAAATCCCACTTGATCAAGGTGTATGATTTTTTCCATATATTGTTGGATCCGGTTTGCTAATATTTTGTTGAGGATTTTAGCATCTATATTCATCAGAGATATTGGCCTATAATTTTCTTTCTTTGTGTTGTCTTTGCCTGGTTTTGGAATCAGAATTATGCTCGCCTCATAAAAGGAGCTTGGAAGTCTTCCTTTCTCTTGAATTTTTTGAAATAGTTTGAGAAGGATAGGAGTTAGTTCTTCTTTGAATATTTGGTAGAATTCCGTTGTGAAGCCATCGGGCCCCGGACTTTTCTTTGTTGGGAGTTTTTTGATAACTGTTTCGATCTCATTAGTTGTAATCGGTCTGTTTAGGTTTTCTGATTCTTCCAGATTGATTTTTGGAAGATTGTATGTTTCAAGGAATTTGTCCATTTCATCTAGGTTGTCTAGTTTTTTGGCATACAGTTCTTCATAGTATTTTCTTAGAATATTTTGTATTTCTGTTGTGTCAGTTGTTATTTCTCCTTTCTCATTTCTAATTTTATTTATTTGAGTCCTCTCTGTCTTTTTCTTGGTGAGTCTACTTAAAGGTTCATCAATCTTGTTTACCTTTTCAAAGAACCAGCTCCTAGTTTCATTGATTCTCTGTATTGTTTCTTTAGCCTCTATGTCATTTATTTCTGCTCTGATCTTTATTATTTCCTTCCTTCTACTACGTTTGGGCTTTACTTGCTGTTCTTTTTCTAATTCTTTTAGATGCAGGGTTAAGTTGTTTATTTGAGCTTTTTCTAGCTTCTGAAAGTGTGCCTGTAGTGCTATGAACTTCCCTCTCAGCACTGCCTTCGCTGTGTCCCATAAATTTTGAGTTGTTGTATGCTCATTGTCATTCGTTTCTAGGAATTTTTTAATTTCTTCTTTGGTCTCATTCTTAATCCATTCATTATTTAACACCCTGCTATTTAGTTTCCATGTGTTTGAGAATTTTTGAGCTTTTCTGCTGTGATTCATTTCTAGTTTCATGCCATTGTGATCGGAGAAAGTGCTTGATATGATTTCAGTCTTCTTAAATTTGTTGAGAGCTCTTTTGTGCCCTAACATGTGGTCTATCCTAGAGAATGTACCATGAGCACTTGAAAAGAATGTATATTCTGTTGCTTTAGGGTGAAAGGTTCTGAAGATATCTATTAAATTGAGTTGATCTAGTGTTTCCAATAAGTCTGCTGTTTCTTTGTTAATTATCTTTCTTGAGGATCTATCTAGTGATGTTAGTGGGGTATTGAAATCCCCTACTATTATAGTATTGCTGTTGATCTCGTCCTTTAAATCCATTAAAGTCTGTTTTATATATTTGGGTGCTCCTATATTAGGTGCATAGATATTTATAATAGTTATATCTTCCTGTTGGATTACTCCCTTTATCATTATGTAGTGGCTTTCTTTATCTCTTACTATATCCTTTGTTTTTAAGTCCAATTTGTCTGATATAAGTATTGCTACCCCAGCTTTTTTTTCATTTCCATTTGCATGAAATGTTTTTTTCCATCCTTTTACCTTCAATCTATGTGTGTCTTTTGTTCTAAGGTGTGTCTCTTGTAGACAACATATGTATGGGTCCTGTTTTCTTATCCACGCAGCTACCCTATGTCTTTTGATTGGATCATTTAATCCATTTACATTTAAGGTTATTATTGATATGTAGTTGTTTATTGCCATTTTCTTCTTTAAAGGTGTATTTCTTTTTTTGCTATATTCTTTTCCCACTTTGATCTGTTTACAACAGGCCCCTTAACATTTCCTGCAGCATTGGTTTGGTTGTAATGAATTCCTTGAGTTGTTTTTTGTCTGGGAAGCTTTTTATTTCTCCTTCGATTTTAAATGATAGCCTTGCTGGATAAAGTAGTCTTGGTTGTAGGTTCTTGTTCTGCATTACTTTGAATATTTCTTGCCATTCCCTTCTGGCCTCAAGTGTTTCTGTTGAGAAGACAGATGTCATCCTTATGGGGGCTCCTTTGTAGGTGATAACTTTTTTTTCTCTTGCAACTTTTAATATTTTCTTTTTATCGTTTAGCTTTGGTATTTTAATTATGATGTGTCTTGGTGTAGGTTTCTTTGGGTTTCTCTTTAATGGAGTCCTCTGTGCTTCTTGGACTTGTGAGAGTTTCTCTTGCATTAACTTAGGGAAATTTTCAGCTATGATATGATTGAACAACATCTCTATTCCTTGTTCCTTTTCTTCTTCTTCAGGAACCCCTATGATGTGGATGTTATTTCTCTTCATGTTGTCACAGAGCTCTCTAAGAGTTTCCTCTGACTTTTTGAGTCTCTTTTCTCTTTTCTTCTCTGCTTTCATGCCTTCATTCCAGTTGTCCTCTAACTCGCTGATTCGATCCTCTGCTCTATCTATCCTGTTTTTAATTCCTTCCATTGTGGTCTTTATTTCTGATATTGTATTTGTCATTTCCGACTGGTTCTTTTTTATACTTGCTATTTCTTTATTTAGGTTTTCAAACTGCCCCTCCATTGTTGTTCTAAGATCTCTAAGCATCCTTACAATCATTATTTTGAACTCTGCATCTGGAAGTTTGATTATTTCCATATCACTCAGCTCATCTCTCAAAGGTGTCTCTTGTGGTTTCATTTGGGTTGCACTGCTTTGTCTTCTCATCATGGTGTTTTAGTCTGCCTCCAGTTTTCAGTTGTGTTATTTCTAGGTCTTCTTGGGTTGGTATCAGCTATTATTTGTAATCCACTTTCGGATTTGGGCAGCTTTGAAGTCTTGATTTGTTTGTTTTCTTAACAGGTGATAGTCTTGTTAACTGATCTCAGCAGGGGGCTTCCTTGAAACTGTAACCAGGAATGCTGTGGGTGTAACCTGAGATGCTGAAGGTCTCTTCCACCAACTAATCTCACTGGAGGCAGGGTTTTTTCTCAGCTTCAGTAGGGGGAGGTGTATCTCAGATCTCCATGGAGACCTGAGTTACTGCCCCTCCTCCCCACTTCTTGTTTTCAGCTGTGTCTTGTTGCGCTGATTGGAGCTGGATAGATGTCCGGAGATCTCTGATCTGGAAGCACTTCAGCTCTGTTTTGTGAAAGGTTCAGTCCCTCCCCCAGCTATGGCCGCCTCCAGCACGAATGAGTCAGCTTTTTTATTTCGTTTCTTGCATACCTTAGCCCCTCACAGTCTGTCCCTCTCCCTGTCCTTTCCACTTGGGAGATAAGCTGGTCTTTTCAACCCACCTTGCTCCCTGGTCTCCAGGTAAGTGGCTGTGAGCAGTAGTTTCTGCTCTTTTTCCTCTGTGAAATCCTCTCTGGGCTCTCAGCCTCACCCCCCCCCCTTCCGTTCCTGTAAGCAGAGGAGATTCAGGCACTCCTTACCAGGATTATTGTGTCTTCCTCTTTGCTCCTTGGTTTTTGAGAGCTGTTCTTGCAGTTCAGTGTTGGTTTTTCATGCTGATTTTTCCTAAATTGATTTGTATTCCAGTTTGGTGTTGAGAGCTGGGCGTCTGCACGTCCGCCTACTCTGCTGCCATCTTTTGTCCCAGGAAAAATTAGTATTACTGTTATTATTATTAGTGAGAGGAGGGGACATAGTGAGACAGACTACCACCTGTGCCCTAACTGGGGTCCATCCAGTGAACCGCTTCTGGAGTTGATGCTCAAATCAACTGAGCTATTTTTAGCCCTTGAGGTTGACACACTGGGACTAACTGAGCTATCCTCAGCATCCAGCCAATGCTTGAACCAATTGAGCCACTGCCTGTGAGAGGTGAAGAGAGAGAAAAGGGGGAGAGAAAAGGGGTAAGAAGCAGATAGTCATTTCCTTTGTGTGCTCTGACTGGGAATCAAACCCAGAATGTCCATATGTAGAGTGGGTACTCTATCCACTGAGAAAACCAGCCAGGGCTGTATAAATATTATTAATGGTATGGTTGATCCTTGTGGTCTCCAAAACTGATATTATAGTAATGATTTTTACTTTAAAATATCTCAAAAATTCTGTTTTTTTTTTCTTTTAATACTTTTGACATCATGAAGAGCCTGAGTAAAATTGAGAAACTCATTGTTCCAGGTTATCAGCAAACATTTATAACACTTCTTTTTTTAACCAAGATAGAGAGAAAGAGTCAGAGAGAGGGATAGGTAGGGACAGGCAGACAGGAAAAGAGAGAGATAAAAAGCATCAATCATGAGGGTTTTTTTGTTTTTTTTTTTGACACTTTAGGTATTCATTGATTGCTTTTTCATATGTGCCTTGACTAGAGGACTTCAGCAGACCAAGTAGCCCCTTGCTCAAGCCAGCAACCTTGGGTTCAAGCTGGTGGGCTTTGCTCAAACCAGATGAGCCCATGCTCAAGCTGGCGACCTCGGGGTTTCAAACCTGGGTCCTCCACATCCCAGTCTGACGCTCTATCCGCTGCGCCACTGCCTGGTCAGGCTTATCACACTTTTTAATGAATTGATCTTAATTACACATTTTACTATTTTTTATATTAATTTGTATGCCCAAAATCCATTTATGAAGATTTATATATTTTCTGGATTTCATTTTAGGTTCATAAAAAATTAGATAACATAAAGTGATTAGAATAGAAAACCAGTAATAGTGAAAAGAACAGCACAAATAAGCAAATATCAGACATTAACTTTAAAGCAGGAGTCGGGAACCTATGGTTCACGAGCCAGATGTGGCTCTTTTGATGGCTGCATCTGGCTCACAGACAAATCTCTAGTAAAAAAATAATAACATTAAAAATATAAAACACTCTCATGTATTACAATCCATTCATTTCCTGCCGCTCATGTTCATGGTTGCGGGTGGCTGGAGCTAATCACAGCTGTCCTCCAGGACAACACCAAATTTTTATTGGATAGTGTGTAATGTACATGGGTCATTGTGAGGTCAGGAAGTAAACTTCTCTCATTTTAATCAAGTAGTCAGCTAGGTAATTGCAGAAACCCTTTTGACAAAGAAGATGACTAAAAAAAAAAGATAAGGAGTATCGTACTTTTCAACAGGAATGGACAAAGGAATTCACCTTTGTGGAGAGAGCAGGTTCTTCAGTGTATCTAATATGCAATAATAAAATTGCATCGATGAAATGGTCAAATATAAAGCGGCACTTTGACACATGCCATACTACATTTGCATTGAAATATCCAGCAGGGGACAGCAGGAAGAAAGCATATCAAGAGCTACTGTGCAGAGGGCAAGCTAATCAGCAGCAACTCCGTGTTTGGACCCAATAAGGTGACTGGAATTTGGCTAGCTTTGCTGGTGCTTTAGCAATTGTGAGAAACAGAAAGCCATTCACAGATGGGGAGTATGCCAAAACATTCATGCTTGATGTTGCCAATGAACTTTTTGATGACTTTTCGGATAAAGACAAGATAATCAAATGAATAAAAGACACGCCTCTGTCGGCAAGAACTGTTCACGATTGTATCATCATGATGGTAAATCAAATTGAGGCAACACAAGTGAAGGACATAAATGCAGCACCATTCTTTTCTCTTGCTTTGGATGAGTCAACAGACGTAAGGCTGTTCATCCCAGTTCAACATGATTGCAAGGTATGTTGTCGGTGACACAAGACATGGGTAAAGTCTTGCTGTTTTGCCTATGAAAGAGACAACAAGAGGGGAAGATTTATTCAAGTCTTTCACTGAGTTCATTAAGAAAAAAAAAATTACCTATGGATAAACTTATTTTGGTGTGTACTGTTGGTGTTCTGTGCATGGTGGGGAAAAACAGATTCCTAGCACTTCTTCATGAACATGAAAAGAGACCGATCCTAAGTTTTCACTGCATCCTACATCAGGAGGTGCTTTGTGCTTAGATGTGTGGCAAGCAGCTTGGTGAAATTATGTCACTGGTTATTCGGGTGGTCAACATTATTGTTGCCCAAGCTGTAAATGATCAAAAGTTTAAAACACTGCTGGCTGAAGTTGTGAATAATTATCCTGGTCTGCTTCTGCACAGCAATGTGCATTGGTTGTTAAGAGGAAAGTTGCTCAGTAGTTTCGTGACTTGTCTGAGCAAAATTTGGACTTTTCTTGAAATGAAAAACATCAAGCATCCTGAGTTAGCTAACACTGAGTGGCTCCTGTAGTTCTACTATCTCGTGGACATGACTGAACATCTGAATTAGCTCAATGTGAAAATGCAAGGCATTGGAAATACAGTCTTATCCCTTCAACAAGCAGTGTTTGCATTTGAAAATGAGCTGGAACTCTTTATCTCCGACATTGAAACAGGTTGTTTACTACACTTTGAAAAACTGGGAGAGTTTAAAGATGCATGCACAGCAAGTGACCCTATTCAACATCTTGGTCTCCAGCAGCTAGCAGGCTTCACATCTAATCTCCTGTAGTCATTCCAAGCATGCTTTAGAGAATTTTGTGAGTGTACTTATCTTTTTAATTTCATCACCCATCACACGAGTTGCAGTGGAAAGCACCAATCTGAGTTACATCACCAGTGTCTCCATCAGAGATTTTGAGCTGCAAGCTGCTCACCTGAAGGCCTCAGACATGTGGGTAAATAAGTTCAAGTCACTGAATGAAGATTTGGAAAGACTTGCACGACAGCAAGCAGAGTTGGCGAGCAAACACAAGTGGGGAGAAATGAAAAAAAACTTCAACTCGAGGACCAGCTGATTGTCAAAACTAGGAACATGCTTCCCATCACATACCACACACTGCATCGTGAGACTATTGCTATACTGACAATGTTTGGCTTTACATGCATGTGAGCAGTCTGTCTTACATTTAAAGAATTTTAAGACCAACTACAATCATGCCTGCATGAAGCTTAACCTCACCACGTGTCAACCAGACTACAAAGCCATCAGAAAACCATAAAGCACCAGAAGTCACATTAATGGTAAGAAGTACTTTATTATCATTGGTTAGTAATAGCATAACAATGTTATTAAAAGAATTCAGAGACTTATTGTACTTTAAAAGTGTTGATCTTACATAGAATGCACGCATTTACTTGTATTTAGTGTTAAACATATTGTATGGCTTTCACGGAATTAGATTTTAAAATATGTGGCGTTCATGGTTCTCTCAGCCAAAAAGGTTCCCTACCCCTGCTTTAGAGAGAGATTCAGTTAACTCAGAGATTCTCGGATTAAAGAGAATGTATATATGTTTACCAGTGTTATTTCCCCCAAAGCACAGGTCCACATATAGAATGCATAGTTTTATAGACCATATTATAATCAACCATATGTACTTGAGTGATATCAACAAAATAGCAAATTAAGGAACTTAACACTATGTTTTTTCTACAAAATCAATGCACAGATTGCCAGAATCAGTTTTCTGAACTAAAGAATCTGTTTAAAAACTTTTAACAAATAAGAGAGTGTTTAATGAAAAAAATAACTGCAAAATGTTGATAAGAGTTCTTTGTGGTGTTTTAGTTTACTTTGTTATCATCTCCCACTTGCAAGCTAGGCAAAGACCTTGAAGATGGCAGCTCACTTTCTTGGTGCAAGTTTCTGGTATCAGAGAGGAGAGGATAGTTATGTATATAGACCAGGGATGTAATATATGACATTAACAGAATAAAGAAAAAGACCCATGACCATTTCAATGGATGCAGAAAAAGTAGTTGAAAAAATCAGCACATTTTAATAACAGAAATATCATGTAAAATAGAAATTGAAGGTAACTTTGTAATATGATAAAGGGTTTTATAAAAAAACCTACAGCTAATATCATACATAATGGCAAAAACCTGAAAGCTTTACTCAACCATCAGAAAGAAAATACAAATGCCTACTTTTATCACTCTATTTAACACTGTACTAAAAATCTAGCCAGAGCAATGAGGCAATAAAAAGAATTAGTATGCATTAACATTGAAAAAAAAAGAAGTAGGACAATCTTCATTTGCAGAACACACAAAATCACATATACAACTATACTGCTATTAAATGAATACTCCAATGTTGCAGGATACAAGATCAATATTCAAAATCAGCAGTATTTCTACATATTAGTAATAAACAATCTAAAAAAGAAAATTTAATAACAATATCACTTGTAATATGCTGAAATTAATTAGGAACTCATTTAAATAAAGGGGTTTAGTAAACTTACATCTAAAATGGCAAAAATTGTTGAAATAAATTAAAGAGCATCTAAATAGATTAATACTATTAAATAGAAAGGCATACTGGTTCATGGATTGGAAAATAATATTGTTAATATGGCAATGCTCTCCAAGGTGCTTATAGAGTCATTGGCAATCCTTCTCTGCAGAAAGGGAAAAGCTGATTCTAAAATTCATATAAAAATGCAAAGGACCATGAAGAATTAAAACAAACATGAACAACAAACAAAATTGGAGGTCTTCACACTTCTTTATTAAAAAAATTATCACAAACCTACGGGAATCAAGATAGTTCAATATTGAATAAGAATAGACATACAGACCAAAGAAATATAATTCAGAAATGAACTCATACATCTATAGCTAATTTTGCACAAGGGTACCAAGACCATTCAATGGGGAAAGAATAGTCTTTTCAAAAAGTTGTGCTGAGAAAAGTGAATATCTACATGTAAAAGAAAGATGTTGGACTTCTACCTTACACAAAATACAAAAGAAATATTTCAAAATAGATCAAAGACTTGTATATAAAAGCTAAAACTTTAAAATGCTTAGGGGAAAAAAATCCCAGCAGTAAATAGTCACAACCTTGGATTTGGCAAGGGATTACTTGATTTGACATCAAAAGAACAAACAACAAAAGAAAAAATAGATGAATTGGACTTCATCAAAATTTTAAACTCTTGTATATCAAAGGGCATATTCAAAAAAGGAAAAATACAGCCTACAGAATGAGAAAATTATTTGCAATATATATAGGATAAGAGTATAAAATATGCATAGAACTCTTACAACTCAACAATGACAGACCTGAACAACTAAAATATGATATGGGGTTAAAAATATTTCCCTCCAAAAATTACATGTATATATGACCTGAAAGGATACTCAATGCCATTAGTCATTAGAAAATGCAAATCAATAACATACTGTGATAACCCTTCCTACCCTCTAGAATAGCTATAATCAAAAACTGAGAAAATAATAGGTGTTTGTGAGTATTGCTGTTAGGAATATAAGATGGTAAAGCCACTGTAGAAAACTGGCTATATCCTAAAAAGCAAACATTAAATGACCATATCATTCTGTAATTTTACTCCTAGATATACACCCCAAATATTTAAAAACCTGTTTAAGCAAAACTTTGAACACAAATATTTATAATATCACTATTTACAATAACCTAAAAAACAAACTAAATGCCGATCAAATAAAAATTGATAAACAAACATGGTATATTCATATGATGAAATATTAATCAGTGATAAAGAAAGAATGAAGTACTGACACGTGTTAAAAAGTGTCTGAACTGCCCTGGCCGGTTGGCTCAGTGGTAGAGCGTCAGCCTGGCGTGCAGAGGTCCCAGGTTCGATTCCTGGCCAGGGCACACAGAAGAAGCGCCCATCTGCTTCTTCACCCCTCCCCCTCTCCTTCCTCTCTGTCTCTCTCTTCCCCTCCTGCAGCCGAGGCTCCATTGGAGCAAAGATGGCCCGGGCGCTGGGGATGGCTCCTTAGCCTCTGCCCCAGGTGCTAGAGTGGCTCTGGTCGAAACAGAGCGACGCCCTGGAGGGCAGAGCATCGCCTCCTGGTGGGCAGAGTGTCGCCCCTGGTGGGCGTGCCCGGTGGATCCCGGTCAGGCGCATGCGGGAGTCTGTCTGTCTCTCCCCGTTTCCAGCTTCAGAAAAAAAAAAAAGAAAAGTGTCTGAACCTTGAAAACATTATGTTAAGTGACAGGAGCCAAACACAAAAGATCATTTATGGTATAATTCGTTTTTATGACCTATTAAGGCAAATACATCAAAGCCGATTAGTGATTGTCAGAGGATGGAGGGCGGGAAGAACAAGAAGTGACTTCTTAATGGGGTTGGAGTTATTTTAGAGTTACAAAATGTTCTAGAACTAGAGTTAATGGTTACAATTACTGTGGATGTATTAAAAACTACTGAATTGTACAACTTTTAAATGGTTAAAATGATGAATTTATGTTAATGGAATTTTATCTCATGTCAAATGTTATGTGTATGTAAGTGTGTATTGTATAATGATTTAAGTTAAATTTTATCTTGTAATTTTTGTATCTTCCTTAAAGTTTACCTTTAATCACTTAGAGAAACCTATAACAGTATATGTAAATCTAGTATTTTATTTGAAGTGAAGCTGGTGAGGAAACAGAAACAGCATGGCTTATTCCGGTAAAGAATGGTAATTAAGAACTTGGAACCCAAATTCTCATGGCTTCAACCTGAAACATATTACTGTGTTAGGTCCCTGCTCCTGGCACCATTTGATTGTTCGACTTTAGGCTAGATACTAATCTCTTATTGACTTAAAATTCTTCCTGTCCTATAAATCAGTAATATTTTAACTTGATTTTAGTGCCCAAAGACAGCCTATCATGATTTAACTATAATTGCATTACAAACATAAAATTTATATCAACATCAGGTGATCTACAATATGAAGTCATAATATTTTAAATTCCTGTTTGCTTCCACAGTTTTCTTCAATGTTATCTTAAATAATGCTTTAGTTTCATTAATAACTACTAAATTTTTTTTTGCTTTTTCTTCACATTAAACTTTAAATAGTGCAAATATATTCATATTCAAACTAATTTAGGCTACAACAGTGAGGCATAACTTAATCTGTGTCTCCTTATTCCTTTTCTTTTTAAATCACCTGTGCATACATCTTTGCTACATGTAGAAAAAGTTCTGATGAGACTTTCTGGGGCAGGGTATTCAGAGAATTTTCTTTGTTCTTATTCTAAGCCAAACCATGAAATTTCTCTGTGCAGTTTTCTAAACTTATGCTATATTGTTATCTATAAAATTTGAGACATATGCCCATTTTCTTTCTCTATTTATAATTTTAAAATATAAATAAAGGACATGATTCTGAAAAAGAAGCCCATTGAAAAGGCAGATTTAGTGGAAGGCATGAGGTTAGATATCTCTCTTGCTGAATATAACAGAATTAATATCAGTAAACATACATAGATATCTCTAATTCTACTTTATTTGAACTTCTCTGTTTTATCCATTAAACTAGACTTCCTAAGCAAGCCATAATTTTCATAATTTATTGGCTCTCCCTGTTACTTAATAATTCTGTTTTCCCCTCTTTGATATTTATCTTTATAGAAACTTTAAGAGTACACAGGCTTACAAAATATTAGACTGTGAGATTACATACACATTGACCAACATTATACCATTATTTAGGTTTTTGTATCTAATAAAATGAAATCCTTACTTCTAGATTTATGTACCAATGTTTTGCTTACATTAATACATCACAAATGATACTCATTTTTAATAATAATTTTTCTAAGTCATTTTTATCAAAATATCCCCTGAAAACTCTGTATTATGAAAATATCTGAAATATAAGGGTTTGTGGCACTTCACACCAGTCACCTTCTTTCATAGGTATGTGTATGTCTTTTACTTCAACAAGAATATTTATCAGGTAGTATCTCTATAAATATAACATTTTTGACAGACATTTAAGTATGTTTATTAGCCAAATTAATTGATAGTTGGAATTTTAGGCAGCAAAGATCTTTTTAATAATATAGAGCAAATTATTACACAAATATACAAGATTGTCTCTAGTATTGGGAATTTTAATAGAGAATGTGTGATTTCTTTAATAGAGTATGTGATTTTAAACAGTTCTTACCAGTGAGATAAGCAAACTAACTATATTAAACCTGTCATCAGTAATATTTCTCTTATTAAAGAAAGTGCTAAAGATTGGCCTTATGTTTTATATATTTTGTATACTTAAGTAGTTAACACTACTGAAGTTTTTCAGTTCAGTTACTTTCTTGCTAGCTCACAGACAGTCATTCTGAGCCAATTCTGAAAATTATTACTCATACTTAGGAACAGAAAAAAAACTGAACTCTTATTTTTTGTAAAAAAATAGTTTATTCCATTTTTATTTTCATGCTTTTAATTTTATAAAATATCATTCAATTTGACAATAATATATGAATGTACTTTTATCTTATATATAATGTACAGTATATGTCTATATGTTTGTATATTTTGTATATATGTATATTTGTGTACAGAAATGGATTTATGAATATGTGTGTAAAACTCGTATTTTAGAACTAACCTTAAAGTTCTACTTGTCACTATATTTTATCTATGGCATAAGACACTACATAAAAGGGTTTTATACTACAGAAATTACCACAGTAAGAATCATCATATTAATGAATATGAAAGCATTTAGGACAAAAAGTGTATTTTCAAATTAGCACAGATTTATCATACTCTATAATTTTGTGAGTTTGTATCAGTTGCTTTTCTTTTAAAAAGTTGTATCTAAGGATGATGAAATTAGGTATCTAGTTGCAATATGCACTTGTTTTTGTTGACAATAAATCAATAACTCTTTCTGACATGACTCTTAGAGTAGTAAGAATTCTTGCAGTAATCTACTTTCTCAGTGGCAGAAAGATATCTATGCCTTAGAATCTTTGAAGGTGATACTCAGACAAATGTTGTTCTAGTGAGTGTTATTTCCTTGTCCCAAATGTGAATGCCCACTTATGTGATAAAGAAAAGCAGTTGTCTTTTTGGAAGGAAGGAGAAGAGGGAGTAAGAAAACAAGGCATGCACACTAAAGTAAAGCAGGAAAAAGAAGTGAGATATTCGGTTTTAATTGGTGGAGAAAATTCAGATGGCAGTTAGAATAGAAATGATTTTATTAGCAGATAAGAAATAGCAACTGGGAAATACATAATATATATGGTCTTTTTTGGACTTGTAACCCTTTGAATTCATTTATATTTTTAATACCTTTGTAGAAAAAATTCTACAAAGTAGGAATTTTCCTCAGATTATAAATGAAGAAACTGAGGTAAATTAATAAAGTCTCAAACCCTGAAAATGAAAGAATTAGAAATTAACTTTCAGGTCTGCCTGGCATCAAAAACTTTGCCTTTTTAATGTTGGGGCAACTTCCAAAGTTGAGCTAAAGTTCTAATATAACAAACAAATGATTTTTTCCCTCTCAATACATAATATACACAATATACAAATCATGTATCACGTAAACTTATATAATCTTATTAACCAATATCACCCCAGTACATTTAATTTAAAAATTCTCTCCCATAGAAAATATACTACAGAAATATGTTTTTACATATTCAAATTTTAAGTTTTTTAATGTTTCAACAGAGATAATTTGATATTCATTTTAGTGTGGCAGCAAGTTTTTATTTAATTATTTTTTACTGAAATTTCATACAAAAAGATAAGATTCTAGTTCAGTTCACTTTGTGTCAGGGTCTGCTCCTCACAACAGGAGTATTCTCTAAATTAATTCTATTTCAATGACTATGCTTTATTCCTTTTCTCTCTTAGCTTCTGACTTTTCAGCTATAATAAATCTGTAGTATTTCTTTAAAAATTTTTTATAACCGGAGACTACTATCCCCTATGGAAATGCCTGAGAGGTAGTAAAAGCTTGTCTAGAGATGAAAAGTCATAGAAGTGACTTCAGTGTATTTATAATTCTAGAGTGTAGTTTCCCAATAAATATCTTAAATAGATTCGATTGTTTTTTTCTTTTCAAACTTATATCCTAGTTTAAAAATTATAAAATCTGAAACCTGTAGGATATGTTAACTAGTGTCACCATAATTAATATAATTAAAAAAAAAAAAAAAAAGATTGTAAAAGCTTTCAGTAGTGGCAAAGGCCAAACTGATTTAGGAAATTGGTTTAATATGATTGACCAAACAAATAGTATGCCCGTTTGTAACAAGACAAACCAAGGACAGCTCATAGTATTAGTAATGAACTTTAGCAAAAATGTGTGTAATCATCATTAAAATGCCCTCAATCTCAGTATCTTTCATCACATAGTAAACTACATTCTCTAATGATCAGATCTAGTAATTAAAGTGGTTCACTGCATGATTTCACACATGCTTAATCATTCTATATTATTTTGGAGTGAGGGATAAATTTCCTGGTGCACTAGAGTCTGCATATCAATTGTACATCTGTCATAATTATGCTAACTTATTGTTGGGTATAATTTTCTGAGCCCTGTTAATATTAATGTCTTCTGTTGGCCTTCTTAAATAATCCAAATGTTTTCTCATTTAGAAGTAAATATCTCTCCCACACAATCACTCTTTTTTTTTCATTTCTTTTCTTGCATAGTAGAAAATTCTAATAGCTAAAGCCAAGTATAAACAGACTAGATGCTTGGCTAAAATCATCTTGACTGTACTACTCTACATTTAGAAAATATCAGCTGTTCCCTCAGTATGAGTGAAACCCGTGAACTACACTCACTGTGGGTTCCCAAAGAGATAATAGTGACAGGGAGCTCTAACAAAAATATATGCAAGTAGAGGCTATGGAAACATAAACATTCAAGGAAACATGGATAGCTGTCTTTATGGCACTGCTTCTCAAACTTCAGTGTGCATACAAATTACTTGAGTTCTAGTTAAAATGCCAGTTTTGATTCAGTAGATCTGGGATGGGACCCAAGATGGTGTATTTCTAACGAACTCCCAAATGATACTGATGTTGATGTTCCGAGGACCACAAAATGCCAAAATGCTGAAATATTCCTCACATGAAAATAAAGAAATAAACTTATTTCTTATTACTTCTACAATTATCTTGGAGTAATATTTGCTTTTGTTATACTATGTATCCAACATTCTAAATCTCAATACTTTGTTATCTGTCTATTTAATTTTATGTCTTCTTAATCAGCATTAAATCATGCAGAGTTTATTTAAACATCTGGGAACATCTCATGGACTTGAAAACACTAGAGGACAGTGACTTTGTTGATACACTGAATGTTCTCATAATTCGTTATAATGCCTAAGAGCTGCTCAAAAAATTTTGGTTAAATTATAGGTAAATTATAAATAAAAATATATTTCCTTTGTTTTTATCTCATTTAATTATTGTTCTAAAATTAGTACATTTTTCAGAAAGTTCCTTTGGAAGATTAGTATATGAAATGGGAATATCCAGCACAGAACAAGAGGATATTATGGTGTAACAGGAAGGTAGTACAGCCATTGGTTGAGAGCACAGATTCTGGAGTCAGAGAAGTGGTTTCATTCCTAACTCTAATAATTACTGCCGTTGTGACCTTATATAAGTAATATAATCTATTATTGTTCCAGATTCTTAATTTATAAGTTGAGAATAAAAAATGCACTTATATTTAAACTAAACAATTTATATAAAATACTTAAGTAAGAGCTTGACCAATAACACCCAATTCATAATAACTATTTTTATACCTTAAATATTAACCCTCATTCTTTTGAAATATTTTAATTATGTTCAAAATTAAGATAAAGGTTTAGGTTACTAGATAACTTGTATAACAATTAATAATCCCATAGAGTCACTATATCTTTTTATTTTTAAATTTCATTTATTCATTTCAGAGAAGTGTCAGGGAGAGAGAGGAAAAGAGAAAAAGAAGGAAGAGGAAGAAGCACTAACTCCCATATATGCTTTGACCAGGCGAGCTCAGGTTTTCAAACCTGAAACAGCAGTGTTCCAGGTCAATACTTTATCGACTGTGCCAATACAGGTCAGGTTCACTATTTCTTTTTGTAAAACTAAGGACTATTTCCAAAAGTTTTTTTATTGGCAAAATACACTAGCACTTTATTATTTAAAATCCTATAACATAGGGGTCAAAATGTCAAAATTTAGAACAAGTTAAATGTGCATACTTTTCAAAAGCATTTAAATTACAATTACATATTTAATCTTTACTTTTCACACACACTTGATTTAATTAGAAAACTTAGGTGCATTTGTGTTTATATTGGACAATGTATATGTTCTTTCCTTTATGAAGTAATTGACTAGGTTCACTATGATGTATTTTTAAGATAGTTCCCTGATGCTATAATGTACCTTTTCTCTTTCTTGTGGAGCCATCATTACAATGTCACATTAAATAAGTTATGTGGTTGAGCTTTTGTCTTATTTTCAGTTTAATTTTAGAAAAAAATGCTTGTAAATGTGTTAAGAAAGGATTGTCTAACACTTGCAACCTTTTAAGACCCTAGAGTCTAGCTTGAAGCTTTTTAAAAAAATGATGGAAAAAGGGAAAGTCATATGTAGATAAGCTTGTGGTAGAAATACATTATTTTTATTCATAAATAAAAATACTCAGTATAAGAAAGTGAAGCACCCTGGCCGGTTGGCTCAGTGGTAGAGCGTCGCCCTGGCGTGTGAAAGTCCCGGGTTCGATTCCCGGCCAGAGCACACAGAAGTACCCATCTGCTTCTCCACCCCTCCCCCTCTCCTTCCTCTCTGTCTCTCTCTTCCCCTCCCGCAGTGAGGCTCCATTGGAGCAAAGATGGCCTGGGCGCTGGGGATGGCTCCTTGGCCTCTGCCCCAGGTGCTAGAGTGGCTCTGGTCTCAACAGAACGACCCCCCGCCCAGGGGCAGAGCGTCGCCCTCTGGTGGGCGTGCCGGGTGGATCCCGGTCAGGCGCATGCGGGAGACTGTCTGACTGTCTCTCCCCGTTTCCGGCTTCAGAAAAATACAAAGCAAAAAAGAAAGTGAAGCAAATGGTTATGATGACTAAAGCACCAAAATGTTATGAAGTTTACCTAATTTTGAGCCATAATGTTGGCTTTGCATCTTTGGGCAATTTTTATTGCCTTTTTTGACTTTTTGTTTGATTGGTTGATATTGGAATAAATGAATGAATCTAAGAGACCTCTAAGGATTTTTCCTCTAACAATGATCGATCACAAGTTTGCTTTCCCCACTACTTACCCTTCCCAATCTATTATATTAGAAAGTCATTCTATCTCTAAAGAACTTTCAGTTTATCTTCTTACATTTTTTACTGCTACACCATTAGTTCAACTCTCATGTTAGTGATTATTCTAGTAGACTCCCAATTAGTTTTCCCTTACCTACTCTTACCTCAGAAAAATCGTTACCCTAGAGCCGTTTAAAAATGTTGAATCAGACTATGTCATTTCCTGGGACAAAAGTTCAAGAAACTTCCCAATACATTTAGAAGAGAATCCTATTTCTCATCATGGCCTAAAGTATCTTATCTCTTCTTGCCCTTTTTTTTTTTTTTTTTTTTTTTTTACAGAGACAGATAGAGAGTTAGATGGGGACAGACAGACAGGAATGGAGAGAGATGAGAAGCATCAATCATTAGTTGTTCATTGTGACACCTTAGTTGTTCACTGATTGATTTTTCATATGTGCCTTGACCGTGGGGCTACAGCAGACCAGTAACCCCTTGCTCAAGCCAGCGACCTTGTGTCCAAGCTCTTGAGCTTTGCTGAAACCAGATGAGCCCGTGCTCAAGCTGACAACCTTGGAGTCTCAAACCTGGGTCCTCAGCATCCCAGCCCGATGCTCTATCCACTGCACCACTGCCTGGTCAAGCTCGTCTTGCCCTCTTTTACATAATTTATTTATTTCTCTAATACTCTCCCACTCACATTTTATGTCCTAGCCACACTAGACTTAAACTTGCTAAGTCTTTCCTCCTAAAGATATTATGTGGTATTTGCTTTGCATAGAACAGCCTTCCCCTTTATTGTCACAAGACTAGAACCGCCTTGTCATAAAGGTCTTAAATTGAATAGCACTTGCTTAATGAGGGATTTTTTTGACCATGAAAAGTAAATTGGTAAGACTTTGTCTTCAGCTTTTAAGAGGTAGCATTTGGAAAATTGTCATTTCCATCTTTACACAAAGAAAAAGTGGTCAGCCCAAAAATCAGGTTTCTTTTAGACTTATGAAAGAATTGATTTTGCAGCTTGCAAAATACATCCCCCAAATATGATAAACAAGCAAATCCAGAAAGTCAGAGCTAAGATCTAGTTACCTAAAGTATAAAAACCCCAATAGAAAAATTTGTGGGAAACTCATGTAATAATTTTGATGAGTTTGTGAAAGCTGAGTGTGGACCAGTGGAAGATGAGAAAGTCCTAAGAACTGCAGTCCTGAGTGAGGAAGGTTACACTTGATCCCAAGAAACTTTACCATGTTCTCACTATCAAAATGTGAGAAAGATGCCTGGCTCTGCAAGTAAAAGGAGGAAGAATAATCCTTGTGAAAGCCTTGTCTCAATTTTGATCATCCTATACCTGTCCAGTTTTCAGTAAAAAACTACAAGCTATGTTAAAAGATAAGCAAAACACAGCCTGAAGAGACAAAACAATAATCAGAATCACGCTTAAATATGACACACATGTTAGAATAAGTGAACACAAAATTTAAAATAACTATGATTAATGTTAAAAGTTTCAATAGAAAATAAATTATAGGCTAGGACAAATAGAAATATTAGTAGAGGATGATTATAGTAAGAAATCATCAAAAGAAAATGCTAGAAACCAAAATACTGAAACAGAAATGTAGAATGCCTCTGATGGACTCATCAGTACATGGAACATGACTAAGAAATAAATAGTGATATCAGCCTGGAACACTGAGGTCACTGGTTCGGGCCCTGCATTTGCTCGCTCAAGGAACATGAGAGAAGCAACTATAGTTACTTTCTACTCCTCTCCCTCACTTTTTTTCTCTCTCTCCTTTCTCTAAAAAGAGAGAAAGATGAAAGAAAGAAAGAAAGAAAGAAAGAAAGAAAGAAAGAAAGAGAAAGAAAGAAAGAAAGAAAGAAAGAAAGAAAGAAAGAAAGAAAGAAAGAAAGAAAGAAAGAAAGAAAGGAGGAAGGAAGAAAGGAAAGAAGGAAGGAGGGAAGGAAGGAAGGAAGGAAGGAAGGAAGGAAGGAAGGAAGGAAGGAAGGAAGGAAGGAAGGAAGGAAGGAAGGAAGGAAGGAAGGAGGGAGGGAGGGAAGGAAGGAAGGAAGGAAGGAAGGAAGGAAGGAAGGAAGGAAGGAAGGAAGGAAGGAATAGTAAGCATAAAGACAGATCAATGAAAACTTACAAAAATAAACATTTTACCTAAGAACTGTGGGAGTTTCTAAATGTGTGGTATGTATAATTGCAATATAAGAAAAAGAAAGAGAAATGAAATAGAAAAAATATTTGAATCATAAGACTAAGAACTTTCCAGAATAAAGGATGGATAATAAGCCATATACTCAGAAAGCTCATAGAATACAAAATAATATAAATACAAAAATGACTACACCTTTGCCCTTGAGGTCAAATTCATAAATTGTTCTCTACAGCCAAGGTTCCCTAAGTCTAGTACCTATGTTTTTTTTCTATGTAATTCATTGTTTCAGATCTTATATTTAGGTGTTTGATTCATTTTGAATTAATTTTTGTTAATGAGATAAACCATAGTCAAGTTTCATTCTTTTGAACATGACTTTCCGATTTTCCCAGCACCATTTATTGGGGCAATTTATACAAAGAAACAAAGATTATTATCAAAGGTATAAATGAAAAAATAGTTGAACTTTTTATTCCTAAAGACTTAAAGAAAATTCCATTTGTTTAAAATAATGAATGACAATGAATTAGATAATTATAATGCATAGATAAATAAACTAAATTGTACCAATGTTACAAAAGACAAAAAAAAAGGAATTGAAAATATTTTGTTATATGGTACCTAAACTAGTCATGAAGAGAAATGTGTTATTTGAAGGTAGTGTAGGACTAGTTAAAATAACTTTGTGAACTGTAAAAAAACCACTTAAGTTTTGGAAAAAAGTATAACTGATCTACTTTAAAATGATATAAAATAAATCACAAAATATTTAATTCAAACAAAAGAAGACAGAAAACCTCTGAGAATGAACAGAAAAGTTATAAATTTGATAAATGTTATGTCAAATTTATTATTTTTACATTAAATGTGAATTGCCTAAATATACCAATTAAAAAACAAAGATGATATATCATAGAATTTTACACTTGAAAACTATATAATCTTACTAACCAATGTCACTTCAATAAACTTAATTTAAATACATGTTTTTCTGTTTTGTTGGCAGTTTCTTTTGCTGTGCAAAAGCTTTTTAGTTCAATAGAGTATAGTCCCATTCTTATTTTTGCTTTTACTTCACTTTTTTTTTGGGGGGGGGGTAAAATTCATAAAATCCTTTCTAATAGTAAGCTCCATTAGTTAAGAACCCATGTATTCTTCTATGGAATTTATTGTTTCTAATCTTATATTTAGATCTTTAATTCATTTTTTTTGTTTGTTTGTTTTTTTTTGTGACAGAGAGAAAGTCAGAGAGAGGGATAGATAGGGACAGACAGGAAGGGAGAGAGTTGAGAAGCATCAATTCTTCTTTGTGGCATCTTAGTTGTTCATTGATTGCTTTCTCATATGTGCCTTGACCAGGGGGCTACAGCAGACTGAGTGACCTCTTACTTAAGCCAGCGACCTCGGGCTCAAGCGGCTGAACCTTGCTCAACCAGATGAGCCTACGTTCAAGCTGGCGACCTCGGGGTCTCAAACCTGGGTCCTTCACGTCCCAGTCTGATGCTCTATCCAGTGCACCACTGCCTGGTCAGGCATTGTTAATTTTTGTATACAGGATAAATCGTAGTCTAATTTTATTCTTTTGCATGTGGTTTTCCATTTTTTCTACACTATTTATTGAAGAGGTTTTCTTTTCTCCATTGTATGTTTTTTGCTTTCTTGTTGATGATTATTTGTTATATATGTAGTTTTATTTCTGGTCTCCTGACTCTGTTCCATTGATCTGTATACCTGTTTTCTGCCAATACCAAGTTGCTTTAATTATCTTGGCTCTGTAGTATAATTTAAATTCAGGTTGTGTGATTCCACTGGCTTTATTCTTTTTTCCCAGGATTGCTTTGGCTATTTGGAGGTTATTTTATGGTTCCATATAAATCTGGTGATTTTTTTTTTCATTTCTTTAAAAAATAACATTGTGATTTTAATAATAATTGAACTAAATCTCCATATTTCTTTAGGTAATATTGCCAATTTAACTAAGTTGTTTCTTTCAATCCTTGAACAGAAAATTTCAATATTTACTCATTTCTTTGTGTTTTTATCAATCTCTTTTCTTAATGTTTTGTAATGTTCAGTGTATAGGTCCTTCACATCTTTTGTCAAGTTTATTTCTAAGTGTTTTACTCATTTTGTTAAAATTGCAACTGGAATTGTTTCTTTCTTAAATTATTTTTCTGAAATTTCATTGTTAATATACACAAATACAGTGAATTTTTGTATATTGATTTTGTCTCCTTTAACCATACTTTGTTTATTGTTTTTCATAGCTTTTTTTTTTTTGATGGTTTAGTACTCAAAACATATTTTAGAAGCTCCTACAATTCACCAAAAAAACCCCACAGAAATCCGACTAAAAATGACAGAGGACCTAAACAAACACTTCTCCCAAGAAGACTTACAAATGACCAAAATATATATTTTAAAAATGCTCAACTTCACTAGTTATTAAGAAAATGCAGCCTGACCTGTGGTGGCGCAGTGGATAAAGCGTAGACCTGGAAATGCTGAGGTTGCTGGTTTGAAACCCTGGGCTTGCCTGGTCAAGGCACATATGGGAGTTGATGCTTCCTGCTCCTCCCCGCTTCTCTTTTTCTGTCTCTCTCTCTCCTTTCTAACATGAATAAATAAAATAAAATAAAATGAAAATGAAAATTACATTAAGATACCACTTCACACTATTGGAATGGCTAGTATCAATAAGACAAGTAATATAAGCATTGAAGAGGTTGTGGAGAAAAAGAAACCATAATTCACTGCTGATGGGAATGGAAACTGGTACAGCCGTTATGGAAAACAACATAGAGATATCTCAGAAATTAAGAATAGAGTTTTCATATTACCCAGTAACCTTTCTTCTGGCTTAGAATACTTGAAAACATTTATTCTCAAAGATAAATGCATCTTTATGTCCACTTCAGCATTATTAACTGTGACCAAGACATGGAAATAACCAAAGTGTCCTTTGATAGATAATTTGATAAAGAAGATATGGTACATATATATAGTAGAATACCACTCAACCATAAGAAAAGATGAAGTACTACCGTTTGAGACAACATGGATGGATCTTGAGAATATCTTGCTAAGTGAAATAAGTCAGACAGAAAAAGGAGCCATATGGTTTCACTCATATATGTGATATAAAACTGAAAACAACAAATTAGCAAACAGAAAACACAAATTTAAAAACTATAGACACAGACAACAGTAGAATGGTTACCAGAAGGAGAAGAGTAGGGGGTTAATAAAGTATAAAGGGGGCCAAAAGCGTGGTGAAGAAAGATTTGACTTTCAGTGGTAAACATACAATGCAATATACAGATGATGTATCATAAAATTGCATACTTAAAATTTTTATAATTTTTATAACCAATGTCCCCACAGTAAATTTAATAAAGAAGGTAAAATAAATAAAATTAACAATCAAGATCCAACTATATGCTGTCTAATAATAAATTTATGTGAAATATAAAGATTCTGGGTGTTTAATATTAAAAAATAAAAGTAATGTACCATCTCAAATCTTCTAAGCAAAAATAAAGTAGCTATAATAATTTCAGATTTGGTATTCGTAATAAGGACACTATTGAGATAAAGAAGAGAGCCTCATAATGATAAAGGTATCACTTCTCTACAAAGATATAATCTTAAAATGCAAACACACTTTATAATATAGCATAAGGTATATGAGCCAAAAACGAACATAAAATAGAGAAATAGATAGGCCTTCAATCATAGTTGGTATATCAAACCTGTCCCCCATCAGTATTAATATATTAAACAGGCAGAAAAATCAATCAGTGTATAGTTTACCTGAATGGCAATATCAATCAATGTGATCTAATTTACATTTATAGAATGTTCCATTCAAAAACAAAAGAATATACATTCATTCTTCTCAGCTCCCATGGAATATTCACTCACCAAGAGAGACCATACACTGAATTGTAAAACACATCTTAGTAAATTTAAAATAATAGAAATCATACAATGTATGTTCTTAGAAAACAATGAAATTAAACTATTAATACCTGAAAGTTGAAAAAACTCAAAGTATTTGGTAATTATACAGCACATTTATAAATGACCTATTAGTCAATAAAGTCCCAAGTGTGGTTAAAATAACATTTCACTTAAATGAAAAACAATTAAATTTGTAAGATGCAGATTAAAATAAAAACCACACAAACAGAATTCTTAGATAGAAATGTACAATATTAAAAACATATATTGGAAAATATTTGAAATCATTGAGATAATTGTCTAATAACCTTTATACTTCTAGAATCAGGACAGAACTTGTCAAAGCTTGTTTTTGAGTTAATCTCACTTGCAGGAGGATATTGTTTCAATTAGTTATAACAACCCTAACACTAAAAACATTAAGTGGAAGAAAATATATTCCTGGGAAAGCGTTTTTGGTTGAGCCAAAGCTTAAATGAAGTGCAGTTTTCTTACCGAATCTAAGAGTCAAGCAATCCACTGACAAACATTATGGCACTGACCACTTTCTATATCCACTATTTTAATAATATTGAGTTAATATTGTAAACTACACAATTTTTCTTATTTATTTTAATTATTTGACTTATATTTATAGGTACATTTTCCTTATTTCCACAGGAATTTTATTTTATATTTTCTCCCTATTCCTATTTGCATTTAGAATGCTTGTTGCAGAAGTAAGCAGACAGATTGAAATTTTGCAAGAGACTTTAAATGCAGCATGCAGCTGAAGCAATGAAGCCTTTAGGGAGCAAGCAGAAGTTCTGGCTAATATAAAGCTCCGGTTATGATCCTATTGTGAAATCGATCTATATATATAAGGGGTACAAAATATCTTAACGACTCAATATAGTCTTTTTAAATGTTTTTCCTGATTTTTAATGTGGCTGCCTGACCTAGTGATCAATAGGATTGATACAGCTCAAGATTATAGCTCCCACCCTTGGATGGCTAAGCATTAATTACAAAGAGACAAAGTGAAAAACATGTTCTGCACTGCCCTGTGTTTTAATTTTTTTTTTTTCTATAACCTTCCTCAGATAAGTTCTATAGATCCAATTGAGAAGTGTATCGGATTCTTTATATCTATCAAAAAATGTAATCATTGGTTTTAATCTGTCATGACTTCTTTTACATGGCATAACAGTAGAAGAAATGGAAGAATTTTTTATATAGCTGCACAAGAAGATTAACATTAACTGGCCTTTTTCAGAAATTATGTTTTTCATTTCAAGGGTGATACATACTTGTTTAAAAGTTTCCAGCTGTGTAAATAATAATGTTAGATTTCTCCGTATTAAATTGGTCCTCTGCCATTTTACTTCCCCATTTGGAGAAAAACTAACACCTACCAGTTTGGTTTGTACACTTTTTACAATGTATACACACACACACACACACACATACATGTTCTATATTTATTCAATTATTTAAATAACTGTAAGTTATTCAATGCAATAAAGCTAATATAATATGTGGGAGCATTTCTATATTAAGTTGCTTTGATAAATGTTTAAACTGCTAAATTCTACAAGAACACATACAAACATTTATGTTTTATATAAGAGTTTCTATGCTATAGGTTCCTGGAAGTAAATTGTGACACTAAATTATCTGTGAATTTATTTAAATTAATAATGACTGAATTGCATTAAGTACAAAATTCCATTGTCTCACCCAGAAAATTTTTGTTTCTTTATATATTTTCCTTCATGTCCTATCCAAATTTTAATTTTTTTCTTAAATAACTTACACATTTATTTTTAACTTAATACAAAATATTTTATAATTGCATTGTCATTAATTATTTTTCATTATATGCTAAATTTTGCTGTGGATATTCCATTTTGTCATAATTGCAGTTAATAGTTGAAGTACCTTATTTTCTTCTTTTTCGAGTGAAAGGAAGGGAGATAGAGAGACAGTCTCCCACATATGTCCCAACAGGGACCCACCTGGGAAACCACCTCTCCCCACTTTCTGGGGCTGATGCTCTGTCCATCTTGGGCCATGCTCACAACCAAGCTATTTTTAGTGCCTGAGGTGGAGGCTCCACAGAGCCATCCTCGTGCCTGGAGCCAGTACGTTTGAACCAATCAAGCCCTAGCTTCAGGAGAGGAAGAGAGAGAAAGAGAAAGGAGCAGGAGGGTTGCAGAAGCAAATGATTGCTTCTCCTGTGTGCCCTGACCAGGAATTGAATCCAGGATATTCACACACCAGCTGATGTTCTACCACTCAGCCAAGACGCCAGGGACAATAGTTTGAATACTTGAAATATTATGGCCTATATCATTTAGCCAGCATTTATTTTTTTAGATTTCTATTTATCTTTTGATTATATAAATTTGCTGAATGTAATACATAATTTAAGAATTTTAAAGGAAAGAAGAGAGGGAATACAGTTACTTTAAATCTCAATTTCTTTTAAAAACAAATTTTGGAGAAAAAAATGCTTCAAGTATTTCTGATTCAAATGATAGAATTTCTGGGGTTCCTGGAACATAATGGATGGAAAATAATGTTTGGTGATAAATTAAATGAATGATTAGGAAAATGAATATTTCTACAAACCATATTAATACATTGTTGTGACTAAAATTGTTTATTAAACACACACACACACAAAATCTATTTTTTTGTTTTGTCCAGGAAACATGGCTGTACTTTATTTCCAAGTTTTCCTTGCAGTTCTTTTTTTTTTTTTTTTGTCTTTTTTTCCAAGTGAGAGGAGGGGAGATTGAAAGACAGACTCCCACATGCACCCCAACTGGGATCCACCCAACAACCTTCATCTGCAGCCAATACTCTGCCCATCTAGGGCCATGCTCACAACTGAGCTATTTTTAATGCCTGAGGTGGAGGCTCCACTGAGCTACCTCAGTGCCCAGGGCCAACTCTGGAACCAATCGAGACACTGGCTGTGAGAGGGGAAGAGATAGAATGAGGACAGGGAGAAAAAGAGAAAGAGGTGGTCACTTCTTTTGTGTGCCCTGATCAAGAATCAAACCTGGGACTTCCACATGCCAGACTGACACTCTACCACTGAACCAACTGGCCAGGGCCTCTTGCAGTTCTATATATGGCTATATAATTTAGCCCCAGTGGAAGCAAAACACAGGTTCCAAGGTTATTTTTATGGCTTCTTCATTCTGTCTTTTCCCAGACTGCAACCTAAACATAGTGATGACCCCTAATGGAACATGCATTGCCTTAGCTGATGACATAAATATGCAAAGTAACAGAGCTGGCTCAAACTTAAGACACTCACACCCGGAGTTAGATGCAGCATAGGAAAAATAATACATACAGATAAGCAGCAATAAAATGAAACACTCTTGTCATTGGGTTTTTTGGTTACAGTAGCCTGACTCAGTGTAACACTATAATAACACCTAGTAATAACACCTAGTTTGGCTTCTCATATTATTACCCAATTGACTATCCTTTACTTGAAACATCTCTAGCTTGCCTTCATAACACTACACTTCTCAAGTGTCACCTATATGAGTAGCCACTGCTCCTTCATCTCCTTTGTTAATATTACCTTCTCTACTTAAGTTCCAAACCCAGAGCTGACAATTTATCATCCTTAACCTGTCTACAAAACACTCTAGCCTAAAAATATTTTGTTCATACTTAGGAATCTATATACCACTGTTTATGATAATAGTTCAAATGACATTTCCAGTCATCCTCTGAGTTCAGGATTCATATATTCAACTTCTAACTGAAAAGAGTCAGTAAGGTCTAATACAGGGGTCCCCAAACTACGGCCCACGGGCCGCATGCGGCCCCCTGAGGCCATTTATCTGGCCCCCGCCGCACTTCCGAAAGGGGCACCTCTTTCATTGGTGGTCAGTGAGAGGAGCACATTGACCATCATTAGCAAAAGCAGGCCCATATTTCCCATTGAAATACTGGTCAATTAGTTGATTTAAATTTACTTGTTCTTTATTTTAAATATTGTATTTGTTCCCATTTTTTTTTTTTACTTTAAAATAAGATATGTGCACTGTGCATAGGGATTTGTTCATAGTTTTTGTTATAGTCCGGCCCTCCAACGGTCTGAGGGACAGTAAACTGGCCCCCTGTGTAAAAAGTTTGGGGACCCCTGGTCTAATACATAAAAGCACGGATTCTGCAACCTACCCATCTCCAACACTTAAAAAAATGTGCTATTTAGGGCAAATCACTTAACCACTTAATGCCCTAGTTTTTTCTTACTATAATATTATGATAAGAATAGGTATTACCTCGTGTGGATTTATTGAGGATGAAATGATTCAATGTAATTTATCCATATGCAAAACACTTTAAAGTGTACCTGTCACAAAAAAATGTATGGAAGTTGTTACGATCTTGAATTTTTCTTGAGATATTCCATTGATACATAAAACTGAACTTTTGATTGTTCCCCAAATCTTTTCCTCAACCTGCTCTAGTATAGTAAATGCCAATCAATTACCCTGTTCTTCAAATTAGAAACTTTGGATTCATAAGTTTCCTTTATTATGCAAGATATAACTCTATCTCTATCTGTAATACATATACATATATATGCATGATTATTTATAAATAATATAAGAATTTACTCTACACACCATTCTTGCTGCATAACTACAAAGTAACAATTTATCAAAAGCTGCCATCACCTTTCCACCAGATTATTGCCTCTATATTGGTATTTTCCCAATAATTCATACGTCATACAATCTATCATCCATGCAATAACAGCTAGAATCATCTGTTTACTGTTTGGTGATTGAGTGCGGGCACATGGCTGCTGTCACTCCAGAATCCAATTATTCCTATTTAATGTAGGTTTCTCAGTTGAGTGGCTGTGCTATGAAGCCTAGTCTCCAGAGAAGAGCTATCACAGAACTGTTCAAGGACAATGGGGCTCCTATTACGAATTTATTTCTCACAGTATTGTTGAAGTATATCTTCTGGATGCTCCCTGTGTAAGTGTTAAATGCCAAACAAACTTTAACTTCCCAATCTCCCTATACCTTTGAATCTCTTCTTATGCTTCAAACCAAGACAGGTTTGGCATTTTATCTCACTTCCTATGAACTCTTTTTTTGTAGGTCTATGTTTCAATCAACCTACCGAACTGTTAGAGCTCTTTCTAACTCCAAGAGCTACAACATCAAATGAAGAATCTCTGGCTAGTGAATCCATATCAATACATCAAAATTTATTTTCCTTCTACCCTTATGTTGATGTTAATATCACTGCCCTCTTGTTCCCCAGATTTCTGTCTGTATAAGTTTAAAACCCCAAGCAATCCTTTCGGAGTGTGGTGCACTCCTCATGTGTCACATTTCAGGTCATACTTTTAGGAGCTTCCTGAGACTTTAGTGTAGTAATGAGTAAAAGCAAAGAGAGGGTATAGGTGGGTCCTGGAAAGTCATCATTGTCTTTCAAAACAGATACCTCAGGGAAGATCATTCTAGTTTCCTCAGGAAATGTGAATTAGAGTCCTCAGATGGAGCAGAGGTTATTTCTACTATAAGTGGAGAGGCTAGCTCCCCAGGAGTAGATAGACCTCTTCCATTGGCAAAGAAAATTCATTAGAATTTAGGAACTTGGCTCTGGCAGGTTAGTTCAGTTGACTAAGAGGGTTATCCTGAAATGACAAGGTTGCAGGTTCAATTCCCAGTCAGGGTACACATGGGAAGCAACCAATAATGCACGACTAAGTGGAACAACAAATGAATGAATGCTTCCCTTTCCCCTTTTATCTCTCTTCCTTTTTCTCCCTGTCTCTTAAAAATAACTAAATAAAAAAAACCCCACCAAACAGGCTCAATAGCTCTTTTGGTTGGAGCATTGCTCTGAAATGTAGAGGTTGCTGGTTTGAGTCCCCATTCAGGGCACATACAGGAGCAGCTTGATGTTCGTATCTCAAAAAAGAAAAAAAAATTAGGAACTTGATATTTCCAGGTATATTGGGTCTTCTCACACATTCCCATTAGAATTTTAAGGACCTCATTTATTTTTCAGAGGCAGTTAGAGAGAATGCAGTCTTATTATTAGATTAAATAGTAATGGATTTTGAGCTTTTATTGCAATAGTTACCTTTCATACATCATAGACTTAACACCTCTGCCATGATATACAATTTTCTTGCATTTATGGTAGAGCTGCCTTACTAAAGTTCTTTAATTCAATACAGTGTCCGACTTTCAGTCTACTATCAACTTTTCAAATGTGCCATAGTATGTGTAACTTTGATGGCTTTGTACATGTTTTCTCTCTTAAATTCTTTCTCTCAGATTTTAAACTGGTTTATTTATTCTCATTTTTAAAGTTAGTTTTCAGTTTAAATATCAGTTTAAAAGATGTAAGAAACATAGTGTCCATACCATTCTCTTTCCTTTGGAAGAAAATTTCTAATAATTGTATTTCTTTTTATATGAGTATCTAATTTCTTTGTTTTGCCAAAAGAAGCATCTTGAGACTTGATATCAATTCCATTTTTCTAAACATTAACACTCCAAAGTCTTGAACAGTTTTCCATGAAATACAGACCATTGACAAAGATTTATCAGCTGCTTTTGTAAATATGAAACTTGTAATTTTTGAAATTCTGATGATATATTCTCTAGTTTTATTGGAGCCAAGGCTGATCTTGGGGAAAGAAACCAAAAATACTTTTCTACAGATTAATTCAGCATAAAGATTAGCTTAAAATACCAGACAACATGTGGCATAGCTTTTGTTTTCTTTTACCCTTGACATAGCTTTTTGTAATCCCATATGGTTAGAGCTGTTAATTATTCCCTGTCTTACTTTATTGTGTCTGTTGTGTCTGTTTATATTTCACAGATTCTCAGAGGAAAATGCAATGTGCCAGGTGTGATGTTAACAAAATACATGCACCATATGAAAAATTGTTAGGTATTGTGCAAAATAGATTGCATTATAGGTTATTCTTATGCCAATATCATATATTCATCAAATTTATCTTTTAAGAAAAACACATTGAATTATTTTTTACAATTATTTAAGCCATCATCTTCAGTTGTGTATTTATTTTCTATAGCATTTAAACTAGGCAGAATTTCTTAGACGGTAAAACCTGCTGGTTGTTTGCTATTGTTAACCCTGCACTGAGTGATTACTAGAAACAGAAGCAATGTATATTTAGGCAGTATTTTAGAACATTTTGCTCTTATTTAAACTTCTTTATCATTTAAACTTCTTTATCATTATAGAGATCTCTCTAACAAGTGTTTAAAGAGTTTGTATCTTTTATTCAGACAACATCTATATTTAAACCATAACACCTATGATAAATACCAGGTTTTGCAATGTTGAACACCTGAAGACTTACACTAAATTTTATGTATTTTTTTTTTAATTATTAAAGACCTTCTTTCTTTTTGTTAATTATTTCCTATAATAGTATTTTGTTTATTCCATTCCACTCTATAACCAAAAAACAAGATTTGGAAATTTGTTGGAAATCTTCTCTCCCTCATGAATTATACTTTATTTTTACATTAAGTCTTATTGGTTCTAAGCCCAACATTATTGAGGCTCTTCTCCATCTCTCCGTCTTCATTGCCATAGAATATACTGTAATCAGGATTGCCTATTCACTTTGAATTGATCTCTTCAGTGGCTTCTTTTCTTTTTTTTACTTTATCTCACCTTCAATGAATTTAAAATTCTACAGTGATGCTTATATTCAGGTAGAATCAGACATTTTTTTCTCTACTTCTTTTCACTTACTTGAAAGAATGCACAACTCACAACTTCTTTAGTTAGTTCATCAAATTTAGTTCAGAAGGCTCTCTATGGACAAAATATTGGGAAAAATTATGTGAGAGAAAACAGCCAGTTTCCTTCTTCTCCTAATTATTGTACTTGACATTAGGATTATAAAACTAAATTGTCCTGAATTTCAAATTTTTATTATCTACTCTAATTCACTTGAAATTTTTGCATCTTTCCCTAGTAATACTTATACAGGTCTACCGGAAAGTTCT
Source organism: Saccopteryx leptura (assembly GCF_036850995.1). Lineage (NCBI taxonomy): Eukaryota > Metazoa > Chordata > Mammalia > Chiroptera > Emballonuridae > Saccopteryx > Saccopteryx leptura. Next base: position 91,587,899 of record NC_089504.1, on the reverse strand, counting down.
GTCCAATTTTATCACAACAAATTTTGACACGTAAGCACATGTTTATTCGGCGCATGTGTGCCTCTCTATTTTTATCACTTAATGTATACATACTGACGTAGCAAATTAACTAAAACAAAGATGATTCATGTTAGTCTTATGTGTGAAGCGATAGTGTACCCATGGCTACTGATAAAGTTCATTTACACCACTGTAATTTTTATGAATTTCAACAAGGCAGAAATGCTACAGAAGCATGTAGAAATTTATTGAAAGTGTTTGGTGAAGGTACAGTTTCTGATAGGACATGCAGAAAATGGTTCAAATAATTCAAAACAGGTGATTTCGACCTTTCTGATAAGCCACATTCTGGGTGACCATCTTTGATCGATGACAATGTTGTTAAGACCATGTTGGAGAAAGATCTTTTTCTGACAACATCAGAGATCACAGAAAGGCTTAATTCAGCTCAGCAAACCATTTTGGACTGTATTCGGAAGATAGGATTGGTGTGGAAATATTCAAGATGGGTGCCACATGAATTAAGTCAGAAGAATTTGGATGATCGAGTCGTCATATGCACATCTCTGCTTGCTTGGAACAAAATTGAGCCCTTCTTGAACCGGATGATAATTGGGGATGAAAGGTGGATTACCTCCGAAAACATTGTAAGGAAAAGGGCATATTATGAACCCGGAAAACCTAGCCCTTCCACTTCTAAACCAAGTTTGACTCTGAATAAGAGAATGTTGTGTATATGGTGGGACATTCGAGGACCAATACATTATAAGCTTTAAAACCGAACAAAAGCTCAATTTGGAGAAGTATTGTCAGCAACTGGATAATTTAAAGACAGTAGTCCAAGAAAAGAGGTCGGCGATGTTCAATAGGAAGAACATCATACTGCATCATGATAATGCCAGGCCACATGCTGCTTTGGGGACTCGTCAAAAAATTGCAGAACTAGGTTGGGAAATTCTGTCACATCCAACATATTTCCCGGACTTAGCACCCTCCGACTATCACTTGTTTTTGTCCTTACAAAATTTTTTGAAGGGCAAAAAATTCAAAAATGAAGAAGATATCAAACAAGCACTGGTTCAATTTTTCGCATCAAAAGATAAAACATTTTTCAAAAATGAGATATATAGGCAGGCCCTGGCCGGTTGGCTCAGTGGTAGAACATTGGCCTGGCGTGCAGGAGTCCTGGGTTCAATTCCCGGCCAGGGCACACAGGAGAAGCGCCCATCTGCTTCTCCACCCCTCCCCCTCTCCTTCCTCTCTGTCTCTCTCTTCCTCTCCCACAGCCAAGGCTCCACTGGAGCAAAGTTTGCCCTGGCGCTGAGGATGGCTCTGTGGCCTCTGTCTCAGGCGTTAGAATGGCTCTGATTGGGCAGAGCAACATCCCAAGATGGGCAGATCATTCCCCCCTGGTGGGCATGCCAGGTGGATCCCAGCTGGGCGCATGCGGGAGTCTGTCTGACTGCCTCCCCATTGGAAAAATACAAAAAAAAAAGGGATATACAAATTGCCCTCATGCTGGCAAGAAATCACTAATAATAATGGCAATTATATCATTTAATAAAGTTTATTGACAGTGAGAAAAATTGTATTTTGTTTTATTCCAAAAACAGACAGAACTTTCCAGTAGACCATATATTTTCATAAGAAAGTGGCAATCTCACACTTTGAACAGAATTTAAAGCACTCAAGGAAAAGTCTGATATATAAGATGTGAGGAAAATTATACTCTTACTATGGTTCTTAAATTAAGAATGCTAAGTAGATATCTCATTTTTCTATTCATATAGTTTTTCATTTACTCCAAATTTCTTTTAAAAATAGATATCAATTATTTGGCATTCCATTGGCACTGTAAAGAGGGTTATTGAGAGAAACATGATAGTTTGGAGAATTCAAACTTAAGGGTATAGAAAAATAGAGTATACATGGTTAATTCTAAGATCATCTTTCTGTTCCTTAATATGTGAGGCAGGCATAAGTATAAAATATGGAAAGGTAATTTTATGTAAGATAGAAAAATAAATAAAAATAGAAAAATTAATAAAAAGTAGAAAAAGTCATATAGTCTTATTGAAAACAATTATTCAACATTTTGAAACAGAACAATCTGCAAGAGGCCCATAAAATGGATCAAACCAAAAACACTATTTCAAAAGAATATATGCACCCTGTGTTTATTGCTGTGTCATTTACAATTGCCAAGGTTTGGAAGTACCTATCAGTAGATAAGTGGGTAAAAAAGCTGTGATATATTTATGCAGTGGAATACTATTAAACCATAAAAAAATAAGAAAATCTTACCCTTCATAAATGTATGGATGGACCTGGAGATTTTTATGCTAAGTAAAATAAGTCAGTCAGAGAAAGAAAAGTACCATATGATACTACTCATGTGGAATCTAATCAACACAATGAAGTAACAAGCAAAATAGAGACAGACTCATATAGAGAGCAGGCTGACAGCTCTCAGGGGAGTGGGCTGGATGAGGCAGGGTGAGGGATTGATAAATGGGGGATGGGAAGAAACTGCTTTTTTAAATAGTCCACATAAACCAAATGTGAAAATAATTAAATATTATTAGTAATCAAGAATATTTTTAAAATAATACAATAAAGTACTGTAGAATAAGAACTAGTACTGGCACAGTTATAGCAGAATTAACATTCCCTCTCCAGTTTAAATTTTATTTTTACTACCTGACCAGAAATGGATAAAACCTCACAAGGGAAACTATAAACTCTTTGAAACCAGAATTTATCACAGAAATCTTGAAAATTCAGTTTGGAGGCAAAGCTGGTTCTTGTGTGAATAAGAACAGATTTCAGGGTCTAGCATTCAGATGCCTCTTGGATTCCCGGTGTTGTACTGTATTCTTTTAAAGACCTTATGTGAGTATGCTCTTTGGAATCTTGTGAGTTCTTCATTATTCAAAGCTCTGAATTATTTGCAATATATAGAGAATATAAAGTACATTAAGCTAAAATTGACATGAATGCCTCAATGAACAGTGATAAATCAATCCTTCAGAGACTATTAAGTAATTTTTAGTGACAGATTTTATTTTAAAACTAGAGAAAAAGTTTTCAATATAATGTTGATAAAAACTATTAAAATATTACTAAATTAGAATATTAAATACACTTAAACTATATGTAAGTAGTGCTGTAACACATACAAATCTTGTAGAAGGTATTACTTATCAGTGTTCTGAAATATTACTAATTTCTACCTCTAATTCAGATCCTGATCTTTATACTGCATGAAAAACTTTAACCCAAGGCTTTAATGTACCATGAAAATTTGTTCCTCTACTTTAAGAGGGACTACATATAACTTACAAACAACAAATACAGTGATAATGAAGATATACATTAGTTTAAAAATAAACAGATTATACAGTGAAGTATGGAAGGAATTCTGAGAAAACTGATTCTGCATTGGTTTTTTAAAGTTTATTATCAATTTGCCTTATAAGTGATCAGTTTCTAAGTTACCATGCTCTAAAGAAATTCATGGTAGCCTGACCAGGCAGAGGCACAGTAGATAGAGCATCAGACTGGGATGCAAAGGACTCAGGTTTGAAACCCGAGGTTGGCAATTTGAGTGTGGGCTCATCCAGCTTGAGTGTGGACTCACTGGCTTGAGCGCGAGGTCACTGGCTTGAGCAAGAGAACATAGACATTACTACATGGCATCTGGCTTGAGCCCAAACGTCTCTGGCTTGAAGTCCAGGGTTGCTGGCTTGAGCCCAAGGTTGCTACCTTAATTAAAGGGTCACTCAGTCTGCTGTAGCTCCCAGGTCAAGGCATATATGAGAAATCAATCAATTAACAACTGAAGAGTCACTACAAAGAATTGATGCTTCTCATTTCTCCTCTCCCTTTCTGACTCTCTCTGTTTCTGTCAAAAAAAAAAAAAAAAAAAAAAAAAAAAAAAAAAAGAAGAAGAAGAAGAAGAAGAAAAATTTATGGCACACTAGCAGAAAGAAATACGGTTTCCTTTTGGTTTGGCTTATTAATTAGTAGAAAATATTCTCAACTCTCATGTGCAGAGAGTAAAGTCTTCTTTAATTGCATGTGTGTGCCCTTAAAATTTTTTATAAATTCTTTAAGGTTTATGCATGTAATCTTTGACAATATGGAAGCAAAGAGTAAAACTTGAGAACATATAAAAGTTCCAATAGATTGTTATCACTTGGCTAATGGAAGACCAAGTATAAGAGAAATTATTTGCTCTTTTTTATTTAATTTCTTTAAGTTTGTAGTTATTATATTATTTCTTAATGTTGTAAATAGCATATTTTAATTATCAGAAAAAGAATAGAACATAAAATTGAGTATATTGTCTATAATTATAAATATCAAAAATAAAATATTTAATAATTTGTGAATATAATGAAAATTTTGGCACGTTATAATTTCATTCCTTTCTCATTTACTTTTTCCATTTTTTTGTTTTTTTATTTTTTTATTACTATTTTTTTACTTTTTCCATTTTAAAGTAATTTTATCTTTTATTTGTTTAAAAATTGTATTGGGGTGACATTTGTTAATAAGATTAAATAGACATTTTCAAATACTTTTTTTTTTTTTTTACAGAGACAGAGAGTCAGAGAGAGGGATAGACAGAGACAGACAGACAGGAACAAAGAGATGAGAAGCATCAATCATTAGTTTTTCGTTGCGCGTTGCAACACCTTAATTGTTCATTGATTGCTTTCTCATACGTGCCTTGACCACGGCCTTCAGCAGACCAAGTAACCCCTTGCTCGAGCCAGCGACCTTGGGTCCAAGCTGGTGAGCTTTTTTGCTCAAACCAGATGAGCCCGTGCTCAAGCTGCTGACCTCAGGATCTCGAACGTGGGTCTTCCGCATCCCAGTCTGACACTCTATCCACTGCACCACCACCTGGTCAGGCTTCAAATACAATCTTAAAAAAATCTTGGATAATGCAGAAGATAATGGACTTGTTGGACAGGATGAGACGGGTTTTAGAGAGTCAGGTTTTCATTCAGCTGCTGGAGTCAGTTTCTTAAAGTAGGCATCAGGGGAAGTTTCCACAGAGCTTTTCTTTTTCTCATCATGAATGGCCCTGTAGCATTTCAGGTTGTCTGTAAGTGTACACTAAACATTGGTGAACCTCTCTGTGTCATATCTTGTTCCTCTAGCTTTGCCATTTCTGCCTCAATGAGACAAAAAGCATCAGCTAACTTATTGTAGAAAACTTTTTTAGGTTCTGTAGTTTCTAGGTCCCTGTTTTCTTCCTTAAATGCTAACATCTGCTGCTCTAATTCCATAAAGTTTTCATTTGTTAGTTCTTTGCTATGGGAGTCAAATAAGTCTATGATATCATTTTCACTGATGTCCAACTGCAGTTGATTACCAGTAGCCCTTACGGTGCTCCATTTGTAAGTATGAGTTGTACATGAGTCACATGTTTGTAACTGGAAGTCGTCTTGTACTGTCTTCAGTGTCTTTTTATCTTTTTATTATAGAGTTCAAATTATTTCTACCCTAATGCATACCTGTTTAAATATTTTTTGTCTTAAAAATATAAAACAAGCCAGTGGGCCATTAGCTCAAAGGTAAAGATTTGGCCCAGCATGTGGATATCCTGCATTCGATTCCTGGTCAGGGTATACAGGAGAAGTGACCTCTTGCTTCTTTACTCCTCCTTTTCACTTTTCTCTCTTTCTCTCTCTCTCCCTCTCCTACAACCATGGCTTAATTGGTTCAAGCACATCACCCCGGATGCTGAGGATGGCTTCCTCGAGTCTCTGCCTCTGGTACTAAAAATAGCTCTATTGCAAGCATTGACCCAAGAAGGGGGTTGCCGGGTAATCCTGGTTAGGGCACATATGGGACTCTGTCTTTCTATTTCCTCTCCTCTCAATTGGAAAAAGAACAATATACATACATGTGTGTATATATATGTGTATATATATTATATATATATAACCATTTTATATATATACACATATATTTTATCTATACATACTTTTGTATATATACATATATTTTAAATACATATATGTTAAATGTATGTATAAATATATAAAAGTTTGTAGATGGATCTGATTGCTTTTATGTCAGGGCTTATTTAAAGTACCCTAGTTAGGAATTCAATATTTATTGGGGTGATGTACTATAAATGTTTCTTACATATTATTTATAAAGTCTTTTTTTTAAAAAAATAACATATTTCACATAAGGAATTTCTCCTCTTCCAAACCTTCCCATGACCTCTTTCAAAAATTGAGTAAATGCATTCACATGTTAAATAATATCAAGTGGTATTAAAAATTTTAAGTTGTTACTCAATTGCACTTGCAATTTAATCTCTTCATAACCATTTTATGAGCATTATTATGCAAATGCAGAAGGATTGGATAAAAACAAAAAATAGATTTAATTGGTATATTATAGTAGAATTGTGAAGATAATCTCGATTTTTTGTTAAAATAGCTCTAGTTTGTGATAATGGTGATAATAATAGGCAATATATTGAATGAGTACTTTGTGCTACTGTTTTAAATACTTTCAATGAATTAAACCCATATGTATTCTCACCAAATGAGGAAGATGAGGCATAGAAGATAAAATAATATGTTAAAATAGGCAAAGATGATAAAATGAGATATACAAAAATGCAGAAAACAAATTATAAATATGATTTCAAATTGGGTGTGTTTAAGCAACTACTATGTTAAGCAAAGAATGTATATATTTATTATTGCCTTGAGTCTTCAAAATACTTATTCCTCTCTGGTAGAAAATAAAATAGATGCATTTTTATACATAAAAGTATGTTTTCTGACCATATTATGGAATAAATTACTCAGTGAATTATCAGCATGAAAGCTCCCATGCTGATAATAAACTTTTTCAAATTAAAAAGAAACTACTTTATTTTCTCACTGAACTATGTAGAATGTATGTAAAAATTTGAGATATTTTAGGCTTAAAATATACATTATTTACTGTGGTGGCGCAGTGGATAAAGCGTTGACCTGGAATGCTGAGGTTACCAGTTCAAAACCCTGGGCTTGCCTGGTCAAGGCATATATGGGAGTTGATGCTTCCTGCTCCTCCCCCCTTTCTCTCTCTCTCTCTCTCTCTCTCTCTCACCTCTCTAAAATGAATAAATAAATAAAATTTAAAAAATAACTTTAAAAATATATATATATACATTATTTATCTTAGATTTATTTTTCATCTCTAGATGATTGATTTGGAGCTTTAAAAATATATTCACTGTCCTTGTTTAATGTTCTTAATATTTTCCATACATTCTTATTTATATAGTTTATTGTTGGAACTATTTTAATGGCTTATTAACTAATTATATAATTGGTTATTTCTTGATTTGTTTTGGTTGATTTATTTTTCCTGTATCTTTTCATGTCTGGCAGTTGTTATGAATGACAAAAGTTGTGAATTGATTTATTGGGTGGTGGATATTTTTGTATTCTAATAAATATGATTGAGGTTTGCTCTCTGATGTAATTAAATTACTTGGTTTCAATTTGATTTCTTAAGGTGTATATCAGTCAAGTTTCAACCAGAGAAGTAGCAGAACCATTAAGAGTGAAAATGAAAAATACATAACATATATAGAATAGAAAGAATCACCTTACTCAATTCTAGGGCTAGCTAAGTGGTTTCTATAAAGCTATATTTTCATCTAATGCTGGAGCCTAAATTACACAGGGTATGTAGTCAGAGGAGAGGCTTAGGAGTAACCTGGAACTTTACAAGGGTTAACCGAAATTCATATCTTTTTTTTTTGCCTCTGACCTAGTTGAGAAAGGTTCCTGCATAAGCCAATACTCTTCATCTAATTAAACACACACTCCTGGGCTAGGAGTCAGAGAAATTGAATGGAAATCCTAAGGGAAGAGTGAGAAACTGCAGGTCCAGATGGTACTCTGTGTCAAGTAAATGAGTCAGCAGGTAAGCAACAATATGTGTGTTCTCAGCAGAATGGCTGCTCCCTTTTTTAGCTCTCCAACTCTCACAAGAGAATTACCCATGGAGCCTACACTAACAGGAAACATACTAGTATGCAAATTCTGGGGAATGTTAGAATTTCCAGAACAGCCTTGAGTTGAGTGAAATTTGGGTTTGCTGCAGACACGGTATCCTCTGAGTTCACTACCCAACATGTCATCAATTCCCTGGATGACAGGAACACAAGTTTTTCTTAAACCTGTTCAGCTTTAGAGATAGGTCCCACTATACTTTTCCAGATGATGATGTTGATTAGATTTCTCATACACATCTACTGCTTAGTACTCAGCTAAAGGTTCAAAGGGACCATTGGCAGATATCTGGAGCCCCTCCCCTGACTTTTCTCTTAGATCAGGCAGTTCTATCACCTCCAATAATCTGTCCTGAGATCATTAGCTGCTTTGGGCCCCTGAAATCTTAACTCAGTCTTCTCAACTCAACCAGGCTACTGTTTGGGTTTGCCCTTCCAGTGCTGTGTCCTGGGAATTATTTCCAGTGAGCGCTGGTGATTGTAGGGTGCACCTCATTTCTTTTCCCTCTACTTGGATCCCTGAACTGGTTGGCTGATGTTCAATGTCTGAAAATATTTGTTTTATATACTTTGTCAACATTTTTAGTTGTTTTGAGGGGGAAGAAAAAATAAGGACTTATTTTATCTTAGCTGAAGGAAGTATACCTTATCTGCTTTTTTTTTTTTTTTTTTTTTTTTTTTTTTTTTTTTTTTTTTTTTTTTTTTTTTGTGGCAAAGACAGAGAGAGTCGGAGAGAGGGACAGATAGGGACAGACAGACAGGAAGATAGAGAGATGAGAAACATCAATTCTTCGTTGCGGCTCCTTAGTTTTTCATTGATTGATTTCTTATATGTGCCTTGACTGGGGGGCTACAGCAGACCAAGTGACCCCTTGCTCGAACCAGCGACTTTGGGCTCAAGCTCGTGAGCCTTGTTCAAACCAGATGAGCCCACACTCAAGCTGGCAACCTTGGGGTCTCAAACCTGGGTCCTCCACATCCCAGTCCAATGCTGTATCCACTGTGCCATCGCCTGGTCAAGCTACATCCCAGATTTTTTTTTTTTTTGGTCAACGTCCTTTTATTTATCCTCTGCTGTTGATGGGTCCGGAACTCTAAAATTATCTTCCGAACCCAGTGAAACTGTAGTAAGACCACTCTACTTTTCAGAGCTTAGTGTTTTTGCCTTTCACTTGAACTGCCCCAAAATTTGTTTTTCTTGTAGGGAATTATGGTGAAATTTATGATTGCTGAAACTTCCAGTGTTATAGCTCCTCTCCATAAAATTACAAACGCAGAACTTTACTTTGTATCTAACAACAACTACCCTCTTTCTTGTAAAACATTTCAGTATCTTGTCTTTTCCTTTAGTCTGCAAATGTCCACAGTGAAAAAGTAGCTGTTAACAACCATAACTCAATTCTTTACAGTTTTGTTCTTTATATAATTATAGCTCCTTTTGTCTTTGTTGTCTATCAGTTTTCAAAAATATTTAAAATATTTTAAAAATAAAATGTAAAAGTGTTCTTAGTAGTTGCATTTTCCAGTCACAACTACTTGATTTAATCAAAAGGAGAAATCATCTGTTACTTTTTAAACTACATATTTGCTGATATTTAAATATATGTCTTCATAATGCCATATGATTTTATTTATATTTTTATGGTTATTGATATAGTTATAGGTATTAAGCCATTATTAAAATTTGCTGTCAGTAGGTCATCTACATATATTGGGTGGTACCTTCTTATTAAAATTTTTAAATGTTGAGACTTTAAATTTATTCAGCTCATAATATATTTTAAAAAGTAACATGAGTCTTATTTTTTAACATATGGAAATTAGACAAGCATTTATTAAGCCACTACCAACTTCTAGAAGTAAGGCAAATAATGTATATATGTATTATAAACCTGAGTTTTCAAAATTGTCACTTATTATTCTTCAATGGAGCACAAAATAGATGAACTTATATAAAGAAAGGCATAATTTGTACTATATTATAGAATAAGTTAACCAGTGATCTCTCTCAGTCTAATAGAAAGTAGACATTTTTTTTCAAATTTAAAAAGAGCTACAAAGTTGTTTGTTTTTTTCTGACTCAACTTTGTAGAGTAGTGTGGACAAGGCCCACCGGGGGTGAGGACAACGGAGATGCAGAGACCTGACTCTGGAGACCAGGTTCAGTGATGCAGATCTGCTTTATTCAAGAAGTAAGCTAGCTTATATACACAAGTCCAGCCTATAGGGTGCTACAGCGTGTTCTTCAAAGCCAATGGCAGAAAAGGTGAGGGAACTGCCCGGTTAGCACTGAGTCACTTCCCCACAGCGGGCAAGCTCCCTCCTGGGTATGCCTAGGAGGGTTTCAGGTGCTGGAGTGTTCTCACAGCATTGCATCAGCCACAGCTGCCAGGAATGCGCTCTGTGCTCTACCTACAGACTAGATGTAAATATTATGAGATGGTATAGGCCCAAAATACACATTTTGATAATCCAAATTAGATGAATAATACAGATTTTGTGCACAAAGCATTTACTCTTTAGAAGGGTAATATTGGATAATAGATGAGCAAAATGCACTGGAGTCATAAAGGGGTGGAAAAGGCAGGAATCTTGGTTCTACTGTTTGCTTTTATACCATTTGCATAGTAGAGAGGTCCCTCAGCTTTTCTGAGTATAAGTAATAACTGTAAAATGATTCTGATTAGTGCGTTGTCTGCCTTACAAACTGTTGTAGAAAGTAAATAAGAGAAATATATCAAAGCAATTTATAAACATAAAATTACATTTCATTTTAAGTGTAGCCCTATTCAAATTTTTATCAAGAGAAGAGCATTGGGAACAGTATTTGCCATTATTTAATACTTTTGTAGGAGATGGGTCTGACAAAAGTCAGTTTCCTCCAGACTAGGCAGTATAAAAATTAAATATATTTATACATAAAATTAGACAGTGAGGTTCTTGCCTATTTTAAACCTCCAATAATGTTAATACCACAACTCTCAAATTGGGTCAGGTAACTAATTTGCTTTAGAGCTACTTTGAGCCAGAGCTCAGCAGTGAGGAAAGCCTTAGCACACACCTATGTCTTGAATAAGCATTAAGAGTGAAAAATACATATCAGTTCTTTTCCCCAAAGACAGAGGTTTACCAGTCTGATTACGGGAGATAGAAAAAAAAAATCAAAACTTTAATTTCTTAGTTTGTTTTGGATTTCTGTGGGACGGAGCCCAATATATCTTGATATAGAGTGAATATACTTTTTTCGTGCTGGATACTATGACTCAATTCTCATAAAGCAGGGAAAATAACATGGCATACTTCTAATATCTTTGATCCCATTTGATAAAAAACTAAATCTTTAATTTCCCACATTTCTAATAAAAATACTGCTGACTCTGCACCAGAGATTCAAAATTCCCAGAGATCAGGCAGCTAGGATAAAGTTCTCTAGCAGATTCGTTGGTGGATCTGTGCTCTTGAGAAAAAGGATGTTTGAGAGCAGCAGACTAACCTGGGTTACTTCAGCTGAATAACTTAGAAAAGTAACACTTAAGAACTAATACTTTATCTGAGGCTACAATTTGAAAGGTACTTTTCTTCTTGAACATGCTCTTTGATCTAATATTTCTACCTAAACTTTAAGTTAACTATGTTTACAAATAACATTTAAATCAGGTTAAGATACAGGTTCTGGGTATAAACAAACATTATCCATAACTAGGCTCTGCCAATTACTAGGATAGATATTTTTAAACTAAGGCTCAATTTCTGCATATGCTAAATGGTGGAAAATAAAAACGGCTATCTCAAAAAGCAAATAAAATTGAGGCCATGTTTGTAAAGTCCTTAATAGAGTTGGATGTATGGCATGGATTGAAGTACATCACTGATACATATTATAATAATAACTATATAATTGATAGTAATTATTTTAGAAAGAATATTTTGGGCTCAGTTTTGGGTGTCACTAACAAAAACATTTAACTTATTTTCAAGTTTTATGAAGGTTTGTACTAAATCTTTTAGGCACTACTGATTGGCTAAGGTGTACAAAGAAAATGATTTTTACCATTTCAAGTCTCAATGACAATGTTCTGAATGATGAACTCTTCAAAATGGGGTACTATTGGAACAAGATTTCACATATTGTTAGATAGTCCACATGTTATTCAAAATGTGAAGAAAATGAAATGATAAGTTCAGCATTTAAAAAGCAAAAGTACTGGTTTTAAATAAAATATTTTGATTTAAAATGATGTCAATATATAATAGTCTTATTATTCAAATTAGTCTTGATTTATAACTTTCTGTTAAATTTCTTCAAATAACACCTGTTTCCCGAACAAGCTATATGGACATCTTTATCATTGAACCATATAGTCAGGTTAAACTCTGAAAAAAAAGGGGGGGTAAGCACACCCCAATAGGAATATTTTATCCTCTGTCTCTTGGTTGAAACATTTATTTTATAGTACAAAAAAAGTAAGGAGACCAAGCAGGTAGTAAGAAGCATACTGTATGAATATAAGATGGTTTCTCTCAAATCAATTCTTACTTTAAGAATGGTACTGAGGCCAGACCAGATGGTGGTGCAGTGAATAGAGCATCAGACTGGGACACAGAGGACCCAGGTTCAAGACTCTGAGGTAAGCAGCTTGAGCGTGGACTCATCTGGTTTGAGCAAGGCTCACCAGCTTGAGCCCAAGGTCGCTGGTTGAGCAAGGGGTCACTCGGTCTGCTATAACCTCCCGGGTCAATGCATATGTGAGAAAGCAATCAATGAACAACTAAGGTGCTGCAACAAAGAATTGATGTTTCTTATCTCTCTTCCTTCCTGTCTGTCTGTCCTTATCTGTCCATCTCTCTGACTCTCTCTGTCTCTATCACAAAAAAAAACAAAGAATGGCATTGAGTGAAAAGTCAATTGTCAAAGTTACGTATAGGAAAAAATAATATAGATTAAAATAATATAGATTCTATAATTAAGACGAGTTCAATCTATAGCTGTTAATGCGAACTAGATGATCATAGCATTAAATAATTTTATTTAAAATTTAAAAACTAATTTTATTTAAATATACCCATGCTGTTTTCTTATCTTGTAGGCATACTGACTACAGTAACTAAAATAGCATTAATTAGTATTAAAATACAAGTTTTTAAGATAGACCATTTCAGGGTGTGTAAATCTGTTTCTGTCACTATCCTTATTAATTGAATATATTACTTTATTTATATGTAAATGAATGACACAGTGCCTGGAAATAAGAATGCTAATACATTTTTGTTACTTTCTGTATATCATGTATGCATAGTTCTATGAAAAGAAAATATAAAAGAGCATAATTATTTGCCTTTTTAATATCTTAACTATTAGACTATGAATTCCCAAACTGGGAAAAATTTATTTTGAATTTTCAAAGGACTTATTTGAAGACATTTTACACTATATTATGTATTCAATAATGTTTCTTTAAATTAAAAAATGGAAAGAAGTAGACTCTCGATTGATAAACTCCAGGAAATAAATATGGTAAAAGATAAGCACTTTAAAATTCAAGGAATGCTACAAGGAAACAATTACATATGTAAAGCAAGCCAAAGCCTATTTAACTGCTACAAAATTGGCATAGATAAAAATATAATGAATTCAGAGGCATTATTATGAATCAGAATTAGATTAGGAAAAATGTTCCATGAGTAGGACTAAAAGGGACAGAGAAAACATATAGCAAGATGGTTAATAGTATGGGGGATAGATGAATTAACACAATTCTATGAAACTTTTATAATCATTTACCAAATTAACTCAGCAAATATTTAGCAATATTTTACTATATAATAATGAGATGAAAATTTAGCACTCCTACTATCAAAGTGATTATAGACTGATACAGGAGCTGGCAATAGAGCCCTGTGGCTCTCAATATAAACTCAGAGATTGAAGAAAGACTTTTTGAAGGAAAAGGTGCTTGAAGCCTCATTTATGAAGTTTTTGCATAAGTATGACTATAGTAAAGACTGAGCAGTAAGATAATATGAAAAAACATGGATGCGAGAAAAAAGTAGATTTAAAGGACTGGAATTTAGTGTATTTATAGTCATGCTCAAAAGCTCTAAAAGTAACTTATTTGGGTGCAAATTCTGGGGCCTCCAAGTTCTTGTATAATCTCTGGTCCATTACTAAATCAATGCACTTCAGTTTCATCTGTGAAATTAGAGTAAGTATATATATACAATAATTTATAATCTCCTTTTGATGATGAAATGCAAAATACTTCAATGGCTGGCAGAGAGAAGGCAATCAACAAATGATAGGTATACTTCTTATGATTGGTACTGTGTGGAGTGTCTAGCAGAAGTTGGTTCTCTGGTTGAGAAAGTGGGGGGCAAAGTAACACAAGGAAGTTTCTGGAGGTAATAGATAATTTGTGGTAATGGTATCACAAAACTATGATTTATTAATTTGTGGTAATGGTATCACAAGAATATGCATATATCCAAAATCATCAAGTTATATACATTTAAACATACAGTTTTTTGTATATCAAATATATTCCAATAAAGCTATTAAAAAGCTTAAAATAAAATCAATAAGGTTGATAATATGAGTATAAAGCAAACTGTAAATCATAATGAAAATAAATCTTCAGACCTTGAACAGGTGGCTCAATGGAAAGAGCATCATCTCAGCATGCTGAGGTCTTGGGCTCAAAACCTCAGTAGGGCACATACAAGAAGCAAACAATGAGTGCATAAGTTAGTGAAACAATGAGTTGATGTTTCTCTCTCTCTCTCTCTCTTTAGCCCTCTCAAATCAATGGAAAAGTTAAAATACATAAGTCTTTAAAAAATAAATAAATACAAGCAAGGGTCAAAGTAGGAAAGGTTGTATTTGCTATATTAATAAGTATTGACTTCACCATGAAAACAACTGTTGGTCATTCACAGCTTCTATACAAATTTATAATAAGACAGACTTCTCAGAGAAACCATCTGTGTCACATTGTTGAAAATGAATTACATAGCAGGACAGCTTTCACCAAGCTGCCCAGTGGGAAATCTATTCTAACTAACATGTGAAATGCCAGAGTCTGCACTAAGACACAGGCTATGAGACAGAAAGAGAAAATGCAGAGAAATATTTAGGAGACATACTTTACAGTACTTAGAATTTCATTGAGTTTTTGGAATATTTGAGGAGTTTAGAAAGATAATGAAGATTGGTAAAAATAATAATTGTTTTTTTTTAGTAATTACCATTGACAGTTCCCTTACATACATAGCAGCTAATTCTCATAATGATCTTCTAAAGCTAGTCTTATTATCATGTTAAAGTTGAAGGAAGAGAGGCTCCATGAAGTTAATAACTGTCCATGAGACCATACAACTGGTAAATGCTGGAGCCTGTTAAGTTTCAGAGCACATCCAATTTCCACTAAACTCGAGTTCTATCTAATCAGGGGCTAATAGAACTGGATATCCCACATTATAAGAAATGTGGTTGATTAAATTTTGGTCATAGTCAGTTTGAGCTGCTACTAGGACACAAAAATAAAGAAATGAAATATTTGAAGGAAGTGTGAAATTACTGAAAATCTATGAAGATAAGTAATAGGTCAAAAAAGTGTAAAGGTAAGGATTTAATTTTGATCTGACTCCAGGTTCATATTTATTGCCTTGGTCTTTTTTCCCCACTCATCAGATTGGTTGTTAATCTTCCCAGGAATGATGATTTTCTCTACCCATTCACCCAGCCAGATGATTCCTTTTACTAGTCTCAGTAATTTGTACAACCTGCTACTAAAAAGCCTTACTCTCATTATAGCTATTTGTTTAGTGTTTCTTTTTCTAAATAGTTTGGAAATGTCTAGAATTTTGGAGCAGTAATATTTATTTTAATATATATAATCTGGGATACCAGTGTCTCTTTACAGAATAAACTGATTAATGAAACAGTTAAAAATATGTAGTGATCAATATCCAGGAAAGTAGGCTGTTGTATAGCATTATTTTTAAAATAGCACCATTATGACTTCCTGTTCAAAAGACAGGATAGCTATCTGAATTCACAACTCTGCCCTCATGTATGTAAGCTTTGCCCTGCAGAGAAAAAAAAAAATGTCTTTAGAAGGCTGTGCTGGAGTTCAACCTATGCTGTTTAATATCACAGCATGACTATCACAGCCCATCAGTTTTAAAAGTTAATGTACCATCCTTCACAAGATCCTCTCTCAACTAATATTGCCAAAGGTTAAATGACATTAATAGAGAAGTTCATGACTACATAATGCAGTTTATAATCCTGAGGACATACTTTAGCAGCAACAACTATTCTTCTCACATTTCCCTTGTCTTTTAGATATAAAAATTGCTCTTGTGGAAAATTGTCATTCCCAGATGTACAATTCTTCGTGATGGGGCTTCATGGGGCACAGGATAACTGAAACCTGAGTAAAGAAGAAAACAATAGTTAAAGAAAGCAACTGCAATCTAAGGACAGCCAAATTCTAACAATGGCTTTTCTTATGTGCTGTCTTCTCCACAAAACAGAGAATGTGAAGGTCTATAGTTTATTTTCTCTGTGTTTCTATGGGTGCATTCTTAGTTTGTCTTGCTTATGTTTGTGTAATATATGTCTTACTGTTTTTCTAGTTATTATATTTCATTTTACTGATAATAGTAGATATCAAGTATCTCCAAAATGATCCAGGGCCTCAAGTGACTCTGTCTTTATTGATAATTACATTTTAGATAGATGTATATGAAGTACTTAAGCTGCCTGAAAATCATTATTGATGACTAAGGCCTCTGTTTAACTTTCCATGTACATGCTTACTGTAAGTAACTAAACTAGATATATAAAGTTCAAGAAAAATTTATAGCTCTGCTTATACAGTCTAGAATAAAGTCAAGAGGAAGGAAATTTTTGGTATTCCACTTCTCTGATGTCAGCTGGCCTTGCAGTGAGGAAGATAGCTTATTAATAAATGTTCTATTTACTAATCTAATAACTGAGAAGGAAACAGACATTACTGATATGCAAATAAATTATTTCCTTTTTAATGTTAATTTTACTGATTTTAGAAAGATAAAGGGAAACAGAACAAGACAGAAACATCAATCTGTTCCTATACGTGCCCTGACCGAGGATTGAACCGGCAACCTCTGTGCTTTGGGATGATAATCTTACCAACTGAGCTATCAGGCTAGGGTGCAAATAAATTATTTCACTTCTCCTCACGACAGCATCACGTCCTAGAACAGTGGCCCTAATCACTTAATAACATCATTAAAAACTTAAAATACAATAGTATTTGCCAAGTTGGAGTTAGAAAATGTCTCTCCAAAATCTATATCCATTCATATATTTCAAAAATTATAATTTCCAGTCCAGGTCATGAACAATGGTTAAAAATTTTTAGAAACAAATGCATAACATAAATACAATTCAAGGTAGTATTAAAATTCAACAGTTCTCAGGCTGCTTCAGTGTTTCAAAAATATTCAAATTCTTTATTCTTTTAAGATAAATATTTCTCATTTATTTATTTATATTAAATGACAAAATTATAGCCCTGGCCGGTTGGCTCAGTGGTAGAGCGTCGGCCTGGCGTGCAGAAGTCCTGGGTTCGATTCCCGGCCAGGGCACACAGGAGAAGCGTCCATCTGCTTCTCCACCCCTCCCCCTCTCCTTCCTCTCTGTCTCTCTCTTCCCCTCCCGCAGCCAAGGCTCCATTGGAGCAAAGATGGCCTGGGTGCTGGGGATGTCTCCTTTGCCTCTGCCCCAGGCCTGGGCGCTGGGGATGGCTCCTTTGCCTCTGCCCCAGGCGCAAGAGTGGCTCTGGTCGCGACAGAGCGATGCCCCGGAGGGGCAGAGCATCGCCCCCTGGTGGGCAGAGCGTCGCCCCCTGGTGGGCGTGCCGGGTAGATCCCAGTCGGGCACATGCGGGAGTCTGTCTGACTGTCTCTCCCCGTTTCCAGCTTAAGAGAAATACAAAAAAAAAAAAAAAAAGACAAAATTATGTCAAGAGTACCTCAAGGGAATGGATAGACTTTTGTTACTTGAAAATAGAGTTCAAAGGTCAATTACTTTATAAAAATCTAGATTAAATAAAGTTACACAGATTCTGTGGTAGCTTGGTAGTATTTCATGATCCTTTGATAACTAACCCCCTAATTATTAGTATGAGTTTCTAATAAATAGTATATGGCAAACTGTATAAATCCCTTAGACTAGTTTATGGTTACTTTAAACAAAAAACCAGCCAGATATATTTCTTTAGTAAAATGGGCTTGTTGAGGGATAACAAAGAATTGTAATTTGGGGCATGTGTTCTAACAGCAAACCATGAGCACCTCCAGAGTAACAAAGGGGAGGAGCACTATTGCATGGACTTGGGAGCAGCTGAGGTTAAGAAAAAATCTTTTGGAGGAATCTAACATTTCAAAAGCAGTGACTTTTTATTGCCTAATTTATGGCAGTCTCCCAGTAGCTGAGCTGTTAGTGGGCAAGGAGGAATCTTCTCTTACTTCTAATGAAATAGTAAAGTAGTATCTCTTTCTGTTGGGGTCAGTAGTGTGTGTTGAATGGCATGTGCATGAGTATTTCTTCTTTTTATCTCCTGGCCCCATTCTAAATGAGGTTTTCTTATATTAATCATTACAATGTTAAAAGTCAATGAAGCCTCCTCCTTGTTTTATTCTCTCAGATTCCTTGCTTGGGGAGAATGTAACTACCGTATCCTGAGGACACTTAGGCAGATATGTGGAGAGGTCACTGAGGCTGTATCCGGATGTACACTGATTTTTCAAGCAGATAAATGAGCCCCCTTGAAATCAGATCCTCCAGCTTCAGTCAAGCCTTCAGATGATTGCAAGCCCTAGTCAACATACTGATTCCAATCTCCCAAGAGACTCATTTAGAACCATCCAGCTTAACTGCTACCAGAATCCTGATCCAGAAAACCTGTGGGAGATTTTGTGTTTATTGTTTTTGATGCTAAATTCTGAGGCAATGCAGCAATAAGTAATAAACATAGATTATTTTACTCCAGAACTTCTCAGAACATTTTAATATGTTTTAATTTTAAAGGAAAATCCTACAACACACTATGTAGTAATAATACATTTAATTATAGTACTCATTGCTTGAGTAAATTTTTTGAAATTATAATTTTGAATTACATTATTTGCATAGAAAGATATATGTATAACAACTAATATGTGCCAGTAATTTTATGTGTGTAATACCATTTAATGTTCATCAAAGTATTATAATGTACTACTTACTTATTATATTTTAACACTAAATAATAAGTTAAAGAGAAATATTTTTTCCCTGATAAGCCATAGATACGTTTTTTATGATCTTAGGGTTTTAAACACAAACTTTACTTAATTTAATAACAAAGGGGACAGAGAGGTGAAGTATTTTTTGTTTAATTTTTTAATTGATTTTTGGAAATAGGGGAGAGAGGGAAAGAGAGGGAGAGTGAGAAAGAGGCAGGGAGAAGTGGGAAGCAGCGACTTGTAGTAGTTGCTTCCTGTATGTGCCTCGATCAGGCAAGCCCAGGTATTCAAACCAGTGACCTCAGCATTCTAAGTTGATGCTTTATCTACTGTGCCACTGCAGGTCAAACTAATTATTTATTCATTCATTTTTAGTGAAGGAAGGAAGAAAGAAAGAATGGGAGGAGAAGCAGGAAGCATCAACTCCCATTTGTGCCTTAACTGGGCAAACCCAGAGTTTTGAATCGGTGACTTCAGCATTCCAGGTTGATGCTTTACCCACTGTGTCACCAGAGGTCAGGCAGATATTCAACTAATTAGCTTTGGACATTAGTTTTTTTAAACTTAAATAGAGGTGGCTGGAATCATTGATATGCATACTCTCTTAATCACCAAAATTCTATAATTGTGCTATATGAACTGAAAATTAGAAAAAACAAACAACTATTTCAATTAATATTTTATTTCAGTAGATATAAATATAAAATTTTAAAATAGATTCAGATTTTTTTTATATTATTGTTCCAACACTTACCAGCTACCTCAGATGCTAACATTGGCAAGGACAAAAACATTTGCTGTTTTATTAAAAACACTTATTATTTCAAACAACCAGAGTCCATAGGTATGCAGTTACAGGTAATTTAGTAGAATGACTTATTGATGTGAGGTTCTGATCAACTTTTACGTAATTATCGTGAGATGTTTTTTATGGTTGCTACTTGGACATACCAGCTCACAGCATCATATTTTAATACAAATACATGTAAATCCTAGAAGATGTCTTTATCTTGTGTTGGTTATCAGATCAAGAAAAACAATCCGAAGCATCTTCTTTCTATCTCATTAGTTTAGATCGGGGTAGTCAACCTTTTTATACCTACCACCCACTTTTATATCTCTGTTAGTAGTAAAATTTTCTAACTGCCCACTGGTTCCACAGTAATGGTGATTTATAAAGTAGGGAAGTAACTTTACTTTATAAAATTTATAAAGCAGAGTTACAGCAAGTTAAAGCATATAATAATAATTACATGCCAAGTACTTTATGTCGGATTTTTGCTAAGTTTGGCAGAATAAATCTTTATAAAACAACTTACTATAGTTAAATCTTTTTATTTATACTTTGGTTGCTCCACTACCACCCACTGTGAAAGCTGGAATGCCCACTAGTGGGCAGTAGGGACCAGGTTGACTACCACTGGTTTAGATTATGTTACCTCTATGGTGCCTGACCAGAAGAACAGAATAACAAAGATTGGTGTATAATAATTAACCTTTAACCTTTTGGTCTGGGGAGGGACCCATGAAAAATTTATTTTCTCATAACTGGACAGAACTATAGTTGTATTTTTTTGTGTGACAGAGACAGAGGAAAGACAGAGAGACAAGAAGGGAGAGAAATGAGAAGCATCAATTCTTAGTTGCGGCACCTTAGTTGTTTATTGGTTGCTTTGTCATATGTGCCTTGACCTGGGTGGCTACAACAGAGTGAGTGACCCCTTGCTCAAGCCAGCAACTTTGGGCACAAGCCAGCATCCTTGTGCTTGAAGCCAACCACATTTGGGCTCAAGCCAGTGACTTTGTAATCATGCCTATGATCCCACCCGCGCTCAAGCTGGTGAGCCTGCGCTCAAGCCAACAATCTTGGGATTTCAAACCTGGGTCCTCTGTGTCCCAGTTTGGCACACTATACACTGCACTGCAACCTGTTCAGGTTATAATTGTATTTTTTTTAAACAAAACTTTGTTGACAGGGCCCTACAACCTAGGCAACCAATATCTTCATGTATGTTTGTATGAATAAATGAATTTGGACTTTTTTTACTAATAGAGACTGGCTTTGCCTTTAATTGTTCTAAATTGGTAAAATTGCTTCTGTTGGAAATATTAGAGTATAACATACTGTATGGTAATTTTCTGAATATATTTCTTCAATTTGCATTTCCTTCTATTTGCATAATATCCCACAGGTTCTTAAGTATACCTGAAAGGCAAGTTTATCTACATGTCAAATTCTATTCATATCTTTTACTCTAATCTTGCAACAATTGTGACGTGAAAGCACAGCTTATTGCCTTGCTACAAAGGTCCACATGAGCATAGTTTTATTATTATCTGTGAGGACAGGTGGTTTGAAAGCAGTCTGACACAGTGGTACTCCCAGGAGAATGCTCAGTAAATGCTCCATCATTTACTGAGTGGAACATGAACTGAACAGAGATCACTGCCAACATCAGAAAGTGGCTGCTGTTGCTATTAGAAACACAATTATAAATTCCTGCCTTGAATAAAAGAATTGCTGTTTTAAAACTAGTATCGCTGGAGCCCTGGCCAGTTGGCTCAGCGGTAGAGCGTCGGCCTAGCGTGTGGAGGACTCGGGTTCGATTCCCGGCCAGGGCACACAGGAGAAGCGCCCATTTGCTTCTCCACCCCTCCGCCGTGCTTTCCTCTCTGTCTCTCTCTTCCCCTCCCGCAGCCAAGGCTCCATTGGAGCAAAGATGGCCCGGGTGCTGGGGATGGCTCTGTGGCCTCTGCCCCAGGCGCTAGAGTGGCTCTGGTCACAACATGGCGACGCCCAGGATGGGCAGAGCATCGCCCCTGGTGGGCGTGCCGGGTGGATCCCGGTCGGGCGCATGCGGGAGTCTGTCTGACTGTCTCTCCCTGTTTCCAGCTTCAGAAAAAATGCAAAAAATGCAAAAAAAAAAAACCAAACAAACAAACAAAAAAACTAGTATCGCTTATGAAAAGGCATACATTCATGGTATGTATTTAATTTAAGGAAGGAAAAAAAATGTGACCTCGGTAGAATTAAATCTTGAGGGGTTTTGTGAAGGATTCCTGGAGTTATGGTATTGGATTATTGGAATGTCATTTTGTCAGGCATTTGATGAGCTATCTTTTCAGTGGAGAAATGAGATTTCTTTCATTCTAGTTATTTGTATTTTGCTTAGATACCCTTACTTAGTATAGCTACAGGTATTATTTGAATTCAAGAAGTTAAGGACATAGATATAATTAATGTAGAGGAATTAAATTCACACCATAGTATGAACTAAATATGACTTAACAAGCTACCTTAAGAATATATATATATATATATATATATCCAATAAAATATACTTAGGAAGCACTAAGTATTTAAGCTCTTTTTTTCCTACCAACTCTCCTTTTAATATGTTGGTTTTTTTTAATCCAGAAGCATGAGTAACTACAAGACTATATTTTCAAAATGAATTAATCATTAATTCTACTAATATTTTGGAAAACAAAAGGCCTTTGTTATTATGAATGGCCAGAACTTTTTACTATAAGCTCTAGGGAAATTCACAGTTAGAAAGTGTATGTAGGCTTATTCAAAAGAGACATGTCCAATATTATTTAAAGCAGCATAGCTTAAACTCACTTGACAAATTAATACTTGATGTTCATATCACCTTTAACTCCTGGAAAGCATCAGTTACACTCCCATTCTCTCCAATGAGACAACCAGATCTGTTTTTGTCAAAAATTATTGACCTTTGTCTGTCCAGGCAGTGGCGCAATGAATAGAGTGCTGCACTGGGATGCAGAGGACCCAGGTTCAAACCCCAAGGTCGCCAGCTTGAGCACGGGCTTATCTGCTTTGAGCAAGGCTCACCAGCTTAAGTCCAAAGTCGCTGTGTTGAACAAGGAGTCACTCAGTCTGCTGTAGTCCCCCGGTCAGGGCACAAATGAGAAAGCAATCAATGAACAGCTAAGGTGCTGCAATGAAGAATTGATGCTTCTCATCTGTCTCCTTTCCTGTCTGTCTGTCCCTGTCTGTCCCTCTCTCTGTCTTTCTCTGTCAAAAAAAAAAGTTATTGATCTTTAAATTATTAGATTTAATGGGTATTTCTGAAGTATAATCTATGACATGTGAGAAGACTTTTTTGATAAAGTCACTCTTTCCTCCATTTAAAAATAAACAAAACACCTTTTTTAGCTGGAACTCTCTGTTCTGGTTATCTTTTTATTTCCCAGTAGCTCCTTTTCAGTCTTCTTTGCAGGTTTCATTTTCTTCAGATTTCTTAAATTTGAAGTGCCTCAAGCATCAGTGTTGGCCACTTTGTCATTTATTTATGAACAATAAAATGTACATTTATATGTTTATTTTTATAGGTTTTTATCTCCAGCCCAAAATTAAGAGAGGTTTGTGGAACTTTCATCTTTTCTTTGGGGTCTAATTAAAATCTTTTACTCAACATGATTAGTTGAACAAATCTTGTCCCCTTAAACTTGTTGCATTTGCATATTCCTTTACCTCAGTTGTTCGGAAATCAATTAAACCACACACTCAAGGCCATCCTTGATCTATCTCTATCTCTCTTCTCCCCCAAGAACCTCTAACCCCCAAGATCATCCTACTGATCATCTTATTCCAAGCTATCATTATGTCTCATCTCTTGACTAGTGTACTCTAATAACTTCCTAACCATTCTAAGCAAATCATGTCAGCCTTCAGCACAGAACACTGCATTCTGTAATGGTTCCCCACTTCACAAAGGTAAACGGGCTACATATAGAACTGATCCTATCTGAATTTGAACTCCTTTTACTTTTTTGAACTCATATCTCTCCTTCTTATATACTCTATCCAGCCACACTGGCTTCCTAACTATTTCTCAAACAGTCTATCCATGTAACACTTTACAGTCTTTGCAGAAGCTAATTTTTCTGCCTAAAAGGCTCATCACTCACAAATATTATTTGCATTCAAATGACTAGATATTACAAGTATATTTTCTACCTTTGTAAATAATCACTCTTGGATTCACTTTATCAACAACAGGACCAATTACTTGAAATTTTATTTCAGAAATTCTACAATTGAAGATATCTTCCTCATCATTATTTCCAGATTGGTAGCATTTTTCAACCACTTATGACATATTAAGTAATGTTAAATATAAATATTTCTGCTAAAATCTTCATATATTTCAAATATTTGCTAAAATGTCATCTCATTATGTTCTTCCTTTCACAACTAAATTTTATTTTTATTTATTTAGTTATTTATTCTTAATGAAATTTTGGGGGGTTATTTTGACTCATAAGATTATATAAGTTTTGAGATGAAGTCAGACTAATGGCAGCATGAAAGATACCCTTGATCTCTCCCCTTGAAATTTTAACAAATGGAACAGTTATAACTCAACAAATGACTTTCAGCTGGGCTTGCAAGCTTGCCTGAAAGATCCACACACCCCAATGACTAAAGGCAGAAAAAACGGAATACCAAACTAACCAAGAAAGAGATGCAGTAAAGAAAGAAAATGAAAAAACTCCAGAAAGCAATCTTAATCACATGGAAACCTTGGAGTTAAATGATGGAGAAGTCAAAATTGAAGTTTTGAAAATACTCAATGAGATACATGAAAACCCTGAAAGGCAACTTGCTCAGAAAACAAAACAAGTACATCACCAAGGAGATTGAAACTTTAAATACAGAGATGAAGAACTGAACACATGAACTGAAAAATGAACTAGCAAGTTTAGCTAATAGAACAGGCCAGATAGAAAAAGCAATATAAGAATATTGGGTATTTCAGAAGAAGAAGGGAGGGAGAAGGGAATGGAGAATCTATTCAAAAAATAATTGATGAGAACTTCCTAAGCCTGTAGAAAGAGTTTGAGCCTCAAATCTAAGAAGCAAACAGAACACCTAGTTATCTACACCCAAACAAGATTTCTCCACACATTGTAATAAAAATGTCAAAAATCAATAACAAAGAAAAATTCTCAAGGCAGCTAGGGAAAAGAAGAACTTAACCTATAAAGGGAGACCTATCAGGTTAGCATGAGACATCTCACTAGAAACTTTACAAGCCAGAAGATGGTGGGCCCAAACTTTAAAAGTACTACAAGAGAGGAACTGCCAGCCTGGAATATATTCATCAAAGTTGTCTTTCAACTATGAAGGAGAAATAAAAACCTTTTCAGATATATAGAAGCTAAGAGAACTTATCACCATAAAACTCTCACTGCAGGAAATACTCAAGAGAATTATTTTACCAGATACAAAGAACAAAACACAAAAGTACAAGAAAAGTACCAACAAGTTTACAGTATAAACAAGGATGATCTGTGACAACAAAAACATAAAAGGGGAGAGGATAAAGATCTGCAGTAGCAAAAGAGGATGGAGTGCAGGAGCACTCATAAGACAAAGGACTCTTGTATATGTGACACATTTTTTTTTTCTCAATAACCTAATGGTGACTACCCATGAACAAACCAAAACTAAAATACATAGATTCAAAAAAGAGGATATAGAGGAAAGATTAATGGAAAATCACCAAACAAAAACAATAAGCGGAAACATAAAGAAAAAGAACTAGAGGAGAACCAGAGCTACCAGAAAACAAAGCATAAAATGGCTATAGGAAATCATCAAGAGGCAATAATTACCCTAAATGAGAATGGACTGAACTCACCAATAAACAGGCACAGAGTAGCAGATTGGATAAAAAAGCAACACCCAAATGTATGCAGCCTTTAAGAGACACATCTAAACTTCAAGGACAAAAGTAGACTCAAACTGAGAGGTTGGAAAATAATTCTCCAAGCAAATAATACCAAAAGAAAACAGATATAGTCCTACTTATATCTGTCAATACCAGCTTGAAGACAACAAAAGTAAACAGAGACAAAGATGGACATTTCATAATGATAAAAAGGACACTATAATAAGAAGATATTTTATTGTGGCTTTGATTTGCATTTTGCTGGTTATTAGTGATGTTGAATATCTTTCACATATCCTTTAGACTTTTGTATATCTTCTTTTGAAAAAAATGTCTATTTAGGGTTCTCACTCATTTTTAATTGAATATCTTTTTTTATTATTATTGAGTTCCTTATATATTATACTTTGGCTATTAACCCCTTATCACATATATGGTTTGCATATATTTTCTCCCATCTGTAGGTTTTTCTTCTCATTTTGTCAATCATTTGATTTTGTTGTGCTAAAAGCTTTTTATTTTAATGTAGCCCTACTTGTTTATTTTTCATTTTATTGCTTATACTTTAAGTATCATATACAGAAAAGTACGGTAATTGCCAAGACCAATATCAAGCTGCTTTTCTTTGTGTTTTCTTCTAGAAATTTTAAGATTTTAGAACTTGCACTTCAGTCTGTAATGCATTTAGAGTTTATTTTTGTGAGGAGTGTAATGTAAAGTCCTAGTTTTTTTTTTTTTCATGTAAATATCCAACTTTCCCTGAACTATTGTTGAAGAGACTGTCTTTTCTCGATTAAGGACTCTTGGCTCCCTTGTCAAATATTAGTTGATAATATGTACATGGGTTTATTCCTGTGCTCTTTGTTCTGTTTCATCGATCTCTGTGTTTGCTTTATGCCACTACTATACTATTTTGTTACTATAGCTTTTTAATATAATGTTTAATAATAACACTAATTTAAAATATAACTAATTTAATACATATCAAATAATCTACATAAATGAGAATCATATATATTTTAGAAGACGGTCATAATCAAAAGAACTGCCTGATGTAGAAACTCAGTCACAGGTGAAAAAGTTTACAATTGTATTTTGTTAATGTGAGTTTGAGGAAGTCATTGGGGCCCTACTATCCTAATCTGTAAATTGAGGCAATACAAACACATCAATAATTTACTCTAGTAGCAAAAAGTCTTAGCTGATATAAAGAAGCAGTACCTCAAGAGAGGTGAATGCATAATAGAACAAATGAGAAAGGGTAAGCTTCCACTTTGCTAACTTCATCCTGAGATAATATACTTTCTTTAGTTGTAAGTTAGACTTGCTATAATTTTTTTAAAGAAAGTTGCTAGAATCCCAAGTTTAGACACCACTGGATATGTAACACCTAACATACCTTGCTACTTAAATATTTTTTGATTTGATTTAATAAGAGCCTACAATGTACAATAAATTATGCTAAAAAATGTAGAAAGACATATAGGTATAGAAGTAAATTTCTCACTTAAGGAAATTCAAACCTAAAAAAGTAGAGAGTATTTAATTATATTTTTATTGAATAGTGCAGAAGGAAAGAGATCATCTTTCATTACCTAATAAAAAAAAACTGTATTATTTTGTTTTGGCCATCAGTCTTTTTCTAGAAGAAAAGAAAGGCTGAGAGCTAAACTTACACAATTTAAGAAAGTAGAGCTCTCAATGGCAGACTTTGAGAACTGGGAGTAATTAGGGGTTGGTTTAACTTTAGCTTTGAAAGCATGTTATCAAGGGTAGATAGATATTTTCTCTGATTGGCCAACGTTTAGAAGCCTGGGCAATAAAAAAAGAAAAAAAATTGCTGTTGCAGCTTGACTGATTTGAAGAAGCGTGCTACTGAGGAAAGTTGTCCTTGATCAAATATTATGGGCTTCAAACTGACTCAGGTGGTTACTTACTGCTATGGCCAAAAACAATCAATCTTTTCCAAGGAAGACAGGAACTTATTATTCTCAAAAGGAATAGAAAACATCTATTTTTTTCCATGTTCAGCAGTGTGCCCAAGTCATGTTTTCTCATACTTTCTTTTTTATTAAAACCCAAGCCCCAAAATACTGGTAGAATTTCAGCCAAAAGTAGAAGCTCATTTAATATATGAATTGAAGAGTTAATGTACTGCGCTGGAAGATTATTGTCTTTTATTCATGCAGGAGATGTGAAGGGAATACATAGTCTGTGCCAATAAGAATAATTATATTTTCAAAAGAATAAGCAATCTACAAACATGACATAGCTTTGGTAATTTATATAATATAAGGTTTTGGTGTGAGTGTTAAAAATGTTTGAAGAAGATTGAGATGTAGTTCTGGATATATACCTAGAGTTTTAGCAATGGACAAACATTAAGTTGGAGAAATATAAAAGAATTATGCTGCATTAACATAACCTCAAAATGGCTTTAGGGCACCAATAAAAATATAAACATGTATAGAATCTATTTGTAACTCAGTAAGGAGTGGAGAAATATTTAAAGTGCATATTTGTATTTAATTAATCAGGTAAAGCCTTCAATTGAATGTTATTGGTATCACTTTTGATTTCTACAAAGATTGTGTATGCTTGCTTGTTTGTTTGTTTGTTTGTTTGATTGATTGATTTAAAATAGAGAAAGGGAGAAAGTGAGACAGACTCCTGGATGCACTTCAATTGGGATATACCCAGCAACTCCATCTGGGGTCTATGGTCAAGTCAACCAAGCTATTTTTAGCACCTGAAGCTGATGCTCAGACCAACAGAGCCACTGGCTGTGGGAGGTGAAGAGGTAGAGAAGGAGGAGAGAGCGGAGTGAGGGGAGAAGCAGAGGGTTGCTTCTCCTCTGAGCCGTGACTGGGAATCAAACCCTAGATGTCCATACACTGGACCAAAACTCTATCAACTGAGCAAACTAGTCAGGGTAAGCTCAATTTGTTTACCTAAACATTTTTATTATAAGTTTTTTCTCTAGTAATGTAGAGAATTTCCCTTCAAGACCAGTGTACTAGAAATACTTGCAAGCTATGGTTTTGTTTTATTGTTTTTCAAAACATTCCTCTCTATTTACATAATTAAATAAGTTTCTATTATTCTGGCAATTTAAATGATCTACCAGAATACATTCAAGTATACACATATACATACATGCAAATATATATGGGTGTATATATATATATATATATATATATATGAGAATACTTATACATATATACATATGTAAAACTTTATAAATATATTTGGAAAAAATTTGCTTAGAAAACATAGCTTTTTAGCAATTATAAATTTATTTTATATATTTTATCACTTTAGCACATCTCAAGTATAACACTAGATCTTACCTCTTACATTTTCTCTTCATTTTCTAAAAAATTTGAACTTTGTTTTATATTATATATATTATGCACTGACGATATACAGTGTGTCCGTAAAGTCATGGTGCACTTTTGACCGGTCACAGGGAAGCAACAAAAAACAATAGAAATGTGAAATATGCACCAAATAAAAGAAAAACGCTCCCAGTTTCTGTAGGATGATATGGCAGCGTGTGCGCATGCTCCGTGTATGCAGTGGAGCAGCCCACAGGCATGCCAATCGAGATGTGGATGGTACAGAAGAAAGTTCAGTGTGTTCTGTGGCTCACTAAATTCGAATCCGTGACCAAAGTGCAACGTGAATATCGACGCGTTCATAACGAAGCACCACCCCATAGGAATAACATTACTCGGTGGGATAAGCAGTTGAAGAAAACTGGCAGTTTGGTGGAGAAACCCCATTCTGGTAGGCCATCAGTCAGTGACGAGTCTGTAGAGGCTATACAGGATAGCTACGTAAGGAGCCCTAAAAAATTTGTGCCTGAGCCCACATCGAACTGCACTGAATAGGTATGAAACTGGGACAGTTTTCCTTTTATTTGGTGCAGATTTCACATTTCTATCATCTTTTGTTGCTTTCCTGTGACCGGTCAAAGTGCACCATGACTTTACGGACACACTGTATTTAAGGTTCTATAATAATTTCGTTTTCTTTTCTCCATTACAATAAGATTAACCTTATGTCTTCTTTATTATAAAAATATAATTATAACTCAGTGAAATGAACAAATAAATATATTTTATATTAAAGCAAACCACCTATATTTTCCACCTTTCCAAAGGGCAACAATCTAAAAGTTTAATAATAGAGTGTTGGGAAAGAGATACTCATCCATTGTTGTTGAGAGCATAAATTGGTTGAATGCAATATAATTCATTTTGCACAAACAGCAGAAAATAATTTATTGATACTTGACTGGTATCTCACCAAATCACTAGAAATGTTGAGAGTAGTTTAGAGGCTACTCATCATCAGACCCAGAAGCAAAACATGTCATAGAATCAGCCAAGTGAGCATATCATTGCTCAGGCCTCTGAGCACTAGATTCAGCTTCTCCAGCATTAAAGACACAAAGCACTTATCATCTCTGCTGGAATTATGACAGTGTTTCCAGACTTGATGGATACAATATTGCCCTATATCCTGGTTGTGGTTTCGACTCCCATTTCTTCTGTGTGCTCTGCTTTTTTGCATCCTTTATTTCTGATTCAAAGCTCATAATAGGTCACAAACCTCCATTCTAGTCCCATGACAAGCTCAAGAGGGAATATTTCTTTTTCTTTCAGTGGCACCTTCACTAAGATGCATCCAACACTTACTATCATTTCTTTCTGTAGCAGTTTTTCTCATCTATAAGCAATGGAGAGCAGCCAGAGCAGATACTAGAAGCCTAGTGCTTTTAATAAGTAGTATGGGAAGGCCAGAAAACAAACATTAAATTTCAGAGTTTCAAAGATAGGCAAAAGCTGAGAGCCCAGGTTCTGAAGAAAAAAAAAATTAGCAGAGAGTATAACCCACTATTCTGTAATACTTATTCTCTCAAGGCATTTTCAACTATATGGAATAAATGACAAATAAGGCAAATGAAAGCTGAAGTTGAGTCAGAAAACTAAGTAGAATCTTTTGTTTTACAGTGTTTGGGTTTTAAGAGGTTGAGTTTAAGACATGATCAGTTTGAGCAGTTCTAGTAACACACAGGTCTCGAATTGATTCCTTTAAATAGTTGTGTACCACTAAAAAATCAAACCATAAATAGACCAGTGCCTATGAATTCTGATTCCTAGGATCAGTACACCTATTATAATTGTCAGATGAAAACGAATACCTTTCTGGAGGAATATAACATTATTCAGAACCTCTAAAATTTTTTTGTGTGTATGGTGCCACTATTACATCAAAAACTATGACACATTTAAGTACAACACTAAATTATCTAAAAGTAACAAAAGTCAATAAAAATAGAATCATATGTGATCAAGACTTTAGAGTTATTAAAAACATCAAAGAAACTGTAACTAACTGTAGCTAACAAGATGAAAACTTTTATGAGAGAATATCAAGAGAAAAAAAATTAGATAACCCAGAAATAAGAAAATAAAATATATCAACAACAACAAAAAAGAGAATCAGTAAACTATAATATAGAAAAGTACAAGCTGAACAAAAAATGGAGAAAAGAGCATGAGAAATATTTGGAACAAAAGTTAATGTGTCATTTATTGTAAATAAAGTAGTAGTATGTTGGACAGAGTGGATGAGGCAGGGTGATGGGAAGAAAGCCGGGATTCAAGAGTAGCTACAGCCCTGGTAGGTTGGCTCATTTGTAGACCATCAGCCTAGCATGTCAATGTCCCAGATTTAATTACTGGCTAGAGCACACAGGAGAAGCAACCATCTGCTTTTCCACCTATCCCCACCTCTCTCTCTTTCTTTTCCTCTCTTGATTGGTTCGAATAGAGTCAGTCCTGGGCACTGAGGATGGCTCCCTGGAGCCTCTGCCTCAGGCACTAAAAATAGCTTGGTTGTGAGCATGGTCCTAGATGTGCAGAGCAGTGGCCTCAGACGGTAGTTGCAGGGTAGATCACAGTCAGGGTGCATGCAGGAGTCTGTCTCTCTATCTCTCCTACTTTCATTTGGAAAAAGAAAAAAGAAGAGTAACTACAAATCCCACACATAATGAATTCAAAGAAAATCAAACCTAAAAATATACTGTATGTTGCTTAAAAAAGAAAAGAGAAAAAATATCTAAAAAAGATGTCAAAATAAAGCCAACACTACGTTTAAATAACCAAAAATAAGACTGACAGATTAATTTTCTAATGAAACATCTCCATATGGAGTTATCCTTGTGTCTTATTATATTTCATTTATAAATAGTATATTAAGTATTGAGATCACTGTATTTAAGGCAATAAATATATTTTTTTAGCAGTGTGATGGCCTTGAAATTCAATGCCTTTATTTCTTTCAAAAAACATTTTACTAGCCCAGCTGATGTGAATACTGTTGACATCCAACACTTGGCAACCCTGTTCAGAGATTATTTCTATGTTGTTTTATGATTGTCTCAACTGAAAATCATCACCAAAAGTCATGAACCATCATTGATTTATCCTCATCCAGTAATTGTTCAATGCATGGATAAAAATACCCTACTTACTTTCTCATCCCATCCTAGGCCAGCTCGGATGGGTCATCCCATCTTCAACACACTCTGCAGAGATGGTTCAGTTATTCTATTGAAACTACATTGCAACTGGACTTCTTCCTCTGATTCTTTTCCTTTCTCTCTCTCTTCTACCTCAGAGTCCACTTCTTAAAAATACCAACATTAACTAGCAGGTTCTAACATTGCTTTAAAAAAAATTTTAATTGAAAACTTTTTAGATTAGATGTATTGGGATGACAATGGTTAATAAGATTTTATTGGTTTTAAGTGTACATTACTATGATACATCATCTGTATATTACCTTGTATGGCCAACGCCAAAGTCAAACCTTCATCCGTCAGCATATATTTGACCCCTTTAATCTTTTACTACCTGGTTCTTAGTGTTTTTAACTGACTTATTTCGCTTAGTGTAATATTCTAAAGGTCCATTCATGTTGTCATAAATGGTAATATTTTATTATTTCTTAAGGCTGAGTATTATTCAATAGTATAATGTACCACATCTTTATCCAGCCCTCTATTGAAGGACATTTTGGTTGTTTCCATGTCTTGGCCACCATGAATAACACTGAAGTGAACACAAGAATGCATATATTTTTGCAAAAAAAAATGTTTTCAAGTTTTCTTGGTCAATACCTAGATGAGAAAAGGTTGGGTCAGATGGTTACTTTGTTTTTATATTTTTTGAGGAGCCTCCATACTGTTTTCCCTAGTAGCTGTACCAGTTTATATTCCCATCAGCAGTGAATGAGAGTTGATTTTTCTCCACAATATCTGTAACACTAATTACTATTTGTCTTTGATAATAGCCATTCTAATAGTTATAGAATAAAAAGGCACCAATTTATCATGTTTCTTTTCCCGTTAAACAGACTTTTATTTTTGGTTAAGTTAATTTTGCATCATATTTTCTTTCTCAAACTATTTATGATATTTTGAACTGGATATTTTTATGGAAATAGAATAAAATTTCTATAGCCAAGTAATAATATTAAAGCAAATAAAAATTTTTTAAAAAGTGTTAGAGAAACAGAGATAAAAGAGAGAGGTGCAAGTTGATGTCTCTATTCAGCCTGGTACATCTTAGTAATTAGTAAATGTTTATTGTGCACACAAGAAAAAGACATTTTACAAACCAGAAGCCTCAAAACAAACATGCAATGAAGTTCAAGGATATACTGTTATATAACAGCTTATATAGTGAGAAGCCATAGCTATTTTTTCAAAGTGATTGGTTATAATAATACAGATTTTTTCTTTAGTATTGAATTTATTGGGGTGAAACTGTTTCATAAAAATAAACAGGTTTCAGGTGCACAATTCTACAATGCATCGTCTGTACAGTGTATTATGTGTTCACTATATCAAGTCAAGTCTTCATCTGTTGCTATTTACCCTCCTTACATCTTCCTCCATCTCCTCAAACTCAGCCTCATTTCTTCAGTCCCCACAGTGTTGTCTGTGTCCATGTTTTATTATATTTTTTTCTACTTTGCTCAATCCTACCACCTCTCCCAGGCCTCCTTGACAGCTGTGAGCTTGCTCTCTGTCTAAAAGTCTGTCTCTATTTTGCTTGCTAGTTCATTTTGTTCATTACATTCCACATATTAAAATCATATGGTACTTGTCTTTCTCTGTCTGGCTTATTTCACTCAGCATAAGGCTCTCTTGGTCCATCCAAGCTATCGCAAAGAGTTTTCTTAATAGTGGTTAGTCATTACCTCATTTCAATTTCTAGAAAGTTTAAATTTTGCTGATGATTGATCCAGGTCAATTTAGTCTTGCAAAATAAACAAAAGAAGCTTTGACTATATGACTAAACTGGTTTTGTCTGCTCAAGGGATTTTCAAGGCTGGTCTCCACTTGCTTTTTATTTTAACAACCAACAAGCACTGAGCATATTAAGCAACACGTGTTTTAGAAGAATGAATTTATTTTTAACATGGGTGTTGTCATGTATTACTCTTTATTTTTTAGCATTTAAGAGATACATTGTTAAATATTTTTATTTTTACAATAAAGTTTGTAATAGTTGACTATTTTAAACATTTTTATTGAGTTTTATTCATATACCAAACAATTAAGCCATTCAAAACTTGCTATTCAATGTTTTTTTCCTCATATATTCACAGCTATGTACAACCATCACCAAAGTCAATTGCAGAAAAATTTCATCAACTCGGAAAAAACCCTATGCTCTGGGACTATCATCTGTTTATTCTACAGATTCCCACACCCAACCTTAAGCAACCACAAATTATCTTTCAGCCTCTCTTTAT
The DNA here is from genome assembly GCF_036850995.1 of Saccopteryx leptura. NCBI lineage: Eukaryota > Metazoa > Chordata > Mammalia > Chiroptera > Emballonuridae > Saccopteryx > Saccopteryx leptura. The sequence continues at coordinate 91,553,042 of NC_089504.1, read as the reverse complement.
TTTCTTGTTCTGGACATCTCATGTGAACACACTCATATAATACCTGGCATTTTGTTACTAGCTACTTTTACTTACTACATATTCTTGTAGCATGTATCAGAACTTCATTCCTTTTATGTCTGAATATATATTGTAAGAGTATGCCATATGTTGTTTATCCATTCTGCAGCTGATGGATACATGAATTGTTTTCACCTGTGGGCTATACAAAAAATGCTATCATAAAATTTATTTGAATGTTTGTATGGACATATATATTCATTTCACATGTGTATATACCAAGGATTAGAATTGCTGGGGTCTTATAAAAACTGTCTTTAATAGTTAAAGGAACTGACAGAGTGTTTTTCACAGTGACTGAAATATTTTATAATGTATCAGTGCTCCAATTTCTCTCTATCATCACCAACACTTATAGTTAGGTGACTCTAAGACTCTAAACATCCTGACAGTTATAAAGTGGTATCTCACTTTGTTCTGGGTTTGCATTTCCTTGATGGCTCTTGATACCAAGTGTCTTTTTATGTACTCAATACTCATTTGGCTTTTTTCCTGAAAGAAATTTCTTTTTTTTTCAGATCATTTGTCCATATTTTAAAATGCCTATAATAACTTTCAGTTTGATGTTTGTGTGAAGACAAATAGGGTATAGTATATGCAATACCTAACAAATGATTTACAAACTGATGACTGATATAGTAATCATTTTGTCATGATAACTAAACCGTGACTATTATTTGGTCATTTACTGTTTATTGACAAGTTATTGACAAATTTAATATCTTTGATATGTTAAGTACAATTTTCTTGCTCTTAGATAATGAAATGCAAAGTCCTACGTATAAAATTTCACTTACTTTATTGCTCATAAAAAGGCAATCATGAGCAATGATTCAAAATATATCAATTTTTAGAAGAAAATGAATACTTTATAATGGTTTTGGCACAGGACATGTGTTCAAATTAGTGCAGTGCTTAAGATTAAACAAAGCATTTCTAAGTTTATTATTAAAACTAGTATTAAGGCCCTGGCTTGTTGGCTCAGTGGTAGAGCATTGGCCTGGTGTATGAATGTTCCAGATTAAATACTGGTCAGGGCACAAAGGAGAAGTGCCCCTCTGCTTCTCCACCCCTCCTCCCTCTCTCTCTCTTCCTTTTCTGTAGCCATGGCTCTATTGGAGCGAGTTTTCCACGGGTGCTGAGGATGGCTTTGTGGCCTTCCCCTCAGGCGCTAAGAAGATTTTGGTAGCTGAGCAATGGAGCAATGCTCAGATGGACAGAGCATCACCCCCTGGTGGGCATGCTGGGTGAATCCAGGTAGGGGCACATGCAGGAGTTTGTCTCTGCCTACCTACCTCTGACATAATAAATAAAAAAATAAAATCATATTAAGCAATTGATTTAGAGGCTAAGAAAATAATGCCTAGCTAAGCAAGATTCCTCCTGTGCTCTTTCTGTTTGTGCCTGTAATTATTATTGTTAATCACAATTTTTATTCACAAAACTTTTCCATCATGGTTTAGAATATTAATTAAGAAAATGACAGTTTCTCTCACTAGAAAACAGTTAAACAGTAGAGTATTAGGCAGTTTTCAAGATTCTAATAGGCTTATCAATTGTCTAGGTCAGGGGTCCCCAAACTTTTTACACAGGGGGCCAGTTCACTGTCTCTCAGACCGTTGGAGGGCCGGACTATAAAAAAAACTATGAACAAATTCCTATGCACACTGCACATATCTTATTTTAAAGTAAAAAAACAAAACGGGAAGAAATACAATATTTAAAATAAAGAACAAGTAAGTTTAAATCAACAAACTGACCAATATTTCAGTGGGAACTATGCTCCTCTCACTGACCACCAATGAAAGAGGTACCCTTCCAGAAGTGCGGCGGGGGCCGGATAAATGGCCTCAGGGGGCCGCATGTGGCCCGCAGGCTGTAGTTTGGGGACCCCTGGTCTAGGTCATTGTGACCAATTTATTTGTCAAACTGTGTCCACTTTATAGTGTGATAAATTAATATTTGTCTTCATCCTTGACAAAATTTGAAGACTTTAAGTCAGTCTTTGAAATATAAATTTCATTTAAAGGCATGAAATCCATAATAAAAAAGCACTTATCAAGTTTTAATTAATTTACAGTTGGATAGAATATATTACTCTATATGAGCTGAAAAAAAATTAATGACTAAGTAAATAACAAATACTTTTCAATAATAGTAAAGTATTATTGAATATGCCTTCCTAACAATTTTAAAATGTGTTTAAAAATAAAGGAAATATGAGCACCTGGAGGTAAAAGAAAGTTTAAAAGTATGCAAATTAAATGAACAATTTGTGAAATGAGTTAATAGGTAGAATAATATATTGATTACTAAAATACTAATAGTTGTTTAAAACCAAAATATTTGGAGATTTATAAAAAAAATTCTCAGTTTTACCCGATGTATGTAAATTACCCATTTAGCATATTATCAGCTTAGCATAGATTTATTTGTAATAATTTTTACATGAAACATAAAAATCTAACAGGAATTTACAAGAGCTATTATGAGTACAATTCAATGATTAAGGTTGCTGTTTCTATATGGCTGAATCTTGTGTTTTTCTTTATCATTTCATATTATAATAAAGATATTTTAATTTTTGTTGTCACATTTGCAATTAGATGTGTCAAGTATTAGAGCATAATATTAAATTGCAGTATTCCCATTCACATTGTTCCTGTGTCTTTCTCCTTTATTGTCACTTATTTTCCTGCATCTTCTTTTAATAAGCTAGTTTTGACTTATGTATTTGTTCTTTCTCAAGATGAAAGAAGGTTATCATTAGCAGGTGGAAAGTATTATTTTTGTCGTTTGTTATGTTGCCAATGTACCATAAAAATTGTTTCTCTAATGAGGATTGACAAGAAATGGAGAGAATGCATTCTAGAAAATCAATTTCAAGGATCTTTTCCTGTTTGGCATTTGAGTGTAAAACAGTATTGTGATATTAAACATCATGCCTGAATTATAGTAAACAATTCAAATAACTTGATACTATTTAAAAATATTTCTTTTCATTACTCCTTAGTATGCCATTAAAAAGCAATTATTAACTACTCTGAAAATAGAGGTGATTTCTATGGGTGGTAGGCACAAAATGCAAATAGAAATGTACACTTAAAACCTATATAATCTTATAAACCAATCTCATTTCAATAAATTTGATAAAAAGTAAAATAGAATGTGTCTGACATTGCAGCTTAATATGTAATTTAATGTATTAATGCATGTGTAATAACACATGTCAGAGGTTTAAAAATATGCACATTTCCAATACTGTCATCTTTTCAAGCCCTATATTTGGATGGACTCAAATTAAAATTTGAATTAAACACACTCTATAATTTATTGGGAGGCATTGGGTTAGGGGAGGTGTGTCTTTGAATGAAAATAGTTATGTTTAAAGCTAATCGTAATCCATGTCAATGATAGATGCTTTTTCTTCCCCTTGAGAGAAAACCAGGGATAATATCATAAAATCCCACGGTGAGGAACCTTCCTCAATTTATTTTATAATTTTGTGAGGAATAGCCATCTACACACCTATCCGGACATTCCAATCTATTTACCTTAATAACATTTCTTTATTAAAGACAATATGATTTTGAAGACCAGTTTTATTTTCATGGTTTTTAAACGTCCATGATATTTGCATGAAGCGCCAATATTTTAGGGTCTAGCATTAAACAGTCACTTTCAGTTGGTGGGCTTTCAAATGTATTTTCATCATCATTATATTATATTGAACAACTTGTATCAAACTTTCATAACTTAAATTTGAATATTATACCACTAGATGGAGTTTTGGATTTTGTATTGGCATGTTTGAATTACAGAGAAATTTATTTTGCATACTTATTATAAACATCAGGAAGTAGTCACTGGTATTCTAGACTAGCTTTCTCTGAGCATGATTAGAATCTGAAATCAAGTTTCACTTCAGCTTGTATTTTAACGACTGTCGTTTTGTAGTAATCAGTAGTACACTCACAAAACAGAGCATAGCATTAATCTTGGAAAGGTTACATTAAATTATACGTAAAACAGTGTGAGACCCTGTCAAGTTTAATGTCAATCTAGAGCTAACACGCTGTGATGACACATGCCTTCACTTTGTGCTTGTTTTAGTGATCACTGACCTCAAAATTAAAAAACTTGTTTTGCCTGGTTAATCACAGTTATCAGCTGCTAGAACATGAACCATGTACACCACTAACTTGACCATTTCACTTCTTCATCAGAAATGTATTTAATTACACCCCATCTGGCAGAATTTCAGAAAATCGCTCTAAGTAGTATTCCCAGCACAACGTCTAGGATTCTTAACTATATGTTCATAATACCTACACTATCATGCAAGAAAATTGATACTGGCTAAGGTAACAGGCAAGAAAATTCCCATGTATTTACAAACTCTTTCTAATCAAGAAAATATTAACAAAATGTTAATGTTTTAAAAATTGCTCTTATACCTTAACCCAGTCTTGAAAATGTCAAAGATCTGTAAATTTCCAAGATTCTACAGGTGAGCATTACCACTAATTTAAAGAACCTTCTTAAATAATTCCCTAAGGTAAGCAGAAACAGCTAATTTCTCAGATAATATATAAATATAAGTGAGAACCAGGAAGCCTCTTTAAATGGATGCTTCTTAGTTATTTTTTTATTTTAAAAAAGTTTTATTTTTTAATTAAATTAATTTTAAAAAAGGTTTTTTTAATTAAAATTAAATTAATGGGGTGACATTTATCAATAAGAGTACATAGGTTTCAAGTATACATTTCTCTAGCATTTGAATATTGGTTGTGTTGTGCCCATCACCCAAAGTCCAATCATTTTTTCACCATATATTTGTCTCTCTTTACTTACCTTCCCTCCCCCCCTTTTTCCCTCTGGTAACCACTTCACTTTTATCTATATCCATGAGTCTCAGTTTTATATCCTACCTATGTGTGAAACTATACAGTTCTTAGCTTTTTCTGATTTACTTATTTCACTTAGTACAATGTTCTCAAGATCCATCCATGTTGTTGTAAATGACAATATGTCATCATTTCTTATGGCTGAGTAGTATTCCATTGTATATATGTACCACATCTTCTTTATATCTTGATATAATCTTCTATTGAGGGAAACTTTGGTCTTTAGTTACTTTTAAGGCCTTCTTAGATGAGTTCTAAGTTTCTCTTTACCCAAAGAGCTCCATTCTGCGCCACACTGATCCTTCCATACCAGCCTATGGTGGAGACTGTGCAAAGAGTGCAGTACTGTGCCTGCAGATGCCAGCTCAGGGGCAGCATGTAAACCAAAGAAATCTGTTCTGCTTGAAGAGCACAGCCCTATGTAAGCCCCGCCACAGTTTGGGAGCCATGATCTTCTTTAGTTTGTTCTCCTCAGATGCCTCAAGCTCCCTCCCTTTCTTCTTTTTCTCCACCTGTTTTTCAGTAAATCCCTTTTGAATCTGTTTTTCTGAATTTCTGGGTATTTTTCACATATAGTTTCAAGAAGAGCCTCTGGTTCCTGAATTGGTTTCTTTCCGGAAACTTGCCTCCTTGAGATAAAAGCAAATAAATAATGCTACTTTTTAGAGAGAATGACTTTAAAATGTTCTAATTAGAATACAAATCAGGATTTATTTAGAATAAATATAAAAATAATATACATATTAAAAATCCACAAAATTTTATGATTTTAAAATCTACATGAAAATAAGCAGTATAGCTAATATAATACTGACTTTAGATGAAAATAACTATAGTTGAGGCATTTCAATTTAATGAATATCTAAATAACAAACTTAAGAAGACTTGGACTTGTAATTAAACAATGACAAAGACAACCAGTGCTAACCCTGATTGCATCCATTATTTTCTGCAATAGCATTAAAAAGAAATCATTGCAAAAATTTGGTTTAAAATGCTCATGATTTCAGTTCAACATTCACACTGGCAGTTTTATATTATAAATTTTATAAAATGTTGACTAGAATTTAATTGCAGTATTTTTGTTCATTTTCTAGAAAAAAAATGTAATTAAAACTTCTAACTTATATTTTTAAAACCAGAAAATGTTAATAATGCATTTACAAATTTATTACAATGAGAAAATACTAAAACCAATCTATTAACATTGTTGTAAAAATTACCACTACAAATTTAGAAAACATGTTTAATCCAGAAAGGTAAACTTGATTCAGTATTAAGAAATATATTAATAGATTTCATCATATTACTGTTAGCATACAACTCACAAAATAATTTCTTTTAAAGTTTATTTGAAGAGCTTGTTTGGTAACTCAGTTGGTTAGAGCGTTGTCTTGACATGCTGAAGCTGTTGGTTCAATCCCTGATCAGGGCACATACAAAACTCAACCCATGATAACTTGAATGAATGAAACAACAAAATTGATATCTCTCTTTGTCTTTGTCTCTTTTCCTTTTTCTCTCTCTAAAAAAAAAAAATCAATAAATATAAATTTATTTGATATACATTTTAGTAAAAGAAATGTTTCCTAGATTTAAAAGCACATAATTGAATAAGAATGCATATATAAACATATTAATTCATAACCCAGTATCATGCATAGTGTAGTAACATAGAAATTACCATTAAAGTAAGGAAGATTAAGTAGGATGTTTATTATTAATGCTCTGAATATTCCACTGGACAGTGTAGTTAATGTAATTAGAAAAAAGAAACAATAATGTAGAGATTTCAAATTATACATAAAATTAAATCAAATATTCAGACAATGAGAAAAAAGGCATGAAAGGATAAACCCATTTATAATACAATATATAAATGGAAATGCTTTTAAAAATATTCATCATAAGCTTGTACAACCGATTTAAAACTTAAAAGTATCTTTTAAAAAACAATGAATTGGGCCTGACCAGACAGTGGTGCACTGAACAGAGTATTGGAATGGAATATGGAGGACCCAGGTTTGAAACCCCAAGGTTGCCGGCTTGAGAGCAAACTCATCTGGTTTGAGCAAGGTTCACCGGCTTGAGCCCAAGGTTGCTGGCTTGAGCAAGGAGTCACACAGTCTGCCGTAGCCCTCGGTCAAGGCCCATATGAGAAAGCAATCACTGAACAACAAAGGTGCAGCAACAAAGAATTGATGATTCTCATCTCTCTCCCTTCCGGTCTGTCTGTGCCTCTCTCTGTCTTTCTGTCACAAACAAACAAACAAAATACAAAAAAACACAGTGACTTTGGAAATTAAAAGCCCATGCTATTGATAGCAATAAAATATAAGTGCACATCGAATACTTTAACAAGAAAACTGAAAGACTTCTGTGGTTAAAATCTAAAAAATTTCTGAAAAAAGAAAAGAATACTTAAATAAATGAGATGACATGGCACTTGTCTGAAAAAAGAGCACTCATTTTGGTAAAGCTCCTATACTTAGTATGTCAACCAGTAAGCAAAATAAAAACTCAAACACTTATTTTTTTTATTTTTTTCCACCTTAGACTTGAAGTCTTTAAAAATTGAAACCTAGAAATTCAATTCTAAAATTATGACTCTGTATAAAATATATACATCTCTGAACAGATAATTACTAATATAGTAACTGATAAAACAACAGGAAAAGAAAACTTTCTATAAAAAGACTCAAGTTTAGTCGCCTGACCAGGCGGTGGCGCAGTGGATAGAGCATCGGACTGGGATGCAGAGGACCCAGGTTCGAGACCCCGAGGTCGCCGGCTTGAGCGTGGGCTCATCTGGTTTGAGCAAAAGCCTACCAGCTTGAACCCAAGGTCGCTGAGTCCAACAAGGGGTTACTCGGTCTGCTGAAGGCCCATGGTCAAGGCACATATGAGAAAGCAATCAATGAACAACTAAGGTGTTGCAACGCGCAATGAAAAACTAATGATTGATGCTTCTCGTCTCTCTCTGTTCCTGTCTGTCTGTCCCTGTCTATCCCTCTCTCTGACTCACTTTCTGTCTCTGTAAAAAATAAATAAATAAATTTAAAAAAGACTCAAGTTTAGATACAGGTTCAAATACTAGTGCAAATTAGGAAGGCTCGTTCTTTAATTTCATTGTCAAAGCAGTAAAAAGAAATTTAAAGTATAGACTCAAGGTAAAGTATGGAAGTGGGAGAATGTGGCATGCTTTTGATCTTTATGATTCCCAATTTATAATGAGGAAACTAAACTTCATTATTTAGTAACTTTTTCAGCGTTACTGATAAAATAAAGAATAAAGCTAGAAACTGAATCCAAGTCAATCTTAACCTCAACCTTATATTTTATCTCAAACTTTTTAGTGCCTAAAAAACATTAGGAATTCCCTAGGGATCTGTATTGAGTCTACAAATAACAGTTGGATATATGTGTAAACAATATATAAGAAACCTTAGATATTTCTTAATGGCTCTGCAGTACCATCAATTGGTAATTCAGTTGACTCTCAATATACAGAACCACAATTCTAAATTCCACCAAAATCGTCTTTATATTTATCAGTTTGCACCATACCCAGACCCATTTATTTTATATTTAGAGCTGTTAACATAAAATAAAATGTACATTGATACTAACTAATAATGACATCCTGACAGAAACTTATTCATTGGTGCTCTTTTCGTTTTATACCTACAATATACTTAAGATGGGGAAAGAACACAGAGAAACAGATTTAATGTGACTGAAACCTCAACCCACAGAATCTTAAATAGCACACAGAGCCTTTGGAAAAGTAGATACAAGATTGTACCAGTAAGAGTTCATGAAAAAGGAGGACAAAGAACTTAACAAACATTTAGATTTCCCCACAAAGCATTTCATCTCTCTCAGAATTTAATTTAAAACATTTCTGACATTCAATTAGTCACTGTAGACAGACTTTGAATCAGATCATCTGCTGCCAAAGTTAAATTATCAAATAGAGAGACATCAACTTGAGTGTTTTCTGCATAATGATAGTCTATAATGATAAAAATTTCTTCCTGAAGGCATCATGTACTGTAGATATTAAGAGAGAATCTAGAATGGTAATAAAGACCTAAACAAACATGCTTGCAATATATCTGCACATAGAAACATAGAACTACCTTGAGAAATAAAATTGAAACTCTTAGAAAGATTTTAATTGGCTCTAAATTTGTTATAATAAATAAATTTTATGTTGTTATTTTTCCAGTGCCATCTATTTATTAAAACCCTTTCATATTTTCTTATCTATTCGCCTTTTATCTTGTTGACATGTTTTAATGAATATTCAAATTTGATTGATTAAAATAGATTAACAGCTATATCTAGGGTAACATACTTAGGGTAATATTATCAGGCATCACAATGGAATCTCTATTATCCACACATGGTTAATACATCTTACAGAGGACTCTAATGTCACCCAGAGGTGTTTCCCAGGCCAGATCCACTGTATAAAGTGAATCCTACAACTTCACTTTATACAGGTTTCATTGCTGCAGTCTAACAACCTATAACACTTAGGTATAAAACTTCACTGTCCTGATCTCTGAACATTTGAAATATATTGGGTGCTTATTTTTACTTTACATATCTTGGCTAAAATCACCTGTCTTCTGATAAAAAGATAATTGGGGTGAGTAATATTTGACTTTTCTTCCCTGCAGAGTCTGAAAATACTGATGGCTATTTCACCTGCCTTCCCCCTTGGGCTCATTCCAACAATAAAACCAAATTATCAGCATCTGCTTGGAAATACCTTGTCCAAACACAGGACATCTCAACTTTTATTACTGCCACCCAAAGTATAAGATCTCAAATTACCTAACTCTGACAGGTAATGGACCTTACATTCTCAAATCCAATAGAACCACAGCAAAGAAGCATGCATTACTTGGTATAAGAGCACTCCCTGCAGTAGTCCCTCCAGCCCCAAAGGCTCAATGCACTTGGAGCAGGTAAAAACACCCATCTACTCTTTTGTTCACTGGAATATGTTTGATGGCATATTTTACAAGCTGCCACCAGAGGATTCAGCTTGTAATTACCATGCATTTGGGGCTTACACTGGTTATTCCTGGAGCCAAGTGAGCCAGTGGGCAATTATCTCACCTCTCTCTGGCTCACTCTGGCAATGAAAACAATTTGCATTATCTCCCTGGAAGGAATTTATCCATACATGGACTTTCCCCAATTTTTACAGTCCTCATGCAAGGAACGAATGGTTGCCAAATCACCTGGCTCTGGATAGCCATTGGAGCTTGCGTTTCCTAGTCCAAAAGGACTGCAGCAAAAAAAGAAGCAGTTTTTAAATGGAGGAAGAGTGCCTAAATCCTCCTCTACTCCTCCACATCTATATACCAAGACTCAGCAAATAGGAAAAAGACAAAAACTGCCAACTCCTAGTTACTTTCTAAAAAGGGTCTGACTACATATTTTACTAGCCGTTCTCTGAGGGTCCAGATTCTAATTAACCAGCATACAGGTGTTCTCTGAGACTTCCAACTTAGTATATTGACATGTCTTGGCACATGCTCAGCCACTAAGAGCCAGTAAGAACAAATATGGTGGTTAGATCAGTGTTTTACTTTTCTTTTCTTTTCTGTTTTTTTAGGTGAGAGGAGGGGAAATAGTGAGGCAGAATCTCTCATGCACCCTGATGATCTACCTGGCAACCCTGCCTGGGGCCAATGCTCAAGTACCAAGCTATTTTCAGCACCTGAGACTGATGCTCAAACCAACCAAGCTATCCTTAGAACCTAAGGCCACACTTGAACCAATTGAGCCACTGGCTGTGGGTGAGAAAGAGGGAAAGAAGGGGGAGAGGCCAGAGTAAAAACAGATGATCACTTCTCCTGTGTGCCTCGGGCAAGAATTGAACCCAGAATGTCCATACACTGGGCCAACATCTATCCACTGAACCACTGGCCAAGGCCAGACCAGTGTTTTCCAACTATTGGCCTGCCAAAAATTTCATGCTAGTCAATGAAAGAGTTAACCACCAGAGGTTGTAAAACACTGGTTTAAATAATAACAAAGTTTTGAGACAAAATCAGAAGCTCAGGCAAGGCTGATTGACAAGGTATATCTCTTCTTACACAAGAGCAGTCTGCCAAAACTGGGAGACATGGCTATTTTGTCTAACGTGCAGGAATCAACACAGAGATTCAAGAAGAATAAAGAAATAATGAGATGTGTTATAAACAAAAGGGCAAGATTATGGGGCACCATCAAATGGGTCAATGTGCACATTGTAGGCATCTCAGAAGAAGAAGAGAGGAAGAACACAAAGTTAATTTAAAAAAATAATGGCTCTAACTTTCATAACCTGTGTAAAGAAACGTAGATCTAGGACCAGCAAGCCCAAAAATTACCAAACAAGTGAAATTCAAACAGATCTGCACAAATTAAATTTAAAAAGTTCAAGACAAAGAAAGAATTTTAAAAGCAACAACGAAAAAAAATGCTTTTCCTTTATACAAGGGAGACAACCATAAGACTTTCAGAAAATTTTTCAGCAATAAATTTTGTAGGCCGGAAAGAAGTATTTCTAAAATAAATTACCACAAGTTTATATTTTAATTAACACTAATATTTAGTTATAAGATTCTGTTTTTTAGTGGTCTTCACTGTTGAAAATTAAGGGTAAACAGGCATTGTTCCATTCAAGTTATGATAAGTAAGGGTCCAACTTTTGCTTATTCAAAGTTTTAGCAGAATTTTGTTTCTTTTGGTTGTAGGACTGAAAACATACTAAAAACACTGAGTCCTATACTTTAAAAGAGTAAATTATATAGCATGGGAACGGCACTTTAATAATAATGTTTAAAAAGTTGCTGAGCCACCTAGAAAATAATCAGTGTTGACAAATATTTATAATGATTCAATGAATCTTTGGTGATTATGTTATCACCCACAGTGTTTAGATTCTATATTAGCATGATCATCTAGTCTTTCACAGAATTACTTAATAGTGGGTCATAATTTTTACCTACAACTAAAGTACTTCTTGGCTCAGTATATAGCAAAGGTTGCATAAAAATGACTGAACATAGAAGCTCAAAAGACAATATAGCTTCCTAAAGATGGTCTGTGAAGTCCACTTAAAGTATATAATGGCTTCCAGTCACAGAAAAGAATACAACCCTATCATAATGTGATGATGAAAATGACAACAGTGGTAATAATAAAAATAGTATGTTAGAAGCAAAATAAACTGTAAATATGGCACTTGGGCTTCTGCGCTAATTTGTACACAGGAATAAAGAGTATGTAATTAGGTTGACAGTCTAAAATTGTAAAATGAGTGATACATTCTAGAGATGTCATGAAAAAAATATATTGACAGCTTGTACAACTCTCAACAATCAATTTCCTTTCCCCCATTATAGATTTAAGGAATAAATTATACAATTGGCATAAAATCCTCCATCTTACCTGATAAATTACACATTATGAATGCATTTACTAATGTAAATCACACAGAAAAAAAACAGGTCGACCTTTTGAATGTTATGACCTAGTTATGTGACTTAAATTTTTCCTCCAGTAAAATAAGAGTTTTGAAACACTAAAAATGATTTTCAAAATGTTAATGGGAGGAAGGCCAAGGTGCAAGGGAGTAATTACATCTATTTGTCCTTAACTGTGCAAAACTGGCCCTCCCTGAGACAGTCACAACATAATATTCATCATTTCTACCTTTTACACATTAGTCATTTGTAAAGCTGAAAAAGCACTTTCTAGCTTACAGTTTAGACATATAGCTCTGAAGTGTCACCTGCATGAATGACTGAAACAAAGAGGGACTGGATTCATAAGGGATGAATAAAAGAGAATGAAGAAATATGGGTATGCACTAAAAATTATGCAGATAAAATGATGGAAATGTATGTGGTTTTGTAAAAAAGGAAAATCACTATTGATGAGGATGAGGGCAGGGATTATATTTTTTATGACAAATTTTTCTATTATGTTAAAATTTATATTTGAAGTGGTATTCAATATGGAGAAGAAGTTTAATACTTTTGAGTGGCAAGTTCCTGCTGGTCAACCAAGAACAGTCAGCTTGACAATGAGACTTGCCAGCAATTAGTGAAAGAGAGATGAATACGTAACTGGTGATAAATGAGCCATCCGCAACAATTGGCAATAAGAAGAGTTTTGAAATTTATAAAAAGAATTTCTTTGGAATTGTTTAAAAATTACAAAAAATTTTTAAAAAGAATGGTATCCTGGGAGTTTCTTCTCCATACAATCATTTTCTTTTTCCTAAATTTTTGTCCTCCCACCAAAATTCCCATAATGATCTTGCTTTAATCCTCCTTAAAGCAATGCTTTGAGCAAAGTGGAGTGCTTAGCATTTATAACCTCTTCCCATTCAGTATTTCTGTATCTTCAGTTCATAATTTAATTTTACTTTTATACTTATTTAGGAAATGTCCACTTCATGACACTGACTTTAATTTTCATTTGCACCATGTCCTCCAAGCTTGATTTGGCTCATGATCTCAATCAATTTTAAGAATCTTAAACAGGTCACTTAACTTCCATAAACCTCACTTTCCCCATTGAGAGATTATGTTAATTATGACTGTGTCATCCCTATCATCACATGACTGAAAGATGTATAACATAATGCCCAAGTCCTTCCAGACTCCCTTTCGTTGTGGTGATGATCTTTGAACAAACAAACTGTTTATAAATGTACAGTGTGCTCCACATTTAGACACACCCGACTGTAGCAAGCAAGCCCTTTCACAGTAATGAATATTATATATTGAATAATTAACCATAATGGATTACTAGTACATTGATCCCTTAATTGAACATTGATAATTTACAGTATTTGAGAATGAGAATAAGACCAAAATATACAAGTTAAATTTCTGTTCTAAAGAGAGAAGATATTTATATAACATATGTGCAAAACAGCTACTTAAAGTAAATGCCTTTAACATATAAGGTATTATATTTTAATCCACTTATAACAAATTAAGTTTAAATATCAACTGACATTAAACTGTGAACCCTGTTAGCTAAGCTTCATCTTAAAATCCCATCAGTTTTCTCACGGTATGGCTTTTAAGACTTTGCAGGGTTTTTTCTTCTTTTTTCCCCTGACTTCCAAGACTGGAATATTTAACTCCATTCTGTTTGTTTAAATTCTACTCCGGTGTTAATGATCATGTTATTGTATATGTCCTGTGCTATTTTTTTCCCTAAATCTAAAGAAATATCTTGATTTAGAGGAATTAACATGTTTACTAGCAAATTATAGATTACATGGGAAACAATTTTTTTTTTCATTTTCTGTTGCATGAGGTTTTAGAACTGTTTCTATATATTTCTGCATCACTAATTCCAAATCTGAAATTTGTTTTTTGGTGCATGCTCTAGTTTTTATTCAATTTTAATTTCTTTTTGTTACAGTTAATGGCATGCATTGGTTTTTAAATTGGAGTTAAAGGGCAACGACTCTTGGATTGAACATAACCACAAGGCAATTAATGTTTTACAAACATCACTTTTACATAATTGTAGTTGTTTTTAAATGTAAAAAATTATTATCTGAAAAAAACACCCTCTTATTTTGTTTTAAGATTGAATCATGGCTTCTTTGCATAGGCGTAAATGTCAGAATAGTCCTGACACCTTCTGTTATATATGTAGCTGTTACACACTTCAACGTCAAAGGCACAATATTTCATCATTTGTGACACATGCATATATTGCTTATTTTCAAGTTCCCCTTTGCAATCAAGACAAGAATTGGGCACCTCATATTGTGTGTCATAATTGTGAGGAAATGCTTCATGACTGCACAAAAGGAAAAAGCAAAGGAATGCCTTTTGGTATTCCCATGGTTTGGCGTGAACCTAATGACCACAGCAGTGACTGTTATTTCTGTTTGATCCACACAGAGGACATTGGCAAGAAAAAAAATGGCATATGATCGCATATCCTAATATTCCTTCAGCAATACAACCTATCTCACACTCTGAGACACTCCGGTTCCAGTTTTCAATGGTTTTATTTCTTCTAAGGTAGAAGAAAGAGAACATGGTGATCAAGTATATTTTGATAAGATGCATGAGGAAATGGTTGTAGAATCTGAAGGGTTTTTCCTCTGATGCCAAGCAGTCATTAACCCCTCAGCAGTTTAGCCAACCCGAAATGAATGACTTAGTAAGAATGACAAAAATTGTCCTAAACTTTCTGAAGTATGAGGATAATAACTGGATCATTTGTGTGGATCTTAAAATGGTAAATTTCCTGCTAGGACAACAGAGAGGTTTCACGAAGTACCCTGTTTTCTGTGTTTGTAGGACAGCGAGCTCAGGAGAAACACTGGACATAGAAGGAGTGGCTGAAACGTGAAGCTCTGGAAGTAGGGATGCAAAATATTGTGAATGAACCTGTAGTTAATCAAGACAGGATCATTTTTTCCCCACTTCACATCAAACTTGGCTTCATGAAGCAGTTTGTTCAGGCTTTGAATAGAGAAAGTGAATGCTTTCAACATATTATTTTTCCTTTTCCTGCCTTGTCTTTCAAGAAGATAAAAGCAGGTGTATTTGATGGACCTCAAATTCGAAGCCTCATACATGATGAAGAATTTGCCAGGAAGATGAATAAGGAGGAGAAAGCAGCATGGCAGTCTTTTGTGACAGTTACAAAGAACTTCTTTGGCAACAAAAAAGCAGAAAACTATGAACTTCTGATTCAAAAAATACTGTTGGCTTTCTGTGACATTAGATGTAACATGAGCATTAAGATTCACTTCCTGAACAGTCATCCTGATAAGTTTCCTGAAAATCTTGGAGCTGTTAGTGATGAGCAGACTACTGCTAGAACATCAAACGAGATTGTCCTCAAGAAATACATAAATGCAAGAGCTACAAATGCAAATTTTTGCCTGAATAAAACTTAAATAAGTTTTGCACAAATTTTATGATTAAAATAAGTGTTTTAATATGTTCTATTTTGAAATTGTAGACAAATGCTGTTGCAATCATATCTTTTAGTGTATTAGTGTATTTACTGCATTATATAAATTATTATATTTTCACAAAGATGATGCCCAAGAAGACATTCTACTTCATTATGTTAAACTAAATGTTGAAAATTTTACAATAAGGTGAAAACCTAAAATCTTGAATTGCAAAAAAAACCCTGTAACTTACAGAGAAAAACTAATGTCAGATTTGAGATCAGCACACTCAAGTTAGGTAAGAACAAGTATTTTTGTGGATGCTTTATTAAGGATGCTAATTGATTAAGAGTTGTACAACTTTTTTGTGGACTTAGTTTTAAAGTAGTCAGAGTTAAGGTATCCTTGCCTTACTCTCTCTAAGAAATAATTATACCTTTGGAAAAAGGAAAAAACATATCCCGATGATAAAACATAATATAAAAAACGAGCTGTTAAAACCTGTAAAAATTTAGCTTGCCTAAGTGGAGAAATATGTCTCTGTAGATAGATGATCAGAAGAATGAAAACTTCTCTTAATTAGTAAGAGAAGCCCTCTTTGGATATTCACATTGATGACCCACTTCTTGAAAGTCTGTGTCAGCTTGATAGAGAAGGCTCCCAACATATACCTGATTCCTTATTGAAGACATGATGGGGTTTGTTTTTGTGAATGATGTAAGTTGGTGGTCTATTTTCATTATTTTGCATGTACCTGTCCAAATTTCCATTTATTAAAGAGATATCTTTACTCCATTGTACATTCTTATCTCCCTTTTCAAATATCAATTAACCACAAAGGTGTGGGTTTATTTCTGGATTCTTTTGTTCCATTGATCCATATGCCTGTTCTTATGTCAGTACCTAGTTGTTTTGATTACTATGGCCCTGTAGTATAACTTGATATCAGGAAGTGTGATACCTCCCACTTTATTCTTTATTTTCAAGATTACTGAGGCTATTTGTGTTCTTTTTTGGTTCCATATAAATTTTTTAAATATTTGTTCTATATCTTTGAAGTAGTTTCTTCAAAAAATTAAAAATGGAACTGCTGGCCCTGGCCAGTTGGCGCAGTGGTAGAGCATCGGCCTGGCGTGTGGAAGTCCCAAGTTTGATTTTGGGCCAGGGCACACAGGAGAAGTGCCCATCTGCTTCTCCAACCTTCCCCCTCTCCTTCCTCTCTAGCTTTCTCTTCCCCTCCTGCAGACAAGACTCCATTGGAACAAAGTTGACCCAAAGCTGAAGATGGTTCCATGGCCTCCACCTCAGGCACTAGAATGGCTTCAGCTGCAATGGAGCAATGCCCCAGATGGGCTGACCATCGCCCCCTAGTGCTTCTTATTTTGGAAAAATACAAAGGAAAAAGAAAGGGAACTGTCTTTTGACCCAGCTAGACCACTTTTAGAAATATATCCTAAGAATACAAAATTACTGATTCAAAAGAAGATATGCACCCTCATGTTTATTGCAGCAGTTTACAGTAGCCAAGATCTGGAAACAGCCCAAGTGTCCATCAGTGGATTAAAAAGCTGTGGCACATATACACAGTGGAACACTACATGACCATGACAAGGAAGGAAATCTTACCTTTTGTAATGGCATGGATGGGTCTGGAGATTATTATACTAAGTGACATAAGCCAGGCAGAGAAAGACAAATATCATATTATCTCACTTATATGTGGAATCTAATGAACAAAGTGAACTGAAGAATAGAATAGAGGCAGAGGAGGGGTCACATGGACATGACAGAGGGACAGCTGTCAGTGGGAAGGGGGTTGAGGGGATGGGAACAGAGAAGGTGAAGGGATTAGTGAAATTATATATAAATATCACAAAGATACAGATGACAGGACAGTAAATCCCAGAGGGGAGGGAAGATGGGGTTAGTGGAGGAAAGGCAAAGGGTTGGTAATGGGGTACAAGGGGGGGTGAGGTAGTTATATTGAGTGGGACCCTTGAATCCATGTTAACACAATAAATTAAAATTAATAAAAAGTTTTAAAAAATTAAAAGAAAAGACATGATGGGAAAAAATGACAGAGCTGGTGGAGAATATATCCATATACTAGCTTTTATGAATGTATATTTAGGTATGGAAGGGTAATAGAAAAAATGTAGCACTTGGATCTTGACCATATGATATATATTACATAAATCACTACATATATGGTTCTTGAACAAAGATGAGTAAATAGTTTGTAAGAAAGCATTTGAGATATCTTATTGACATTTAAGTTAGTTAATTCCTCTATCAACAGAGAAATGGGCATCTTAAGACTTAAGTATGCAGAAAATAAAGTCAAATTAAATGAAAAGAAAAACATTAGAATAAAAAATAAACATACAAGACATAAAAAAATCTATGTATGCATAATGGGTTTATCTAGAGAATAGACAAAATTGAAGTTAATATACCAAAATAAAACAGAAAAGACAGTTTTTATTTTAAATAAAAGATATGAACTTACAGGTTAAAGTACCAAAACTTTGCAAAAATTATTAAAATTAATAACTTTGTATAGCTAATTTCTGATTTTGGAAGTTAATGTATGATTGATTCATTTGCCAACATAAAAATTTTACAAGAATTTAAACTTTTCTTAACTTCTTGTATCTCCTACCTCATAGAAAAGTTATTGTTTCTAAGCTAGTTTCAGAAAGTCATCAAAGAAACATAAGAGAATAAATAAATTTTGACCCAAAAATGTTATAGCTAGCTCAACTGTCATTCTGTTATTAGGACCACAAAGATTACATGGTCAAACATATACAAGTATGAGGAATGGTACATCCAAATACACAATATGGAAATTGCTCTTGAAGAATGAAATTTAGTCAAAGCTACTGCTTTGACTGGAAAAAGCAATAAAATTGATTTTTAAAATATAGATAAAAAGTTAACACTGGATATTCAATAACTGAACAAAATTATAATTAACATACATATGTGTGTATAACAGTAGAAATAATGTATTTGTGATTGGATAACTATAATCATTGAATGAATATTTTAATGTTTTTCTTTCCTCTGCTTAGAAAATATTTACTTTCTTACTTTGTCTTCTGTGGGACTAGCTGTTATTTAATAGTTAGACATAATGAATTTCAAAATTAGAACAGGAAAAGAACTGTAGGCATAGAAGTTTTGGGGGAAGAAAAAAATAGGTAAATGGGTTTGGCATTTGGCAGAAACTGACTTTTAAATAGGAAAATAAAATACAACAAACAGAAAAAATGTGAATAAAAGAGGAGAGTACAAGGGCATTGGTAAAGACAGGAGCTAAACTAAGTGAGAAGTGTGATGAAAATTTATGGTAGATAAAAGGAATATTTTAGAACAGTTGCTATAGCTTATGGAATTATATTTACTTCATGGTGTTTAAGATTTTTTTTTATAAATAAATTTTTATTTTAATGGGGTGACATCAATAAATCAGGGTACATATATTCAAAGAAAACATTTCCAGGTTATCTTGTCATTCAATTATGTTGCATACCCATCACCCAAAGAGAGATCGTCCTCCGTCACCCCCTATCCAGTTTTCTTTGTACCCCTCCCCCTCCCCCTCCCCCTCCCCCTCTCCCTCCTTCCCTCCCCCCACCCCCCGTAACCACCACACTCCTGTCCATGTCTCTTAGTCTCGCTTTTATGTCCCACCAATGTATGGAATCCTGCAGTTCTTGTTTTTTTCTGATTCACTTATTTCACTCCGCATAATGTTATCAAGATTCCACCATTCTGCTGTAAGTGATCCGATGTCATCATCTCTTCTAGCTGAATAATATACCATGGTGTATATGTGTCCCAACTTCTTTATCCAGTCTTCTATTTTTTTTTACAGTGATTAAAAGCCTTTAAGCAAACTCTTGGCCAATACAGCAAGAAACCATAAAAGAGCAGTGTCCTTAACATGTTCACCGAGTCCAAGTTGGCCCCATCACCATGCCAAATTCCTGAAAAATGCAACCCAATCACAGTTCAGTCTGTTAAGAACTGTCACAGGGAGCAGGAGTCCAGGAAAAGTCCACATCCAGGAAAAGTCCGCATGGCACTGGAATTGTTGTCACCATTCTATACTTTGCAGCTCATGTCCAAGTCCCAATGACCGCTGCTTCTAGCTGGGAATGGTTCAGGTAGACTGGAAAAGCCATTTGCAGCATGCGTGGATATGGAGCTTCTGTTCTCCTCTGCCTGGAGAGATGAGACCAGGTTGCTTTTCCCTGGAGCTCTGCGACTGTGGCATGGTAAAGAGAACCTTGGGATACACTAAGCTGGGTGGCAAAGGTAGATTCATAAAAAAGTTGGCAAAAGGGGGAAAGAGAGCTCTAAATTAGGAGTAGGTCCCAGCCTGAAATATGAGTGAGGCATTGAGGTAGGAGGGATAAAGGAAACACTATATATTAAGCAAAGCAGCAGCAAATAGGACTATCGACACCGACAACAGAGATCTTTGAGGGAAGAATAAAAAATCTGACTATTAAGGCAAAACATAGTTAAGAGGCCCTTGTGCAAATGAGATCAGTTCACCTGCTTCTTGGAAGAAATACCCTAGGCTCATCCACACTGTTGTAGATGGGGCCGATGGCCCTGGGCACCTTCAGCCTTCAGTGGCAAACACCAGCTTTCTGGGCAAGGTTAGGTCATAGGTGGCTGGAGCAGGGCTGGAAGAGACTGAACCCTCCCTTAGAGGAGCGAGGGGGAAGCCTACCTTTCAGTGTCCCTGTTTCCTCACAGCAGAGGCATGTAAGCCTGGCAGGCCTTAGCTCAATGACCTTCCTTTCCACTATTGAAGCAGGACCCAGATGGCATCCTATGAGATCCCTTTGGGGCTATGGAGCCTTTCAGGGTGTATCCTAAAAGCTGGTAGTTCCCCTGATCTCAAATGGGCTTTTTCTGCCTCTAGGTATCTTAAAAGCCATGCTCAGAAGATCTCGCTGAGTGGTTTGAGGATCCCCATCCGCCTATATAAATCTTTTCCATATATCTGGACCTATTTGGAAAAAGACAAAACAGTGTTATTAGCTGAATCTAATAAAGAAGGTAGTAGTTTGCAGGCGAAAAAGATTTGGTGTCTCCTGTTCATCAGCATTCCAAAGAAATGTAAATTTTTTTTTTTTTGTATTTTTCTGAAGCTAGAAACTGGGAGAGACAGACAGAATCCCGCATGCACCCGACCGGGATCCACCCAGCACACCCACCAGGGGCAACGCTCTGCCCACCAGGGGGCGATGCTCTGCCCCTCCGGGGCGTCGCTCTGCCGCAACCAGAGCCACTCTAGCACCTGGGGCAGAGGCCAAGGAGCCATCCCCAGCGCCCTGGCCATCTTTGCTCCAATGGAGCCTCGGCTGCGGGAGGGGAAGAGAGAGACAGAGAGGAAGGAGATGGGGAGGGGTGGAGAAGCAAAATGGGCGCTTCTCCTGTGTGCTCTGGCCGGGAATTGAACCCGGGACTTCCACACACCAGGCTGACGATCTACCACTGAGCCAATCGGCCAGGGCCTGTAAATTTTTTTTTAAGTAAAAAACATGATATGGTAGACCCATAGGAGTTCCAGGATATGACTACCCCCTCTTGATTTTTTTTTAATTGACCTTAAAATGTTTGCTGAGTACACTTTAATAATACCTTAACTTTAAAGATTGTAAGCATGACAAAATACAGTAAATGCTTTTGCTCCATATGCAGGACCATTTTCAGTTTAGCCAGTTAAGGAAATCCAATAAAAGAACAATGCATACAGACCATGAGCTATAGCATGCTTAGCAGCCTCTCCTGTTCTGACAGAGGTTACTAGAGATCTGGAATATGTATCCACGGTAATGTGGACATAGGACTGTTTGCCAAATGAAGGTATATGAGTAACATCCATCTGCCAAAGTTGTCCTGGTAGGGGTCCTTGAGGGTTAACTCCAAATGAAGGGACAGTATAGGATCCCTTGGACAGGATTTCCCAATCTGCCGTGCTGCTTCCTGAGAAAGTTGAAACTGTTTACACCGGGCTGCAGCGTTCTGGTAATGAATAGTATGAGATTGACTTGCTCGGTCTATCATGATTGCTCCATATAATTTTCTTTTGGGTAGCTTGATCAACAAGGGCATTCCTAGGCCCTGGCCGGTTGGCTCAGTGGTAGAGCATTGGCCTGGTGTGCAGGATTCCCGGGTTCAATTCCCAGTCAGAGCACACAGAAGAAGCGCCCATCTACTTCTCCACCCCTCCTCCTCTCCTTCCTCTCTGTCTCTCACTTCCCCTCCCACAGCCAAGGCTCCACTGGAGCAAAGCCAACCCGGGCACTAAGGATGGCCCCATGGCCTCTGTCTCAGGTGCTAGAATGGCTCTGTTTGCAACAGAGCAACACCCCAGATGGGCAGAGCATTCCAACCTGGTAGGCATGCCAGGTGGATCCCAGTCAGGCGCATGTGGGAGTCTGTCTGACTGCCTCCCCATTTCCATCTTCAGAAAAATACAAAATATAAGTAAATAAAAGAAAAAATACAACCAAAAAAAAGAAAGAAAAGAAAAGAGAGAGAGAGAAAAAAAAGGGCATTCCCTTGTGCTAAAGCTCCAGTGACCATGGAGTGAGCTTGAGTATGTCCTATAAAACATGGAGCTCTATGTTGACATATAAGTCTTTGAAGAAGGAGGAACTGCTGAAATAGTTCATCAGCATTTGTCCCTAAGACAGCCGTCTTTATAGTGGAAACACCATAAGTAAATATTTGCTGTCTGTCTATGGATTAAAGGGGGTATATGGCAAATTCTGAAAAGCCATGATCTTTGTGCCCCTCCCCTCCCCCAACCCCCTCCCTCTCCTCCCCCCACCCTGTAACCCCAACACTGTTGTCCATGTCTCTGATTCTCATCTTTATGTCCCACCTATGTATGGAATCATACAGTTCTTAGTTTTTTCTGAATTACTTCTTTCGCTCAGTATAATGGTATGAAGGCCCATCCATGTTGTTGTAAAAGATCCTATGTCATCATTTCTTATGGCTGAGTAGTATTCCATAGTATATATCTACCAAAGCTTTTTAATCCACTCGTCCACTGATGGACACTTGGGCTGTTTCAGATCTTTGCTATTGTGAACAATGCTGCCATAAACATGGGGGTGCATTTCTTCTTTTCAAACAGTGCTATGGTGTTCTTGGGGTATATTCCTAACAGTGGTATAGCTGGGTCAAAAGGCAGTTCGATTTTTAATTTCTTGAGGAATCTCCATACTGTTTTCCACAGTGGCTGCACCAGTCTGCATTCCCACTAGCAGTGCAGGAGGGTTCCCTTTTCTCCACATCCACGCCAGCACTTATTCTGTGTTATTTATTTATTTTTTTATAATAAATTTTTATTAATGGTAATGGGATGACATTAATAAATCAGGGTACATATATTCAAAGAAAACATGTCTAGGTTATTTTGTCATTAAATTATGTTGCAAACCCCTCGCCCAAAGTCAGACTGTCCTCCGCCACCCTCTATCTAGTTCTCTGTGCCCCTCCCCCGGCCCCTAACTCTCTCCCTCCCCCCACCCTTGGTAACCACCACACTCTTGTCCATGTCTCTTAGTCTCATTTTTATGTTCCACCAATGTATGGAACCATGTAGTTCTTGTTTTTTTCTGATTTACTTATTTCACTCCTTATAATGTTATCAAGATCCCACCATTTTGCTGTAAATGATCTGATGTCATCATTTCTTATGGCTGAGTAGTATTCCATAGTGTATATGTGCCACATCTTCTTTATCCAGTCTTCTATTGAAGGGCTTTTTGGTTGTTTCCATGTCTTGGCCACTGTGAACAGTGCTGCAATGAACATGGGGCTATATGTGTCTTTACGTATCAATGTTTCTGAGGTTTTGGGGTATATACCCAGTAGAGGGATTGCTGGGTCATAAGGTAGTTCTATTTGAAGTTTTTTGAGGAACCACCATACTTTCCTCCATAATGGTTGTACTACTTTACATTCCCACCAACAGTGAATGAGGGTTCCTTTTTCTCCACAGCCTCTCCAACATTTGCTATTACCCGTCTTGTTGATAATAGCTAATCTAACAGGAGTGAGGTGGTATCTCATTGTAGTTTTGATTTGCATTTCTCTAATAACTAATGAAGCTGAGCATCTTTTCATATATCTGTTGGCCATTTGTATCTCTTCCTGGGAGAAGTGTCTGTTCATGTCCTCTTCCCATTTTTTTATTGGATTGTTTGTTTGTTTGTTGTTGAGTTTTATGAGTTCTTTGTAAATTTTGGATATTAGGCCCTTATCTGAGCTGTTGTTTGAAAATATCATTTCCCATTTAGTTGGCTGTCTGTTTATTTTGATATCAGTTTCTCTTGCTGAGCAAAAACTTTTTATTCTGATGTAGTCCCATTCATTTATCTTTGCCTTCCCTTCTCTTGCCATTGGAGTCAAGTTCATAAAATGTTCTTTAAAACCCAGGTCCATGATTTTAGTACCTATGTCTTCTTCTATGTACTTTATTGTTCCAGGTCTTATATTTAGGTCTTTGATCCATTTTGAATTAATTTTAGTACACGGGGACAGGCTGTAGTCGAGTTTCATTCTTTTGCATGTGGCTTTCCAGTTTTCCCAACACCATTTGTTGAAGAGGCTTTCTTTTCTCCATTGTGTGTTGTTGGCCCCTTTATCAAAGATTATTTGACCATATATATGTGGTTTTATTTCTGGGCTTTCTATTCTGTTCCATTGGTCTGAGTGTCTATTTTTCTGCCAATACCATGCTGTTTTGATTTCGTGGCCCTATAATATAGTTTAAAGTCAGGTATTGTAATGCCCCCAGCTTCATTCTTTTTCCTTAGGATTGTTTTGGCTATTCGGGGTTTTTTATAGTTCCATATAAATCTGATGATTTTTTGTTCCATTTCTTTAAAAAATCTCATAGGGATTTTGATGGGAATTGCATTAAATTTGTATATTGCTTTGGGTAATATGGCCATTTTGATTATATTTATTCTTCCTATCCAAGAACAAGGAATATTTTTCCATCTTATTGTATCTTTTTCGATTTCTCTTAACAATGCTTTGTAATTTTCATTATATAGGTCCTTTACGTTCTTTGTTATGTTTATTCCTAGGTATTTTATTTTTTTTGTTGCAATCGTGAAGGGGATTATTTTTTTGAGTTCGTTTTCTAGTATTTCATTGTTGGCATATAGAAAGGCTATGGACTTTGGTATGTTAATTTTGTATCCTGCGACCTTACTGTATTGGTTTATTGTTTCTAATAATCTTTTTGTGGAGTCCTTCAGGTTTTCGATGTATAGGATCATATCATCAGCAAAAAGTGATACCTTTACTTCTTCTTTTCCGATATGGATGCCTTTTATTTCTTTGTCTTGTCTGATTGCTCTGGCTAGAACCTCTAGTACCACATTAAATAAGAGTGGAGAGAGTGGACAACCCTGTCTTGTTCCCGATTTAAGGTAGAAAGTCCTCAGTTTTATGCCGTTTAATAAGGATGTTGGCTGATGGTTTATCATATATGGCCTTTATCATGTTGAGGTATTTTCCTTCTATACCCATTTTGTTGAGAGTCTTAAACATAAAATTGTGTTGTATTTTATCAAAAGCCTTTTCTGCATCTATTGATAAGATCATGTGGTTTTTGTTCTTTGTTTTGTTGATATGGTGTATTACGTTAACCGTTTTGCGTATGTTGAACCATCCTTGAGATTCTGGGATGAATCCCACTTGATCATGATGTATTATTTTTTTAATATGTTGTTGCATTCGGTTTGCCAGTATTTTGTTTAGAATTTTAGCATCTGTATTCATTAGAGATATTGGTCTGTAGTTTTCTTTCTTTGTGCCATCCTTGCCAGGTTTTGGTATGAGGGTTATGTTGGCCTCATAAAATGTGTTTGGAAGTATTGCTTCTTCTTCAATTTTTTGGAAGACTTTGAGTAGAATAGGAACCAAGTCTTCATTGAATGTTTGATAGAATTCACTAGTATAACCGTCTGGGCCTGGACTTTTATTTTGGGGGAGGTTTTTAATAGTTTTTTCTATTTCCTCCCTGCTGATTGGTCTGTTTAGGCTTTCTGCTTCTTCATGACTCAGTCTAGGAAGGTTGTATTGTTCTAGGAATTTATCCATTTCTTCTAGATTGTTGTATTTGGTGGCATATAATTTTTCATAGTATTCTACAATAATTTTTGTATATCTATGATGTCTGTGGTGATCTCTCCTCTTTCATTTTGGATTTTGTTTATTTGAGTCCTGTGCCTTTTTTCCTTGGTGAGTCTTGCCAAGGGTTTGTCAATTTTGTTGATCTTTTCAAAGAACCAGCTCCTTGTTTTATTGATTTTTTCTATAGTTTTTCTGTTCTCTATTTCATTTATTTCTGCTCTGATTTTTATTATCTCCTTTCTTCGGCTGGTTTTGGGTTGTCTTTGTTCTTCTTTTTCTAGTTTCTTAAGGTGTGAAGTTAAGTGGTTTACTTCGGCTCTCTCTTGTTTGTTCATATAGGCCTGAAGTGATATGAACTTTCCTCTTATTACTGCTTTTGCTGCATCCCAGAGATTCTGATATGTCGTATTTTCATTTTCATTTGTCTGTATATATCTTTTGATCTCTGCGCTTATTTCTTCTTTGACCCATTCATTTTTTAGAAGTATGTTGTTTAGTTTCCACATTTTTGTGGGTTTTTCCCCCTCTTTTTTGCAGTTGAATTCTAGTTTCAAGGCTTTATGATCAGAAAATATGCTTGGTACAATTTCAATTTTTCTCAATTTGCTGATATTGTCTTTGTGGCCCAACATATGGTCAATTCTTAAAAATGTTCCATGTACACTAGAGAAAAATGTATACTCTGTCGCTTTGGGATGAAGTGTCCTGTAGATGTCTATCATATCCAGGTGTTCTAGTATTTCATTTAAGGCCAGTATGTCTTTGTTGATTCTCTGTTTGGATGACCGATCTAGAGCCGTCAGCGGAGTATTGAGGTCTCCAAGTATGATTGTATTTTTGTTAGTTTTTGTTTTAAGGTCAATAAGTAGCTGTCTTATATATTTTGGTGCTCCTTGGTTTGGTGCATATATATTAAGGATTGTTATGTCTTCTTGATTCAACTTCCCCTTAATCATTATGAAATGACCATTTTTGTCTCTGAGTACTTTTTCTGTCTTGTAGTCAGCATTATTAGATATGAGTATTGCTACACCTGCTTTTTTTTGGGTGTTGTTTGCTTGGAGTATTGTTTTCC
Source organism: Saccopteryx leptura (assembly GCF_036850995.1). Taxonomy (NCBI): domain Eukaryota; kingdom Metazoa; phylum Chordata; class Mammalia; order Chiroptera; family Emballonuridae; genus Saccopteryx; species Saccopteryx leptura. The sequence continues at coordinate 91,525,855 of NC_089504.1, read as the reverse complement.
AGCCTTTCACTTTGAATTTGTTTTTATCCTTGTTGCTTAGATGTGTTTCTTGTAGGCAGCATATAGTTGGATTTTCTTTTTTAATCCATTCTGCTACTCTGTGTCTTTTTATTGGTAAGTTTAATCCATTTACATTTAGTGTAATTATTGACACTTGTGGATTCCCTACTGCCATTTTATAAATTGCTTTCTGTTAGTTTTGTATCTAGTTGGATTCTTCTCTTTTGTTTTTCTATCATTTGTTTTTGTTTGTTTGTGTTCCATACTTCTTTCCTCTGTTGCTACCTTTTTTAAGTCAAGTGTTTTTGTGGTGGTTTTTTCAAGGGTGGTTACCATTAAGCAATGAAAAGGGTACCTACCATATTCATTGTAGTACCCTATCTTATAAGTATTTCTGCACTTCATCGTCCTTTGCTACTGTTAATCTCCATTCTCTCCCCCCTTTTTTTCCTTTGTTGTCACAGTTTAAGTTTGGTTTTATTGTGTTCTTGGTGGAGCTGTTACTTGTGGTGTTGTTTTCTTTTGTTCTTTGAATCTGGTTGGAAAACCCCCTTTAGTATTTCCTGGAGTGGGGGCTTTCTGTTGATAAATTCTCTCATTTTTTCTGTATTTGTGAATGTTTTTATATCTCCTTCATACTTGAAGGATAGCTTTGATGGGTATAGTATTCTTGGCTGAAAGTTCCTCTCTTTCAGGGCTTTAAATATTGGGGTCCACTCTCTTCTAGCTTGTAGAGTTTCTGCTGAGAAATCTGATGATAATCTAATAGGCCTTCCTTTATATGTTGTACTCTTCTTTTCCCTGGCTGCCTTGAGAATTTTTTCTTTGTCATTGGTTTGTGTCATCTTTATTATGATGTGCCTTGGAGTGGGTTTGTTGGGGTTAAGAAAACTCGGTGTTCTGTTTGCTTCTTGAATTTGAGGCTTTAGTTCTTTCCACAGGCTTGGGAAATTCTCGTCTTTTATTTGTTTGAGTATATTCTCCATTCCATTTTCTTTTTCTTCTCCCTCTGATATACCTATTATTCTTATGTTATTCTTTCTGATGAAGTCAGACAATTCCTGTAGGGCTTTCTCGTTTTTTATTATTTTTGAGTCTCTTTCTTCTTCTCTCTGTTGTGCCTTAAGTTGTTTGTCTTCTATTTCACTAATCCTATCTTCAATCTGGGCTGTTCTGTTAGCTAAGCTTGTTACCTCGTTTTTCAGCTCGTGAATTGAGTTTTTCATTTCTGTTTGATTTGTTTTTATAGTTTCAATTTCCTTGGTAATATATTCTTTGTGTTCATTGAGTTGTTTTCTGATCTCCCTATATTGCCTTTCTGTGTTTTCTTGTATATCTCTGAGTATTTTTAAGATTTCTATTTTAAATTCTTGTCATTTAGCTCCAAGGCTTCCAATATGTTAAATCTTTTCTCCATAGATTTTTCCACATCTATTTGTGTTACCTCTCTTTCTTTTGTATCCATAATATTCGATTTCCTCTTTCTTATCGGCATCTGAGGGTGGTCTTGTTGATAGCACTAATTAGAATTAATAAAGAGTAAAAAGTAAAAAAAAAAAAAAAAAAAGGTAAAACACCCCTCACAAAAAAAACAGTAATAATTTATTATTTCCCCCTTTTTTCTTTCTTCTCTTTCCCTCCTCTCCCCTCCTCAGGGAAATATCGTGCCTATAATGGAGGGCCTGATTTGGGGTGAAGAGTTCAAGGGGCAAAAAAAGGGAGTAGGGACCTACTAAATGCAAAAAAAAAAAAAAAAAAAAAAAAAAGAAAAGAAAAGAAGGAAGAAAATCTTAGACAAGCATAAGATGATTTGCTTGTAAGTGATGGTCAACTAAGAGATATAATGAGAGGGATAAGAGGGAACCAGAAAAAAGGACCAAAAAAGAATAATAAAGAAGAAAAAAATAAAAATAATAAGTAAAAATCTGTTGTATTAAGTGGAGCGAAGACTAAATACAATGGAGACCTTGGGTTGGGAGGACCCAAAATGCCACAAAAATAAACAAACAAGAAAAAAAATAAAAACAAAAGCAAAAAAGAAAAATAAAGCCAAAAAATGCCTTGAGTCCCAAATTAACTAATTTGTTCGTGATTGAGGATTAAATGGGAGGAAAGGAAAATGAGAAAAGAAAAAACGAATAGAAAGGAAAAAATAAGAAAAAGAGAAAAACGAAGGAAGAAATAAAATAGGAAGAGAAAAAAAACAAAATAAAGCAAGACAAAAAAAAAACAAAAGAGGAGAGAGTGAGAGTTAAGTGTTTTGGAGTATAACCTTAAAGGAGGGTGAGGATGAAGAAGAGAAATAAAATGTAACACTCATGGGTAGTGTAGTTCAAGAAAAGGGAAGCATAAGATGGGCAGAGAATAGAAGGACCGAGGTGGAGGAAATAAAGGCAATAAGATAGAAGAAACAAACAACATCAACAAAAAAAGAATTAGTGGAACAAGTTGTAAAGTCTGTGGATTTTTCTTGATTTTGAGAGGTTAACTTCTTCCTTTTTCTTTTCTCTCCCTCTTCCTGGTCGGTGACTCTGTACCCCAGGCTCTGCCCCTGTGTCACACTTAGGTAGGGATTTGCAGTTGATGGGATTCTATGGCAATGTCATATAATTGGCTTTAGTCTTGCTGTTAGTCAAGGCTTGTTGGCATTTGCAGGGTCCAATGATGAGAGAGTTTGCTTTCCTGGATTCTCTCTCCTAGTCCCCCCTTTCTGAATTAGCAGCCTGGTGATCCAGCTATAAGGCTGCAACTGCTTCTGCCTGGGGAGTAAGAGGCTCAAAGAGCTGGGAAATCCCCACTCTATCCCCACTCAGTGCAAAGCTTTGGGAAAGGCTCTGGCAGTCAGGGTCTCCAGTGTAATCAGGCGGGGGTGGGAGTCAATTATTGTCAAGGTGATTGTTCAGCGCCTATCATTCAGTTGGACCTCTCAACCCAGGCTTTCCACACTTTGTAGCCTGTTTTTGCTGGGAAGAAGAGGCACTAGTCTCTGCTTGCAACTAGTGTAGTATAGATCTTATTATCTGCCAAGTCCTTCTTGTTAGCGTTTATCCCTGAATATGGAGGCTCTATCAATCAGAAGTTGCCCCCGCCCCTTTAGCGAGAGGCACTAAAAAATATCACGCCTCTTGTCTTGGGTCGCTGAACTGAGAGAGATCTTATCAATTAGAACCGAGGGTGTGCAGATTTCATGGGTTAAGCTAATTTCAGTGATTGGGTCGCAGCTGTGCTCCCGAAGGTATTTTAGGCTGCCTGCGCACGCCCCTCCCCCAACGCTTGATTGTTAGCTTGAATGGCTGGGTGAGGTGCCCCGCCCACGGAGAGAATCTCCCAAGCCTCTCCCGCTCGTCCTGCCGCTGGCGGCTGGATCGCACCAGGCGCAGGATAATGGGGCCCCCTGGGTGTGCGGGTCAGTAGGGTGCTCTGGACGCATGGAATGCCCAGGGCACGCGCGCGAATGGGGTGCTCCGGGCACCGGTGGCTGGCGACTCTCACTCGTAGTGCGTGGGCCACTGGGAACGTAAGCGGTGCTCACTCTGCAACCGGACCGGGCGCGTGCCCCGCGGCTCGCGGTGGCTCGGCTCACGGCGGCTCGCGGCGGTTCGGCTCGGCTCGCGGCGGCTCGCGGCTCCCGAGTATGGGCTAACTCACCACAGGCTCACTTCCTCGTGGCTTGAATGAACGTCCCTGCGGTAGCTTCCTCCACACCCTCGTCTCTCAGATTCAAGTGATAACAGTCCTTTTGCTATCAGTTTGTGTGGAATTCCGGAATGCTCTGAGGATAGATTTTTCTGTTTCTAGTTGATAAATTTGTTGTGATTTAGGGGAGAGCTGTCGGACGCGCAGCTCACGGCGCCATTTCCATGACGTCACTCCCCTATTCTGTGTTATTTTATTGATGAGCGCCATTCTGACTGGTGTGAGGTGGTATCTCATTGTGGTTTTAATTTGCATTTCTCTAATCATTAATGATGTTGAACATTTTTTCATATGCCTATTGGCCATCTGTGTGTTCTCTTTGGAGAAGTGTTTATTCGTTTCTTTTGCCCATTTTTGGATTGGATTGTTTGTCTTCCTGGTATTAAATTTTACAAGTTCTTTATAAATTTTGGTTATTAACCCCTTATCAGACGCTATGTCAAATATATTCTCCCATTGTGTAGTTTGTCTTTTTATTCTGTTCTTATTGTCTTTAGCTGTGCAGAAGCTTTTTAGTTTGATAAATTCCCATTTGTTTATCCTGTCTTTTATTTCGCTTGCCTGTGGAGACAAATCAGCAAATATACTGCTGCGAGAGATGTCAGAGAGCTTACTGCCTATGTTTTCTTCTAAGATGCTTACAGTTTCCCGGCTTATATTTAAGTCTTTTATCCATTTTGAGTTTATTTTTGTGAGTGGTGTAAGTTGGTGGTCTAGTTTCATTTTTTTGCAGGTAGCTGTCCAATTTTCCCAACATCATTTGTTGAAGAGGCTGTCTTTACTCCATTTTACTTCCTTACCTCCTTTGTCAAATATCAGTTGTCCATAGAGCTGTGGGTTTATTTCTGGGTTCTCTGTTCTGTTCCATTGATCTATGTGCCTATTCTTATGCCAGTACCATGCTGTTTTGAGTACAATAGCCTTATAATATAACTTGATATCTGGAAGTGTGATACTTCCCGCTTTATTCTTCCTTTTCAAGATTGCTGAGGCTATTCGTGTTCTCTTTTGGTTCCATATAAATTTTTGGAATATGTGTTCTATATCTTTGAAGTAAGTCATTGGTATTTTAATCGGTATTGCATTGAATTTATAAATTGCTTTGGGTAATGTAGACATTTTAATGATGTTTATTCTTCCTAACCATGAGCACAGTATATGCCTCCACTTATTTGTATCTTCCCTGATTTCTTTTTATCAATGTTTTATTATTTTCCACGTACAAGTCTTTAATCTCCTTGGTTAGATTTATTCCTAGGTACTTTATTTTTTTGGTTGCAATGGTAAAGGGGATTGATTCCTTGATTTCTCTTTCTGACAGTTCATTATTAGTGTATAAAAATGCCTCTGATTTCTGAGTATTGATTTTATATCCTGCCACCTTGCCAAATTCATTTATCAGGTCTAGTAGTTTTTTGACTGAGACTTTAGGTTTTTTTATATACAATATCATATCATCTGCAAATAATGATAGTTTTACTTCATTTCCAATTTGGATGCTTTTTATTTCTTTTTCTTGTCTGATTGCTGTGGCTAGAACTTCCAGAACTATGTTGAATAAGAGTGGTGAAAGGGGGCACCCCTGCCTTGTTCCTGATCTTAAGGGGATTGCTTTTAGTTTTTGCCCATTGAGTATGATGTTGGCTGTGGGTTTGTCATAGATGGCCTTTATCATGTTGAGGTATGTTCCCTGTATTCCCACTTTGCTGAGAGTTTTGATCATGAATGGGTGCTGGACTTTATCAAATGCTTTCTCTGCATCTATTGAAATTATCATGTGGTTTTTCTCCTTTCTTTTGTTTATGTGATGAATCACATTGATTGATTTGCAGATATTGTACCAGCCTTGCCTCCCCAGAATAAATCCCACTTGATCATGGTGTATGATTTTTTTCATATATTGCTGGATCCGGTTTGCTAATATTTTGTTGAAAATTTTTGCATCTAAGTTCATCAGGGATATTCGCCTATAATTTTCTTTTTTTGTGTTGTTTTTCTTGGTTTTGGAATCAGAATTATGCTCGCCTCATAAAAGGAGTTTGGAAGTCTTCTTTCCTCTTGAATTTTTTGAAATAGCTTGAGAAGGATAGGAGTTAGTTCTTCTTTGAATATTTGGTAGAATTCACTTGTGAAGCCATCAGGCCCAGGACTTTTCTTTTTTGGGAGTTTTTTGATAGCTCTTTGAATCTCATTTGTTTTAATTGGTCTGTTTAGGTTTTCTGATTCTTCCAGATTGATTTTTGGAAGATTATATGATTCAGGGAATTTGTCTATTTCATCTAGGTTGTCTAGTTTTTTGGCGTACAGTTCTTCATAGTATTTTCTTAGAATATTTTGTATTTCTGTTGTGTCAGTTGTTATTTCTCCATTCCCGTTTCTAATTTTATTTATTTGAGTCCTCTCTCTTTTTTTCTTGGTGAGTCTTGTTAAAGGTTCATCAATCTTGTTTACCTTTTCAAAGAACCAGCTCCTGGTTTTGTTGATCTTCTGTATTGTTTCTTTAGCCTCTATGTCATTTATTTCTGCTCTGATCTTTATTATTTCCTTCCTTCTACTAGCTCTGGGCTTTACTTGCTGTTTTTTTTCTAGTTCTTTCAGATGCAGGGTTAAGTTGTTTATTTGAGCTTTTTCTAGCTTCTTGAGGTTGCCTGTAATGCTATAAACTTCCCTCTCAGGACTGCTTTTGCTGTGTCCCATACATTTTGAGTTGATGTATGCTAAATATCGTTTGTTTCTAGGAATTTTTTAATTTCTTCTTTGATCTCAATGTTAACCCATTCATTGTTTAATAACATGCTATTTAGTTTCCAAGTGTTTGAATGTTTTTCAATTTTTCTATTGTGGTTGATTTCTAGTTTAATGCCATTGTGATCAGAGAAAGTGCTCGATATGATTTCAATCTTCTTAAATTTGTTTAGCCCGCTTTTGTGCCATAACATGTGGTCTATTCTAGAGAATGTACCATGAGTGCTTGAAAAGAATGTATATTCTGCTGTTTTAGGGTGAAAGGTTCTGAAGATATCTATTAAATCGAGTTGATCTAATATGTCCTTTAAGTCTGCTGTTTCTTTGTTAATTTTCTTTCTTGAGGATCTATCTAATGATGTTAATGGGGTATTGAAATCCCCTACTATTATAGTATTGCTGTTGATCTCACCCTTTAAGTCCATCAAAGTCTGCTTTATATATTTAGGTGCTCCTATATTAGGTGCGTAGATTTTATAATGGTTATAACTTCTTTTGGATTGCTCCCTTTATGATTATGTAATGACCTTCTTTATCTCTAACTATGGTCTTTGTTGTAAAGTCCATTTTGTCTGATATAAGTATTGCTACCCCAGCTTTTTTTTCATTTCCATTTGCGTGAAATATTTTTTTCCATCCTTTTATCTTCAGTCTGTGTGCATCTTTTAATTTAAGGTGTGTCTCTTGTAGACAGCATATGTATGGGTCCTGTTTTCTTATCCACGCAGCTACGTTATGTCTCTTATCAGATCATTTAATCCATTAACATTTAAGGTTATTACTGATATGTAATTGTTTATTGTCATTTTTTTTCTTTAAAACTATATTCCTCTTTTGCTATATTCTTTATTTCCTTTGATCTGTTTACAACAGATCCCTTAGCATTTCTTGCAGCCTTGGTTTGGTCGCAGTGAATTCCTTGAGTTTTTTGTTTTTTTTTTTGTCTGTAAAGCTTTTTATTTCTCCATCAATTTTAAATGATAGCCTTGCGGGATAAAGTAGTCTTGGTTGTAGGTTCTTGTTCTGCATTACTTTGAATATTTCTTGCCATTCCCTTCTGACCTCAAGTGTTTCTGTTGAGAAGTCAGAAGTCATCCTTATGGGGGCTCCTTTGTAGGTGATAGTCTTTTTTTCTCTAGCAGCTTTTAATATTTTCTCTTTATCATTCAGCTTTGGTATTTTAATTATGATGTGTCTTTGTGTTGGTTTCTTTGGGTTTCTCCTTAATGGAGTTCTCTGTGCTTCCTGAACATGTGAAATGTTTTCCTGCCTTAATTGGGGGAAGTTTTCTGCTATGATATGTTTGAACAAAGTCTCTATCCCTTGTTCTTTCTCTTCTTCTTCAGGAACCCCTATGATGTGGATGGTATTTCTCTTCATGTTGTCACAGAGCTCTCTTAGTGTTTCTTCAGACCTTTTGAGTCTCTTTTCTTGTTTCTGCTCTGCTTCAGTGCCTTTATTTATCGTGTCCTCTAACTCGCTGATTTGATTCTCTGCTTCATCCATCCTGCTTTTAATTCCTTCCATTGTATTCTTTATTTCAGATATTGTATTTGTCATTTCTGACTGATTCTTTTTTATTATTTCAATGTCCTTTTTTATATTTGTTATCTCTTTATTTAGGTTTTTGTATTGGCCATCTATGGTTGTTCTAATATCTTTGAGCATCCTATCAATCATTATTTTAAACTCTGCATCTGGTAATTTGGTTATATCTGATTCACTTAGGTCCTTTTCTGGGGATTTCTCTTGGTTTATTTGTGTTGTATTTCTCTGCCTCCGCATTTTCTCTTCACAGGAGTGGCTGTGATCATGTGCTCGGGTGCACAAGCATTGGTGGCCTTGGCCTTTGCCCCGCCCCCGTGTGTGATGTTATGCTCAGTCCTGAGGGCACTGGTGAGCACCTTTGCTCAGCTGTGGGTCTCCGCCTATTTCCGGGCTTTCACCCTGCCCTTGCAGGAGGAGCCCGCTCAAGGAATGGCTGCTAGCCTTGGCTCTACCGCTGGGCAGGACTGCGTGCCCAAGCTCAGCTCAGTAGTGGAACTCCGCCTCTTCTGGGCTTTTGGCTCCACCCCCGCGAGAGGAGCCGGCTACAAAGTCAGACCGCAAGCCTGGGTTGCATGGGTGGGGCAAGGCTGTGCTCCTGTGCCCTTGCTCAGGGGCTGGTTCCACCCTTTCGGGGGTTCCCGCCCTTCTCCCGCAGGCTGGATTAAGGCTGCCAGCAGCTGAGCTTGACCGCTTTTGCACGCCCCCTTCTCCCCAGCTGGGCAAGATTGAGCTCACACCTGAGCCCAGTGGTGGCTACCTGGCTTCCGCCCCTGCCAGCAGAACCGCGCTTTTGTCTCCCACTGCCGCCCACCCTCCAGTGAGCCCTCAGTCGCGTGGGTGGGGGCGTTGCAGCTCGGACCCTAAGACTCACTACTGTAGACCTAGAAGCTCCCTCCTTCTATGCGACTCTGCTCTGAATGCCGCGGGGGAGCTTGTTTGGCTGCTCTCCTGCTTCCCTTTGCTGGTATTGCTGTTTCCAGGGGAAATATTCACTTCTGCTTTGGGGAGTGACTCATCCCAGGGGTTAGGGTGGCTATTTCCCAAAATGTTTCTTCCTGTGCCTCCTAGATTACACTCTCTTCCTGTTACTCTGGTCCTCTCCTCTCTCCCCATCCCCAGGAGCCCCTGGTGAGTGATTGTGAGAGAGATGCTCTGCGCGGTCCCTTTAAGAAGGATCCTGGGTCTGAGAAATTAGACTCTTTCTCACAAACAGTATCCTGACTTTTTTCCAGCTAAATACTGTCCTTACGCCTCTTCTGGGCTCTGGGGATGCAGGCTGGGGCTTTTTTCCTGGGGCTCAGGACCCTTCCCCCTCTGCTAAACTCACTTCCCGCCTCGCGGGTCTCTCCCTGCTGCCGTTTGCTCTGGGGAGCTGGGAAGCCCTCTCCTCGTTTCCGCTTTTCCTACCTGTCTCGGTGTGGCTTCTTCAGTTTCCTTGGTTGAAGAGTCCTCTTAGTTTAGTCCAAAGTTTGTTCTTCCAGATTATAGTTCTTAAAATTAGTTTGTAATCCACTTGGGTTCTGGGAGGTTGATATTGGTACGTCCGCCTACACCAGCGCCATCTTGTCTCTCCTCATGGTGTTTTAAGATTTTTAAAGATTTTTTTTTTAGAGAGAGAGAGAGAGAGAGAGAGAGAGAGGAGAGAGGAGTGGGAAGCATCTACTCATAGTAGTAGTTGTTGCTTCTCATATGTACCTTGACTGGGTAGGTCCAGGGCTTCGAACCAGTGGCCTCAGAGCTCCAGGTCCACATTTTATTCACCGCACCATCACAGGTCAAGCCATGGTGTTTTAAAAATGAGAGAATTTAATTAATTTTGAAATTATTATCTAGCTACTGGACCATGTTACTGTTGTTTTAATTGTTCAAGAAACACTAATAGATGAGACAACTTTAATTATGGCTATTCTGATGAATATTTTAAAATAATTTAGTAATTATGTAGGATATTGTAGCATTTCAAGTAAATTAAATGTTCTCATTTTATTTTCTGAAAAAGTCTTTATTTTGCATTTTTCTAAATTTTATTTTTTCATTACAGTTTATATTCAATATTACTACCTATTAGTTATAGGCGTACAGCATACTGATAGATACTTTACAAAGTGCCCCCTGCCAGTATTTTCAGTTCCCACTAGGCATGTACATAGTTACAATCTTACTATATTCCATAGGTGCACTTAACTTCCCTTGACTATTTTATAATTACCATTGAAATTCACCCTACCATTCTTTTAACATTGTTTCTGTAAATGACAACTTTGGCTTATAAATTTACATGCACCTACAGATAAACATCCTATTTGCTTAATAGATTCAAGGATGTTCAAAGTAAGCAGACTCCAACCTTCTGGCATTGAGACACCAGAATATTTCATCACCCTTAACTGACAAAGACCAGAGCACTTATCCAGGCTTGGAGCAGACTATGCTAACTCCAACATAGCACCCTAAATGGAGCCCACAACTGTCTCCTGTTTCTTTGTTCTGTGATCTCCTTCCATGCTCATAAAAATACTTCCCTGCACTGAGTTGTCAACATGGTCTTTGCAAAGAGAGTCCCCTATCTTCTCAAGCTTCTAGCTCTTGAAAAAATAGTCTTTCCTGTGACATCTTAGGACAAGCAGTGCAGGCCACCAGCCATGAAAACTGAGTACATCCAGTACATGGCTGGAGGAAAAAGATAAACAACCATTAGAAATGTAGCAATATTTTCCACAGAACTCTATGTACCCAACATCCAGGAAGCCCTACCCTAGAGACTTAGCCAAGAACAAGGTCAGCTAATCGCACCTCTCCCTCCTTTGTAAACGCTGCTTGCTTGCTCAGCCTAGATAGCCACTCTATAAAAAGGAGCCATTTTAGAAGCTCGCGGGGCTGCAGTGTTCCCTTGCATGGGTTGCTTGCAGTCCCTGCGCAGGTTTGCAATAAAACTTAGAAAATTCACTTTGGGTTTGCTGCGGTCTGTCTCCTGGGATGTAACACATGGAGGCCCCCAGTGAGATAGGCCGTGTAAGACCCCGACTCATGGAGTGGGCTGCAGCAGACGTTGGTAGTTGGCCAGCCTCCGGCAGTTGCCCTTTGAAAACTGAATTTGGTTGATTTGAAACATTTGGGGTCTTGAGACTGTCTGGCAAGGAAGCTTCCTCTTGGAATATTTGGAAACAGAGCTCTGGTTAGAAAAGGGTGTAGTGGAGCAGGTGGGATGCCACCTGATTTCTCCCCACCTGGTCGGTCGGGGAACGCAGGACGCTGCCTTCTCCCTTTTGGTTTCAGTTTAGAAGTTTTGTTTGTTTTGTGTGCATATTTGGTTTGTTTGTCTGCTTCACCCATTGCTTCCTCACAGGATTCCTTCGAGAGTCAAGGGCCATGAGTCAGGGGCAATCTGCTGCCCTAACGCCTCTTCAGTGCTTGCTTGATAACTTTTCTGATTTCTCTCGCAGGGCACGAGACTATGGGACTCCTGTTGATTCTGCCACGTTGCGGACTCTTTGTGAACTAGAATGGCCAACCTTTGGTGTAGGGTGGCCCTTGGAGGGCACTTTCAATTTACCCACACTCTTTGCTGTCAGGGCAAATGTCTATCGGGTCCCACACCCTGACCAGATGCCATACATAGATGTGTGGATTGACATAGCCATGGGAGGACCAGGTTATGTTAAGAATTTTTTTAAGAACTATATTAAGGGAGATAAAGTCCAGGCAGGAGGAAAAGCTGTCCTATTGGCAACCCCAAACGAAGGCAAAGGGAGGCTTCCCTCTCAAAAACAAGAAACTTTGAGAGAACAGCCACAGCCTGCCCACAAACTTTATCCAGTAATACCAGAAGATCTAGGGGCTACTGAGTCCTTACTAGATCCCATGCCTCCTCTGTATCCAGGGCAAGCTGAGGACCTGCCTAAAGCTGCAGGGCTACCCCCGCAGCAAACTCACAGCCTGGACTGGCCCCCTCTTGGGAAAGCCCACCCCATACCCATACAGGGGCCAATTATGATCATCCTAGTATGCCACCAGCTCCAAAGCCGGCACCTTTGCTTCCCCTCTGAGAAGCTGCAGGGGGGGATTCTAGGGGCCCGGCTAGATTAATTTATGTCCCCTTCTCTACTAGTGATTTATATAATTGGAAATATCGGAACCCCCCATTTTCAGAGAAACCCCAGAGTCTAATTTCTCTCCTTGAAACCATTTTCCGTACTCATTGTCGTACTTGGGATGATTATCAACAGGTTCTTTATACTCTCTTCACTTCTGAGGAAAGGGAAAGAATCTACCAAGAAGCTGCTAAAGCAGTATTAGGGGATGGAGATCTACATAGCCTTAGTCAAAGGCAAGAATTAGAGGAAGTTCTCCCTTCAACCCTCCCCCCCCCCCGACTGGGACCCCAACACTTCTAAGGGACAGGAGGCTTTACGCAAGTATCATAATTTTCTGCTCAGGGGTCTCTGGGCAGCAGCAAGGAAGCCAACTAATTTTAGTAAAGTCAGCGAAATCATCCAGGGAAAGGATGAATCTCCTTCGGCTTTCCTTGAAAGGCTTTTAGAAACCTATAGAACATATACTCCATTAGACCCGGATGCTCCAGAGAATAGGAGGCTCATAAATGTAGCCTTTGTCTCCCAAGCAGCCCCAGACATTAGAAAGAAGTTACAAAAGTTAGAAGGATTTGAAAAAAAAAATAGAAGCAAGTCTTTAGAAGTTAGTCAGAGAACTTATATGAACAGGGAGGAAACCTGCAAAGAAGCCACCAGAGACTTGCTCCACACCCTCGACCAGCTCGGGCATCGTGTCTCCAGCAAGAAGGCCCAAGTAAACGTTTGGACATCCACGTATCTCGGGTATGACCTCAGAGAAGGTAAGAGGACTTTATCATCTAAAAGAATTCAGGCAATTCTTGATATCCCAACCCCTTCCACAAAAAGACAAGTTTGAGAATTTCTAGGGGCTATCGGATATTGCAGACTGTAGATATTAGGGTTTGATGAATTAGCAAAACCCCTATATACAGCAACCAGGGGTAAAAGTCCAGACCTTATATGGACAACAACTGAGGAAGCTACTTTCCAAGCCCTGAAGGAAGCTTTAGTCTCAGCCCCTGCTCTGGCACTTCCTGATTTGAATAAGCCATACTCCTTTTTGAACCCTCCTCATGTAATGTTCTCCAAGTCAGTAGCCCTCAACCCGGTAACCCTGCTGCCTGAGACAGAGAAACAGCCCGGCCCTGATCATGATTGCCTTGAACTTCTTGACACTATTTCCAGTCTCTGCCCAGATCTTCAGGACTTCCCATTGTTGAATGTAGAAACTACCCTCTTCACTGATGGGAGTAGCTTCCTTGACCAGGGGGTCCAAAAATCTGGAGCAGCTATAACAACCAAGGACAAGGTAATATGGGCCCAGTCTTTTCTACAAGGAACTTCTGCCCAGAGGGCTGAACTTATTGCTCTTACTCAAGCCTTAAGATAGGCAAAAGGGAAAACTGTCAACATCTACATGGACAGCAGGTATGCTATTGCTATTGCCCATATACATGGGGCATTATATAAGGAGAGAGGCCTTCTTCCTTCTAGAGGGAAAGAAATTAAAAATAAAGAAGAAATTTTCTCACTCCTCGAAGCCATTTGGCTACCAGCTAAAGTAGCTATTATACATTGTAAAGGACATTAGAAAGTGTCGGATCCAATAGCAAAAGGAAATAACCTAGCAGATGATACAGCAAAAGCAGTTGCTTTAAAACCCGGGGAACCAGTTACTATCCTTCCCTTACTTCCAGAAAGACTTTTACCTGAGAAGCCTCACTATTTAGAAAAAGAAATTCAATTAGGAAATAAATTACACTGCAGAGACTTACCTAGTGGATGGAAGCAGCTACCCAATCAGAGACTGCTTATACCTAAGGCTATAGGAACAACTTTAATTCAGGAAATACATCAAGGAACCCACCTAGGTATTAACAAGCTCACTTCCTTGCTACAAAGGCACTATTACATACCTGACTTAAGTAGTCTTGTAGAATCAGAAGTATCCAGATGCCTTACATGTGCAAAAGTAAACCCACACCAATGGAAGAATATACCTAAGGAAAGACAATGGGGACACTCTCCAGGTGAAATTTGGGAAGTAGACTTTACTAAAGTAAAGAAAGGAAAATATAGATACAAATACATACTAGTCTTTATTGATACTTATTCAGGATAGGTTGAAGCCTTCCCCACAAAGCATGAAACTGCTACCACTGTGCTCAAGCACCTCATCTCTGAGATTATCCCTTGATTTGGTCTTCCCTTTGCTCTGAGGTCAGACAATGGTCCAGCTTTCATAGCCTCAGTTTCTCAAAATTTAGCCAAAGCTCTAGGTATTAACTGAAAACTTCATTGCATATACAGGCCACAGAGTTCAGGACAAGTAGAGAGAATAAATAGAACCCTAAAAGAAACTTTAACTAAATTAAGATAGGAAATAAGTGATGATTGGGTAGGCCTTCTGCCCTTTGCCCTTCTCCGTACTAGGTGTTCTCCTTACTATAAAGGCTTAACCCCTTTTAAAATTCTTTTCGAAAGACCCCCTCCTATCCTGCCCAAGTTAAGTTCAAGTATGTTAGCCCCCTTTGATAACTCACAGTTCCTTAAGTCCTTACAGGCCATTGGGGCAGTGCGAGCAGAAGCCAACTCCCACACCCAAAGAATACCTAACCAGCACCCGCATTCCAGCGAGCCTCTCATCAAGCCTAGATAGTAGGTTTGGGTCAAGCGGCTCCATCGTGAGAACCTTCAGTCCACTTGGGAGGGACCTCACCTTGTTATCCTGGCTACTCCAACAGCAGTTAAGGTAGCAAACCGCAAACATTAGATTCATCACAGCCAGGTAAAGCGAGCACCTCCTGACCCCAATTAGAACAGAGTTCTTTTATCTTCATACTTCTAGACTCTGTTTTTCCAGTCCTAAATAGCTCCCAACCCGAAGCTACTAAGAGTTGTTGGCTCTGCTTAAATCCTCAACCTCCATACTATGTTAGATTAGGAGCTAATGTTTCTTTTCAGAATGTCACTGTAAATGATTCAGACTCCCTTGTTGAGTGCGAACAGGAAGGACACATCTCTCTGACTAGATTCCAAGGAAAAGGATATTGCTTCACCTTGGAGAACTGACAGACCCCACCACCGTTGGATATTAGAACTCTTGTCTCTCCATGACCTACATCAGTCCACCAGCAGCCGGAAGACCGTAGGTACTAAAAGCACCAGAAGGAACTTAGGTTTCTTGTTTATCTCAAGTCAACAAATGTATCTTACCTAGCACCTCTGATGATTTTTGTATATCTACCTATATTGTACCTCAGGTTTACCTATACGGGGGAAACTCTGAATTCCTTCTCCAACCCAACATCAGGTACAGAGCTAAAAGAGCTGTACCCCTACTTTTACCTATCATAGCAACCTTAGGGATCACTGGAGCCATAGCTACAGGAGCATCTGCTCACATCACCCTAGAAACTAGAATTAAACAATTATCTTCAACCTTTTCAAAGGATATATCTATTTTACAAACTCAGATGTCATACCTTGAACATACTGTAGATTCTTTAGCAGAGGTAGCTCTTCAAAACAGGAGAGGGCTAAATTTACTCTTCTTAAAACAAGGAGGATTATGTGCTGTTCTAGGAGAAGCTTGTTGCTTTTATGCTAACCATTCAGGAATAATTAGAGAAAATATCCAAGTTTTTAAAAAAAGGCTCCAAGATAGGGAAAAGGAATTACAACAAGACAATAACTGGTATCAAAATCTTTTTAATTGATCCCCTTGGTTAACAACCTTACTTACTGCACTAGCTGGGCCAGTTTTAATACTGCTACCCATCCTCACCTGTAGACCAATCATTGTCAATCATTTAGTAGCATTTGTTTGAAAAAGAATAGATACTGTAAGACTTATAGTCTTAGCTCAGCCCTACCAGATTATACCCAGTTTGGATGAGCAATACCAAAGTTCAATGATTTGAACTAGTAAGAAGAAAAGGGGGGAATGTGACATTTTAGGATTGGTGCAGGCCACCAGCCATGAAAACTGAGTATATCCAGTACATGGCTGGAGGAAAAAGATAAACAACCATTAGAAATGTAGCAATATTTTCCACAGAACTCTGTATACCCAACATCCAGGAAGGCCTACCCTAGAGACTTAGCCAAGAACAAGGTCAGCTAATCGCACCTCTCCAACCCTTGTAAACGCTGCTTGCTTGCTCAGCCTAGATAGCCACCTTATAAAAAGGAGCCATTTTAGAAGCTCAGGGCTTCAGTGTTCCCTTGCGTAGGTTGCCTGCAGTCCCTGCGCAGGTTTGCAATAAAACTTAGAAAATTCACTTTGGGTTTGCTGTGGTCTGTCTCCTGGAATATAACATTTTCTTCCATCAGCACTTTTTTTCTTGAGTATTATTGGCTTTCCATTAGCAGGTAGCCAGACCTGGGTTCAGTATCACAAATTTGTACTTCTTAATCCATTCACCTTATTCACCCCTAATATTCCCCCTGCCACAACCTTCAGTCTTCTCTGTTTCTCGGAGTGAACGTCTATTTTGTTTCTTCATTTATTTTGTTCTTTAGATTCTACATACAAATAAATCATATAGTATTTTTCTTTCTCTGGCTAAATATTTTTCTTAGTAAATATCTTCTAGGTACATTCAGGTTGTTGCAAATTTGAAGATTTTATTCTTTTTTTTTATATGGCCAAGTGGCAAGGCAATGTGTAAATGTACCACTGCTTTTTTTATCCAGTTTTATACTGATGGTTACTTGGGCAGCATCCATTTCCTGCTATTGTAAATAACAGTGAACATAAGGGTGAATGTATTTTTTCAAATTAGCCTTTTGGGTTTCTTCAGATAAATGCTCAGAATGGAATTTCTGGATAATAAGGAAATTCCATTTTTAAATTTTGAGGAAACCTTTATATGGTTTTCCACAGTGGTTTCACCATTATGAATTTCCACCAACAAATCTATCCTTTTCTCCACATCCTTGCTGACATGGTTTGTTGATTTGTTGACTATAGCCATTATGACAAGTGTGAGGTGATATTTCATTATGGTTTTATTTCATATAATCTGATGATTGGCGATGTTGAACATTTATTAATATGTCTATTGGCCATCTGTATATTCTCATTCGAGAAATGTCCATTCAGGTCCTCTTCCTATTTTTAAATTGAATTGCTTGTGATTTGTTTGTTTTTTATTCTGTAGAGTTATTACTCCCTTATGAGTTGTTTCATTTGTGTATATCTTCTCTCATTCAATAGGTTGTCCTCTCATTTTGTTGATGGTTTCTTTTGCTGTTCAGAAACTTTTTAGGGTAATGTAGTGCCATTTGTTCATTTTTTCTTTTGTTTGCCTTGCAAGAGAAGATACACATATTCAGCTTTTATTTCTAGAGGGTCAGTCACTTGTGTTAAAAATTCATAAAAATAGAACTTTAGGTACATTGTTGAAACATGAGAAGAAACCATTATATGTATTATGAATAATAATATAAAGAATCAAATAGGTTTTAGATGGGGAAAGCTTAGAATAACACAATTAGTTTGCAGCAATATAGTAATAACATTTATGTTTTGTTGTTAATTAAGATGACAAATTGTCCTCCTTTAGGGAGGACAGTCCTTCTTTTGTAAGTTCCGTCCTCCCTTAAAAAGTATCCTCCTACATGTTCTCCTTTTTGATATTGGAAGACTAATCTGTAAATGTCTGTATTCAATCGATGTATAGTCAATCCATTGTGTGTGATGTGAAGCATTTGTATCTAAGTGAATATTTTTTCTTACAATTATCATTAAAAATTAATAGACATGTAAGCATAATTACTATATAAAATATTACAAATGTTTTTATTATGCATTTATCATATTGTGTATTATTGTTGCAATTAATAAAATGTTTCTTTAAATTAAAATATTGTTTTCTTCAATTTATTTTTCATTGTAAAAAAGTTGGTCACCATATTTTAATGGATTTTACTTGTCTCATTCCTTTCATAATCCAGCAACAATAGCACCTCCCAGCAGTCTACTATACTTCCAAAACACAGATCTGAAAAAAATTTACCCCAGGGTCACATCAGGCATCCCTTATCTTTAGTGCCTGGGCGATGGAAACCTCAATAATTTGAATAACACTTCAGAGTGTAAGTTAAAATACTGTTTCCTCATTTTTAGAAAATAAAATATGTGTTTTCTAAAGTGGATCATTTCAAAATATATTTATGAGTTAAACAGACTGTATGTAATTTAGTCACATTATTGTAATGAAAAAACATATATACATATATTAAGAGATTTATAGTTTTTAAAGCATTTTCAAGTGTATTATGTTACGTGATTTCAGAACAAACTTTGGAGGACAATTAATATGTGGTAGTAGAAGGCAAAACTGAGATTATAATCCAGATCTACTGTCACCTAAATATTTAAATAACAATGTGTAGAGCACTGACTTATTTTTAAAATGGTTTAAGGTGGTTTTAATTAAAGAAAGAAAAAAAGTTACAAAGTAAAAGAACAAGCCCAAAGGAAAGAAAGCATATTTTAGGAGGTTTTATCCTCCTTATCTCAAATCTAATACTTTAAATTAGTAGGTGCTACATGTCATACTCTTTGATACTCTCAACAGTGAATAACTCAGTACATGCTCAAATGTGTGTTGGTCATTAATAATTCTGCTTCACTTCTAACATAACTTATTTTAGTTATCATTTAATAAAAGCAAAACAACAAAATCAATGGATTGTTTTGTGCACACAAATGCATGCAGAGACCTTTTTGTCCCTTAAATAAGTAAAAGTCTCCTATAAATATATATTGACTGGTTTCCATTAGCTGAATTGACTTTTAGTGTTAAAATGTATTTATCATGTCTTTTTGTTTACTCATACATACAGATATGAAATAAAAAATTCTTTATAACCTTTATTACTAAGAACATTTTATTAAAATGAAGAACATTGGTAAATACTCCTAAATCAAAGTAATATTTTTAAAGTAATACTGTTACAGTAATTTTGTAGGAAAATCTTTATCTGCTTTTATTTACATAAGTCTGCTGTAAATTTTTAGCAGACATGTATTTTGTCATTTTATATTTGATGTCTGCTATTGGTCCAATTTGTCCATGTATAGTATAATGATACAGCTTTTAAACTTAAAAAGATAAACTTGAAAGGAATGGATGATATGGTTTTAGTGATTTCAGCTGTTACACATTGTATCAGAAACATTAAGAGTATACCAAAGATGAAGGCCAAACTCATGTTCTCAAAAATTATAAGCCAAGAGCCAAAGGGGAGAAATAAGAAAAGAATAATAGTTCAATCAAATAAACTTTATAAGATCCAAGAATCCCCTATAATTTGGCAGTAATTAAAGAAAATGTTTACCCAGATTCAAATAAGATAAGAATAAGACTTTATAAAGGATATGGCTTATGTTGGAGATATGTGGGAGCGAAAATCAAGGAAACTAATGTATCAAAGAATGAAGGTAATACTAGGTTGGGCCTGGATTTCACTTCAATGTCAGTTGACAGACTGGTTTTGTTGACCTTCTGTAAGTAATCTACTGACAACTATCTGGAATAGTGCCATTAGTAATTAATTTTTTTTTTTACCACTGTCAAGGACTGAGTCATGGTGATTTACTTGCTATACCATTAAGAGGGAATGTACATGGCACAGTAATGTCCCTTTTAGCTAGTCTAGAACAAAAGACAGATAAGAATAATGGTAGTGAAACTGGAAATTTTGAGCACTGTTTAAAAGAAAGTAGAAATACCGACAATTTCCAAAGGGGATTTGCTCTCTGCCTCTATGGCTGTGCTCCTAACTCAGGTTTCAAGTCATATATCTCTGAGTTCTCAGTAGGGATGCAACATCTAGCTTACTGAATCACTTCTGATTGAAATACACCTTTCTTTCCAAATCTCCTTCATATAATTATGCAAAGTGTATTTTCTATAATATTATACATGTGAAAACATTCAAAAACTGTAAACGTGAAAGGGTTATATAGTTAGTAGAGTACCCTCGCCATTTTGCTGTTTATTTTATGACTCTTCTGAGATTATTAATGCCTAAAGAAAAGGAAAAATTTTGTGAAAGCATTTCCCCTTCTGAGTGAGCCATAGTCCTGGACACAAATGGATTTCCTTAAGTTTTGAAAGAGTATGAAACACACCCTGAGCATACTGTGGGAACTCAGCACTGCTGCTTCTCTGTGCAAAGTGTTCATGTAATAAGGAGATCAGATTTGTAACTATCGCAGGAAAAATTCCCTTTGAGAAACGAGCCCCTTATTCTCTATTTCCGTTACCCTTAAGTGCCTCTTCAAAGTGAAAACTCAGTGCACAGTGTTAGGAAATGTAAAACAAAATGGAATCCTCTTAGAAGTAATAACAAAAGAACACAGTACATTTTAGAGCAGGATATTTCAAACATTTTATTTAAAATCACTAAAATACCCCTTTACCTAATTAAAGGGTTTTGTAAGCACATTATCATTCCAAAAATAATGATAAAAATTAAAGGCAAATAGATTTTAGAAACAAATAGAGACTTTTAAGGAATATTAGAAACATCTAAGCCAAAGATTTGCAACTAAGAAAAATGAGGGTTGCTGTTTGGGCTTCTCTACCTTATCTGGGTATGAGCAGCACAATCTGAGTCTCTGATGGAGATGGCTCTGATTATAAAGTGGACTAAGAGTATGTGGATGTATCATATGAAATAATAAGCCTTAATTAATCCTTCAGCTCATGTCAGCAGAACCTCCGAGACTGTGTGCCTGCTTTCTTGCTTTTCACTTTTCAGAGGGATTAGTAAAGGGGATTTGCTATGATATTTTTAGGAGAAAGTACATAGCTAGCTGAACAGTTCTTGATTATAAAAAAATGTATTTAAAAGTATCAGGGGTGGAATTTTGTTCAAATTATTTCTAATATTAGCTCAATATTTCAAGGAAAGTTAAAGTTATTAGAGCTCTTTTATTTTTAAATACCGGAATGTCAATAAGGTTGTTTGGCTTTTTTTTTTTTTATAAAAGTGAAACTTTAGATTTTTTAAAAAATTATTTTTAGGCCCTGGCGGGTTGGCTCAGCGGTAGAGCGTTGGCCTGGCGTGCGGGGGACCGGGGTTCGATTCCCGGTCAGGGCACATAGGAGAAGCGCCCATTTGCTTCTCCACCCCCACCCCTTCCTTCCTCTCTGTCTCTCTCTTCCCCTCCCGCAGCCAAGGCTCCATTGGAGCAAAGATGGCTGGGGCGCTGCGGATGGCTCCTTGGCCTCTGCCCCAGGCGCTAGATTGGCTCTGGTCGCGGCAGAGTGATGCCCTGGAGGGGCAGAGCATCGCCCCCTGGTGGGCAGAGCGTCGTCCCTGGTGGGCATGCCGGGTGGATCCCGGTTGGGTGTATGCGGGAGTCTGTCTGACTGTCTCTCCCTGTTTCCAGCTTAAGAAAAAATATATATATATATTTATTTTTTTATTTTTTTATTTTAGAGAAGAGAGACAGAGAAAGAGAGAAGGAAGGGAGGAACAGGAAGCATCAACTCTCATATGTGCCTTGACTGGGCAAGCCCAGGGTTTTAAACCAGCGACCTCAGCATTCCAGGTCGATGCTTGATCCACTACACCACCACAGGTCAGGCTGTTTGGCTTTTATTAAAGTACTTATTAACTCCATTGTAATTATTTTCTCACCATCATAACACATTAGCTGTAGCCAAACAGCCAACTGCACAAGAAAGAGACTGATGTCAAGCTAGAAGTTCTGTACAACTCCCCATTGTACACTATTGTCCCTTTAATATTTCATAGACCTGTATGTAGCTGTTAAATTATTCAAGCCACCTCCGTTTCTCTAACATCACATCTTTTTTTATTTGAGTTTTGTCAAAGGGCTTGAAATGCAGTTGTCTACAGGAAACCTGATGCTCTATTAAGATGCATGAGCTGAACTCTGGAGGAACTGACAGTGTTTTCCAGAGCATTAAACAGACACTCTCATTGTGTACCTTCGCTAGGGAAGAGAGTACTTGTGCTGGAAAAAAATAGCATGCCTCATAAAGTATTGCTTTTCCCAAAGCAAATTAGTAAAAACCTCTCAAAAATACACGTTTTTGTGTTTTAAATATTTTCTCTAAAATCTTTTTATTTAATTTGAATTATTGAAAAGAAAGAAATGTCTCCTGTGGCTTCTCTTTGTATCTCCTGCAGTTTTGAAGGGTTGCTTGAGGCTCAAAAACAAGTAACACAAACTATTCTGACTGTTGAAATAATATATATAGATATATATATATTGCTTTTAATTAAATTTATTGGGGTAATATTGATTAATAAAAAAATTCACATGTACAACTGTATTTTTAAACTAGAACTAAAATAAATCAATTGCAAATTTGAATCCTGAAGGTAGTTGATGCATTAAAAATGATAGGATCTGAACTCAAGTTGGTAAGTTCTTAATAAAAGGTCAAAGGGTGTAATACATAATCAAATTTTATGACAAATTATTTCTCAAAACAGTCTTCAGAAAGAGAACTGTCCAAAAGTATAACATTTCAAATGAAAAAAATGAAGTTCAAAGTGTCATTATTGCAACAATGGTGATTCTGAAGAGCTCTGTCAATTGTGAAAAATGGTTTATAAAATGAAAGATCATAATCTATTTATGAAATTAAATGGTTAATAAGTTTTAAATAAAATATTGTGATTGTAACTTGATAAATTCCCCAAATTGCATTCTTGATATGTTAATAATGTACTTGATGAATATCAAAATCATCACCATGTATATTCGGTTGATGCAAATAATTGTCAGAGGGAAATTTTCTGTTCTCATATATAAATTAAGGTGCCAATATTTTCAAGATGACAGTTCTTCCTAACAAAAGATATAAATACAATATAATATCAATCAAAATTCCAGCAAATTATGTTGTGGCTATCAAAATACTGATTCTGAAGTTTGTATGGAGAGGCAGAAGACCCAGAAGAGCCAGCAAAATATTGAAAAAAATAACTAAATTAGAGGATTAAGTATGCAACTTTAAGTCTTTCTATAAAGCTACAGCAATCAAGACAGTGTTTTATTGCAGAAAGAATAGACAAACAGATTAATGGAACACAATAGACAGTCTGAAGTAGACATATATTAGTACAGTCAAGTGATCTTTGATAAAAAATCAAAGACAACAACATGGAGGAAAGATAGTCATTTCAACAAATGATGGTGAAATGACAACATCATAAAAAGAAAAAAAAAAAAGGACTCTGGATAGGGACCTTACACCCTTCACAAAATTAACTCAAAATGAATCACACACTTAATATAATTGCAAAAGTATAAAACTCCTAGAATATATAACATAGGAGAAATCTTAACTGTCCTTAGGTATAGCAATGACTTTTAAATATAAAACCTAAGGCACAATCCATGAAAATAATAATTGATAGGCTAGACTTCATTTACATTAAAAGCTAATGCTCTGAAAAAGACAATGCCAAGAGAATGAGAAGATAAACAGGTGAGAAATATATGCAAAAGAACATCTGATAAAGGATGGTTATCCAAAATATAAAAACAACACATAAAGCTGAATAATAAGAAAACAATTCAATTAAAATGTGCACAAAAGACTTTAACAGGCACCTTACCAAAGAAGATATAAAAAAAATATTGTGAGGCCCTGGTTGGTTGGCTTAGTAGTAGAGCATCAGCCCAGTGTGTGGAAGTCCCGGGTTCAATTCCCGGTCAGGGCACAAAGGAGAAGCGCCCACTGCTTCTCCACCCCCCTCCCTCTTTTTTCTCTCTGTCTCTCTCTTCCCCTCCCACAGCCAAGGCTCCATTGGAGCAAAGTTGGCCCGGGCACTGAGGATGGCTCCATGGCCTCCGCCTCAGGTGCTAGAATGGCTCTGGATGCAACAGAGCAATGCCCCAGAGGGGCCAAACATCGCCCCTTGGTGGGCATGCCTGGTGGATCCCAGTTGGGTGCATGCGAGAATCTGTCTCTCTGCCTCCCTACTTCTCACTTCAGAAAAATACAAAAAACAAAAATACAAAAAAACAACAAAAAAAACACTTTTTTGTGATTTCAGGCCAATTAAGCATATGAAAAGATGCTCTATCATATATCATCAGGAAAATACAAATTACACATCAATGAAATGCTATCACATACATGTTAGAATGGCCAATATTCAGAATATTAACAACCCTAAATTCTGTAAAGGTTGTAGAACAACATGAACTCTTATTCACTGATGGTGGGAATACAAAATGATACATCCACTTTGGAAGACAATAGATGGTTACTTAAAAAACTCAACGTATGTTTACCATATAATGCAATGAATAACTATTAAACAAATGGAGTTGAAAACTTACACAAAAACTTGCACACATGTTTGTAGAAGCTTTGTTCTAATTACCAAAACATAAAAGCAACCTGTATGTTTTTCAATATAAATGGGTAAACAAACAGGTACATCAGAATGAAATATTACCAAGCACAAAAACAGAATGTGCTATCAAGCCATGAAAACACATGAGAGAAACTTAAATGCATATTACTTAGGAAGAAAAAGCAAATTTGAAAATGCTATGTACTATATGATTTTAAATATATGACACACTGCCAAAAGCTAAACTATAAATACAGTAGAAAGATTAGTGGTTGCCAGGGGTTGGGTACTCAGAGGGAAGGGACAAACAATTGGAACACGCATAAGTGTTAGGGCAGTGAACATATTCTGTAGTATAATGATGGATACATGTCATTATACATGTCTAATCCCACAAAATGTACAACACCAAGATTGAGCATAATATACATTACAGACTGTGGGTGATTATGATATGTCAGTGAAAGTTCAATTATAGCAAATATATCACCACAAGGATGTAAATAATGGGAAAAGCTAGACTTGGATGGGGGCAAGAGGTGGATTATATGGTAAATTACTGTATCTCCCCCTCAATTTTGCTGTGAATGTAAAATTCTCCTAAAAAATAAATTTTTTTCCTGACTGGTGGTGGTACAGCAGATAGAACATTGACCCTGAAAGCTGAAGTCCCTAATTTGAAACCCCAAGGTCACGAGCTTGAGCACTGGCGCATTGGTTTGAGTGCAGGATAGTGGGCTTGCATGGTGTCACAAGCTTGAGTGTGGGACCATCGAAATGATCCTAACGTCACTAGATTGAGCCCAAAGTTCACTGGCTTGAGTAAAAGATTGCTGGATTTGGCTTGACCTGTGGTGGCGCAGTGGATAAAGCATCAGCCTGGAGCACTGAGGTCTCCAGTTCAAAACCCTGCACTTGCCTGGTTAAGGCACATATGGGAGTTGATGCTTCCTGCTCCTCCCCCCTTTCTCTCTCTCTCTCTCTCTCTCTCTCTCCTCTCTCTCTCTCTCTCTCTCTCTCTCTCTCTCTCTCTCACACACACACACACACACACACACACACTCCTCCATAAATGAATAAATTTAAAAAAAGATCGCTGGATTCCCCCTGTCAAGGCATATATGAGAAGCAATCAGTGAACAACTAAAGTAAAACAACTACAACTTGATTCTTCTCATTTCCTTTCTCTCTCTCTCTCTCCCTTCTTTCTCTCTCTCTCTCTTTCAAAAGAAATTAAAGAAAATAAGTTTTCATAAAAATCACTTAAAAATTTAAGGTATTTTTTTTTATCTTTGAAGAAGAAACAGTGGGCTTGTGGTCAGATGTTCTTGATTTAAGTTAGAATGTTGTACCTTTTAAAAGTTACTTTCTGAGATATTCTAATACAACTATCTTGCAAATTTATTTACTCATTCATTTATATTATGCATTCTTCATAATGACTCTCATTTATGATCTAATAGTTATGATGCTACTTTCTGAAAATGCAAACATCTATTAGATACATCTGTTGTTTTCAAGGCATTTGAAGATCACAGTGTGACAAGAAAAACAGATTTGTATGCCAAAAAGCTATTGTTCAGTATCACCTGTAAATTTGTGGAATAATTTCTAATTATAGGAAGCAAGTGAGGCAATAATTGTGAAATTTACTTTCTATACTATAAATGGTCTATGCATTTAATGTGCACATTATGAAGCAATAATTTAGTACAATTTAAATTCTGTAAACCTTATTATTAATAAAAAATGCAAAAAAAAATAAGTTCCTAGCACAAAGAATCTATATTTCAAGTATAAAATCTATGAGAGCTTGTTGAAAGAATCAATGAACAATAATAACAGAAAACATTAGTAAAAAGTTTAAATAATATTCCTAAATATTAATAAGTATGTATTGGAAAGTATAAACACATTATTTATATTTAGAAACATGTTTTTTACACATAAAACATGTTTTAGTCCTACAAAATGTTTAATGCATAATACATGAAAATATATTATGAAGAAAGCAATTCTTCAGTGTGACATTTAAAATATCTAATTTATAGAGTAAGCATCTAGTAATATGGATAAAAATTATACTAAAGTAGCATTTAATGCATTCATATAATGTGACTGATAAAAACTAAACAAATAAGAAACATTTTATATTATTATTAAAGCACCAATTTTTAAGAATATACTTTTAAACTAATTTCATAAAAATAAACAATTTATATTTTTAAAATATTATTTCTAGTTATATTTTCATTATTTTTATTTATTCAACATATATAAATATTTTTCATGACAATTATGTACTATTTTTTAGACCTGTATAGAGAAATTTTAGTAAAATTTTTAAGGCACTTGTTGTCATGGAGATTGCATTATATTGGTGGTAAATGAGCAGTAATGAAATGAAAATCTTTAAGGAGTACTTCAGGAAGTGATATGTGCTACTAAGTAAAAATAAGCAAAGAAACAAAGAAAAAACAAGAAAGCAAATACATACAAAAGCTATATATTGTTTAGGAAGAACATGTACAAAAGGAAATTATTTCATATAGTATGATCAGGAAAAGCTTCACTGAGTAATTGCTTTTTTGGCATAAGTAGAAGGAATGAAAAAAAAGTTTTATCTTTAGTTATCCATGTAAAGAGTGTTCCAGGTATAAGAAACAGAAAATGCAGAGGCCCTGCTTTTAGAGGCTACTTTCTGTAGGAAAGCAACAAGAATAATGTGACTGAAGCTGCAGGTAGAAGATGAGATCTTATAAAGCTCCAAATTTCACTTAGTTTTATTAATGTGGAATGTCCCATATTCCCAGAGGATATTAAAGTAACGGTGTGCTATTAAGTATATAGGAAACAGCTTCCTGGGGGAAACACAAGGGAAGGGGAGCTTACTGATACCATTTACCAGTTTCTACATTGTAAACATGGCCACTATGATAATTTTAAGCTATCCATACAATGTCACCGAATGTGGAGATGGGAAGAGGTTTACCCAGTCCACTTTTGACAGCCAGTATGAACCAGTTCCAACACACCATTGCATTTGTGACCCGGAATCTATAATAAACTTTCATAAGGGCAGTGGAGAATACTGAACAATTCTGTGTACAAAATTGAGCATTATTGACATTTTTAATTAAAAAATCATCAGTGCTATAGTTATTAGTAACAAACAAGATTATAAATATTTATTGAGTTTGGAGCTCTGTTACAGGGCAAATACACTATTCAAGGTGCATCTTTAGTCCTGTCACTTTTGTGGTAATTGACTTGAAAAGATATTAGAACTCCACAGTCATTACTGTCACAGACTGACATCAAGTATACTTCACTCTAATGGCCACAATATGACATGGATCAACTTTAATAAATAATTTGTATAGCAAATGTGGCTGGAGATGTTAATAGTGATTCAGTTCATAAATAAATGGTTAAATCGGTTACAAAAATTGTGATTTTTTGAGCCTAAGTCACTAATTTTGCTTAAACTCATCAAATGTGTTCAACAGCAAAGAAAAATAAAAATATATGAGAAAGTATTAAAAACGCTTTATCATAAAACATACCTAAAGAGACAAAATATTATAAACAAAGAAGAAAGAAAATTTATATTTTCATTTAAGGGTATGCATAAAAATGATTTTTAAAAAAAGATTGGGGAAGATTTTAAGATAATATCAGTGGAAAATCTTATTTTTTAGCTTTTCATGTAAAATACTTCAGAATTAGAACATTTAAAACAATGACCATATACATTTTGTTCCCATATTCATATATACATGAATATTCATATCAAATATAGGAGTTATACAAGTGTGTGTGTGTGTGTGTGTGTATATACATATACACACTGGAGGTAGGAAAAAGTGGATTCATTGTTGTGAGTATGCAAAACACCATTTTTTTCTGTATTATTATTTATTCTTGTATTATATACTTTTCATACCAACAACCATATAAACCTACTTTTTATGCCCATCCCTGTGTATTATATATATATATATATAATATATATATACACATGTTTTGACAAAAATATTCATTGACATGTGCATGTGATTTTATATGTATAATTATATACCTCTATGTAAATATATTTCTGTGTAAACATGTTTATATTGAACTAATAAATTCAAAATTATACTTCCAATTTTAATCAAACACAATGAGGTTTATTTTAGTCTTTCTTTTTACACACTTTTAATTTTTTGTCCAGTGGTGAATTCCTGTCTCTCATATTCTCAGAATACACTTAGAGTATTTCTGAAACTGTTCATAAACCTGAACATATAGTTAAAGCATTATGTTCAAAATTTATTTAGATGATTTCTTTCTTCATTCAGTTTTATTTGTTTGTTTTAATTTTTTATTTATTGATTTTAGTGAAAAAGAAGAGAGGAAGAGACAGAGAGAGAGAGAGGAACATAGATATTTTCTATATGCGCCCTGACCAGGAATTGTAGCAGCAACCTCTGTGCTTTGGGATGATGCTATAACCAACCAAGCTATCCAGCCAAAGCTGTATTTAATTTTGTGCCACACATTTTACCCTTGATGAATTTCATTATTATTTTTTATGTGTGTAAAAAATTACCATGATTCTAAAAGTGAGAACTATACAAAAAAATGATACTCTAAGAATTGTCCTTCATTCTATTTATGTTCATATCACTGTATCTTTTCAGTATCATTCTTCTCTGCAATTTTTATGTAACCAACATTATATTTATAAATCACCCTTCCTTGCACAAACACTGTACATTTTTTTAAATTTGCTATTGTACTAACAAAAAATATACTACTATAAACAATCTACTTACTAAAGAGACCAGTTTGAGGATGATTTTCAGTATATAAATATGAATTATATGTTAATAACAACATTGTCTCAATGTTAATTTTCTGATTATAAAACTTTTACTGTGGTTGTATAAAAAATATTCACATTTAATAGGAAATATACACTGGATCATTAGATTGTAAATGGGCATTTATATGTAATTTACTTAAATAATTCAGAAAAAATAATATCTAAATATAATTTGTATATCTGACAAAGAAATATACATAATATATAAAAATTTTAAGTATTTTATATAATAAAAATAGGCCAAACATGAAAATAAAATATGTTGTGAAATCCTAGAAATATAAAATATATAATAAAAAGATTCAACAGAATTGAGACCAAAAAATCAGTAAAAGTCTTTAGCCAACCCACTGAAAGAAAAAGATGTTTAAATAAAAAGGCTGGACAGAGACACAAAAGCATAACAGACAAATATGATTTTTTAAAAAAGGAGCAGGTCACAATCTTTCCATTTGACCAAATGGATTGCACACAAAAAGGAATTTAAAAAGTACACTATTCATTATCATACTTTTTAATATTTATGTTCTTAACAGTATAGCAATAGTTTTATAGAACTGAAAGTACAGCAAATTCAATAAAAAATTAAAGTATGGTAATATGATATAACATTAATATACTTTCTTCATGAGGACAGATTAATAGACACAATAAATCAATAAACATCAGCAACTCTAAATATCCTAATTGATAAGCAAGATTTAAAACATCAAATTCTAAACTATAGATAATAAATAAATTTGTTCAAAGGTATATTCAGAAATATTGGTTATGTATTAGACCACAAAAAATATCAATATATTTTAAATAAATAAAGAATACAAATATCATTTTTATCAAAATGCACTCAAATGATAAATTAATAACAAAAATAAAAGTCTCTCCCACCTGGTATTTTTAATAAATTTAAACAAATTTTGGATCAAAATAAAATGAATAAGCTGACAGACTTTTCTGAAAGTAATGATGACAGTGAATCAGAAGAAAAGAGCTGGAACATTTATTCAAGAAAATATTTTACCATTAAGTACACAGGCAAGTAAAAATAAATAAAATAAAATACATAAATTAAATACTTAGCTCAATAAATAGCAAAATAATTTAGTAAAGCAAAATAAAAATATTCATAAAGATAAAACATAATTGTTTTATACATAAACAAAATTAAAGGAAGCAATATAATAAATAACTAGAAATTATAGACTTAGAAAATTAAACTACTTAATGTACAAATAAATTTGATCTCTGATAAATGACAGGTAATTTGCAATAGAAGTATGACTAATGGAATATTTGAGGCAAACTCATACTGAAAAAAAATGTTGTTTTACTGAAATTAAAATTTATCAGCCCTGGCTGGTTGGCTCAGTGCTAGAGCGTCAGCCCGGTGTGTGGAAGTCCTGGGTTCAATTCCCGGCCAGGGCACATAGGAGAAGCACCCATCTGCTTGTCCACCCTTTCCCTTCTCCTTTTTCTCTGTCTTTCTCTTCCCTTCCCACAGCCAAGGCTCTATTGGAGCAAAGTTGGGCCGAGCACATAGGACAGCTCCATGGTCTAGCCTCAGATGCTAGAATGGCTCTGACTATAAGCAGAGCAATGCTCCAGAGGGGCTGAACATCACCCCCTGGTTGTGTGGTATGGTACCAAAGAACGGAAAAATTAATATTAATATTTTAGGAGAGGAAAAAGGGAGTTTTTCTGGCTTGCAGAGACATACTATGTAGAAACCCCCTTTTTACTAGGAAGCTTAAAGGCATTTTATAATTTGGGCTAAGCATACAGAGAGATTTTGTAAATATGATTTTTATACTTGTTTGTGATTTGCACCAACTCAGGATAAACAACAACATTGTATTGTGAAGAAATTTTGTGCTGGGGAGACTTAGATTCCCCCTTACCCCACCTCTGTGAGAAACAGAGTAAACAGCCAGGGGAGGAGGGAGAGAGAAAGGCAAGCCCTTTTCCTGTCCTCTCTGTCCTCTCTTTGATGGGCCATTTACGGATGCTTATTCCCTGGCACCATGTAGACTTCCCCTCCTCTCCTGAAAACGTGTAGTCAATGTATATTCCTCCCGACAAAGGAATGGCAAATGAACACTCGAAAATTTAGGAATATATTTTTATATATAAAACAACATTTTCCACTATTGTATTTATTACCTTGTAAGTTTTAATGTGTAGAAATATTTTTTATAAATCCTATAGACAAATGTTATAAGCTTGCTAATTAATTGTGTCACCTCTCCCCCTCCTCCTTTTCCTGCCAACTTGTAGTGATCAAAGGCATATAACGTACCTCAGGGGCTGTGCGCGGCATGCATGATTTAGGTCAGCTATGCCCAGTGTTAGCCATATGCAGCCAGCATATTCTTAAATTTCCTCTTTTTAATAAAACTCCTTAGAATTCATTTGGACTTAGTGTCTCTACGTAAACCCAGTGGATGTTACTTTATAACTACTGGGTGCATGTAGGAGTCTGTATGTCTGCCACCTCCCACCCCACCACCCCCATCCCTGCTTCTCACTCATACAAAAAAAAAAATTTATCTGGGTAACCTGTATTTATCTGACAAACCTAAATAAATCCAAAACATGATTTGCTTTAAAAATATCTGCAGGCTAAATAAATCACTAAGAAAGCCAACCAAATGAAAAAATAAAAAAAAAGAACTATAAATAGAGTAATTGAAAATGGCAAAGATGACTAACAAACAAGGTATTTGTAATACAAGTTTAAACTGTACAATTCCAGCTGAAAGCATGTTTTTATAGAAAGATTAAACTCCCAAAATTTACTCCTATAAAGACAAAGAAATGTAAAGCAACCAAATACCATACTGAAAAAAGAAACTACTTGATAAATAAGAAATAAACATAATACTGAAGTAGAATTCAAGTTTTCAGTAAAAAAGAAAACACACAACAGAAAGCACCAGGGTTAAATAATTTCACAGAAGTATTTTAAGAATAAGATAGTCATTAAGCTGCTTCAATTTTTTCAGAACACAAAATCAGAATGAAAACTTCCATATTTGTTTTATGAGCTAGTATATATTGATCCCAAAACATGAATAAACTACATCATAAAAGACAATTACAAGCAAACTTACTTATAAATATTTATGCAAAATCTCATGTAAAGTATTTGCAAAGGAAGAGCATACAAACAAACAAAACGGAAAAACACACCATGTCTACATGAGATTTATTGCAAAAAAGCAATGTGGTTCAACAGAAAGAAATACATTAATATAATCCATCCCATTATGTTGTACACCTGAAAGATAATATTGTATATCAACTGTAATAAAAAAATAAAATTTAAAAAACAAGATGTGACAAATAATATAAAAAATTAATCCATTCTATCATTAAAGCTAAGAGAAAATGTCATGATAGTTTTCAGTTATCTAACAGGTATTTAACATTGTTCAACCTCCATATACATTAAAAACTTCCAAGAAATAAAAATTGATAGAATGTCCTTCATTCACACACAATGCATGCATTCATATACACATGCACACGCTTTATAGCACCCTATGGGCCACGTTTCAAACTAAGTTTTCCACTGAAGTCAGATATACACCAGAATTCCAACAGAAAACAACCCAACCAGCAACTCCAACCTTCAATATCTCCTTTATGCTTCAAAAAAACATATTGTCAGGAACCATCAGAAAACTTCCATGGGCTGCCTTTGATCTACTTAAGTTTCTAGTCAAAGCTTCAATTATTTCCTTTCACATTCACCAAACAGTGATATTTTAACATCCTTAACGTTTTGACTATTTCGGTACCCTTATTCATACAGTTTCCTCTGTATGAAATAATTTTTTCAGTCTCAGTTGCTATTTGATAAAATTCTGCCAGATGTCAAGGCCCTCTTTCTGTATCAGAGAGAAGGACTTTCCTTTTGTGAAATCCCACATTCACCCTCTTTACTTTTCTGTATATACATACTTCTTACTTTCTGTACTGAAATTCAGCTGTGTTTGTTTTCTTTTTTCAGGAGATTTAAAACTCATTGAAAGTGTGAAGGAGCTGTGGTTGTTTAAAAGAAGATTGGCCGAGTTCCTTGCAAGGAAAAGTTCCTTCCTAGGAAGATAACATCTATAGATTACCCTGATCAGTAGTCTTTGACTTTACATTTGCAGTAATTGGGAGTTCACCACGGTAGATAAGTTTCACTAAATGTTATCAATTCCCACTAACAGGCATTACTTTTGTCTGTTGAACAAACGACTTATTTCCTATAACTTCTGCCCACTGGTTCTAGTGTCCTCTGGAACAATACAGAGAACATTCAATACTCTGCTTTCATTGTATTCCTGGAAAAAGTGGTTCCCAGATAAGTAAATATCATAATGTGTATATTGGGTATGAAAATAATGTATTAATAATTACTACAATGTACAAAAAAGTGTGTTTGTATTTGTGAGTAGTACATGAACAAAAGTGAAAACTTACTTTAGCCTCACCCTATATATTTAACACAGTTTTGAGTATAAAATGTAAAAATAGTTATACATTTAAAAAATATTTCTAGTTTGCCTGATCAGCCAGTGACACAGTGAATAGATAGTCGGACTGCAACACAGAGGACCGAGGTTCAAAACCCCATGGCTGCATGCTTGAGCCCAAAGGTCGCTGGCTTGAAGCCCAAGGTCGCTGGCTTGAGCCCAAGGTTGCTGGCTTGAGCAAGAGGTTACTCGCTCTCCTGTAGCCCCCAGTCAAGGACCATATGAGAAAGCAATCAATGAACAACTAAAGTGCCAAAAGGGAGAATTGATGCTTATCATCTCTCCTTTCTTATCTGTCTGTCCCTGTCTGTCCCCCTCTCTGTCCCTCTCTCTGTCTCTGTCACAAAAAATAATTCTAGCTTAATTGAGAAATAATTGATATACATCATTGTATAAGTTTAGGTCATACAGCATGATGGTTTGATTGGCCTATATTATGAAATGATTACTACAGTAAGTTCAACTCACGACAACATCCTCATATAAATACAATATAAGAAAAAAATCCCCATGTGATGACAACTCTGATAGGGTTTGTTCTAATCTTTCTTAGATTTCATGCAAGTATAGTCATATGAAAACTATAGTGATCATGTTGTGCATTACATGCTGTGTGGTCAAGTAGCCACAACCATCATCAGAGCTGCCTGGCCCCTGCAGGTTCGCATTTGATTTAGACAGGGGGTAATGAAACAACTGAGACAAGAACTGGTGGGTCATTACTTTTAATCCTAGCTTGCATCCGGCGGGCGAGAAATACACAGTATGTTGGGCGGATAAAATGTATTATGCTCACTTTGTTAAAGATGCCGTCGCCCAGGTGATATTAATGTGTGTTGGGGGCAGGCAGGATCATTGTAGCCTGGGGCTTGGTTTTGGGATTAAGCCTCTCCCACCCGTTTTGATGTGGGGTGGTACAATCCAATCATGCTTCAGAGAAGTGACTTTGTATTAGAGACTTCCCTATTTTGTATATTGGATTAAGGGTTTGGATTTCTACACTATAAAATGGGGATGGAGAGGGAGCTTGTGCTCTTGGTTCCTGGGATGATTAGCATTAGAGAGCAGAGGGAGCAGAGCAGAGAGCAGAAAGAGGCCATGTGGCCAGGAGAAGCAGCCAAGATGGCAGAGTGTTGAGTGAGAGGCCAGTTTGTGCAGTTTGATGCTGGAGAAGGAAGGAGATGGGGAACAAGGGTGAATAAGTCTGGTGAGCTAGAAACCTTTGATTCTAGGAAACTCGGATAAGTCAGTGGCTTTGTGAGCACTGAATGTGAGTGGGTTTTGGAGCCCAGTGTATGTTTTTACTTGCCTGCCGGGTGCAAGCTAGAATTAAAGACTATGGCCCACCAGTTTGTGACTCCGTTGTTTCTTTACCGACTGTCCAAATCCAATGCGAACCTGCATGGGCTGGGCTGCTGTGATAGTGGCCCTGGCCCTGCCTGCTGGCTTTACACAGTAGGAAACACTTCCCTTTCCATTCAGGGCTCCCAAAGCCACTGACTCATCCAAGTATTCCTAGAATCAAAGGTTTCTACTTCACCAGTCTTATTCACCACTGTTTCACATCTCCTTCTCCCTGCACTCCACCATCTTGGCTGCCTCTCCTCTGCTATGCTAACTTCAGGAACCAAGAGAGAGCCCTGGTCTCCCTTATTTTATAGTGTAGAAATTAATGCCTTTAAGCCAGTATACAAATAAGGAAGTATCTGATACAAAGCTTACTTAACTGAGGCATAAATGGGATTCCTCATAAAAGTGCACAACCCACATCATGCAACAGTCAAGGGTGTGGGGAACAGCTTAGTGTTGAGAAGATATTAGTATTAAAAGTATGGGAAAGGCTTAATCTGAAAACCAGGCCTTAGGCTATGTTGGGCAGATAAAATGTATTATGCTCACTTTGTTAAAGATGACGCTGCCCACGTGGAGGCCGTTGCCCAAGTGGTATTAATGTGTGTTGGGGGCAGGCAGGATCGTTGTAGCCTGGGGCTTCATTTTGGGATTAAGCCTTTCCCACCCTTTTTGATGAGGGGTGGTACAATCCAATCATGCCTCACAGAAGTGACTTTGTATTAGAGACTTCCCTATTTTGTATATTGGATTAAAGGTTTGGATTTCTACACTATAAAATGGGGGCAGAACGGGAGCTTGCTCTCTTGGTTCCTGAGATTAGAGGAGAGAGCAGAGAGGAGAGCAGAGAAAGGCCACGTGGAGGAGGCCAGGAGAAGCAGCCAAGATGGCGGAGTGTTGAGTGAGAAGCCAGTTTGTGTAGAGTTTGTGCACGGAGAAGGAAGGAGATGGGGAACAGAGGTGAATAAGTCTGGTGAGCTAGAAACCTTTGATTCTAGGAAACTCGGATAAGTCAGTAGCTTTGTGAGCACTGAATGTGAGTGGGTTTTGGAGCCCAGTGTGTGTTTTTTGCTTGCCCACCGAGTGCAAGCTAGGATTAAAGACTATGGCCCATCAGCTTTTGGCTCCGTTGTTTCTTTACCGACTGTCCGAATCCAATGCGAACCTGCACGGGCCAGGCTGCTGTGATGGTAGCCCTGGCTTCTGGCTTTACAGGCTATAAGAACCTTGCTTGCTTACAGCCTGTCCCCCACACCCAATGCAAACTATAAGTGAGTAAAATATATATCATATTTACGAACTTATTTGACCTACACATGCTTACTACTTATTTATCTTATAACTGGAAGTTTGTACCCTTTGCTCATGTTGGGCAGATAAAATGTATTATGCTCACTTTGTTAAAGATAACATGAGGAGGCCATCGCCCAGGTGATATTAATGTGTGTTGGGGTGGGCTAAAGGC
Organism: Saccopteryx leptura; assembly: GCF_036850995.1. Classification (NCBI taxonomy): domain Eukaryota; kingdom Metazoa; phylum Chordata; class Mammalia; order Chiroptera; family Emballonuridae; genus Saccopteryx; species Saccopteryx leptura. The sequence continues at coordinate 91,489,219 of NC_089504.1, read as the reverse complement.
AGGCAGAATCCTTGTAGCCTGGGGCTTGGTTTTGGGATTAAGCCTTTCCTACCCTTTTTGATGTAGGGTGGTACAATCCAATCATGCCTCAGAGAAGTGACTGTATTAGAGACTACCCTATTTTGTATATTGGATTAAAGGTTATGAAGCTACACTATAAAATGGGGGCAGAACAGGACTTGGCGCTTGGTTCCTGAGGTTAGCATGAGAGAGCAGAGAAAGTAGAGCCAGCAGTGGAAGGAGGCCACGTGGAGGAGGCCAGGAGAAGCAGCCAAGATGGCGGAGTGCTGAGTGAGATGCCAGTTTGTGTAGAGTTTGTATCTGGGATAAGGAAGGAGATGGGGAACTGAGGAGAATAAGGCTGGTGAGCTAGAAACCTTTGATTCTAGGAAACTCGGATAAGTCAGTGGCTTTGTGAGCACTGAGTGTGACTAGGTTTTGGAGCCCAGTGTGTATTTTTACTTGCCCACCGGGTGCAAGGTAGGATTAAAGGCTATGGCCCACCAGTTTGTGGCTCCGTTGTTTCTTTACCGACTGTCCGAATCCAATGCGAACCTGCATGGGTCGGGCTGCTGTGATAGTAGCCCTGGCCCTGATTGTTGGCTTTACATTTGGCGTAGACAGCAGGATTCGATACAGATCGGCAAGGAGCCTTTGAGTGGTGGAGTAGAGGACTGGCTAGTGTTAGGGTTCCCCATGGCTGTCCTTTTGGGGATCGTAGGCTGGCTGACTTTTACAGCCATGCGTGAGGAAACCGAAAGCTCTGTGGAAGAGGCTGCCTGGGACCTGCAAACCGAGCAACTGAAGGAGCTGGAGCAAACGCAGGAGAAACCGATCCTGACCCTGGAGCTGGAGGAGGAGGCCAACCAGGTTTGCGAGATTCGCCTGGAAATGGAGCAAACGCTGGCGGATTCAGAGGTTCGTGAGTTACAGCTTGCCCTGGATGTTGTGGAGAGCCAGCAGCGGCAGGAGGCCGGGGCTGAGGCTGAGGCTGAGGCTGAGGCTGAGGCTGAGGCTGAAGCTGAGGCCGGGTCCGGAGCTGTAGGGTCTGCGGAGCAGAAGGCGGCGGCAGCCCGGGGCTTGAGCCTAGCAGCGGGAGCTGATGTTTTCAGTTCCTCTTTGGAAGATGAGGAGAATCGAGCTGGAGTTGCAATCCGCAGTCTCCATAAGATGGGAGCCCAGCTGGAAGGAGCACCTACTACAGCCCTGGTAGGTCTGCGATTTTGGGGACATAGGATGAACGTTATCATGCTCTCCAGAGCCAAGATGGAAATGCTGACTGCCATTGCCATGTGCTTTTCTTTGGGACAGTGTAAGACCTGCCAGGACGGCAGGAATGAGGGGGGTGGCTGACGCCCCATGTGCACGGACTGATTTCCTGGACTACGACCGGAGTGGGCATTGGCTCCTTTGTTGGATGGACTAACGGATTATGGATTTTGGACAATGTGAAATACCCTGATGGGGGTGGGGGGTGGCTTTGCTGGAAGCACTCCCCTGCCCCGGGAAGCTTTTCCCATGGCTAGAAAGAAAGCGAGGACATTTTGCGCTTTGGGCAAAGTGCTCAGAGACTGGTGAAGTGTACCTTTGTAATTGTTGAAACTGTATTATTTTTGCTGTTGTAATTTGTGTAATGTTCTAATTTCCTTGCACAGGGATGCCGGTGGTATAGATTGTGGGTAGTAAAGTGAGCATAGGGGTGGATTGTTGGGCAGATAAAATGTATTATGCTCACTTTGTTAAAGATAACATGAGGAGGCTGTCGCCCAGGTGATATTAATGTGTGTTGGGGTGGGCTAAAGGCAGGCAGATTCCTTGTAGCCTGGGGCTTGGTTTTGAGATTAAACCTTTCCTACCCTTTTTGATGTAGGGTGGTACAATCCAATCATGCCTCAGAGAAGTGACTGTATTAGAGACTACCCTATTTTGTATATTGGATTAAAGGTTATGAAGCTACACTATAAAATGGGGGCAGAACGGGACTTGGCGCTTGGTTCCTGAGGTTAGCATGAGAGAGCAGAGAAAGTAGAGCCAGCAGCGGAAGGAGGCCATGTGGAGGAGGCCAGGAGAAACAGCCAAGATGGCGGAGTGCTGAGTGAGATGCCAGTTTGTGTAGAGTTTGTATCTGGGATAAGGAAGGAGATGGGGAACTGAGGAGAATAAGGCTGGTGAGCTAGAAACCTTTGATTCTAGGAAACTTGGATAAGTCAGTGGCTTTGTGAGCACTGAGTGTGACTAGGTTTTGGAGCCCAGTGTTTATTTTTACTTGCCCGCTGGGTGCAAGGTAGGATTAAAGGCTATGGCCCACCAGTTTGTGACTCCGTTGTTTCTTTACCGACTGTCCGAATCCAATGCTAACCTGCATGGGTCGGGCTGCTGTGATAGTAGCCCTGGCCCTGACTATTGGCTTTACAGCTCACCTTCCTACAATTTCCCCACCCCTACTTATGGTAACAAATCTGATCTCTTTTATTTACAAGTTTGCTTTTTTTAGATTTCTCATGTAGTGAACTCATACAGTATTTGTCTTTCTCTGCCTGATTTCTTTCACTTAGCATAATACATTCAAGGTACATTCATGTTTTCACAAATGGTAGGTTTTCCTCATTTTATGGTTGAATAATATTTCATTGTGTATGTGAGTATGTATATATATATTATACTTCACTATCCATTCACACATTGATGGAGCCAAGTGTTTTCATTTATTGGTTATTGTAAACAATGTTGCTGTGAACATGGAAGGGGAAGGGTGCACAAATTCTTTTGAGTTAGAGCAAAACAGATTTTTAAACTCAAAAAAGAGTTTAAAAAGAAAAAAGAAGAAAAATACCAAAAAAATAAGGCAGACACATATCATATAATTTAACTTTTATAAGTTTCTAGATGTTGGGCAGATAAAATGTATTATGCTCACTTTGTTAATGTGTGTCTCTGTGGGCTGTGGGCAGGCAGGATCATTGTAACCTGGGGCTTGGTTTTAGGACTAAGCCTTTTCCCATCCGTTTTGATGTGGGGTGGTATAATCCCATCATGCCCCAGATAAGTGACTTTGTATTAGAAACTTCCCTATTTTGTATATTGGATTAAAGGTTATGAATCTACACTATAAAATGGGGGCAGAGCAGAAGCTTGCTCTCTTGGTTCCTGAGATTAGCATTAAAGAGCAGAGAGCAGAGAAAGGCCACGTGGAGGAGGCTAGGAGTAGCAGCCAAGATGGTAGAGTGTTGAGTGAGAAGCCAGTTTGTGCAGGAAGAAGGAAGGAGATGGGGAACAGAGGTGAATAAGTCTGGTGAGCTAGAAACCTTTGATTCTAGGAAACTCGGAAAAGTCAGTAGTTTTGTGAGCACTGAATGTGAGTGGGTTTTGGAGCCCAGTGTGTGTTTTTACTTGCCCGCCGGGTGCAAGCTAGGATTAAAAATGATGGCTCATCAGTTTTTGGCTCCATTGTTTCTTTACTGACTGTCCGAATCCAATGCGAACCTGCATGGGCCAGGCTGCTGTGATGGTAGCCCTGGCTACTGGCTTTACACAAGAGAAAATATAATTAATGTTTCATGACATGAAGCAGACCAGTGGTAGCCTGGGGTTAATTAATTACAAAGAGGTAAAGAGCACATTCTGGAGTGATGGCATGTATATATAGTTTGACTGAAGCTGTGGTGAACGGGTGAATACATTTATCAAAATTAATTTCACTGTACATGAAAAATGGGTACATTTTATTATACGTAAGTAATGCCTAAAAACATTTATTTAAATATATACCAAAACAATTTACCTTTTTCTTTATTCTTGAAGATATTGAGTTATTATTATAAAATAAATAAGTAGTAATTAATAGTTACCTCAAAGCCAGTCTCTTAAGAAAAAGAAATTGCTAAAATTACATATAAGATGTCTAAAATTTATAGTTTATATCATAAAGCAGAAAAAGGATTAGATTAGTATCTCACGTGTAATAACCTCAAGTGTAAAATTTTCATTGGCATGAAAATATTTTTTTAAATTTTATTTAGAAACAAATTTAGTGTAGTAACATTGATCAATAAGAGTATATATAGCCTGACCTGTGGTGGCACAGTGGATAAAGCGTCGACCTGGAAATGCTGAGGTCACCAGTTCGAAACCCTGGGCTTGCCTGGTCAAGGCACATATGGGAGTTGATGCTTCCAGCTCCTCCCCCCTTCTCTCTCTCTCTCTCTCTCCTCTGTCTCTCTCCTCTCTAAAAATGAATAAATAAAATAAAAATTAAAAATAAAATGTTTATTAAAAAAAAAAGAGTATATAAGTTTCAGGTAAACATTTCTATAGTATTAATCAGTTGATTATGTTGTATACCCAACACCCAAAGTCAAATCATTTTTCATTTTCTTAAATTGGCAAAAAAAAAAAAATCTTTGTTTAATGAAATATCCTTTTTACAAAGATATAGATATAAAATCAACATTATTGAGTTATTATTAAAAACATTAAATGTGTGTAATACCATCCTCTGTGAGATAGTTTTAGCTTTATTTTAATGTTATTTCAGTGCATCATCCAAATGATTACATTAATCTGTTGACAAGTAACAAAAGCTGGCTGTTCTTAGAACATTGCAATTATTATTACTAACTTTGTTATACTTACATTTTTCCAAATATTTAAGAAGTGCATCTTGTTGTTTTTTCAGTAATAAATCCCAGTATTTAGTAAATTTTCAGGTGATTATATCAGGCACTGTTTGAAATCGTAATCTGGGATAAATTTATCTTTCAGAGAACATAACAATGCTCCTTAAATTGTACTGCCTACAGTGCACTAGGCTTTCAAGAATAGAATATTTCAAATAATAAAAACAATTCTCAAGTTAGTCAAATATGGTGGAAATTTTATTTACTAGGTGTCAAGGTAAGTGTTAAAACAAATACTACAGCCATCTAACACCATTTTGTAATTTGATAAAATAACTAACAAGGTAGTTCTAGTAGTGTGCAAGTCATGAAAATAAAAAATGTTCAAAAATGAAAATAATTGTCTTTATTACCAAGAAAAGAGTAGCTAAATTGGGATAGATCCAATTTTAAGATTAAATGAAGAGCATAAAAGAAGTCTTTCATATTTTATTCAACATGGCAACTGGTTTGGGGGCCTAACATATGTATAAGACAATTTATCACAATGAATAACATCTTCTATCACTACCAGTCTGAAAAAATCTACAATAAAATTAGGGTATTATTTATGTACTAATATATTATACCTAGAAATCTTTAATGTGAGATATATCATAATATTTCTAAAATATTAAAATATGAGTATTGCTGACTTGAGGAAAAAAATTTTAAGTGAGATTAGGGGAAACAATGAGACAGACTCACATGTACCCCAAAAAGATCTACCTGGAAACTCTTGTCTAGAGCCTATGCTGGAATCAACCCCGCTATCCTCGGCACCGGGGTCAATGCTGGAATCAATCGAGTCACTGGCTGTGTGACAGGGAAGAGAGAGAGAAGGGGGAATGGAGAGGGGAAGAGAAACAGATGTTTGCTTCTCTGGTGTTCCCAGACCCGAAATAAAACCTGGGATGTCTGTATGCTGGGTTAACACTCTATCCATTGAGCCAACTGGCCAGGGTGAAAAAGATCTGTGAGAAGTTCTGTTTCTGACAATGGTAAATTAGGTTGTTTGAAATTAACACGCTTTAAGAGAAAAAAATATAACAGATTGAAAAACAACTGGGAAAAATTTTATTTTATGGTATTGAAAGCAAGCAGAGCATATTTTGGAGAAGTAAGGAGAGCATTTTATACCTTGTTTCTCTTAGCAATGCCAACTTTGAAAGTCAAGCAGAGAGCCTGAGACCTTGCACAGATATTTATGCATTCTCGCTCAGATGGAGAAACAAATAGTGAGGTGCAGCACTTATCAAGTAGCTGGTAAATAAACTACATTTTTAGCAAGAACACAAATATTTTTAGAGTAACTTTGTAATGGACCATTTCTCATAAGATCTGAAATCCAGCTTACAGTCATTTCAGACTTTGATTGGTTTAAGATGATTTTCACCTAGCTTACCTTCATAACAAAATATAAAAGAATATCCTTCTATACATAAAATGATGTGTCAGAATCTTCATATATTATATTCAACAAGCCAAAAACCTTGAGATACACCAAAGGACTTAAGCTGAAAGTCACAGTAATTGGAAAGAGGTTCAAAGGAAATAAAGCTAACAAAGTTCTGTGATACAGATTCTAAAATAACTGTGATTGACAGATCCACATAAATAAAATATAGATGGATAATTTCATTAGTAAAATAACAAAAATAAAGATGAATCACATGGAAACTTAAGAACTAAAAAATTGCTTAAACTATATAAAATGTGTCTAGTAGCTTAAGAGAGAATCTTCTGAAATGTATATGAGAAGAAAATATTTATAATGTAACAAAAAGATAAAAATATGAAAATATAAGAAATAATATAGAAGAAAAAAAATTTTTAAATAAATTTTTATTAATGTTAATGGGATGACATTAATAATTCAGGGTACATATATTCAAAGAAAACATATCTAGGTTATCTTGTCATTAAATTATGTTGCATACCCCTCACCCAGAGTCAGATTGTCCTCCGTCACCCTCTGTCTAGTTTTCTCTGTGCCCCTCCCCCTCCCCCTGACTCTCTCCCTCCCTCCCTCCTGCATCCTCCCTCCCCCCACCCCTGGTAACCACCACTCTCTTGTCCATGTCTCATAGTCTTGTTTTTATGTTCCACCAATGTATGGAATCATGTAGTTCTTGTTTTTTCTGATTTACTTATTTCACTCCGTATAATGTTATCAAGATCCCACCATTTTGCTGTAAATGATCTGATGTCATCATTTCTTATGGCTGAGTAGTATTCCATAGTGTATATGTGCCACATCTTCTTTATCCAGTCTTCTATTGACGGGCTTTTTGGTTGTTTCCATGTCTTGGCCACTGTGAACAGTGCTGCAATGAACATGGGGCTACATGTGTCTTTACGTATCAATGATTCTGAGGTTTTGGGGTATATACCCAGTAGAGGGATTGCTGGGTCATAAGGTAGTTCTATTTGCAGTTTTTTGAGGAACCACCATACTTTCCTCCATAATGGTTGTGCTACTTTACATTCCCACCAACAGTGTATGAGGGTTCCTTTTTCTCCACAGCCTCTCCAACATTTGCTATTACCCATCTTGTTGATAATAGCTAATCTAACAGGGGTGAGGTGGTATCTCATTGTAGTTTTGATTTGCATTTCTCTAATAACTAATGAAGCTGAGCATCTTTTCATATATCTGTTGGCCATCTGTATTTCTTCCTGGGAGAAGTGTCTGTTCATGTCCTCTTCCCATTTTTTTATTGGATTGTTTGTTTGTTTGTTGTTGAGTTTTATGAGTTCTTTGTAAATTTTGGATATTAGGCCCTTATCTGAGCTATTGTTTGAAAATATCAGTTCCCATTTAGTTGGCTGTTTATTTTGATATCAATTTCTCTTGCTGAGCAAAAACTTTTTATTCTGATGTAGTCCCATTCATTTATCTTTGCCTTCACTTCTCTTGCCATTGGAGTCAAGTTCATAAAATGTTCTTTAAAACCCAGGTCCATGAGTTTAGTACCTATGTCTTCTTCTATGTACTTTATTGTTTCAGATCTTATATTTAGGTCTTTGATCCATTTTGAATTAATTTTAGTACACGGGGACAGGCTGTAGTCGAGTTTCATTCTTTTGCATGTGGCTTTCCAGTTTTCCCAACACCATTTGTTGAAGAGGCTTTCTTTTCTCCATTTTGTGTTGTTGGCCCCCTTATCAAAGATTATTTGACCATATATATGTGGTTTTATTTCTGGGCTTTCTATTCTGTTCCATTGGTCTGAGTGTCTATTTTTCTGCCAATACCATACAGTTTTGATTATTGTGGCCCTATAATATAGTTTAAAGTCAGGTATTGTAATGCCCCCAGCTTCATTCTTTTTCCTTAGGATTGCTTTAGCTATTTGGGGTTTTTTATAGTTCCATATAAATCTGATGATTTTTTGTTCCATTTCTTTAAAAAATGTCATAGGAATTTTGATGGGAATTGCATTAAATTTATATATTACTTTGGGTAATATGGCCATTTTAATTATATTTATTCTTCCTATCCAAGAACAAGGAATATTTTTCCATCTCATTGTGTCTTTTTCTATTTCTCTTAGCAATGCCTTGTAGTTTTTGTTATATAGGTCCTTTACATTCTTTGTTATGTTTATTCCTAGGTATTTTATTTTTTTTGTTGCAATCGTGAAGGGGATTATTTTTTTGAGTTCGTTTTCTAATATTTCATTGTTGGCATATAGAAAGGCTATGGACTTTTGTATGTTGATTTTGTATCCTGCGACCTTACTGTATTGGTTTATTGTTTCTAGTAATCTTTTTGTGGAGTCCTTTGGGTTTTCGATGTATAGGATCATATCATCAGCAAAAAGTGATACCTTTACTTCTTCTTTTCCGATATGGATGCCTTTTATTTCTTTGTCTTGTCTGATTGCGCTGGCCAGAACTTCTAGCACCACATTAAATAAGAGTGGAGAGAGTGGACAACCCTGTCTTGTTCCTGATTTAAGGTGGAAAGTCCTCAGTTTTACACCATTTAATATGATGTTGGCTGATGGTTTATCATATATGGCCTTTATCATGTTGAGATATTTTCCTTCTATACCCATTTTGTTGAGAGTCTTAAACATAAAATTGTGTTGTATTTTATCGAAAGCCTTTTCTGCGTCTATTGATAAGATCATGTGGTGTTTGTTCTTTGTTTTGTTGATAGGGTGTATTACATTAACCATTTTACATATGTTGAACCATCCTTGAGATTCTGGGATGAATCCCACTTGATCATGATGTATTATTTTTTTAATATGTTGTTGTATTCGATTTGCCAGTATTTTGTTTAGTATTTTAGCATCTGTATTCATTAGAGATATTGGTCTGTAGTTTTCTTTCTTTGTGCCATCCTTGCCTGGTTTTGGTATGAGGGTTATGTTGGCCTCATAAAATGTGTTTGGAAGTATTGCTTCTTCTTCAATTTTTTGGAAGACTTTGAGTAGACTAGGAACCAAGTTAGAAGAAAAAATTTAACATGCCCTATTTCCTTCAAGGCTTCTAGAGAAGTTAACTAAAGCCAGCCATATCTACAATCCTTACAGTGAGTTTTGGCCTTACATCTGTAACATGCCAGAATTTTTGCAGAACAAATGTTTGCTGTTCCACTTACTATTCATGACCATCCTCATAAGTGAAAGTCTCAGTGAATGCAAAGTGACACCATGCCAGATGTTGTCACCCTAACTTCTACTACCAATCTGGTTTTTGTTACCATTTTATAATCAAAATTTCAGAAAAAAGTACAGAATGGGCCAAGAGTAGGTTTGCAGTTGTTTATACTACAAATAATACAAGAATGAATAAATAATACAAGAATGACCTCTGCTTTGCATACTCACAACTGTAAAACTCCTCTTGCCTCACCTTGTACTGAGGTCTTCTTTCTAAGACTATGTTTATCTGTAGCTGAATAATTTATTCTTGGTTCCACCACCCACCCCAGACGAGACACACAATAAGGACTTTAAGGTTACTTATGAAACACAAATGACAAAATGGTGAAAGTGAAAAAGAAAAGAAAAAAATAACTAATAAAGTTAAGAAGAGTGGGCAACTAGAGTACAATCCTCTGGGGACTCTTTGAGACATATATGTAACACAACTCAATTGTTCTGCAGGAAGACTGTAGAACTGAGGCATTTATCAGCTAGTTTCTATTCCCCATGGGCTGAGAGTTTTCTGAGCAACATAAATTTCTCCACACTTCTAGACTGTGCCTGCACTCAGCTGTGCAAAGTCTCTCAGTGTCAAAAAAAAGCCCTCTGGTAGAGAAGAGAGACAAATTTTAGGAGTTCAAGCTGAGGAGCCTTTATCAAGCCAGGGACTGGTCACAGGCAGATTCAGATGCCCTGAAGGAAAACAGAATTGACATCTATATATTAACCAACAACCTAAAAATCCATCAATAGTAGAAAGGATAAACACATATAAAACACACCCTGGCCAAGCATCTCAGTTGATTAGAGAATCTTCCCCATTAACCAAGTTGTGGGTTTGATCCCTGGTCAAGGCACATACACCAATCAACCAATGAATGCATAAATGAGTAAAAAAGAAAACAAATCAGTATAATTGATTCATATGTGCATTAACTTTAGGATAATTCATAAGGCTATATACTTATAATTTGTATAGTTTGTTGTATGTAAGTTATTCTTTAATAAAATATTTTCTGATATATATGTGTGTATATATATTTATATATAATATATATCTACATATCTACTGCATAGTCAAGTGCATTTTGCTTCTTATAATTTTCTTTTTTCTTGGTTTTTATCATATTATATTATACTGATTTACTTCTTGTCATTTATTTCTGATAAAATATATATTTTCAGAACCCTCCACAACAGTAAACATACTCATATTTTTTACAAAAACCTTCTGTGATTTCTCCACAAAGAGTAACCTATATTTTCTCTTATTGTTGTAATATTGGTTATTTACATATCTTTTGATGAGCAATAAAGAATACTAATAAGTAAATTTTTATGGATTAAAGCTATGCCTATGTATAATTTGCATGCAAAAATATAGAAATGCATACATATATACTTTTGATGACTGTCTCATAATGCTCTAATGACTATTTTTCAATCTCTAATAAGCTATTGCCAAGAATTGCTCAATTTCAAACAGTGCCTTAATGTTAATAAAAAGGCTTTGTTTCATTACCTTTTGAAGAGGGAGATATTATTATTCTATGCAACAATATAAGGTAATACTTGTGAAATTCCTGAACCATCAAATAAAACTTTGATTCTATAATACAGGGGTCCTCAAACTTTTTACACAGGGGGCCAGTTCACTGTCCCTCAGATCGTTGGAGGGCGGGATTATAAAAAAAAAACTAGTCCGCGTCAGCATCCTGTGCTCCTCTCACTGACCACCAATGAAAGAGATGCCCCTTCTGGAAGTGTGGCGGGGCCGGATAAATGGCCTCAGGGAGCCGCATGCATGATCTTACACAATGATTCCTATATTATTACATATTTCAATTGTTGTCACTGCCACCTCTTTATACTGTTGTGATGAAAATTCCACAATCATTTTATATTTAGACCTAATACATTTGAAGTTTGATAATTATTAATATAGGAATAAAATCTTAATAGTCTAAAGGGTGTTAAGAGAAAATTAACAGAAATTTAAAAGAATGCAGGAATGTATTTAAAAGGTAAAAAAAAAGTGGTTTATTTTACACATTTAAATGTTCTTATCATTTTAATAATTTTTGTAATATATAATTATATTTGTAACATATATAACATATAAATCATATTCATTATTTAATGCAATATAAATTTAATGTATCCAAGCAATAATATATAAACATTTTAATAATCACACATTACAGAAAAAGATATATCAATGTACTACACTTCTGATAGTCAACTAAAAAGCAAGTCAAAAATAATTACAAAGATTTATTAGTTTTCTCTTTCAGACTAAAAAAATATCAATACTCTCTAAAATTGTCAATAGTGCCAATAAAGGTGCCCTGTCATGTGCTATTAGTAGGAGTATAGGTGGTTTAAACCATTTTGTGGAAATTTTTCCAATCTAACTGATTTTAGTTCATTTTCTTTTCCTACTGAACTGCATGTCTTCTGGTTTCTATAACTAATTTCCATGAGCCTGTTATTTCCAGCTGCCTTACACATGAAAAGGAGGGAAATAGCAATGACCCTCTCTGGTTTAACAAAGAAAACTTGCAACTAATGCTACTTTCAGTAAACATAGATTCTAATTTAAATGTTATTACCATGGCAACAAATTAGTGAGAATTCTAGACTTTTAAAGCTTAAAGTTGTTTTTACACTTATAATACTCCCTTTTCATAAGTTATTTTTCCTAAGAAAAATTTTGCCTGAAGAATAGTATCTGCTTTTCAGAAGCATCATAAAATAGAGAATATTTTAACTTTTTTCTTGCTAATATTTCTATAACTATGCAGTAGATGGGCCTGCAATTTTAAGAATAACTACCAAAGAGGATTATTTAGAGAAGGAAGCAAATGTATGAAGCTTAAAATTTTGGTACAGAAAATAAATACCAGAAAGAAAATTTGAACAACTAGAATATGGGTCATGTATACTTTCCTACTGCAATATGCACCTAAGTACAAAAATGCATAGTCATAGGCATAGACATAAACACTTAGTAATTCTTTGCAATATCTGAATTTAAATGAATCTCAGGTAACTTCCCACCAATATGGGATTTCTCATACAAATTATAATATGTCAAAAAGACAAAGAAGGCTTTTATATATGCACCATTTAAAAGAAAAGCACATGGCATGTGACTATGTGCTATGAACATTTTGTTTACTTCAACCAAGAATGGCTAACTTAATTCTGTACAGTCAAGCCATCCCTTCAGTCATATCTCAAACACTTGTTCCCTTCAGTACAACAATTCTCATATCTGCTAGAATGCTGGCTTACAGAAATACTTCCAAAATCTTTAATTGATTGGCCTTCTTTATTCCAATTATCCAAGCCATAACATGAAAAGAGAAAGACTGTAAAACTACACATTATGTTTATCTCACAATTATCTTGATTTGAATAATGCAAAAATGTGTAGTATATTGAAAAAGAAAACTTAAAGAAAGGAAAGGAAAAAAAGAAGACCTTGCAGAACCAGTGTCCTTAAATAAAACAAGGAACACTATTCTAGACGAAATTATAATGTCTTCCTGTAATAGGCAAAGCTGGTGTGCTAATTAGAAGTCATTGATAGAAATAGCTTGAAAGTTCAGGTCTGTGGTGTACACAATGCATACTTCTCATGTACTGATTTTCTTTTCAAACTGCTGAAAATGTATAACTTGTACCAACTTATGTATAGTGATTTTATTTCTCAGTTATTATAGATGTATTTTGTGTGTAATATATAACGAATGAGCATTTAGCATCAAATTTCAAAGAGTCAAAAATATTTTAGTGTTATCTAATGATTAAGCATTTCAGCATTTTCTAGTTCTAGTGTTTTCATGAGGCAAATAGTTTTAAATTATGCATTATTTTAAATAAATGATAATGACTTTATTCAATATTCTACTTTAAGAATTTTAATTAAAGAAAAATGCAAGAACTGCTTCCTGGCTCATTAAGAATCATGACTCTTCCACTTCAGCTTTTTATTTATCAGCACAAATGGATGTTCTGTTGGGCTTCCATTGAGAAATATACCCACTCCTAGTTAACTTAGCCGTCATGGCCAGTTCATGTTAAATAAAAAATGGCCATGAGATGTAAAATACTGGAAGCTGGGCAGGTTCACTTGGAAGTAAGCTTGGAGGCAATAACTCCCTTGCATGGCTCCAGTGTTCTAGATTTATCTATATTTTTAATAGTTATATTTTCAACTAGAATAAGATTTTAAAGAGAGAAGAATGAATACAATATTCTTTTGACTACTTTATTCCATTATCATTCATGAAACAGAAGAGACTATGAAAGTTGAAGACTAACACTTTGCATCTCAAGTGTATATTAAAATCATACTGTGGTTTATAAAACAATATAGTGTATCTAAGTTGAGATTTTGCATTTTATTTGTAAGGGTATAACTTTTACAATATTTTTCTCAAAACTAAATTGTAGAAATTAAGGTAATAAAGCAAGCCAAGAGTCTTTATTTTATTTTTTATTCATTTTTTTAGGTAAGGGAAGGGAATATAGGGAGGTAGACTCCCGCATGTGCCCTGACTGAGATCCACCCTGCTCAGTGGGAGTTATTTTAGCACCTGAGTTCACCTGCTGGGAGCAGGGAACCTATCCTCATTTCCCCCTGGACCACACTTTAACCAATTGAGACACTGGCTGCAGGTAGGAGAGGAGAGAGAGAAGGAGCAGTAGGTTTAAGAAGGAAGCAGATAGTCGCTTCTCCTGTATACCTTGACCAGGAATTAAATAGGGACATCCACACTCTGGACTTACATTCTATCCACTGGCCAGGCCCAGAGTCTTTTTTTAAAGTGAGGAGCATGTATTCACAGATTAACATCAAGTATTGTTAAATTTAGAATGGGCCAGAAGAGGTATTCAGTTAATTTCTGTTGATTATATTCCAGGGCAGTAGTTTCTCACCTGGAAACTAGGAAGAGATTTCACTGAAAAATCAGTTAAATGGAAAATGTGCTGAAAGCAGTTTTTTGAACAACTGATAGGTTTAGCCACTTTGGAAGCTGAAAAAACAGTACTTTATTTACTGTTTCATTTTTTTTTTTTTTTTTTTTTTGTATATTTCTGTAGTTGGAAATGGGGAGGCCATCAGACAGACTCCCACATGCACCCAACCGGGATCCAGCAGGCATGCCCACCAGGGGGTGATGCTCTGCCCATCTGGGGCATTGCTCCGCTGCAACCAGAGCCATTCTAGTGCCTGAGGCAGAGGCCATAGAGCCATCCCCAGTGCCCGAGCCAACTTTGCTCCAATGGAGCCTTGGCTGCGGGAGGGGAAGAGAGAGACAGGGAGGAAGGAGAGGGGGAGGGGTGGAGAAGCAGATGGGTGCTTCTCCTGTGTGCCCTGGACGGAAATTGAACCCAGGACTCCTGCATGCCAGGTCGACACTCTACCACTGAGCCAACCGGCCAGGGCCCTGTTTCATTTTTTTTAAAATTTTTTATTTATTCATTTTAGAGAGCAGAGGGAGAGACAGAGAGAGGAGAGACAGAGAGAGAGAAGGGGGGAGGAGCTGGAAGCATCAACTCCCATATGTGCCTTGACCAGGCAAGCCCAGGGTTTCAAACCGGCGACCTCAGCATTTCCAGGTTGATGCTTTATCCACTGCGCCACCACAGGTCAGGCCCTGGTTCATTTTTTTAAAAAACAATATCTAGTCAGATGGATACTCTCTTTGTAATAAAACAAAAGAAATGTGATCCAAATTGAAATACTGTATTGTGCTAGTATATATTGTAACAGGAATTCCTTAAATCCAGTATGCACACACTATAAGGAAAGTAAGAGGTTATGACAGAATTCTTTTCTAAAACCAGAAGGTCAAAAATTTAGTTGCTTATTGAGTGAGGGGGATACAGTGAATTTAAGAAGAATTAATATCTGAAAATATTGAAAGCAAGGTTTTTAGGCAAGATAAAATTCCTGAACGGTACAATGGTATTTATTCTATTTCACAGAGTTCTAATTTTATCCTGCTTCTGAGCATTAACAATCACTTCAAAGTCTTCTAAACCTCTCCACACATGACTGGGTCCTGTCCTCTCCCGTTTAGCTCTTGTAGTGAGAAGAAAGTGATGCACGACTGAAGTAAAGAAGGAATACATTATGCTTAGATCTCTTGGTTCCAATTCAGAATATATGAAAGTGTAAGAGAGCAAAATGTTGGTGTTGGTGGTATGTGGGGTGAAATGAAAAGTTAGTGACCAGAACCACAGCCATACTGAGAAAAATTGAAAGTGAACAAGCTAACAGAAATATTTATTTACAAATTTTAAATTTTTTAAGTCTTCAAATTTTTATTTTAAAAAAGCAAAGTTTATTCAAATACTAACTTTATAGTGTGAGAGTAAAATGGCTTTCAGTAAGTTTAAAATGTAAATATAAATGGCATAACATATCCACATGTGACATGTGGGTTTCAAATACTTTAAAGTTAAATAACATACCAATCAGGATTTGAACCAAGCCTGTCTTATTCCTTGGAATCCTATATATTTTTTAACGTTTTTAACAATAGATAAATAAATTCAATATCCCCAAATGACTAAAATCTAACATCATTAACTCCAGTTACACAGGGTTCTTGGGTTATGACACAGTTCTGTTCCTATGACAGTGACATCACCTGAATTTTGGTGTAAGTCAAAACATACCCCAGCCTAAGTCACTTACCTATCCTAACACAGTTGTAAAATCATAATCTAGAACATAAAACAGAACTAAGCAACAGAAAAAGGAAAAGAACATAAATATGCTATACTGTACATTGTACTATAGTAACAGAAAAAAATGAGTGTAAAAAAATCTTATTTTATTCCTGTGGTTGGCTTGCACATTGGAAAGGGTATTGCAAGATGAAAGAGAGTGAGCTATTGGGAGGAGGAAGTTAGAGAGGCAGAAAAATCTCCAGAAGGTTCTGGAGATACTGGGTCAGGTGAATTAGGATTGCCTAAGGAACATGCAGAAGATGCTGGAGATGATTCTACCTGTACTAAAGGTGTTTCATCTCAAGATGCAGCTGATGTAGAGGGTACAGGATCTGCTGCAGGCCTCTCTACCTTCTTAAAGAATTGTTCCAGGTCAGTCTGGAAGATTGATGATTTCTTCTCTTCCAGAATCTGCCTATAGCATTGCAATGCTATAGGTAACAGCTCTGTAGACCTTACTGAACCTGTCATCGCTGGGGTCCTCATCCTGTAATTTTGCCAACCCATCCTCCACCGTAGAAAAACCTGCCAAACCCTCGTTGGTAAATCTCTTGGATTCTGGGGTTTCTCTCTCCCCTCATAAGCCATATTACTGCATATTCTTCCACCGTGTGCAACCAAACTAGTTTGCCCACATAGTCCATAAGTACAATGATATTAGCATAAGCTGAGACAATCATATCTCGATTTTTTAAAGTTTTTATGGAGTGAGCATCACAAACTAGAAACATCATATGTTGAGACTGTTGTAACCCGAGGATCCCTGTATTTCTTAATGACACTGTACAGATTCTGTTTTCTAATGTTATAATGACAAATCTTTGATTTGTTAGTCCTTGACTTGCTTAAACTCAATTTTATTAACAAAGAGCCTATTCAGTGAAATAAATAAGGAACAAGCTTCTAGTCTCAAAAAGTAATAATCATAGTAATAATATTTTCTTCTCTCTTCCTTCTCACAATCCAACTGGATATCCATTTCTCAAAGATAAGTACTGTTTACAAATTGGTATAAATCACCCCAGAACTTTGTCAAAGGGGTTTCTCTATGCATAATGTAAAATATATAATGTTATGTTATATGATATAATTATGAAAAAAGTCAGTTTTCACCCAAATATCCAATAGAGCCCTTTTCACATAACAAATTAATTACACATGTACTTAAGCTCCAAAGCTTTGAATGTGCATCTCCAAGCTTATTAATATGTGCTAAAAGTGTAATATTTCCTGGGTAAAGTATATTAATGCGTGATGTGAAACTCTGTTTTCAAAGAGGGATAATCTTACATATGGTATGCACTTGTTGCACATTTATTTTTGTATTAGTTTATTTTTATTTTTGCTGCATCTTAATGAGTTACCACCACCTTAGCAGCTTAAAACAACACAAATTCATTATCTCATCATTTTGAGGGGTCAGGGTTTAGGTACAGGTTAAGTGGTTTCTCTGCACATAATCCAACAAGGCTGAAATCAAGGTGTCAAAAAAGGCTGGTATCTCACCGGGGAGGCTCAGGGTCTTCTTACCTCATTAGTTGCTGGTGGAATTCAGTTTCTTATAGTCACAGGTCTAAGGGCTTTATCTCCTAAGTGCTGCCTACGATTCCCTGCCACTTGGCTTTCTCCCATAACATGGCAACTTGCTTGTTCAAGTTAAGATGCACTTCTGCTTCTGACCTCTAGGTTGCCTCTTGAAGTGTTCGCCTGATTAGGTCAGGCTCCCATAGGATTGTTTACCTTTTGATTAGTTTTTAATTCGGTAGACCTACATAGCTTTGAAAAATTCCTTTATTGTTGCCATATAAAATAACCTAACAAAGAGAATGAGTATCTCATCTTACATTCCACTCAAAAGTATAAGTCAGAGCAAGACCTATATACCAAGGGACAAGGAAGGATGTTATGAGTTTAAGGGGAATTTAGACAAAGCCAGATACAAGGAGAATTCCATGTGAATATTAAGACAGCCATGTATAAACTCAGGAGACAGGCTTGAAAAGGACTCTTTTCTCACAACCTGTAGAAGAAAATGACTTCATCAACATTTTGATTTTGGACTTTTGCCTCCAAATGTAATAAAATAAATTTCTGTTACATCACCCAGGTTGTGGTATATTCCATTAGTAACCTTACAAAACTAATACAGGAACTATCTTAGGACTTTTCTACCACCCTTCTTCACCCTCCTTTATTATTTCCCAACATTATTACTAACATTCACTATTTCACAGTCTTCTGCACTCTGGTGAGATGCTGTCTATCCTGAAATGCATATTTTTGAGACATTTATTTAAGAGATTTGGCTATGTCTATTTAAAATATCCCCATCTCAGTGCAGAACACTTGAAGAGAGGCACACATTTCTTTACATCTTGGAAACAATGTAACTATAATTGTGGGAACTATTGTTTATTCTTTTTCTTTAAGTGAGATGAGGGGAGATAGTGAGACAAACTACCACATACACCCCAACCAGGATTCACCCGGCAACCCTTGTCTGTGGCCAATGCTCGAATCTACTGAGCTATATCCAGTGCCAGAGGCTGACACACTCAGAACAACTGAGCGTGTCGTGTCAGGCACTCATGGCCTGATGCTCAATTAAGCCACTGGCTGCAAGATGGATAGAGGGAGGAAAGAGAGAAAAGGATGTGGAAAGAAGCAGATGGTTGCTTCTCTTGTGTGCGCTGACTGGGAATCGAGACTGGAATACACCAGGCTGATTCTCTATCCACTGAGCAAACTGACCATTGCCTATTATGGATTTAATTGATTGCTCAGAAAGGCCAAAAATTCATTTGAGTCAGTATCATTCAGTTTCTGTCTAAAGCCTTCAATAGCAGCAACTAACATGTATTTTATATATATCGTTTTCAATTTTGAAGATGAGGAAACAAATCCCAATGGAGCTAAATAGCTTCCCAAGTGCACAGCTAAAATACTATGAGATTAATCTCAGGATATGAATATTAAAAATCTCCACAATTGAATAGATTTGTATTAATCCAATGTATAGGACACTAATGAATAAATCATAGTGCCAGTATATAAGTATGTGAAGGACATTTTTATCCTACTTTTAATGTAACTAAGAAATGGGTAGAAATGAGAAGGACTTTTTTTTTTGTCAGTGTAACTTACAATTAGTTTTGGCTTTACACAAACAAACTCAAAAATAAAAAGTAAACAAAGTGGAATTTTAATTATCTCCCATGTAAAAAAAGAAAGCCAAAAGTTAGTCAGTTAAGACAATGTCACTACTGCCCACTTCCCCCTATTTCTTCAGTGATGAAATATTTACGCTCACAGCTGTACTGTGGTATCTACATTATAAGTAGCAGAATGGAGAGAATAACCTCCTTTTTCAGTATGCTCTTACTGAATTCTCCAAAAATTTATTTCTGCTAATATCACACTGGCCAGGACTTAAATATATATATTCTTACATAACTATAAGAAAAACAGAGAAATGCATTTTTTATCAAAACTTTGACACACTACATAAGTATGAATGAAAAGAGAAAGAAGACAATGAGATGTTGCTATAAACAAGCAAAAGTTTATGCCACAGTGAGCATACCAATTAAGAAACAATTACCTACTGAAAGCTCCAATTCACATTGGATTAAATACCAGGTAAGTTTGATATCTTACATAGTTTGAAGTCAAAAGGACAAATGGTGCAAAATGATAGTGGAATCTGGAAATCAGTTATGCCAACAGTTATGCCTATTCTTTCAAATTTTCTACTCTCTTGTCTTCAATAGTTGCTTCATCTCTAAATTTGGGTTCCTTCATATAAATGTAAGTTGTGGTCTCATTGCATGTGTCCTATTCACAACTAATAGGAAGACATCCTCCACCTAAAACTTGGAAACATGTTACAGTAATTCTAATAGAACTGCTAAAGCAATTGTAGCACACATGTCCACACAAGGTTCAAAAATAATTGTTGAATTTTATAATTAATAAGCTTAAATTAAAAATTTAAGAGAATGTTAGACAATCAAACTTACTGTTCAATAAGCAAGAAGTTAGAACAAACAGAACCAGATGATTTTGATTAATATTACCTTTGGGTGCTGATAGGCTTATTAAAATTTTTCTGACTTACAATAGAATAAAATTTTTAAGGGAAAACAACAATATTTTCATATATTAGGGTATCATTTTACATAAACAGAATTTTAGACACAATTTTATTCTATTTGAAATAATTTTTAATATACTTCTTTTTGGAGGAGACTTTTATTATTCAGTAATTTATTAACTTATTTTTATTAAATGTATTTGGGTGACAGTAGTATTGGTTTCAAGAGTATATTTCTATGATATATAATCTGTATGTTGCATTGTGTGCCCATCACCCAGAGTAAAACTCTCATGTACTTCTAATTTGTAAAAAATCCTTCCTTATTTACATGAATTTTAATAAACTAAGGTAACTTTTTGACTTTCTTATACATTGATTTAATTAATTTAGTTTTAATAGAATAATTTTATCTTTATATTAAGAGGTTGCTTTTGTTTTCCACTTCCAAATAACTCCTAATATTTTATTATATTTTTGTTATAATTTTGTGTGACAAAAAATAAGAAATATACTTTGTCATCTTAGATTCAGTAGACTTATGGATGAGAATATAGGGAACATGAATTACATTTTGAATTTTCTTCTGATATGTATGCTTTTAAAATATTTTAGCTACAGAATACAAACCCCCACAGTAGAACAAAAGAGGAAATTATACTATAAATTTATTTCTTCTGTTATTATAATTTTAACAATAGAGTATAAAAATAGTAAGTTTTCAGATAAGAAATAACAAATAAAATAAAAGACACAATGCAAAGCTTTCCAAATTTTTTGACAGCATGGGCTTTGAAGAAATAATAGTGCTTCTTCATAGATCAGATGGTGGCAGAATGAATGCTATCCAAATTTTTAGAAATACAGGCTGTACTTTTTATCACCTGAGGCATGTTCTTTTGAATCTATCAAGAAGTTACATTATCAGTTGTTTATTTACACTTTTACTTCAAAAACCTTATTTGCATATCTTAAAATGTGAATGGCTCATAATTAGGGCTCTCCCAATGAGTGGAATGTTACAAAATGTCTCACAGCTAAGCCATCTGAGAGTGAATTGACATTTTCTGATTGCCTAGTAAGTATAAAAAGTGAGACTGAGAATAAGAAATAGTCAATTAAATCCAAGATGTCACTGACAGCAAGGATATCTGCTATAATTTACAGACACAAAATCAAAACTGATCTCTCTATACTTCCTCACACACGCAAAATGATATTCAAAATAGGCATATTTTTATATTGATGGACTGTATTATATATACTAGAACTTTCCTCACACGCTAATTTACTTTTTAAAAACTCTTTGTAGAGCCAGAAGCCATGGCCACTATCAAAGCAGCCCGGCCCATGCAGGTTCGCATTGGATTCGGACAGTCGGTAAAGAAACAATGGAGCCAAAAACTGGTGGGCCATCATCTTTAATTCTAGCTTGCACCCGGCGGGCAAGTAAAAACACACACTGGGCTCCAAAACCCACTCACATTCAGTGCTCACAAAGCTACTGACTTCTCTGAGTTTCCTAGAATCAAAGGTTTCTAGCTCACCAGCCTTATTCACCTCTGTTCCCCATCTCCTTCCTTCTCCAGCATCAAACTGCACAAACTGACCTCTCACTCAATACTCCGCCATCTTGGCTGCTTCTCCTGGCCACATGGCCTCTTTCTGCTCTCTCCTCTGCTCTCTTCTCTAATGATGATCTCAGGAACCAAGAGCAAACTCTCGTTCTGCCCCCATTTTATAGTGTAGAAATCCAAACCTTTAATCCAATATACATAATAGGGAAGTCTCTAATACAAAGTCACTTCTCTGAGGCATGATTGGATTGTACCATCCCACATCAAAAAGGGTGGGAAAGGCTTAATCCCAAAACCAAGCCCCAGGCTACAACGATCCTGCCTGCCCACAGAGACACACATTAATATCAGCTGGGCAACGGCCTCCACGTGGGCAGCGTTATCTTTTACAAAGTGAGCATAATACATTTTATCTGCCCAACACTCTTAAAATGTCAACAGTGAACATCAAATTGTCTCTTTTTGTTTGCTTTATAAAAAAAAGCATGCTAAGGAGCAGAAACAAGATATAAAATGCCACATATTCTATGTTTTAATTTATATGAAACACCCTAAATATACAAATCCATAGAGATAGAAATAAGACTGGTGGTTTTTAAGGACTAAGGGGAGCAGAAATGGGAATGACTCTTCAATAGATACAAATTTCTTCTTGAGACCATAAAAATATTCTGGGACTAAATAGTGGCGATGGTCCTATAACAGTGGACTACTAAACTCGACTTAATTGTATACTTTAAAATGCTTTAATTTTATGTTAGGTAATAGATAGAGTTATAAATAGATATAGATAGATTCTGTCAGTTGGAAGAAATATACATATACTGTTTGGTAATTGTGCTGAAATTTTAAGAAACTGTGTAAAATAACAGCACTTAGTAATATTATATTAATTAACAATATGGAAGGATATTTAACATTATAAAATGATTATTTAGCTTTCACAGTGTTAAAAAAGACAAATAAATGTGACTACTCAATAACTAAAACAATTTCCATAAAAGTTTTAAAAATTATTCCCAAGCAGGCAGTGATGCAGTGGATAGAACATTGGACTGGGAAGCAGAGGACCCAGTTTGGAAATCCCGAGGTTGTCAATTGAGCACTGGCTCTTCCTGATTGAGCACCAACTCACTAGCTTGAGCATGGGGTCACTGGCTGGATTGTGGGATCATCAATATGTTCCCATGGTTGCTGGCTTGACCAAGAGGTCACTCAGTCTGCTGTAGCCCCAGAACAAGACACATATGAGAAAGCAGTCAATGAACAACTAAGGTGCTGCAATGAAGAAATGATGATTATCATCTCTTTCCCTTTTTGTCTGTCTGTCCCTATCTGTCCCTCTTTCTGTCTCTTGCTCTATGTCTCTGTCACACACACACACAAATAAATTTAAAAAAAGATTTTAATAATTATATTTTAAAACTAAAATATCCCAAAGCTGGAACAATATCCTCAAATGGCAAGTCTATTAAAGTTTTGGATTAAGAATAGTAAATTATGCCATGGCCTGATAGCTCTGTTGGTTGGATCATCTTCTGGAAGCACAGAGGTCGCCAGTTGGATACCCTATTAGGGCACATGCAGGAACAGATTGATGCTCCTGTCTCTCTTGCTCTCTCTCCCTTCTTCTATTGATAAAATCAATACAAAAATTAAAAACAAAATAATTAATAAATTAACTTCAAGGTTTGTAACAATTATAAGACACTTGAATCACAGGAGTCATGGTTCTAATTGTAGTCCATTTCAACAAATTAAACCTCAATACTATTCATCAGTGGCATGAAATCTACAGTTTTAGTTTAAATTGTAAATATATTTTTACATTATAAATGAGTCTAATGCTTTGTAAGGGAATATTTAAAGTCATTGAAATAGATCACATTTTTGTTCCTACCATTTTTCTTCACCATGTGTTCAAATAAAGAATATATGAAAGGACATACTAAGTCATTTAAAGAAATAATTATCCAACTTATTCAAATTTTGTTGAGTATAATTGTACTAATGTGTCAATATTGAAAAAAATCTTTGTCACCATGCATTGGAATGCTTAATTTACTGTATCAGTTCCAAATCAAATTAAAATTATTTTATGGATGTTAAATCAATGAATGAGTCAATATTGAATATACTCTTTTCTCTACATTTTCAGAAAAGTTTTAAATGCTGACCAATATTATTTCTTCCATATATGCAAAATCTAGGGACTCAAATATTTAAAGCTGTTTCTGGTTTTTCTGCCCCATTGTGCTGGATTTCTATAGTAGACTTATACTGAAATTTATGCTTACTTTTGCTGGTTTTGGATTTTTCCCTTCAACATTGGAGTGGTTTCGGAGCATCCATGGTTTGTTATTTGGTCTAGGACTAAACATCTTGATCCATGCTATGCCAATAATATTTTCAGAAACATAGAAATTAAGAGTAAGCGCTTATTTGAAATATCCATGAATGCCTCCTTCTAAAGTCTCCAAAGATGAACCAGTTCAAATAATTCTTATAATGTGGTTGTTTTGTTCTTTGTGTTTCATGAGATACCCCAGAATTCTTGTTTTCATTTTCACTTAAAGTTGTTTATATGCATTTTTCCCTTTATTTGCTTTGTTTTACTTTGATTGGAGTGTTTATGTAGATATCACTCATTTATATACCAAGAGTCACAAGCAAGAGTATATGTCAACACAAGAAAATTTACAAAATCAAATTCAATTTGGTTTGAGCTTTGAACTTAGAGATTTGAACTTGGAGATCAGTTTTAATCAAATAAATAAGCTCAAAAAAAGCATACATTTTCATTATTTTGCAAATAAGTTTTGTTTTTTATTAACTGTTAATGTGTCAATAATAAAAAATTTAAATATATTTTGCATGTATACACATACACAATATTGTGAAATATCTAAAATAATTTCAAAGTAGATTTTCAAATGTTTTCTTTTGAAATTATTATAAAATCTCATACAGAAATAGAATTAAATCACAATACATTTTTTAACTCAATGTAGAAACTTTGCATTTGTTGGGGTGAGGAAAAGTTAGAACATATTATTTTATGTATTTTTTTTAATAAGAAAAACTTTCTCCCAGATAGCTTGGTCATCTAATATATAACTTTAACTTAAGAAAAAGAAATACTCTGCCCTGGCCGGTTGGCTCAGCGGTAGATCGTCGGCCTAGCGTGCGGAGGACCCAGGTTCGATTCCCGGCCAGGGCACACAGGAGAAGCGCCCATTTGCTTCTCCACCCCTCCGCCGCGCTTTCCTCTCTGTCTCTCACTTCCCCTCCCGCAGCCAAGGCTCCATTGGAGCAAAGATGGCCGGGCGCTGGGGATGGCTCTGTGGCCTCTGCCCCAGGCGCTAGAGTGGCTCTAGTCGCAACATGGCGACGCCCAGGATGGGCAGAGCATCGCCCCCTGGTGGGCAGAGCTTCACCCCATGGTGGGCGTGCCGGGTGGATCCCGGTCGGGCGCATGCGGGAGTCTGTCTGACTGTCTCTCCCTGTTTCCAGCTTCAGAAAAATGAAAAAAAAAAAAAGAAAAAAAAAAAGAAAAAGAAATACTCTGATAGTAAAGACAGATTTGAACAAGTTTGTAGAAAATCTTTTTTTTCTCACCATTAATCAAAAACTAAAACAATGCATTAAAGGATATGGAATCTGAAACTTTTCAAATAAAAACACAAGTAATATTCACAGATTTAAATAAACCCTTACTGTTTATTTCATGGCATTGTCTTTGGAGAAATCATGTTTTAGAAGATAGCCTTTACACAATATATCCTCACACATACTTTCATTTACTCATCCTGGATGTGACATTGTTATTTAATGTTTATTAGTTGCCATCAATGTAGTTCAATAGGATTTGCACATTGGTTTCCTTGAATTTACCAAGAAAAATTTAAGGGAGAAAATGAATAATTCTTTCTGAATTTCACTTAGTTCTTCTGTAAAATGGAGAATAAAAGGAACAAAAAAAGAGTGTTATTTGGTTATCTTTCTGTCTTAATATTTTACTGTGTCTGGTGTCTCAGACTTAAAGAAAGAAGAAAATATTTTTCTCATTTCCACCTATCTGGGAAACTATGATGCATTGTGGTCTTTCATAGCCATAATATTTTGTATAATAGACCCTGCTATGTTACAGTTTTAATATTAGACCTTGCTTTGTAATACTGTATAAATAAAGCTACTATAGATATCCACGTGTAGGTTTTTGTGTGATATAAGTTTTTGACTCTTTTGGCTAAGTAGTAAGGCATGCAATTGCTGAGTTGTATGTTTAAAGTATGTTCAGTTTTAAGACACTACTAAATTGTTTTAAAGAAAGGCTTTACCATTTTGCATTCCTACTAGCAATATCAGAGTTCCTGTTGCTCCACAGTCTCTTTGTATTTTGGTGTTGTCAGTGTTCCAGACATTGGCCATTTTAATACACATGTCGTAATATCTTATTGATGTTTTATTTGCATTTCTTGGTACCATATAATTAGGCAAATCTTTTCATATGATTATTTGCTATCTTATGCATATCTTCTTTAGTGAGGTGTTTGTTTATATTTTAGCTGACTCTTTAATCATGTTGTTTGTTTCCTTATTATTGAGTTTTTAAGAGTGCTTTGTATATTTTGGTTAATATTCTTTATTAGAAATATTTTTTTCAAATATTTTCCTTCAGTTTGTGTCTTGTTTTCTCTTTCTGTTGTCATTGTCTTACTCCAAACAAAAATTTTAATTTCAATAAAGTCCAGCTCATCAGTGATTTCTTTCATGGGATGTGTCTTTGGTATCTAAAAAGCCATTGACATACACAAGGTAATATGGTTTTCTCCTATGTTGTCTCTAGGAGTTTAATATTTGTGTGTGCTTCTATTTAAGTCTATAATTCATTTCTAGTTTCTTTTTCTGAAAGATCTAAGATAAACAGTGTCAGTTTATCTTTTTGTATGTCCATGTCCAGATGTTTTAGCTACATTTACTGAAGAGACAGTTTTTGTTTTATTGCATTACCTTTGTTTCTTTGTCAAAGGGTATTTGGACGGGTTTATTTCTGGATTCTCTATTCTATTGATCTACTTGTCTATTCTATTTCCAATACCATGTGACCTTGATTACTGTAGCTTTATACTTAGTCTTGAATATAGGTAGCATCAATCGTCTAAATTTGTTCTTCTCTTTCAATATTGTGTTGGTTTTTCTGGATTGTTTGTCTTTCCAGTTGGATAATATCTACAACATAACTTCCTAGGATTTCAATTGAGATTGCATTCAAAATGTTGATCAACTTGGGAAGAACTGAAATCTTAGTGAGAGGTAATATTTTGCCTTGTACCTGATGTTAGTAGGAAGTTTCTGAACATTAAGTATTATATTAGCTGTAGATATTTTGTAGATAGTTTCAATCAAGGTGAGAAACTTCTCTAGTCCTAATTTACTAAGTGATTTTGTCATGACTAAATATTGGATTTTTATAAAATGCTTTTTAAAATTTATTAAAATGGTCATATAACTTTTTTTTTTAGCCTGTTGTTGTAATGTGTTACATTAAATGATTTTCAAATGTTTAAACAGTCTTGCATACTTAGAATAAATCCTACCTGCTCATGTTATATAATTCTATCTATGCTTTTTTGGATTCATTTCTTTAATATTTTGTTGAGAATTTTTAGATCTATTTCCTGAAATATATTGGTGTAGTTTTTCTTTTTTTCCATCTTGTAATGTCTGTACTTAGTTTTGGTATTAGGATAATACTGGATTTATTAACAGGGTAGAAAATATTCTGTGTGTATCCACACACAGCATTTTTCAGTTAACACATGTGAGTCTCTGTAGGTATTTCATTAAAATTTTAATTTAATATAATTTTGGGCATATCCTATTTAGAGTGATATACTATATATATACTTTTATCTGAAATCATGTTATCACAGGATAAAATTATTATATCATATTTTCTGCATTTGATTTCATGTATTTTAACTCAGATTTCACTCTTTCTTAGGTTTTTATTTTAGGTAGTTTGCTGTTATTTATTTTATTTTAAAGCCAATTTACATATTTAATACATTTATTGTACCCTACAATATGATAGGCACATTTCTACACATTGTGAGTAAAACAATGAATATTACACACACACAGACACACACACACACACAAATTTCTACCCTAATTGAGCTTATTCTAGTGCTATAAGACAGATATAAAAAAATAAATTAAACTTGATGAAAATATTTTAAAAGTCAACTAAATGAGGTAGAAAGACAAGGATATGGCTTGTGTGAAATATTTTTAAGAGTTTTACAGAAATATATTTACAAACTATAAAATTTACCCATATGAGAAAGCAATCAATGAACAACTAAGGTGTCACAACAAAACACTGATGAGTGATGCTTCTCATTTCTCTCTGTTCCTGTCTGTCTGTCCCTATCTATCCCTCTCTCTGACACTCTCTGTCTCTATAAAAATAAAAATAAAAATAAATTTACCCATGTATAGTATACTATTTAGTGTACAGCATGATGACTATACTTAATAATACTGTATTACATAGCTGAAATTTGCTAAGAAAGTAGATTTTAAATGTTTTTCTTGCCATACACACACACATACACACAAATAACTTGTGAGGTAATGGAATTGTTAATTAGATTGATTATAGTAATCATTTTGCTATGTATAAGTATATCAAAATATTTTGTTGTACACCATAAATATATACAATATAATCTGTCAAATATACCACAATAAGCAAAAAGACATTTATAAATAAAAACTAAATTATACAACTTCAGAGATCAATATATACAGATTGTGCAAACATCACAATCTACTTTTAGAACAGTAATATAACCCTTAAAATAGTATACCTATTAGTAGTCATTTTCCATTTCCCCTATCCTCAGCCTTAGACAACCATTATTCTACATTCTGTTTCTATAGATTTTCTTATTCTGGACATCATATAAATGTTATCATACAATACGTGGTATTTTGTGACAGACTTCTTTCACTTAGCATAATATATTTATAGTTCTTCCACATGTGCCATGTGTCAATAGTTCATAACTTGCCATGGCAAAGTAGTACTTACTGGTATGCCCTTTGATAACAAGATAAGAAATTAAATTTGACTCTTTTTGAATTGCCACATAATTTCTGGCATTTGTGTTTTTTTGCATTTATGGTTTGATCATTTTGCAGTACCTATTTATGAATTAATAGGTTATTGACACTTGTCTCTGTTTAGCACAAGATAATGCATATAAACAGGATGTGTTAGTCTTTTTGTTTGCTTGTTTTGATCTCAAATCAATGAAAAATTTAGGCCCTCTGGCAAGTTAATATATAGACTGAGGATTTCTGTAATTTTGCACTTATTCTGGATCCATTGCAGTAATTTTAGAATTGAAGCTAGCACCTTTTCTCTGTTTTTTTAAATGTTTATAATGTAAAAGACTTTTACTGCTAATTTTCTGAGTGTGTTATATTTTCCTAGCTTTAGTTGGAATTACCAAATTAAATAATGCATTTTTTTTTTTGTATTTTTCTGAAATGAGAAGTAGGGAGGCAGGCAGACAGACAGACTCCCGCATACACCAGACCAGGACCACCGGGCATGCCCACCAGTGGGCCATGCTCCGCCCATCTGGGCCTTTGCTCCAAAGTGACAGGAGCCATTCTAGCGCTTGGGGCAGAGGCCATGGCGTCATTCTCAGCGCCCAGGCCACCTTTGCTCCAATGGAGCCTTGGCTGGGGTAGGGAAAGAGAGAGACAGAGAGGAAGGAGAGGAGGAGGAGTGGAGAAGCAGATGAGCGCTTCCCCTGTGTGTCCTGGCTGGAAATTGAACCAGGGACTTCCAACGCCTGGCCAATGCTTTACCGCTAAGCCAACTGCTTGGATTCAAATACCAAAATCTTAAAAGATGTCTATTTTGATTGGCTTAGAGGTAAGTAATTGCTTATATAAATTAAATATTCCTATAATTTTCAGAAATTAAAACTCACATACTTTCAATGTGCAAAAAAAGAATTAGTACAGAAATTAACTCATAATCATCTAAGATTTTCAGTTCACATAATTTAGATGATTCTTTGCACACAGAATACTGACTAGTTTTGGTTTAATAAAATGTTGTCTTCTCTGATTATTTTTTCACTTGTGAATGTCCCTCCTAAAATTGCACTGGCTTATGGTAAGTCAGCTATCATTACTTCTAAAAAATGTTTAAGAGTATTAAAAATGTACATTTATGTTTCATCAAATTGAATCTTGATTTAGTCTGAGAAGGTCTCTCTCAGAAAATAATGTATTCTTTTGGAGGAATGCTCTAAATAGTTCGCCTTGGGAAGTACTTAGTTTTATTGAATAAAATGTCAGTGCCAGATATCTCTTATAAGAAAGTGGATTTCTCTGGAAAATGTGTTCATTTGTGTGGCTTTTAGATAAATCAGTTTGGAAAAAGGTCAGTAGGCATTTCGCCTCTTTTTCACTACTCTTGTTAAAAGTAATGTGGGCACTCAGGACTTCACTAGGAACTCTAAATGGATCAGAAAGTTGAGGGTTCTGAAAATATACCTAAGTCCCTTAGGGGAGATGGTGGAAATCAATAAAATATTCAGAAAAATGTAAAATGATAAACTAATTTCTAAGATGAATTAACTAATACTAAAAGGGAAATAACTAGAACATGTATGTAGGTTTTAACTACAAATAAAATGCTCAAAGAATCCAGAAAACCTACCTGTCAGACATCTACATCAACTACATCCTCCTCAACAATCAGACAAATACCCAACCACATTTGCTTAGAAGCAGAGTAAGAGACAGGAGATTTTATGCACAATTAATAAAACACCAGAAATTTACCTAAAATTAAACTATAGTCATGTGTCCTGTAATGACAAGGTTATAGTAGATGATAAATTGCATATAAAATGTGAACCAACATATTTTTTAACACTTTTAATTTTAAGATCAAGTGTAAGACATTATTTTAAAAATTATGAATTTATATGTTTAGTTTATAACGTATTGTGCAATAGTTTATTTTCTGTTAGTAATTTAGGAATATAAACATCATAGTTCTTGTATTTATTTTCCAACAACTTTTTAACTGCTGGTAATATATTTGTTTAATATGATCATCTATGTTAGTATCAAATATTAAAAATAATGCCAAAAAATTTAAAATAGGTAAATAACTTTCTATAAAATGTTTTGAAATAATATCTATTAGAAGAATGAAGGTTGGTTTTACTTATACATTAAAAAAAAATGCAATGTCTACGATCCTCCATCCCTCCACCTCTCACTTAACCCCTACCAACCTGACAGCTATCTGCCTGCTCTCTATGAGTCTATCTCTATTTTGCTTTTTAGTTCATTTTATTTATTAGACTCCACATATGAGTGAAATCATATGGTACATGTTTTACTTAGCATAATGATCTCCAGGTCCATCCATGCTTTCTTCATATGTAAGTCACCCTAATAAATTCAATTTAAAAATGTAATATACATGACTTGCAGTTTACTTTACTTAATTGAGAAAAAAAATACAAAAGTAAATTCAAAACAGCATTTTAAATTCAAATGAGAACATGAATATGCACACATAGGCAGAGAAAGGATACATAAAAGAAGAAAAAATTGTTTACATTACTTATCAAAAGCCTAGTGAATGTAATTTGATGGCCCCTTTTAGTAATAGAAATGTATTAAACTATAACATAATTTCTGAATTATCTGACTGATAAGATTAACTAATTTGTATAATATTTTCTGAATAGAAAATGATAGAATATTTTCAAAAGTCAAGTAAGATGTGAAATTTTCACTACAATAAGTTAAATAAACAGAAACAAAAAAAAGAGAATCAGGCTCAATAAAGTTTCAGTAATATGCATTTCTGGCTGAAACATCATTAATCTTGTCTAAAAAAATAAAATTAATTTAGTGAATTGGTTGCTATATTAAGACTATTTAAGGTAATCATTTGCTGTATTCTTTGGTTCATAATAGAAAATAACTTGCCTGACCTGTGGTGGCACAGTGGATAAACCTTCAACCTTAAATACTGAGGTCACCAGCACAAAACTCTGAAGCTTGTCAGGTCAAGGCATATACAAGAAGCAACAAGTTGATGCTTCCTGGTCCTTTCTACACCCCCCCCCCTTCTCTCTAAAATCAAGAAATAAAACCTTTAAAATATAACTTACCATATCTCATAAAATTAGAAAAACATTAGGTACTTAATGAAATAGCTACATTTGTCAAATTTAAAGATCATTAACTTTTGGGTTAAACTACAATTTTAATGATCTAAACATTAGTGCATCTGTCATATACTTGACATTTCAACATGTTCATTACGTCAAATATAATTATCTGTAAAATAGATATTTTTGAAGGCTTGTTTTCTGTTTTTTATAAAAAATTATTTTTTCAGTATAAATAGCTGTAATATATATATTATATATATATATTTTAAAACTTGCTTATTTCTTTGTGGTCTTTTCATCTGATTATTTTTTCTAGGCATTTTATAATTATTACATTTATTTTCAAAAACTTTAATTAATTGAAGGAGATTTATAGAACTATGTTTACTAAGTGTTATTGAATGATCTCAGAAACATCATTTATATAAAAATATCAATTAGAAGCTAATCATTTCTACACCATATTTTAAATACAATATTACAGTTTAATTTTCAGACTGATAAAACATATTTTACTCTTATTTCTAACTTTATTATTTTAAACTATATGGAATTGCCTTTCTTATAATTAAAAAAATTAAATTTGGTTTAATTTTTATGGTTTATTCTAATGTATTTTATGTTGTCAATTCTAAAACATAAATAGTAACTATTGTGTGCATAAAAATTGGAAAGTAATTAAAAAGATTACAATTAGCAATAGCTGTATCATATTGTACAATGAAGGATAATTTAAAAAATATTCTTACTTTGTGTTATGTCCCATTTTAAAATGAAAACATATTACTTTTATAATAGGAGTACCATGATGTTTTACTGCTAAAAAGTATTATTGAGTATGAAGCAAATAATAGAAAATATTTTGAATAGGATCTCCTTTTAGCCACTGCTGCCTCTGAACTCATCATATAGCAGTACTCAGTCTATGCCTGAATAGATCTTGTTTAGAATTTTGTTTATATAATATGTGTTACATCATATTTCCAAATATCACTTAGCATTCTCTGAGATATTAATTTTCACCATTGTGGCAGAGATCGTTTACTATTCACCAAGAAACCACATTGTTTCTCCTTCTTGAACATAGACATAAGCTACAATTCCTAGTCGCATAGCTAGAAATGAAAATAACATCTGAGTTACAATTAAAAGGGTTTAGAAGAAATGATGTGTGTCATTATCGAGCCTTAAGAGATCTGTTTACTGCCTTCAGATCCTCATTCTTCATGAATTGACCAGAACCATATGATTATAATACTCTAAGAGACTATGTGGCCATATGAAGGAAAAATGTTTAGTAAATGAATTATTGCATAACGTTCAGCCAATGAAGAACATCTGACTCAGATAATTTAATGACCAAGAAAATAAACCTGTATATATTATGTTGATGTACTTCTTATTACAGTCTTGGTGACCCTTTTTTAAACTGCCTTTAACCCAAAGTGTATTGGGAAAGATAAAAAACTTTTCCTAAAACGTTAATTATGAAATAATTAAAAATACAGAATTAAAAAAAAAGTACAGAATATTAAAATAATACTTACAATATGTGTATAATGAGTTACAAAATCATAATTGTAATATCTCTTGATTATTAATTATGGACAACACTATTTCTTCTTGAAAGCCTTATGATATGTCATGGGATATCAAGATTCTCAGTTTTTTTGTTTTGTTTTGTATTTTTTGTGACAGAGACAGAGAAAGATAGAGAGAGGGACAGATAGGAACAGACAGACAGGAAGCGAGAGAGATGAGAAGCATCAATTCTTTATTGCAGCACTTCAGTTGTTCATTGATTGCTTTCTCATATGTGCCTTGACCAGGGAACTACAACAGAACAAGTGACCCTTTGCTCAAGCCAGCGACCTTAGGCTCAAGCTGTTGAGCCTTGCTCAAACCAGATGAGCCTATGCTCAAGCTGGCGACTTCAGAGTTTTGAACCAGTCCGATGCTCTATCCACCTGGTCAGGCAAGATTCTCAGTTTTACATCTAACAGGAACATTGAGAACAGTTCATCTCAGCAAATATAAACATATAGCTCTTTGTGTATTCTTACTAACTACTTTATTTCTATTTTGGTACACATTTATCATTCCACAATATAAATTCCCATTGTTCATCTCCTTCCCAAACAATTTGGGTGACTCTAAATCAATTCTCCTCATGACTCCTGTTTCTGAGAATGATGAAGCTTTGGGCTGACCAAAACTTTCAGTGGAAGAGAACATAAAATAACAAAGGTACAAAATGCTTCTTCAAGGCATACCTTGAAGATATTGGAAGTTTTGGTTCCAGACCACCATGCTAAAGTATCATAACAAAGCATCATTATCTTTCCTGGTGGAAAGTCTTGCATTTGGTTTGTAAAAAAATGAAAAACTTATGGAGTGTAATAAAGAGAAACTCAATAAATTGAATTTTAGTTGATGCTCTATGACTTCCAGAAAAGTAACCTAAGAGAAGTGGGATGTCAAGGAAAAGAGAACTTCATTCTACAGCTGTTTTCCCTAACAAAACATATGCCAGTGTTAGAATCAAGTTTTAAGGATCCAGACAAAAGACCCATTGGATAGCAACTCTTAAGAAGCAAAGAAACCTTCAAAGCTTTTGCTGATTCACCGGAATAAAGAAACATAAGAGATTTGAGAGGCAAGTGATCCCATAGAAGAGACGAATAAAGAACTGAGCTCTACATTGGAAAAAAAAAAAAAAAGATTAGAATTTAAACACTAACTCGTGATAGGCCTGGTGTTATGCCAGGCCTTTAGCTGAAACTCTTGGAGAGTTCTATCCTAGGGGTAATATCAGATGTAAACACGGCTAAATCCAAAACTCAGCTTTCGGTATCTGAGGTTCTTCAGTAAGATGAAAATGTTCAGCCCCTACTTTACCTGCTTAACAGAAGAAAATGAGAAAACTCTTTGGAAAATGTTAACATGTACATCAAAGCAAAAGAATACGCTTTAAAATTAGCCAGAGAACATTGACTTGTTACCTTCAGAGCTGCAGCAGTTATACTGGCATTTTAATGTAAACAATGAAAGCCTGAAGACAATGAAATAAAGTCTATACAGGACTGAAAAGAAAAAAAGATCTTAGATTTAGATGCTGAGTTAAAATAGCCTTCCATTATTTATGTAAAAATATGTCTACAAATAAACAAATATAGAAACATTTGTTGCCAACCTCTGTTAAAATACAGTTAATGTTATTTATACTAAAGAAAACTATGTCTGACAGAAGCATAGATATGCAGAAAATATTAACTACAAAAAAAGAGAAAAATGTATAGGTAAATGTAAGTAAAAATTGGGTATATGAAATAAATTTTTTATTGTGTAAAATATATATATATTTAGATTTAAAATGTATGGCAATAGTAAAGGATATAGTAATAGTATAGTAAGATTATAGTAATAATAATAGGAAGAGGGCTTACATGAATTGAATGGGTTTTTAGGTCTATTTTGTAGAAAAATGATGAAAGTAATATTTTGTGTGACAGTGTAATAAATCAATGATAAATGTTTTTAAACTAAGACAATTATAATAGATACTAAAAAGTATAAGTTATTAAGTTAATAGATGGAGAATATATTTTAAAAGTTACATATTCCAAGAGAAGGGAGAAAGAGAAAAAGAAACTATTCAAAATGTGACTGGTAGTTACAAACCCAAATATGAAAGTAATTACATTAACATAAATAAACTAAAAATCTAAAAATTATAAAAAAAATCAAAAGACTAAGATTTTTAGACCATCTTTAGAAAGCTAAATTATCAATTACTTACAAGAAATATTTTAAATACAGACCAAAAGAAAGTTGGTGTAGCTATGCTAAAATTGGGTCATAAACCTTACTTAATAAAATTGTCTATTCATATTTACCAATAATGAGAATGATCATATTACACAATTCATATTAGGTAAAAAATTGGAAACCCAGAAACAATTGAATGGATAGTGTTGTTTTTAACACAATAAAAATTATAAATAATAAAAATGAGCAAACTATTTCTAGTGCAACAATCAAGACAAATCTCGCAAGTGTAAAGTTGAGCAAAACAAGCCAGATGCCACTGGTACATAGTGTGTGATCAATTTATCTTTATATTTGTCTTAAAAAAAACAGACAAGAGGCAGGACAGTAATTACCTTTTCCAGAGGAAGTGAAAGAAAGTATATTATGAGGATTTTAGAGTACTGGTAAAAAACTATTTTATTATTTTATTGCTGGTATCTTGTTTTCAGTTTGTGAAATTTCATTTTTCAATTTAGCTCTTATGAATTGTGCTTTCTCCAACATAAATAAGATATATAGCATATTTTTTACTATTATTATTGTATATTATTGGTATATTAATAAAGATCAGTGTTAGAGAAATTTATCAAAATTAATTTGTGCTATTATCCAAATAGTCCATGAGTATTATAAAAGCAGTGCTCAAAGTATACCATACCCTCTTTGATGTAGATTAAATTTATTTTAATTGCTCTCAAAGTCTTTCCTTTTATACTTTTTATTCTTACTTTTATAATGAATTAATTGTGAAATATTCTGATAATGCATCGCTGTTGGTTCTTGTACTTTTGTCCAAAGGCTATATAGTAAGCCCAAATA
The DNA here is from genome assembly GCF_036850995.1 of Saccopteryx leptura. Taxonomy (NCBI): domain Eukaryota; kingdom Metazoa; phylum Chordata; class Mammalia; order Chiroptera; family Emballonuridae; genus Saccopteryx; species Saccopteryx leptura. The sequence continues at coordinate 91,452,622 of NC_089504.1, read as the reverse complement.
AGAATGGTTAAAATAATTAAGAATTTCTATTTTCTTCAATAATTAAATACAGGGATCAGAGTCCTCAACTGAACCTCAAATTGAGTTGGCAGAGCTTAGAGAGCAATAAAATTAAGGTGAAATGATTTTGGCAATTTATTTTACCCTATTAATTAATGTTCAATTTTACCCCATTGCCATATCCTCCTGTATAATTTTCTAGATAACTTTAAGGGAGAAGGTAACCCATTAAGGGCAAAGCAGGATGTTAAGACTAAATTTAACATATCTTTTGAGGGGCAACACAATTTACTCACTACACTAAGTTATCTTGGGTTTTTGGTATTTCTATGAAAAAAGAAATATAAACAATAAACACACTTTGGGGAGCTCTCTAAATATTAGAACTGTCTTGAACTGTTTTATCTATCACACACAGAAAAAATGATTTCTAGGACACTTTTAGTTTAGGAATGGGCTTTGAAATCTCTGCCTATAAATGACATAGGCTTATGTTTTACATAGTCAAGCTGATATGTGTGCTTAAGATAAATGATAGAATATATAATATTTTTATTTGTGGAAAAAAAAGAAAATACTAGACTGAGTCACCTATATGCACCATATTACCCAGTAGGTGATTTATTTAAATTACATATATTTTATTTGACAGTAGGATTAGATGCCACGGACCAACGCAGCTCCTAATAACGGTGTGGAATTAAGGAAACATACTCATCAAGAAAAAATGGGACCGGGAGGACTCTTCAAATGCTGATGGCAATATCCGAGTGCCCCATAGCCCCAGTTTGCTTTATTATATAGCCATATGCAAATCAAGGAAGTTCTTGATACAAAGTTACACATCCAAGGCTAAAACAGGAACTCTCCCAAGGCATAAACAGGAATCCCCCTGTCATGAATAAGTGAAATCAACCAACATCTGAACAAAGAGTAAGAGGAAGGGCATGTAAATTGCTTCTAGCAACCTAAGCAAGCAAGTGAAGTGGGTGCAAATACTCAGCATCATAGCCAATATGGAGCTGGAGGGGGGAGAATTTAGCCTTTTGCTAAACCTTGAATCTACAATGGCTTTTTGCCATTTACAATCCACAACAATTAGAGTTAGTTTTTTTGTAGATTCTAATTTTCTTAGGAGATTGTGTGATAGACCCTAAGAATTCTGAGAACACATTTGATTCTTTATTCATAGAAATCTATAGTTATTTAGACATGTCCTTTATTTGATTGTGAGTCAACCAAGTTTTATTTTCCCACTTAATACGTAATATTAAATGGATCTCTGTTAGATACACTGAATCTACATAATTTGCAAATTTCTCTAAAATAGTTAAACTCATTTTAAAAACTGTATTTTTCTTTAATTAGTTCCTCCTCCCTTTTCTTGAAATCCTGAATTCTGTGTTTCAGGACACACCTCCCCATGTATCTTTTCCTTCAAATTTTTAATTTAAAATTTTTGCTATATCTGGATTGACTTATCCTTATGAATTTCAAAATTACCCATAATGCATGTAATTTTCAAATGTTATTTAATATTATTTAATGCTGGTGCTTAAATTTAGCTATAATAAAAATATATTGAGAATTTTATCTTGTTATGTTTAATTAAAAATTGAAGTAATTTTAAATTGTTTAGTACCAGTACTTAGTATTTTGCTCTTTGTTTTTGAACTTTCAAAAAAAAAGTAGAGGTATATGTGCAAGCATTATGTTAACCATTTTCACAGTCTAGAATCCTTCTGGTATCATTAATCTCAATTCCCTGTACTCCTTCCCTGCAGCTGAATGTTACTCACTTGTAATTATATGTGTTTCACTCACTTTCTTATTCGATTTTATCTCTAGAAGTGGGGAAAACGGTATTATAAATGAATATGTTTTTTTAGTACTCTTTTTCTAACTATAGATGGCCTTTAATTTCAATAAATTATTTTTCCTATTTTATAGCTTTTTAGTTTTCACATGCTCATTTTTATGTACTAAAAAATAGTATTCACAATTTAGTTATTGAACTACTCGGTTCAATTCCCAGTCAGGGCGCACAGAAGAATTGACCATCTGCTGCTCCTCGTCCTTCTCTCTTTCTTCCTTTCCCATAGTCAGAGGTTTGATTGATTTGAGCATTAATCTTGGGAGCTGAGGATGTCTCTGTTGGAGCGCTTCAACCACAGGCACTAAAAATAGCTCAGTACTTAAGCATTGGCCTCAAATGAGGTTGCCAGGTGGATATCAATTGGAGTACATGTGGAAGTCTGCTTCACTATCTCCCATCCTATACCTGAAAAAATACACAAAAAATGTAAAAAACAAGAAAAATATTTAGATTTATAAGATATGTTATGATGTATAATAGTTGAGGAAGTAGTCCAAGAACAAGACTGGTATTTATTCAGAGGATCCTAGCCATTCCTAATAGGCAAATATTTAGGAAAAGCCATTTTCTTAGTTTGTATGTTCCATAATGGTAGGAAAGAGGAAGACAAGGAATAAAGCAAAAAAAAAATCCAATTAAGTTTGGCATTTAGGGAGTCAAACCAATAGGTCAGGGATAAACTTCAGTTGTCCGTAGGAAATTGGATTTTAAGTATTATATAAATACACAGTTCATATTTATAACACAAGAAATCAAACTATTGAAGGGAATGATGAGCCAGACACAAAGAATGGGAATAACATGAAGTGTCCTATAAAAATGAGCAGTGCTTGCCACACACACACACACACACACACACACACACACACACAGATCCTACAATCACAATATTCAGGGGATTTGCTCCTGTGTTAATCCTAAAATCCATCCTGATAAAAGAGTCTTTAAAATGTTGTGCTTGGAGGAAGTCTTTACCATATGATTTAGTAGGTAGTTAGCAAAACTACTAATGCAGAGCAATAGAGCTGGCTTCAGGGAATTTAGAGGCCTCACTGTAACTTGTATAGAACCCGAGGACCCTGCCTGGCCTTAAGTATTCTGTTCCAATTTGTTCATATATTTTAGATTTTGTTCATTCACTCAATATTAATTCTCTTCCAATGTGTTACATAATACCACTGTCCATTTTAGAAAACATGTGTCACTAAAACTATAAATGAGTTTAGCTCCAAGCTCTAGTAAAAATCCTCATTTCAGGTGTCTCATGACTCAACTCACTTTCTTTTATCTATTTGTTTTGAAGTAACTGCCCCACTTTGAAAAATTTAGCTTGAGCTTGCACTCCTCTGACACAATACTACTGGGATTTGACCCTCTCATCACTGCAGTAATGTACCCAGATGGTTCAATCGGATGGTTCACCGTGAGCTTATACTAGTTAGAAATTGGTCTCACTTGAAGCATTAAATTTAGAATATAATTCATTGGAGAGGTAGCCTAGAGAATGCTTAAGAAGTTTGACTCTGAGACCCTGGCCAGTTTGCTCAGTTGATAAAGCATTAACCCAATGTATGGATGTTCTGGGTTCAATCCCCGGTCAGGTCACACAATAGGAGTGACCATCTGCTTCTCTCCCCTCCGTCTCCCTCTTCTCTTTCTCTACCTCTCCCACAGCCAGTGGCTTGATTGGTTCTAGCTTTGGCCTGGCACTGAGGATAGCTTGATTGGTCCCAGTGTGTCAGTCTCAGGCACTAAAAATAGCTCAACTAATTCTGGCATGGCCCCAAACAAAAGTTGCCAAGTGGATCCCAGTTGGGGCACATGCAGGAGTATTTCTCACTATCTCTCCTCCTCTCACTTAAAAAAAAAAAATTGACTCTGAAATCAAAGACTGCATATGTTATAACTTTTTGTAGTCTGTTTCATTTATTTTTAAATTTTCAACCTAGAAAATGGAAATAATAATAATATCTATCTAAAGGGGCTGGAAATTAAAAATTTTAACACATCTGAAATACATGTGTGCTAAAGAGTAAATACCCAATAATTAATTGTACTTTTCCTTTCTATTTTATTATCACCATTTTCTTCCCATCTATCTCAATAATTTAATTTTTTCCTGAGTCAGTTTCATTCTTTGTGAACTTAGTCTTCCAATAATGTTAAAATCTCTTTTCTTTATCTTGAAGCTTTCCTTCTAAACAGTCTACACATTCTCCTTTAAGATGCAGAGGTGCTCAAGTTTGTCCTGGTTTCACCAGTCCTCCTCTTTTGCCTTTCATTTATCTATCATTGTAACTGCTCTTTATTCTTTCCCAACAGTAATCTGAGTCTTGCTCATTCCATCTCTGAACCTACTCTTATCAGCTTTACCAACATTGCGTTGGAGCAGATGCTGTCAGCACTCTCTCCATATATTCTATATGTAGTCTCATTTCTTGTTTGCAGGCTCCTGTTTTGCTTCCATATCCATCTGCAAGCAACAATATGTTTTTTAATGCTTATTTTATTGACTTTAGAGAGAGGAAGGGAGAGTGCAGAAGAGAGAAAGGAACATCTGTTGTCCCTGTATGTGCCCTGACTAGGGATCAAATCGGTAACCTCTGTGCTTTGGGGCTATGCTCTAACCAACTGAGCTATCCAGCCAGGGCACCAGCATGTTTTTAATAAGGCCTTGTCCTCCCAGGCTACTCACATCTTCTCCATCTTCAAACATAATGAACAGAAATTATCTGAGAATTCATGTGTCTGAGTAGATCTTGACCCAAATTTGATGGATATGGTAGTATAATTATTCCAGTCTCTTAGCCCTTGATAAAAATTTTAAATGTGACCTACAGTGTTTTCTGAATACCTGATGGATAGAGTCAAAGTCATGTTTTATATTAAATTGTGTTTTCTTTTTCTCTGATGTACTTTTAGATTTTTTTTTTCTAACATAACAGTTTCATTGAAGAGAATTGTTTAATTTTCAGATATTTGGAAATTTTCTATATTCTTTTATGGAATTGTTTTCTAATATCTGATTTTGATCATAGACACATTCTGTATCTTTCTATGATTTTAATCATTTATTTAAGTGACTACTTCCTATATTTTTGAAAGCATCATGTTATTTCACTGACATGTGGAGGACTCTGGACATGTCAACCAGGCCCACTGTGATAGTGTTATTCAAATGTTATACTTTCTAACTAATTTTTTAATCTATTTTTTCTATCACTTTAGAGAGATGAGTTTTGAAGTCTACTGTAATTGTGGATATTTATACATACATCCTTATTTACAAGTTTTGCTTCATTTATTTTGAAACTTTGTTATTGGACATACACATGTTTAAGATTGTATGTTCTTTTGATGATTTGATACATATTTTATTAAACAATTTACCACTTTATCCTTGATCCTTCTGATATTAATAAAGCCATTGCAGCTGTCTTATATTTAGTTTTATATGATATATTGTTTTTTATGCTTTTACTTTTTTACTTATCTTTATATCTAAATTTTCTTTTTTGTATAGATCTTATACTTGGATATTGTTCATTATTTTAAAGTTAGTTATATTGGGGTATAAGTTAAATATAATAACTCTCTTCCTTTTTATTTGTACAGTTCATAAAGTTTTATTAAATTATACAATCATTTAATCAACAACATAATTTAGATTTCAAAAGTGTCTATCCCCTTAAAACATCTCTAATGTTCTTTTGTAGCTAAGTATCTACTCCTACCCCCAGTCTCCAGAAACCAATGATTTAATTTCTGTTCTTACAGTTTTGTATTTTCTGGAATTTAATAGAAGTAGAATTCTAGAGTATGTAGCCTTTTGTTTAACTTCTTTCATTTAGCATAATGTTTTGGAGAATTATCCATAGTGTGGCATATACTAGTAGTCATTCATTTTAATTACTGAGTTATAGAATTGATTTTCTTTCAAATCTAGTCTGACAATCATTGTTTTCCGAGGTTCTTAAACCAAATATATTTAATAAATACATTAACATGGTGTAGTATTCTTTATTTTATTTTGCTTTGTTTAGTTGATTTTCTTGGAATTATGGTTAATAGTTTAATGGATATGAAATATTTTTTCCCATTTGTTTAAACATATTTTATGCTCTTGAACATTGGAAATCTTACAAACGTGTGGATCTGGATTTTTTTTTCTCCTCCTTTTGCACAGTACTTGACTATTCAGAAAGACAGTTTAATTACTGCATTCTTTAAAACATTTTTAAAAATCTTTTGTAAAGTAGGGTATAATAGTTTTACTCTAGAGCATTTTATCCATATTACTGAGGTATGATATTGTTTTAGTCACTATGATATATCCCAAGTAATCAGCACAGTCTCCCCATTCTGGGGACTGGAATGCAACATCTCTCTGGTTTTCAGAGCTTCAGAAATAGTTTAGATATACAGGTCCCAAGAAACTTCTTGTTTGGTCTAGTAGAGTTAAATCTGATTTGTATACCTCTTAGAATTTGTCCAAATACTCAGAGGATCCCTATGAAGATTTTCAAGCTCATTATCTACATATCTTCTTTTTCAGTACTTCGCTTCTAAAGTTTCACCTACTTTGGCCTCCCTAAACTTTCATATCTGTCCCTTGAGTTCAATAAGACGCCATTTCCTGCTTGGGTATTTCCTGCCTGTGTCATGACCTGAAAACTGCTATTAAGCAAATAAGATATTGTAAACTCACCTTTTTATTTTCTCTCTCTCAAGAATCATAATAGAACATATTTCTGTTGTCAAATACCTGAAAGACAATTGTTTAAGATATCTTGTCAAATTTCTGGTTGTTTATATTAAGAGGTCAGGTCAGGTATCAGATATTGTATCATATTTACAGTGTTCTACAATAGTGGGTTTTCTTTCCTTTCCTTTCTTTTTGGGGAAATGTTCAATAAATACTTAATGAACTTGCATTGAACTTTTACTGTATGGAAGGTACTGGTAGAAGTGGTAGGAAAAATACAAATGCAGATAAATGGTGGCACTTCCAATGGGCATAGGCTAGATTTGACTGATGGATGTCGTTTTTTACTCCATTTTAACCATCTGTGACTATAGGTAGACATGACAATATGATATATAATGCACTCCTTTTTTACTTGTTATCTTCTTTAATTTCTGTATGTGGCCCATAGATGGAGGTCCTAGAAATATTAACCTTAATCACAATTATTAGTGTTGTAATCTAACTAATCTTAGTTAAGTCTCATTAGAGTCCATTCTCCCATAAGATAAACTTACTAATCACAATAACTTATATTTCTATTTATTTTTTATTTATATATTTACCAATGAATAAATAAAGAATACACTTAGAATTAAGGAAAAAAACATTTTAAATTCAAACTTTTGTCTTTAGAAATATAAATACTTCTTTTTAATTAACAAGTATTAAGAAGTAGCTTTATATATCAACATTATTAGAAATAACACAATATTTAGAGAATAAATATATTAATACTTGTGTGATTTAAATATATATCAGTTTGAATATTTATAAAGCTATGAATATTACCCACTCTTCACTGTATTATTTGTGATGAATCCCATATATTTAGGCTATGTCCATTTAAAATGTAATTTAACATTATTTTTAAGCCAGAAAGCAAAAATTAAATGTGTTGACTTTCTGTTGTTATTAAAGAGCAAACTGTTAAGGATCTGGATTTTTGAATCTTTATTTTTTGGAGTCTGAGAACAATTCACCCTTATACATTTAAGGAAACAATGCTTTTACTGCAAAATCTCATGATGTTTAGAATAAAGACAATTTCTTAAAGTATCAAACTTCTAATTTTTAATATAAAATGTTATAATTTCAATTTTCAAGCTTCTTAAGTAAAATGCTAACATAATTCAGCTCATACCTATCTCTTCTACCCTATTTTCATTCCCATTGTGTTAAGGCTCTATACAGAATTAAAAAATTTTAATTGGGTATATACATGATGAACTTCTGGAAAGAGGCATTAGCCAGATGTGTAGTATCTGCAGATATGAAATATAAATAAGAGTACTTTGCCAGTTTTAAGGGACCCAGTACACATAGAAACCCTCTTCATTTTAAGAAATATAACATTAGCCATATAAATTTCATTCAAGGGATTCTGAAATTACAAATTTCACAGCAACTCTACCATAAGTTCTGACCTTGCTCATTCATATAACTGCAAAGTCTGCTGAAAAAGTAAGATTTTGAAGCTGGTTGTGAAATTAAATTTTTTCATCATGGGCAATGAAAGCTGTCATAAATATTATCTCTAAAGAAAAAAAAAACACTAAGTTGTCATTTTATATTTCTATCTCCCATGACTATTTTCTCTGATCTTAATATGCAAAGAATAGCATACAAATTGAAGTTGACTTTTGTGTATTTGGAAATTTCAGTAGGATTTGCACTCTAGAATTTCTTTCTGATAATCTTTTATGAAATTTATGCCTGATAAAAAATGAGAGGATGATTTTTAAATGAAAAAAAATAAAATAAAATAAAACATAACCTGGATTGCCAAAGCAGTTTACATTTTCTCCAAAAACTTATTAATTCGTTTTTGGTAGAATTGACTTTTATGAGATTTTCTTGACTAGATACATTTTCAGATTATCCAAAATAACATACAAACACTCACCACTATGTCTCTTATATTGCTTTAAGGTCAAGTTTGGAATCAGCCCATTACATACATTTTTAATTTCAAGTTCAGGTCTTGAAGTTAGAAAAAATTGAGTTCTAAATTTGACTGCTTGTCTTATAGTTTGTTACTGGGCAGGTTACATAAACTACCAAAGACATAACTGTCTCATCTTTAAATCAGATAATCATAATTCTTTTCTATCAAGGTTGTTATGAAAATTTTAAAAAATCTTTTAATTGTACTCTTTAGAAGAGTATTGAGTATTTGCTCTATGGTTACTAATTGTTTCTACATTTATTTTTATTCCATGTGGTAAGTTAAGACAGCCTTATGCTATGGTTTTTCAGAGATTCAAATTGGGAAGTCTTAGGTAAATCCTGACATGAGTTACTAAACCTGGATCACCCTAAAAAAATAAAAATAAAAATATCCTGGAAGATCCAAAGAGTGATAAAATCTCAGAATATAACTAGAATCTTAGAAATACTCTACAGGGAAAAAAATAATAGTCCACAGAACCAAATGGTTTAAGAACTCTTTGGATAGGTTTTTAAAATTATATTTTTCTTTTATTTATTTATTTATTTATTTATTTATTTATTTATTCTATTTTTCTGAAGTGAGAAATGGAGAGGCAGAGAGACAGACTCCCGTTTGTGCCCAACCATGATCCACAGGGCATGCCTACTAGGGGGTGATGCTCTGCCCCTGGGATATTGCTCTGTTGCAAGCAGAGCCATTCCAGTGCCTGAGGCAGAGGCCATGGAGTCATCCTCAACATGCAGGCCAATTTTTCTCCAGTTGAGCCTTGGCTTCTCAAATTTTCACTTAAATTACCTTAAAATCACATCTAGAAGGGACTAAAATCAGAAAAAAATATAAGAATACTAATAGAAATTCTAAAATCTAGACAAAATGTTCTCTAATTATAATACAAATAGAATGGTTTTACAAAGAATAAACAGTGTACTGTTTATACACCAGCAGACAGTGGGACAATCTGTAGGAAAGTAGAAGAAAGTCACTTATTTCCCCATCCCAAAATCCTCTTTCCCTGTTTAGGAAATGCAAGTTCAGAATTAATGTGGAATGCAATTTATCAGTGTACATTCTTATTATATGTCTGCCTGACTTGATGGGGAACAGAGTGTGGCTCATTAGTACCCATTCTCTTTTTTTTTTTTTTTTTTTTTTTTTTTTTTTTTTTTTTTTTTCATTTTTCTGAAGCTGGAAACAGGGAGTGACAGTCAGACAGACTCCCGCATGCGCCCGACCGGGATCCACCCGGCACGCCCACCAGGGGCGGTGCTCTGCCCCCCAGGGGGCGATGCTCTGCCCATCCTGGGCGTCGCCATATTGCGACCAGAGCCACTCTAGCGCCTGAGGCAGAGGCCACAGAGCCATGCCCAGCGCCCGGGCCATCTTTGCTCCAATGGAGCCTTGGCTGCGGGAGGGGAAGAGAGAGACAGAGAGGAAAGCGCGGCGGAGGGGTGGAGAAGCAAATGGGCGCTTCTCCTATGTGCCCTGGCCGGGAATCGAACCCGGGTCCTCCGCACGCTAGGCCGACGCTCTACCGCTGAGCCAACCGGCCAGGGCTAGTACCCATTCTCTTAATACCTCTCTTTTTAGATATATTCTTTTTTTGTTGTTTTGTTTTGTTTGCATTTTTCCAATGTTAGAAGTGGGGAGGCAGTCAGATTCCTGCATGTGCCTGACTGGGTTTCACCAGGCATGCCCCAGGGGTCAATGCTCTGCCATCTGGGGCACTGCTCCTTTGCGCTGGAAACATTTTAGTGCCTGAGGCAAAGGCCATGGAGCGTCCTCAGTGCCCCGGGGCCAGCTTTGCTCTTATGGAGCCTTGATTGTGAGAGGGGAAGTGGGAGACAGAGAGGAAGGAGAGGGAGAAGGGTGGAGAAGCAGATGGACGCTTCTCCTGTGTGCCCTGACTGGGAATCGAACCTGAGACTTCCACATGCCAGGCAGACATTCTACCTCTGAGCCAACAGGCCAGGGACAGATATATTCTTAAATTACCAGAAAACAATCAAGAGATACCATTTAGGATACTGATTTAATATGCACTATATATTCATGGAAAAAAATCATAAAAAATGATCTAAACTTTGTTAGAATCTAGACTATAAAGACATATACGTAATTAAACACATTAATTTCACAGCCTTTAGGCAGGGGGATAAATGAGAGAGGGGTTAACACTAAGAAGAGAAAAATGTTTCCTCTAAATATCCTTTCAATACTAAATACCAGAAGAAACGACAGGAAATGCACTTGGTTTTATAGATGAGAACTCAATAATTTTGCAATGGGTTTGTTTATTTTACATATTTGAAAACAGTGTGAATATATGTTTTTACTTTCAATTAGGAAAACTAACTTTAATAAAGCTTTCAGGGGACTATAGTCACTATACCTTGTGACTTTATGCAAAATATCAAATCATAGTTTTTATATAAATGTATCACTGTAGTAGGTTAATATTTTTGTTTTGTCATAATTAATAGATTTCATGTATTGATAGATTTTAATTTGATAGTCTACAATGACTCTATAATAAGATAAATCATCCTGAATTTACATAATATTTGCATAATTAATTATTAATTCTGAAGTCAGATTATCTGGGTTCAGATTCATATGGACATTAACTGGTTGTAGAACACTACAAAATTTATATATGTTTTTGCAAGCCTCACTTTTCTTTTCTGAATGAGGGAAAATAGTACTCACATCATTAAAATAATGTGGTGAAGTTCTATAAATAATGTGTAACACATAGTAAGAATCAGTTAATTACATATTATATGTATGTATATAGAAATTTAATATGTATGTATGTAATTATATATTAATATAATGCTCAGAAAAGAGTAAATGTTCAGTGAATGATACTGGTTATCATTACTGTGACCATAACTACTTCGTTTGATACTGAAAAGGATTATGTTTGTTTGTGTGTGTGTGTGTGTGTGTGTGTGTGTGATATTAAAGTTCAGTGACAGAGTGAAAGAGTTGAAAGCAAAGCCCTTTTTATTTCCTCAACACCTAATATAGTAAGTAGGGAATCATTAAATCATGTCATGTACTGAATGTAGCTTGCAACAGCATCAGAGCTGGTTGGGCACATCTCTTTCACTTATCAACCACTTGATCAGTGGCACCACATTTTAAGTTGGATGTTAGCCATGGAAGGACTATTGATATCATAAAAATTGTCAGATTCTACAAATCAGCATTTCCCTTATATCAGAAACAGGCTGTTAACATTTACTAACACATTCCTGATAAATGTTTATCAATGTCATTTTGAAATTAAGGAAGAATTAATATACCTATATATATTCATCTTCACACATGGTAAAATATATGAGATCATTGATTTCTGCTTATACACTTATAAAACTTGCATGGATTAATATTGTGTTGAGATCACTGACTATTAATACGAAGTTAAAAACATGGTCTTAATCATTTTGGGGTTGCAATTTAACATGCCTACAACAGCATTTCTCCTAAGTATTCTGTTTACAAAGAATCACTTGGGATGCCTATTAAAACACACAATCCACTATCATTCTTGATATATTGAACCAAAATCTTTAGATGATGAGCTAAAGAAATTTATTTTTAGCCAACAGACCAGATTTTTTTCTTATCTGGCAGCTTTGGGAAACACTTATAGAAATTAAGTAGGTAATTTAAGTGGCTAATATAAGGTCAGTGTGGGAGGTGTATAATGAACTAAGAGAATGCTTATAGCTATAAAGTCTAATGTCAGCTACCGTCCAAGTTTTCAAGATAAACTGGAAATATGAATTGTTATAGAATATATTTTAATTATTTTACTAATATTGATAGTCCTTGTCTTATTATGACTCAGGCCAAACTAAACTTTTTAATGCATTTCCAGTTAAAAAAAATATAGGTTTTTCTACTTTTCATCAAAATACTCCAAAAGGTAAATATGAATGAGATAAGTAAATTCCAATCCCATTTGCTCTCTGTCTTTGATCCTCCCAGGTCATTTCTCTCCACAATTCTCTCCTCTCTTTTTCTTTTTCACAATAAAACAAAATTCTGTAATTCCAGTAAGGAAAAGATTACACATGTATCTTTATCCTATCCCTGGCATGTAGTAGGTACTCACAAAATAGTTACTAAAAAAATAATCCTGAAAGTTTTTAAGAAATATTTATACATCTGCTGAAAGAAGCGACATTATATAAATATAAAAAATTATATTATTTGAGTGTAAAAAGGTGATTGAATCATCTGGGTGTACAAAGGAAGAATAAAAGGAAAATAGTTAAGACTTCTTGGTGAAGAAAGAGTTTTAACATATATCCCTATCTCCTATCTCTTTTTTCCTTATATTCCTCCCAAAACATGCATTATAATAATAAAATTTAGTAATTACTTGTACTTGCATAAACAGAGGGTAGTTTATAAAGATCTAGAGTCAGAAATTATGTCAATCTTTGTTTTCATCATATCCCTAGTGTCTAACCTAGTGCCAGGACCATAGGATTCCCTTCACAAACACTTGTTAATGGAGTAATGAGCAAGTGAATAATAGACTAAGTGATTACAGTACTTGTTATATATGTTCATGTTAATTATTCTATATTCATGTCAACTTAATTAGGCACATATAGAAATCTTTCTCTGATAACCAAAAACCACCTTGAAAAAATACTTGCATGCACAGATTTTTATTGAATTGGATGTATACTTTACATTTGCATTAGCATAGCTTCTCCAAGGGTCAAACATTTGGCTTATAGTAAGTGAATGCCCTCTATGATGAAGAAGAAATATTAATTCTGTCTTTTTATAATTTTTGGAAAAATAAAAGATTGTTTAGTGAATTCTTGGGAATCTAAGAAATGTGTTTTAAATGAAAAAAAGATTAAAGTGGGTACTGTTTAAAGAGGTTCAGTGAAACCTTTTAGGCTTCTTGGTTCTTTTTAAGAGACTGAAAATAAATGTTAGATTGGGCTCTATATTTTCAGTGCTTTAACTCAACAACCTGATTTCACTAATAACATATCAACACATGTATCTAAAATTGAAGTATATATCTTTCAATTTTTTGGTCTAGTTTCCAGATTGAATCACGTATAATAGACTATTATTTTTTAAGGTATGTACCTTTTTCTTTTTTCTCTTTATGGATCTATAAAGTCACCATAATATGAGTTTTTCATGGTTCTGAAATATCTCTAATGCCATCACATATGATAAATGACTTGTTTCTCCTACATAGGTGTAGGGCAAAAAATATTACCCTTACAATACTAGAGACTGGTTTAATATTTTAGACTGTTTCAATATGATCTCTTTTCAGTGATATTATGTATATAAGTTTAATTTCTAAGTATTCTGATATTTTCATTGTTTCCAACTGTTACATTAAAATAATGGTAGCACTGTCTAAATCATAGATATTACATGTCTTGAGAGATTTTTTTCCCCCAAGAAGGTTACTGAAGGCCATGCATTTCAACTATAAAATTGCAGAACAAATTGGAAGTGAATATATTCGATTTGCTAAGGGGAGCATTAAAAGGCAATGGATATAAATTGAGAAACATGACCATTTCATTCAACTAAAATCAACAAACAAGTAGATATATTTTTCAAGTCAAACTATAAAAAACACTGTAATAGAACTTTCCACAGAGCCCTCAAACATGTGCACGTATCAAAATGAGCTCAAAGAGCAGCATTAATAAGGGAAAGGAAAGAAAGCAGCAGGCTGTGGAAATAGAGTCTGAAACAACCAGCTGAGGACTGCAGACTTGAGTTCAGGCATCATTTTAAGTTATGGCTGTAATTCTTTGTTTTTTATTCTTTCATTCTTTCACAGTTTAAATCCATATGATTCATAGGAACAATTGAGCACTTTGGGAATTTCCCAAGGTTCGTGTAATACACTGTCTTAGTGCTTCCTTGACTGTTCTGTTAGCTAAACCAAAATCACAGAAGTGTCTTAGTTTCGACAAGTGCTGCAAGTAGCAAGAGAGAAGACCTGAATTTTCAAATGGAAATTTCATTTTGCATTGTTTTCGTAAAAGTTTAGTAACCAAAATTGGAAGACATATTCTGATATTTCTCTCTAATCTTGGTATTTCATGGCTTGGCTTTTTTTTTTTCTTCACGCTGTTACTTAATATAGTAGCAGTTAAGATGGCAAGCTTGAATATGACTGCTTTCTAGTTATATGACCTTGGCTAATTCACAATATTTTTGATCCTCCATTTTCACAGATACAAAAAAAGGAAATTTAATAATGTATCCCTAATAGGACTAGTATTACACTTAAATATGTTTGTCAAAATAGGGGCTGGTTAACCAAATTTTAAATTTCTAAGGTTGGCATGGAGGAAGGGAGGATCATGAGCAGGATGGAACTTCATAGGTCTTCACCAAAGTTGTCCACAGGTGGAATTTCTTCTCTCTCTCAGAAAAACTTTAACCCAAATTTCTGCTTTCAAAACATCAATTTATTTATTTATTCAAACATTCCATGTTGGTTTCACTTCTAATATATCTGACAGTTAATGAACAACAAATCTCTTACCTTTTCTTCACATTTATCTCACTTTCATATGCCCTGTATCTTTGCTTTCATCTTGTAATTAAAATACATACACATGTGCACACACAATACAAATAAATAAATTTGGGAATGGCAATGTAAAGATGAAGATACTTATTTTATATGTAAAATTTTAATATCAAATGGATTTGATATACTACTACTATGGTGTGAACTTTCTGGTATTGCAGGAAATGAATTTAGCTAATAAGCAAGAAATCAGTATCTTAAATATTGATTTATTATTATATCAAGGACATTGGGTTTATAGGTTATTAGAACCCTGTCATTTGATCACTGTGTTTTAGAAATATAACAAAAATTATCTTTCTAATCATTGATATTTATAAATACAAAAACATACTAAATAAAAATTTAAAATTGAGTAATATAATTTTAGAACTTTATAGCCTTTAAATAAGTTGTATGTTCTTTGACTACGAATGTATGATAGTGTATGTTCCTTAATATATTATACTCTGCCAACAATCTGTAGTAATTCTTTATTAAAATTACAATGAATGATTACCTAAAATGTGCCACATGTATATGAGATAATGAGCCTGGGGTTGATTACTAAGCTAAGGATATACCCAGGAGAACCAGAAAGAAAAAAGCAGGTGGATAGAATAGAACAGATTACAGTTAAAACAAATTAAATCAATACTATCAATTGTATTCTTCTTTGAAAATGAATTTTAAAAGACTAAAGGTCAATTGGAAAAAAATTTGATTTTTTAACCTAGTAATAATTAGTATTGTAAAAAAATGCAAACCTAGAGTTTTGATTTTTATAGGCCTTTACATAGCTCCATTCTGAAGAGTGTTTCTGCAACTTTAAAACTGAAGGTAAGTAAAACTTCTGGGATATATTTGAGCCTCCGCAGGAGTTATCAGGAGTTGTGTGGAGTTAACAGTGAAAAGGTCGCAGAAGGTGACTTTCCTTTCATATATTAAGATGTTCCGGGTAAGATTAGAAATGTATTTGCAATTGCACCTTAAAAGTGTATCTATGAGAGACAAGGTCATATCAACCAAGATTATGGTAAACTTTGTTTTTATAAAAAATGTATATATAATAGCAATTAAGGTACACTGAGATGTTAATATACGTGTGTAGATAGATGTACGCATGCAATCCTCACAGTTTTCTGTCTTTCAGCTGCACAGTAGTTGGGACGATTACAACACTGCACCCAGCTTATTCTGTAGCTGAAGTGGAGGCCTGGCGCTCTGTAAGCACTCCAGAAATTATTCTTTGAATTCTTACTGCTGAAACAAATCTATTCAAAGGATAGAGATTGTTTTAAATCGGGGTTCCCAGTGGATGATAGCACATCTATGATAGAACATCTATACTATTTCTTCATTGATAATTTGAAATAGCATGAGTATTTAAAATCAGTCTTCAGGTTAACTTCCAAATTACAATATACAATCAGGACTGTCTATATTATTTGCAAGATCCATAAAAAGTGAAACAAACAGCACTCCTTGTTCAGATATCCTTAAGAACGTCGACAGTGAGGGCAGAGCACAGTGAGCTTTTTCTGTAGAGTCTGCTTTGTCTACAGCCTCCATTTCTCTCTAAAATCAAGATAAAAATAAAGTGGAAACTATATGTTTGATGTCTCTAGCTGGATGTCTCCCAGGGATATGAACATAAGTATGTCTAATACTAGAACTTATATTTTTCCTTTAATATAGTATTCTCTTTTTGAATTTTTGGTTTTGTATTGTTTTTCTGCTTCTTTTGGTTGACAGTGTTATCAATTTCTGTCTCACCTGGCTATAGTTCTGAGTAGTCTTCAAGTTTACCTTCATGCCATTAATACAGTTAATAAAAAACTCCCATCAATTACAATTTCAAAATATTTCTGCAATTTACTCATTTTATATACAGAACTTTATCCCTCCTCACAATTATCTCCTTAGTCTTTTTCTTTTAGGACTCTAGTCTCAGCTATCTTGGTCTTCTTCTAAAGCTATCAATATTTCCTCTGTAAGTTAGATAATTATTTTATTTTTGCCTCACTTAAAGGTCTCTGCTAGTGCTCTACTATTTCTATAGAAAGAACAAATTACTTAGCAGAATATTTAATTACCTCCATAGTCTGACATTAACTCACATTCTGTCCAAACTAATACCCCTTCATTTTTCTCTGTATTCACCCATCATTCAGAAATACCATTTTTTTTACTAAAAATCTTGTTGATATTTTTATCACCACACCTTTGGTTATACTCTTTCTGACCATAATATTCTTCTCAATGATTTTATATATTTAACATATACACACATATATTAACTTCTCAGTGTACCTTTATTACTATTATATACATTTTTTATAAAAACAAAGTTTACCATAATCTTGGTTAATATGACTCTGTCTCTGATAGATACATTTTAAAGGTGCAATTGCAAATACATTTCTAATCTTACCTGGAACATCTTAATATGTGAAAGGGAAGAGACAGCTAAAGTGTTAATATGTCCATGGTACATTATTCCTCCCTGAAGTCTAGGTAGAAAGATAATTCCCTTGTCTTTATTTCAATTCTGTTGGAGGGTAGTTCTCCACAGTTCCTTATACCTCTGCACATCTTACAAGCAGAGCCACTGACTCTCTTTGTTCTGGATCATGTTTTAAGGGTACTTGTGTAGCCAACAGCCTTGTGAGATCAAGAGAGTTCCTTCCTTTAGAGCAAAGTGTAGGTATGCTTAATGAACATTATTAAAGATTTGTGTTCCCTAAGCTCTGGTTTCTTCTACTGTAATGTAATCTGCCATGTACACAATTGTCACATGACTCAGTTGATGTCATTCTGGGATAATTAGGACTTAGGAAATCAGTGCAAGAAAATGTATCCAGATATTCTGGCTACTGTTACTGTTATGAATAACAAAATTTCCTTTATCTCTGACCTAGGAATTTTGTGTCTTCTATCAGCATCAATAAAATTTTAAGAGGCTATATCATACTAGGTTGGATTTAAAGTAACATCTTAAATAATCACTTTTCTAAAAAAATATAAGTAAACGCATTTATCCATTATCAGTTGTATATTTTCTTGTCCCCTAATACTTTCTCTACAGGCGACACATCAAATTCAATTTTGTTAAGGTTTTTACATTTATAATGTTTAGGAAACTTTTGAGTAGGTCCTCAAGCTCAATAAATGTTTGCTGAGTAAATTACTAAAAATTTAATAGATATATGATTATAATTCTCAAAACAAACTAATTTAGCCTGACCAGGCAGTGGGACAGTGGATAGAATGGCAGCCTGGGACAAAGAGGACCCAGGTTAAAAACCCTGAGGTCTCTGGCTTGAGCGTGAGCTCATACAGCTTGAGCACAGACTTATCAGCTTGAGTGCAGGGTGGCTGGCTTGAGTGTGGGATCATAGACATGACCCCATGGTCACTGACTTGAACCCAAAGGTCACTGGCTTGAAGCCCAAGATCATTGGCTTGAGCCCAAGGTCACTGGCTAAAGCAACGAGTCACTGGCTCAGCTGTAGCCCCCCCCCCCATGAAGGCACATATCAGAAAGCAATTAATGAACAACTGAGGTGCCGCAATAAAGAACTGATGCTTCTCATCTCTCTTCTTTTCTGCCTGTCTGTCCCAATCTGTCTCTCTCGCTAAAAAAATAATGATAAATAAATAAAATAAACTCATTTAGTCCTTGAAGATGTATGGCTGGAAGTGTTTTCAGTAAGCTATTTTGGTGCAAAAAAAAACAAATTAGAAATAAACTTTAGTTATAATAAACTTATTTATATTTATTTAATAAAATTGGTCACTTTCTGTTTATATGCAGCTGTCCCTTATTATCTGAGGGAGATAGATTCCAGAACCTTCTGTGAATACAAAAATTCTGGATGCTTAAGTCCATATATAAAATGGCATATTTATGGTATTTGCACATATGATAGGTTACTTATAATACCTAACAAATAGTGGTTATACTACAGTATATTATTGTTTAGGGAATAATAACAAGAAAAAAACAATTCTGTGTATATTCAGTACAGATGCAACCATCACAGGCCTAGCCACATCATACATATCAGCAATAATATAACTTTCCCCTTCCCCTATTATTTTTCACCCAACCTTGGTAGAATACATAGATGGAAAATCTGCAAATATGGAGGGCTGACTGTACTTTGCTCCTGGTGTTCCTTTACTTCAACGGCCTTTTTGTATATTCTGAATTTTCATTTGTCTTTCATGGATTATCCTCAGCAAACTATTTCCATATTATCCAATTACATGGAATTTCTCCCATCCTTTTGTTTAATTTACTCTGTCTATAGCTAAATTATAGTGTTTATTATAATTGATCTTGTTTTCTATACTTTTTGAAAAATAATGTTCTCTTAGTAGATTGAGTTCTGACAATACAGTAGTCATATCCAATTGGTCCTTGGATCACCCACTGTGCTAAGCACAGTGTGTAATAGGAGATCAATAAATATCAATCTAATTAAACAAAGTAAAGTATTATATAGTGTACCACTAACAGAGTCTCTTGTTTTCTTGTTTTTTTTGCAACTGTATTCCTGATCTCTATTTATCTGTTTTCAATTTCATTATTCCTGAAGTGAGTAAAAGCCATGTTTATTCTTTCCACATAATTTTTTCTTACAACCGTATAGACATCTGGGATGCCACATTTGTTGTATTTGACCAAAAAAAAAGGGAGGGGAGAGGAAGGAATAATAGTAACATTTCAATATCCATGAGGAAAATGACATCCAATAGCATTTCAGCCAGTTTAAATATGCACATGATACAACCAGTGAAAGCCAACTCCTGGGTTTTCACAGTTGGAAATGCTGTCTGTAGAATATTCCTAGGGGTAGACAGTTAAATCTCTCTAGGAAAATAAGAAAAAAAATAATAAAAGCTTTATTAATTAAAATTGTTTCAGATGACCACATGGTTTATAAACAGTTATTATTAAGTGTGATTATTAGAGTAACAAAAATAATTGGTAATTTTTTAGTGTAACTAAAGTTATGCCAGATAAGTTTTTATTAAAAATGAGATATTTTGACATAGACATTCTCCTTACGTGTCTTTTTTTCATCAACAAATATGTAGATTAACTTGAATTTTCTTGTTTTATTATAAGTGAGAGGCTGACATTTCAATATGTTGACTGATTAGAATGGCAGCTATCAAACCAAGTATAACTTTAGATTATATGTTTAGAAAGTAATTATTGAAGTCATGTTTAATATAGTATACACATGATTTGTAAATAAGTAACCACCGTTTCTTTTATATCTATTTATACAGTCAAGTAAATATTTCCAATATAACTTTAGAAAAACTTTCTGTTAATTTGGCACCCATTAGGTAAGAAAGACAACAAGAAATAAAAAACAGAAAACTGCTGGTTATTGTTTCCAGGTAAAAAAAAAAGTATCCATTTCTAATCTTTTGGATTTGCAATCAATGAGTTTTCTTAGTTCATATTCTTAGTAAAATAGTCATGCTTAAAGTGAACATCATTTCTGATAATTGTGTTATAGTCTCCACTTCTAGATATCTTGAAGGCTATTGTCTTATATGAGGAAAGTTATAATATGAAAGAATTTTTGGTGGCGCAGTAAAGTATCAACATGGAAAACTGAGGTTGCCAGTTCAAAACCTTAGCCTTGCCCAGTCAAGACACATATGGGAATTGATGCTTTCTGCTCTGTCCCATCTTCTCTCTCTCTTTTTATCTCTCTCCTCTCTAAAATGAATAAATAAAATCTTTAAAAAAATGAAAGTATTGGCCCTGGCCGGTTGGCTCAGCGGTAGAGCGTCGGCCTGGCATGCGGGGGACCAGGGTTCGATTCCCGGCCAGGGCACATAGGAGAAGCGCCCATTTGCTTCTCCACCCCCCACCCCCCTCCTTCCTCTCTGTCTCTCTCTTCCCCTCCCGCAGCCAAGGCTCCATTGGAGCAAAGATGGCCCCAGGCACTGGGGATGGCTCCTTGGCCTCTGCCCCAGGCGCTAGAGTGGCTCTGGTCGTGGCAGAGCGACGCCCAGGAGGGGCAGAGCATCGCCCCCTGGTGGGCAAAGCGTCGCCCCTGGTGGGCGTGCCAGGTGGATCCTGGTCGGGTGCATGCGGGAGTCTGTCTGACTGTCTCTCCCCATTTCCAGCTTCAGAAAAATACAAAAAAAAAAAAAAAAAAATGAAAGTATTTTCTCCACCTTTGTGAACTCTCAAAGAGAAATGGCAACATCAAAATTTTCTGAGCAATTTTGAGTAGTTATACTATAAAGTACCATTTGATATTCTTATAAAATCCTAAAAGAATGTAAAATAAAAAAATTATCCATTAATTGTAAGGAATTACTATTATAACCAAATCTGACTCATTCCTGAAAATCTTAAGGATGTTAAGGATTTTACATATTATTTGTAAAAGAAATACTTTGCATTAATTTTTATCATTTAAAATAATAGTCTTAATTTTTTGAGCAGTTTTAGTTTAAAGAAAAGTGAGTGGAAATAACAGACATCATATACTTTCCACCCCACCCAACACGTTTTTCCTATTATTAACATTTTGCAGTACTTACAAGTACATTTGTTACATTCATTATAAGATATGACATAGCTAGAATAATTTGGGAAAGAAGTCTCAGCACTATGTCTGATACTGGATGTGATACTTAAGTAATATTCTAAAATACTACAACCAATTAGGGTGACTACAAATATTGTCTAGAAAATGATTCCTGATGCCTATGTTTCCTGATTTGTTTAAAATTTGTTTGTTTTGTTTTTAATCAATCAAAAAGGAAGTTCTATCACTTCTTTGGATTCTACTAGAGCTTTCATTTCAAACTCAAGCTGATATTATGATCCTATTTCTCCATTCTCCATGCCTTGTTACCTCACTGATACAGAATATTAGTAGCAAAACACAGACAGAATTAGAAAATAACAATTTTAAAGGGAACCAAAGATACAAAGTTGAATAGTGATGAAACAAAAATGTCATGGCAATGAGTGGGAGAAATTTTACAGATAAAAAAGACCTACTTAAAAATACCATCAATATTTTATTTTAAATACTATTTGAACAAATAATAAAGGCCTTCATTAAAGAGACATGACCATAAGCATATATAGCTATTATTTGATTATACTCAATAAATACTTTGAGTTATCTTCAGAAATCTATTACTGCAGAAAAGTGTAGTCATAAGTAAAATATATATTATATCTAAGCTAGATAAAATCCTATTGAATTTTAAACATTAGATTGTTTCTCTGGGTGGCAGACTGTGAAATTCTGCTATAGAAATATTACCCTTAGACCAGGCCAGTTGTTTCAGTAGCAGAACGTTACCTGGTGTATCTGGGTTCAATTCCCAGTCAGGGCAAACAGGAGAAGCAACTATCTACTTCTCTACCACTTTCTCCCCCCGCCCTCTCCTCCTCTCTCTCATCTCCTCCACAGCCAAGGCTCAAACGGTTCGAACAAGTTGGTTCTGGGCACTGAGAATGGCTCCATGGCGTCACTTTAGTGCTTAAATACAATAGCTTGGTTGCCAAGCAACAAAACAGGGTCCCCAAATGGGCAAAGCATCACCCTGTAGGGAACTTGCTGGGTAGATCCTAGTTGGGATGTGTGTGGGAGTTTGTCTGTCTGTCTCCCTGCTCTCCCTTAATAAAAGAAAAAAAAAAGAAAAGAAATATTACCCTTATTTGAATATAATACAAATTACATGTGCATTACAAGATCACATTTTCCTTCTTTAAAATGTCTTCTCGGCCTGACCTGTGGTGGCGCAGTGGCTAAAGCATCGACCTGGAATACTGAGGTCACTGGTTTGAAACCCTGGGCTTGCCTGGTCAAGGCACATATGGGAGTTGATGCTTCCAGCTCCTCCTCCCTTCTCTCTCTCTGTCTCTCTCTCCTCTCTCTCCCTCTCTCTCTCTCTCTCTCCTCTCTAAAAAAAAAATGAATATATAAAATAAAAATTTAAAAAAAATTTAAATGTCTTCTCTTAATAGTTGAAGAACAGCACAATGTCCTAAACAACAATAATTTCTCAACAAATGGTTAATTTTTAATTTTTATGATTCCCAGTATTCCAATTTTGGTGTAAGCTAAGATCTTATTTTATTTGAAATATTATTACTATTAGGAGTTTTGAGTTTAGATCGACCCATATGCTGTAATAAATTTTTCTTCACTAAATTCAATTTATATTGGTTTTATCCTTCTAAATATCCTATATTTAGTTTATTCAACCTAGTTAGTTAAAAATAATTAAATTATTTAATATTTATATATGCTTAATAATTGAATGTTTTTATTATTGTAATTTGTATTCTAATAAGAATTACACTTACCCTATATTTATATATATATTTTTTATTTTATACCTTAACAATATCTGTTATATGAGCTTGACTAGGTAGTAGCGCAGTGGATACAGCATTGGATTGGAATTCAGAGGACCCAGGTTTGAAACCCTGAGGTCACCAGCTTGAGCCTGGACTCACGAGCTTGAATGGAGGGTCACTGGCTTGAGCGGGGTATCATAGATATGACCACATGGTTGCTGGCTTGACCCAAAGGTCTCTGGTTTGAAGCCCAAGGTTCTTGGCTTGAGCATGGGGATGCTGGATTGAGCAAGGGGTCACTCACTCTCCTGTAGCCCCTGGTCAAGGTATATATAAGAAAGCAATCAAAGAACAGCTAAGATGCCTCAACTGAAAATTGATGTTTCTCATCTCTCTCCATTCCTGTCTGTCTGTTCTTTTTTATTATTTAATTAATTGTGTTTACATAGATTCTAGTGTTGCCCCGAATGCATCCTTCCTCCCCCTTATTTCCTTCAACATCTCCCTTGTTCCTCCCTACAACACCCCCCATTCCCTTCAGGTTTATCCCATCCTATCATTCCCTTTCCCTCTGTCTTCTTTTCCTCTGTTTCCTTTGATCCCTCCTCTGTCTCAATTCTATTCTTCAGTTCTTATTGTTCCTTGTATTCCTCAAATGAATGAGGTCATATCATATTTTTCTTTCTCTGCCTGGCTTATTTCACTTAACATAATAGTGTCCAGGTCCATCCATGTTGTTGCAAAAGGTACTATTTCCTTCTTTTTCATGGCCCCATATTATTCCTTTGTATATATGTACCACAGGTTTTTAATCCACTCATCCACTGATGGACATTTGGGCTGTTTCCAGATCTTCACTATTGTGAACAATGCTGCCATAAACATGGTGGTGCGTTTCTTTTTTTCAGTCAGGGATATGGTGTTCTTGGGATATATTCCTAAAAGTGGGATGGCTGTGTCAAAAGGCAGGCCCATTTTAAATTTTTTGAGGAATCTCTATACTATTTTCCATGGTGGCTGTCTGTTCTTATCTGTCCTTCTCTCTGTCACAAAAAAATAAAATGAAAAACAAGTAAACAAACAAAAACCAATATCTATTAGATGTAAAATTGATCTTAAAATTCCAATTGCTTTAGTAACTGGTGTCAGGAAATTTTGTTGGAAAACCTACTATGTAAGTGTTCTCTGAACAAATTCGTATACTTATTTTTATATTAACGTTAATAAACACAATAAACTGAGGAACAAAATAGAAACAGAGGCAAGGTCACAGGGAACAGATGGACAGTGGTCAGGGGGAAGGAGAAAGAGAAGATGGAATCAAAGAAGGTGAGGCAGTAACCAAATTGTATAAACATAACATGTAGATACAAACAACAGGGTAACAATTCCCAGAGTGTAAAGGGGATGGAGGTAGAGGGAGAAAGGAAAGGAGATAAAATGGGGTTGGAAAGAGAATTTGCATGGTCATGGGGGCATGATGTGGAAAGTAGACAGTGTTATATTGAGTGAGACACTTGATGTCAATACAACAAATTAAAAATTAAAATTAAAAAAGACAAAAAAAAACCCAACAACAACAACAGATTTTCACTAATGCCATCTCCTTAGCTTACCTTTATTATGTCTTAATCCCTAGTCAAGGAACTTACTAGAATCAACAAATGAATGCATAAATAAGTAGAAAAATAAATCGATCTTTTTCTCAAATAAAAAAGATTTTTCTATTTATTTTGTCTTATAGGTAAATTGATAGTAAAACTCTTTCCCATTCTGTGAAAGTTTATATACTTAAGATATTTTACATAAAATAATTAAAAAAAACTTTTTCAACATTTTAAGCAAGCTGTGGACTGGACTAGCATATCAAAGGTATGGGCTCAGAAAGTCCATCTCTAAGAATGACTAATTTATTATATGAATTTATATGAATGAAAAGAATACTATTAGGTCAGATTACAATCCAATAAATTAATTAAGAAATTTTCAACTACAGTTACTAATATATTAGTAATATATTAATTAAAAATGAAGCAGATAAGAAACTGCCATTTGCATTGATGTCCTACTTCTACTGTTTGTTTTCTGTGATCATAAACCTCTGTGCCTTTATATTCCCATATTTTTTTAAAAGAGAGAAAATAAACAACAATTGTACTGGTATGAGCCTTTCCTACCTGATTTATAGGAAAAAAGTCTAATTCTCCTGAGAAATCTAAAGTCCTTATGGAGTATAAGGTGATCATTAACTTGTCAATCAATAATTTATTTCCATATTAGTACAAGACAGAAATGACATATTTGTGATGTTATATTGATTAACTGTCAGAAACTACTTATTAATCAGGCATAACTAATTAGGCTGATGGTTTTGGGTTTTTTTAAAGATTTTATTTATTGATTTTAGGGAGAGGAGAGAGAGAGAAAGGTGGTGGGGGAGGAGTAGGAAGCATTAGCTCATAGTAGTTGCTTCCTGTATGTGTCTTGACCCAACAAGCCCAGAGTTTCGAACCTGCGACCTCAGTATTCCAGGTTGACGTTTTATCCACTGTGCTACCACAGGTCAAGCTAATTAGGCATTTATTTTTTCAAAATTCTAATCATTTTAAGGTGGTGTACTAGAGACCTGTCAAATCAAGCAATCTAACAGCAATGGAGAAATCACATTCTTTTTATTTGCTTGCAGTGATTTCCTTCATGCTCTACCTTCTGGATATAGCCTGCTCCAGGCAACCAGGGTGGACATCTGTGGGTATAGGAAACAATTCCTTTTGCTAATGAGCACTGATGCCTTCATGGCAAACAGATGATGTCTGCAGATGGTTGGTTTCTCCCAACCTGCTCAGCTGTTTCAATCTCACAGATTTTTATACAAATATACTCTTCACTTGATTTTAATATATTTCAACACAAGATTCTGGGGAAAAAAAGCTCATCTGAAACTATTCTTTCCCATCACTTCAAAAAGAATTTAGCATTTAAATACTTATATTGACAAAGTGGTAAAGAAATTGTGTGTGTCTGCGCATGCGCACGCATGCATGTGTGTGATTTCTGCTAAATGCAGTAATTACAGTTAATGCCTTTCACCCCATTTTTTGTGAACATTACATTTCACACCTTTGCACTATTTTTCTTATTTCAGTATAAATATGACCAAAAATAAAAGTGAAAACATTTTGTATCTTTTTCAAAAATTCTCTGAATTCTCAAGATTGATCAACAAATACCCGTATTATTTTTATTGTTTTAAGGTGAACTATGTTTTTAACACAAAAAGTAAAATCTTTCATCACCGTACATTTGACCCTTTACTGTTCCCTGTTCAACATCCCCCTTCCCTTTGGTAACCACTAGACTGTTGTCAGGGTCAATGAGTTTTTGTTTCTTTCTCAATTGCTCATTTGTTGCTGTCAGTTTTATATACCAGATATGAGTGAAATCTTATGGTTCTTGCCTTTTTCTGTCTGACTTATTTTGCTTAGCATGATATTCTCAAGATATATCCATATGGTCACAAATGGCAGCATTTCCTCTTTTGTTATGGCTGTCCTATTCTATGGTATATGTGTACCACATATTCTTATCCTATCAATTACTCAGGGGCACTCCTGTAGTTTCCATGTCTTGGTCACTGTAAATAATGGTGTAATGAACACAAAGGTGCATATATTTTTGCAAATTTATATTCTTAAAATTTTCAGGAAGATAACCAGAAGAAGGGGTACTGGGTCATATGGTAACTGAGTTCTCATTCTTTTGAGAAACATTCATACTGTTTTCCATAGTGGCTGTACCAGTTTACATTTCTACTAGCAGTGAATGAGAAATCAGGATTTAAAAATTCAGTAAATTTTGATGAGGGAAAATCTTTCCTGAATTTTACATTTTCTTAAAAGACCTGTTGTGAAATACCTACAATTTCATATAGTCAAATGCTCATTTATTGAACTATTTTAGAGAACAGTTTTCCTTTTTATCTTTCTTACATTAAAAATGAGTACACAGTAGCCAGTAAACTGACATTTTTGATCATTACTGAAAAACATGGCATTCTCCTTTGTTTCACTTTTTAAGCTGCTCTGAAATACAATATTTGCTTCCTGCCATGCTGAATATGTCTAATACATTTTCTATCAAAGTTCAGTATCCTCGATCTTCCTGAATCAAAAGGTTATGTTGATGTCAATCATCTGTTTTTCCTCTCTGACATAAGATAAAATCAGATTTACCAACAGAAGACACACAACTCCTCAGCAAGCTGTAATGTAACTGGAAAAATGAGAGGCAAAGTAGCTCAGTGAACTAAAATGAAAGTTAAATGAGTTGCTCCTTGCAGTGTCTAAGACATTGCGTGCTTATTGAACCACATAAATTCCTGACATTAACAGACAATGGCTGTATAGTGCTCTACAGTGGAAGGCTATGTTGACCAAAAGAACCATTCACTTTTGAGGTTTTGTATACAAATTGAAAATTAACCTTACCTTTTTTTGAGAAAAAAAAAGGAAAGAAAAAACACTGTGACGTTTACCTTTTCTTATTAAAAAATCATCTCACAGTAAAAAAAAACATTAACTTTCATCTTGGCTAAACTTTATCATACTTTCAGCATACAGGTTTGCTAGCTGTTCAAAGCAGGCTATAGTCTTCCACTTGTCATTGAATATGTAAACACTCAATTTTTTGTCAATATTTCTCTTTGACATTATTAGATTTTGATAAATTTAGCTTTCTAAAGGTCTGTAGTTATTATTGTGCTTCCAACTCATGATACAGAGGCCTCAGTACAAAAAATAACAGATAAATAGGTAGGTAGGCAGATAAATAAATTAGATAGATGATAGATAGATGATAAATAGATCATAGATAGATAGATGATAGATAGATAGGTAGATAGATAATAGATAAATAGCAGGAAGAGGGAAAGAAAATTAAACTGGAGTAATTTCCTCTTTAATTGTTTCTCCTTATTTCAGCATTTTTTGTCATTTATTTCTTCAGTCATGATTATTTCTTCAAGTTTATTTCCTCTTTTCATTCAAATAGTCTCATTCTATAATCTAAATTGAGTGTAAAATTCTGCTGCAGATCTACACAAATGATTCTACTTTACTTTGGTGCATAGGATTTATTCCAAAACATAAGGAACTAAATTTTTCTTTATACTTAATTTCTACAACTTTTAACTGTATTCATAAATGTAATACTGAAAAGATCATAGTTTCCAACTAAAAATTATTTTTTTAAAACATCTAAAAACATTCTGCTGTACTCCAATGAATGTTTAATTTAATCATATTAGAATAACATTTTTAACATTTTAATTATTGTAGATCACATATCTCAGAATGATATGAGATGTTTTCTAAAAGTTTTAGTGAAGATTGAATGGGTATTTGGATATATATGTTTTACATTGAGAGGAGAAGTCTGGGCTGACAATATAAATTGGGTAGATTTTACTTTACATGAAGTAATTAAACCATGAACCTGGAAGATATGATCAAAGAATAACTATAGACTGAAGGGGGAGGCTAAGACATGAGCTTCAGAATGCCTGATGAATCAGCATTTATTGTGGTCACATTAGTAGATTAGTAATTGGTCAATTACCTTGTTACTTTGCATCAAAATTTAAGTACTAAGAAGAATATGTTGCAAGCTAGTTAATTTTCTTCAGCAACATTATTTTGCCTGATGTAAAAGGATTCAGGAATGAATACAAAGTGATTCCTTGTATAAGAATAAAAGTATTGTGCAGTAGATGAACAAGCCAAATTCATTTCTCAGTGTTACCAGTGATCTCTAACTTTGTATTTAGTATTCATACAATTGAATGTACTTTCCCCCTTGATGTACTGTCTTTTTTGATGTCCAGAATATCAACATGTTATAGTTACACTCCCAGAAAATTGCAAAATAACTACTCTACTGTATTTTTCTTTTTACAATAAAGTGGGTAAACTAACATGAAAATGATGGTCAAACTAGTTTTCAGGAAACTATAGCAGAAGTCTGAGAAATACCTACTCTGACAAAAATAGATTGTAAAGAATGATAAGAAATATCTCTGATTGAAATTAGACAAATCAATACATATATATACAGTGTCAGGCAAAAGTAAGTTTACTATTGTTCATATGGAAAATGATACAATAATTAATAAATAATACGAAGTAAACTCTGTGTTTCTTGTACTCACAACTGTAAACCTACTTTTGTTTTATTTTGTATAAATTTCAAAGTTATTGTTATGTGAATATTTGCCAATATTCAATGATCAAATATTCAATATTCAAATATTCCATTCAAATTGCTGAGTACCTACCTTGAATGAAATAAGCATGCCATCGGTGTTCTGCATGCGTTCTAGCAGCAATATAAAAAGGCAAACTTCACAATTCTTAGGTAACTGGGAGATACCATAATCCATCAATGGTATTTGTTCTTAAATTCTTTTTAATGTATACATATTTGCACTTTATCATTGAAAAACTGAGTAGTGGTATGAATTTATTTAATTTAAAAAACATGCAGCCTGACCTATGGTGGCGCAGTGGATAAAGTGTCAACTTGGAATGCTGAGGTCACCAGTTCAAAACCCAAAGCTTGCCTAATCGAGGCACATGAAAGAAGAAACTACTAAGAGTTGACGCTTCCAGTTCCTCCACTCCCTTTCTCTTTGTCTTTCTTTCTCCCCTTCCTATTTAAAAAGAAACCAATGAAGTATTTTTTTAAAAAAAGAAAGAAACATGTAGACTTTTATACATGAAAATGGTTATTTAGTGCATTTCACAAAAGAAGTGTTAAAAAACCTATATAGTCTGACTGAGGTTGGTGTAGTAGATAAGAGCATCAACCTGGGATGTTGAGGTCTCAGGTTCAAAACCCTGAGGTTGCAGGCTTGAATGGCGGCTCATCCAGCTGGAATGTGATGTCACTGGCTTGAGCGTGGGATCATGAACTTGATCCCACAGTCACTGGCTTGAGCCCAAAGATTACTAGATTGAGCTCAAGGTCACTGGCTTGAGCAAGAGCTCACTGGCTTGACTTGAGCCCCCTGGTCAAGGAATGTATGAGAAGCAATCAGTGAACAACTAAGTGCCACAACTACAAGTTGATGCTTCTCATTTCTCTCATGTCTGTCTCTTCTTTTTTTTTTTTCTTCTCTCTCTCTCTCTTTTTGACAGAGATGGAGAGAAAGTCAGAGCAAAGGATTAATAGGGACAGACAGCTAGGAAGAGAGAGAAATGAGAAGCATCAATTCTTCGTTGCAGCTTCTTAGTTGTTCAGTGATTGCTTTCTCATATGTGCCTTGACTGGGAAGCTACAACAGAGGGAGTGACCTCTTGCTCAAGCCAGCGACCATGGGCTTCTAGCCAGCAACCGTGGGGTTGTGTCTATAATCCTACGCTCAAGCCAGAGACCCCTTGCTCAAGCTGGTGAGTCTGTGCTCAAACCAGATGATCCCGTGCTCAAGCTGGTGACCTCGGGGTTTCAAACCTGGGTCCTTCGCATCTCAGTCCAATTCTTTATCCACTGGACCACCACCTGGTCAGGCTCATTTCTCTCCCTTCTTATCTGTCTCTCTGTCTGTCTGTCTCAAGCTCTCTTTTTCTCCTCTTTAAAAAAAACATTTATGAACTAGAAATTATTTGAAGTCTTATAACAGCATGTACCTTTATCGTTTAAAACAAAAATTAGGTGTATAGTATTTTTAAAACTCATGAAGTATTATTATAAGAATCTAAAAATAAAGCTGATATCATAGCTTTGTGTTTGTACATTATATTCTCTTAAAAATAATACAATATCCCTAAAAGGGTGAAAAAATATACATGAATTCATTTAATTTTATTCAACTTTATTTAGTATGGCTAGTAAAAATATTATCTTAACTTATAAAGTATATAGTATATGTCTCCTTATAAATTTTGTGATTATGTTTAGGGCATATGTAGATAATTTTCCTATCTCAATGTCCTTAACTTAATCACATATGAAAAATTTATTTTGCTACACAGGGTAACATTGATGGGTTCTGGGGATTAGAAAAATTGGGGAGGGGCATTATTGAACATAAGACTAAGCACAAATTTGATAACTTCAAAATAACATATTTATAGTTATGTTTTTGTAGAACTTTGTACATAAATAAAACAACTATTTTAAATTTGATAAAATAATATTATTTGATGAAAATTTTTATTATCTTGTATTGTTTTTGAAAATACCCCCATGAAAGTTTTTAACTTTATTGTTATTTTTGTTTTAAATGAAACCTGAAATGCTATAAAATTATTTAAATATATTTTTTCTTTCCACTTTAAAATTTATAATTTATTATGTTGCGTACTTACTTAAAAATGGCTGAGCATAAATCAATACACGACTCATGCAAATATAATTTACTATAAAATTTAATTTGGTAAAATTCTGCAGAATTCTTAATAGTAAAACAAGGTATTTTGTTGTTGTTGTTACCTGCTTTTAAGTACAAAGATTGATATTACATGAACACCTATTTTTAACTCATATCTTTATCTTTTAGAGACTGATTTGCTCTTGGTAAAAAGAAATATCCAATTATATAACCATCTGGTATTTTGAGTTTTGGTTATAAACTTAGGGTTTCAATTCTTTACCTCTGCATGAAGTTCAGCAAGTGAAAGAAAGCACAGGTTTTCAACAGAATTACAACCTTCTTTTTCCCATCTATAAACTAAAAAAAAAAAAAAAAAAAAGTAAAGTAATGAAAAAGCAAACATCTGCCTCTTACAGATGCTAGACTGTGGAAAAGATAATGGAATTCCAATAAATGGTATATTTTGTTTTTTCCTGGATGTTGTGGCATTTTATTTAAAACAATCTTTTTCAAGATACATCTACTTCGCTAAATAAGAGAATTAAAGTCAATAGATGGTACAAGGATTGTTTACTCAACATTAACATTTCTTTGAAATTTTCCCATGGAGATATATATATATATATATATATATATATATAGTTTTATTGAAATATCTATATAGTGTTTTATAATTTACATTTTTAAACTCTACAGAAAATATAAAAGGGGTTCATATTATTTCATGTGTCATTACCATAAGTCATTCTCAATTAGTATACATTATAAGTACATATTCAAAATATTTACTTTACGCTATAACTTAGAAGGGAGGATATCAGATGCATGGGTAGTTTTATCCAAATCAAGTTAAAGCTTGTTTTGGGGGTTTTTTTCTTTACATTACATTTCATTTTTCAGGGATGGAAATCATTGGGGAACATTTTTTTTTCATTTTCTGTTGCATGAGGTTTTAGAACTGTTTCTATATATTTCTGCATCGCTGATTCCAAACCTGAAATGTGTTTTTTGGTGCATGCTTTAGTTTTTATGCAATTTTAATTTCTTTTTGTTACAGTTAATGGCATGTATTGGTTTTTAACTTGGAGTTAAAGGGCAATGACTCTTGGATTGAACATAACCACAAGGCAATTAGTGTTTACAAACATCACTTTTACATAATTATAGTTGTTTTTAAATGTAAAAAATTATTATCTAAAAAAAACACCCTCTTGTTTTAAGATTGAATTATGGCTTCTTTGAGTAGTCGTAAATGTAAGAATAGTCCTGACACCTTCTGTTATATATGTGGCTGTTACACACTTCAACATCAAAGGCGCAATATTTCATCATTTGTGACATGTGCATATATTGCCTATTTTCAAGTACCCCTTGGCGATCAAGACAAGAATTGGGCTCCTCAGGCCCTGGCTCGTTGGCTCAGTGGTAGAGCGTTGGCCTGGCATGCAGGAGTCCCAGGTTCAATTCTTGGCCAGGGCAAATAGGAGAGGCACCCATCTGCTTCTCCACCCCTCCCCCTCTCCTTCCTCTCTGTCTCTCTCTTCCTCTCCCGCAGCCGAGGTTCCATTGGAGCAAAAGATGGCCTGGGCACTGGGGATGGCTCCTTGGCCTCTGCCCCAGGCGCTAGAGTGGCTCTGGTCGCGACAGAGCAATGCCCCGGATGGGCAGAGCATTGCCCCCTGGTGGGCGTGCCAGGTGGATCCTGGTCAGGCGCATGCAGGAGTCTGTCTGACTGCCTCCCCGTTTCCAGCTTCAGAAAAATACAAAAAAAAAAAAAAAAAAAAAAAAAAAGGCTCCTCATATTATGAGGAAATGCTTCATGCCTGGAAAAAAAGGAAAATGCAAAGGAATGCCTTTTGGTATTCCCATGGTTTGGCATGAACCTAAGGACCACAGCAGTGACTGTTATTTCTGTCTGATCCACACAAAGGGCATCAGCAAGAAAAAATGGCATATGATCGTATATCCTAATTTTCCTTCACTAATATGACCTATCCCAAACTGAGACAATTCAGTTCCAGTTTTCAATGGTTTTATTTCTTCTAAGGTCGTAGAAAATGAACATGGTGATCAAGTATATTTTGATAAGATGCATGAGGAAATGGTTGTAAAATCTGAAAGGTTTTCTTTTGATGCCAAGCAATTATTAACCCCTCAGCAGTTTAGCCAAGCTGAATTGAATGACTTAGTAAGAATGACATAAAAATTGTCCTCAACTTTCTGAAGTATGAGGAGCATAACTGGATTATTTGTGTGGATCTTAAAATGGTAAATTTCCTGCTAGGACAACAGAGAGGTTTCACGAAGTATTCTTGCTTTCTGTGTTTGTGGGACAGCCAAGCTCAGGAGAAACACTAGACACTGAAGGAGTGGCCAAAATATGAAGCTCTGGAAGTAGGGATGCAAAATATTGAATGAACCTGTAGTTAATCGAGACAGGATCAGTTTTCCCCCACTTCACATCAAACTTGGCTTTATGAAGCAGTTTGTTCAGGCTTTGAATAGAGAAAGTGAATGCTTTCAACATATTATTTCTGCTTTTCTTGCCTTGTCTTTCGAGAAGATAAAAGCAGGTATATTCGATGGACCTCAAATTCAAACCCTCATACATGACGAAGAATTTTCTAGGAAGATGAATAAGGAGGAGAAAGCAGCATGGCAGTCTTTTGTGACAGTTACAAAGAACTTCCTTGGCAACAAAAAAGCAAAAAACTACGAACTTCTGATTCAAAGGATGCTTTTGGCTTTCTATGACATTGGATGCAACATGAGCATTAAGATTCACTTACTGAACAGTCACCTTGATAAGTTTTTCCAAAATCTTGGAACTGTTAGTGATGAGCAGACTACTGCTGGAGCATCAAATGAGATTGTCCTCAACAAGTACACAAACGCAAGAGCTACAAAGTAAATTTTTACCTGAATAGAATTTAAATAAGTTTTGCACACATTTTATAATTAAAATAAATATTTCAATTTGTTCTATTTCAATATTGTAAACAAATTCTGATGCAATCATATCTTTTAGTGTATTAGTGTATTTACTGCATTATATAAATTATTATATTTTCACAAAGATGATGCCCAAGAAGACATTCTACTTCATTATGTTAAACTAAATGTTGAAAATTTTACAATAAGATAAAAACCTAAAATCTTGAATTGCAAAAAAAACTGTAGCTTACAAAGAAAAACTAATGTCAGATTTGAGATCAACACACTCAAATTAGGTAAGAACAAGTGTTTTTTGTGGATGCAACAAAAATTTTGTTCCCCAGTGTAATCATTATTCTAAAATTATTAAA
This sequence comes from Saccopteryx leptura, assembly GCF_036850995.1. NCBI lineage: Eukaryota > Metazoa > Chordata > Mammalia > Chiroptera > Emballonuridae > Saccopteryx > Saccopteryx leptura. The sequence continues at coordinate 91,417,427 of NC_089504.1, read as the reverse complement.
AACCATAAAGTATAGTATTGTTTGGAAAATAGCAAAACTATGAATAGATAATTTTGAACTTTGACTAGTAAAGCAGTGTCACCCATAATCAAATTTAGGTATTTTTATACTTTTGCATAGAAAAAATTGTCCATTTTTTTCACAGTATAGTCATGAAAAAAAATTACCTTAAAACCAAACTCCCTTGTTATTTAAAATTAGATCTGGAGAGTTTTCTTCATGTTCTGAAAAGAGAATGTTAAATATTTTCTTTATTGTTATATTTTTCAAAAGATTTAACTGCATTTTTGGATGAAAACTTTTATTATTAGAAAAAACAGACAATGGAGGTTCTTGGTCAAAATGACCAAATAGATCTGGGTGTTTCCAGGGGTGGGTTATGCTTAGAAGTGTGTCTGATTGTGAGCAGTAACAAATCAAATAAAAAATATTAGGACATTGTAGGTCAAATATGTTTGTAAATATGATATATATATATATATATATAGATTTAGATATAGATATATTTGCTTGCTCGCTTATAGTTTGCATGGGGTGTGGGAGACAGGCTGTAAGCTGGCAAAGTCATGATAGCCTAAGGCTTAGTTTTAAGACTCTTTCCCATCCTGTTAATACTAAGATCTTTTCAAAGCTAAGCTTTTCCCCACATCCTTGACTGTTGCATGATGTGGGGTGGTGCACTCTTATGAGGAATCCCATTTATGCCTCAGATAAATTGCTTTGTATCAGAGACTTCTTTGTTTGTATATTGGATTAAAAGCTTTAATTTCTACACTATAAAATGAGGCAAACCAGGGGCATGCTTGCTCAGATCCTGTCATCAGTATTGGAGAGGAGAGGCAGCCAAGATGGCAGTGTGCTAAAGGAGAGGCCAATTTTTGCAGAGTTTGTGCAGGGAGAAGAAGTTGGGGAACAGAGATGAATAAGGTTGATGAGGTAGAAACCTTTGATTCTAGGAAACTCAGATGAGTCAGTGGCATTGGGAGCCCTGAATGGAAAGGGAAGTGTGTATTTCTCATCTGCTGGGTGCAAGCCAGGATTAAAGGTAATGGCCCACCATATCTTTACTTCATTGTTTTACTACCATCTGTCTAAATCAAATGCAAACCTGATGGGCCATGCGGCTGTGATGGTAGCCGTGGCTACTGGCCATACAGACATAAAACTCCTTAAACTGAAGTAAGCACTGAGAAGTGGCTTTCACTTAAACACTGTTGCTGAATGTCTTCCTTTTTCATTCAGTGTTTATACTGTAAGCAGTAGAGTTGGTCAGCACTACTAAATTTAAGAAATAATTTCTGATTATTAATTTTGTATCTTGTTACTTTGCCAAACTCATTTATTAGATTTAATAGTATTTTTGTAGAGTGATTAGGGTTTTCAATGAACAATATTTTATCATCTAGGAATAATGGCAATTTTATTTCTTCCTTTCCAATTTAGATGCTTTTTCTTTCAAAAATAGGTGTCATTTTTATACATTAATAAGGAACTGCCAGAAAGAGAATTTGAGAAAACAATATCATTTACTATTGCAACAAATAAAAACAAAGAAAAGTAACTTGGAATAAATTTAACCAAGAAGGTAAAAGACCTGTACTTGGAGAACTATAAGATACTAAAGAAAAAAATTGAGAAAGATACAAATAAGTGGAAGCATTTACCATATTCATGAATAGGAAATGTTCCAGGAACAAAAGAAGCAACTCTCAGAGGACAAAGATGCTCAGACAATGTGCTGAAGGAAGAAGATTTATTTGCTGGCAGAGCAGTGTGGCCCCAAAAGGCATCAAGACACCAGCTTTCCGAATTTGGTTTTCTTGACTTGTATATGAGTTTACAGCTTTCAAGTAAAAGGCACCTGATTTCTTTTGTCTTGCAGATACATGTGACCCTTGTGTCTCTGAGAGGGAAAAGGGGGAGAGGTGGAGTTTCTGACCATTTGTTTTGGCTGTTTACATATCCTGTCTTACTTGATTTGTGTTACAAGTATTCAGGAAGTTGAATAGGAGCTGCATAGCTGTGAATTTGTTCATTTTTAAACTGACTTAATCAGCCCTTAGGTTTTCCTCCTAAGAAAAATGAGCATCATTAAAATGACCATACTACCCAAAGTAATCTAAAGATTCAACACAATTCCTATTAAAATACTAATATCTCAAAGATCTAGAATAAATATTTGAAAAACATATATGAAACAAAAAATGATCCCAAATAGCCTCAAAAATCTTGAAAATGAAACAAAATTGGAAGTATTACATTACCTGATATCAAACTATAGTACAAAGCTATGGTAATCAAAACAGCATATAATTGGCAAAAGAACAGATGTATAGATCAGTAGAAGAGAATAGAGAGCATAGAAATAAACCTATACTTATATGGTCAATTAATAAAAGAAAAATGGGCAAGAAAATACAGTGGCATAAAGACAGTCTCTTCAGTAAATGGTGTTAGAAAAACTGGACAGATACATGCAAAAAAATGAAAGTAGACCAACGTTATATACCATACAAAAGAATTAACTCAAAATAGATTGAAGATTTAAATGTAAGTCACAAAACCATAAAAATTCTGGAAGAAAAGTTAGGCCATTCTCTTAGTGATATTTCAGACATTTCTCATAGTGATTATTTTTGCCAATATGCTGCCTTGGTGTGGAAGACAGGCTGTAAGCTGACCTCCTGATCCCATCCTTTTCCTTTCTGAGTTTATTTCTTCATTCCACACCATTCTCACTCAAGACCTGAACAATTACTAGCCACACTGGTCCATGGCAAGTGGAGCCTGAACAGGGACCTGAGGAAGAGAAAACTAAATTAAAGGCAGGTGACAGAATTCCCCAAGTGTGCACAGTGAGTAAAGTTTTTGGGGAAAGTATAGTCAGGAATAATAAATTATGGGACAATTGGGGTCAAAAGTAAGGGACCCAGGCCCTGGCCGTTTGGCTCAGTGATAGAGCGTCGGCCTGGCATGCGGAAGTCCCGGGTTCGATTCCCGGCCAGGGCACACAGGAGAGGCGCCCATTTGCTTCTCCACCCCTCCCCCTCTCCTTCCTCTCTGTCTCTCTCTGCCCCTCCTGCAGCTGAGGCTCCATTGGAGCAAAGATGGCCCGGGCACTGGGGATGGCTCTATGGTCTTTGCCTCGGGCACTAGAGTGGCTCTGGTCGCAACAGAGCAACGCCCCAGATGGGCAGAGCATCGCCCCCTGGTGGGCATGCTGGGTGGATCCCGGTTGGGTGCATGCAGGAGTCTGTCTGACTGCCTCCCCATTTCCAGCTTCAGAAAAATACAAAAAAAAAAAAAAAAAGTAAGGGATCTTTTTGAAGAATAGTTATGCAGCTAGAATGCTTTTTGCAATATATTCAAGATGTGTGCTCCTGGTTCCTAGAGGAAGGAATGGTAGTTCTGCTACAGGGGGGCAAGTAGTTCAAGTCTTGAAAAGGCAGTGGTTTGAGGAGACTATGGTGGATGGTGCTATACTTTGAGGCTTGGGGGCCAAGAAACGCAGGACAGTGTATCTCCTCCTAGTTCTCTCCGACTGCTTGATCTGTCACTCAGCTAAAATTGAGGTAGAGGAGTAGTCTTATCATGGTCAACCTGAGCCACCAGTTATAGCAACTATGAAATTTGAGAATGGTTAGTAGACTCAGCTATTATAGTTACAGCTGTTCCTATTATTGTCTGATTATCTTTAATGTTTTAGCAACAATTTTCTGAACTATTATTTTGTTTTTTTTCTATCCTTTGCCTGGAACACAGGGAGCCCCTGGTGGATCTGACTACAAAATTTACTGTGTAGCTGCTGAGAGCAAATTTTCTTAGGGTGATTTTGTTTAGTCTCATTCTTCAGTCCCTTCAGTCCCCCAAAAATAAAAAAATTTAAAAAAGTCCCAGGTTTCTCTCTAGTTTGTCTGATTCTAGTTTCTGTTTATTTTTTGTCTTTTGTTGTCTAAAATGTGATTTTTAAGGCCTAAATTGAGTTTTTGCATGCAAAAAATAGAAATGCCAGCTCTTATATTGAAAAAATAAAATAGTTTCTTCCCTACATTTTTCCTTTAAAGTTGGTGTTGGGCAAATAAAATATGTTATGCTCACTTTGTTAAAGATGGCACTGCCCATGTGGAAGCCGTTGCCCAGGTGATATTAGTGTGTTGGGGTGAGCTGTGGGTAGGCAGGATCCTTGTAACCTGGGGCTTGGTTTTAGGACTAAGCCCTTCCCACCCTGTTTTGATGTGGGGTGGTGCAATCCCTTCATGCCCCGGATAAGTGACTTTATATTAGAGACTTTCCTATTTTGTATATTGGATTAAAGGTTTGATTTCTACACTATAAAATGGGTGTAGAATGGGAGCCTGCACTCTTAGTTCCTGAAAATAGCATTAGAGAGCAGAGAGGAGAGCAGAGAAAGGCCACATGGAGGAGGCCAGGAGAAGCAGCCAAGAAGGCAGAGTGCTGAGGGAGAAGGCAGTTTGTGCAGAGTTTGTGCAGGGAGAAGGAAGGAGATGGGGAACAGAGGTGAATAAGTCTGGTGAGCTAGAAACATTTGATTCCAGGAAACTCAGATAAGTCAGTAGCTTTGTGAGCACTGAATGTGAGTGGGTTTTGGAGCCCAGTGTGTGTTTTTTGCTTGCCCGCTGGGTGCAAGCTAGGATTAAAGGTGATAACCCACCAGTTTTTGGCTCCGTTGTTTCTTTACTGACTGTCCAAATCTAATGCGAACCTGCATGGGCCGGGTGGCTGTGTTAGTGGCCCTGGCTACTGACTTCACAGTTGGAACATGTAAGGAGCATTCTTTTAAATTTTTTATTAGTTTTAATGGGGTGACATTGATAAATCAGGGTACATATGTTCAGAGAAAACATCTCCAGATTATTTTGACGTTTGATTATGCTGGCTGGCTAGTCTCCTTCCTCCCTTACCGCTCCATGTGTGTCCCTCCCAAAGCTGTGCGTTCGGTCAAAGAGGACAACCTTCCCCAATAGAGAGGACCGTTCTTTGGTCAAGGGTATACAAGTAGCTGTGCTCCCTGCTAGAACCTCCAAACAAGTCTCAAGCATTAATATAAATTTAAAAAGAATGGAATGTAGATCCTAAAGACTTGCTAATTTAGTTGGTGCTTTATAAGGTGTGTTCTTTGTTTTCTGAGTTGGAGAAAATAGCAACTCAGGTATTAGGAATAATCAGATTTAGAGCGTGTTCATCAGCACTTAAAAGTCAATTAGAAAAAATTAAAAAAGGGGAGTGTAAAGCCAGTATCCACGGCCACTACTACAGCCGCCTGGCCCATGCAGGTTCACATTGGATTCGGACAGTCGGCAAAGAAACAATGGAGCCAAAAACTGGTGGGCCATCATCTTTAATCCTATCTTGCACCCGGCAGGCAAGTAAAAACACACACTGGGCTCCAAAACCCACTCACATTCAGTGCTCACAAAGCTACTGACTTATCCAAGTTTTCTAGAATCAAAGGTTTCTAGCTCACCAGACTTTATTCACCTCTGTTCCCCATTTCCTTCCTTCTCCCTGCACAAACTCTGCACAAACTGGCTGCTCACTTAGCACTCTGCCATCTTGGCTGCTTCTCCTGGCCTCCTCCACGTGGCCTCTCTCTGCTCTCTGCTCTCTCCTCTCTAATGATAATCTCAGGAACCAAGAGGACAAGCTCCTGTTCTGCCCCCATTTTATAGTGTAGAAATCAAAACCTTTAATCCAATATACAAAATAAGGAAGTCTCTAATACAAAGTCACTTATCTGGGGCATGATGGGATTGTACCACCCCACATCAAAAAGGGTGGGAAAGGCTTAGTCCTAAAACCAAACCATAGGCTACAAGGATCCTGCTTGTCCAAAGCCCACCCCCAGCACACAATATCACCTGGGCAACGGCTTCCACGTGGGCAGCTCCATCTTTAACAAAGTGAGCATAATATATTTTATCTTCCCAACAGGGGTTATACCCTGGAACTCCTGCAAATTTTTATCATGCTCTTTTTACTTTAAAATTATTTTGAATGCTGATGTATAGGGCCATTCAGTGACTTAGAGACTCTGGAATCCAACAAGAAAAGCCTCTTCTGAAGTATGATGGAAGGACCTGCTCACAGGAATCTGGCAAGGGCCAGACCCTGTTCTCTTATGGGGCAGAGGATATGTTTGTGTTTCTCCTAGGTCTGCTGAGGCTCCTCTGTGGGTTCCTGAATGTTTGGTGAGAAACCATGAGCAAGGAGGAGAGACTTACTCCACAAGAGCAATTATCTAAAGCTTATTTTACTCTGCTCTCATCACTCTCTCTGTCAAATCTGTTTCCACCTATTAAATCCTCTTAGCACACTCTGAACCTCCTCCTGCAAATTACACTGTCCTTTTGTCTTCTTTCAATCAACCTCTGATATACGGAAAAAAAATTTTAAAAGGCAAAAGAGCACCCTCAAACCCCTCAACAAGATCTCCTGATCATGGCTTTTAAGATTTATAATGACCAAGAGGAATATGAGAAGGAAGACAGAGCCCAAAGAGATCAGGCAAAATGCCAGCTCTTGGCAGCCACTCTTAAAGGTTCCAACACCCTTAAGGGGCCTCATAAGACTCCATCAGGGTCCTGCTTCAACTGTGAAAAGGAAGGTCATTGGCAAAAGCCCGTCCAGCTCCTCAACCTTGACAGGGCCATGCCCTCTGTAAGGCCAGGAGCCATGGCTGTCACTATCAAAGCAGCCGCCTGGCCCATGCAGGTTCCCATTGGATTCGGGCAGATGGTAAAGAAATGGCAGAGTCGGAGGATGGTGGGCCATCCTATTTATTGGTGTCTCACCAAGACAGGCAAACCACAAAAGAAGACAAGGGAAAAGCAGAAAAACAGCTTTTCCCATGAAGGACAAGGGATCAGGGAAGCCCCTGCAATCGTGATAGCAGGAACTGAGTGAGCAAGCTCCTGGTCTGTCCCACTTTATAGTGTAGAAAACCAAAATCCCTTAATCCAATATACAAACTAGGAAGTCTCTGATACAAAGTCATTTATTCAAGGCATAATTGGATTCCTCATGAGAGTGCACCACCCAGATCATACAATCAGTCAAGGGTGTGGGGAAAAGCTTAGTCCTAAAACCAAACCTTAGGCTACAATGACCTGGCCTGCTTATAGCCTGTCCCCCACACTCAATATAAGTCACAAGCGAGCAAACATATATATCATATTTACAAACTTATTTGACCAACACCCTCACTGTAGGAAAAGGGACACTGGAAGGTAGACTGCCCCCTCACTCCTCCAAGGCAGGGCTCATTCTCTTCCAGGCCTACCATAGCCACCTCTCACCTAAACTTGTCCAGACTGCTGGGACTCAGCACTGAAGACTGAAGGTGCCCAGGACAATCGGCCCCATTTCACATCATCATTGATGAGCCTAGGGTGACCATTCAAGTAAGCAGGTGAGCCGATCTCATTTCCTATAGACATGAGGGCCAGTTACTCTGCCTTTCCAAATATTTGGGTCCTGCTCATCCTTCAAAGATCTATGCTGTGAGTGTTGATGGGCATATTTTTCTCCTCACTTGCTACAGATCCACTGCCTTATCTAATATGTGGTGTCTTCTTTACACATTCTTTTTTTCCTCCTGCCTCAGTGCCCCAACCCTATTTTAAGCCAAGACCTACTCTCCAAATTCAGAGTCTTTCTGACCTTCCACCTCCCGTCCTCTGAATCGGCCTTGTTGCTACTCTCAGCCAGCCAGATTTGCCAACTTTGGTTACAAATTTAACTCTACCACCCAGCATAGTGAATCCCAAGTTCTTCTCAGCACCCCCAAGGCTGCAAAATGCCAGGAAAAGGCTTCCTCATTTCATCTCCCAGGTTATAGAAAACAACAGCTCCATCTCTACACATGCCTACAGATGGCCTTTTCAGTCTACTTGAATCATCACCAGAAACCCAGAATTGACATTAGTTTGAGACAAAAGCTTGATGTGCTGGAAGCAGAGGTTATGGGACTTGGAGGCTAGCTGCAGAGTGTGGAAATGTGACAAAAGTCCCAGTGCCATCTAGACTTTACCTGGATGTGTGTGACTCCTGCTTCTTGTGACAGTTTTCAATGGGACTGAAGTGAGGTTGGGTTGCATTTTCAGGGAATATGGAACGGTGATGTGTCAACATGGACTTGTTGAACATATTAAGGACATCCAAAACAGCAAAGACTCTATTATAGATCCTGCTATATTGGCTAAGAACTTGCTTAATGATCCAAAAGGCTTTAATCCCTTTAATGTATTAAGACACTTGTTTTGGTATCTGTTAACATTGGCTATACTAATTTTGTGTTTATTCTGTATTTTTCCAATCTGACTCTAATTGGAATCTGGGAAATCAGATGACTGCAAATCTCAGCACATGAGCTGAAATTAAAACATAAAAAAGGGGGATATGTGGGAGACAGACTGTAAGCTGACAAAGTCCTTATAGCCTAGGGTCCTGGTCAGCAAATTGTGGCTTGCAAGTCACATACGGCTCTTTGGCTTATTTTTTTTAAAGATTTTATTTATTCATTATAGAGGGGAGGGGGGGGGAGCAGGAAGCATCAACTCCCATATGTGCCTTGACCAGGCAAGCCCAGGGTTTTGAACGGCAACCTCAAAGTTTCCAGGTTGACGTTTTATCCACTGTGCCACCACAGATCAGGCTCTTTGGCTTATTGAGTGTGGTTCTTCCACAAAATACCATGTGCAGGCGCTACCTCAATAAGGAATGTACCTATCTATATAGTTTAAAAATTTTGGCTCTCAAAAGAAATTTCAATCGTTGTACTGTTGATATTTGGCTCTGTTGAATAAAAAGTTTGCTCACCACTGGTAGGCTTAGTTTAAGGCTAAGCTCTTCCTCACACCCTTTAAAGACTAAGATTTTCCTACACTCTTTTAAAACTAAGATCTTCCCACACCCTTCTAAGACTAAAATCTTCCCCACACCCTTTTAAGACTAAGATCTTCTCCCCACCCTTATAAGACTAAGATCTTTTCCACATCCTTGACTGTTGCATGGTGGTGGTGATGCACTCTTATGAGGATTTGTGTTTATGCCTCAGATGTGTGACTTTGTTTCAGACTTCCTCATTTGCATATGTCTCTGCACTATATAATAAAGCAGACCAGGGGTTTTGCTTTTGCTCTGGCTTGCTTAGCTTACAGACTTACTGATCCCATCCTTTTTCTCTCTGAGTTTATTTCTCCATTTCACACTGTTCTCACTCAGGACCTGAACAATTACTAGCCACACTGGTCCACGGCACCTTGGACAAGAAAAGTAAAGAAAAAAAATAAGCAAATGGGACTACATAAAACTTAAAAGCTTTCACACAGCAAAAGAAACCATAAAAAAATGAAAAGGGAACACACTGAAAGGGAAAATATATTTACCAATGGTATATCTGATAAGAGGTTAATTTGCAATATATATAAAGAACTTATGCAACTCAATACCAAGATAACAAACAAAGAAATTAAAATTGTACAAAGAACCTGAATAGACACTTCTCCAAAGAGGACATACAGATGGCCAATAGACATATGAAAAGGTGATCAACATCAATAATCATCAGGAAGATGAAAAATAAAACTAAAAAGATGTAATCACTTCACACCTGAAAGAATGGCTATCATCAAGAAAACAACAAGTGTTGGCGAGGATGTGGAGAAAAGGGAACCCTGTACCCTGTTGGTGGGAATGCAGACTGATGAAATTCCTTTGGAAAGCAGTATGAAGTTTTCTCAAAAAACTAAAAATAGAACTTCTTTTTGACCCAGTAATCCCACTTCTACAGCCAAAGAAACTTGAAACACTATTGCAAAATAATTTATGCATCCTTATGTTTACTGCAACATTATTTACAGTGTGTCCATAAAGTCATGGTGCACTTCACCCCCCCCCCCCAGTTTCTGGAGGATGATGTGGCAGCATGTGCACATGCGCAGATGATGATGTAACACCATGTATACAGCAGAGCAGCCCACGGCCATGCCAGTCGAGATGTGGATGGTACAGAGGAAAGTTCAGTGTGTTCTGTGGCTCACTAAATTCAAATCCGTGACCAAAGTGCAATGTGAATATTGGCACATTTATAACAAAGCACCACCGCATAGGAATAACATTACTTGGTGGGATAAGCAGTTGAAGAAAACTGGCAGTTTGGTGGAGAAACCCCGTTCTGGTAGGCCATCAGTCAGTGACGACTCTGTAGAGGCTATACGGGATAGCTACGTAAGGAGCCCTAAAAAATCTGTGTGTGAGCCCACCTCAAACTTCACTGAATAGGTATGAAAAAGAGTTTTCCTTTTATTTGGTGCAGATTTCACATTTCTATCATCTTTTGTTGCTTTCCTATGACCAGTCAAAAGTGTACCATAACTTTACGGACACACTGTATAATAGGCAAGATTTGGAAGCAGCTCCAGTGTCCATCAGTAGATGTATACATTTAAAAAGCTGTGTGTTGGTCAAATAACTTTGTAAATAATGATATATATCTTTGCTCTCTTGTAGTTTGCATTGGATGTGGGGGGACAGGCTGTAAGCAGGAAGGATTCTTATAGCCTAAGTCTTAGTTTTAAGACTAAGCCTTTCCCACACTTTTTGATGTGGGGTGGTGCACTTTCATGAGGAATCCCATTATGCCTCAGATAAGTGACTTTGTATCAGAGACTTTCTTGTTTGTATATTGAATTAAAGGTTTTGATTTTTACACTATAAAATAGGGGCAGAGCAGGAGCTTGCTCTCTCTCGGTTCCTGAGATTAGCATTAGAGCAGAGAGCAGGTTGGAGAGCAGATTAAGGCCACGTGGAGGAGAGGAGAGACAGCCAAGATGGTGGAATGCTGAAAGAGAAGCCAGTTAGTGCAGAGTTTGTGTAGAGAGAAGGAGATGGGGAACAGAAGAGAATGAGGCTAGTGAGCTAGAAATCTTTGATTCTAGTAAACTCAGATAAGTCAGTAGCTTTTTGAGCACTGAATGAGTGGGTTTTGGAGCCCAGTGTGTGTTTTTACTTGCCCACCAGGTGCAAGCTAGGATAAAAGATGATAGCCCACCAGTTTTTGGCTCTGTTGTTTCTTTACCGACTGTCCAAATACAATGCGAGCCTGCATGGGCCAGGCAGCTGTGATGGTGACTGTGGACACTGGCCACACATTTGGCGTAGTCGGTGGCAGGATTTGATACAGCTCAGTATGGAGCCACCACCACCTTTGAGCGGTGGAGTAGAGGACTGGCTGCTGTTATGGTTCCCCATGCTGTCCTTTTGGGGACCATAGGCTGGCTGACCTTTAAAGCCATGTGTGAGGTTACTGAAAGTTCTGTGGAAGAGGTTGCCTGGGACCTGCAAACTGAGCAGGGGAAGGAGCTGGAGCTAATGTGGGAGAAACAGATGCTGACCCTGGAGCTGGAGCAGGAACCGTAGGAGGCCGACCAGGTTTGCGAGATTCACCTGGAAATGGAGCAGATGCTGGAGAGGGAATCACAGCTTCGTAAGTTGCAGCTTGCCCTGGACTTTGTGGAGAGCCAGTAGCGGCAGGAGGCCGGGGCCGGGGATGTAAGGCCTGCTAAGCAGAAGGCGGCAGAGGCCTGGGGCTCGAACCTGGCAGCAGGAGCTGATGTTTTCAATCCTCTTGGAGGATGAGGAGAATCAGGCTGGAGTTGTGTTGGGCAGATAAAATGTATTATGCTCACTTTGTTAAAAATGGCGCTGCCCATGTGAGGCCGTCGCCCAGGTGATATTAATGTGTGTTGAGAATCCTTGTAGCCTGGGGCTTGGTTTTGGGATTAAGCCTTTCCCACCCTTTTTGATGTGGGTTGGTACAATCCAATCATGCCTCAGAGAAGTGACTTTGTATTAGAGACTTCCCTATTTTGTATATTGGATTAGAGGTTGTGAAGCTACAATATAAAATGGAGGTAGAACGAGAGTTTGCTCTCTTGGTTCCTGGGATGATTAGCATGAGAGAGCAGAGGGAGCAGAGCAGAGAGAGCAGAGCAGAGAGCAGAAAGAAGCCATGTGGCCAGGAGAAGCAGCCAAGATGGCGGAGTGCTGAGTGAGAGGCCAGTTTGTGCAGTTTGATGCTGGAGAAGGAAGGAGATGGGGAACAGAGGTGAATAAGTCTGGTGAGCTAGAAACCTTTAATTCTAGGAAACTCGGATAAGTCAGTAGCTTTGTGAGCACTGAATGTGAGTGGGTTTTGGAGCCCAGTGTGTATTTTTACTTGCCTGCCGGGTGCAAGCTAGAATTAAAGACTATGGCCCACCAGTTTTTGGCTCTGTTGTTTCTTTACTGACTGTCCGAATCCAATGCGAACCTGCATGAGCTGGGCGGCTGCAGTGGCAGCCCTGGCTACTGGCTTTACAAGTTGCAATCCGCAGTCTCCAAAAGATAAGAGCCCAGCAACAGGGAGTACAGACTATGCCCCTGGTAAGTCTGCGATTTTGGGACATAGGGGTGATTGCCATCATGCTCTCTGGAGCAGAGATGGAAATGCTGACTGCTATTTTCACATGCTCCTCCTTGGGACAGTGTAAGACCTGCCAGGATGGTAGGGATGAGGGGGGAGGCTGAGGCCCCATGTGCATGGACTCATCTCTTAGACTACGACTGGAGTGGGCACTGGCTCCTTCATTGGATGGACTTATGGATTTTGGACAATGTGAAACACCCTGATGGGGGTGGGGGGTGGCTTTGCTGGAAGCACTCCCCTGCCCCGGGAAGCTTTTCCCATGGCTAGGAAGAAGGCCGAGGACATTTTGTGCTTTTAGCAAAGTGCTTAGTGACTGGTGAAATGTACCTTTGTAATTGTTGAAATTGTATGATTTGTCATGTTGTTGTAATTTGTGTACTGTGCCTAATTTCCTTGTGCAGGAATACCTGTGCTTTAGATTGCGAAGCGAGCAAAAGGGGTGGAATGTTGGTCAAATAACTTTGTAAATAATGATATATATCTTTGCTCTCTTGTAGTTTGCATTGGATGTGGGGGGACAGGCTGTAAGCAGGAAGGATTCTTACAGCCTAAGGCTTAGTTTTAAGACTAAGCCTTTCCCACACTTTTTGATGTGTGGTGGTGCACTCTTATGAAAAATCCCATTATGCCTCAGATAAGTGACTTTGTATCAGAGACTTTCTTGTTTGTATATTGGATTAAAGGTTTTGATTTCTACACTATAAAGTGGGGCAGACCGGGTGCTTACTCTCTCTCGGTTCCTGAGATTAGCATTAGAGCAGAGAGCAGGTTGGAGAGCAGAGTAAGGCCACGTGGAGAAGAGGAGAGACAGCCAAGTTGGAGTAGTGCTGAAGGAAAAGCCAGTTAGTGCAGAGTTTGTGCAGAGAGAAGGAGGTGGAGAACAAAGGTGAATGAGGCTAGTGAGCTAGAAACGTTTAATTCTAGTAAACTTGGATAAGTCAGCAGCTTTGTGAGTACTGAATGAGTGGGTTTTGGAGCCCAGTGTGTGTTTTTACTTGCAAGCTAGGATTAAAGATGATAGCCCACCAGTTCTTGGCTCCACTGTTTCATTACCGACTGTCTGAATCTAATGTAAACCTGCATGGGCCAGGTGGCTGTGATGGTGGCCGTGGATACTGGCTTTACACTGTGGTACATTTACACAATGGAATGCTACGAGGCAAAAACAAACAAACAAACAAAAAACCACTTTTGCCACAGCATTAGTAGACCTGGATATTATTATGCTAAGTGAAATAAGGTAGTCAGAGAAAGACAAGCACCATGTGATTTTACTTATATATGAAATCTAATAAATGAAATAAATGGATGAACAAATTAGAAACAGAAGTATGGATACATGAAACAGACTGACAGCTGTAAGAAATGAGGATAAGAGGGGGCTAGATGAAAGAAGATGAAATAATTAACAAAAAAACCTTATACATAATACACAGATAACAGTGTGGTGCTAACCAGAGGGAAAGAGGGGTGAAGGCAGTGGCAAAAAGGAGAAAATGGATATGGTAAAAGACTAAGCGTAACAGGCTTATCATGCAAAGTGCAGATGAAGGTTTATTTAGTTGTACACTTGAAAACTGTATGTTTTTGCAAACCAGTGTCATTTTAATAAATTTAATTTAAAAAATAAGGAATAATTTATTTTGTTTAAGTGACTTTCCAGGTTTCTTCTTATGCAGAAAGTTACCGAATATATAAGAAAAGCCTAACAATGCTGTGCCCCAGAGTGGTCAGGTATAACAAATAGAAAACAAGCATGGAAAACTTGCTCTAAAATGATCAGACATATTACAGTTCTTAGGGGAAATGATTCTCTTCTCAGAAACAGTTTTATCGTGTGATAAGGTTCCAAAAAACTATAAAACTTAGTATTAGCAATGCCATTTTAAAGAGGAAAAGCCAGGCCTCTTACCCCCTCCTCTCTGTGGAGCAAGGAAAGAGACTGCAGAGGGAAGGGCTTATAAGAGCAGCTGGGTCAGACAAGTCATAACTTAACTACAGAGGAAGTTGGAACTTATCTGAGAATCCTTTCACTTCTCTTTTCTTAAAAGCCTTTAGGGTGTAACAATGTTCTCCTTTTGATAGATCTTATGGATAAACATCGTAACAAGGCAGTAAAATTCAATGAACTTGTTAATGAGATTAATGACTTTTGTATCATGCTCCCCCTCCTCCCAAGCCCAGTCAGTGTGTAATTTGGTCTATGAAAAGGTGCCTCAGAGCTGTGTGAGGGGCTGCAGGATTTGGGTTTGTCTTATTCCCCTGTAGTCACAGGTCAATAAACTCCTCAAATATTCATCTGGACTTGGTGTCTTTGGGGAACTCTCTGGTCACTTTATAACAATTGTAAGTCCAGGAGCCGCCATCGTGGCCATTCACATGCAGGTTCCCATTGGATTTGGGCAGACGATAAAGAAATGGCGGAGTCAGAGGACGGGGGGCCATCCTATTTATTGGTGTCTCACCAAGACAGGCAAACCACAAAAGAAGACAAGGGAAAAGCAGAAAACCAGCTCTTCCCATGAAGGGCAAGGGATCAGGGAAGCCCCTGCAATTGTGATAGCAGGAACTGTGTGTCTAAGCTCCTGGTCTGTCCCACTTTATAGTGTAGAAAACCAAAATCCCTTAATCCAATATACAAACAAGGAAGTCTCCGATACAAAGTCACCCATCCAAGGCATAATTGGATTCCTCATGAGAGTGCACCACCCAGATAATACAATCATTCAAGGGTGTGGGGAAAAGCTTAGTCCCAAAACCAAACCCCAGGCTACAACGACCTGGCCTGCTTATAGCCTGTCCCCCACACCCAATATAAGTCACAAGCGAGCAAACATATATATCACATTTACAAACTTATTTGACCAACAACAATCAAAGAACAAGAATAAAAACTTTCTATTTAAAATTATATATTCAAATTTTTGTCTTAATCAAAAGTATATTAAATTTATAGACTATTGACACATGGCAAAAATCAAGATAATTAATATAAGTAAAATTCTATTAATCCCAAAATTCTACCAGAGGCAATAAAAATATTAAAATAATTTTCAGTGAGGAAACCAAATTTGGGAACTAGATGTAGGAGAAAAAGGATAAAATAATGTCCATCAAAGTATTGTAACAGAAAAGATAAAGATATATGGTAAGATAATAGAGATATGTGGTCAGAGGCTACCTTGTAATTCTTAATTAACTTCCTCTAAAAATAAAGAACAATTAAAAGAAGAAATATGAATTAATTCAAGATAATTTAAAGTTGTAGAATCCAAAAATAAACATAAGTGACAATAAATAAATAAAAATAATAACACTAAATTACCCTGACCAGACACCTTGGTTGGTTAGACTATTACCTAGATGCACAAAGGTTGAGGGTTGTACCAAGGCATATACAGGAACAGACTGATGTTTTTCTCCCTTCCTCTTCATAAAATCAATAAATAAATTTAAAAAGAAAAATAAATAGAAAAGAAAATAACATCAAATTCTTGTACTCTCACCCAATCACCAGCTTTTGTCTTGAATACGATTTCTCTGTGAAAAACAGCAAGAAAAATGGAAGTTGGGATCCATAAACAGAGGAAGTATGTCCACTTTAATTTAAAAAATACTCGCCTGACCAGGCGGTGGCGCAGTGGATAGAGCGTCGGACTGGGATGCGGAAGGACCCAGGTTCGAGACCCCAGATTAGCCAGCTTGAGCATGGGCTCATCTGGCTTGAGCAAAAAAGTTTACTGGCATGGACCCAAGGTCGCTGGCTCGAGCAAGGGGTTACTCAGTCTGCTGAAGGCCCGCAGTCATGGCACATATGAGAGGACAATCAATGAACAGCTACGGTGTCACAACGAAAAACTGATGATTGATACGTCTCATCTCTCTCCGTTCCTGTCTGTCTGTCCCTATCTATCCCTCTATCTGACTCTCTCTCTCTCTGTCCCTGTAAAAACAAAAATAAACAAACAAAAAAAAACTCAAAATGTGTACTACTAGATAAGAGCAGGTACTGCAGGACAGAAACTTTAAAGTAAAAATGTTTTGAAATGCCAAACAAATTCTGAGGCAGAAAAAGGAAAAAAAAATGGTGGGGCACCATCTGACAATTGCTTGGGTAAAGAGAGGAGAAGCAAAACCAGAGAGTAAGTGTTCTGTGAGACAAAGAGAAAACAAAATCTGTGATCACATACAGCTCCCTCCTTAGCAAATAAATAATAAATAAAGCATTTAGACTCTGTTAAACCAAAATAAAAAGGACTGTTGATCTTGAAATCTTGTAAACTACTCTGAACTTAAACTAAAATATTTCTTTGAAAAATTCAAAATGGATTTTAGTTGTCATTTAAAAAAATCAGAAAATGAGTTTCAACATACTTTAACATACGATGTTCTCTCTCATTTTAGAAAGATTTAGAAGATTTTAGGAAAAAATATCTCACTAATTAAAACTTAATTTCAGCATGTCTGAAAAGGAATAATGTAATGAAAAGTTACTGGTTGTACAGAAGATATGCAAGCAAATCGGGAAAAGTATGAATGTGAGATTGTTGGTCAAATAAGTTTGTAAATATGATATGTAGGTTTGCTCGCTTATAGTTTGTTTGCATTGGGTGTGGGGGACAGGCTGTAAGGAGGCAGGGTCGTTATACTCTAGCTTAGTTTTAAGACTAAGCCTTTCCCACCCTAAGTGACTTTGTATCAGAGACTTCCTTGTTTGTATATTGGATTAAAGGTTTTGATTTCTACACTATAAAATGAGCAGACCAGGAGCTTGTTCTCTCTCAGTTCCTGTGATTAGCATTAGAGAGGAGAGCAGAGAAAGGCCACTTGGAGAAGAGAAGCATCCAAGATAGTGGAGTGCTGAAGGAGAAGCCAGTTTGTGCAGAGAGAAGGAGATGGGGAACAGAGGTGAATAAGGCTGGTGAAGTAGAAATCTTTGACTCTAGGAAACTTGGATAAGTTGGTGGCTTTGGGAGCCCTGAATGGAAAGGGAAGTGTTTTCCCACTGTGTGTATTTCTTGCCCACCAGGTGCAAGATAGCATTAAAGCTAATGTCCCACCAGTTCTTGGCTCCGTTGTTTCATTACCATCAGTCTGAATCAAATGCGAACCTGCACTGGCCAGTTGGCTACAATGATGGCTGTGGCTACTGGCTTTTCAGAGATCAAGAAAGATATACAAAGTATAAGGCATATAGGATTCTGACAATGGCAGGTGGACAAAGAGGAGTCATTTTCATAAAATTGAGGTCACTGAAGAAAAACAAAATAATGTTTTTTCTCATGGTTAAACTATATCCAGGAACAATTTTCAGAAATAAAAGAAAACTTAAACTTCTATCATGTAACATTCATCAGATAGATGAAAAATTTTAGCCAATATAATCAACTCTGAAACATATCCTAGTAAAGTTATTTTATTTCAATCATAAAGAAAATATTATTTTATTTATCTTGATCTTCTTGATGATTTTTCTTAAGGGTAAAGGTGAAAATATTTTTGGTACAAAATAATTTATACACATGACATCTAGACACAAACAACACTTTGGTGACAGTCTGGGGGATAGGAGGGTGGAAATAGATGGAAGTGGGCCCAGGGGGTAGAAATGAGGAATGAAGAGAGGCTGTTTGGGGCAGAGTATGTATGATGTGATGTGCAGGTGGTGTTTTATTGAGTTGCACCCTTGAAATCTCTATGACTGCAAACCAGTGTCATCCCAATAAATTCAATTAATTTTTAAAAAGTATTCATTACACACATAAAAAAAGAATTAGACAAAAATAATTGTAAAATAATCTTGAACTATCACTGAAAACAAGGCAAGAGTAGAACAACTTTAAAAAAAAACATACTACAAATGAGAGATTGCAAGTATGACAAAAATTTTATAAACAACCCAGACCCTTTTCAAGTATCAAACATATAGAAAAGCAGTTTTAAATATGCATCAACACACAGTAGTTTAGAGCCATGAGGCCTCTTAAGGAATCTCTAAGAGGTGGTGCTTCATTCAACCAAATATGACTAGGCAAACTTCAGGGGAAAATCTGATGTTGAACACATAAATATGTGTCAAAGTAGATGTAAGACTAAAAATAAAAATGAAGGTAAAGGTAGTGATGTATCAAAATTATGTTGTTTTTTTTTTTTTATTTATTAATTTTTTTTATGTGCCTTGACTGCAGGCCGTTAGCAGACTGAGTAACCCCTGCTCGAGCCAGGGATGTTGGGCTCAAGCTGGTGAGCTTTTGCTCAAACCAGATGAGCCCATGCTCAAGCTGGCGACCTTGGGGTCTTGAACCTGGGTCTTCTGCATCCCAGTTCGACACTCTGTCCACTGCGCCACCACCTGGTCAGGCCAAAATTATGTTTTTTAAAAGTAAAAATAATGCAAGTAACCAATGGAGGATAAAGAAAAAATAGTAAAAGATTATTGCATAGGAATATGCAGAAAAGTATACAACTGATCACTGATAAACAAAACATTTAAAAGTCAAAGAAGAAAACAGGTGTCTACAGGAACTCAAATGTATAAGTAGCCACTACAACAAGAATATAAACATTTTTAGCAAAATACACTTTTTAAAAGTCCCATATAAACTCATAGAGACAAACATAGAAAATATAAAATAATATGCAAAATTATAAAACAACACAATTAAGACCAAATATTATAGTCTTAAGAATAAGACTGAATGAACTTAACTCACATATGCAAAGAAATGAAAAAAAAAAAAAAGATATTCTGTTTGACTCACAGATTAACAAATATATTCAGAATTCAAGAGACACTTGTAACATTTACTGTTTCTGAAAAACTAAAAGCAAAGAATATGGAAAAGATATTATTTTTAGACACATGAAAGTATTAAGAAAATATTTAGAGAGTGACGTCACGGAAATGGCGCCGTGAGCAGCGCGTCCGACAGATCTCCCCAAAATCACAACAAATTTATCAACTAGAAACAGGAAAATTTATCTTCGGAGCATTCCGGAGTTCCACACAAACTGAAAGCGAAGGGACTGTTATCACTTGGATCTGGGAGACGAGGGTGTGGAGGAAGCTACCGCAGGGACGTTCATTCAAGCCGCGAGGAAGTGCGCCTGTGGTGGTGGTGAGTCAGCCCATACTCGGGAGCCGCGAGCCGCCGCCGCGAGCCGCCGCGAGCAGCGCCCGGTTCGGTTGCAGAGCGAGCACCGCCGCCGCGAGCAGCCGCCGCGAGCCGCCGCGAGCAGCGCCCGGTTCGGTTGCAGAGCGAGCACCGCCGCCGCGAGCAGCCGCCACGACCCGCCGCGAGCAGCGCCCGGTTCGGTTGCAGAGCGAGCACCGCCGCCGCGAGCAGCCGCCACGACCCGCCGCGAGCAGCGCCCGGTTCGGTTGCAGAGCGAGCACCGCCGCCGCGAGCAGCCGCCGCGAGCCGCCGGGAGCAGCGCCCGGTTCGGTTGCAGAGCGAGCACCGCCGCTGCGAGCAGCCGCCGCGAGCAGCCGCGGGCAGCGCCCGGTTCGGTTGCGGAGCGAGCGCCGCTGACGTTCCCAGCGGCCCGCGCACGGGGAGCGGGAGAGGCCCCAGGGCGGTATTCCCTACTTGGGAGATTCTCTCCACGGGCGGGGCACCTCACCCAGCCATTCAAGCTAACAATCAAGCGTTGGGGGAGGGGCGCGCGCAGGCAGCCTGAAATACCTTCGGGAGCACAGCTGCGACCCAATTACTGAAATTAACTTAACCCGTGAAATCTGCGCACCCTCGGTTCTAATTGATAAGATCTCTCTCAGTTCACCGACCCAAGACAAGAGGCGTGATATTTTTTAGTGCCTCTCGCTAAAGGGGTGGGGGCAACTTCTGATTGATAGAGCCTCCATATTCAGGGATAAACGCTAACAAGAAGGACTTGGCAGATAATAAGATCTATACTACACTAGTCGCAAGCAGAGACTAGTGCCTCTTCTTCCCAGCCAAAACAGGCTACAAAGTGTGGAAAGCCTGGGTTGAGAGGTCCAACTGAATGCTAGGCGCTGAACAGTCACCTTGACAACAATTGACTCCCACCCCCGCCTGATTACACTGGAGGCCCTGACTGCCAGAGCCTTTCCCAAAGCCTTGCACTGAGTGGGGATAGAGTGGGGATTTCCCAGCTCTTTGAGCCTCTTACTCCCCAGGCAGAAGCAGTGGCAGCCTTATAGCTGGATCACCAGGCTGCTAATTCAGGAAGGGGGGACTAGGAGAGAGAATCCAGGAAAGCAAACTCTCTCATCGTTGGACCCTGCAAACGCCAACAAGCCTTGACTACCAGCAAGACTAAAGCCAATTATATGACATTGCCATAGAATCCCATCAACTGCAAATCCCTACCTAAGTGTGACACAGGGGCAGAGCCTGGGGTACAGAGTCACCGACCAGGAAGAGGGAGAGAAAAGAAAAAGGAAGAAGTTAACATCTCAAAATCAAGAAAAATCCACAGACTTTACAACTTGTTCCACTAATTTTTTTTTGTTGTTGTTGTTGTTGTTTGTTTCTTCTATCTTATTGCCTTTATTTCCTCCACCTCGGTCCTTATATTCTCTGCCCATCTTATGCTTCCCTTTTCTTGAACTACACTACCCATAAGTGTTACATTTTATTTCTCTTCTTCATCCTCACCCTCCTTTATGATTATACTCCAAAACACTTAACTCTCACTTTCTCCTCTTTTGTTTTTTTTTTGTTTTGTTTTGCTTTATTTTGTTTTTTTCTCTTCCTTTTTTATTTCTTCCTTCGTTTTTCTCTTTTTCTTATTTTTTCCTTTCTATTCATTTTTTCTTTTTTTTTTTCTCGTTTTACTTTCCTCCCATTTAATCCTCAATCACGAACAAATTAGTTAATTTGGGACTCAAGGCTTTTTTTTTGGCTTTATTTTTCTTTTTCGCTTTTGTTTTTGTTTTTTTCTTGTTTGTTTATTTTTGTGGCATTTTGGGTCCTCCCAACCCAAGGTCTCCATTGTAATTAGTCTCCGCTCCACTTAATACAACAGATTTTTACTTATTATTTTTATTTTTTTCTTCTTTATTATTCCTTTTTTTGTCCTTTTTTTTGGTTCCCTCTTATCCCTCTCATTATATCTCTTAGTTGACCATCACCCACAAGCAAATCATCTTATGCTTGTCTAAGATTTTCTTCCTTTTTTTTTTTTTGCATTTAGTAGGTCCCTACTCCCCTTTTTCTTTGCCCCTTGAACTCTTCACTGCAAATCAGGCCCTCCATTATAGGCACGATATTTCCCTGAGGAGGGAAGAGGAGGGAAAGAGAAGAAAGAAAAAAAGGGGGAAATAATAAATTATTACTGCTTTTTTTTGTGGGGTGTTTTACCTTTTTTTTTTTTTTTTTCCTACTTTTTACGCTTTATTAATTCTAATTAGTGCTATCAACAAGACCACCCTCAGATGCCAATAAGAAAGAGGAAATCGAATATTATGGATACAAAAGAAAGAGAGGTAACACAAATAGATGTGGAAAAATCTATGGAGAAAAGACTTAACATATTGGAAGCCTTGGAGCTAAATGACAGAGAATTTAAAATAGAAATCTTAAAAATACTCAGAGATATACAAGAAAACACAGAAAGGCAATATAGGGAGATCAGAAAACAACTCAATGAACACAAAGAATATATTACCAAGGAAATTGAAACTATAAAAACAAATCAAACAGAAATGAAAAACTCAATTCACGAGCTGAAAAACGAGGTAACAAGCTTAGCTAGCAGAACAGCCCAGATTGAAGATAGGATTAGTGAAATAGAAGACAAACAACTTGAGGCACAACAGAGAGAAGAAGAAAGAGACTCAAAAATAATAAAAAACGAGAAAGCCCTACAGGAATTATCTGACTCCATCAGAAAGAATAACATAAGAATAATAGGTATATCAGAGGGAGAAGAGAAAGAAAATGGAATGGAGAATATACTCAAACAAATAATAGACGAGAACTTCCCAAGCCTGTGGAAAGAACTAAAGCCTCAAAATCAAGAAGCAAATAGAACACCGAGTTTTCTTAACCCCAACAAACCCACTCCAAGGCACATCATAATAAAGATGACACAAACCAATGACAAAGAAAAAATTCTCAAGGCAGCCAGGGAAAAGAAGAGTACAACATATAAAGGAAGGCCTATTAGATTATCATCAGATTTCTCAGCAGAAACTCTACAAGCTAGAAGAGAGTGGACCCCAATATTTAAAGCCCTGAAAGAGAGGAACTTTCAGCCAAGAATACTATACCCATCAAAGCTATCCTTCAAGTATGAAGGAGATATAAAAACATTCACAAATACAGAAAAGATGAGAGAATTTATCAACAGAAAGCCCCCACTCCAGGAAATACTAAAGGGGGTTTTCCAACCAGATTCAAAGAACAAAAGAAAACAACACCACAAGTAACAGCTCCACCAAGAACACAATAAAACCAAACTTAAACCGTGACAACAAAGGAAAAAAAGGGGGGAGAGAATGGAGATTAACAGTAGCAAAGGACGATGAAGTGCAGAAATACTTATAAGATAGGGTACTACAATGAATATGGTAGGTACCCTTTTCATTACTTAATGGTAACCACCCTAGAAAAAACCACCACAAAAACACATGACTTAAAAAAGGTAGCAACAGAGGAATGAAGTATGGAACACAAACAAACAAAAACAAATGATAGAAAAACAAAAGAGAAGAATCAAACTAGATACAAAACTAACAGAAAGCAATTTATAAAATGGCAGTAGGGAAGCCACAAGTGTCAATAATTACACTAAATGTAAATGGATTAAACTTACCAATAAAAAGACACAGAGTAGCAGAATGGATTAAAAAAGAAAATCCAACTATATGCTGCCTACAAGAAACACATCTAAGCAACAAGGATAAAAACAAATTCAAAGTGAAAGGCTGGAAAACAATACTCCAAGCAAACAACACCCCAAAAAAAGCAGGTGTAGCAATACTCATATCTGATAATGCTGACTACAAGACAGAAAAAGTACTCAGAGACAAAAATGGTCACTTCATAATGATTAAGGGGACACTGAATCAAGAAGACATAACAATCCTTAATATATATGCACCAAACCAAGGAGCACCAAAATATATAAGACAGCTACTTATTGACCTTAAAACAAAAACTAACAAAAATACAATCATACTTGGAGACCTCAATACTCCGCTGACGGCTCTAGATCGGTCATCCAAACAGAGAATCAATAAAGATATAGTGGCCTTAAATGAAATACTAGAACACCTGGATATGATAGACATCTACAGGACATTTCATCCCAAAGTGACTGAGTATACATTTTTCTCTAGTGTACATGGAACATTCTCAAGAATTGACCATATGTTGGGCCACAAAGACAATATCAGCAAATTTAGAAAAATTGAAATTGTACCAAGCATATTTTCTGATCATAAAGCCTTGAAACTAGAATTCAACTGCAAAAAAGAGGGGGAAAAACCCACAAAAATGTGGAAACTAAACAACATACTTCTAAAAAATGAATGGGTCAAAGAAGAAATAAGCGCAGAGATCAAAAGATATATACAGACAAATGAAAATGATAATACGACATATCAGAATCTCTGGGATGCAGCAAAAGCAGTAATAAGAGGAAAGTTCATATCACTTCAGGCCTATATGAACAAACAAGAGAGAGCCGAAGTAAACCACTTAACTTCACACCTTAAGGAACTAGAAAAAGAAGAACAAAGACAACCCAAAACCAGCCGAAGAAAGGAGATAATAAAAATCAGAGCAGAAATAAATGAAATAGAGAACAGAAAAACTATAGAAAAAATCAATAAAACAAGGAGCTGGTTCTTTGAAAAGATCAACAAAATTGACAAACCCTTAGCAAAGACTCACCAAGGAAAAAAGGCACAGGACTCAAATAAATAAAATCCAAAATGAAAGAAGAGAGATCACCACAGACATCATAGATATACAAAGAATTATTGTAGAATACTATGAAAAATTATATGCCACCAAATACAACAATCTAGAAGAAATGGATAAATTCCTAGAACAATACAACCTTCCTAGACTGAGTCATGAAGAAGCAGAAAGCCTAAACAGACCAATCAGCAGGGAGGAAATAGAAAAAACTATTAAAAACCTCCCCAAAAATAAAAGTCCAGGCCTAGACGGTTATACTAGTGAATTCTATCAAACATTCAAAGAAGACTTGGTTCCTATTCTACTCAAAGTCTTCCAAAAAATTGAAGAAGAAGCAATACTTCCAAACACATTTTATGAGGCCAACATAACCCTCATACCAAATCCTGGCAAGGATGGCACAAAGAAAGAAAACTACAGACCAATATCTCTAATGAATACAGATGCTAAAATTCTAAACAAAATACTGGCAAACCGAATACAACAACATATTAAAAAAATAATACATCATGATCAAGTGGGATTCATCCCAGAATCTCAAGGATGGTTCAACATACGCAAAACGGTTAACGTAATACACCATATCAACAAAACAAAGAACAAAAACCACATGATCTTATCAATAGATGCAGAAAAAGCTTTTGATAAAATACAACACAATTTTATGTTTAAGACTCTCAACAAAATGGGTATAGAAGGAAAATATCTCAACATGATAAAGGCCATATATGATAAACCATCAGCCAACATCATATTAAACGGCATAAAACTGAGGACTTTCTACCTAAATCAGGAACAAGACAGGGTTGTCCCCTCTCTCCACTCTTATTTAACGTGGTGCTAGAAGTTCTGGCCAAAGCAATCAGACAAGACAAAGAAATAAAAGGCATCCATATCGGAAAAGAAGAAGTAAAGGTATCACTTTTTGCTGATGATATGATCCTATACATCGAAAACCCGAAGGACTCCACAAAAAGATTATTAGAAACAATAAACCAATACAGTAAGGTCGCAAGATACAAAATTAACATACAGAAGTCCATAGCCTTTCTCTATGCCAACAATGAAATATTAGAAAACGAACTCAAAAAAATAATCCCCTTCACGATTGCAACAAAAAAAACAAAATACCTAGGAATAAACATAACAAAGAATGTAAAGGACCTATATAATGAAAATTACAAAGCATTGTTAAGGGAAATCGAAAAAGATACGAGATGGAAAAATATTCCTTGTTCTTGGATAGGAAGAATAAATATAATCAAAATGGCCATATTACCCAAAGCAATATACAAATTTAATGCAATTCCCATCAAAATCCCTATGAGATTTTTTAAAGAAATGGAACAAAAAATCATCAGATTTATATGGAACTATAAAAAACCCCGAATAGCCAAAACAATCCTAAGGAAAAAGAATGAAGCTGGGGGCATTACAATACCTGACTTTAAACTATATTATAGGGCCACGATAATCAAAACAGCATGGTATTGGCAGAAAAATAGACACTCAGACCAATGGAACAGAATAGAAAGCCCAGAAATAAAACCACATATATATGGTCAAATAATCTTTGATAAAGGGGCCAACAACACACAATGGAGAAAAGAAAGCCTCTTCAACAAATGGTGTTGGGAAAACTGGAAAGCCACATGCAAAAGAATGAAACTCGACTACAGCCTGTCCCCGTGTACTAAAATTAATTCAAAATGGATCAAAGACCTAAATATAAGACCTGAAACAATAAAGTACATAGAAGAAGACATAGGTACTAAAATCATGGACCTGGGTTTTAAAGAACATTTTATGAACTTGACTCCAATGGCAAGAGAAGTGAAGGCAAAGATAAATGAATGGGACTACATCAGAATAAAAAGTTTTTGCTCAGCAAGAGAAACTGATATCAAAATAAACAGACAGCCAACTAAATGGGAAATGATATTTTCAAACAACAGCTCAGATAAGGGCCTAATTTCCAAAATTTACAAAGAACTCATAAAACTCAACAACAAACAAACAAACAATCCAATAAAAAAATGGGAAGAGGACATGAATAGACACTTCTCCCAGGAGGAGATACAAATGGCCAACAGATATATGAAAAGATGCTCAGCTTCATTAGTTATTAGGGAAATGCAAATCAAAACTACAATGAGATACCACCTCACCCCTGTTAGATTAGCTATTATCAACAAGACGGGTAATAGCAAATGTTGGAGAGCCTGTGGAGAAAAAGGAACCCTCATTCACTGTTGGTGGGACTGTAAAGTAGTACAACCATTATGGAGGAAAGTATGGTGGTTCCTCAAAAAACTGCAAATAGAACTACCTTATGACCCAGCAATCCCTCTACTGGGTATATACCCCAAAACCTCAGAAACATTGATTCGTGAAGACACATGTAGCCCCATGTTCATTGCAGCACTGTTCACAGTGGCCAAGACATGGAAACAACCAAAAAGCCCTTCAATAGAAGACTGGATAAAGAAGATGTGGCACATATACACTATGGAATACTACCCAGCCATAAGAAATGATGACATCAGATCATTTACAGCAAAATGGTGGGATCTTGATGACATTATAAGGAGTGAAATAAGTAAATCAGAAAAAAACAAGAACTACATGATTCCATACATTGGTGGAACATAAAAATGAGACTAAGAGACATGGACAAGAGTGTGGTGGTTACCAGGGGTGGGGGGAGGGAGGACAGGGGGAGAGTTAGGGGGAGGGGGAGGGGCACAGAGAACTAGATAGAGGGTGGCGAAGGACAATCTGACTTTGCGTGAGGGGTATGCAACATAATTTAATGACAAAATAACCTAGACATGTTTTCTTTGAATATATGTACCCTGATTTATTAATGTCATCCCATTACCATTAATAAAAATTTATTTAAAAAAAAAAGAACAACCAAAAAAAAAAAAAAAAAAAAGAAAATATTTAAAAATTATATTGAATAAACTGAACTACCACTGCACATTTAGTAGATGGTTAAAATCTAAATGAACTAATAATATGAATTGCTTGGTGAGGGCACAGAGTAATAAGAATGCTCAATTTAGTATATTCTTATAAGACAAAACATAGTCTTACCTTATGATTCAACTAATTTACACCCACATACTTACCCAAATAATGGCAAAAATTATATCCATACCAATACTGATCCAAGAATGTTTATAATAGTTTTATTCACAATTGTCAAAAGCTGGAAATGACTTCAATAGATAAATTAATAAACAAATTCTGGTACATACACTGAATAGAATACTACTCAGAGATAAAAATAATGAATTATCAAAACACACAACTAAATTGATAAACCTCAAATGTATATGCTAACTGAAAAAAATCCAAATGTAAAAATTATATAATTTTATTTATATGACATTTTGGAAAAAAACTGAGGTAGGGTTAAAAAAAATAGTTACTTGGGGTTTAGAAGAAGTAAAAGTTTCAATAGACATAGTACAGAGAATATTTTGGAGCAGTGAACTTATAATGTATGGTAGTGGTAGATACACTTCTCAAAATTCAAAGAATTTCACAGCACAAATAGTGAACTTTGTTATTTACAGATTTTTTTTTTTAATGTCAGGAGAATGTCACTGATGTTCCATGTAGACTATGCATACTAGGAGAATCCAGTGCTGACTGTGACAAGAAAATTAAACCACATTAAGAATGTATAAAGCAACCTATGTAACAAAAACCATACTTTTGTGTGTTATCTCTTTAATCATGAACAATACTGACACTAAATGTGTGGGGTTTTTTCTCTATAAAAGCAATACTTTGCCACAGCAGGTAAGTGTCCTAATTAATTCACTTCTGATACTATTTACTTGGAAATCTCATAAGTTAAGCGCTCAGTCCCATAAGACTACAGCCTCCCCTCCTTACACACACACACACACACACACACACACACACACACACACACACACACACACTTAAAATTCAATTGCAAATCCAGTGCAAGACACATGTACACATCTGACAAGTTATAAATTGGGGTTCTCATAACTCTTGTTTTTTCTTTATCTCCCCTTCCTTCCCTCCTTCCCTCCTCCCCTCCTTCCCTCCTTCCCTCCTTCCCTCCTCCCCTCCTCCCCTCCTCCCCTCCTCCCCTCCTCCCTCCCTCCCTCCCTCCCTCCCTCCCTTCCTTCCTTCCTTCCTTCCTTCCTTCCTTCCTTCCTTCCTTCCTTCCTTCCTTCCTTCCTTCCTTCCTTCCTTCCTTCTTTCCTTCCCTCTTTCCCTCCTTCCTTCCTTCCCTCCTTCCCTCCTTCCCTCCTTCCCTCCTTCCCTCCTTCCTTCCTTCCTTCCTTCCTTCCTTCCTCCCTTCCTTACTCCCTTCCTTCCTTCCCTTTATTTTTCATTACATTTATTGGTATGACACTGGTTAATAAACATTTTTTTCTTTTTTTTCCAAATGAGGAGAGGGGAGATAAAGAGACACACTCTTATATACACCTTGACAAGGATCCACCTGCTGGCCCCAGATCTGAGGCTCTGACCATTTTGGGCCATGCCCGCAATCTTGCTATTTTTAGTACCTGAGGCTGAGGCTGAGGCTGAGGCTCCACAAAGCCATCCACAGTGCCTGGGCCCATGTGCTCGAACCAGTCTAGCCAGAGCTGTGGGAGGGGAAGAAAAAGAGAGAGAAAGGGGGAAGGGACAGGGCTACAAAAGCAGATGGTCACTTTTCCTGTGTGCCCTGACCAAGAATCAAACCCAGGGCATCAACATGCCAGGCCAATGCTCTACCACTGAGCCAACCAGCTAGGGCCAGCTAATAAAATTCTATTAGTTTCAAGTGTACAATTCTATAATACATTACCTGTATACTGCATTGTGTTTTATTATAAAAGGAAATATTAGAGGATATAACTGAACATCCAGACAGAAAGGATGGAAAAGAGACAGAGCTTCCAAACCTTCACTGGGCGTGCTACCCTCCCCTGCGTTCAGCAACCCAGAAGCTCTTCGAACCTTATACTTATGGGATTTTTATAGAAGCTTTATCACATAGTTATGACTGATTATTAACTCAATCTCCAGTGTTCTCCCCTTCCTGGAGAATAAGGGCTGAGGTAGAAAGTGCTAAGCTTTCAATCGTGGCTTAGTCTTTCGGGTGACCAATGTCAACCCCATTCTGGGCCTACATAGGAGCTCACCAAGAGTCACCTCATTGGAACAGAAGGCATTCCTCTCACATAGAGAACTCCAAGGGTTTTACAAATTCTGTGCCAGGAGCTGGGGGCAGACTCCAACATATATTTTTTTCTATTATTTCTCACAACCTAGCAAAAGTGAGTGTGTATGTGTGGGGTGGAGGGGGGGTGGAGAGTTTTAACCTAAGTAACCTCTTGTAAACTTAAAATAAAAATGTAAAACTGAAGAAAAAAACAACACTGTAGATAGGCACGGTGCTCTACTCTGAAAAACTTTTTCTCATGAGCATAGGAGTTAAAATGTCTGAAACTGTTTTTATGTATAATGCAGGGAGCTATATAAAAAAAATAAAATAAAAAGATGGCAGTTGGTACAAGCCAGGTTTCCCATCATTGTAGTGGGGAGTTACAGTTACAGATAAACAAGATGGAAAGTCTAGAATGAACCATATTAGCCTGGATTAGGTTTAAAGATATCAGTATGAACTCCTGTTTAGTAAAATAAAATCATTTTAGTAATAAATTACATTGAAATATAATTATATATAGTGTAATAAAAAATAGCATGCAGATTTAAAACAAAAGATATAACTTCATATTTTTTGCATGTTTTATTTTAACCAGAGGAAACAACAGTCATTGGGTTAAAATCAGTGGTTGGCAAACTCATTAGTCAACAGAGCCAAATATCAACAGTACAACGATTGAAATTTCTTTTGAGAGCCAAATTTTTTAAACTTAAACTATATAGGTAGGTATATTGTTATTAACTTAATTAGGGTACTCCTAAGCTGGCCTTTGCGCCCGCACATGGTATGTTGTGGAAGAGCCACATTCAAGAGGCCAAAGAGTCACATGTGGCTCGTGAGCCACGGTTTGCCAACCACTGGTCAAGTGAACCATCAGGCAGATAAAATTATTTCTATGCTCATTGTACATTGGCACAAACTGTACTTTGTTTTCAAAGATTTCTCTAGATCTATATACATACCAATAGTCTTTCCCCTTCCCACACAGAAAAGTTATTTAACATATAGAAGTTATTGGCAGCAATCTAGTTAAACTTGCTGAGATGAACAAATGGCAGTCAGAGGAGTTACAGGATCTTCTTGCTGCTGGGTAAATTGACCAGTGTTTCTTTTCTTATCTATAAGTTGGGAATAATATTAATACCTAGCATTTATGGACACTATGAGAATTACTTGGGTGGAATGATTAAAGTGTCTAGAACATGACCTGGCATAATTTAATGGCCAATAATTAACATTTATTGCCTTCTTTGCCAGTCTCACATCTCTCTATGTGGCAGATTGGAGGAGAAAATAATACCTTTTCTTTTGATAAATTTATTGTATCTTTTTGGAGAAATTACAGCCTATTGAATCTAAACTGAAAATTTTTAAAGTGGGAATAACAAAAAGATTATATTTCATTATCACTGCAATAGTTTTTACAAACATGATACAACAGCTATATAACATTTAGTTTAATAATCACTACAAAGTGCTTTATTCATAGAAGGTATAAAGACGGTTATTTTCTTTCTGAATGTGAGCTCAGGATCTTATTCCCAGACCAGTGCTCACTTTGCCCTATATTATCTTAGCAATTAATACTAGGATATTTTTAGACTATTTTGAAAAGCAGAAAATCGTAGGAAACAGAGTCAAGATTAGAAGATACAACATGGATGGACCTTGAGAACATTATACTGAGTGAAACAAGTAAATCAGAAAAAGCTAAAAGTTGTATTATTTCACACATAGGTGGAATAGAAAACTGAGACTCATAGACATTGATAAGAGTGCAGTGGTTACCAAGGGAAGGGAAATGGGAAGGAGATGGAGGGGGTTGGGGGAGGGTGTAAAGAAGGACAAATATAAGGTGATGGAAAATGATTTAAATTTGGGTGATGAATATGCAACATGTTTGACTATTCAAATGATATTTATCTGAAATCTATGTACATTTATTGATCAATGTCTCCCTGTTAAATTTAATTTTCTCAATAAAAAAATTAAAAAAAGAAGTACAGATGGGTAATTACAGAATACTCATGAGGATGTGAAGTACAGCATAGGGAATATAGTAAAAAAATCCTGTAATAAGTGTGTTTGGTGCCAGATGGGTACTAGTTTCATACTAGTGATTATTTTGTAAGTTATGTTCATGTCTACCACAAGGTTATACACCTGACACTAATATAATACTGCATGTCAACTGTAATTTAAAGATTAAAAAAAAATTATAAAAAGAAGAAAAAGTTTAGAAGATGCTCTATCAATATAAATCAATGTCAGGTCAGTGTATAAAATTAAAAATAGCCCCCAAAACTAGAGAAATAATCAAGAACCATGTGGAGTCTGAAGAGATTTAACCAGACCATTAAGTGGCGTCAGATACTCTAAGAGCAGAAGATTGCCCATTTTAGTTTTGAATTTTTGGTGTCATGATTTTCTTAGCTGATGTAAGCTTTTATTGGGGCTTATAAGGAAAGTGGGGTAGCTTCTTCATAAGCTGACTAGCTTGCTGCTTTCTATTGATTGTTTCAATCTGTGAATCTTTCCTGTATTGAGCCAACAAGGATAGCAGCATTAAGATGCTGTGTTTACCAAAATTGCTTCTTAACAGTTTAAGACACTACTCTGAAAAACAAGGGTAGGAAACTGACCTTCTTTAGTCTAGTGATAAGACTATATAACAGGCAGCTCTTTAAAAGGAAAAAAAAAAGGGGGATTGATTGTTCTATTAAAGAAAATGGATCTGTAGTATTTTAAATCCAACATAGGTATATTTATGACCCAACAAATTTCAGTGCCACTCATTTTAACTTCATAGAAAAAAAGGTAATTATTTTTCTAAAATAAATTACACTAAGTATTCTTTAAGTGTAAAATGTAAAAAAAGTTAAGGCTATTTTAATTTAGCATAGTAGCACGTCAGATTTAATCATCTTGCCATAAGGAAAATGATAAAAGAACTACATATTTAATTAAAAAGCTTTTGTTTTTGGTCTCACAGAACTCAGAAATTAGCATGGACTTATTTGACATTCTGTGGCATGTAGAAAAATCAAAATATATGTGTTTGATTTTTGTATTTGCAATCTAGGTAATATGGTGCTGTTTTACATCTCCCAAGTTTTAGTTTCTTTGCTTATAAAATTGAGGTAGCAACAACTACTTCATAGTGTGACTTAAGGATTGAACATTATGCTGAATATTTAAGTAAACTGACTTATAGAAAGCATTCAATATGTGTTTGTGGAATGTGAATCTTAAACTAATCATTAACTTTTTATGGTTATTGGTTAATAATTGATATTAAGTGGATTCATAACATCCATATGCTATGATTTTTGGGGGTATATTCAGCGAAATATATTGATCGTTACATGCACGGAAGTGTGGCGTGTTATTGTCCTTTCACATTCTATACAGTATTTATGATATTGCTGATTATATAATATTAGTAATTATATAAAATGTTAATTAACTGAGAGCTCTGAGGCTTAAGAGAATCCATAGTATTCTAGAATTGGAGCTTAAATATTTGTAATATATGTAGTAGCTTAGAAAAATCATGAACCTTTCTGAAGCTCAGTTTCCTTATCAATAGTTGGAAATGACATCTAATGTACTATCTTTACAAGTTTGTGGATGAGATACAATGTTATATGTCAAAGGAAATAATAGTGAGCTATACATAAATATTTAGGCTACTAAAATACAAAATTTGAAAACCTATCTAACATAGATTATTTTTGTTTCTTCATTTTTTTGATAATTTATTGCTTTGATATATATATGGAATTCTTAGTGAAGTCTTCCAACAGTGTGTCTTTTTTTTTTCTTTTTGTGATAGAGACAGAGGGAGAGAGAGAGAGACAGAGAGAGAGAGAGAGACAGGGAAAGACAGAAAGAAAAGAGAAGCATTAATTCTTTGTCGCAGCACCTTAGTTGTTCATTGATTGCTTTCTCATATGTGCCTTGATCAGGGGGCTACAACACTCCGATTGACCCCTTGCTCAAGCCAGCGACGTTGGGCTCAAGCAGGTGAGCCTTCCTCAAACCAGATGAGCCTATGCTCAAGCTGGCGACTTTGGGGTTTTGAACGTGGGTCCTCCGTGTCCCAGTCCGACACTCTATCCACTGCGCCACCACCTGGTCAGCCTAGTGTGTCTTGACTAAATAAAAAACTGACAAGATAGTTCTGGGAAAGTCTAGTCATTGAATCTGCACTAGAACATGTTAGGGACATACAAAGTTCAGCTTTAATATGAATAGTATTTCTAAGAGAAATAAAGTAGAGTACCCTTGACAATAGGATCAGCAGTGTTGAGGAATCACACGTGTTCCTAGTGCAGGAAAGTATGGCAACTATACTAACATGTAAAACAATATCAGCAGTTCAAGGAGATATAAGATTAAAATTTGCAATGAACTGTAAGGGAAAATGGAGTAGTTACCAAATTAGCCTGGGGAAATAGTAAGACAAGTAAGAATATTGAGACGGAAAGAAAAAAGTCATTAAAAAGAGTTGTAGTATCAAATCATCATCATCATCATCATCATCACTTTAATAAAGAAAAAATAAGAGCATGTATCTGCATAGAAAGGGAAAAAGTAAGCCAGACAAGGATAATGATAGAAATCAGAAAGCCAATTATAAAAATAATCAGAAAAAACAGATGATGGGTTTCCAGAATTTAGTGATCTGTAGAAGTATAGAAATAGAGACTTGCAATCCTCACAAGTACAGAACCTGAACTCTGATTTACAAAGTGGAAGAGAAAGTTTTGCTAGTCCTTGTGGACAAAGTCCCATGACATAACCTGGTTTGCATTAGGTCAGAATAGAACATAAGTCGTTATATGAAGAGTCAAAAACAATCGTAATAGTGAGCTCATTTTGACAAAGGCACAGTACAAAAATACAGGAAGAGGATGCATTAGCAAACAGAGTAGAACAAAGATTTAATTGTGTGTTTCTGTTTGATTATCTAACAGACATGCACAGAAGACTATTTAAAGACAATGAGAAAAAACAGTGAAAAATATTGGCGCTTTGTTGCTTTATTTATTTATTTATTTATTTATTTATTTTGAGAAAAACAGAGAGGGACAGAGAGAGGAACAGATAGGGACAGACAGACTGGAAGGGAGAGAGATGAGAATCATCAATTCTTCATTGTGGCACCTCAGTTTCTCATTGATTGCTTTCTCATATGTGCCTTGACCGGGGTGTCTACAGCAGACCGAATGATCTCTTGCTTAAGCCAGTGACCTTGGGCTCAAGCTGGTGACCTCGGGGTTTCAAACCTGGGTACTCCACATCCCAGTCTGACGTTCTATCCACTGCACCACCGCCTGTTCAGGCTTTAGCTTTATTTTCTGATCTTAGAATTCCAAATAGATAGAAATAACTCACCATCTTCGTTAGTCTATTTCTTTATCTTCTTGTGTTAGAATCGGGATCAATATTAAATAATCTCTTTTGATTTGACTTTAATCCAGCTTTTATCTTAATGAGCTCTCTTTCAGTTATATATTTATTGTAATGCATTTCTATTTAGTTCCTTTTCCTTTTTTTTGTATCTGAAAACTATCGATCTAACTTATTTTTGCTTTGCTGATGTTTTTAAGGTTTTTAAAACTAAGACTTAGTGGGGCTTCTTTTGGCATTTCTTTATTATGTTTATCAGGGTGATATTGCTTAATATGATTATAAAGGTTTCAAGTTTATATATCTATTTTCCATGATCTGTATCATGCATTGTGTTCCCATGACCCAAAGTTAAACCATTTACCATGATCATATTTTTGATCCCCTTTACCCTGTACTACCCCGCCCCTTCCTTCTGGTAACCTTCATACTGTTATCTGTGTCTATGAGGTTTTCTCATTTGTGTATTTATTATTTTCAGTTTTGTGTCCCACATATGGATGAAATCAGATGGTTCTTAAATTTTTCTATGTGACTTACTTCGCTTAGCAAGCTATTCTCAAGGTTTATCTATGTTGACACAAATGGAAAATATTTTTTTTTTACAAAGGAGCCTAAAACATACAGTGGAGAGAAGAAAGCCTCTTCAATAAATGGTTTTGAAAAATTGGAAAGCCTAAAGCAAAAGAATGAAACTATACTATAGTTTGTCCCCATATACAAAAATACATTCAAAATGGATCAAAAACCTAAATATAAGATCTGAAACATAAATTATATAGGAGAAAACATAGGTACTCATTTATAAACCTTGGTCATAGAGAAGAATTTATGAATTTGACTCCAAATGCAATTAAGTAAAAGCAAAAATAAATGAGACTATATAAAACTAAAAAGCTTCTGGACAACAAAAGAAACTGCTTACAAAAGGCAACCTTGAGTGACAGAAGGTATTTGTAAACAGCAGCTCCAACGAGGAATTAATACCAAAAATATATAAGGCTTCATACAGCTAAACACCAAACAAAATAGCAACCTGAATAAAAAATTGGCAGATAATTTTTGCAACAAAGTTCAGGAATATTGGCATATAATTTTCTTTCTTTGTAGTGTCTTTATTTGGTTTTAAAATTAAGATAATGCTGGCTTCATAGAAGGAGCTTGGGAGTCTTCACTCCTCTTGAATGTTTTGGAACAGCTAGAGAAGAATTAGGGGCTAGCTTTTTAAAAAATGTTTGATAAAATTTACCTGTAAAGCCATCCAGTTCAGAACTTTTTTCGCTGAGGGTTTTTTGATTTTATGAATTTGACTCCAAATGCAATTAAGTAAAAGCAATTTAACAATTTCATTTGTTAAAAGCAGTCTACTCATATTTTCTGATTCTTCCTGATTCAGTTTTGGAAATTTGTATGTTTATAGAAATTTATCCATTTCATACAGGTTGTCCAATTTGTTGACATATAGTTATTTATGAGATTTCTGTACAATTCTTTGTATTTCTGTGATGTTAGTAGTTACTTCTCCACTATCATTTCTAATTTTCTTTATTAAGGTCCTTTCCTTATTTATTTATTTATTTATTTATTTTGTATTTTTCTGAAGCTAGAAACGGGGAGAGACAGTCAGACAGACTCCCGCATGCGTCCGACTGGGATCCACCTGGCACGCCCACCAGGGGGCGACGCTCTGCCCACCAGGGGGCGGTGCTCTGCCCCTCCGGGGCATCGCTCTGCCGAGACCAGAGCCACTCTAGTGCCTGGGGCAGAGGCCAAGGAGCCATCCCCAGTGCCCGGGCCATCTTTGCTCCCATGGAGCCTTGGCTGCAGGAGGGGAAGAGAGAGACAGAGGGGAAAGAGAGGGAGAGGGGTGGAGAAGCAGATGGGCGCTTCCCCTGTGTGCCCTGGCCAGGAATCCAACCCTGGACCTCTGCTCGCCAGGCCGATGCTCTACCACTGAGTCAACCGGCCAGGGCCCCTTATTTTTTTTTTTAAATGAATCTAGTTAAAGGTTTCTTAATCTTGTTTATCTTTTCAAAAAACCAGCTCTTGATTTCATTAAATTTTTGTATTGTTTTCATTAGACTGTTTATTTCTGCTCTTATCTTTACTATTTTTTTTCTTTTACTCAACTTGGGCTTTTTTATTTTGTTTTTTCTAGTTTGTAGATAATTTATTTGAGATTTTCTTATTTTCACATGAGGTAGGCTTATATTGCCATGAATTTCCCTCTTAGGACTGCTTTCTACTTTATCTCATAGATTTTTGGTTGTTGCATTTTCATTTACATTTCTCTCAAGGTATCATTTTATTTTTACTTGATCTCATTGTTAAGGTATTCATTGTTTAGTAACATTAATTAGCCTCATGTTTTTGTGTGTTTTTTAGTTTTTGTCTTGTAATTGATTTTTAGTTCTATACCATTATGATCGGAAAATATGTTTGATGTTGTTTCTCTCTTCTTAAAT
Organism: Saccopteryx leptura; assembly: GCF_036850995.1. Taxonomy (NCBI): domain Eukaryota; kingdom Metazoa; phylum Chordata; class Mammalia; order Chiroptera; family Emballonuridae; genus Saccopteryx; species Saccopteryx leptura. Next base: position 91,379,936 of record NC_089504.1, on the reverse strand, counting down.
TTATTGATACTTGCTTTATTTTCTAACCTGTGGTCTATCTTAGAAAATGTTCCAGGTGCATTTAAAAATAATGTATATTGTGCTGCTTTAGGATGAAATGTTCTGAAGATATCAATTAAATTGATCTGATCTATTGTGTCATTTGAGACTACCATTTTCTTATTGATTTTTTATCTAGAAAATGTATCCACTTATATCTACGGGGTGTTAAATTTCCTTACTGTACCTGTATTTCTATCAATCTGTCCCTTTATTCTCATCAAAATTTGGTTAATGTATTTAAGTGCTCCTATGTTGGGTGCATAAATGTTTTTAAGAGTGACATTTTCTTGTTGGATTGTACCCTTTAACATTATCTAGAGTCCTTTTGTGTCTCTTACTATAAAGCTTTTGTTTTAAAGTCTCTTTTGTTGGATATAAGTACTGCTACCCCAGTTCTTTTTTGTTCATTTGTTTCCATTTGCACAAAATACCTGCTCTATTCCTAGACATTTGGTCCATGTGTATGGGTCTTTTGTTCCAAGGCGGATTTCTTGTTAACAGAATATATATATATATATATGGGTCTCGTTTTCTTATCCATTTTGCTAAGCTATATTTTTGATTGGAGTGCTTAATACATTTACATTTAAAGTGATTATTGATAAGTACATATTTATTGTCATTTTACACTTTACAATATGTTTTTTTTTCTTCTTCTTTTTAAAAAAGAGGTCTTTAACATTTCTTGTAATACTGGTTTGGTGGTATCTAACTCCTTTAGCTGTTTCTTGTCTGGGAAACTCTTTATTTCTCCTTCAATTTTAAATGATAGCCTTGCTCATTAGAGTAATCTTGCTTTAGGTCCTTACTTTTTATCACTTTGAATATCCTTTGCCAATCTGTTCTGGCTTGAAATGTTTCTTTTGACAAATCAACTGACAGTCTTATGTGATCTCCCTTGTAGGAAAACAACTCTCTGTCTCTTGCTAATTTTAAAATTCTGTCTTTGTCTTTAATTTTTGTCATTTTAATAATGATGTGGGTTGGTGTAAGCCTCCTTGGGTTTATTTTTTGGGGGACTCTCTGTGCTTCCCAGACATTTATGATTTCATATATATATATTTGCCCTATTAGGAAAGTGTTCAGTCATTATTTATTCAAGTAAGTTTTCAATTCCTTGTACTTCTTTCATTCTGGTACCCCTATGAGAAAAATGTTCTTATACTTCATGTTATTCCAGAGGTCTCTTAAACAATCCTCATCATTTTAAATTCTTTTTTTTCTTTTTGCTGATCTGATTGGTGGTTTTCTGCTACTTTGACTTCCAAATCGCTGATTTGAACCTTTGCTTCATCTAATCTGCTTTTGATTTCTTTCAGTGTAGTCTTTGTTTAAAGTATTGCATTTTTCATTTCTTTCCAATTCTTTGATTATTTTCATGTCTTATTTTTTTTATCATTACTATATCTGTTTAAATTCTCCTTGAGTTCATTTATTCTTTCCCTATATAAGGATGCTACCTTGAGCAACCAAATAACTATTATTTTGAGCTATGTATCAGGTAGTTTGCTTTCTTCTATTTCATTAGTTCTTTTTATGGAGATTTCTCCCATTATTTAATTTGGGGCATATTTCTTTATCTCCCCATTTTAGATGTCTCTGTGTAATTGTTTCTGTGTATTATGTAGACCTGCTATGTCACCTAGTCTTGGTACAGTGTTTTTACATGATAAGTGTGTTGTGGGACTTAGTGGTGTAGTCCATGATCATCTGAGCTAGGTGCCCCAGAAATATCCCCTGTATGGTTTATGTAAGCCCTAATGCTACAGTTGAGTCTCATATGTTTGCCTCATCCATGAGTGGGATTGACAATTAGGCTGGATGACTATGAGGATTAACTTCAACCAAAGTGTAAGAGTTGCTGTATGTGGTTGACCTCACAAGGCAGAACTTGACCAGCAGTGTCTCTTGACTGCCAAGATGTTCAGTGGGCTATGCCATCTTTGAGTCTAATTGAAGCCAAACACCATTTGTGTTGGTTTGAGGGCCTCTTGGGAGGGCCGCTAGTGCAAGTCAATGTCAGACACTGACTGTGACCAGTCCTGGACTACCTATTTGGAGTTACAAAGCAATCTATAGTTTGTGTTTACCTCTGCTGGGCCTGGGCCTGAGTGTATGTGGAAAGGCTAAGCTGCATAACGAGAATGGCTTCCATCAATTCTGAGCCTAGGGGAAGATCAGTAAAAGGCTCAAGGCACTTCACAATCTGCTTCTGCTTGCTAGGTGACTTTAGACTCAATTACTGAAAGAGCCTCCATCAGTATGTGAATTGCATCATAAGTAGGTTTTTAGTAAGTCAACAGATGAGGATGAGTCGTGTTTACCCCTGATAATCACAAATTCAAATTCGGCACAAGAATTGGGACTGAGAACACTCAGAAAAAGTCTTAGAGTAACTGAAGCCTTGCTGCAAACTTCCATCAACCTGGAGACTGCCAATTTTTTAGTAGACTGAGGGCCCAGAGGTTTATCATAGTGAGACCATAGAGTTCATCAGGTTAAAAGAGATTAAGATTTGGCCATGTGGATGGAAGGCTGTGCAAAGATAATGTGATGCCAGTCAGATCAAGCATGCAAAGGAGAAATGGGCCTTGCTCTAGAACCACACAATCACTCCCTGTGCATTTCTAATACAACCTGAGTTTGTCAAACTGTGTAAAGAGCCATTTAAAAATGTCTGCACTGTGGACCCAAGCTAGCTGTGAGCTGCAGTCTTCTCCTTAGCATGAAAGTATGGCAGGGCAGGGCCAAAGAGATCAGGAGGTTGGCCCTAGTGAACTGCCCTAAGCTGATGCCATATTGAAGGGAATGAATGGTCAGCCCAGGAAAGATGATACCTGTGAGCTGTGAGGGAGATAGACTTAACACAGGAACTTCAGCAACTGTCTCTTCAGCTCTCCCTCTGTATGACTCCAGTCTGCTCTGGGCTGTTATCCTCCCTCTGGATCTCAGGATGAGTACCAATGAAAGAGATTTTGTGTCCTGGCACTTTAAGAGGGTGCCTGATTTTCTACCAGATCACCCTGTCTCTCTTTAAAAGACAGAATCACCACTGATTTTCATAGCTACATATTTGGTGGGCACATAGTTTCAGCTCTGGTATTTCAAGCTGGGAAGCCTGACAGGGGTTCAAGATCACTACCTTTTCTGGGGTAAACTTGAAAGTTGAGATATCTTTGCAGGTTCCCTACAGACACATGAGATTGTGGAGCTAGACCTTTTCACATCCCTTCCTTCCTTCTAGTCTACATGTGGGGTTTTCTGTAAATCATTGATTATAAGACTTTTCTTTAACTAGGCTTTAATAGGTTTTTCAGGGTGACTGTTCTTTGCTCCCTTCTTTACACCCCATTTATTTCTTATAATCATTTCTTCTAATGACTAAATTGTTTGATGGCAATGTTGCCTTCTCCTTGGCCCTCTGGGCCTCCCTTCCCCAGGAAGTTTTGAAAATATAAATCTCTATTACATTAGAAATATATATTTGAACTTTTTAAGTTCCATTTAGATTTGGTTATGATTTCTTTTAAACATTTGCAAAATAAAAACTGGAAAACTTGGTTGGATGGAGCATCGTCCTGTTATGCCAAAGTTGTGGGTCTGATCCTCGGTCATGTCACATAGAAGAATCTATCAGTGAATGCATAGATTAGTGAAAAAAAAAATGGATGTTTCTCCCAAATTGATGAATTTTAAAATAAAAAAAAAAGAATTCTTCTTTAGGAGGAAGTGAGTATAACGTCCACTTACTTCACTGCTATCTTTGAATTCCCACCATCCATATATTGTGTGTGGTGATATGTCTCTCTAAAGCTTATGCCTGTTTTCAATTGAGTTTTTTTTCTCTTATTGTTGAGAACTAAAAGTGTTTTATTACATATTGGGATACCAGTTCCTTGTCAGAGTGTTGGCCTGGCCTGAACCAAACCTCCCTGAGCAACCACGTGTTACCTCTGGATCACTCTGTGAAAAGATCCACAGTCATCAGGGCTGAGTCTGGACCCAGGGGCGGCTGCTGCAGCAGAACAATCCATCCCCGCTGGCATTTTGGAGGTTACAGCCTCTAAACCAGGGCATGCACCAGGAGAACATCTTTTCAGTGGGAATGTCTCTAGCCAAGTGAGCTGGGAAAGAGCTGTTATAGAATGTGACAATCTGGTTATTGAGGTTCCAATTCTGTTGGGCTCTAAGATTGGGAAGTGAGGTCACTTCCTCGGTTCCCTTCCCCAGCATCTCCTCAGACAAGAACAATGACTTCACTTCCTGGCAAGAATAGAACCTCACTACACCTAGCAGTGAATTAAAAAAATTAAAAGTGAATCCCCCTTATGACCCAATGATTCTACTTCCAGAAATTTATTTGAAAAAACCTAAAACACTAATTAAAATAATATATACACTCCTATGTTCATTGCAGTCTTATCATAATAAGCCAGCCATGAAAGCCACCCAAGTGTCCATTAATAAAAGAGTAGATAGAAAAGCAGTGTTACATATATACAATGGGTAAAGCCAGTAGCCACAGCCACCATCACAGCCTCCTGGCCCATGCAGGTTCGCATTTGATTCGAACAGACGGTAATGAAACAATGGAGCCAAGAACTGGTGGGCCATTAGCTTTAATCTTAGATTGCACCCAGCCAGCAAGAAATACACACAGTGGGAAAACACTTTCCTTTCCATTCAGAGCTCCCAAAGCCACTGACTTATCCGAGTTTTCCTAGGATCAAAGGTTTCTAGCTCACCAGCCTTATTCACCTCTGTTCCCCATCTCCTTCTCTCTGCACAAACTCTGCACAAACTGGCTTCTCCTTCAACAGTCTGTCATCTTGGCTGCTTCTCCTCTCCTTCACATGGCCTTTCTCTGCTCTCTTCTCTAATGTGAATCACAGGAACCGAGAGAGAACAAGCTCCTGGTCTGCCCATTTTATAGTGTAGAAATCAAAACCTTTAATCCAATATACAAACAAGGAAGTCTCTTATACAAAGTCACTTAAGGTGGGAAAGGCTTAGTCTTAAAACTAAGCCTTAGGGGCCCTGGCCGGTTGGCTCAGCAGTAGAGCATCGGCCTGGCGTGTGGGGGGACCCGGGTTCGATTCCCGGCCAGGGCACATAGGAGAAGCGCCCATTTGCTTCTCCACCCCCCCTTCCTCTCTGTCTCTCTCTTCCCCTCCCGCAGCCAAGGCTCCATTGGAGCAAAGATGGCCCGGGCGCTGGGGATGGCTTCTTGGCCTCTGCCCCAGGCGCTAGAGTGGCTCTGGTGGGGCAGAGCAACCCCCCAGAGGGGCAGAGCATCGTCCCCTGGTGGGCAGAGCGTCACCCCTGGTGGGCGTGCTGGGTGGATCCCGGTTGGGCGCATGCGGGAGTCTGTCTGACTGTCTCTCCCCATTTCCAGCTTCAGAAAAATACAAAAAACAAACAAACAAAAAAACCCAAACAAACAAACAAAAAAACTAAGCCTTAGGGTATAACAACCCTTCCTGCTTACAGCCTATCCCCCACACCGAATGCAAACTACAAGCAAGCAAACCTATATATCATATTTACTAACTTATTTGACCAACACAATGGAATACTACTCAGCCATAAAAAGAATAAACTCTTAGCATTTACAACAGCATGGATAAACCTGGAGGGTGTTCTTCAGAGTGAAGTAAGTCAGTCAGAGAAAGATAAATTACGTATCTAAATAATTAAAATGCACAAATAAAGAAAACTGAATCAGAGGTACACAGAAGGAGGAGTTTGGGGGCACTGGGTGAAAGCAGTGAAGAGACTAAGAACAAAAAAATTGATAATTACCAAATAGACATGGAGAAGTAAGTAAGATATATATAATAAATATAGTCAATAATATTGTGATAACTATGTATGGTGAGAGATGGGACACTAGAAGTTTTGAGCTGAACACTTTTTATTTTATTATTTTAAATTTATTTTTTTATTTATTCATTTTTAGAGAGGAGAGAGGGAGAGAGACAGAGAGAGAGAAGGGGGGAGGAGCTGGAAGCATCAACTCCCGTATGTGCCTTGATCAGGCAAGCCCAGGGTTTTGAATAGGCGACCTCAGCATTTCCGGGTCGATGCTTTGTCCACTGCGCCACCACAGGTCAGGCAAGCTGAACACTTTTTAAAGTGTATGAATGTCTAACCACTAAGCTGTATACCCCAAATCAATAATACATAATAAAATGAAAAATGTAATAATAGTACATTACAAAACAGCTTAAAAATATGGGCAAAGAACTTGAACTAACATTTTTCTCAAGAAGACATTCAAATGGCCAACAGATATATGAACATAATTTATTTTGAATATTATTTTAAATTTTTTTACATGCTTGTCCACTTATCTTTATTTCCTCAAGAGTGAATTATTGTTTGAATTAGTTCTGTGCTTGTTACATTTCTTTGTTTTAGAAAAGCTAGCTAATAAACTTTCTTAGCATACTAATAAAGACATATCCTTCACAGTGACAGCCCTCATAATATAATACGAAAGATAAATACATATGAAATCACAGAAGAGTAGTAAAGTAAATCTACGAGATATTATTTTATTAGTTTCTTATTACTCTGAAACAATTATCACAGATGAGCAGTCTAAATCAACACCTATTTATCTGTTCCCCTAGATCTCTGTCAGAAGTCCAGCATGGTCTTTATCAGTACATCACAATTCCAAAATCAAGGTGTTGGCTGGAGGGAGTTTTCGTCTAAAGGCTCTGTGTTCAAGTTTGCTTCCAAGCTATTTCTTGTTATTGATAGAAAGAAAGTCCTTGGGGCTATAGGATTGAGTGAGATTTGTTTCCTTGCTGACTCTCCATAGATCCTAAAAGCTGTCTGTATGCCTTCTTATTTGTCCTCTTCCTTCTTTACGCTAACAGTGGAGCATCAAACCCTTCCTGTGTTTTGAATTTCTGACCTCTAGACCCATATTTAAGGAGATGGTGTGATTAAGTCAGGCAACCATGAGGTAATTTTCTTAAGGTTAACTGAATTGTGACCTTAATTACATCTTTAAATGTTCTTTACACCAATACCTAGATGTGTGTCTGAATGATTCGCAGAATCTGCATGTATATCAGGTGCTAGAAATTTGAGGGAGCATTCTTTTTACTGTAATTAGGTAAAAATATAAGTTTTAAACTGTACTTTTCACACATACCCGATGCCTTCTCCCCTACCCTTCCCATCTGACACATATACATACAGCTTGCAAAAAAAAAAAGAAAGAAAATAATAGTTTGACTATATGAGACTTCTCAGTAGCAACTACAATTGTTAGAAATATAAAAGACTGAGGAGCTGAACTGTTAACCTGTACTCTATAGTCACTTTAATTATTATTCAAATTTTGTGACAAATAAAAATATTTTCAACACTGTAACAATTAGACTTAATTTAAAACTGTGAATTTCATGTAGAAACATTCCCTCCCCTAATTAAGCTAAAATGTAAACATTTACACTATAAATGCATAGCAAAATTAAATACAATGTTTTCTGTTTAAGAAGAAGCAAATGAATAAAAATGTCAAACTGAATATATAATACATCTACTTTGGCTGTGTTCAGACACTCTAACATAGTAACAGGGAGGTAATTTGAAGGCAATATGCTACAAAGACATGGAAAAAATTGACATCATGGCATTTGGGAACTTATGCAGTGGATGAACTAAGAGATCAATATACACTAAATCTTTATCTGGCAGAAAAAAAAACAACAACAGAGAACCATCTTACTTTGTATCATAGATCTCATCAACGATAAAGACCTGCCTTTGAAGTCAAGGGTAGGTGGTAAAGAGCTTAAAAAGGGGGGGGGGGGGGGGCTGGCCGGTTGGCTCAGTGGTACAGCGTCGGCCTGGTGTGCAGAAGTCCAGGATTCGATTCCCGGCCAGGGCACACAGGAGAAGCGCCCATCTGCTTCTCCACCCCTCCCCCTCTCCTTCCTCTCTGTCTCTCTCTTCCCCTCCTGCAGCAAGGCTCCATTGGAGCAAAGATGGCCCAGGCGCTGGGGATGGCTCCTTGGCCTCTGCCCCAGGCGCTAGAGTGGCTCTGGTCACGACAGAGCAACGCCCTGGAGGGGCAGAGCATCGCCCCCTGGTGGGCAGAGCGTGGCCCCCTGGTGGGCGCGCTGGGTGGATCCCGTTCGTGCACATGCGGGAGTCTGTCTGACTGTCTCTCCCCGTTTCCAGCTTCAGAAAAAAAAAAAAAAAAAAAGGGGGGGGTGTTTAATTCCTGTGAAAAATTAGACTATAGTGGGTCAGTTCTCTAGCAAAAAGGTAAATAAATTAATAGTAATAATAAAAGCCTGAGACAAAAATTCAGGTGCTTTTGATCTATTGAGAAATTGCAACAGAATAGAAAAAGGAAAAGAATTGAACAAAATTGTGTTCTAAGGTAAAATGTAGCATAAAGTGCTTCACAGAGTTATACTCTACTGAGTCAAATGTACCTGCCTTTTTGTTGCTGTAAACAGTTACCTGAGACATATCCAAAATTAACCGAAAGGAGACCAATTGAAAAGAAATCAAGTAACAGTTATTGGGCAGATGAGAATAGAAGACTCTTCCAGACAAGAGTCACAGAATGTCCCAAAGGGCAAAGGCAAAAATGCCCATAGTGAATTCAGGAGACTGTAGAAATTATTTCAAAGGTGTTATGAAGCAATATTACATACAAATTGTATTTCTACTTGGATAAGTTTTACTTGTTTACTTTTACTTGCATTGAAAATGGTATACACTTACATAATGTTAAAATGTAAAATAACACAGGAATTTATTGTTAAACTTTCATTTTGCAAATATCTTTTGTTAGAGTATTACTTTTGAAGAGATTATAGAAATCTTATGGAAAACACTTTTTACCTACTCTGTAACACAACTTTAAAAGAGCAGGAAAACATATTTTAAAAATATAAATATATAAAATTTAGTGGAAGGCCACTCTGGCATATGAAATGTTCTTATTCTACTATTTTTTTACTCTTCACTTTAGATTATATTAACTTGGGGAGATTTTTCCTCTTTTATCCCTTAATTTTGAAGGAATCAAGTGACCCTTAGCAACATCACCACATACAAATTCTTGAACCTTATTTTATATGAAATATGAGTTTATTTTTATAAACTTATCTGTTTATAACATCAATGAGTTTAGCTATCAAATATCAAATAATGTATTCCAAATAATACTTCAGTATAAATGTGTATGTGTTTGTTTTGGTTTTAAAAAAATTAAAAAAAAAAAAGCTTTCCAAGTTTATTTTACTAAGAAAATTTTAATGTTGTGTGATTAACATCCAATTACAAATCTGAACTCTAGGTGAGCAAGTTAAAAATATACACATTTAAGAAATATTATTTTTCTGTTTTTGAATTTGAATTTATGTCTTTTATGTGTACATTTATAAAATTATTGGTATATTGTCTGGAATTCCAACCACTTATAATGAAAAATTGAGGTCAATTTAAAATCAGCATGATTTAAATTATAAATATTATTTAGCTTCTTCTATGTAATTATATGTATAGGAGAAACCATATTGTTATTTAGGAAGTCCTCAATTTACTCATAAACCTATTGCAATTTATCAATAGTTTATTCACCTTGGTATATTCATGCCAGTTAAAATGAGAATACGAATTAAAAGTTCTCAAATTTTTTTGTGAAATGTGTATCAAATTGTTTTCTGTATAACCTTGCAGGTACTTTGGAAATATGGTAAATAAAATTTAAAATAATTAATAAAAAAGTACTTAAAGAATCATTTAAAGAAAATGACCATATGAGGTATAAATTAAGAATAGGAAAGGCTTTTTAAATTATGTACCACAAATTCTTAATAACCATTGCTATGGATTGAATTATGTCACCTTAAAATTCATATGTTAAATCCCTACCCTCATTTTTTTGCACATATCTGTATAATTTTTCAACACTATTTATTAAATGGACTGTTTTTATGCCATTGTATGTTCTTGCCACCTTTGTCAAATGTTAACTGACTATGTAAGCATGATTGATTTCTGGGCTCTTTATTCAGTTTCATTGATCTAGATGTCTGTATTTATGCCAATACCATCTTGTTTTGATTACTATGACCTTGCTTTATGGGTTGATATCAGGTAGGAATTCCTCCAAGTTTGTTCTCCTCTCTCAAGATTGTTGTGGTTATTCAGGGTTTTTGGAATATTTGTTACATTTCTGTGAAATATACTATTGGTGTCTTGATAGGAAGCACATTGAATCTATAGATTGCTTTGAGTAATGTGGATATTTAATTATGTTAATTCTTCTTATTCATGAACATGATATATGTTTTCAGTTATTTGTATCTTTTTTTATTTTTTCTTTAATATTTTATAAAAGTAAAGGTCTTTTACTTCCTTGGTTAAATTTATTTCTAGGTAATTTATTCTTTTTAAAGGAATTGTGAAGGATATTGTTTTCTTAGTTTCTTTTTCTGATAATTAATTATTGTTGTATAAAACTGCAACTGATTTCTGGATATTTATTTTGTATCTTGCTACTTTGCTGAATTTATTTATCAGTTCCAGTGAGTTTTTTGGTGGACTGTTTAGAGTTCTCTATATACAGTATCTAGACTTGCAAAAAAAACCTGACAGTTTGACTAAATGAGACTTCTCAGTAGCAGCTACTCAAGATTTCTCACCCCACACACAAGAATAAACTCAAAATGGATTAAAGACTTAAATATTATACTGAAAACTATAAAAATCCTAAAAGAAAATATAGGCAGTAAAATATCAGACTTTTTTTTGGTAATATTGTTTCTGATATATCTCTGTGGGCAAGGGAAACAATAGAAAAAATAAACAAAGAGAATACATCAAACCAAAAAGATTTTGCAGAGCAAAGAAAACCATCAACAAAATGAAAAGAGAGCCTACTGAATAGAAGAACATATTTGCTTATACATCTGTTAAGCAATTAATATCCAAAATTTATAATGAACTTATAAAACTCTACACCAAAAAGCAAACTATCCAATAAAGAAAATGGACAAAGCAAAAAAAAAAAAAGAAAAGAAAATGGGCAAAGGACCTGAATAGACACTTTCTAAAGAGGACATATAGATAACCAATAGACATATGAAAAGATATGCAATGTCACTAATCAACAGAGAAATGCAAATTGAAAATACAATGAGCCTGACCTGTGGTGGCACAGTGGATAAAACGAAGACCTGTAATGCTGAGGTTGCCGCTTTGAAACCCTGTACTTGTCTGGTCAAGGCACAAATGGGAGTTGATGCTTCCTGCTCCTTCCTTTCTCCCTCTCTCTCTCTAAAATGAATGAATGAATAAATAAATAAATAAAAACACAATGAGATATCACCACACACTTGTCAAAATGATTATCGTCAGTAAATTAAGAAACAACAAATGCTGTTGCAAATGTGGAGGAAAAGGAACCCTTGTGCACTGTTGGTAGGAATGCAGATTGGTATGGCCACTGTGGAAAGCAGTATGGAATTACCTCAAAAATAAAAAATGGAACTTATTTATAACTCAAGAAACTTGGGTTTCTTCAGATTCCACTTCTGAGAATCTGAAGAAACCCAAAACATGAATTCAAAAGCATATATGCACCCCTATGTTCATTGCAGCATCATTCAAAATACCTAAGGTCTGAAAACAGCCCAAGTGCCCATCAGTAGATGAGTGGATAAAAAAGACATGGTACATTTACACAATGGAATACTACTCAGCCATAAAAAAGAAAGAAACCTTACCTTTTGTGGCAGCATTGGTCGATCTGAAGATCATTATACTAAGTGAAATAAGCCATATATGTCAGAAAATGACAAATACCATATGATTTCACTCATATGCGGAATCTAATGAACAAAATGAATAACTAGAAATATAGAGACAGACACATACACATAGAGCAGGCTGACAGCTCTTAGGGGGTAGGACTTGGTGCTTGGTGAGAGGGTTGGATGAATTAAGCAAAAAAAACAAACAAACAAAAAACACATAGACACAGACAACAGTGTGTTGATTGCTAGGGGGTGGGTGGAGATCATAAAGGGTACAGGGGATATAAATGGTGATGGACGAAACGTGACTTCCATGGGATGAGTTCACAATACGGTGTACAAAGATGTGTTGGGCACCTGAAACCTGTTTAATTATGTTAACAAGTGTCACCCAATTCAATCAGTTAAAAAAATACCCTACCCTCAATGAAATATTTGGAGATGGATCTTTGAGAAATAATTAGGTTTAAAAGAGGTCATAAGGATGGGGTCCTCATGATGGGATTAGTGCTATTATTATGAGACACCAGAGAGCTTGCTGTCTTTCTCTCTTTCTCTGCCATGTGATAACACCATGAGAAAGTGTCTATCAACATACCAGGAATAATAATAGTCTTACCAGGAATTGACCATACTGGCACCTTGACTTTGTACTTCTAACCTCTAGAACTGTGAGAAAATACATTTATGTTTTTAAAGCCACCCAGTCTATGGGTTTTTTGGGTTTTTTTATTGAAGCCTGAGCAGACTATGAAAACATTAATTAGTAAGACTCCTGCAATTAGAACATGAGGTGAAAACACAGTCCAGGGGCTATATAATTAAATTCATTCAATGTTGAATTAGTTCAAATATTGATATAGACAAACTTTTCTATTCAAATGTACAAATACTCAAGTTTTCGCTAGATATTTTTAAATATGTGTTTATAAATATAGAATAAAATATTTTTTGATAAAACACTTGATACATAAAAAATAGGGAAATAAAAATGTAGTTAAGCCATTTAAAATAATATGCTACCCTAGAGATTGAAGAAAATAAAGTAGAATGTGTATTTGACAGTATGAATGTTATTATTATTATTTTTTTTGCATTTTTCTGAAGTTGGAAACAGGGAGGCAGTCAGACAGACTCCTGGATGTGCCTGACCGGGATCCACCCGGCATGCCCACCAGGGGGCGATGCTCTGCCCATCTGGGGCGTCGCTCTGCTGCAATCAGAGCCATTCTAGCACCTGAGGCAGAGGCCACAGAATCATCCTCAGCGCCCGGGCAAACTTTTGCTCCAGTGGAGCCTTGGCTGAGGGAGGGGAAGAGAAAGACAGAGAGGAAGGAGAGAGGGAGGGGTGGAGAAGCAGATGGGCGCTTCTCCTGTGTGCCCTGAACCGGGGACTCTTGCACGCTAGGCCAACGCTCTGCCACTGAGCTAACTGGCCAGGGCCGACTGTATGAATGTTATTGAAGAAAAATATAAATGTTGAGGTGTAGTAAAAATAAATTCAAAAAATTATAGTGGGCCCTGGCCGGTTGGCTCAGCGGTAGAGCGTCGGCCTGGCATGCAGGAGTCCTGGGTTCAATTCCCGGCCAGGGCACACAGGAGAAGCACCCATCTACTTCTCCACCCCTCCCTCTCTCCTTCCTTTCTGTCTCTCTCTTCCCCTCCCACAGCCGAGGCTCCACTGGAGCAAAGATGGCCCAGGCGCTGAGGATGACTCTGTGACCCCTGCCTCAGGCACTAGAATGGCTCTGGATGCAACAGAGCGACGCCCCAGAGGGGCAGAGCATCGCCCCCTGGTGGGCATATCGGGTGGATCCCAGTCGGGCACATGCGGGAGTCTGTCTGACTGCCTCCCCGTTTCCAGCTTTGGAAAAATGAAAAAAAAAATTATAGTGATATAGTCTTCACATTTAACAGGATTCAGTTATCTGAAATGCTATAACTGGGGAATATCAAAATTTACTTTTATAGCAAATTGTCCTGAACTGATATAAATACCTCTGTCAAAGAAACTGTACTTGGTATCTCTCAAGTATCACTTAGCTGTGCAAACTTCTTTAAATTGCTTATGTCTTTAACAAGTTGGCAATACAAGGTAACAATTTTACTATACTTACAACATTAGATACAGTTCAAATTTAATTTTAAACTTCTGATGGAGTATTAAAAATAATTGTTCTGAAACATTGAAACATTTTCAGACTTTTTTTGATGGATGATCTTTTTAACTTATTGCTGGATCTTGATTGTTAATATCGATATTTTGTTGAAAATTTTAACATCTATATTCCTCAGCGATATTAGCTTATAGTTTTCTTTCATTGTAGTGTCTTTACTTGGTTTTGGAATTAGGATAATGCATGCTTTGTAAAATGAGCTTGGAATTCTTTCCTCCTTTTGAATTATTTGGAATAGCTTGAGAAAGATAGGTGTTAATCTTGCTTTGAATGTTTGGTTAAATTCACCTGTGAAGGCAACTTAATATTATAATTTGATCCCATTCTGACACTTCATGGGCATTTTAAGCCTCAGTTTCTTCACCAGAAAATTGAGGCACTAATGTGGGTTTTATAAATATTGATATATATTCATATATATAAAGTGTGTGTGTGTGTGTGTGTGTGTGTTTTGAGAACACTTCCTAGATCGAGGTCTACAATAACCCCACAACTACAGATGACTCCCTTATGCCTTTCTTTCTACTGAGAAGTATCTACTATTCGGTCTCCTATCCCCGGAAACTAATTTTGTTCTTTTTGAATTTCATATAAATGGAATTATAAATGACACACATTTTTATATCTTTATTCTTTCACTCATCATCATAAATATAATATCATCTATGTTGTGTGACTCCCCCTATTTTTTTACTGTTTTGTTTTATATCTGAGAAGTTTCATTGCTCCTAGAATTATATTTCTTGTATCATAGTAAAATTTAAAGTTAAAATAATTTTTGAGTTCAGAAATTATTAACATATTAAAGAAGAAAAAGAAGAAAAATCTTTACACATGACCAAGAAACAAGCCACTAATTTATTAAAACAAAACAAAACAAAAAAAAACCCCAAAACAGAATGACCCACACCTACAATCACATCTACTGATTTAGTTCTCTCCATCAGTACCTTTGTATTTGCTGTTGTGTCAACAGTGCATATATTTTCCTATATATAGACAAAAGTTAAAACTATGAGAATATAAGGTAGTAGCTTCTATTGTGACATGACATTTTCCATTCTTAAGATTCCCCAGAGGCTGTCTGTAACCAGGCAGCAAGGTGAACATATATCAGTCTGACTGTCAGTCTACAATAAATAAACATGATAAATGAGTTCAACTGTTAACTTTGTTATGGAAAACCACAGATAAGTTTTAGTGGGTCACCAAAGCATGTCTGGAATATTTGATGCTTTTCAGACTCTGCCTTAACTCTCCCGGCCCATATTTTCCTGGAGGTAGTAAATGTTAAACAGTTATAGTAATCAGTTGACTTTAAGAATAAAATGTGTGCTTATATATCTTTTTTTTTTTCAGAATGGCCTTTTTTTATGTTATCTTCTATAGTAACTTCAAGAACAGTGACCCTTTAAAGTAGTAAATTAAAAGAGTATAAAAGGTATGAAGATGTTTAAATTAGAACTTCTATTTAAGCAATTATTTTTGACCCGGTGAGGTGGTTTAAAGTCATGATATTCATAAAGCTAACAAGATCTTCTGGAAGCTCTATTATCTATAATTTAGTCGACCGCTCTTTGAAACAGTAAGATAATAACATTTAAATACTCCTATCTCCTTGGGCTCTTCTTGTTATAACAAATCTCAGACTCCTTGTTTTTGATGACCTTGACAGTTTTTTTAAATTTAGTTTTTTCCATTACAGTTGACATTCAATATCACTTTATATTTGTTTCAGGTGTTTGTCACAGTGGTTAGACAATTATATAAATTACAAAGTGACTCCCAATAATTCAAGTACCCACCTGGCACCATACAGAGTTATTACAGTATTATTGACTCTATTCCCCATGCTGAACTTTACATCCCCTTGACTATTTTGTAATTACCAATCTTTACTTATTAATCCTTTCACCTTCTTCACTCCAAAATCCTCTCCCCCCTGGTAACCATCAGTTTGACCCTGACAATCTTGAGGCGTACTGTATATGTTTAATGCTCTTTTGGGATTAGGGAGGGTACGGCCACTGAGACAAAGTGCCATTGCCTTTCCATCACATCATATCTCAGATACACTCTACTTAAAACTGCTTAATTTATCACTGTTGATTTTAAACTTGACCACCTGATTGAGGTAGTCTTTTTCCAAGTTTCTTCACTGCAACGTTACTCCGCCCCTCCACACCCTGCTTTCTGTACTCTACTCCTTGGAATGAGGTCACTAAGTACAATTCACATTTAAGAAGTATAGAGTTGAGTTCTAATAATGTGAGGGTGGATGATTATCCACATAAATAGTTGAAAATCACCCAAAGAGAGAATGAACCTATTCTCCCTTAGTCATTTATTTATTCAATTATTTATTAATATTATTAGAAATAAAAAGAATTTACTTCATACTGTGAGTTAAAATTCAGCAACACTATATTTATCACTAAAATTGTTTTAGCTTTAGCCATTGAGAACTTTTTCAGTTTGCTCTTGTGTTCCTTTGACATACCTCAGTTATTGTGGATTTTTTTTCATTTTATTGATAATTATTTACTTTATATTTTGTAATATTGTTTATTCTGTGCTTTAGCCTCTTTAAGTCATTTTAAATATGGGAACTACATTGATCTACTTATTATTTTTATCTTGCAGTTCTACTTAACTTCTTATTTTTCAACTATATTATGATAAAAAGATAACATGAGATCTAAATTTTTCCCAAATTCTTAATTAATTAATTAATTAATTTTTGATTTTTTACAGAGACAGAGAGAGAGTCAAAGAGAGGGATAGACAGAGTCAGACAGACAGGAACGGAGAGATGAGAAGCATCAATCATTAGTTTTTCATTGCACATTGTGACACCTTAGTTGTTCATTGATTGCTTTCTCATATGTGCCTTGATCACAGGCCTTCAGCAGACTAACTCCTTGCTGGAGCCAGCGACCTTGGGTCCAAGCTGGTGAGCTTTTGCTCAAACCAGATGAGCCCACACTCAAGCTGGCAACCTCAGGGTCTAGAACCTGGGTCCTCGGCATCCCAGTCTGACGCTCTACCCACTGCGCCACCGCCTGGTCAGGCCCAAATTTTTAAGTATAAAACACAGTAATATTAAATATAAGGACAATATTATACTGCAGATCTCTAGAAATTATTAATCTTACATAATTAGATCTGTTGGTTAGCAACTCATCATTTTCCCTCCTGCCAGCCTCTGTTTAGCACCATTCAGCTCTCTGATTTTATGTGTTTGATTACTTTAGATAATTCATAAAAGTGGGATCATGCAGTATTTTTTTAATGATTGACACTTCAATTAGCATGATATATATATTTTTTTTTTTTTTCATTTTTCTGAAGCTGGAAACAGGGAGAGACAGTCAGACAGACTCCCGCATGCGCCCGACCGGGATCCACCCGGCACGCCCACCATGGGGCGGTGCTCTGCCCCCCAGGGGGCCGATGCTCTGCCCATCCTGGGCGTCGCCATATTGCGACCAGAGCCACTCTAGCGCCTGAGGCAGAGGCCACAGAGCCATCCCCAGCGCCCGGGCCATCTTTGCTCCAGTGGAGCCTTGGCTGCGGGAGGGGAAGAGAGAGACAGAGAGGAAAGCGCGGCGGAGGGGTGGAGAAGCAAATGGGCGCTTCTCCTATGTGCCCTGGCCGGGAATCGAACCCGGGTCCTCCGCACGCTAGGCCGACGCTCTACCGCTGAGCCAACCGGCCAGGGCAGCATGATATATTTAAGGTATCCCTTCATGTTGTTGCATATTGTAGGATGTTCTTTATTAAAAGCTGATATATATTTAATTGTGTACATATAGAATATTTTCTTTATGCATTTATCTGTTAGTTGGACATTTAAATATTTTTTTACAGATTGGCTACTGTGAATATTATTGCAATAAACAGTAGAGTACTAATATTTCTTTCAAATCCTGATTATAATTTTTCTAGATAACTATCCAGAAGTGAAATTGCTGGATCACATGGAGTTCTATTTTCAATTTTTAAAGAAATCTCCATGACATATTTCTTAGTGACTGTACCATTTTGCATTTCCAACAGCAGCATGCAAGTGTTTTAATTTCTCCACATCTTCACCGTCACTTATTTTTATTTTATAATAACCATTCTAACAAGTTACAGGTGATATCTCATTGTGTTTTGACTTGCATTTCCCTGAATATTAGATATTAGATATACTGAACATCTTTTCATATACCTGTTGTCCACTTGTATGTCTTCTTTGAGGCAATGTCTATTCAAGTTTTTAAACTATTTTCCAATCAGTTTATTAGTATATTTGCTATTGAGTCGTAGAAGTTCCTTAAACATTTTGGAAATTAATCCTTATCTGATTTATGGCTTTCAAATATTTAGTCCCCTTCTGTAGTTGCTTTTTCACTTTGCTGTATTTTTTTATGTTAAACAAAAGGTCTAGTGTAGTTCCACTTGTCTAGGTTTTGTTTCTGTTGCCTGTGCTTTCAGTATTATATCCAAAAACATTATTGTCAAGGTCAATGTCATTATGCTTCCTCCCCCCCCCCCCCTTTTTTTTCTAAGTGTTTTAGTTTCAGGCCTTACAATTAAGTCCTTATTCTATTTTGAGTTAATTCTGTTTATGGTGAATATAATTCCAATTTCACTCTTTTGAATCTGTATACCCAATTTACTCAGCACATTTGTTAGACTATTATTCTTTCTCCATTGTGTAGTCTTGGCATCCTCATCAAAGATCAGTTGTCCATAAATGCACACTTTATTTCTGGGTGGAATCTCTATTCTATTTCATTGGTCTATGTGTCTGTTTTTATAAAAGTACTATACTTTCTTAATTGCTGTAGCTTTGTATTTCAGAATCACAAAGTGTGAGTCATCTAGCTTTGTTTTTCTTCTGGAAGTTTGTTGGAATTATATTCACCATAAACAGAATTAACTCAAAATAGAATAAGGACTTAATTGTAAGGCCTGAAACTAAAACACTTAGAAAAAAAAGGGGGGGGGAAGGAAGCAAATTGACATTGACCTTGACAATAATGTTTTTGGATATAATACTGAAAGCACAGGCAACAGAAACAAAACCTAGACAAGTGGTTTACTTTCTGACAGTACAGAATATTCCAGAACCATCTTTGTAATTTCTGTCCCCTTCCTAGAGTTGACAATTTCTCCAAGAAACATTTGTTTTATTGTTTTTTGTTTTGTTTTGCTTTTTTAGGTGAGAAGAGAGGAGATTATGAGACAGACTCCTACATGTGTCCGAACCAGAATCCACCTGGCAACACCCATATGGGGCCGATGCTCCAATTAACTGAGCTATCCTCAGTGCCCAGGGCCATACTCAAACAAATTGAGCCACTGGCTGCTGGAGAGGAAGAGAGAGAGAATGGGGCATGGGGACGGGGCAGGGAGAAGCAGACATTTGCTTCTCTTTGTGCCCTCACCAGAATCGAACCCAGGAAGTTCATATGCTAGGCCAGTGCTCCATCCACTGAGCCAACCAGCCAGGGCCAATTTCTTTTATATAAGGAGTACAATATTAGAAACCACGATCTCAGAGCTGGATGTTGCATGTGCTTGTTTGTACTGAGATAGTCTTGCTTCTAGGTCTTTTCACTAACAAAGCAGAAAAATATATGTGTGTGTAGATTAACCTGTATATACATTTGTATCTATTATTATTTTTAAATTAAGCTAAGCATGAATACACTTTGGTATGTTCAATTCTAAGCCAGTACCACATGCATAATTCTGGCTTCTCTGTTCTTCTCTAATCAGTTCAATGGTGAGAAACTTGGCTCCCACCATTTGCTATTTATTTTTTGGATTTTTAAATTTGAGAAAGCATTATAGGATCAGAATTGCTCATCAGTACCTTCATGAGAAGATTTACCTAATACAGTACAATGTTCATGTACTATTTATATTTCCTGCAGTCTTATAGTGTCCCTGATTTTTAGGGTTACTTAGGTAGTACTTTCACCCCTACCCTCTATAGTAAGGTTCTCTTATAGATTTTAAATATAGTTAGATGTTTTGTCACATTGTACATTCTGTCCTTGGAGACCCCCAATCTCTTAATAATGTTTTGTTATAAAGTAGTGTAATTCACGGGTTATATAGAGACACCAAGATAGATTATAGGAGCCTGACCAGGCAGTGGCACAGTGGATAAAGCATCAGACTGAAATGCCGAGGACCCAGGTTTGAGACCCCGGAGTCGCCAGCTTGAGCACGGGCTCATCTGGTTTGAGCAAAGCTCACCAGCTTGGACCCAAGGTTGCTGGTTCGAGAAAGGGGTTACTCGGTCTGCTGAAGGCCCTCAGTCAAGGCACATATTGGAAAGCAATCAATGAACAACTAAGGTGTTGCAATGTGCAATGAAAAACTAATGATTGATGCTTCTCATCTCTTGGTTCCTGTCTGTCTGTGTCCCTGTCTATCCCTCTCTACAACTCTCTCTCTGTCTCTGAAAAAAAAATAAATTATAGGAGAAATATTAGGAGGAGGTTTATTAATAAGCTGGTGACATACACAGTGTATAGCTAACTCAAATTGTGCAGCCCAGAATATAGCTCTGAGTCTGGTTAAATAAACATGATCACATACTGGTTGGGGGGGAAAGAGGGGGAGCATGGTACTAAACTCATTTACTAACAAGCTTACAACATTTATATATAGGATCTATCAAACAGAAAAAAAAAAATTCCTACACATCAAGACCACATGATAACACAGTAGTGACAAAAGTTATACATACTTGACAAAGACATTCCCAAATCTCCCAGGGTCTACCACCTATCTCTGTCACCACAATAGTGGAAAATGAAATGTTAAGTTTAGGATAAGGAGAGAAGCTAAATGAAATTACCTTTGCTAAGAGTGTTGGGGCTAGCTTATTAGGAAACCTAATAAGCTAGTCCCTGTTTGCTTAGTTTACAAGTTTTATACATATAAAGACTTTCAGAAGGATGATTATTAAAAAGCATATAAAATGTTACAGAGTACAGATTTTTTATGCAAGGAGAGTGGGCTCGTGATTCCTCTATCTAGAGTCATGATGGTGAACCTTTTTATAAAAACCGCCCACTTTTGCTGTGCTGGTCAACCTGGTCCAGCTTTCATGGTGGGTGGTAGCAGAGCAACCAAACAACGCTGCAATTGGCCCACCATGAAAGCTGGAATGCCCACTAGTGGGCAGGAGGGACCAGGTTGACCAGCACTGCAAAAATTGGTAGTTATATAAAAAGGTTTGCCATCATGGGTCTAGAGATATACATCATTCTTATGACTTCCAGGATGGGAGAGTCAGGATTAATGTAGAAATTTTTAATTTAGGTATGTAAACATTATTTCCTAAAGGTTTTTAAGAAGAGAGAAGAGAAGAGGAAGGGTTTTTTTTAGATAGGTTTTATCTTCTTTACTCTGTCTAGCAAGTGGCATCAGTCCTTCCAGAGAACTACAGGAATTAAACTATGACTAGCTGATTTTTTCCCCTTGTAAGCTCTTTTTCTTGTTTTGTTTTCCTCAGAAAGGAGGGATAAAGGGGCCTGACTCTTTCTTTTAAAATACTAATTTTAACACTTTTTGCAATTCTTTGGCACCTTATCACATTCCCCACTGGTTTTATATCATGAGTCAAATCCTTGACTCATTTTAATGAGGTGCATGAGGCTGTAGAGTAGGCAGAGGCCTAAGGTTAAGGCTAGGATTAATGATCTGCATACCTTGTAAGTAGGAACATCAGCCTATAACATGAAACAGAAATGGTGATGCCTTTTGTACATATTTAACAGGTAAACTTGATGTTTTTATTAATAATAATACAGTCTACTGAAGAAACAAATGCTACCGATTAACTTCTTACAACCTGTACAAACTTTCTGCAACTTACATAAACCCTCAACTTTTATGAACTTTCTTATCTATTCAGAAATAACTAGCTTTCATAACAACTTACCTTTTCTTTTTTCTTTCAAAAGTATTTCTATACCTTACAGCTTTCATTATCAAAACCATACAATTCTTTTCCAATCAGAACTCTTACTTTTAAAAACCTTAACATTTAGTGACAACCAAGCTGGCAATAAGTAATTTTTTTTAAAAGTATACTTTCTTTTGGAGGTATCATCCCTCTAAGTAGCTAATATTTATAAGTTACTTTATAGGGGTAGCTATAAGCACATATATATTTTTAATTTACCTTGTAGCTTCCTTTCTAGCAAAGGGACTTATATCTCCCTTCTGTATGACTCATAGCAGCACATGCATCAAACCTTAAGACAACTTGTTCTGGCTTTTCATGAACCTTAGCTTCCCTTCTTCCCCAGAGTCTAATTAAAAGGAGCCCCATGGTGAGGTTCCTCAGGCTTCAGATGTATGTAGACCACCAGCTTCCGGTTGGTGGCTGGAGCAGGGCATGTTGTCCTTCTCAACGTCAACTTACAGGGGTTGGTGGGATCCATTTGCACTGTCTCCAAGGGGGTTTCCAAGCGAGCTTAGGAAGAAGGGGTGTCATCCTGCCTAATACAATTCTATATGGGGTGAATTTTTCCTAGTTGTGAGTTGCATTTAGCTTTTAGCAAAACTAGGGGGAGTAAATCAGTCCAGTTTTTACCAGTTTTTAGAATAAATTTGATCAGGGCTTTTTCAGAGTTTGATTTATTTGTCCTGAACTCTGAGGCCTGTAAGTGCAATGTAATTTCTAATTAACATTGAGTGCCTTCCTGCTAGCTGTGAGACCTTAGATATAAGTGCAGGCTTATTAGTAGGCCTAATATTAATGGGCAACATATAGTAATTTCTTAACAACTGTTACTACAATTTCATTTCTAGTAGGAAAAGCTTCTACTTATCCTTTAGTAAAATCTATTTTTAAATATTTACCAGGGAAAGTTCCTTGCTCCCTGTTTCTCTTTATAATTTCTTTACTTTGTTTAGTATTTATTTGGGCACAGAGTAAACACATGGACACTATGTCTTCTGTAATAGATTCTAAGTCTGGTTGCTAATTTCTTTACTTAGGACTTCAGGTAAGTAAAGTCTTTTGTCTGATATTTCTAAATATCCCTTTTATTCTTAGTTGTTCCTTTTAGCTACTAAAATCTCTAAAGGCCCCACTGGTTTTTGTGCTAATTTTTTAGCTTTTTGCCCAAATTCCTTTTGTCTCTATTGAATTCCTCTTCTTGGTATCATAGGCAATGAATAAGGGCTATTGTCTCTGGTCTTCTTTCCCTTGGCCCACCTCAACACCTGAGTGAGAGCGATAAGTTTTGCCCACTGAGCCGAGGTCTTGTGTGAAAAGGCTTGGGCCTAGATGGCCTTATTAAGAGTCACTACAGTTGCTCTAGCATGTTGGACTCCATCTACAACAAAACTGATGCCATCTGTGCAGAAAAGTCTGGCCTTGCCGACTGGACAGAGTCTAATCCAGAGAGCAGTCATGCAGAGGAATACTGGGGTCCTTATCAGCAGATGTCAGAAATCCTTTCCCCTATATGAGGGCCTGGATAAGGGCTATGAGTTCTGCCTTTTGTGCAGAAGTTCCCCTGCTTGGTGCCTATGCTTAGATGACCAGGTCCAGGGTTACTATTGCAGCCCCTGCATAACTGATGCCGTCCTGCACGTAACTGCGCCTAGCTATGTACAATACCTCATTGGTGTCTGGCAACTCAGAGTCCTTTAAGTCTGGTTGGGCAGGCTGTATGATGTTGATTACCTCCATACAGTCATGTAACAGGGTGGCTGGGTCATCAGGGAGTAGACTTGCAGTTAATAGCAGCTGCATGACTACAGGCGGCTGGTGGGCAGCTAGTCCAGGAGGGTTGGTTTCAGTTCATATTCCTGGATAACTCTCCTGAAGCTGCCAGAGGAGAGAGGGGCTGTGGGCATCTCCCAGCTTAGTTGATTCCTGTAAGAGATATTCCTCTAAGAGAGGACAGGTTAAGAGTAGCTGCAACCTGGCAATTAGAGTATCTTTATTGGCCCCTATTGTTAAAGTTGCATTTTTCCCTTTGAAGGAAAATTGGCCTAGAGCTTTTGTAACAAGTCCCATCCTATTAGGGGTTATTCCCACATGACCAAGGACGAATGGGTGACAGTTCCTTACCCTAGATTGACTGTCTGCTGGATGGTTCATGGACAGTATGCAGTTTTCCCGTGGCCCCTTGTACTGGAGTTTTGTGAGTGGTGATAGGTCCAAGAGGCTCAGTTAAGACTGAATGTGTTGCTTCAGTGTCTATTAGAAAGTCCACAGTTTTCCGCCTATTACTGCTGTTACTGTAGGCTTCTAGGGGCTCAATGAAAAGGAATCTTGGCCCTGTCAGTTCTCAAAGTTCAGGATCTTAGAGCTTGCCTTGGTCGCTTGTAATTTTGGACATTTACTTTTCCAGAGCCCTTCCTCCTTACAGAATGTGCACTGATTCTTCTCCAGCTGAGTCTTAGTCCTTTCTCCTGAGTTTCTCTCTGATGTCTGGAGCTGACTGGACACAAAGAGCAAAGGTAATTACCCTAGCGTTTTGTGGCGCTTCAGGGTCTAGGGGTGTATAGACTCTATAAGCTTCCTGTAGTCTCATTAAGAAAGCAGGGGGAGACTCTTAAGGACCTTGAATAACTTCTGATACCTTAGATAAATTGATGGGTTTCTTAGTAGCTCCCCTGATCCCGGCTAACATAAACTGGTGAAAAGTGTTCATAGTTTCCCGTCCTGCTGTGGTGTTAGGGTCCCATTCAGGCCAGACAACTGAAAATATTTTCTCAAGGTGGTCTTTGTTGTCCTAAGTGGGGCAGCGTATTAACAGTACAGGTTCTAACAGTCCTGTTAGGGCTTGAGGCTTCCGAGAAAAGGGGATTCTGAGTTTTCTAATTCTATAGGTCACCTGGGAAAAAAGATTTAAACTATGAAAGATGGCTTCCCTCAGGGGCAAAATGGCTTTAGAAGGGGCAGTAATCCCTAAGTCTTCTCCTCAGGTCTGGCTCTAGGTATGAAGTGGTGATTCCCCAGAGACAAAGCAGAGGGGGAGGGGGTGCTATAGCAAGAGGGTGGTAGCCACAAATTCTTCCAGGGTGGTTAAACAGGAGGCTGTTTGGAAATGTAAGAGCCCCTAGCTCGTTGCGCTGCTAAAATCTTTTGTCTTAATCACTTGGTGCAACCCTTGAGACAAGAAGGAGGTTTCTTTGCTAGTCAATATAAAGGAATCCATCGGGGTGCCTGGGATTCCCACTGCCCGAGGGGGAGGGGCAGGTACCTGGAGCTGTGCTAGGAGCCACCGTGCCAAGCCGCGCCCTGGAGCCTTAAGTGAACACAACCCGGGCCTGGCAGGCTCCAAACAACTTGGATGCAGCACCGCCCTGTCTGCCACTTTTATGTATTTATTTATTTTTTCCCCATTGCTTCTCCTGCTCAGCTGCAGCCTGGCTCTTTAAGCAATATAATATGTCTATGAATTTTGCTTTGCTGTTTTGCTATTTTTTTTTTTTTTAATAATTTGTGGGCTTTAGAACGGTTTTCTCAGAGTTGCCTTTCAAAAGTGACAACAATCTGCTGAGTCCACCTTGGGATATTTGCTCTCCTAAGTATAGGCTGGTCAGTATATACCCCTGACTAGGTCAGACCCAGAGATGGAAGAGATTTCCCTCAGTTTCTGGTGGATGGCCAATAAACCAGATAAAGTTTACAAATTTCCCTTTACTTTTACCCAGAAATTTCCAATTGAAATTGCACCAGAGATTTTCCTGACAAACAACGAGAACCTACAAAACAGACAATTTACTATTTACATTTACACTCAACTTTTCAATGCAGTTTAATAAATAAGAAAAGGGAGTGCCCCATGAGACGCTACTCAGGTGCCCACCTGGCAGCATCCATCATGGGAGATTAGGCGTCTAGTACCATTGGTGTAGCCACAAGCTGGAAACTCAAGTGCAGGCACCGGAGATCACCGTTCACACACCAATCACCCATGGGTTATTTAGACAGAACAGCTGCGAGGAAAAGGTAGAGCTCTTCCGCTAACCAGAACTCTTCACTCTCACCAGAGTAGGTGGCATTAAACCGGGGCTCTCTGCTCTACCAGAGAGCTCCTGGCATTAAAACTCTTCACCAATGTCTTGGCCCTGGAGAGCCCATTGCTTGAGTCTGATGGCGTCTGATCCTCAGGCACAAAAATTCCAAATTGATTAGTCCTGTACAACTCAAAATCTAGTAAAGCAAAAGATTTACTTTACTTTCCTTACCTCCAGAGGTCAATCTTTACTCCTCAATTTTACGGCCATATCTGGGGACTGGGGGTGTCTGCCGGGAAGTTGTCCCAGACCCACAGGATAACTGGAGCCCTGGAATGTCTCAGGGGTACCCCTCCTAGAGATCCAGTGGGCTCAGGCAATCTTCCGGAGAGGCCAGCTGGTCTGGGTGTCTCTACCTGGTGACAAGTAACACCAGAACCCTGGATGAGTCCCCAAATGTTACAAAGTAGTATAATTCCTGGGTTACATAAAAACACCAAGATAAGTTATAGGAGAAATATCAGGAGAAGCTTTATTAGTAAGCTGGTGAAATACACAGGGTATTGCTAACCCAAATTGTGCAGCCCAGAATATAGCTCTGAGTCTGGTTAAATAGACATGCTTACATACTGGTTTGGGGGAAAAGGAGGGGGATCATGGTACAAAGCTCATTTACTAACAAGCTTACAACATTTATATATAGGATCTATCAAAAAGAAAAAAAAACAACCAACATTCCTACACATCAAGACTACAAGATAACACAGTAGTGATAAATGTTTTACATACCTGACAAAAACATTCCCAAATCTCCTGGGGTCTACCCCCTGTCACCACAATAGTGGGAAATGAAATGTTTAGTTTAAGGAGAGAAGCTAAATGAAATTACCTTTGCTAAGAGTATTGGGGCTAGCTAATTAGGAAACCTAATAAGCTAGTCCCCGCTTGCTTAGTTTATAATTTTTGTACATATAATAAATTTCAGAAGGCTGATTATTAGAAAGCATATAAAATGTTACAGAATACAGATTTTTCATGCAAGGGGAGTGGGCTTGTGATTCCTCTATTTAGAGGTATATCTCATTCTTACGACTTCCAGGATGGGAGGAAGAGTCAGGATTAGTATAGGGATTTTTAATTAAAGTATGAAAACATTGTTTCCTAAAGGATTTAAGAAGAGAGAAGAGAAGAGGAATGGGGTTTTTCAGATAGGTTTTATCTTCTTTACTCTTCATGCCTCAATAGCTTATTTCTTTTTAGAGCTTTAAATATTTCATTGTTTGGATATACTTCAGTTTATTTATTCACCTACTTTTGGTTGCTTCCAAGTTTGGGAAATTCTGAATAGCATTCCTGTTATTCAATATTCTTTTTATGTCTACAAACATATGCAGGTTTTTGTGTGGAAATGTTTTCGAGTCCTCTGGGAAAATACTAAGGAGTGCAATTGTTACATTCTATAGTTAAGAGTATGTTGAGTTTTGTAAGAAACCATCAACTTTCTTCCAAAGTTGCTATGCTATTTTACATTTCTACCAGCAATGAATGAGAGTTCCTTTTGTTCTATGCACTCTTTTCGTGTTGTCAGTGTTGTAGATTTTGGCCATTTACATGGGTATGTAGTGGTATCCCATTGGTGTTTGCATTTGCTTTTCCTGATGACAAATAATGTTGAGCATCTTTTCAGGTGCTTATTTGTCATCTGTAGATCTTTGGTTAAGTGTCTCATAGGATCTTTGGTCTATTTATTAAGCAGGTTTCTTGTCTTTGTTGTTGTTGAGTTTTAAGAGTTCTTTGTGTATTTTGGATAACTGTCCTTTATCAGATGTGTCTGCAAATATTTTCTCCTAGTCTGTGGCTTATTTCTTATACTTTTGATATTGTATTTTTGTCTATATGTGCTTTAAATGTGATATATTTGCATTTAAGCACTGTTTTCTCTGTATTATACAAACTTTGATATGTTGTATTTTTATTTTCATACAGTTCAAAGTATTTTTAATTTATCTTGTGATTTCTTCAAGATCCATGTGTTACTTAAAAGTGTGTTATTTAAGCTCCACCTTTCTCAGAGTTTTCATTTATTTTTTTATTTTTATTATTATTTTTTTTGTATTTTTCTGAAGCTGGAAACGGGGAGGCAGTCAGACAGACTCCCGCATGCGCCCGACTGGGATCCACCCGGCACACCAACCAGGGGGCGTTGCTCTGTCGCGACCAGAGCCACTCTAGCACCTGGGGCAGAGGCCAAGGAGCCCTCCCCAGCGCCCGGGCCATCTTTTGCTCCAATGGAGCCTTGGCTTCAGGAGGGGAAGAGAGAGACAGAGAGGAAGGAGAGGGGAAGGGGTGGAGAGGCAGAGGGGTGCCTCTCCTGTGTGCCCTGGTTGGAAATTGAACCCGAGACTTCCGCATGCCAGGCCGACGCTCTACCACTGAGCCAACTGGCCAAGGCCTCATTTATTTTTCTGTTACTGATTTCTGTTTAATTCTATTGTGTTCTAAGAACAAATATTGTATGATTTATTTTCATTTGAATCATCTACTGTGTGCTTGATGACTCAGATTGTGATCTATTTTGGTGAATGTTTCTTGTGAGCTTGAGAAGCATGTGGATTCTGCTTTTGTTGGATAAATTTGTCTATGCATGTCAATTATATACAGTTGATTAATTGTGCTATTAAGTTCAACTATGTTCTAATTTTCTGCTTTTGTATATGTCCATTTCTGATAAAGGCATGTTGAACTGTATAGCAAATTAATTTATTACTCTTTGCAATTCTATTGATTTTTGCCTCACATAGTTTGACACAGTTATTAAGTTCATACACATTAAAATTGTTATGTCTTCTTGAAAGCATGAGATGTGGGAGTACAATGCAGTGTGTAGAGAGAGTTATATTGAGTGGGACACTTAAAACTGTGTCAACATAATAAATTTAAAAAAATAAGATGCACCCTGGCTAGATAGCTCAGTTGGTTAGAACATTGTCCTGAAACACAGAGGTTGCTGGTTCTATCCCCAGTCAGGGCACATACAGGAACAGCTCGTTGTTCCTGTTTCTCTCTCTCTTTCTCTCTCTCTCTCTCTCTTCTTCTTCTTCTCTTGCTGAAATCAATAAATAAAAATTCAAAAAAAAGAAAACATTACAAAAAAATATGGTGCAAAATTGCCATTCTCTGGAGCATTTTCTCAAACCATTGAGAGTTTGCTTCCTGGCTATTGTCATGAATTTGGCTCAATTAAAATTTAGAAATTCTTAAAATAAAAGACTTATAATTGCCCAGAAAAGGCAAATCTATAGAGAAAAAAAGCACTTTATTTGTGATTGCCTGCGGCATGGATTGAAGTGGTCAGTGACTGCATATGGATCTGATGAAATTCTTATTGGGGTGATAAAAATGTTCTAAAACTATATTATAGTGATGGTCAACAATTACACAAAATTTGCTAAAAATCATTGAAGTACCTCGTTGGGCAAATGAGTGTAACATTTGTATTTTTTTAGTTTTCTCACTTTTATTGTTAGAAAATGGTGCTGGGCAGCTACTTATGTGCTTGCCCTCAGAGCAGGCAGTTGATTGCAAAATGCAGACTGCATTCTTGCCTGGGAGGGACCATTGTTTTGCTAATGTTTGCTGGGAGAGGGGTCTATGTGGACCCACATAGCTTTTTGCAGAGAAAGCAGAAAGAAGGCAGAGTTCTGAAAGAGAAACCATATTTGCATAGGGAAAGAACGTGTGCAGATGGGGAAGCAGAGCTGAGGGGTTTGGGAGTTCTACTGAGGCAGGTGGAGCCTTTAATTTTAGGAGGAACCAGGAGAATATTCTCCTGGTTGTGGAACCGGAGAATGCATCAGAGCTTTGGGAGCCTTGAATGAAAAAGGAAGTGTTTCCCTGCTGTTGGGCAGATAAAATGTATTATGCTCACTTTGTTAAAGATAACAGGAGGAGGCCGTCGCTCAGGTGATATTAATGTGTGTTGGGGTGGGCTAAAGGCAGGCAGAATCCTTTAGCCTGGGGCTTGGTTTTGGGATTAAGCCTTTTCTACCCTTTTTGATGTAGGGCTGTACAATCCTATCATGCCTCAGAGGGTGACTTTGTATTAGAGACTTCCCTATTATGTATATTGGATTAAGGGTTTGGATTTCTACACTATAAAATGGAGGCAGAACGGGATTTGGCTCTTGGTTCCTGAGATTATCATTAGATGAGAGAGCAGAGCAGAAAGCAGAAGGAGGCCACGTGGAGTAGGCCAGGAGAAGCAGCCAAGATGGCAGAGTGCTGAGTAAGATGCCAGTTTGTGTAGAGTTTGTATCTGGGATAAGGAAGGAGATGGGGAACTGAGGAGAATAAGTCTGGTGAGCCAGAAACCTTTGATTCTAGGAAACTCGGATAAGTCAGTGGCTTTGTGAGCACTGAGTGTGACTGGGTTTTGGAGCCCAGTGTATGTTTTTACTTGCCCGCCGGGTGCAAGGTAGGATTAAAGGCTATGGCCCACCAGTTTTTGGCTCCATGGTTTCTTTACCGACTGTCCGAATCCAATGCGAACCTGCATGGACCAGGCTGCTCTGATGGTGGCCCCGGCCCTGGCTGCTGGCTTTACATTTGGCGTAGTCTGTGGCAGGATTTGATACAGATCGGCAAGGAGCCTTTGAGTGGTGGAGTAGAGGACTGGCTAGTGTTAGGGTTCCCCATGGCTGTCCTTTTGGGGATGGTAGGCTGGCTGACTTTTACAGCCATGCGTGAGGAAACCGAGAGCTCTGTGGGAGAGGCTGCCTGGGACCTGCAAACCGAGCAGCGGAAGGAGATGGAGCAAATGCAGGAGAAACCGATGCTGACCCTGGAGCTGGAGGAAATGCTGGAGGAGGAGGCCGACCAGGTTTGCGAGATTCGCCTGGAAATGGAGCAGCTGCTGGAGGAGGATTCAGAGGTTCGTGAGTTGCAGCTTGCCCGGGTTGTTGTGGAGAGCCTGCAGTGGCAGGAGGCTGGGGCTGAGGCTGAGGCCAGGTCTGGAGCTGCAAGGTATGAGGAGCAGAAGGCGGCAGCGGACGGAGGCTCGAGCCCGGCAGCCGGAGCTGGTGTTTTCAGTCCCACTTTGGAGGATGAGGAGAATCGGGCTGGAATTGCAATCCGCAGTCTCCATAAGATGAGAGCCCAGCTGGAAGGAGCACCTACTGCGGCCCCGGTAGGTCTGCGATTTGGGGACATAGGGCTGGACATGCTTTCCGGAGCAGAGATGGAAATGCTGACTGCCATTGCCACGTGCCCCTCTTTGGGACAGTGTAAGACCTGCCAGGACGGCAGGGATGAAGGGGGTGGCTGATGCCCCATGTGTGTGGACTGATTTCCTGGACTACGACCGGAGTGGGCATTGGCTCCTTTGTTGGATGGACTTACGGATTATGGATTTTGGACAATGTGAAATACCCTGATGGGGGTAGAGGGTGGCTTTTCTGGAAGCACTCCCCTGCCCCGGGAAACTTCCCATAGGCCGAGGACATTTTGCGCTTTGAGCTAAGTGCTCAGAGACTGGTGAAGTGTACCTTTGTAATTGTTGAAACTGTATGATTTTTGCTGTTGTAATTTGTGTAATGTTCTAATTTCCTTGCACAGGGATACTGGTGGTATAGATTGTGGGTAGTAAAGTGAGCATAGGGGTGAATTGTTGGGCAGATAAAATGTATTATGCTCACTTTGTTAAAGATAACAGGAGGAGGCCGTCGCTCAGGTGATATTAATGTGTGTTGGGGTGGGCTAAAGGCAGGCAGAATCCTTTAGCCTGGGGCTTGGTTTTGGGATTAAGCCTTTCCTACCCTTTTTGATGTAGGGCTGTACAATCCTATCATGCCTCAGAGGGTGACTTTGTATTAGAGACTTCCCTATTATGTATATTGGATTAAGGGTTTGGATTTCTACACTATAAAATGGAGGCAGAACGGGACTTGGCTCTTGGTTCCTGAGATTATCATTAGATGAGAGAGCAGAGCAGAAAGCAGAAGGAGGCCACGTGGAGTAGGCCAGGAGAAGCAGCCAAGATGGCAGAGTGCTGAGTGAGATGCCAGTTTGTGTAGAGTTTGTATCTGGGATAAGGAAGGAGATAGGGAACTGAGGAGAATAAGTCTGGTGAGCTAGAAACCTTTGATTCTAGGAAACTCGGATAAGTCAGTGGCTTTGTGAGCACTGAGTGTGACTGGGTTTTGGAGCCCAGTGTATGTTTTTACTTGCCCGCCGGGTGCAAGGTAGGATTAAAGGCTATGGCCCACCAGTTTTTGGCTCCATGGTTTCTTTACCGACTGTCCGAATCCAATGCGAACCTGCATGGGCCGGGCTGCTGTGATAGTGGCCCTGGCCCTGCCTCCTGGCTTTACACCTGCCTCTTTGCTTATCAGCCAGTGCGAGACTTTAATAAAGGAATGGCCCACCATTTTTTGGCTCCACTGTTTCTTTACTGTCTGCCTGAATTCAACAGCAACGTGCATGTGCATGGCCATGATGGAGGTGGCCTCTGACCATACATACCTCAAAAAAATTGTTATGACTTATTGGAGAATTGACCTCTTTATTATTATATAATGCTCTTCTTTATCACTGATGAACATCCTTGATTTGAAGTTTGTTCTCATTTAAAGTGATATACTTTTTTCTGTGTTTTAAATTAGTATTAGCATAACATTTTTTTCTCTCCATTCACATTTTTATGAGGGGGGGAGAGAAAGAAAGAAACAGAAAGACATACAGACAGAGACAGAGAGAAAGAAAGGGAGAGAGATGAGAAACATCAACTAATAGTTGTGGCACTTAAGTTGTTCATTGATTGCTTTTCATATGTGCCTTGATGCAGGGCTCCAACCAAGCCAGTGACCCTTGTTCAAGCCAGTGACCTTTGGCTCAAGCCAGCAACCTGACCTTTAAGCCATCAACTTTGGACTGAAGTCAGCAACCATAAGGCCATGTCTATGATATCATGCTCAAACCAGAGACCCTGCACTCAAACTGGTGCTCAAACCTGCAACCTTGGAGTTTTGAACCTGGGTCCTCAGCATCCCAGGCTGATGCTCTATCCACTGCACCACCACCTGGTCAGGCTTTCCTTTCATTTTAATCTATGATAGTTATATCTTTAAAGTGAACCTGATACACTCTGTCTTTTAATTGAGACATTTTGACAATTAACATTCAAAATAATTATTGATATAGTTGACTTAATTGAGAACTTTATATGATTCTGTATTTCTCTTTTGTAGCATTGTTTTACTTTTTTTAAGTATACATTTATATATTTTAAACTCTAGGATAAACAACTAGTCCAAGTCTATTTTCAAATAATAGTATACCACTTTATGGGTAGTCTAAAACTTTAAATAACAAAATGTTTCTAATTTTTCTCTTTCATCCCTTGCATTATTGTTGTCATTTATTTTACTTATAATTGTATGAAACATATATGTATAAGTAGTTTATACATATAAGTACACATATGTTTACAGATATATAAATAAATATATATTTAAAATATATTACCCATTTTTATTTTTTTTATTTTTTAAAGATTTCTTTTTTTAATTTTTTATTTATTCATTTTAGAGAGGAGAGAGAAAGGGAGAGAGAGAGACAGAGAGGGAGAGAGAGACAGAGAGAGAAGGTGGGGAGGAGCTGGAAGCATCAACTCCCATATATGCCTTGACCAGGCAAGCCCAGGGTTTCAAACCAGCGACCTCAGCATTTGCAGGTCGATGCTTTATCCACTGCGCCACCACAGGTCAGGCAATATATTACCTATTTTTATACATACATTTTATGTATAAGCTTACATAGTCAAATATATTGTTGGTATTATTATTTTGAAGGACCCTATCTATTAGATTAAGAATGACTTCATAAAGGTTTTTATTTTATCTTCACTTAGTTTCTTAGTCCTTCTTCAGTGCTCTTCCATTATTTATTTATTTATTGTGACAGAGACAGAGAGAGTCAGAGAGAGGGACAGATAGGGACAGACAGACAGGAAGGGAGAGAGATGAGAAGCATCAATTCTTTGTTGTGGAACCTTAGTTGTTCATTGATTGCTTTCTCATATATGTCTTGACCGTGTTGGGGGTGGGGTTCCAACAGACTGAGTGACCCCTTGCTCGAGCCAGCAACCTTGGGCGGAAGCTAGTGAACCTTGCTCGAACTAGATGAGTTCGCACTCAAGCTGGCATCCTCGGGGTCTCAAACCTGGGTCCTCTGCTTCCCAGTCCGACACTCTATCCACTGTGCCACCGCCTGGTCAGGCAGTGCTGGTCTATTTTTAAATGTACATCTGACTTATGTTATTTTTCTAATCTCTAAAGAACATCATTTAATTTTTTGCAAGGGAGGTCTACTGGCAAAATATTTCTTCAATCTTTGTTGGATAATGCTTGTATTTCTCCTATATATTTGAAGGATAATTTAATAAGCTAAAGTTTTTGATTATTTTCTTTCTCCAATTTTTAAATATTTCACTTTACTGTCTTCATGTTGGAATGGTTTCTTAGAACTTAAAATTCTTATCTTTTTTCTTCTATTCATAAGTGTTTTATCCCTTTTTGATATCTTTCAAGTTATTTTCTTTAATTTTTGTAGTTTTAAAATACCATGTCTAGATGTATTTTTTTTTAAGTTATCCTGTTTGGTATACTCTGAACTTCTTAGTCTGACATTAATTTGGGGAAATTCTCATTCTTAATTTTTCAAATATTTTCTCTGTTTCTTTCTCACTCTCTTTCTGGTATTTCTAGAATATGTATATTACACATTTTTTGTAGTGTCCCATAGGACTTAGATATCTTGTTTTTTAAGTCTTTGTTGTCTTTACATTTTAGATTTTAAAATATATATTCATATGTCCTCTACTTTGAAGTGTCTTTTTTTAGCCTAGTACTGTCTACCAGTAAGCCCATCAAGAGCATGTTTCATTTCTGTTATAATGTTGTTTTATATATATATATATATATATATATATATATATATATATATATATATGGCATTTTTAAAAGATGTCTACCTCTCTGCTTACATTGGCCATCTGTTCTTGTGTGCTATTTACTTTATCCAGTAGAAACCTTAGACTCTTTTAATTATTTTACATTTTCATTCTGACAATTTCAACATTTTTGTCATGTGTGGTTCTAATATTTGCACTCTCTCTTCAAATAGTGGGGTTTTTTTTGTCTTTTGGTATACCTTCTAATTTTTTCTGATAGCAGGAATTATGCACAGGATAAAACAAACAGCTACAAATAGGTTTTTGTTAATGTAGTGTTCATGTGAGGGGAGAAAGACAGCATTGTATAGTCCTATGATAATGTCTCAGTCTTCTAGTGAGTTATGTTTTTCGAAAGTGAAATTCAGAAGAGTTTTTCAGCTTTATTCTATTCCATTACAAAGGACAGGATGGCTAGAATGAGCTGGAGTTGGTATTTCCTTTCCGTAAGGTCAGTTGGGCTCTGATAATACCTCAACAAATTAGGTTCTGGTTAACTAGTTTTCCCTGAGGGCAGGCTTGTTAGGAAAAAAGGAGTGTTCTCTCATATTTCAAAATGATTTCTTTACCTCTCCTTGCCAGAACTACAAGGGGATTTGTCTCTAATATGTACTGTGAGAACATGGTTGAGTTCCTGGAGGTAATTCTCACAAAATTGTTGGAGTCACCTTATGGCTGAGTTTCTTAAGAGATTTTTAACTCTCAGAATTGTTCATAATGAGCTCCCACCTATTCATCAGTTACAGTTTAGATGTTCCTACTTAGATGCTGGCTTCTGTCCCATTTCTGCTCATAATTCTCTGCTCTAGAATAAGCTGTGCCTCCTGGATTTACGTGTGTGTCATTCTATTCTTAGAGAAAAGTAGTTTGCTTCATCTTCACTTTTTTGGATCAAAAAAAAGTTGTTGATTTTTCAGTCTGTTTAGTCTTTTACTTGTTAGGACACAGGGGCAACTTCTAAGCTCTTTATATGCAGAAGAAGAAACTGGAAGTCTTCTCATTACTATTTTATTGCAAAACAATACTCCACTGTAAAGGTTCAGTACAGCTTCTTTATCTATTCGTATATTGAAGGATATTGTGATTACTGCTTTTGCTGATTACAAATAAAGCATCTATAAATACTACATGCAGATTCTACATATACATATGTTGTCAGATAAGTTGTACAAATACCTAGGAAAGCAATTGGTGGATTATATGGTAAGACTATGTTTAGCTTTGCAAGAAATCTCCAAATGATCTTCTTAAAAACTATCTCATTGTTCATTCCCAAAAACAATAAATAAGAGGTTTATTTTATTTTTTCTGTCCTATATTATCTTCAGGAATGGCTTAATAACATTTTCTTTGGTTTTAGCCATTCTAATATGTGTTGCAGTACTTCATTGTTTCCATTTTTATAAAATTTTTATGCATTAAAATACAAAACAAATTTATTTCCTGAAATGATTCTGGATGTTTTTCTTTTCTAGTCCATTGACAAATTCTGGAGCAAAGTGATTGAAACAGAAACCAATATTAGTTTCTATCCTTAGTTCAGACTAAGGATATATTTTTGTTCCTGTGTTCAGTAACAGTGAGAATACATATTAGCTACTTTTTTTCCTAGGATATTCTTATTCCTAAAAATTAGTCTGTGAATTAACTAAAATTGCTATCTTTTGAAAACTAATTTATAAGCTATTGCTCATTATGACTAATACCGGACCCTTAATTTGTTTTCACCAGTACAACTTTATGTCATTAAATCTGCTCAATCGCAACACATTTATCTTCCTACAACATCCACCATAATCTGATTGAGCCCAACTGCTGAAATCTTATACATGATATCTATCTTACTTAGAAACTATTAAAACTTTCCCAAGGTGTGCTCTTTTTATGACTTTGGTAGGACTCTTGGACCTGTCTTTAATTATTCAACATGTTTTTCTGATGAGCTTTAGAGAAATCAGCAGTCATCAATGGTATGTTCAGTTCAGGAGATAACATTTTCTATGCCTTCAAGCTTCAGAACAGTATCAAGTCTACCTACTTGTTTTCTAATATTAAAGCATAAAAGCTACTCTTACCTCACTTTCAACTTTTGATCTCACTGAAATTCAATATCCATTAAATGTCTGGGAGAGAGGGAAAAAATAGAGAGAGAGAGGTTTTCTAAAAGTGTGTGCTAATTATTTCCTTTAATGAGTGTTGAAAACTAACTTGGGATAAACCTATGGCAATCTTGGTTTCAGTTCCTGATAATCTTCATAGCAGATTGATCTGATTTACTTTGAAACTCCATTGGTGTTAGTTTATTGACTGAGTCACATGTTCTTCACAAAATTCAGCTCTTTGCAACTCATCATTGTATAGATCACGGTACTATTTTTTATCACATTACATTATTTTCATGAAGATGAGTATATGAAATAGCTCTGTGCCATGGTTCCAGAATAAGTATCAGATTTCAGGTGTAGCTTACTTT
This sequence comes from Saccopteryx leptura, assembly GCF_036850995.1. Lineage (NCBI taxonomy): Eukaryota > Metazoa > Chordata > Mammalia > Chiroptera > Emballonuridae > Saccopteryx > Saccopteryx leptura. Next base: position 91,342,439 of record NC_089504.1, on the reverse strand, counting down.
TATTTTTATTGTATAGATGCACAATTGCATACTTGATATTTTTCCCTTACATTGGTAGATTAATATGTACTCCACAAATAGTAAATAAAAAAATTACTTTTCATTCTAAATTTTGTGCTGTAATCATACTTTTGATTTCATCTTACTTTTTGGACTGAGTTTTACATAGACTATTTTAATCTATGGTTTAATAGAGTTTATTGGCTGTATTGAATGTATCTGTTGCACTTAACTGCTTCATAATACTGCATGATAGAACACTGCACACTCCCAGTAATGACTACTCTATCTGTCTCCACCTCCCTGCTTCTGTAAGTAATATTGAATCATGGACATGCTTATGCATTCCCCCTTACAGATCAGTGTAAAAATTTCTCTGTGCTGTGTATCCAAGTGTAGAATTGTGAGTTCTGAGTGTATTAATATATTTAAATTGATTAAGCAAGTAATGCTAGCTTCTTATCCAGATTAGTTGCCATCAATAGGTTGTGTAGATATCTAAATTCTATAAAATAATTGCACTTGGTATTGTATATTTTCTAAGTTTTAATGATCTGTGTATAAAATAGTAGCTAACTTCTAGTTGATATTTCTTTTATTACTGAGAAAATTTATCATCTTTTGCTAGATTTTGGGATTCATTTTTCATAACATGCTTATTTAAATACTGTGTCCATTATCTTTAGAGAATGATGTTGTTCTTGTTCATTTGTGTAAATTGCTTGCATATTATAGATAATAAATCCCTTGTTAACTTTACACATTGCAGATGTGTTTTTCCTTTCTGTAACCGGCTTAATTTTGCCGTTGGTGTTCTTTATTATAAAAAATATGAAAACAGTTATTCCTCATTCTTGACCATTGATAGAAATTCCTTTCTTGTTTCCTTAGTAGATTTAAATAAAAATATTTTAATACCCAGTTCTATCTACTAAGGAACTCATAATTTTTCTGTTAACTTATAGTGTTCACTTTATGTTTTATTGTCTTTATGTACATGTATATATGTTTTTGAAATTTTTGTTTTGTTTCATATGTCTGTTTTTCTCTACCTGCTTTATTTCAACAATATTGAACATATATTTACACTATATCTTGCTATCTGATCTGGTGGGCAAGCTAAGACTATTCAACCACCTGTTTTTGTTTTATATTCTCTTTTTAAGGTTGACTTAGCTGCTTGTCTTCCTTTATGACTTGATAAAAGCATGTTAGGTATATGTAGCTAGTACTAAGTTTTATTTTCATTACTGATATGACTGTCTGTCCATGTATATTTTTAAAATATCACCAAACTTAATCTCAGCTTGCTTGTGAGTCTGAATATATAAATACAAATACATGTATCTATATACATATACAATACATATACATATACATATACATATAGAGATACAGATACAGTTATGCAGCACCAAATTATTATAGCTTCACAAAAAGGATGTCACCACTTAAGTTTATAAATTTGTAATATAGCAGCTTTAGAAGAAACAGTAAGCAATTGTGTGTCCCAGCATAGTTTTTATTCTTTTTTTTTTTCATACTTTGTCCTAACACAGCTTTTGCTCATATTTTTTATGCATGTATCCTCACTGGTGGTCGACTGCAGTGAGAGAAGGCAATGATTGTCTTAGGGCACTAATTAGGAGAAAGGCAAGAACAAGATTGAAAAAGTTGTTTGTTTGTTTAATTCTTATTGGTGCTTTTTGGCTTCTGTCTGCCACAGGTTAAAGCAACTAACTCACTAACTCACCTTATATAGTAGGGCTATATAGAATTTAGTCTTCTGGCAAGCTTCTAAAAGCTCTCCCCACCTACAACTGACCCTGAGCTATAGTTGATATATAACATTGTATAAGCTTAATGTATAAAGTATATTGATTTGATATTCATATATTGCAATATGGTTATCTCCGTAGCATTAACACTTCCACATCACATAATTATCATTTCTTTTTTATGTGACAATATTTAAGATCTACCCCTTTAGCAATTTTTAAGCATATAATATAGTACAATTAACTGTAATCAGAATATTGTACATTAGATTCTCAGAACTTATTCATCTTCTAACTGGAAGTTTGTACCCTCTGACCAATATCTCTTTAATTCTCTCATTCTCAGCCTCTAGCAATCGCCACTCCATTCTTTATCTCTATAAGTTCAGCTCTTTTATACAACATTTGTACATCTGTGTCTATCATTTCATTTATCATCATACCTTCATATTCTCTTCATGTTGCCACAACTGGCTGGATCTCTTTCTTCTCATCACAAAATAGTATTTCAATATGTCTGTGCATGCCACATCTTTTTTATCCTTTCATTTGTTGATAAACACTTGGGTGTTTACGTCAATTGACTAATCCTGCAATCCTACTTCTGGATATGTATACAAGGGAAATGGAAACAAGACGTATAAAAGCTATCTACACTCCCATGTTTATTGTAACAATATTCAAAATAGTTAAATCTTTTAGTAAGTGTTTCTCTATGCTTATTTTGTCTTTTTGTTTTGTTTTGTTTTGTTCTGGTTGAAACTGACTTAGGTAGTTCCTCAAATCTTTTTTTTTTTTTTGTATTTTTCTGAAGCTGGAAACGGGGATAGACAGACAGACTCCCGCATGCGCCCAACCGGGATCCACCCAGCATGCCCACCAGGGGGCGACGCTCTGCCCACCAGGGGGCAATGCTCTGCCCCTCCGGGGCGTCGCTCTGTCGCGACCAGAGCCACTCTAGCGCCTGGGGTAGAGGCCAAGGAGCCATCCCCAGCTCCCGGGCCATCTTTGCTCCAATGGAGCCTCGCTGCGGGAGGGGAAGAGAGAGACAGAGAGGAAGGAGAGGGGGAGGGGTGGAGAAGCAGATGGGCGTTTCTCCTGTGTGCCCTAGCTGGGAATCGAACCCGGGACTTCTGCACGCCAGGCCGACGCTCTACCACTGAGCCAACCGGCCAGGGCCTAGTTCCTCAAATCTTGTGTAATGTTTAATTCTTGTTTGCCATGATTGAAATATTTAGCCACTGTTCCATGCTCATGGTGTCTTGTCAGGCTTTGCCTTTTTCTACCATCCCACCCCAGAAAAACTAAGTGTTGTAATAGTGACAATCAGCTATATCATCAAGCATAGTGTTATTTATCTGAACAATTTATTTTTATATTTTGTTTCTGTCTTTATCTGTAAGTTATTCACATTTTCTCCCAAAGGACCTTGTTTATGTTTTTTGTTTCTTAAAGAAGAGCACAAGACTTTTGACAGTTTATTCTGCTCATAAGTCCCATGTTTAAATCCCGTATGTCTTCTCATTTCATGAACTCAAACTTCTATACTGCCAGAGGAAGTTCAATAGGTCCTGAACCCTAAAAATATGACTTTTAAGAGTTAAATATAACTTAATTTCTTTCCATCTATAAAGCCACATATTTCATGTCAATAAAGGCATATATGTCAGAGAATCACTTGTGTTTACATTACAGTGTGTTTACATTGTGATCACTTGCATTTATATTGTGATATCAGTGAAACAATAAATTTAGATAATTGTTATTTGTCTTATTATTATTTTCATCAAATATACAGAGTTTAAAAGATGTCTATAATTCTGCATAAATAAAACAATCTAGAAACATTTGTGTTACAGAAAAATAAAATAAATTTCATTAAAACATAGAACTTCTTTTTTTTTGCCTACGTCTATATAGCTGACATTTTGACAGATATTTAATTTTCATCTACACATGGCAAATGAATATATTTCTCAGAGATTTTCAGAAGGAAATTATAATAATGTAAACTTAAAATCAGACAACTTTGCATACACAATCATATAGGTTCACCAATCTTCATTTCCAAATTGTTTGATCTGATATGAAATACATGAGTCCTTAGCTTATATAACATAGATTGGTTCTTAGAATAATGTTAAAAAGTAAAAATAAATAAAATGCATTCTCCTAAAGGTGTGTCTTACCAGACTCTAGAGACTGAAAATATCTCAGGACAGATCATAGATCTCAGATTATTTACATATACTTTGACTTACATCTTAGCCATCATGGATTAAATAGTTTGTAAATAAGTAAATATTTCTTGGGTGTTTTATTTTTCTTTTAACATATCCTATAGTTTTTTCTTTAAATACTTACTCTTCATGGATTGGTATTTCCCTGTATATTCCCAATAAAGTCCAGTTATCTATATATTATCAATTTAGGTTCTATATTTTAAAATGATTTATTCATTATCATTTGGAATTTGTTCTTATGTTGTTATGGCAGTGCTGTCAGTTTAATTGTGTATGTGGAAACTGTCACCTGCCTGTGGAGTAGAGTTGGTCACTCAGACAATTTAAAAAGCAAGAGCAGCTACAGAGAGATCCGTCCCAGACTATCTATGAAATGCATTGATTGAGCTCCCACAGAGGTTTTGGAGGATCCAGTATACATGAGCCTGGAGTGAGTGCTGGTGGAGCCACTGACCTCATAGGATTTCATGTATGACTTTCAATGTGAATTTGACATCTAAAAACTGATAGAACAAAGAATATTTAAGTTAGCTAAGACATGCAGAAATGTTGGTCTAAAAATGAGTACAAAATGGAAGTTTATAAGTAGTAAGGACAAAAATGATATTGAGTAGCAGGCATAAAATATTTCATGAAAGACCCTCATTTTGACAGATGAATGTAATTTTAGCAGGTGGGTTAGAAAGGAGACTATATAGTGACAGATGTGGTTATTGCCACCTCAACATCCATTTAATCATGGGTGATTAATCTAACCCAATCATGATTATCAATGCTCATTAATAATAAATAGATTAGAAAAAAGGATCAGTCTTAGTTATGGCCAGATACAAGTGAAGAGAAATCTACTGGTGGGATATCGACAGGGTTGGTTTTGAATACGGTTTTACATGTCTATTAAAAAGAAATCATAAGAAGAGTTCATTTCTCACATTATGTGAACAATTACATTTCTAGGTCTAAGTGTGCTGCCCACAAATATTGAAGTTCTGTCACTATCAGACTAAGACATGGCCAATGCCATGATTATTGTATAGCCAAGTCAGTTTTAGAGCTCAAGCTACCTTTGGAATTATTATGCATATAATTTATAAAGAAAAATCTGAGATGTCATTTAATTTAATTAGTAGAATATCAGTTTTTTCATAAAGTTGAAATATCTGCTACTTAGAAATACTGAAACACAGGTAGTAAGTCAGGGATAATACTACAAATTTAGAATCTGCATTCTTATAAGTAAGTTTAGGGACCAAAATATTTCTAAAGTATTATGCAAAGAGAAAAAGGCAATAGAAACAAGAATTGATAATACATATATTTATCGGCTAGGAAGCGAGAAAGTATTTCCACAAAGGGAAATTTAGGAGTTGTCAAAAGAAAAGTAGAGCTTCCCAGTATTGCAGAAACAAGAAAGAAAATTATTAACAGAGGAATGGGGCTGCCAAAGGTATCCAAGGAATGACATGCATGGACAAAATAGTAATAGGGTATTGGGGACCTTTGAAAAAACTTTAAATTTCTTATCTAATATGTCCTGTGGAGCAATTCATGGAAGGTACACATACTAGAAGACATATAAAGGAAACATGAATGCCTAGGATTTTTTTATTTTTATTTTTAGTCTTTGAAGAAAATTATGCACATTTGCATTTTAAGTCAGTGAAGAACTTTTTCCAGTGTCATGTTTTAAATAGTACCATAACATATTACATGTCTATTCTTAGGCCATGGAAGCTGTAGAAATGATTGTTAACCTGTTCAAAAGACATTCACTGTTTCCCACTCAACATTATTTTCTGAATTTAGATTTCCTTTCTTTTGCCACAGGCATTAGATAAAAACTTGTACTACTAGGAGCATCGCTTGTGTTTTACTCTGACAGATGGTTGCTGTTGAGGCAGATTGAAATCAACAATGTGCATTTGTTTTAACATGTTATTTTCATTTTAATTGCACACCAGAAACCTAGTAAACAAAATTTACTTCAGGCTAAACTGTCTTATGTATTATTGTGTTGTGTGTGGTTTAAGATTTCCTGGTGTCACTAAATCTGGAGACAAATACCAAATATTAATAATGATAATAATATACTGGTATGAATACTACATGAAATCTGTGAGACCCTACAAATAAATAACTGGTTGAGGAGAAATGAGATGCAGGAAAGAAGTATAAGAAAGATGCAGAAGATAATAGTTTTCTTAAGAGTTCTCCAGCATTGTTTTGTAAATGGGGATATGAGACACATACTAACATAGGTGCTTTTATAGGAAAACAAAATGAAGAATAAATGATGGAGTTCTGTTAGCTATTAAAACTGTGTTGCCTAGCCCTCTAAGCAGATATATGTTTAGACTGTTAACAGCAAAGAATCCTGCAGCTACATGAAATTGTTGAGACAAACTGTGTTAAAGCCATATGTATAATGCCATTTCTTTGCTCATTGTGATGTAAAAACATATTTAGAGACCTGAAGAAAATCTGTAGGAATATATATGTCCTTTTCTAGTCGAATTCATGATATACTCTTATAGGTTTATACTAGGAGATCTGAATAAGTCAATATGATAAGGATAGGAAAAGACTAAGGTTCTTATTAATACCTATCTGAGACATTGTTAAAATAAAAATCAGAATTTCAAAGCTGGAAAGACCTAAGATATATTTTTCCTTATTTTATATCTTGGCAAACAACAACAGAAAACTCATGGGCTGGACTTAAAGTCTGACCTTAGCTTAGTCTCAACATTTCCATGTGATGCATACCTTAGGAAAATGGGTTCAACTCTTCACCTTTTTTTTGTTTCTTCAGCTGCAGTCTTGAGATAAGAATAACATGCCTTACAGAGTTGCTGTGATTAGTAAATAAAGTAAATGTATTTGAAGAAACTAGCTCTGCACTCAATATTGAATAGATACTTTATAAATATTGGGGTTTTTTCTTCCTAGGTATCATTAAAGGGTTAGTATCATAGTTAACTTGATTCCATATCCTTGTCCTCAAATTTTCACACTGCTTTGAAATGAAAATAAAATATATTAATATCTTGATGTCTGAGGCCCTTCCAATTTAAGAATAATAACCATGGAATTACAACCCTTGAATTAGAAATTGTTTTTAAATTAAAAAAAAATAATCTAGGCCCAATTCAGATCAGGTTGCACTCTCTGCTATCTCTTATCTCTACTACAATGGTAGTTATAACCAGAACTATACTGTGTCCTCTTCTGAAATTTCTGAGCTAGAATATAAAAGTTTCTTTTATCCATGGAAAATGTAAGAAAGTGATTGCTTTGTAACCGAATACCAGTCATCTTAAAGCATGCACTAGCAACTATAAGAGGAGATAAAAAGATGTAATTGCTCTGGCCAGTGGCTCAATAGATAAAGTTTTGACCCGATGTATGGCCGTCCTGGGTTCAATTCCTGGCCAGGACAGACAAAGAAGTGATCATCTGCTTTTCTATCCCTCCCTCTTGCTTTTCACTCCCTCTTCCCCTCCCACAGCCAATGGCTTGATTTATTCGAGTGTGACCCTGCGCTCTGAGAATAGCTTTATTTTAGTGCCTAATAGCACATCAGCCTTAGGCACTAAAAATAGCTCAGTACATGAGCATCAGTCTCATATGGAGTTGCCAAGTAGATCCCAGTTTGGGCACATGCGGGAGTCAGCCTCATTATCTCCCTACCTCTCATCGAAGAAAATAAAAGATGTCTGAGCACTACATATTTTTCTATTATTTTTTCTTAGATTATAAATTGAATATCCATTTTGATACTCAACTTGAATATATTCTGATATACTTAATGACATGATAGAGGTCTCTAATCAAATAGTCTCAATAATGCTATCTTCTCTCAATCAACCAAAAGATAGATACATATAGATAGACAGATAGATACATATACACTTACATACATAGATACATTGATACATATACTGCTCACAAAAATTAGAGAATATTTTATAGTTTCATATTAATTTTGACATATTCCCTAAATTTTGTGAGAAGTATAGATAGATATATAGATGCAGAGATAGACACACAGATACATAGATAGATACATAGGTAAGTATGTAGGTAGATAGATAGATGATAGATAGATACATTGATACATAGATAGATGGCAAACAGATCTTGCTGTAAGTTTTTGAGGAAATAATAAATAATCCTGGATTGTTTATTCCACCTATGCTATCCTAAAGGGACAAATAATAGCATGAGTTTGTCAAAGGAGTCTCAGATTCTATTTTAGATTACTTTGTAAATATAAATTTCAGTAAGTTGCTGAGGATCAAAACATATCTATTCCATTTCTTGTCCTTTGTACAAGGACTGGCATATAGTTAAAATTCAATCAATACTTATTGAACAGAGAACTAAAGAGCAGATTTGTATAAATAATTATATTAAGCACATTGGCATCATGGTAAGTAATTTAACATAAAGTTTTCTTAAATAAATTTTACTTTTATATTGTAACCAAAAATAAAGTCACATCTCTGTTTGGGAAATTTGAGGAAATGAGTTACTATAGCAAACTAGCTGTATTTTATTGCATTGATAGTATTATAGAGACAAGTCCTATAGATTTATCTCTTTAAAGAACAATGCATTTTCAATCCTGTTCCCAAGACATGTGTCCACTGATAAAGGTTCAACTACTTCAAGAATCCATGAAACTATCTTTTATTAATTTTACAGAAATAAATCTTTAAACAAAAATCAAATGCAAGTTCCACCAGATGCAGAAATAAATTAATTAAATTTAAGACATTTAAGACATTTAGGAAGTGAAACCGTAAGTCTATATGCAGTCTAAATGGCTTCTTATAAAGCCATTTTATATCATATTAGTTACTATAATACAGAGATAATGTACTCTAAAGAATAGTTACCTAGTCATTGGAGATCTTTAAAGGTAAAGTGAAACATTAAGATATTAAACAAATATTTTTTATTTTATTTATTTATTTATTTTAATGAAAGCAGGGGAGGCAGAGAGACAGACGCCTGCATGCACCCTGACCAGGATCTACCCCACAAACCCACTAAGGGGCAATGCTCTGCCCATCTGGGGCTGCTGCTCCACTGCTCAGCAACTGAACCAGTTTTTAGCACCTGAGGTGGAGGCCACAGAGCGATCCTCAGTACCTGAGGCCAACTCAAGAACCAATCAAGCCATGGCTGAGGGAGGGGAAAAAAGAAAGTGGGATTGGGGTGGGGAGAGGGGTTAGAAGGAGATAATTGCTTCTCCTGTGTGTCCTGACAGGAAATTAAAATCAGGATATCCACACGCCGACTGATACTTTACCACTGAGCCAACTAGCCAGGGCCAAAAACAGGTATTCTTTTAGAGATGTGGAGAGAATGGAGAGAGATGGGAATTATTAAAACTTAGATGGCTTTAGGAAGGTGTCCCAAAAGCTGGAAGTTGGTTCTGTGAGAGGGAGATGTTGCTCCCTTACTATGGATATATCTGAGATTGGATAAAGGTCTGCATGGGCCTAGAAATCTGACTTCTGAGGATGACATGTCCCTGATAGTAAGTGCTGAGTATTGTTCTATGGATATTGGAAAAACCACAAGCTAGAATCAACTGCTGCTTCTGGATAAGCTCTCACATGAGAGTGAGAAAGTGCTGTTGATGTAGTGACAGTGATGGAACAAGAGGGATAAAGAGAAACTGGGAGCAAAAACAAGTGGAAGGTTTAGCCAAAAACATACATTCATAAAATATAGACACAACAGGGTAGCAACAACCAGAGGAAAAGGGGGATATGGTGGGTGGAGGCGGGCAAAGCAGGATGGGAAATGGGGGCAAAAAGAGACATTCTTGGGATGGAAGGTGCACAATGAGGTGTTCAGATTGTGTTATATTGCTTTGTACACTTAAAACCTATATGGTTTTGTGAATCTATGTCATTCCAATAAGTTTAAAAAAAGATGGCATCACAAGATTATTCAATAAGTAGCATTTTTGAAAACTTTTAAAAAATAAAAGAAAAGAAAGGAGGAGTTTCTCCTTTTTCCTGACTTCACTAGTCTTCTACTGCTTCCTGTTGGTAGAAGCTGACAAAGAAGAAATGTGTTTGCCAAGTTTTGTCTTAGTCTGTACTCACAGAGTATAGAAAAGTGGGCTTAGCCTAACCTGTGGTGGTGCAGTGGATAAAGCATCGACTTGGAAAGTTGAGGTGGCTGGTTCAAAACCCTGGGCTTGCCTGGCCAAGGCACATATGGGACTTGACGTTTCCTGCTCCTCCCCCCTTTATTCTCTCTCTTTCTTTCTCCTCTCTCTATAAAAATGAATAGATAACATCTAAAAAGTTAAATAAAAGAAAAGTGGGCTTACAGTTGATAAACAACCTCAATATACCCCTCCCCCCCATTTTTTAGTTTAGTTTTTAAAGTTTTTACATAATAGTTACTGTAGGTTCTCTTCTAAACTGTTAATAAACAGTTTGAGAGGAAAAGGAGGGACAAGTCAGTTGGGTCAGTCTACAGATGGTACGATAATTTATTATCTTAAAAACTTCCTTATATCAGTTTGATCTACTCTGGGCAGATTCAGGGAGGATATTTAAAGTACACAAAATGATATACTGATACATTTTACTTATTTTTCATTCTAAAAGTAACTTCTCTAAATTCTCAAGAGGTCTGACGATAGACATCATATCTGACCATTCCAGTTCTGACTTTCCAATGAGCTTGCCAGTTAGCCAGGAGTCACTGCTAGATTTGTCTATTGAAATGAATCAGATGGTATGTACAAAATATTAAAAAAAAAAACCTTAGGTAGTGAGAGAAAGTAAGAATGAGGAGAAACAAGAAGGGATACACAGAACAAAGAAAAAGGAAAGAAAAGATGGAGAGAACATCCCAGTTGTGATGTGTAAAATATCTGAAGTATATAAAATAAAGCGATATACTTTTTACTTAATGTTTTTCTTCTTGAAATCATTCTGAAATATTTAGTTTTATTTTACTTACTTGAAAAACAGATTCTAAAATATATTTTGAATCAACAAATAGTTGCATTAATAAACTATATTTAACTTAAGAATTTATCTATCTTTCCTAGAGAGAGGTTTAGCATTCTCAATTTTATGGCTACATGAATAGGTTCTTATTCACAGAATATGAATTTAAATATTTTGGCTGAGAAAATATCACAATTAGAAATCTCATCCTTTAAAAAAAAATTGTCAAAGGTCTTTGAAGCTACTTACATCAAAATAAAATAGATAAAATGTTATATTCTTTTAATGTAAGAATATACATTTTAACAAGTGGTAAGACATGTGATTTAAGCCCTGTTGGTCTTTTGTGTTTCTTTAATATTTGAGGGAAGAATTTTTACATAGTAAGAAACAGTTTCACTTACTTTTGTTTTAATTAATATTTCAATTATTATATTTAGTTTTCCTTGAGTCTTGACTCTTATTATAATCTGTAATTATCTATAAAATGAGATTTGTCATTTCACTTGGTTTCAATTTATTTTCAACTAACATACCTTTGAAAGATTAAAATTTGTTTTACATAGTTAATTAAAAAACTCACTTAAAATACAATCAAAAATTTAATTTGTCTGATTATCTTAATCACTTCAAACATCTAACATGGCAAATATATAAATGTTTAAAATTTGTTTTTCATTGTATTTGACATAAATATTATATTAGTTTCATCTGCACAGCATAGTAGTAATTCAACATTTATATACCTGATGAAGCAATGACCATAATAAATCTAGTAAACACCTTTTAGTGAGAATAAGGTTAATATTGGGGCAGTGTAAATAAATAAAAGGTTGTGGCAATAGTTAACACTACTTATTGAAACATCTAAGTGAGAGAACTAAGAAGTATTATTATTATTTAAATAATTTTTTCTTTTTGTGAGAGAGGAAGGGAGAAAGATGAGAAACGTCAACTCATAGTTGCATCACTTTAGTTGTTCACTGATTGCTTTTGAAACGTCTTGAACTCAGTGGCTCAAGCCAATCCAGTGATTTCTTGATCAAGCCAGAGACCTTGGGCTAAAAACAGCAACCTCGGGATCTTGTTGATGACCCTGCCTGTGTTCAAGTCAGTTTAGGCTGGCAAACCTGCACTCAAGCCAGATAAGCCCATGCTTAAACTGGCCACCTCAGGGTTTCACACCTGGAACCTTGGTGTCCCAGGTCAACAAGGCTCTAGCCATTGTATAATATCTAATAGAAGATATTATTTAGTAAGTAAAGATGTTTTCACTGATGTTTTAAATTTAATTTCTTACATACATTGTTTATTTGAATATAAAATATTTTCAACCCATTCTTTCCTATAATTCTTCTGATTATATCACCTATCAGCATTATTTTATGATATGTGTATAAACTACAGTATGTAATTACTTCATTGTTTCATAAAATATATACCTACTTGTATCTCATAATCTACATCAGAAGTTTAACATCTTTTGTTATTTTCAATAGTGTTAGTATTTTTCATTGTCCACCTATAATCACATATTTATACTTCTTAGGCTCTGTAGTAAAAAGATATAGAAGTTTAGATTTGTCACATGTACATTTCCCTCATATCAATAAAAGAACAAGTGTATTCTGATTAATTTTTTGCATGTTATTTTAGTTTTAGATGTCTGAGGGGATGCAATACTCAATTCTCATTAATCTTTCATTTGTGATTATTATTTATAAGCTGTGGTGCCACTTGAGTTATAAAGTTTTGTTCACCTGGGTTCCTGCTGTGACAGGTTGATTGGTGGCAACATGGTGTTTTTCGATTGTCAGAAATTCATTTCTGAATGAATTACTCACTGATACAGAGAATATAAAAACTTGTACTATATTATGCCGAAATTACACAGTTCTCTTAACAGATAGCCCAGTATATTCTTTATACAGGATATATTTATATTTGAGTAAAACAGGCTGTTTATCAGAAATCTGTTATTTAAAATGCTTTAATCCATTCTTTTTTTATCTAATTAACAACAAATAAGACCACAAAAGATGGTAATAAAGTCACACAATATAATTAAAGCATTAATAGGTTCAAAGTTCCAGAAGGTCAATTAGAATAGAAAGATGTCAAATTATGAGCAGAGTAGTTTAACATACCCAAAATAAAAACAGATTTGAGTGACTCCTATCATTAGATAAAAAGTATAAATTATGAAAGAAACAATTTATACTGTAGGCTGAGACCTGAGACCACATGGTCAGAGTTGGTATAGGCAACCACATCTAATTATTCCAGTGTGTTTGGTGACCATGTTAAACATTCTTTTCCCTCTTGTTAGGATTTTAAAGACTAGAAAACAGTCTCCAAATAAAAGTGATCCCAGTAATTGGTCAGATAAAAAGTAAAAATACAAGGAACTATATTATTTTTATACAACAAATATCTAATTTTTGTTGGTTTGCTTAATTTCTATTTATTAAAAAAATTATGATATTTTAAATAAATTTTAAATTACATTTATCTAGACTTAAGGAGATTATTTATTTAAAAAATCACATTTAGTCATTTCAAATCAACTAAATAATAGAAATAAATTTAATTTGCTATATGACCAGCTTCTTTCTTGCATTCATTATAAAGTAGCTTTAATTTTTATTAGAATAAGAGTTTAAAAGCAAATATTTATGATAGCTATAGAAATAAACTTGATGATATATTTGACAATAATAAAAAAGTAGAGTTAATTAAAAGAGATATGTGACATATAGTAATAATGAGAAATTATCAGAAAAAGTTAAATGGAAAATAATATTTTGTTAGTATTCTAAGAAGAATATTCTGAGCTATAACTAAAGAAAATTCATATTCTGGTATGAAGAATACATTAACATGACAATAGTTATGATAATTAATATCTATTTAACATTTACTAAGTAACAGAGACTGCTTTATTTTATACATTGTTCCATTTAGTTTTCAAAAAGCCCTGTAAGATAGAAGTTCTGTTTCCCTATGGTTGAAGGTAATGAAAGTTTAGATAATTGTTCTTAGATTCTATGACAGAACTTAAAATCGTGTCTGATTTCGTTGAAGAATGTAAGGATGGGACAGTCAACCCAAATGACAACACAGAGGTTCCTGAACTTCCCTCCTTTCAAGATAACACAAGTACAGCTGCAGTAAATCCCTCCGAGAAATGCAGAAGCTAGCTGACTGAATCCCACATATTGGGCAAAAGAGATAATACCCATATTGAAATGGGTAGGAAGGGCTGAGATACTCTCTTACCATAAACCTCACTCCCATGACAGTAACATACAATAGAATGAAAATCCCTAACTCCCAGCTTCTCCTTAAGGAGCAAAGTGTTTGAACTGCACATCTAGCACCCCAACTTCTAAGATTTGGATTCAAATCATGGGTCCCCAAGATACCTAGGTAGATCTGAAGGTCAACAACTATAGCAAACAAAGAACCAGTTTTTATTAGCCCAAGACCACTCACCATGGTTATTTCCCCAGCACTTAACACAAAGGAAGCATACAAAAGTGTCTATCCTCCAATCTTTTCCTAAAAGTAGCTTAACTGCATATATGACAATCTGAGGGTCCAGCTTCTAATTTTAGCACATGGCTAGGAGCTACCTGTGATTCTTCTCAGAATTCAAAGAAGCTGGTGGACAGTTTCTCACCTTCTCCATCGGATGACCTACTCCAACAATAAAACCAAGTCCTCAGTACTCCTTGGAAAGATGTTTTCACAAGTATGGCATCCAAATTTTTGCCACTGTCCCTCAAGAAAATGGTCATCTGATAATCAACAGGGCAAACATTCACACATCACAAAGGAATATAGCAAAGACATTTTAAGCAGGCAAAGGAGCATCCCTCACCCCCATGTACCAAGGATTAGTGCAGAAAGAGCAGGCAAAAACTACCATCTCCAAATTCTCCCTGGAAGGTCCTTAACTGCAAATTTTCCCAGCTTCTATCAAAACTCCAGTGGCATTTTTCAAGAAATTTTAAAAAAATCTCACATTTGTATGAAAAAAAGAATCTGAGAAAAAATAGAGCTGTAGGCATCACTCTTTATGAGATCAAACTTTATTACAGATATATAGTAACCAAAACAGTATAGAATTGATATAAAAGCATACACATAGATCAGTGGAACAAAATGAAGAACCCCAAATTAAACTCATGGATATATAGTTAATTAATTTTTAATCAAAAAAGTCAAGAATATACAATAGGAAAAGAATAGTTTCTTCAATAAATGGTGCTGGAAAAACTTGATAGCCACACATAAAATAATTAAACTGGACAACATTTTCTTCTATGTTCTAGAAATTTTATAGTTTTGTGGTTTTCAATTACATCTGTGATCAATTTTGGGTTAATTTTTGTGAAGGGTATAGGGTCTGTGTCCAAATTATTTTTTTTAAGAAGTGGGTGTCCAACTTACAAATATATTCTTACCTACACTTAAGTAGGTTAAACACATAGAATTTTAACAAAGAAAATTGTGCCATATTCAACAATATACATGTATTTGGAGAACATTATGCTAAGTAAAATAAACCTGTCACAGAAATGCAAATGTATAGTATTCCACTTATATAAGATAAATAAAATAGTCAGACTCATAGAAAAATAGAGCAGAATGATGGTTTCTAGGGGCTGAGGGAGGGAGAAATGGAGAGATGCCATTCAACAGATATACAATTTCAGTTATGCAAGTTGAGTCAATTCTAGAAATCTGCTTTAAAACATTGTGCCTATAGCTAATACTCACTAGGCACACAAATGAGAGTATGTCTCATGTTAAGTGTTTTTATCACACACACACATACACACAGTCTAAGATGCAATCAGTCAAAGTATAAGTTTTTAAAAAGAGTATGACAAAATTATTATGTTCTTTTAAAAATTTATAAATTTAATTATGAAAGGACTATGTACTATAAAGAGATTAGAATGCTATTTTAGCAATTTAACTAGAAGATAAAGGCCTGATATTGTAATTAAATATGAAAGTATGTGTTACTCTATGATAATAATAAAAAAAATTGGTTACAGATATATCGTGTTGCTCATTGTTGTACCAGTCTCCTTAACAGTGAACTTTTAGATGACAAAATGTTGGCCAAGGTTAGAGTTAACTTACAAAAAGCTTATTTAAACAGTGCCTTTAAAAACTAAAGTGATTACTACAATTTCTGATGTAAAGAATTAGGATCTGAATAATTCTTTGTTATGCAAATTAACTCACATGTAGAGAAACTGAAGATGTTAAAGAAGAGTTCAATAATAAATATCAGATTGAAAAAAAACATACTGGATGTAAAGCCAGCAGCCACAGCCAGGGCCACCAGCACAGCAGCCCGGCCCATGCAGGTTCGCATTGGATTCGGACAGTCGGTAAAGAAACAGCGGAGCCAAAAACTGATGGGCCATAGCCTTTAATCCTACCTTGCACCCGGCGGGCAAGTAAAAACATACACTGGGCTCCAAAACCCAGTCACACTCAGTGCTCACAAAGCCACTGACTTATCCGAGTTTCCTAGAATCAAAGGTTTCTAGCTCACCAGCCTTCTTCTCCTCAGTTCCCCATCTTCTTCCTTATCCCAGATACAAACTCTACACAAACTGGCATCTCACTCAGCACTCCGCCATCTTGGCTGCTTCTCCTGGCCTCCTCCACGTGGCCTCCTTTAGCTGCTGGCTCTACTCTCTCCACTCTCTCATGCTAACCTCAGGAACCAAGAGCCAAGTCCCGTTCTGCCCCTATTTTATAGTGTAGCTTCACGACCTTTAATCCAATATACAAAATAGGGTAGTCTCTAATACAAAGTCACTTCTCTGAGGCATGATTGGATTGTACCGCCCTACAGCAAAAAGGGTGGGAAAGGCTTAATCCCAAAACCAAGCCCCAGGTTACAACGATCACCAACACACATTAATATCACCTGGGCGATGGCCTCTTTAACAAAGTGAGCATAATACATTTTATCTGCCCAACACTGGAGAATTGAAGGACGTAAAACTGTTTTAACTAAAGTAGAAAATGAATAAATAGTGATCAACTAGAATGGAAAGAATTTAAAGAAATTAGAAAGTTTTAATTTTTATTAAGAAGGTTATTTATATTTTTGTCTTGAGTTGTTAAAGTTTTTTCTTAAAAGAACTTTGAAATATTACATAAGCTTAGTTAAATGGGAAGTTATAGCTTTCTCTGGATAATTATAATAAAAAGTAAAATGCATCCTCGTTTTTTTGAGAGGGGGAATAATTCATACAGAGCAAGGGATCAATGCATGATATTTCCAGTGCTCTTTCCGTCCTTCAGGTTTGATGATGTTCAGTTTATTCAGCCATGCTGAAGGTGGAAAATCATTTCATTTCTATATCATCAACTAGGGAAACAACTATATTAACTGACTTATTATTTTTCACTCAAATTTATTGTTTCCTAAGTGATTTCAGTTATATCCAATATTACTCTAAATCACTACAATGATTGTGCAGATATAAGGTCAATTGATTAAGTTATATGTTGAATCTAATATGCATTAGAACAGTTTATTTTTAAGAAGAAAAATCAGAAAATACATTCAGTCTGTTTCAATTTTCTTATTAATGTATACTTTAATATAAAATTATAATGTGCATATCATTTAATAATTTTTTACAATTTAAATTATTCATGCTATAAAAATTTATTCTAATTATCATTTTATCATTAAATGATATTTATATTATGGCTATAGCATATTTTAAGTCATCTTCATTATGTAGGTTATTCCAAATTTTTGACATCAAATGTTTTCAATGCATATCTTTTTACATCATTATTTTTCTGCCTTGCTCCACTATTTTGAATTATGTTTTTATGCAAACTTCAAGACAAAAATTTGAGTCAAAAGCCTTAAATCTTTTCAGAGTCTTAAAAAAATATTGCCAAATTAGTTTATAGAAATTTGAGTAAAGTCTCTAAAAGTATGATTATATTCTAATGTGGATACCCTTCTTTTAATATATAGTATATTATTAATAAAATAACAAGAAAAGACTTGCTAATTCAAAAGGCAAATTATTATATTAATTGTCTATTTAAGAGTGTTAGTGAAAGCCAACCTATTGGTAAATAACTATTTTAAAGAACAATAGTGGATGATGGATATACAACATAATTAACAGTTTAAATCAGGAATAGTCAACCTTTTTAAACCTACTGCCCACTTTTTTTTATCTTTGTTAGTAGTAAAATTTTCTAAATGCCCACCAGTTCCACAGTAATGGTGATTTATAAAGTAGGGAACTAACTTTACTTTATAAAATTTATAAAGCAGTTACCTCAAGTTAAAGCATATAATAATAATTACTTACCAAGTACTTTATGTCAGATTTTTGCTAAGTTTGACAGAATAAATCTTTATAAAACAATTTATTATAGTTAAATCTATCTTTTTATTTATACTTTGGTTGCTCCACTACCGCCCACCATGAAAACTGGAATGCCCACTAGTGGGCAGTAGGGACCAGGTTGACTACCACTGGTTTAAATGCTATAGGAATGTTTACCTGAAACTTATATACTCTTATTTATTAGTATCACTATGTTAAATTTAGTTTCCTAAATAAAATTTTAAAAGAAGAACAATGGCTCATGATTGTAAAACACCACTTCAAAATTAATAAAATATTTGTTCATACATATGTTAGTGCAAGATACTACTTAAAAACCACCATTTCAGTTTCTGAGAATTATGAGAAAGACTCCCTCACAACTGTCATCTAGGTATAAAGATTCATAAAGTAATGTAATTTACATGAAGAAGTCATATATGACAACTATAATTCTATTGAAAAGATTAGTGCTTCAATGCAAAAGAAATAAAAAAATTAAATAAAACACAACAAAACAAAACAAATATGATACTTTATTTGCAATTTAAGTGAATGGAGCATCCACTGAGGACTGTCAGTCTCCATGCTATTCAGACAAATGTGAACATCTATTCATGTTCACAAATTTTTAATCCTTTAATATCTAGTTTTTCTTCTTATTGAACTTCCTTTAACCTTAAAACAGTTTTGCAGTATAAAACCTATTCCCAAAAATCAAAAGTGTGTTACCTAGCCCTCAATTCAAGGGGCAGAAACCCAATTTAAACTGGATCAAGTGAAATTGGAAACTCTGTTAAAGTAAATAGCTAAACTACAGGCAGGAGAAGGGAGGAGATGGGCTTAGGGATAACTAAAACTCACACAATTACATTATCAGACTCATCTCCACTATTTTTCTCTGCTCTGACTTGACACTTTCCTATTGAAGAAAGATAAAGGTGAAAAAAAAGATAGAAACATTCTTATTAATTCTCAGATTTTATCATCTTTGAAAGAATGAAGTCAAAGTTTTTATCTAAAATTGTGCAGAATACTTTGCTTTTCTTCCTGCATATTGTAAGTACTTTTAGCTATCTATACGCCATTTTGAAATTAAACTTGAAAAGCCAATTTAATCAGATTATCCTCCTAGTTAGGCTTTCCATTGTTTACCAACTGAAGGCACATGTGTCATCCTACCAAGTTCTCCCGTAACATGCCCTCAATCTAACTTTAGCATAGTTTTTCCTACGGGGAATATAGTCCAGATTTTCCAGTCAAGCAAGAATATCCATATTTCTCAGAGACAACAAGCCTCCATGCCTCTGTGAATCAACAACCTCAGGCTATTTTTTCTATTTGGAATATTTCTTTCTCTGGATAATATGTTTGGATATCAATGACACTAATCCAGAAAAGTTTTCTAGGAATCCCAATTTGATGTGATTTCTAAAAATATCTTTCAGCAAACTTTGTTTTCAGAAAGGTACTATTGTTTAATAATTAATGCAGTTGATTCTAAAACCACTACTTGGGTTTCATTCACTACCGCTTGCTTAGTAGCTATGAAATATTAAGACAATCATGTAAATAGTTTGTTTTCAACACATTCATCAAGAAATGATGGATATTAATATTACCTACCTCACTGGATTGTTACAAGACCAAATGTGTTAATACAAAAAAAAATGTTTGAATAACTTATTGTACATTAGTTAATAATACATATTTGAAATTATTTTTATATTATTGCTACATAAAACTTAAAATTTTATTATATCATTAGTATAATTAACCACCAAATTTTCATGTCCCACAATACATACATACATATACCTCTAAACAATTAAATAAATGTATTACAATATAGATATTGTCTTTTTTAGTTTTCAATCAATACATAATACATACTTAAATGATGACTTGCATTTACACAGCATATATGATCAGCATATTTGAAGAATACGTTGCATACACAATCTCTCTTTAGAATATCTTGTATCATAAATAGGTCTTTAAGCAAAACACTCCAATAGCTTGTTCATTCATTTAACAAATACCTAAGGAACACTCACTGTATGCCAGCATTTTTTTCTAGGGGATGGAAATACATTACATGATTAGTGTTGTATGTTGTGTAATGGAATCCAAAGAGATGTATTCCCTAATTTCTGGAACTTCGTATGGCAAAAGGGACTTGCCAATATAATTAAATTAAGATTTTTCAGATGAGGCAAATGTTCTGAATTATCTGGATAGACTCAATGTAATTAGAAGGGTCCTCATAAGGGAGGAAAGAGGGTCAAAGTCAGAAGACAGGATGTGATGATAGAAGTAGAGGCTTGAAGATGGAAGAGGGGGTCACAAGCCAATGCATGTAGGTGGCCTCTGGAAGCTGGAAAAGGGAAAAATTCTATATTCTTCCCCAGAAACATATTCTTGCTCCAGAAAGAAACCATGCAATACTTGATTTGACTTTAGCCCTGTAAGACTCATTTTGGATCTCTAGCACTACACGATAATAAAGTTTTGTATTGTTTTAAGTCACTAAGTTTATGGTAACATATTACAGCAATAATAGGAAACCAATGATTGTTAGGGTCAAGCTATCATTAAATTTTGCATTCACATACCCAGGCTTTTTTACCATTCCTTTCCACATTATTCTTGGGTTTGATAAGGAATTTACTTTGGTTGATGATGCATTAACAAATATCATGCAATAGCACATGAAGAAATGTAGTTACAAGAGACATTGAGAAGAGTGTGGTGGTTACCGGGGGAGGGGGGAGAGGGACAGGGACAGGGGGAGGGGGAGGGGCACAAAGAAAACTAGATAGAAGGTGACAGAGGACAATCTGACTTTGGGTGATGGGTATGCAACATAATTGAACGACAAGATAACCTGGACTTGTTATCTTTGAATATATGTATCCTGATTTATTGATGTCGCTCCATTAAAAAAATAAAATTATTTTTAAAAAAAAGAAATGTAGTTACTAATCATTAGAGAAATAAAAATTAAAACCACAATGAGATATGACCTCAAATCTGCCAGAATAGGTTTTATTAACAAATCAACAAACAGCAAGTGCAGGCAAGAGTGTGGATAAAGGGAACCATGCTGCACCTCTGGCGGGAATGCAGACTTATGCAGCCACTGTAAAAAAACAGTATAGTATTTCCTCAAAAAATTTAAAATAGAACTCCCTTATGACCCAGCTATCCCACTTCTAGGAATATATACTAAGAATCCCGAAACACTAATTCAAAAGAATATATGCATCCCATGTTCATTGCAACATTGTTTGCAATAGCCAAGATCTGAAAATAGTCCAAGTGTCCATCAGTGGACAATTGGATAAAAATGTTGTGGTATGCTTATGAAATAGAATCCTACACAGCCATAAAAAAGAACAAAATATTATCTTTTGCGATGGCATGGATGTACCTGAACATTATTATGCTAAGTGAAAAAAAGTCATTCAGAGAAAGTCAAATATCATATAATCTCACTTATATGTGGAATCTAATGAACATAATAAACTGAGGAACAAAATAGAAACAGAGGCAGGATCACAGGGAACTGATGAAGAGCTGTCAGAAAAAACAGAAAAGAGGGATAGGATAAAAGACAGTGGAGGAATTAGCCAAATAATATATACATAACACATAGATACAGACAGCAGTATATCAATTTCAAGAAGAAAAGGAGGAATGGAGGTAGAGGGAGAGAAATAGATTTTTCATGGGGTACAATATGGGGGCTAGAGGGTGTTACATTTAGAGGGATACTTAAAACCATGTCAACACAACAAATTAAAAATTAAAATTAAAAAAATAAAAATAATAAAAAGTATTTTCTCTAAAAGAAAGACAGAGCCATCATCATATCTGTAGTACAGTCATTTCTTATTTTATTGCATTTTGCTTTATTGCACTTCACAGATGTTGCATTTCTAACAAATTAGAGGGAAGATTCTCCACCAACCAAAAGTTTATGACTCATTTTATTGTGATGCTTCCTTTATCTCAAACTAAACTCGCAATATCTCCAGAATGGATCTGTATTTAAAACCTCAAGCAAGGCAAACTTTTGTAGGAAGAGAATGTAGGTGGGAGGAGGAGGGCCCTGGAATTGAGTGAGTCCTGGGGACTCCCAAAACTGCGAACACGAGAAGAAAAGGAACCAGTACTTGTGGAGGAGGCTCTATCTACCACTATGTGTTATGTGAAATTTATAGAAAATATCATTCGATTTCCTGTTATACAGAATACCCAAGCTTTAGGAAGTTAAACAACTTGCCAAATGTCTTAAGTCAGGTAACTACAATGAATTCCTTAATTTATTAAGTTCCCAATTCTCAAGTTTTTAACACAGATGTGATTCTATTAAAGAATCAAGCAAATGGTCAGCATTTTCTGTTCTTCTATAGAATTATTCACTGAAAATCACTAAAGTTTACTTGTTATGCACAGTGTTGTTTGAAATTGGGAATCCCCGATTGCTCCCTATTTTACTAACACAGAACTGCTCACAGCTGGCATATGATCGATTACTACTTATTCACTCTTATGTAGGATAGTTTATCCAGAGCATAAAAAGAAATAAATATGGCTATTGGAAGAGAACAGTCACATTACAATACAGCTTGGTTATTATAATATCAGTTCTCCCTTGTTGATAATATTCTATCGATTGTTGATCATTACTTTACTCTTTAGACCTTTTTTATATTTAAAAAGACTGGAGAACATTTTATTAAAATTATCAATATAATAGACAACCAATAAACACTATAAAGAATTTTACTGTGTTAACCAATAGTATATAAACACCTGCTACTCTAATATAAATAGGTGACTAGGATGTATGAGGGAATCATAGAATCCAGAAGCTCAATTTTACACTGTGGTTTTGTGTGTGGTGGGGTGTTCCCCGTATTTCAACAGGAGAGAGGGATAGAGACAGAGAAAGGGAGAGGAAATGAAAACACAAGGAGAAGTGTTGCTTCTAAAGCAGCTTTTTGCACCTTTGGCTTACTCTAATTTAAGCTCCACAGCAATTAATACTATGAAGAAAAGAATGTTTATACTGACAAAAAACCATTCAAGACACTTAATCAATGTATCAACATCATTTAAAATCAGACAGAAAATGGGTCACTCTTGGCTGATGTTTTAGGTCTCTATCAGTTAGAGAGTTCTGATTTAAAATGAAATAGTAGGCTGTAGTTAGGCTTGCTCTCTTGTTTTCTGGCTGCAATCACTTTGTATAATAAGTGACGTAAGCACTTGGCAGAAAGCCACTTTTGTCTGTGTAGTCTATATGAGGCTATGGATCTTTTCTCCAGGGGTAATTTTTCCCTGTTTGCTTACCTACCACCATGAGGACCAGTTTGCCCTTACCTGTTTACTTGCCTGCTGCCACTACAAGAATCTAATAAAGAGGAATAGCCCAATGACATTTGGCTGGACAGTTCTTCTGGGGTCTGCTTGAATCCAGTGTGAACCTTCCTGTCCTAATCCTCCTGCATTACACCTGGTGTAGTCATCAGGATTTGGTTCAGACTGGTATCAAGTTTCCAGCACCCTTGGAGGATGGAATAGAGGGGTAGTCATTCTTGAACATGTGGTTTTCTGTGGCTACCCTGTTGGGGGCTGTGGGGTGGGTGTTTACTACCTTGTGAGCAGCAACCAAAAGCTTTCTGAGAGAGACTGCCTGAATTTGAGAGCTCCAGTGGGAGCTGAAAACTAAGCACCAATAGCGGCAGGCGCTGGAGGATGCCAAATGATTGCAGGAAGAGGAGCTGCATTTGTACCAGAAAGCAGCTCTGAGTCTGTGGTTGCTCTTGCCTTCCCCAACAGCCCTTCTAAAAGTCAACACCTTCAATGGACATGCCCCTGGACTGTTCAGGATCCCCACCTGTGATTAGAGGGGTTTTTTGGCACCGTGAAGTAGGGGTCTTGAAGTGGGCCTCCAGTTAGCTACCTGGGCAATTAGCACCTGGCTGCCTAAGTTGGAAGTGTATTATTCCTTTTTATTTTTTTAATTTTTTTTGTTTCTTTTTTTTTTTATTTTTCTTTTATTAATTTTTAGAGAGGAGAGAGAGAGAGAGAGAAGGAGGAGGGAGGAGCAGGAAGCATCAACTCCCATATGTGCCTTGACCAGGCAAGCCCAGGGTTTTGAACCGGCGACCTCAGTGTTCCAGGTCAATGCTTTATCCACTGAACCACCACAGGTCAGGCCAGAAGTGTATTATTCCATGAGTGCTCAAGGAGACATCATTGTGAAGGACACCTTCGTAATCTCCCTGTGGCCTATAATGAGTTCTACTATTTTATTACACTTAGATCCAGAATATCCCGATGTTCAGGGCAACATGTTTTGGCATGCCTGTCCAGAGAAGCCTCAGGTACCTGCTACTGCATTGTCTACAGACAAAACTCTGGCCTGTATTCTACCAGAAGACAAAGATTTGCCTCTCTCGGTAGCACTGACAACTCTGTCTTTCCATCCATACCTTAGTGCTAGGAAATGCGTTGGTGGACAATGGAAGCCGGGTCTTGCATGTCCTGTGAGCACTACACTGGGGACCCTTCTAAGAATGGTGGGTGTCGTTAGCAGCAGGTTGATGAACTGCCTTGTCATTTTTGGCATGGCTTGTTCTTCAGTTGTCTGCTTCTGTAGTCTCTAGTGTTGCTGTGGGACAGGGATGCACTGTACCTCTCTCCTTGCACAGGGACCATTGCAGAACATGCCTGTCACATAGATTTTAAGGCAAACAACCCTAACGGGTGATTTCCCACTGTTTGCTCACCAGCAGCTGCAAGATTCAAATAAACAAGACTGGCCCAATGCTTTTCAGCTGTGAGGTTCTTCTGTGGTCTGCCCGAATACAGTGTGAACCTCCCTGGCCTTGACCTCCTACATTACAATTATCATATGATTGGCTGTGGGAGGGAAATATATTTGCATCTATATTAAATAAATAATAGCACTTACATGGGGTGTGCTCAATTTTCTCCTACTAAGAAGAAAGCATTAAAAAATGTCTGAATATTACTTTTGATAAATAATATATAAATTCCTGGACAAGGGACACAAAGCTCTTTACCATTTGGCCCTAAGTGTGCTCAAAAATATCCTCAGAACACTATTTCCTTCCCCTCCTACAGACATACAACCTGAAGTTCAGGGCTGTCAAATGTGAAGGGGAGAGATGTAGAGAAATGAAGAATTTACTTATAACAAATAGTATTGCACCCTTATTCTCACGAATTCTAAATCTTTGTTTCTGAGTTGTGTTCTAAGAATCTATTTGTGTGTGTGTGTGTGTGTGTGTGTGTGTGTGTGTGGTGTGACAGAAACAGAGAGAGGGGTAGATACGGACAGACAGAACGGAAGGGAGAGAGATGAGAAGCATCAATTCTTGGTTTTGGCACCTTAGTTCCTCATTTAATTGCTTTCTCATATGTGCCTTGACCTGGGGGGGCTACCACAGACCGAGTGACCCATTGCTCAAGCCAGTGACCCTAGGCACAAGTTGGTGAGCCTTGTTTAAACCAGATGAGCCTGTGCTCAAGCTGGCGACCTTGGGGTTTTGAACTTTGGTCCTCTGAGTCTCAGTCTGATGGCCTATACACTGCGCCAATGCCTAGTCAGGCATCTATTTTTTATATGAGTGTAATTCTTTTTTTAAGTGAGAGGAGTGAAGATAGTGAGACAGACACCTGCATGCGCCCTGGCTGTGATCCACCCACCAACCCTGTCTGGGGCCAATGGTTGAATCAACTGAACTATTTTAGCACCAAAAGCTAACGTTCAGACCAATCAAGCCACTGGCTGTGGGAGGAAAAGAAGAAGAGAAGGGAGAAAGGGAGGGTGAGAGAAGCAGATGATCACTTCTCTTGTGTGCCTTGACTTAGAATTGAACCAAGGACATTCAGATGCTGGGCTTACACTCTATCCACTGAGTCAATCGGCCAGGGCTGCAAGTGTATTTTTGAAGGCACTGGTCTAACCACAGTTATTATTAGTCATGACCTTTCACTTAAAAATTCTTACCTATCCAATTCCCATTACCAAGAATATTCTTTATTCTTTTGGGCAATTAACTCATAGCACTATTTAAAGTTCAAAATTTACAATTTTTTCTCTTTAATATTATCCCCTTTATGTTGTATTAGCATTTTGCATTTACCTCCATTTTATTTCTCATCAACTTCCTTCTCAAAGCATAGATTACTCCCAGCAGCACCACCTGGGAGATTGTTAGAAATGAAATCTGAAGCTCCACCCCAAATTTACTGAATTAGAATCTCTTTTTAACGTGATCCAAAGTTGATTTTCATGCATATTAAAGTTAGACAAATACTTCTTTTCACATTTCACAGTAGCTATTTTTTAAAGGACATTATTTCCACAGCTTTCAGCACCAAAACAAATACATAGTAAGTATGCACTGTGACTGTGTTAAATTGAATATGTATAAGTAAAAGAATGCTCACTGCTACAAAGGAAACAGATGAGGAACATAAACGTAAAAGATGAAAGAAAGAAAGAAAGAAAGAAAGAAAGAAAGAAAGAAAGAAAGAAAGAAAGACGAATAGAAAACAGACATACATAGGCATATGGAAATGAGAAGGAAACAAATCATTCATTGAATAATAAACTTCATTTTCAGATGAAATTAATTTCAAAGAATTTATTTTGTTATGGAACATGGTAACCTCATGCAAACGATACCCAGTACCACTAAGCTAACTTAAAATTCAAGTTTAATGTCAAAAGGTTCTACTATGTTGTGAACAGCACATAAAATTACCAGAGAAAGATCAGTACATATTTTACAATAAAATCCTGATTTAGGCATCTTGAGGTGTGGCTAGGAATGTACAACATTATCCTGCTCCCCAGAAAACGTTTATTTATATTATCATGAGAGCCAGTGGTGGGATTCAAATAATTTAACAACCAATTCTCTGCCATAATGACTGTTTTAAGTATAAAAAAAAATACTGAAAGTAGTTTAATATTTTATATATTTACTACATAAATAAGAATAATAAAAGAGGTATACAAAACTAGATTATAAGAAAGAGTTTTAAAATATTAATTAAAAAATTAAATAATACCTGAAGAAAACAATAAAACTATTATTTAAGATATTTCTAGCCCTGGCCAGTTGGCCTTGGCCCAGTGTGTGGAAGTCCCAGGTTTGATTCCTGGCCAGGGCACACAGGAGAAGCATCCATCTGCTTCTTCACCCCTCCCCCTCCCCTTCCTCTCTGTCTCTTTCTTCCCCTTCCACAGCCAAGGCTCCATTGGAGCAAAGTTGGCCTGGGTGCTGAGGAGGGCTCCATGGCCTCCACCTCAGGCCCTAGAATGGATCCAGTAGCAGCAGAGCAACGTCCCAGATGGGTTGAGCATCGCTCCCTGGTGGGCATGCCAGGTAGATTCCAGCCAGATGTCTGCGGGAGTCTTTCTGTCTAACTCTTCCGTTTCTAACTTTAGAAAAATACGAAAAACAATAAAATAATAAGATATTTCTATATTGCTTCTTGATTGATGTCCTCACTAGTGTTTCCTTTGTTTATCTATGAATAGAATAAATATTACTACGGGCAATTAAAAAACATTGTTATGCAGATGAACATTAAAAAAGAGTAAATAATGTAAATTTGTAATTTCCACATTGGGCATCTGCCCAGGTGCTCACCTTAGAGAGAACTCTAATTACAAGGGCCATTTTAACAACCAGTTTTTGAAACCCAACACAAAATTAGGTATTGGTTTTATCAAACTGTTGTAAACTGGTTGAATCCCACCACTCAAGAGCTCTTGGCTGAATAGAGTTGTTTATTATTATTATTATTATTATTATTATTATTATTATGTGTTAAATTGTTTTTACTCCAAAAAATATGTTGAAGTCTTAACCCCCAATACCTCAGAATGTGGCCTTATTTGGAAATATGGTCATTGTAGACATACTCAGTTAAAATGAGGTAATGCTGTAGAAGGGTGGGCCTTTAATCTAATGTAACTGGTCTTCACAAGGAAAAGACAGAAACAAGGGAGAAAGCAAGGTGAAGGTGCAGGCAGAGAGTGGCGTGCTGGATCAACAAGCCAAGAAACACCAGAGATTGCCTGTTATCATCAGAAACCAGGAAAGAGGTCTGCGACAGGTCCATCCTTGGATCCTCAAAAGAAACAAATTCTGCCAACACCTTCCATTTTGGACTTAAAGCCTCCAAAAAGAGCTAGAAAATAAGTTTCTGTTATTTTAAGTCACAGAGTTTGTAGTGTTTACTTGTATGCCAGTCCTAGGAAACATACATTCCTGTTTGCCTTGAGGCAGCTGGAGGGCTGCTCTTCTTCCTGCCTTCATGGGGAAGAGCAGTCCTCAAATTCTAGTGTATGTACCATGATTGTGATGGCTTGTTTGAGATCTCTGAACTCCACTCCCTATTGACAGAATCTTTTAGGGTAGTTATTGGGAATCCACTCTTTTTTGATTCAGCTAACCTGTGGAATACTTTTTATTTGAGTTTAGCAAACTTCAACCTTGTATAGTAGTCCCTCACCATATCATGGTTCACTTTTTGTGGTCTCACTGTATTGTGAATTTTTAAATTGTATATATCTAATTTTGTATTGTGGATTTTTTGCTATTTCGTGAGATTTTGTGGTATATAGGTACTTTTATATATTTATTATTTTAATTATTTTTGCAGTAAAATAATCATTTTCTAGCCTAACAAATTGAAAACAATATAAAAATTTAAGTAAAACACATTAAAAGCATATTATTGTATATTCACAGGTGAGTACCCATATAGAATTTTATATGTTGTTAAAATTACATAGGTTTAAGAGTGTAGAAAGTGTTTAAGAGCATAGGAAGTGTTTATAAGAGTGTAGGGAGGATTTATAAAGCATTAAAATATATATCAATAATAAAATAAATATAACGTTGCTACTTTGCAGATTTCCACCTAAGGGGGGGGGGGTGGTCTGGAACCTAACCTCTATGACAGACGACAGACGAGGGACCACTGTACAGTGGTTTTGCCGAAAATTTGTCTGAAAACAATCGCTAAAATCTGAAACCAATGAAAACTGAGGCAATTATTTCTATATGAATCAACGTAAATCCAGTAACTGTATTAGCACTCACAATCAATAAAAAAAGCACAAAAACAGTGGAAAGCAATGAAATTGTTTGTCTAGATGAGCAGAGCGATTGGTCACACAGTGAGAAACAACAAGACACTAAGCAGAAAAACACGTGGGTCCCCCTTTGTTTTTGCAAAATTAGCAGCGGAGTCATGTGGGCATACTGATGAAATCTGAGGCAACCAACAAAAACGGAGACAAATTTTTTGTGAAAAAAATCAACAAAAACTGAAACTAACGATAACTGAAGTCAGTAGAAACCAAGGCACTACTGTACTTCTTGGAAAGTTAGTGGGGTTTTGGTAAAGAAGTTTTTAATAAGTGTTTTTCAGGTTTGTTCTCTTGTAGTGGGGCGGCACCATGAGTGTATAGTCTATGGAAAACTGTATGTGCTTGCCCTCAGGGCAGCAGATTGCAAATTGCGGATTGCCTTCCTGCTTTGGAGAGGCAATTATTTGCTATTATTAGCTACTCTTTAGAAGGGGTCTTTCTGCCAGGACTGTTTTGGCTGGAGAATGTTGAGGTTGGTGGGGGCCTATAAGTCTGGAGGGTGAGTCCAGAAAATGAGTCTTGGTGTGGAACTGGAGACCAGGTCAGGGTTCGGGGAGCTCTGAGAGAAAGGGAAGCAGTTTTTCCTGCCTGTTTGTTTGTCCACCCTTATAAGACTTTAAAAAATGGAATGACTCACCATCCTCAGGCTCCACTGTTCCTTTACTGTCTTCCCAAATCTAATGAGAACCTGCATGGCCATGGCGGTGGCCTCTGGCCTTAGCGTGGATAATTGGAATATAAGTATACCATTCAGTGTATCTTTCTTTTTTAATACAATAGACAGAAATAAGGCAAGTCTTTATATCTAGAGCTTATTTGAAAGTCCAATACACTTTCTTCACCATGGCAGAGATGTATCTGGAAGGCTATTTTAGAGGAGTGGTAAGGGAGGGGTGTTACTTTCTCAAGCTTGCAGAGAATCTGAAACATACAGAAACTTATTTGTTGAAGTTTTAAAAATTGCCTGCGGGAGATAACCAGTGGAGGAGAGTAGCTAAAGTAAAAGGCGTCTTAAGTGAAGCCTCCCTGTATTTGAAAGCATATGTGGGGGACAAAGGAGAGGGTCTTTTTCTCTCCTGTGCAAAGAAATCAGCACCATTGCAGTAGTCTGTAGTATTTTTGGGGACTGTCTGGAGGTGTCATCCTTGGTGTGATAGTGGCAATCTCATCAAGGGCACTAAAAAATAAACCTGGTAACAAACAGATTTCTTTAATCAAATTTCCAAAACATGAGCCTAAACCCAAATTCTGATCATTAGGATCTCAGCTCAAATGCCACTGCATCAGAGAAGCCTGTCTTTATTGCTGTTTCTGAAATAGCAACCACTCACTGCACGGTTGCTCGGGCAGACTATCCTCATTTTTCCATAGCTCTTACTCTCTCCCTGAAATGATCATTTGTCTTAATGTGTTTGCTTATATAATACTGATTTCTTTTTCCTGAACAGAAGTTCTTTAAGGACAGGTGACTTGACTGCACTGATTTTAACTGAATCTTAAGTGCAGAGAGATACCATAAGTGTTCAAGGGCAAAAAAGCATTTTTGGAATAATTGAATTAATAATCCAGGTAACTAGATTCAAGGAGGAGAAATGTGGCTGTGGTAGGCAATAAATTATTGAACATGACTGTAAAGCCAGGAGCCGTCACCATGGCCTTGTAGATTCACATTGAATTTGGTCAGACGGTAAAGGAACAGTGGAACCAGAAAATGGTAGGCCATTTATTTATTAAATTCTCCTAACAGCAGATGAGCAAACAGGCAAAGCTCCCAAGCCCTTGAGCATTCTGGACTCACCCAGACTTACAGGCACCATCAGCCTCAGGTGTTTATTTTTTATTTTTATTTTTTTGTGGGCCATTCAGTTTATTAAAGTCTCGTAATGGCAAATGAATAAATAGGGAAGACTGCTTCTCTTTCTCTCAGGGCTCTCAAGCCTCAGCTCATTCCCAGACTCTGCCAGACTAATAGGCCTCCACCAGTCTCAGCACTCACCAGCCACACATGCCGGGCTGAAACCTCATCTCTCTCTCTCTCTCTCTCAACTCTCCATCAAAACAGGTTGGGGGAAAAAAACCCTTCTCCAGCAAACAATAGCAAATAATCGCTTCTCCCCTCTGCAGGAGGGAGTCCACAATTTGCAATCTGCTGCCTTGAGGGCAAGCACTGACACTTTTCACAGACTATACACACATGATGTTACAATTAGGCAAAATATAAAGAAGCAAATCTGTTACAAACTTGTTTGTTCAACATTCTACTCTTTTTATTCACTTTACAATCTACCCCATAGTTATCCCTGTGTGAGGAATGAGGTACATTATATAAACAAATAAACTATAGCAATAGTATAAGTAGTACAGTTGCAACAATTAGAAAGGTGCCTTTCACAGTGTCTTCCTGAGCACTTGGTCCAATGCACAAACTGTAGGCCCATCTCCAGCCTCCTATTCCGTGGTAAGTGGGAGAGTCTCAGGGCTGTGTCCATCAAAACCTTAAAGTGTCCTTAGTGCCAATGTTGGGCAGATAAGTTATTTTATGCTCACCCTTATTATTAAAGGTTGCTGCTGCTCTCACATGATGCTCTCACATGATACAGCTAATTGCATTTCATGCTTGAGAAGGGGCATGGTTATGCTAATGTGTGTTAGGGGAGGGCTTTTGCACCAAAATATTTTAAAAGATGGACCTAGGAGGCCATTTAGGAGAGAGACCACATTCTTGCAGAGAGGGAAGCCACATTGTTCTAGGGGAGAGAGAGGCCACGTGGAGGAGAGGAGGCAGCCAAACTGGAGGCAAACAGAGGTGGGAGCCTTTGATTCTCGGGGAAAAAAATGAGTTCTGGTGACCATGTGTTTGTTTTTTACTTGTTGGCTGGTACATGTCAAGAATAAAGAAAAATGGCCCACCATCTTCTGACTCCTCTGTTTCTTTACCGTCTGCCCAAATTTAATGAGAACCTATATGTGAATGTCCATGATGGTGGCGGTGGATCCTGGCCTTACAGTGCCTCACTCCAACTGGAGAAAAGCAGTTCATTAGGGTCTCTCATACTGTCCAAGGGCAGCGTGTCCATCTAACAAGGAACCAATGCCCCCTCTGGTTGAAGTCCAAGAGTCAGTCTATGATAGACAGTGCAGCTGTCTGTGCAAATTACCAAAGTAAAGGTCTGTTACAAGCAATTAGGTTCACATAGAGCTGCAAGCCTTCCCCCTCATCCCTAGGATCAGGGCAGCTCTGAAGATACTGCCCCAAGGAGGAGCACATGGCAACAGTAGCCAATGTCTTCATTTCTGCTCCAGAGAGCATGATGCCATCCACCCTATGTAAAGCCAGTTGCCACAGCCACCATCACAGCTTCCTAACCCATGCAGGTTTGCACTTGATTTAGACAGACGGTAATGAATGACGAAGTCAAGAACTGGTGGCCCATTAGCTTTAATCCTAGCTTGCATCTGGCTGGCAAGAAATACACACAGTGGGAAAACACTTCCCTTTCCATTCAGGGCTCCCAAAGCCACTGACTTATCCAAGTTTTCCTAGAATCAAAGGTTTGTACCTCACCAGCCTTATTCACCTCTGTTCCCCATCTCCTTCTCTCTGCACAAACTGGCTTCTTCTTCAGCACTCTGCCATCTTGGCTGCCACTCCTCTCCTCCACGTGGCCTTTCTCTGCTCTCCTCCAGCATTGGCTTCTCTGCCCCATTTTATAGTGTAGAAATCAAAACCTTTAATCCAATATACAAACAAGGAAGTCTCTGATACAAAGTCACTTAGGGTGGGAAAGGCTTAGTCTTAAAACTAATCCTTAGCCTATAACAACCCTGCCTTCTTACAGCTTGTTGTCCACACCCCATGCAAACTATAAGTGAGCAAACATATATATCCTATTTACAAACTTATTTGACCAATACCTATGTCCCACAGTTGCAGCAAACCTACCAGAAGCTTAGTAGGTACTCTTTGCTGCTAGGTTTTTACCTTCTGGGAGACTACTGGCTAAGATCTGAGCATGTGGATGGCAGCTTTAGCCAGAGCCTCCTCATCTTTGGAAAAGGAACTGGAAATGCCTGCTCCCACTGACTCCGAACCACCCTGCCAGCACAGCTCCATCTTTGGCTCCTGTGGCTGCCGGCTCTCAGACTAAAGCCGAATCCACAGTTGTTCCTCCAACAACTGCCTCTGCAAACATTCAACTTCCAGGGCAAATCGCAACATGTGAACCCCTTTGGTCTCCTTCTCCAGAGACCTTTCCAGATCTAGGTGCCATTGGTGCTCAGAATACATTTGCAGCTCTCAAATCCGGTCAGCCTTCTTCTTCAGTTCAAGCTGCCGCTGCCACTGGATCTGCTCATCCAGGAGCTTTAAACCTTTAGGTAGCTGTAAGGCCAGGAGCCGCCATCGTGGCCATTCATATGCAGGTTCGCATTGGATTCAGTCAGTCGGTAATGAAACAACGGAGCCAAGAACTGGTGGCCCATCATCTTTAATCCTAGCTTGCACCCAGCAGGCAAGTAAAAACAAACACTGGGCTCCAAAACCCACTCATTCAGTGCTCACAAAGCTACTGACTTATCCGAATTTCCTGGAATCAAAGGTTTCTAGCTCACCAGACTTATTCACCTTGTTCCCCATCTCCTCTCTGCACAAACTCTGAACTAACTGGCTTCTCCTTCAGCACTCCACCATCTTGGCTGCTTCTCCTGGCCTCCTCCACATGGCCTTTCTCTGCTCTTCTTTCTCTGCTCTCCCCTCTAATGCTAATCTCAGAAACCGAGAGAGCAAGCTCCTGGTCTGCACCCTTTATA
The DNA here is from genome assembly GCF_036850995.1 of Saccopteryx leptura. NCBI lineage: Eukaryota > Metazoa > Chordata > Mammalia > Chiroptera > Emballonuridae > Saccopteryx > Saccopteryx leptura. The sequence goes on along the minus strand of NC_089504.1, from coordinate 91,308,011 downwards.
GTGCAGAAATCAAAACCTTTAATACAATATACAAAATAGGGAAGTCTCTAATACAAAGTCACTTATCTGAGGCATGATGGGATTGCACCACCCCACATCAAAAAGGGTGGGAAAGGCTTAGTCCTAAAACCAAGCCCCAGGTTACAAGGATCCTGCCTGCCGACAGCCCACCCTGAACACACATTAATATCACCTGGGTGATGGGCTTCCACAAGGGCAGTGCCATCTTTAACAAAGTGAGCATAATACATTTTATCTGCCCAACAGATGGTAATGAAACAACAATGGAGCCACGAACTGGTGGGCCATTATCTTTAATCCTAGCTTGCACCCGGTAGGCAAGTAAAAACACACACTGGGCTCCAAAACCCACTCATTAAGTGCTCACAAAGCTACTGATTTATCCGAGTTTCCTAGAATCAAAGGTTTCTAGCTCACTAGCTTCATTCTCCTTTGTTCTCCATCTCCTTCTCTCTGCACAAACTTTGCACTAACTGACTTCTCTTTCAGCACTCTGCCATCTTGGCTGCTTCTCCTGGCTTCCTCCACATGGCTTGCTTTTTTCTGCTCTCCTTTCTAATGCTTATCTCAGGAATTGAGAGAGCAAGCTTCTGGTCTGCCCCACTTTATAGTATAGAAATTAAAACCTTTAATTCAATATACAAACAAGGAAGAGTCTGATACAAAGTCAATTATCTGAGGCATAATGGGATTCCTCATGAGAGTGCACCACCCCACATCATGCAATCAGTCAAGGGTGTGGGGAAAAGCTTAGTCTTAAAACTAAGCCTTAGGTTATAATGACCAGGCCTGCTTACAGCCTGTCCTCCACACCCAATACAAACTATAAGCGAGCAAACATATATTCATATTTATGAACTTATTTGACCAACACTTATACTTTGCATTGGCCTGGGCAGCGCCATGTGTATGTAGTCTGTGAAAGGCTGTAGTACATGCCCTCAGGGTGGCAGACTGCAAATTGTAATTACCTTCCTTCTTGGGAGGCGCTATTGTATTGTTATTATTTGCTGGAGAGGGATTTTTTCCCCAGCCTGGGTTTTGCAGAAAGAGAAGAAGGAGTGCAGATGTGGAACTAGAATTGAGGGGCTTTGGGAGCTCCACTGAGGCTGGTGGGGGCCTTTGATTTCAGGAGGAACCAGAGAAGATTTTCCAGGTTGTGGAAACAGAGAATGTGACAGGGCTTTGGGAGCTCTGACTGAGAGAGAAGCGGTCTTCCCTGTTTGCTCGTTCAGCGGTACAAGATTTTAATACATGGAATGGCCCACCATTTCTTGGCTCCCTTGTTTCTTTACTGACTGCCTGAATCCAATGAGAACCTGCTTGGCCATGACAGTGACAGCCACTGGCATTAGAGTGGACCATTCCATTTTTTAAAGTCTCGTAAGGGCGGATAAGCAAACAGGCAGGGCACCTGAGTTCTTCAGAAGTCCAGACTCGCCCAGACTCACAGGCCCTCACCAGCCTCAGCACTCCCCAGTCAAACTGGCTGGGCCAAAATCTTAGGGCTCCTAAACCCCTCAGTTCTCTCTCTCTCTCTCTCTGAACTCTCCAACAAAACATGCTGGGGCACAAAACCCTTCTCCAGCAAACAATAGCAAACAATCACCCCTCCCCTCTGTGGCTGGCGATCTGTAATTTGTAATCTGCTGTCCTGAAGGCAAGCACCACTGCTTTTCACAGACTATACGCACAGGGCACTGCCTTGCACCAATGCACCAACTAGGCAAAATATAAGGGAGCTAACCTGTTTCAAACTTGTTTGCCCAACAAAGACATTTTGGATTTTTTTAAAGAATACCCATTTTAAAGCAACCAGAAATCATTTGAGTTATTTGGAAGTTATATGATGTTTCATATTCTGATAATTATGTTGATAAAGTTTCACAGATATAATTTTGGATTAGAATATGAGTGATTGTAAAGCCAGTAGCCATAGCCACCATCAACGCTGCCTGGCCTGTGTAGGTTCACATTTAACCTAGGAAGATCATAAAGAAACAGTGGAGCCAAACACTGGTGGTCCATTTTTCTTAATTCTAGACTCGCACTTGGCAAGCAAGTAAAAACACACAGCGGGAAACACACTTCCCTTTCCATTCAGGGCTCTGAAAACTACTGACTCATCGGAGTTTTCCTAGAATCAAAGGCTTCCACCTCACCAGTCTTGTTCACCTCTGTTCCCCATCTCTTTCTCCTCAAAAACTGTCTTCTCTTTCACCATTCCGCCATTTTGGCTGCCTCTTCTCTACACGTGGTCACTCTGCCCTGCTAAAACATGGACTCTTCCTCTCTCTATTTTGGAACAATGTGGTCTCCTCCAAATGGCCTCTCAGCTCCTCCTTTTAAAACCTTTTGTGGTGAAAGCCCTTCGCCCAACACACATTAGCATAAACAAGCCCCTTCCCAAGCAAGATGGGCAATTAGATGTATCACGTGAGAACATCACCATGTGAGAGCAGTGGCCATCTTTAACAGAGTAAGCATAAATTAACTTATCTGCCCAACAGTGACAAAGTTACATACTTATGTATGTAAATCTGTATAATTGGATCTCTCTCTCTCACTCACACCCACACATATGCACATACACTTTAAATATACTAAAAGCCAAGACAACATAATAATAAATATTAAGGTCAAAAATAACTGATACCATTAAGTAGAAAAAACTTTTCTATATTTTCAGTTTACTAGAATCAACACAAATGTATTTTAAGATTAAAGAAACATTTAAAAAGCTTCAGTATTCATCCCATTATATACTGAGAATACACTAGTATGTGAGATAGTCACTAATTTCATGTGCCTCTGTTTGGATATTCAAACAAGTAAATGTCCCCAGTCAAACTGGGGACATAAGGAATGCATAGGGCTAGTGGCCATGGCCATGCAGATTCACACTGGATTCAGAAGGATGGTAAAGGAACTGTGGAGCTGAAAAATGGTGAGCCATGACGTTAATTAGAGTCTCACAACGTTGGACGAGCAAGCAAGCAGGGAAAACCACATCTCTCTCTCCCAGAGTTAATGAGCAAACAGGCAGGGGAGGGTCCCCTTCTCCAGCAAGTAACAGCCCCTCCCAATAGTATTGGGCAATCCACATCTACAATCTGCCACCCTGAGGGTAAGCACCTACAGCCTTACATAGATTATACTCGCGAGGTCCTGCCCCGTGCTCATGCACCAATCAGGCAAAGCACAAGTGAGCAAGCTTAACATATTTGTTTGAGCAACTGAATACTATAATAGAAGAAACAGAAAATGTTGTAAGGTGAGTATAAATGTCTGCTTAAACCAGATATAGATGAAATCACAATGAAAAAAATGAAACCTCCTAAGAGAGGGTAGAAGCTTTGACACAAGATGAGTTAAAACTATGAGTAAGAGTATGACTGTGTATGTGAGCATGTGTGCATTTGCACACATGCATTTCTTTTTAAGTAAAAGGAGGGGAGATCGAAAGACAAACACCCACATGTGCCCTGTCCAGGATCTACCCAGCAATCCCTGTTTAGGGTCAATGCTCAAATCAACTGAGCTGTCCTCAGAGGGACTGACACTCCAATTGAGCCACTGGCTATGGAAGGACAAAAGAGAGATAAAAGAGGGAATGGTGGGAAGCAGATGGTCACTTCTCATGTGTGCGCTGACCAGGGATCCAGCCCAGGACATCTGCATGCCAGGCTAAAGCTCTATCCCTGGGCAAACTCGCCAGGGCCAGCATTTTGTGGTTACACTAGGGTAAGAATAAGGCAAATTAGAACTAATAATAGGACATATTCCATGTCACTAGTAGCCAAAAAAAAAAGATAAAAATATTTTTATATGTTTTGTTAGCAAAGGTTAGAAAGTTTGACAATACCTAGTGTTGCAACAAGCATAAATCCTGAGTATTACTAATATATTATGCTGGTAAAGATGCAAATTAGTACAACCACTTGAGAAAACTGGGATTACTTTGTAATTAAACATACTCATACATTATAATCTAGTAATTCTAATTTTAGATATATAATCCCACCAAAAAGATTGTTATATTTATGCATAAAGACAGGTATTTTTATAGCCACACTGCTTGTATGGGAAAATTATGTGTGCCATGAAAATATATTATTATTCATTTAAATCTATTATTCAGGTCTTGTGGAGGAAGACAAAATATGCAAGGACTTGTTATTTTCACAAGTAAATAATATTATCTAAGTTGATAATCTTGACTGGAACAGAAGCAGTGAGAATGCAGATAAGGGGAAGAGAGATATAGTTATCAGCTACCACTGATAGAATTTGTTGACTGGTTGTGAGTAATGGAAAAGAAAGCATCACTCAGACTTAGAGGCCAACTCAGTTCATAGTAGTTACAACTATTGAGATATTAAATACAGAAAGGGAAACTAGGAGTTGTAAAGAGGAGAGATATTGATTTCTAATTGAATAGATAAGGATTAAAAATAATTAGCTATTCTTGTGTGTCCCACAGTCATTTTTCAGAGGCCTGGGTGTATTTATTAGCTTATTTGGGTATTTAATAGTTTACTATATTGAAGCAAATAACATACTGGAATATTATCTTTGATTTTCATTTCTTCAGTGTAATGCTGGTGTTCAAAGTCAGGCAGGTTCACATTGCATTCAGGAAGACAGAAGAAGAACCACAGAGCTGCTTATTGGATTCTCGCAATGGTGGGCAAGGGAACAGGCAGGGAAAACCTCCTCTCATGGCAGGAGAGAGTTGCTCCTTGCAATATTGGGCCAGCTATCAAAAAAACCTCCCCTTGCAGTAGTGGGCAAGTGATCTGCGCCAAAGGGAAGTACCCGTAGCCTTATATAGGCTATGCATACACGTGGCTTTCTGCCACATGCTCACACATTAATCGTACACAGTGCTTGCAGCCAGAAAATAAGCAAGCAAGCCTAACACAGATATTTTTCCTACATACAGCCTTCTCAAAACTGAGAAATATTCACCATAGTATCTCTTGTATTATAGCTCGATATTTTTCAAAAAATAAGGAGAGATTGTCTATCCATTTTTAGATGTTATATTCTGTTGTTTGTGAAATTATATATTACTTTCTAAAGCTCTCTTATCATTCCTGACACTTCAAAAAGTGAATGTTATCCCAAGTTGGCACTTAGTTTAATCTATACATGGATTGCTTTATTTTTTTCTCTTGTTGATCCTTGAAGACGTTTATTTGTCTCTCCCATATGGCGAAAATGGGTACATATTTTGTGAGCATCTGCACGGTAATATTTAATGCCCTTAAATTCATAAGAAATTATGTTCCAGCTGACACATATTTTTACAACCAATGTAGTCAAAATACATACTGTCATACTGCCTGAACAGAATAAAAACAAATTCAGTTTACTGAACAAATAAAGATGTTATCTGATGCTCTGTAATTTGCTTTAGACAAAACAGCATTTTAACTAATTTATATGACCAATGAATACGTTAGTTTGATTATTATTTTTGTTGTTTGATCCAAATGTTCACCAAAAAAATGAAATCAAGATAAAATCTGATACACAAAAGTGTTAAGATACTGCTTACAGTATCATCAACTTCTCAATTATATGCCCTGTTCATATCGCTTGTACCTCTAAATTTTGGGGTACTGCAACTTAGAATTTTTTTTTCTGAAGTGAGATGCAGGGAGGCAGAGAGACAGACTTCCACATGCACCCGACTGGGATCCACCCGGCATGCCCACCAGGGGGCGATACTCTGCTCATCTGGGCCATTGTTCTTTTGCAACCTGAACCATTCTGGTGCCTGAGGTGGGGGACATGGAGCAATCCTCAGCGTCCAAGCCAACTTTGCTCCAATGGAGCCTCAGTTGTGGGAAGAGAAGAAAGAGATAGAGGAAAGGAGAGGAGGAAGAGTGGAGAGGCAGATGGGCACTTCTCCGGTGTGCCCTGGACAGGCATTGAACCTGGGACTTCCACACTCCAGGCCAATGCTCTACCACTAAGCCAACCGGCCAAGGCTTTAGAAATTTTTTAAACATGATAACAAACACTCAATCTTCTGATGTTTCCTTTGTATACAATTATATTTCACATTTCTTTGGAGTTATCTTCAGAGTCATATTACAGGCCACAATAGGAATCAAATGTCATTGCTTCAAATTTTCAAACCAAAACTGCATAGTCATTAGTCAGACTCATTATTCAGTTATGGTATCCCTCTAAAATAGAAACAAAAACGAAACAAAACAAAACAAAAAATTAATGTTTTCAAAATTTAAATCTAACATTGAAAGGCATATGTGTTTTCAACATTGAGAAAATTTAAATAGGAATGCCACAGAAGACAAAACTCATTTAGATGTATGATTTCTTAAATTTTTTTTTTTATAAATCTGTTACATAGTTTTAAAGTCATACTTTTTCTATGCCAGGCTCAGTGCAAATATCACATAAAATTTTTACTAATAAGTTTTCTTTTTTTATATGTATACTTTTTTATTTTCAATTTTTTTATATACTGATTTTAGAGAGCAAGGAAGTGAAAGAAAGAAAGAGATAGAAACATTGATCTGCTCCTGTATGTGCCCTGACCCATGACAGGTAATCAAACTGGCAACCCTTGTGCTTTGGGGTGATGCTCTAACCAACCGATCTATCCAGCCAAGGCTCTAGGAAGTCTTCTAAAGTGCAGCAATTACTAAACACTGCTATTAGAATCTCTATCTTATTACTCTAAACTAAAGGAAATCCTTTTTATTTTCTGTAAAAAGCCAGATAGTGAAAATGTAGGCTCTGTCATCTATATTATCTCTACTGCAACTATTTAGTTCTACCATGATAACCAGCAAACATTTTTTTATCTTGTGTGAGAAATAATTAGTAAATGATAGGAAGGTATATAATGAGCATTGTATAACATCTGCATAAAGTTAAGTATCCTTGGTGAAATTAAGAAAATACCCTCTGTGTACCGAAGAAGTTTAATTCATCTCTTTCTTCATTCCACCACTATTTATTGGAAGAATACTAAATATCAGCCATTATAATAATAAATAAAGAAAAAATGATGGAGAAATAAACACAGTCCCAGTCTAAGGAAGGTTCCTGTTTTGAGGAGTACACCTGTGTAGTTTGAAAAACTATCTTGCACTATATAGGTAAAAGAGTTTAATAAAGATCACTTATATTCTTTTTTTGTTTGTTTTGTTTTTATTGTTGTTCATTTCAGGTCTCCAAGTCTTTTCATAAACCAGGTAGAAAATTGGACAATTCATGGCATAAATAGTAAGACAAGGAGAAGAGAGAGCAAAATACCATTACATATATATATATAGCAGAACCAAAGTATAGAGAGCTTATGGAATTTGACAAAAGTCATGTCTAAAGTGATGATAGGCATGGTAGAAATGCATATTGTAGCATCATTTCCCAATGTATTTCAATGTTTTTTTCTAGAACAAATTAGATATAATGTAGGTATAATTAGTAACTTGGGGAAATATACTACTAAGGACACTTCAAGGGTCCTCTGTATAGTTACTTCCTTAATTCTAAACAACAACCATTTTATGAATTTGAAATTATTTATTTTTTGTCATATATGAAAATTAAAGCTTAGAAAAAACATGCTGGCCCTGGTTGGTTGGCTCAGCAGTAGAGCATTGGCCTGGTATGGATGTCCCAGGTTCGATTCCTAGTCAGGGCACACAGAAGAAGTGCCCATCTGCTTCTCCACCCCATCCCCCTTCTCTTTCTCTCTCTTTCTTTCTTTTCCTCTCACAGTCATGGCTTGATTGGCTAGAGAAATTTGGCCTGAGCACTAAGGATGTTAAAATAGCTTGGAAAGCTCCATTGGAGCAAAGATGGCCCGGGCGCTGGGGATGGCTCCTTGGCCTCTACCCCAGGCGCTCGAGTGGCTCTGGTCGCAGCAGAGCGACACCCCGGAGGGGCAGAGCATCGCCCCCTGGTGGGCAGAGCGTCGCCCCTGGTGGGCGTGCCGGGTGGATCCCGGTCGGGCGCATGCGGGAGTCTGTCTGACTGTCTCTCCCCGTTTCCAGCTTCAGAAAAATAAAAAAGAAAAAAAAAAAAGAAAAAAATAGCTTGGTTTTTGATAAATGGAGCAGTGATCCAGACAGGCAGAGCATCTCCTGGTACAGTTCTTGCCATGTGGCTCCTGGTTGGAGAGCATGCAGGAATCTGTCTCTGCCTTCCCACCTCTCACATAATAATAATAATAATAATAATAATAATAATAATAATAATGAAACATGCTGGTCAACCAACAAAATAAAAGGTAAAATAAATTAGAGTGCAAGTCTTCCTATATAAAAAATGTCTGTGCTACTTACATTATAACTTGACTAAACACAAGAAATAATATTAATAAGCACACATTAAAATTATCATAAGTAATATCATAAAAATTGAAAAATTTCTCATTTATTAAAATCTTAAGATTTGGGTAGGCCCTGGCTTGGTTGCTCAGTGGATAAAGTATCTTCTTTGTGCACTGAGGTTGCAAGTTGGATCAGGGCACCTAGGAGAAGTAACTAATCAGTGCACAACTAAAAAGGGACAAGTACGTGGAACAATGAATTGATGCTTCCGTCTCTTTACCTCCTCTCTCTCCTTCTCTCAAATCAAAGAAAACAAATTTAAAAAAGAAAAGAAAAACTGGCTAATACTAAACAGTGAACATTATGACTCCTGTCTCACGTTTTTGAATTTGTTTTCTGGAAAATGATTCATTAAGTGTGAATTTTTGCCTCCTTCAAATAATTTAATAACTGCTCAGTCATAACAGTAGAATATGTATTGAACACTAAATATTATCAATATCAGTTGGTATTTTTGCTTAAAAAGCAAGTCAACTACTCTGTGATACTGCAGAGTTGACTGTTGGCCTACTACCAAAGCAAATTCCAGTTACAAGGATTTGTGGAGAAGTTGGTATTAATCTTTTTTGTGCAATTTCCTCAAAAGCATTTTGTAAAAAAATTTAAGTCCTGAAATATTCACCTAATTACAAACCAATACCTGTAAAATAAAGAATTTTCTTCTGTTCGCTGTACCAACCTCATAAATTAATTTTTAAAAATTAAACAGAAATTGCTTTTATTATGCTTGGCATTGGACTGAGATTTATAAATGCTCAAACTTCATCTTCTCCAGAGGTACAATACAAACTACTGCTATGTTAAACAAATGTTATCTGTAAGACAATGAGGATAAACTAAGAGTGTTCATTTCCCTTCATTTAAAAAAAATAATTATTTTATCATTTGTTATAGTTGTAATATTTAATACTTCTTGTCTATTTTAGCTCTAGACCCACTCATATGGCATAAGATTATAGTGATCATTACATTTCATTTAAGTCATGTTTGACTTATCTAAAATAATATTATTTAGATGGTTATTTTATAAAATGTTACCTGGAACAAAAGTATTTCTTTTTTACTGCAAATTACATATTGCATAGATCTCTGAATTGCAATACATCTGACTCTAACATATTCAGGATGCTCATGTTTTAAAACTATCATGCTATATAGTCAAGAATAATATATTATGGTTTCCTTGTCTTCTTTTGAATGTTTATGACAACATTTTATATGTTATTTTCAACTATATGAGCATGTGATCTACTTAAATTATATTATTTTTATTGAGTTTTTACACACAATGTTGACTTTCTTTTTTTTTTTTTTCATAAGAATTCTATTATTGAACGGGTGTTTTAAGATCCTTTCCAAGAGCAATGATTTCCCACTCTAAAATATTTTGCAATGTGTAATTCAAAGTAAAAAGTATATTTTCCTTGTTCTTTTTGGAATTTGCTCATTATGACTATAAGTGATTATGATATTTTCAGGATTTTTTTTTTTTTTTTTTACTTTTCTGAAGCTGGAAATGGGGAGAGACAGTCAGACAGACTCCCGCATGCGCCCAACCGGGATCCACCCGGCACGCCCACCAGGGGCGACGCTCTGCCCACCAGGGGGCGATGCTCTGCCCCTCCGGGGTGTCGCTCTACTGCGACCAGAACCACTCTAGCGCCTGGGGCAGAGGCCAAGGAGCCATCCCCAGCGCCCGGGGCCATCTTTGCTCCAATGGAGCCTTGGCTGCAGGAGGGGAAGAGAGAGACAGAGAGGAAGGAGGGGATGGGGGTGGAGAAGCAAATGGGCGCTTCTCCTATGTGCCCTGGCCAGGAATCGAACCCTGGTCCCCCGCACGCCAGGCCGACGCTCTACCGCTGAGCCAACCGGCCAGGGCATTTTCAGGATTTTTAAAAATGATTTTGTTTAGAAATTAAATTTAATGAGGTGACATTGCTCTATAAGAGTACAATAGGTATTTTCAATGTTTGACAAGTACGACTAAATGCCTTCATGGAAGAAATCTGTTTACTGGCTATTCTCTTAAGTAATTTTTTGTCTGCCTGGGAATTGATTTAAAAATTTTAAAATTATTTCTATAAGTAAAACACTGATAATAATCAAAAGATTTGATCTTTTTATAGGAAAATTTATGCTTTAGAACATCTGATATTTTTCTAGCTAGATATTGTAAAACTGGCTGAAGGAAGCAGTTCTGATTGGCCATGGCTTGATGATATATAATTGTAAATAATTTAAATAAAGTCAACCAGCAGCAGAGCATATGATAATAGAATTTTGATTATTAGAAGTATGAAAAAGGTTACAGTCTCTGTTTTTTAAGGAAGTGGATTATAATCCCATTTACATGCGATTTTGTTCATTTTACTTCTTTGCTCCTGCTTATATAATTCATTTTCCTCCATACCTTTTGTAGTATAAGAATAACCTCAGAATCACATTACAATTATGTTGGTTATAACTTGTCAAGGTAGGCCAGGATCAATCTGTATTCTCTTTTGTAACTCTCCTCTAATAGAGTGTAAAGTAACCTTTAAAAATATCAATGTACCTATATTACTCCCATATAGCTATTTTCTTTTTACAAGGCTTCAAGAGGTATTGGTTTATAACACCACACTTTACTCCCCCAAAATTCCCTAGGTGTTTTCTTAGCTGCATAATTCTCCCTGGAAAAAAAATGTATAGTTTACCTTCTAATGTACATTAATCTATGTATCTCTATGTTTGTAGGTGATATGCTTCATCTGAATTATGGTACAAGGTGTCCATCTGTAATGCATTCCCCATTTTGAAGCAATGCTGAGGCATTTCCTTATTGTATAAACTAGTTACCTAGAAAATTGCCATTATTTCAGAAAAGTGCAGTTTTTTCAAATTATGTAGGAATTATGTGCTCTTAAGGGTACTTTGAAAATGACAGGTTTTCCAAAGGAACTCTTAAAAGCATTTATGGGAGTCAAAAAAGAAGTGCTTTCAGTAAGTGGAAAACACTTTGATTCTGTTAAATAGATCCCCAAATTATTTTATATACAACTTCTCTTTGGAAAATCATATTTCTCTGATTCTTTACATTTTCATTCCCATAATTGTCTTTCTTAAGATTATGGCATGCAATATATTTTTAATTATATTAAAGGACTAGTTTACAGAAAATATTCAAAAACAGAAAAGTAAAAGAAAATAAAAAGGGAGATCAACTGGGAAACACATTATTAGGATGTTTTAAGTATGAAATTAGCTCTAGAATTTGCATTTATGATTAATTCATTGCTGCAGTTTACTCTCCAGCAGCACTTGATGAAGGCATTATTTCAGAGGTGATCATTGGTCCTCATATTGGAAAAATACATCTATAATTTATTAAAGTACGTATTAACACATTTTATTTAGATTTTCTTTATAACCCGGGGAACGTGAAAGCAGGCCATCAAATTTATAATATTAGTCTTTAAAGATAAACAATAGAATTCCAAAGTCTTTGGCATCAACAGTATATTTTTGTATCAAGTATCAATCCTTTGGCTTCTATTCTTCAAAGAAAGATTATAAAATATCTTTGGTGCATTATTTCTATACAATGTCAATTTACATGGACATTAAACAGAAATTTTAACATACTATTTTATAAATTTTGAAAAAAGAATAATCATATATATATATATATATATATATATATATATATATATATATAAGCATAATCAATTGACCATCATTCAAAACATAAATTTTTTCAAAAGTCTCTGAAAGCATTGATAGTGATAATTCAATTTTATTTATAAAATCATCACCATGCTATTTGTAGATAGGGTAGCTTAATCATTTAATCTACACTGAAGTGTACAATAATCATATTTGTTTGGGCACAGTTGTCAAACCTCATGAGTGTCTAAACAGAAAAACACAAGTCAACCTTTTTGTAATTTAATAAACATGAATAGCTTAGGAGAAGCTATTAAAAAAAAGTTAATTGGCTCTGGTTGGTTGGCTGAGTGGTAGAGTGTTGGCTCAGTGTGTGCAAGTCCCAAGTTTGATTTCCAGTGAGGGCACACAGGAGAATTGACCATCTACTTCTCCACCCTTCCCCTTCCCTTTCTCTCTCTCTCTCTCTCTCTCTCTCTCTCTCTCTCTTTCCCTTCCACATCTACGGCTCAATTGGTTTAAGCAAGTGCTCCATTGGCCCCAGAGTCTAAGAATGGCTCCATGACCTCATCTCAAGTGTTAAAATATCTTGTTTGCTGAGCAACAAAGCAATGGTCCCAGATGAGCAGAGCGTCTACCAGTAGGGGGTTTGCCAGATAAATTCCTCCCTGTCAGGGTACATGCGGGAGTCTGTCTCTCTTCCTTCCTGCCTCTCATTTAATATAATAATAATAGTAAAATAAATAAATAAAATAAAACTTGACTCAGTTAGATTTGGAACACTATATTCTCCTACAATATCTTGAGACAAAATTTAACAAAAGCCAGGTGTGAAATTTGAATTATGCTTAAAGTGTTTCTTACTATAGCATATAAATTTGTGTTTCAAAATAACCATTGCAGCTGAACTATGTAACAAGACAAAAGGAAGTATATTAAGAAGAAATTAAGATTTTACATGTCTGCGATTTCTAGCCCAACAAAAGTCAAAAATGCATTCATGATGGAATTTATTGACGATGCTTCCGTTCGGAGTCTGTGGGAAAAGGCTCTTTTACATTCTTGAAAAAAATTAGAAACTTGGAATTATACAAATCTGTGTGATTGACCATCATATTTTTTATTTAATTAATTACTGTTAAATACTTATGGTCTTCTTGAGGATTAGATGAATGCAATTAAATAGAAGACAATTCTGATTTTGGCCCAGTCCATTATGAAAACTGAAGCATGAAACTATTATGGCATACACAAAATTTACATTTCTAAAAACCGTGCTTTCTAGGATTCATACTATAGATTACAAAGGCATCCTAAAGATTTTACATTCTATCATAGGCTAAGAAATTGTTAACAAAAATATATATATATTTTTTTAATTCAAAACAGACCAATTTCTTAAAACTGAATTTTAGAGAGATAGAGTGAGAGAAACATCAATTTGTTGTTCTTCTTACCTAGGCATCCATTGGTTGATTCTGCTATATGCCCTGACTGGAGAGATCCAACCTACAACCTTGAAGTATTGGGGCAGGACAATTCTTTAATCAATTGGACAACCTAGCATGGGCCAAAAACTGACTTGTTCTTAGTTAAGTAGAGTTGTTTACTGTCTATAAAAATCTGACTTATAGACAGAGTCTCCCTTTTTACTTTTGGAAATGTATTTTTATAAACTTGAGTTTCCTTAGCATTATGATTTATTATTGAAAGTTACCGAGATGCCAGACTCGACTGCATGGCTGAGAAAGTTTCATCATATTGAATTGTACAAAATAAATAGTATTTTATTAGTTATAGAAGGAACCCTCAAATTGTTTTGTGTGTTTATGCCTAATATGCAGGAGTTTGAAAATATACACTTGTTTTTAACTTGTAACTTAAAATATAGAATTAAACATATACTTCATATGATACTGCATATCTTTAAACAGGAAAGCCTTTATACCTTTCCAAACCAAAATAGCAAATTACAATGGTCTTTTTATAGTGGTGTTTCTAATTTATAAGGGTAGTGTATTGGGAACCCTTTTGAAGATTAATCAATCACCCAGATATATCTTTGCTTTTGCATTAGAGATCTATGAGTTATACAGACAATTCTACGACTGAAAAAAATATATAAAACACATTTTAATAAATTAAAACTGATTTTAATTTTGAATGATTTAAATATCAAAGGGTTCTGCTTTCTCAGCATTAGCTGACTTCTCTGACAGCTGTGGGAATGAGCTTGAACATACAACTTTAAAATTGATCCCTAGGTGCTAAATGGGACATGCTTACTTGTGCTAGGCCTGTCTGGCATCTCATAAACTTCTATTATTATTATCTGAGGGCATAAATTTTCCCCTTTCTCTTGTAAGTAGTAGTAAAGTCTCATATACAAATGAGTCAAGATTTGAGGTAAGTTTTGTGGGTCAATAACGAGGCATTGACTACACACTCTTTACCAAGGTTCTCTAGGTTACAATTCTGCATCTATACTAAGATCTCTAATTAGCCTCAGTTCCAGGGAGATGGCCTATATCAAGGGTAGTCAACCTTTTTATACCTACAGCCCACTTTTGTATCTCTGTTAGTAGTAAAATTTTCTAACCTCCTACCAGTTCCACAGTAATGGTGATTTATAAAGTAGAGAAGTAACTTTACTTTATAAAATTTATAAAGTAGAGTTACAGCAAGTTAAAGCATATAATAATAATTACTTAACAAGTACTTTATGTCTGATTTTTGCTAAGTTTGGCAGAATAAATCTTTATAAAACAACTTACTATAGTTAAATCTATCTTTTTATTTATACTTTGGTTGCTCTGCTATGACCCACCATGAAAGCTGGAATGCCCACTAGTGGGTGGTAGGGCCCAGGTTGACTACCACTGGCCTATATCATACAGAGAAAGGCATCTTCAAAATCTCCTGGTTTTCCTGGGAGTTTTGATAATATTCTCTCTTCATGTGGATGTAGAGTATCTTTCAAGGAAAATTTGTCATAACTTTCCTACTTTAAGGAAGAATTAATAGATTAGAGGAGAAAACAGAACCCTTGTGCACTGTTGGTAAGAATATATATTAGTACAGCCACTGTGTTAAATAGTATGTAGGTTCTTCAAAAAATTTAAAAATAAAACAAGTATATGATCCAGCCATTTGACTTCTGTGTATATATCTGAATAAAACAAAATCACTATCTCAAAGAGATAGGCGCACCCCACATTCATTACAGCATTACTTTAAAAAGCCTTGAAGGAAACAACCTAAGAGGCCATTGAAAAATGAAAGGGTAAAGAAAATATGTAATATACACAATAGAATACCATTCATTCATAAAAATAAGAAAATCCTGTCATTTGCAACAAAACGGGTAGACTTTGAAGGCATTACACTAAATAAAACAAGTTGGACAGAAAGATAAATACTGTCTGATCTAACTTTATGTGGAATTAAAAAAGAAAAAAAATTCATTAAAAAACAGATTTTGGGTTACCAGAATGGACTGAATAAAGTTGGTCAAAGGTACAAACTTCCAGTAATAAGATAAATAAGTTCTGAAGATGTGATATACAAATGATACCTATATGATATATAGGTATTCGAAAGTTGAGAGTTGCTAAGAGAGTAAATCCTAAAAGTTCTCATCACAAGGAAAAAAAATTGGTAAGTATATGAGGTAATAGATGTTGACTAAATTTACTGTGATAATCCGATTGCAATTTGTGTATGTCAAGTCATGCTATACACCTTAAACTTATCCAATGCTCTATGTCAGTTATATTTCAATAAAAACACCCAACAAATAAATATAATTCAATTAAAAATAAATGGGTGAATAAAATAATAAAAAAAAATAGAAACCAAATCTCACCTACCTGAGTTAGGTACAGACAAAATATTATTAATGTAAATAGGTGTCTAATGTAAATAAGATAAAATATGTTTTTGTCCGCCTTTTTCATTATAGATTGAGGCATACTAATGTTAATGTGCAGAGTAACATTCTATTTTTCAACAAATTAATATATAACAAAATTTTAATATTAGATTAAGGCTTATCATCTTTGATCATTAACATATACTTTGCTGAATTAATTAAAGACCCTGAAGATTTTTCAATGTCTTTCTGTCCATAATGTTTGTTTAGTCTAAGGATAATCTTATTTGTCATATATTGAAAGGACGATTCCATTTACCTCCATTTTGATATACTCACTCCTGAAATAAAATATTTAGAACCACTCAGTATTATCAAAAAGTGCTCCCCACATTATACTAATCTAAAACCTTCTTCTAAAAGATACAGAATAGAGGGGGTATGGGGAGTTGTAAAAGAACTATACATTCTCTTGACTACTGATGATGCAAGAAAGAGATTCATGAGACTATTCCCAATGAAAGCTGACTTCAATGTCATAAACACATTCTTTCCAAATATTTCACTGAACTGAGTCAGGGCTTCTAAGACTCTTTTAGTCCATAACTGACAGTGGAATGAAAATGGCTACTAGGCAATAAAAAATAATTGAAAAAGTTTAATGATAGAGAATTGATTAAAACTTGCAAAGAATAAATTGTGGCTGTTTAATAAAAAATATTTTTATATTGATTTTGACACTGCAAGTGGAGAAATGAGAAAAAAATTATTTTCTTTAAATATGGACCAAATTAATTTTGTTAAAACCTATACATTACAGCTTAAAGTTGACCAAAGATATTTCTAAAAATGAAAGCTGATTATAAGGTTCAGCTTAGCCTTGTTCTTCAATCTGACATAGAATAGTCACATATTATCACAGTGCAAAAAAAATTAATATTTTTGAGAATTCTTAATTAAAAAATGTATAAGTCATGGATGATAGAACAATTTTTAAAATATCCACCTCATGATAAGCAGTATTCATTTTGTCAGTGATTGTTTTTAAATTATAATCAGAAACTTCTTATATGCATACTCAAGTATTTTCTGAGTGTAATCCAGTGTGAAATACTGTGTTAAAACTTAAACTATGCATACTGTCTTCTTTATTAATTTTTCCTTAATTTATAATTTTTGAAATACCAAAGTTGAAATATGCATTATGCTATACTATTGTAAGTAAAAAATTTCAAATCTCTAATATTGTCTATAATTTTTTAAAAGGAAATTCTATCATATTTAATATTCTAAACAACTTCAATCATTACAGGTATTAGTCTCCTGAAACCCAGTATTCAATCATTCTCTGTATTCCTGGCTATAAATCCCTGAATTAAGTTAACAAAAGTATATAACCTCCCTGATCTTTATATCTTTACCTTAAAAATAATGAAGGATGGTAATATATACCTCCTAGAAAAGTTTTAGTGTGAAATCAAATACCATATGTATAAATGATAGCACACTTAATATTTGAGTAAAAAGGGTTGACACCTAGGTGCCTGGGCTTAACTGTCATTTATTTCCCATTGAGTTAGACTAAGTTACTTTCCCTGTGCTTTAGTTTTATCATTTCTAAAATAGTAATATAATGGCACCTACCTAGTTAATTAAATTGAAGGAGAGAGCCCATGAAAAGCACTTAGAACAGCATCTGGATGTTCTAACAGTTAAGACCTATGATTCAGTCAGCATCTTCCCTTTCAGGTTTATTGGTTGTTCACTGTCAGTATAGCTTTTGTTCAGTTGGTTGGCATTCATGCCATTATGTATATATTAAGAATAAATAGGCCCTGGCCAGTTGGCTCAGTGGTACAGTGTTGCCTGGCTTGTGAAAGTCCTAGATTCGATTAGTATTAAAGGCACACAGGAAAAGAGACCATCTTCCTCTTCACCTCTCACCCTCCCCTTTCTCTTTCTCCCTCTCCCACAGCCATGGCTCATTCAAGCAAGTCGGCCCTGGATGCTGAGGATGGAACCACGGGCTTACTTCAGTCATTGAAATAGCTCGTTTGTCAAGCAACAGCACAATGGCCCCCTGATATGCAGAGCATTGCCTCATGGGGGGCTTGTTGGGTGAATCCTGGTCAGGCACAAGTGAGAGTCTCTCTGCCTCCCTGCTTCTCACTTAATTAAAGAAAAAGAATAAATACCAATTTAAATATAAGATTGGGTCAAATTTCCTAGCAAAAATTGTAGATGTTACTGTTGTTATATTATAGATTTAGGGAGTGGACAATATTGGCTAGAAGTGAAAAAAAAAAACCCTTAAATTTCTCTTGAATTAAAAAAGGAATTCATTTTTCTGTGAAGAGTAATAAAGGAGAATTAACTCAGTTCAATAATTATCAGGATATAATGGTGAGAACAGGTAAAGATTTTAGAGAAAAAAGTTTAAGCAAAATTGTGGATACTGACTCAAGAAAAAAAACTATTGAAACTTTTATAGAGCAAGATATAACCTAGTATATTTCAACACAGTTCTACTACTCTCAAATTTTAAATTGTTTTATATGTTACTATAAATTTATATATGTTAGTTTTCAATATGTTTTAAATGTTATTCTACAGCTAAAATTTATTAAATTCTGCACAAAAACATGAGTAGATACAAATTCAATATATGTAATTTCTTAGAAAAAATAATTAAGAAAAAGAGGCTCTTTCCTAATATCTATAAAGACACAGGATAGAGGGAAATAGATGCAAGAGAAGACACCGATGAAAAATTAAGTATGTAGCTGAGGCAAATAGAATTAAATGTTTAATGCCCAGGCATTTCCAGAGAATGGAAGAAAATCTGGGTTTTAACTACAAGTCAATTTCAAATTTGAGCAATTTATAAATAATAATGTGGGCAAAGTAACTTCAACAGGTTGAAGAATATATAGAATTGGAGGCTAAAATCTTTAGTCAAATATTGTTTAATTTTTCCTGATGCCTTAAATAAATAAAAACATTAGGATGTGTGTGTGTGTTTATGAAAAGACACAGGCTTTAATATCATAAACGATTATACTATAAAAAGAGTTCAGTAGGTTATGGTATATGCCACCCAACTCTTAACAGTGAATTTTTAAAGACTAAATTAAAAAAATGATTCTTAGGATAAATTCCTAGAAGTGTTAATGCTGGATAAAAAGGTAGTTCTATTTAAATATATTCTTAATACAGTATAATTCTTTAATATGCATTTTCCTAATAGCAAATGTAAAAATTTGTATATACTTATTGGCCATTCATATCTCCATCTAGTGTTATATATACAATGTCCAAATTATATACTTTAGGTTTTTCTTTTTATCCTAGAGAATTTGACATTTCAAAGGCAATATATTATACTCATAAACTATGTATAAGATGTATCTTTATTATTTCCAAAGGCCTCTCCAGGAATAAGCCTTACTTATCCTGTAATTGACTAATAGTTCTTTTTGTTTATTTGTTTTCACCAGCTATATTAAGATATAATTTAGATACATGTATTCACCCATTTAAAGTATGCAATTCAGTGGCTTTTGGTATATTTAGACGTGTCTGCCACCATCACTACAAGCCATTTTTATTATCCCAATAAAGAATCTCACTCTCTTAGCCATCTCCCTCCAGCTTCCTGCTCCCCTCAGTTCTAGGCACCACTAATCTATTTATGTCTCTGTGAGTCTGCCTATTCTGGACACTTCAACTAAATGAAATCATATGACATGTGGGTTTTTCTGTCTTGCTTCTTTCACTTAAACTTTTAGGGTCCATCCATGTTGTAACATGTAACTATTAATAGTATTTTAGTTCTTTTATTCCTAGTTTTATTGAAGCCTTATTGACAAATAAAATTTGTATGTATTTAATGTGTACAATGTGACATCTTAATATACATATACTTTGTAAAATAATTACTATAATCAAGATAAGTTACATAACCTCCACCTCACATACCCTTCTGTGTGTGGGTATATATATATGTATATGTGTGTGTGTGTGGTAAAAATATTTCAGATCTACTTTCAGCAAAATTCAGATATACAATACATGACTATTGATTTTAGTCACCATATTGAACATTAGGTTTTCATAACTTACTCATATTATAAATTAAAGTTTGTAATTTTGACTAGTAGTTTTTGAAAGCACATTTTAATTGTCATGTTTTTGTGATTTTTGCATTTTAATTCCTGGAATAGTTTGGACTAGTAGTATTTGTACATTTAAATTGTTAATCATGTTTTCTCTGGTAATCATGAAGTTTTTTATTGAATGTGATAATATGAACAATGTAATAACTGCATAACCCACAAGTTTATTGGGATATACAAATTTTTATGTAACATGAACACAACTCTTTTGTCAGATATATTTATTGTGGATATTTTGTTCCATTCTGTGTCTTATGATCTGTTTCTCAATAGAAATTTTCAAAGACAAGATTTAATTTTGTTAAACTCCCACTTATTGATTTTTTATAGCTCATTCTTTTATGTCTTTAAAAAAATCTTTACCTATGTTAAGTCACAATGAGTTTTTTTTCCTATTTTCTTCTAAATCTTGATAATTTTAGCTTTTTTTTTATAAATGTAATCTAGTGTCAGTAAAATTTTCAGTACAATGTGAGGTCAGAATTAATGCATACTGCATTCCATATGGAAATCCAGTTTTCCCAGTATCATTTATTGAAGAGCCTTTTTCCCACAAGGATTTGTCCTAGCATCTTTATAAAAAGCAAATTAGTATATATGTGTGTCTACTTCTGGGTATTCAATTATATTCCACTAATCTATATGCTTCTCTTTTAACATTATTTTGATGATTGTCGCTTTATAATAGGTGTTGAAATCAGCATAAGTCTTTCAACTACTTTTAAAAAAAATCATGTGCTATTATATTTGATTACATTTCCATAGAAATCTTAAGATCAGCTTCTCAGTTTCTAAATATAAACTGACTACGCTCTATACCTGGTTGCTTATAATCATAAGAAACTAAAAAATAACCACTTAAGTGTTACCAAAAATAAAAGCATGATTTTTTCTTTCCCATGTTGAATGGATTCCCTGGATATAAAGTTCTTGCATGTGAACCTCTTAGAATAATATCAGAATTAGTGAAAAGACAGTGTATATACAACAGAATACTACTCAGCCACAAGAAAAGATGAAATACTGCCATTTGTGAGAACATGGATTAAGCTTGAGAATATTATGCTAAGTGAAATAAATCAGAAAAAGGAATTTTAAGAATCAGTGATTTCACTCATATGTGGGATTTAAAACTGAAAGCAACAAAAGAAGAGACAAGGAAATCAAACAAACAAAAACTCATAGACACACAGAACAAACATTATGGTGGTTACCAAGAGGAGGGGATTGGGAGAGAGTAAAGAATAAGGGGGTCAGTATATGATGACAGAAGATTTGCCTTTGGGTGGTAAGCACACAATGCAACATACAAATGATGTACACTTGACACTTAAGAAATCTTATTAAACAAAGTCACCCCAGTAAAGTTAATTAAAAATAAAAATTTAATAAAAATGTCTGTAGGAAAAAAAAAAGCAGTCATTACAATAAAGAGGAATGTCAATATATTAGTAATGTTTCCTAGGTAGGTTAATAAATTTTTCATTGTAATATATATTACATTTGTTGAGTAAGCAATTCATAGTTGTTTAAAATTAAATTTTAATATATACTGACAGTTAGTAACAATTATAAAAGTACTAGGCCCTGGCCGTTTAGCTCAGTGGTAGAGCAATGGCCCCACGTGCGGGAGTCCTGGGTTCGATTCCCGGCCAGGGCACACAGGAGAAGCGCCCATCTGCTTCTCCACCCCTCCCCCTCTCCTCCCTCTCTGTCTCTCTCTTCCCCTCCTACAGCTGGGGCTCCACTGGAGCAAGGTTTGCCCGGGTGCTGAGGATGGCTCTGTGGCCTCTGCCTCAGGCACTAGAATGGCTCTGATTGCGGCAGAGCGACACCCCAGAGGGGCAGAGCATTGCCCCCTGTTGGGCATGCCGGGTGGATCCCGGTCGGGCGCATGCGGGAGTCTGTCTGACTGCCTCTCTGTTTCCAACTTCAGAAAAGTACAAAAAAAAAATTAAATAAATAAATAAAATAAAAATACTAAAAATTCTAAAACCACTGAAGATAAATGTTGAGTTATGGATTATTTCTATGTAAAGTCAAACTTTTAGTTTAAATATTCTGGCACTATCAGATATTTAGTAGGGGTTGAAGAGGCAAATAATATTTCCAGCTCTTACAGGGTTTATCATTTAAGGAAACTCTGATGTGCTTCCTAACTGAATTTTTTCCTCTTTTGCTTTCGTGTTTTTCACTTGATTTTCTTTAGCCTCCGCTGATTGAAGTTTCCAGTGTTTATCACATGGCTTGGATGAGAGTAGAGAGTCCCAGGACTTCTCATTAAATTTTCTCATTCTAGGTCAAGGACAATACACAACCTGACAGAAGAAACTCAGTATGCTGAGCAAGGCCTGGTCTTCATGACACTTTGCCAATGTCAATCTTACACTCCTATGTTCATTGTATTACTATGTACAATAGCCAAGATCTGGAAACAGTCCGAGTGCCGACCAGTAAATTAGTAGATAAAAACTGTGGTACATTTACACAATAGAATAGTATACAGCTATAAAAGAAAATCTTACCTTTTTAGTAGCATAAATAACCTGGAGATATTATGCTAAGTGAAATAAGTCAGTCAGGGAAAGACGCATATCACAGAATCTCACTTATATGTGAATCTAATGAATAAAATAAGCTGATGAACAAAATAGAAAAGGAGGCATGGATACAGGGAACAGACTGACATCTCTCAGAGATGAGGAGGGTGAGGGAACTGGATAAAAGAAGGTGAAACGTTAGCCAAAAAACATAGACTGAACAGAACACACAGACACAGACAACAGGGTGGCGATAGAGGAATAGGGGAAGGTAAGTGGAGGTGAGCAAAGGGGGAAAGTGGGGATGGAAAAGACCTTGCTTGGAGTAAGGGGAGCATGATGCATTGTGCAGATGATGTTTTGTTGAGTTGTACATTTGAAATCTGTATGGTTTTGTGAACCAATTTCACCACAAGAAATTTAACTTAAAAATAAATTTTCATATTTTTCAAAAGCTAACTCTTGTGAAAAGCAGGAGTAGCAAGTCCTCTTTTTAAATAGAAATACCATAACAAGGAAGATAGAAAACTGTCCAGGTGCAGTAAAACTTCAATTACTGTTTGAAAGTTCATAAGTACAGCTCTAAGAGGAGAGTGGTAGTAGTAATGAAAGACTATCCTTACTTACAAGTTGCTATAGCAGGAAACGATAGTGCCAATAGCAAAGGCTTGGAGCATAACCTGGGCCCAGGAGGACCTAGATCTGGAGTGTTAGTTAGAGGGATAGTGTGCTCATCAGAAGCACTAGAACTGCACATCCTGGATAAAGGTGACTAAGAATAAATTCTACCTAGTGACCTGAGCAATCGTATGGCAGTGATGCAATGGTACAAGTTATCATGGTTTGCAGGAAAGAATATATCAAACAGGAATAATTATATGTGTAAGCTTAAATTTCAGAGATGTTGGAAGATTCCTCAATATATTTTTCCAATCAAGTATTCTGCTGGCTAAAATTCTAGAATCTTTGTCTCTTGTGAAAATGCAAATGTGAAGTAATTTTATATCAAATATTGTTAACCAATAGTTAATATATGCAACTATTCAGTAGATTTTATCATGTTTACAATGCACCAAGCACTAGTTTATCCCAAAGGATAGAGAGACAAAAAGAAAAAAAAAAGGATGAAAAAACAACCTAAATTTAGAGGTAATTAAATATTAAAATTGAGTATGTATACTCAAGTTGCTAAATATTGATGCAAACACCTCTCGATGCTTGGATCAGAGATAGGAGCCACAGAGAATTTTAAAGTTTGAGTTGAGACATGAAGAATGAGTTTATTTTTCCAAAAACATAAGACAAGGGTGAACATTCTAGAGAAGAAAAAAACAAAACAAAACAAAAATACAGAACAATGAGTGCACAACTTAGAAAAGTGAAAGATCATGGTATTACTGTGCATTATTGCCTGTTGGCACCACAGTGTAAATGCATTTATTTTCTCTCTCACAGTTAATTTATGTCAGGGTAGGGTGACAACCCTGATATCTGTAATAAAAGTTATTATAATAAAAGAGGCATTTTTTTTCCTTTGAGTTGCGGTTTGGGCTGCCTTTGCTTGCAAAGGCATGGTTTAGACATGATTGGTAGGTAATGATATCATAAACAGTTATTTTCAGGGATACATTTTACTCTTACATTTCCAAAGTGCTTTCGCATAAACTGAAGATATATAAAAAAGAAAAAACATTTAAATGGCTATTGAAACAATTTAACAACATATCCACAACAAACTGACTTTTCTCTCTTACTTCATTATTTCTTCCTGTTTCATATAATTCTACCTGTATTGATCTCAAATTTGTAAAATCAATCAAAACAAAAAAAGATATAGGTTGCTCATTAACAGTATTTATGGTTTTTAGATCAGGATGGATCTTGTGGGTAATTCCATTTCCTGCTGAAGGCATTTCATGGCAGATTAATTGCTGGCTATAAAGGTGCTACTCATTATACTATACTTATCAACCCTTGGGGAAGAATGTTATTTTTCTAGCCACAATCCTGCCTAATACTGATTTTTTAAAACCATCCATTGATTTGTACAGGTTTTGTAATTTGTGTCTTTCTTTTTATACTCTGCACTTCTCTAGACTCTTAATGTATATTTTATGACATATTTTAGTCAAGCACAATCTTGTGGACTACTAGGTAAGCTCAAGGTGTTTAATTGTTAAACTTGGGGAATTCTACTGTGTGTAATCTAGTTGTCAGAATATCAGAACAGTGGAAAAGAATATAGATTATATTTCACTGTAGTTGATTGCCTCAGAGGGAAGACCTTTAGCAACCCCTTCTCCTAAAGAAGGTGGTGATGAACCCATAAAAACAGGAGCAATTACATAATATCTTTTATGGGAGTGGGGAGGAAAAATCACTTTCTTTTTGAATGAAAAGAATAAATATTCAGTATTTTTATGTTATCTGAGAAAAGCTTTTTATAATTGACCATGTATAAAAAAATGCACTTTCTACATAGTAAAGAACTCCTTCTTTCTCTGTGTAAGATACAATTTAAGCAAGACATTGAAAAATAATTTTAGGTTGACTGTTCACCTCAGAATCCTAAAAAAGAAGATAGCTTACAAAAAAACTACAAATAGAGAAGAGAGATAATATTGATAAAGTAATTTTGGTAAAGGAACCATATATATCTTCTGGTATCCTTTTTGGGTTTATAATCTTAGAAAAGCATAAATTCATTCTGTTCACTCAATTTTGTACATATATTTACTATTTCTTTAAAAATCATACTTTTATTTTTTTGTCATTAGCTAGGTTCTCTCCTATTAAACTGAGGACTTTGCTGCATGAATATGGTACATAAATGTTTTATTCAGGCAGGCTTTGTAGTGAAAATTTATAACTCATAATTTTTTATTTTATTATAATTTAAAGGCAGTTTCCTGAAAGTTTTAGACAAATATAAGAATAACAGATTTTGCCCTGGCCAGAAAACTTGGTTGGTAAGAGCACTGTACCACAGTACAGAGGTTGCCAGTTCGACTCCTAGTCAGGGAACATACAGGAACAGATTAATGTTCTTAGTTCTCTCTCTCACTCTCTCCCTTCCTCTTGTTAAAATCAGTAAGTAAACATTTTTAAAAAGAGTCTTTAAAACATTAATAACAAGTTTTTATTAATTCTTTTTTTAATACAAAATTTAAAAATACAGTTGTACCTTGACACATGTAATTCATTTCATGGCCAAGCTTGTGACTCAATTTGCTTGTGTATCAAATTGAATTTCCTCATTTAAATTAATGAGATTGTAATTAATCCATTCCGGCCCCCAAAAACCACACAAATGTTTTGTTTTGTATGCTTTTAAATAAGAAAATGTACTTTATAAATAACAAATACATACATATATATACATGATAGGAGAGAATGTAAAGAAATAAACTGGTTTATGAAGTGTATTTACCTTCAAGGTCAGAAGATGCTAGCAGAGGGGGAGGAGACTGGCAGAGGAGGTTTTCATTTCCTGCGCTATCACTTAACATAACTTACTCTCTACACACTTAACGCTACATTTAATTGCAAAATTAACATTACACACTACGTATGATACTGTATATACATTTTATCAAATTACTTGTGTAACCTGAATGTTCAGCAGGCTATCTAATGGAGGGTGGCAGAAGCTCATGACTCAAATATCTGCTTGTGACTTAAAAATCACGTGAGTCACTGCTCGTATCTCAAATTGCTCATGATTTAAAGTGCTCGTGTGTCAAGGTACCACTGTAGTAAAATGCTTAAAATAAATGCAGAGTGATAGTCTCAGATAAGACTGCCAAATGTGTAAGGTGCTGATTCAATAATTAATCACAAGAAATGAAAATGACAATTAAAGAAAATATTAATTACAATGATGCACAGCAACATTAATTTTTATTACAGATTAATATTTTTTAAATTATACCAATTAAGTTTAACTTCTATTATGTAAATAACAATATAGCACTTTTATTTTCACATACGTTAGTCATGTAAAAGACTTTAGAAACATGGTTTAACACATGGAGGTTTTTGAAAGAAATTATGATGTGAGCCCTCTTTCTCAAAAGGAAGCGTGTAGCACACATTCTTAGAGAGAAGAGACAAATGCTCTTTTAGTTCTTTCCTAGACAGTGATGAAAACCTGGGTAAGGGATGAGTCATTGATTGGGAAGCCCGTACTCTGCACAGCCTCCAGCTAGACAGCTTCCTGTTCTGCTCTGACATGGAGCTAACAAAGCCAGGCTTCCAGAATGCTTCATCATCACATGACAGAATAGAGGGCTTGGAAAATTCAATGCTGTCATTCATTCTTTCATCCATTTAACAAATGTATATGGTGCATGAGGCTACATGCTGGCTTCTCAGAGTGCACAGAGACAAGTACCCTGCCTTCAAGAAACTTTATGTACTTTGGAATGAAATATATGAAATAAATATCTTAAAATTACAGATATCATAATGAAGCATACAGGAAAGAGAAATAAGTTAAAAGAGAGATTTACTTCTTGACCAGGTGGTGGAGCAGTGGATAAAGCCATTGGCCTGGGATGCTGAGGACCCATGTTCAAAACCCCAAAGTCACTGACTTGAGCGCAGGCTCATCCAGCTTGAGTGAGGGGTCGTGGATTTTAGCAAAGGGGTCATTCGCTCTGCTGGAGCCCCCCAGTCAAGGCACATATGAGAAAACAGCCAATGAACAACTAAGGCACCACAATAAAGAATTGATTATTTTCATATCTCTCTCTTCTTGTCTGTCTGTATTGAGAGAGAGAGAGAGAGAGAGAGAGAGAGAGAGAGAGAGATTTACTAAACAAGGTCAAGTCAGGAGAGAGATACCACTTCCATTTTATAATAGGGCTATCTTAATAAAAACAATTGTTAATATTATTGGAGAACTGTTAGAGCAAAAAGGGGAACATTCAGTAATCACAGTGGTAGTAACTGCAAGAAGCAGTTAACACCCCTTAGCCAGAGTGAAACAGAAAAAAGGTCGAAATTATTAAAGTTTAAAGCCCGGGAGAGAAGATTTGTGGAGCTGGAACTCTGACTTCTAAGGAGGAGAGCAGTGCCCTCCTGTTATACTCAGAGGCAGGACTCCATGAAACGGAGACACATGGAAAGAGGGCTGCCAGGGGATGGTTTTGGTGTCTCTATGGGGTCATGATGAAGCTGGCTCTAGGAGTGCTGAAAAGATTGGACACAGATAAACTGCTATTATTTTGTGAATTGCCCACACTGAAGTCGAG
This sequence comes from Saccopteryx leptura, assembly GCF_036850995.1. Classification (NCBI taxonomy): domain Eukaryota; kingdom Metazoa; phylum Chordata; class Mammalia; order Chiroptera; family Emballonuridae; genus Saccopteryx; species Saccopteryx leptura. The sequence continues at coordinate 91,280,126 of NC_089504.1, read as the reverse complement.
GTGCACTACTGTTGTGATGCTGACAGGAACAAAAATCAAGCCTGAACCTGAAAGCAAAACAAAAGCAACCTAAACCCTTCTTCTTCTGATTTTCTAATGCCTCTAGTGGCAGAGGGTAATAGGGAGCCAGCCAATAAAACTGAAATATTGTTTGCTGAGCACAGGAGAGTAAATTGTCACTGAGAAACAACAGTTTATCGACTGGCACAGCTCATAAATGTAGGCAAATGAAGGGGAGTAAAATAAGCAAAACATAAGAGAGAGAACTCTCAGCCAGAGATAAGAGAGTGAGCAAGATTCCAAGAGTGTGGTAAGGAACTTGGCATGAAGCAGAATAATGGATCATGGAGAAAGATAGTTCATAAAAGGTGGAAACAATGAGTTGACTGTTGGGCAGATAAAATGTATTATGCTCACTTTGTTAAAGATTACGCTGCCCATGAGGAGGCCGTCACCCAGGTAATATTAATGTATGTTGGGGGCAGGCAGGATCATTGTAGCCTGGGGCTTGGTTTTGGGATTAAGCCTTTCCCACCCTTTTTGATGTGGGGCGGTACAATCCAATCATGCCTCAGAGAAGTGACTTTGTATTAGAGACTTCCCTATTTTGTATATTGGATTAAAGGTTTGGATTTCTACACTATAAAATAGGGGCAGAACAGGGGGCTTGTCCTCTCTTGGTTCCTGAGATTAGCATGAGAGAACAGAGGAGAGCAGAGAAAGGCCGCGTGGAGTAGGCCAGGAGAAGCAGCCAAGATGGTGGAGTGCTGAGTGAGATGCCAGTTTGTGTAGAGTTTGTATCTGGGATAAGGAAGGAGATGGGGAACTGAGGAGAATAAGTCTAGTGAGCTAGAAACCTTTGATTCTAGGAAACTTGGATAAGTCAGTGGCTTTGTGAGCACTGAATATGAGTGGCTTTTGGAGCCCAGTGTGTATTTTTACTTGCCCACCGGGTGCAAGCTAGGATTAAAGATGATGGCCCACCAGTTTGTGGCTCCGTTGTTTCTTTACTGACTGTCTATTGGGCAGATAAAATATATTATGCTCACTTTGTTAAAAATAACGCTGCCCACGTGGAGGCTGTTGCCCAGGTGATATTAATGTGTGTTGAGAATCCTTGTAGCCTGGGGCTTGGTTTTGGGATTAAGCCTTTCCCACCCTTTTTATTGTGGGGCAGTACAATCCAATCATGTCTCAGAGAAGTGTCTTTGTATTAGAGACTTCCCTACTTTGTATATTGGATTAGAGGTTGTGAAGCTACAGTATAAAGTGGGGGCGGAACGGGAGTTTGGGCTCTTGGTTCCTGAGATTAGCATGAGAGAGCAGAGAAAGTAGAGCCAGCAGCAGAAGGAGGCCACGTGGAGGAGGCCAGGAGAAGCAGCCAAGATGGTGGAGTGCTGAGTGAGATGCCAGTTTGTGTAGAGTTTGTATCTGGGATAAGGAAGGAGATGGGGAACTGAGGAGAATAAGGCTGGTGAGCTAGAAACCTTTGATTCTAGGAAACTCGGATAAGTCAGTGGCTTTGTGAGCACTGAATGTGACTGGGTTTTGGAGCCCAGTGTGTATTTTTACTTGCCCGCCGGGTGCAAGCTAGAGTTAAAGACTATGGCCCATCAGTTTTTGGCTCCGCTGTTTCTTTACCGACTGTCCGAATCCAATGCGAACCTGCATGGGCCTGGCTGCTGTGATAGTGGCCCTGGCCGTGGCTCCTGGCTTTACACTGTCCGAATCCAATGTGAACCTGCATGGGCTGGGCTGCTCTGATGGTGGCCCTGGCCCTGCCTTCTGGCTTTACATTGACCTACTAGGAATATGACAAGAACATATATTTGAAAGAAGAGGCAGATAAACTGCTTGAATTAATGAAGAGTGTCAGATTATAAAAACCTGAGAACATCACAAACTAATTGGGTAAACATTTACTATGCAGCTATTAAAGCTTGTAAAGGAAGCTACGACCATGAGGTAGCTATTATTGTATAAGGAAGCCTGGATTGGTTACAGGTTTCTAGAGGGACTGGAAGAAAAAGAGAAACCATAAGCATCTTAGAAGAAAACATAGGCAGTAAGCTCTCCGACATCTCTCACAGCAATATATTTGCTGGTTTATCTCCATGGGCAAGTGAAATAAAGGACAGGATGAACAAATAGGACTATATCAAACTAAAAAGCTTTTGCACAACTAAAGACAATATGAGCAAAATAAAAAGACAAACCACACAATGGCAGAACATATTCAACAATACATCTGATACGGGGTTAATAACCAAAATTTATAAAGAACTTGTAAAAACACCAGGAAGATAAACAATCCAATCAAAAAATGGGCAAAAGAACTGAATAGATACTTCTCCAAAGAGGACATACATATGGCCAATAGGCAGATGAAAAAATTCTCAACATCACTAATCATTAGAGAAATGCAAATTAAAAGCACAATGAAATATCACCTCACACCAGTCAGAATGGCTTTCATTAACAAAACAACACAGAATAAGTGCTAGAAAGGGTGTGGAGAAAAGGGAACCCTCCTGCACTGCTGGTGGGAATGCAGACTGGTGCAGCCTCAGTGGAAAACAGTATGGAGGTTCCTCAAAACATTAAAAACGTAACTGGCTGTTGACCCAGCCATTTCACTTTTAGGAATATACCCCAAGAACACTGATTCAAAAGAAGAAATGCACCCTCATGTTAATGGCAGCATTGTTTACAATAGCCAAGATCTGGAAACTGCCCAGTGTCCGTCAGTGGATGAGTGGATTAAAAAGCAGTGGTACATATACACAACGGAATGCTATGAGGCCATGAAAAAAGAAAGAAATCTTACCTTTTGTGACAACATGGATGGACCTGGAAACTATTATGTTAAGTGAAAAAAGCCAGGCAGAGAAAGAAAAATATCATATGACCTCACTCATTTGAGGAATCAAATGAACAATGTGAACTGAGGAATGGAATAGAGGCAGAGGCGGGATCAAAGGGACCAGAGGGAAAGCGGACAGAGGAAAAGGGGATGAGAGGATGGGATCAGAGAAGGGAAAGAGATTGGTGAAATTGTATGATGTATACATAACACAGAGTTATAGAGACAGAAAAGCAAATCCTGTAGGGAAGCAGGGAGGGTGTTGGGAGGAGGGCAAAGGGAATGTTGAGGGGAACCTGAGGAGCCACTGAGCCATTTCACCTGCAGATGTTGTAAAGTACCAAAAGGCTACAGAATTAATATTAATATTTTAGGAGGCTTGGAGAACATTTTATTAATTTGGGTTAAGGTGTGCAGAGAAATTGTGAGAATAGTCTCTGTACTGTGTGATTGGCATAACCAGGATGGCTCTTGCCATTGTATTGTAAATGAAAAGGGAAGGAAAGCATAGATTCCCTGACATTCCACCACACCTGTGGGGAAAGGAGTGAATGGCTAGCCAGGTGCAGGAAGGGAAAAGCCAAAATAAACCTTTTCTTATAACTATGAGCCATTTGTGGGCATTTGTCCCCACGGAAACTACCTCTCTTATGTAAATGCATGTGGTTAATACGTCTGACTCTGGACAGAGAGATGGCGGATGAACACTAGAAAATATAGGAAGGCCTTTTAATATGTAAAGAGATATCTTTCTACCATTGTGTTGACTTGTAAATTTTGTTTTCTCCCAAATGATGTATGGTTTGCAAATTGAACATGGTCCTATCATGTTAAAGGACATATGACTATAACCAATAGCAGTAAGGGGCTCCTAATTGCATTATTTGCTTCTGTACTTCCCACTTACAAAACTATAAAAACTAAGTAGAACAAAGGGCCGGCGCGCTCTCCGTCAGATTTCTGTCGGAGTTCCTGCCGCTTGGCCAAGCTAGACAATAAAACTTTAATGTGTAAACGACGGACCTTGCTCCTGTCTTCCATATTTCGGGTCCCTCCAAATTTGGATTAACAAACCCAGGGGTGGGGAGGATATATTCAGTAAGACACTTGAGTCTATGTAAACACAATAAATTAAAATCAATATAAAAAAGAAGAAAAAAGAATCCAGTAAAGGAACTTTTCTCATGGTGATGAGGGTGTCAATAAAAAAGTCAGTGCTGACAAATTCCAGACAAACTGAGAAAAGAAATTAACCTTATATTCAGATTTGTTTTATATATCTATTAACAGAGACAGAGAGAGGGACAGATAGGGACAGACAAACAGGAAGGGAGAGAGATGAGAAGCATCAATTCTTTGTTGTGGCACCTTGGCTTTTCTTTGATTGCTTTTTCATATGTGCCTTGTCCGGGGGGCTCCAGCAGAACAAATGATCCTTTGCTCAAGACAGTGACCTTGGGCTTAAAACCAGCGCTGATAGGGTCATGTCTTTGATCTGACACTCAAGTCAGTGACCTTGGGGTTTTAAACCTGGGTCCTCTGCATCCCAGTCCGATGTTCTATCCACTGCACCACTACCTGGTCAGGTAAGATTTGTTTAATAATAACAGAGAAAGACAACTTCTTGCAATATGCCAACTACTCATCACTTTAAATTTAAGAAGAATGAACAAATTGTTATTTGGGGAATGAAAATGTAACTTAAAGTAGTCAACAGTGAGGTGGTCACTTAGATAATGAAAAATAACTCCCACAAATGTGTATCTTGAAAGAAGAAGGCACATAAATATGATCAGAAACTTGAAAGACATCATATGAAAGTGAGGAGCAAAAAGATAAAGGAACAGGAAAATGGTAGAGAGATGAGTAAGTCAAAGACATGAGATAATTTTGAAGAGGTGCATGATATGAAACCAGAATGAGGACAGTGTTTCAAAAGAGGAAAGGCTGTTCAGTTTCTACTGTTGTGAGCAATGCATCAAAAAACACAAGGTTTAAAAGATGCGATCTACTTTGTCTAAAAGAGTGTGAAACAACCTTTGAGAGATCAAGTTTTGTACAGTGGAAATGCCATAATCCAACGTGCAAAAGTATTTAGATAGAAGGGTTATTGGAAAAAATGGAAATTTTTAGCAAACAAGAGAAACAAAAAAATATGGCAATGGTCACGGAAGTTATTTTTGAAATTAGAATGCATTATAATTAATTCCAAGATTTTAAAATGGATTTTTTTTCTTTATATGTTGCAATGCTACAAATTTGAAGAAACAATAGCTTTCACTCTTTAGAAGAAGTTTTTATGTGCCTACAGCCTTGTGCTAAATGAGGTGCATATATTATCACCCTTAAACCTTATATTTAAAATAAAAATTATGCTTATTAAAAATACCAGGTGACTAGATTTAAGAGATGAAGTAATATTATTAAGGTCAGGAGTATAGTATGTGTTAAAAATCTTCAACTATATAATAATTTTTCTGTTTCTCCTTTGTTTTTAAATTTTTTAATGATTTTTTTATTTTTCCAGTGAACATATTTATTTTTAAATTAAATTTAATGAGATAAAGTTAGTTTATAAGATTATATAGGTTTCAAGTTCTATATACATGATTTGTATTTTGCATTGTTTGAAGCTCTTTATTTAGGTACATACATGGTATAGTTGTTGTATATTCCTGATGAATTGACCCTTAATTATTTATGATTGTCTTTTCTCATAAGGCTCATTATCTTAATATCCAAATAGATATTAATATAGATAAAACAGCCTCATAAATTGAGTTTTTGAATGGTTTACTGTTTTTACTTTAATCAGAAGAATGACTTTATATTTCAAATTAATGTATTCTAGACAATCTGTAGTTCTATCTAGTCTAATGATATCTACTTTTAATAAAAATATTTAGTCAAGGCCTTGGCCAATTGGCTCAGTAGTAGAGTGTCGGCTGTGTGTGTGGATGTTCCGGGTGTGATTCCTGGTCAGGGCACATAGGACAGGCAAAAATCTGTTTCTCCACCCCTCTTCTCCCTCTTGCTTTTCATTCTCTCTCTCTCTCTCTCTCTTCTCCTCTTGCAGCCATGGCTTGATTGGAACAAGTTGCCTCTGAGTGCTGAGAATGGCTCCATGGCCTCCACTTTAGGCACTAAGAAGAACTCAGTTGCAGAGCAACAGAATAACACCCCAGATGGTCAGAGCATCGATTGCTCTCTAGTGGAATGTCGGTCAGGTGAATCTTGGTCTGTGTGCATGCAGGAGTGTATCTGCCTCCACTCCTCTCAAATAAGAAGAAGAAGAAAAAAGAATATTTAGTCAATTTACAATTAATGGCAATACTAACATTTTTTAATTTAAAGTTTTCATTGTTTAATTTTTCTCCTTTACACACTTTCTCAATTATTATCTATTTTTGGATTAATCAAAATATTTTAGTATTTTATTTTAATTCATATATTGATGTTTTTAGCTATATCTATTTAAAAAATTGTTAATGTACAGATAACACTCTATCCTTTATCAGAATTTTTCTTTTTTATTTTTCTGAAGTTAGAAGTAGGGAGGCAGTAGACAGACTCCCACATGCGCCCAACTGGGATCCACCTGGCATGCCCACCATGGGGGAATGCTCTGCCCATCTGGGGCGTTGTTCCGTTGTGGCTGGAACCATTCTAGCACCTGAGGCAGAGGCCATGAAGCCGTCCTCAGCCCCCAGGCCAACTTTGTTCCAATGGAGCCTTGGCTGCGGGAGGGGAAGAGAGAGATAGAGAGGAAGGAGAAGGGGAAGGGTGGAGAAGCAGATGGGTGCTTCTCCTGTGTACCCTGACTGGGAATTGAACCCAGGACTTCCACATATCTGGCTGATGCTCTACTCTTATCAGAATTTATATATAAGTAATATGATGCTTCATGTAAAGGATAAGAACATTGCATCCTTCAATTCCCTTTATACAGCCACATTATTGGTAATACTGTTTTCATATGTTTTAAAATCACCTATATTATAAATCCTCACAATATATTTCTTTGTGTATTTAAACTGTCAACTGACTTTTAGGTAATAAAAAGAAAAAACCTTTATATGTTCTTTAAATTTACTTAGGTTGATCTTCCTTCTGTAGTTTTTCTTTTCAATATACATGTTTCTCTTCACTTAGGCGCTGCCACTTTTATTCTGCCTGAAGCAGTTCCTTCACATATTTCTATATTATTCTGATGCAGTTGTCACAGATGTTTCAGTTTTTGCTGATCTGAAAATATATTTTCCCTTATATTTGAATATTTTTACTGACTCACTTTATATGATTCTGATGTGTATGAGTTTTAGTTACCATGGGCAGTTAAATAATGATCTCCCACACATGGCTCTGATTTCAGTGACCAAAACATATTAACTGTGAATGATTGCATGAAGTACAAAATTTGATGCTATTTGTTTAGTCCACAAATCAACTTGTAAATAACAGATGCATATCATGATTAGCAAACAATCAAATCATTTCTTTTAATGCCATTTCAGTGATTGATTACTGCACATCTGTTATTCAGTTCAAATACAGGGAGTAAAATATGTCAATGTGTCACTTTCTTGTCTCTTGGTGATAAAATCATAGGACAGTCTACAGAGGTAGATAATCAAGGAAGGGAATTGGTCAACAAAGATGAAAATGCGACAAAGAAACAAAAAATACAATGCATGGAGTAAAATTTGAATTGAATATAAGTTATAGATGAAATAGCTGATTGTCAGGATTTTGACACTGCTGTCACAAGAAATTCTATATACTATGTACCTAGTAGATAGGCATATTCTTAATTTGCAAATACAGTAATGTTCCTGTATCCATGGTTTCTCTTTATGTTCTTTCTTTTACTCATGGTTAACCATGATCTGAAAATATTAAATGAAAATTTCAAGAAATATACAAATTTAAGTTTTAATCATGCATCATTCTAAGTCGCATGATAAAATCTTGCATCATCCTGCTCAATCCTACCCAGAAAAATAACCCCTTTGTCCAAAATACCTGTGCTATATATGCTAACTGCTGGTTAGCAAATCACTTAGTAGTTGTCTCTGTTATTAGATTGACTGTCCTGGTATTGCAGTGCTTGTGTTCAAGTAACACTTATAAGTGGCCCAATGCTACCTCACAATGCCTACATCACTCACCTTATCTCATCTCATCACGTAAGCATTGTATCATCTCACATCATCCCAAAAGGAAGGGTGAACATAGCAAAATATTTGTATGTTGTTTGAAAGAGACCACATTTATGTAACTTTTATTATAGTATATTATTAATTTTTCTTTTTTATTTTAGCCTGACTAGGCAGTGGTACAGTGGATAGAGCATCAATTTAGGATGCTGAGGACCCAGGTTCAAAACCCTGAGGTTGCAGGTTTGAGTCAGGGCACACCAGCTTGAGCGTAGGGTTGTTGGCTTGAGCATGGGATTATAGACATGAACCCACAGTGACTGGCTTGAGTTAAAAAGTTTCTGGCTTGGCCCTGGCCGGTTGGCTCAGCGGTAGAGCGTCGGCCTAGCGTGCGGAGGACCCGGGTTCGATTCCCGGCCAGGGCACACAGGAGAAGCGCCCATTTGCTTCTCCACCCCTCCGCCGCGCTTTCCTCTCTGTCTCTCTCGTCCCCTCCCGCAGCCAAGGCTCCATTGGAGCAAAGATGGCCCGGGCGCTGGGGATGGCTCTGTGGCCTCTGCCCCAGGCGCTAGAGTGGCTCTGGTCACAACATGGCGACGCCCAGGATGGGCAGAGCATCGCCCCCTGGTGGGCAGAGCGTCGCCCCTGGTGGGCGTGCCGGGTGGATCCCGGTCGGGCGCATGCGGGAGTCTGTCTGACTGTCTCTCCCTGTTTCCAGCTTCAGAAAAATGAAAAAAAAAACAAAAAAAAAACAAAAAAACCCCCCAAAAAAACAAAAAAAAAGTTTCTGGCTTGAAACCCAAGGTCACTGGCTTGAACCTAAGGTCTCTGTCTTGAGCAAGGGGTCACTGGTTCTGCTGAAGGTCACCCACACCATCAAAGCACATATGAGAAAGCAATCAATGAACAAATAAAATGCTGCAACTATGAATGGAGGTTTCGCATTTCTCTCCCTTCCTGTTTGCCTCATTCTCTCTCTCTCTAGCTAAAGAGAGAGAGAGAGAGAGAGAGAGAGAGAGAGCTTTTGTATTTTATTGTTAGTGTTTGTTGCTAATCATTTATTGTGTCTAATTGGTAAATTGAACTTTATCATAGGTATACAGATAGAGAGAAACATGGCATACATTGGGTTTGGTATCATCCAAGATTTCAGACATCCACTGGTGGACCTGGAACATATCGTCAAGTAAAGGGAGACTACTATACTTTACCATCAAAATTGATCCATTACTTTGTGAAAAGGTTAAAGGTTCTAAAGTTAAGGTTCTTTGTACTTGGAGATGAAAAACCTGTGTAACAACTGTGTAATAGTTGCAGAAACTATTTTCTGAAAAATGCACATGAATGTAATCTTTTACCTACAGCTTCACACAAATGCTGAAGGCCGGTTAAAAATAAAACAAAAACCCAGCACAGAAACTGATTTTTCTTTCATTTCTCAAAGACTATTTATACACTATTATAAAAACTGAATTCACTTGAAAAGAACCACACACCAACAGTAAAAGATAATAGTAATTTTAAAATTCTTAACCAATGGGGAAAATTCACACTTCCCAAAGTAAGTGTGATTAAATACATAATTGAAATGAATACTCTTTAAGCTACTGAACATAAAACTTCTAGAGCTACAAATTTTCAACTGCTTCAAAGTGCTCCAGGGTTACTTAGGAGATACTGTGCCTTCCGTAATCCTGGGCAGATGCTGTTAAAAATACTTGTCCTTTAAACCATTAAACCACTGTTTTAAACCGTGAAATTTTTAATTCTATTTTCAGTTGAATAAGGATTAAGCTTTATAGAAATAAAACAAAATTTACAGAAATTCCCCCTACAGCTTTTAACATTAGATACCACCACAACATGATGTGTTTGACTGTGATCATGAAATGACTCAGTGAAATTCCACCCCTTATGTTACCATCTACTGGCATTGTGAAAAGTACAAAACTAGGATAATAGGATAATTTTTTTTTTTTTTTACAGACACAGAGAGAGTCATAGAGAGGGATAGACAGACAGGAACGGAGAGAGATGAGAAGCATCAATCATTAGTTTTTTGTTACAACACCTTAGTTGTTCATTGATTGCTTTCTCATGTGTGCCTTGACTGTGGGGCTACAGCAGACTGAGTAATCCCTTGCTCAAGCCAGCGACCTTGGGTCCAAGCTGGTGAGCTTTGCTCAAACCAGATGAGCCCGTACTCAAGCTGGAGACCTCAGAGTCTCGGACCTGGGTCCTCCGCATACCAGTCCGATGCTCTATCCACTGTGCCACTGCCTGGTCAGGCAGATCTAGGATGATTTACACTGCTTTTCAAACTGATAAAATCTGAGAGCTCATTCATTTCCAATTAGTCCCTTCAAAGAAATCAGTAAGGTTCCTTAAATAACCAGCAAGAGGCAAAAATTTGATTTGTTCAACAATCAAGACTGCATTCTTTTGTCACTTCTTAATCTACCTGATTGAAAAAAACAACAACAAAACCCTGCTGTCTCTCCAGGACATGCATGCTATTAACCCCCGATTGTAATGCTGCTGAAAATGGTCGTGAAGCGTAGTATCTATATGCTAATATGATTTGAATGTCTGATTTCATTACAAGTTTTCCATCATACTGAATTAACATCGTATCACAATTAGCTGTTGTTTATCCTAGTGAGAAAGGATTTGTTTTAATTAGATCTTGTCTCATATATATAAAAAGCAAATATAACTTGGAATAGCACATTAACTACTACAAAATAACTAAAAAAAGTCTAATACAGGGGAAGGTTCACAGGGTAATTTTCTCCAAGCACAATTATTATTTTTCTTTGGGTATATGTATAATCTTTATTATATATATAATATATTATATATATAATAATCTTTATTATATATACATATATGATATATACACACACAACACACTCATACACACATATGCATATATACCATATACACACATTTATACACATATATACACATATATACACACACATACAAATATATCCTTATATCGTTATAATACATCCTTATTGCTTTTATTGTGTGATGGCTATAGGTACAGTATTTCCCTCTCTCATACACACACAAACACATACACTCATATATATTTATATACCTCTTTCCTATGAATAGAAAGATTTGTACATACACACATATATACACACATACATATACATATATACATATTTAGGGGCTTAAAATATTATTTTTTTCCCTTCTAGGTTCTTTAGCTTGGTCTAACAATTAAATTAACATAAGACAGATTAACAAGAAAAAATAAGCATAACTACATATACAGCTTATAAGATTCCCATAAGAATATGAAACCCACAGGCAGTCAGGGAATTGAGACTTATTACCATCTTGAGCTAGAGAAAGGGGAAGGATCTGAAACTTCAAAGGGTAAGAAGACAATTTACAAGAAGATGGAAAGGGCAAATATTTTCTGAACAGACATTTGCCATGCCACGCAGAGACAATGAGACACAGAGAAATCTAATCTCCAGGCCCTGTAAAGCAGTGGTCCCCAACCCCCGGGCCGCGGACCTGTACCCGTCCGTGGGCCATTTGGTACTGGTCTACAGAGAAACAATAAATAACTTACATTGTTTCATTTTATTTATATTTAAGTCTGAACGATGTTTTATTTTTTAAAAAGGACCAGATTCCTTCTGTTACATCCATCTAAGACTCACTCTTGAGGCTTGTCTTGTAAGTTCGACAATTATATTTAAAAATACCACAGTTTTTATGCTGGTCGCATAATTTTATTTTGTGCATTTATTCGTCCCACCCTAAAGGCCGGTCTGTGAAAATATTTTCTGACATTAAACTGGTCTGTGGCCCAAAAAAGGTTGGGGACCACTGCTGTAGAGTTTCCTCACCCCTCCACTCACTAGCTTGAACTACATTATACATATTTATATCAAACATTTCATTTATGTTTCAAATAAGGAAGGATTATGCTTTCCTTTTTATCTTAGATAATTCCACCTTTTAAAAGTAATATATTGGCCCTGGCCAGTTGGCTCAGCGGTAGAGCATTGGCCTGGCATGTGGAAGTCTGGGTTCAATTCCTGACCAGGGCACAAAGAAGAAGTGCCCATCTACTTTGCCACTCTTCTGCCTCTCCTTTCTCTCTATCTCTCTCTTCCCTTCCTGAAGCCAAGGCTTTGTTGGAGCAGAGTTGGCCCGGGTGCTGAGGATGGCTCCATGGCCTTCACCTCAGGTGCTAGAATGGCTCTGGTTGCAGCAGAGCAACAGCCCAACAGCCTAGATAAGCAGAGCATCAACACCTGGTGGGCATGCTGGGTGGATCCTGGTCGGGCACTTGCGGGAGTCTGTCTCTCTGCCTCCCTGTTTCTTACTTCAGAAAAATACCAAAAAAAAAAGAAAAAGTAATGTATTATATTCATAAATTACTCTTGAGAAGTAACTTTGCCATCTTTCAAAACCATTAGTTATAAAAACTTGCTTATTATTTAACCTACCACCCAAAAGTATTTGAAAAACACAATTTGATTGTCATATTTTCATGATTTCTGCATTTAAATTCCTTAAATGTGTTGACTACAAAGAATTGTGTATCATCTTAATTATATTTTCTTTAATTCAGATAATCAGAGAGTTCCTTTTTGCATGTGGTACTGTGTATAATCAACTGAAAATTTTAAATGCTTTGATAGGATATTTTAAGTATTTTCTTCACCCTTATGAATTTGAATCTCTGTCACATATCTTATGTAAACTATGTTTTTTGTTTTTCTTTGTTTTGTTTTGCTTGTTACATCCCTACCACAATAGTGTGGTATATGATATAAGCTGACCACAGAAAAAAAAAACTGTGGTAATTGGGTAGATTTTGTGTAGAGTGCAGAAGGTGGTGATTACCAATCATTGAGCAGTTTTTCTTAGAGGAATAGCCTTCAGAAAGCTTATAACCTCATGCATCAAAAAATACATAGATGAAAATCAACAAATATTAATATGCTACACACTGGCCAGGGACATGTCACAATCACATGATATTCAAGAAAATGGCCTAAGCATTGAAATATCAATCCTTATTTTGTTTATGTCATTTATTACATGATTAACACAACAAAATTCACCTCTTTAACTAGGCTTCATGTTTTTAAACTGCTATTAAGACCCATTTTGGTTTTTCTGCTAGAGTTGCAGCTATATATTTAATCTTGTTTTTATTTACTTCTGAAATCTAGATTGGATATCGACACTACTCCTTCAGTTCTGTAGAAAAAAACACTTTTTTTCAAGATCTCCTATGCATAGAAGTTCCATCTTATTTTGGATAAATAGAAAGGTACAAAGACTATTCATTTATCATCACAATACCAGTATTCATAGCTAATAATAATGCTATAGTGAACCAAGAATTAATATATAGCAATGAAACCAAATAGATAAGTTGCAGTATTAAGTGTTGACTCATAAATAAGAAAAAAAGAAACACGTAGGACAGCAACTGTGAAAAGTACTAAAAGAAAGTAGTATTATGTCAATAATACATATTATAATAACTATGTTTGGTGCCAGTTGGCTACTGGAAATTCAGAGGGAACACTTTGTACAGTATATGATTATCTAACTACTGTGCTATACACCTGAAACTAATACAAAATAATATTAAAAGTAAACTGTAATTTAAACTTTTTAAAAATTTTAAGAAATAAATAAAATGTTTTAAAAAAAAGTAAGTGATATTAGGAATAATAAGATAATTATTTCTTTTCTTGTTTGTTTATCCCATCATTTAATCACAACTGGAATGTTCAAAAAGCATGTTCAAACTAATAAGGGTCATCTTATTAAAGAAACTTTATTCTCTTCTATTTTAAAACCTCTTTTATCCCCATTACTCCCTTCAGTATTTGATAGATGATATGCTATGGCACTCCTTCATGCATACACTATTCTATTACAATTTTCTAACTTATGCATGCATCATAAAAACACAATAACTTTAACAATCTCCCATATAATTTATATGTCTTTGTGTTTTAATTCTATGTAAAAATAGATAACCTAACCTTTATAAATAACAGCATAAAATAAAAATATATTGTTATATATTCTAAAATATAGGTATACATACAAAACAATAGTTCACCAAATCCTCAAAATAAACACTATAACTTAGTCATATTTACAGATAAAAAAAAACCTTACATTTAAAGAAAGTAGCTTATCCAAAATAATGCAACACTTGACTTATGAAGTGAGATTCAAAATTCAACCTACGTGGCTTCTTTTTCTGTTTGTAACGATTTTTTATGTTGGACTCTTTAAAGTGGCCTTCATTAAATACTGTCATTTTCCCCCTTTCTAATTCTAAGTACATTGAGAAATAAAGCAAGGAATGGGAAGTGGTGGTAAGCATATTACCTTTACCTCAGAAAAAGGCATGGGTTGAAAATTTACCATGAGTGCTCACTGAAACCCGGTGTGAGCCTGACTGTAATTCTCAGTCATAGGCAATGAAGGACCAGGAACAGAGGCAAATTAAGGTTGGTTGAGGCCCTAGGGGCAGAAGAAAATATTGGTCCCTTAAAAAAAAGAGAGAGAGAGACAGGAAAAATAAAAATACAGGTTAACCATAGTTTAAATAAATAAATATATTATGTACTATTAATGTTGAAATTGCACTTATGAAACCCAACTTGGTGTCATTAGAAAAAAAATAATAAAGTTGGGGTTTTTCAGGGCCTTTCAGAAGTCGAGGCCCACGGCGCGTGCCCAGTACACCCGTGTTAAATCTGCCTCTGACCAGGACAGAACCTCCTTTGTAATCCACTGGCAGACACACTTCATGCAAAAACAAGTAAAATGTTTTACTGGCATAAATAAGCCCCTCCCCAGAGGTAGAACATGTTGTGGAAAACTCGTGAGTGCATATGGAAAATCTCTCTTAAGTGAAATCAGTAATAAGAAAAAGCAATCTCAGCTAACACCCTACTTTAGGAAATTAATATAAAAGAAATCTGTTTGTTCATGAAGAAAATATTTGTTCCTAAAACTGTAAGAGACTATATTCTATAAAAGGAACATTAACTCTATGGAGTTAAGCTTTCTTTAAAATAGTCTTCATCTATCCATCATAGAGAAAAAATATATAACTTTTTTTTATCTGAAATTATATAAAAAGAAATAAAAAAATGAACCAATTATTTGCTTATAAAGTTGACATTTTTATCAGCTATGTAAGTATTCTATTTTTATGTTGTTGTTTTTTTCCTTTTTGACAAAGACAGAGAGAGAATGAGAGAGAGACAGACAGGAAGGGAGAGAGATGTGAAGCATCAATTCTCTGTTGAAGCACATCAGTTGTTCATTGACTGCTTTCTCATATGTACCTTGATGGGGAGTGGGCGGGTGGGGGGAGGGTTAGAGCAGATCAAGTGACCCCTTGCTCAAGCCAGTGACCGTGGTCTCAAGCTGGTGAGCTGTGCTTTAACCAGATGAGCCCGCGATCAAGCTGATGACCTCAGGGGTTTCAAACCTGGGTCCTTCACGTCCCAATTCGATGTTCTATCTGCTGTGCCACCACCTGGTCAGGCTCAGCTTTAAAGTATCTTTAAGATATAATTGATGCTCTGGCCAGTTAGCTCAGTCAAAGTGTACAACTAAATACAACAACAAATGAATTTTTCTCTTTTTCCTCTCCTTTCTCCTCTTTCTTCTCTCTGTCTATCTCAAAATTCAATCAGTAAATAAAAAATTAAGCCCTGGAGCCCTGGCCGTTTGGCTCAGCGGTAGAGCGTCGGCCTGGCGTGCAGAAGTCCCGGGTTCGATTCCCGGCCAGGGCACACAGGAGAAGCGCCCATCTGCTTCTCCACCCCCACCCCCTCCTTCCTCTCTGTCTCTCTCTTTCCCTCCCACAGCCGAGGCTCCATTGGAGCAAAGATGGCCCGGGCTCTGGGGATGGCTCCTTGGCCTCTGCCCCAGGGGCTGGAGTGGCTCTGGTCGCAGCAGAGCGACGCCCCGGAGGGTCAGAGCATCGCCCCCTGGTGGGCAGAGCGTCACCCCTGGTGGGCGTGCCGGGTGGATCCCGGTCAGGCGCATACGGGAGTCTGTCTGACTGTCTCTCCCTGTTTCCAGCTTCAGAAAAATACAAAAAAAAAAAAAAAAAAATTAAGCCCTGGCCTGATAGCTCTGTTGGTTGGAGCTCCTCATTTGGAAACACAAAGGTTGCAGATTTATTTGATCCTTGGTCAGGTCACATACAGAAATAGCTCGATGTTCCTGTCTCTCATCTCTCCCTCTCTTTGCCTCTCCTTTAAATATTTATATATATTTAGATATCGATATAGATAGATAGTTCTGAAGAAATATTGTTTGAATTTACATTGCAAGAAGCTTAAACTGTCAAATCTTTAGGGATCTCAGAGACTAATATTTTTCTAAAAATTCAGTATTTATATATTGCTTCTATTTATGACAATATCTTAAGTTAAATATGTATTGAACATTTACTCACTGGCAAGGTTGTTTTGTTTAAAATATTAGGTTGTTCTTTATAATTTTTAATACAATTATATAGCTATTGTTTTTATGACCATTGTTAATATAGATTATTTACATGCTTAATTATTTCATGGATTTATTCATATCTTACCTTATTTTCTCAATTTTTCTCATACCTGTATATCTCAGTTGACTTTTGCCAAGTGTTGCAATTTAAGAGTCATTTTAATGAGATTCTTTTGATTGTAATATTTTTTACTAATATTCTAATATTAATTAATATTCAATAATAATTATCTTTGGTTTTGTGTTCTGAATGTTTGTTAATTTTGTTCTTGCTATTAATTTTGTTCATCTGAATATAAACTTCTGAGCTGTTAATTATATTTCAAGAACTCTGAAAATATAATTGCATTGTTTTCTGGCATTGACTGCTTTATATAATACATGTAAAGTCAAATTAATGACTGTTCGTTCCTTCATAAATATTTTTATCTTGCAGGTTTATAATTGTTTATTTTTTATTGATGGTCTGCACTCTCATTAAAATGTTAATGGTTTTAGATTTTCTTTTATTTATATTATTAATTAATCTGAGTGTACTTTCAGAATAAGAACTTACACCTATTTCAGTTTTAAAAATTCTAGTTATTTATTTTTTTCTTTATTTTTAGAAAATTAGATTTAACAGGGTGACATTAATCAGTAGGAGTACATAGGTTACATACAGGTAGACATTTCTATAGATTTTGAACTGTTGATTATGTTGAATACAAATCACTAAGTCAAATCATTTTCCATCACTGGATATTTGTCCTTCTTTACTCCCTCCCCCACAATTTTTAAATTTTATTAAATTTATTGGTGTGACACTGGTTAATGTGGTCATATAAGTTTTAAGTATTAGCCTTCTGCTATTCCATTTTTCTTTTATAGCAATTGTTATTATTAAAAAAAATAAAATTTTGCAATATTTCCAGCCTTCTTAACTGTTGTTCATATTATGTAGTGTCTAAATTGCTTTTAATTTTGTCTTTGCTGCATTCTGTATGAGTTACTCAAAGTTAACTTACCATTCATTCACTGTTTAATTCATCAAATGGGCTCAGTGTAGAATATTTCTCACATACTGCATTTCAGTAATTAATTCTTTTGAAGATTTATTTTATATTTTCTTTTTGATTTTTTATTGACTTTTTTTTTAATTTAGCGAGATGAAAGGGGAGAGTGAGAGAGAGACAAGACATCGATCTGTTCCTGTGTGTGCCCTGACCAGAGATTGAACCAGCAATCTCTGTGCTTTAGGATGATGCTCTAACCAATTGAACTATCCAGCCAGGGGTTATTTGCTTTTTCTTGTTTCATTGTTGCTTGATTTTCTTTTAAAAATAATTCTTTTTTTAAACTTAAATCTATATACCCATATTTCTCTTTGAATATTTTTATGTAATTAAAGTCTTTGTAAGACTTTTTTATAAAAGTCATTTTTAGTGAAAAAAATTTTATAATCCAATTCAAAATTTTTTGGCTACCATTTCATTAGATAATTTTTAAATATTTTGTTTTGTTTTTATCTTGTGTGGTTGGTTTGGAATTATTGGAGTGTAGAGTATTGGTTCTTTCTCTTTGCCATTCTTGAACCACTTCTTGCTTTGTAGAAAAATGTCAGTTGCCTCCGCTTAACCCTACATGCCCAAGTAAAGAACCAAATCTTTAATAAAGTTTTGATATTCTGTCCTACAGTTATATTAGGAGTATGGAAGACACAGGTGTAGAAACAACTAATAATTTGGCTCAACTTTTGAGTTGTCTGTTTACCTTCCTATATCTGAAGCTTCCCAAGATGTACAAACCCGGGTAGTGATTGATAATTTTTTATTTTATTTTATTTTGTTATTTTATTTTATGTCATCATTCACAAATTTATTGGTATAGAGGACTAAATTTTATTCCCTAGATTCATGTAATCAGCATGGTTCAGAGCTCCCATTTCACATGAAGTGCTTTTATACCATTCACCCTGCAGAAGCTGAACTCCAGGCCAATACTACCTTCTTTTTCACCTAGAGCTCTCTAAGCCTGCAGCTTCAGTCCAGCTCATTACTTCTTGTTTCTATACTGTTTTTGACACACAGGGATTTTTATCTTGTATTTGAGCCCAGCAGCACCTTTAAGTTTTCTTCTTTAATATTATATCAATCATTGCTATGTGTTTAGGGTAGAGAAGGTGATCAAAGCTTGAACTCCATGCTCCAACTTGACCTAAATGTCTGTGGCATTAATTTTTCACAAACCTGGGCAGCTGCTCTACAGAATATTGCAGCTACCAATCCTTGAAACAGATCATATTGACCACAAGCATAAATGCACAATTATAAATTATGCAGCATGCAGAGAAGAGAGCAGAAACATAATGCCTCTATATCAATGAAAATATTTTTTATGTGGTATTGCGTTTGATTTTTTTCAAGGTATTCACCTCAATCGGCAGATGCAACTTAGCTGTACTATTTTACCTATAGATTTAGAAAAGCATTGCTTTTCTCATAAATGCATATTCATGCAAATACTTCAAAGCATGTCTCTTTGACTTCTGGCACTACTACAACATATTTCTTACACTACCATTTTTTAAATAAAAAAGGCTCATATTTTTTTATCCTGGACATGATGCTTTTATTTAATAATTGAGCAGAATGGCTTAAGGAATAAAATCTTAGGTCTACCTAAAAAGTTAGACATTTTTGTTATTTTGTTGGACTTTGAAATTTTTTATGTATTATTGTTTGCCTTGCAATGTGTGGTGTCAGATTCACATTAATGGATGTTGGTTAAAGGAGAATCACGTACACTAAACTGAAAGACATAGTTGCAATATTGGCTTTTTCCTTTATAATCTTTTTATTCATTGACTCCCCTTAAATTTGGGGAAAATAGAATATTTTAACTCTTAAGTATTTATATTGATCTATAATTGAATGGACTTTCCCATCTCCGTAGTCACATTAGATTGTGTGGGTGTATAGATATAGATATAGATATATAGATATATAGATATGCATATATACACACACAACAATGGGAATTATTATTTTCCATATGAACAATAGTAAACCTACATTGCCCATACCATAGTGTATAAATGGATTGACATCATGATGCTGATTGTTTCCTTTTAATAAGACTTGAGATTTAACATGCTATTAAACACTAGTTATCACATCATTACAATGAGTCCCAAAAGAATGATTTAATTGTGCATTTGTGCTGAATTTTAACACCATGGCTAAAAAAGTATGGCATCAAGAATCAAAGTATAAAACACCAATGGGAAACCTCAGGAGATTTCATATCAAGCTGATTAAGCAAACTTGAAAAATCTCCTTCAATTTTCCATCTGTTTTTATAAGTGATCACTGAAATAAGACAATAAACTATATAAATTTTATATTGTAAAATATTTGGCTAGATGCTATGTGAATTTAAAAAATAATATTTACTTAATTTATAAATGGTATGATGTTTCAGGTTGAATCTAAAGGTTAGAATTTTATTACTTTTTTATTTTGCTCCCTCCCTAGGGTATTCTTTTTTGCTTGTTTGTTTGTTTTGCCCTTTTAGAATTTATTTATTCATTTTTTCAGAGAGAGAGAGAGAAAAAAAAAAGAGAGAAAGGCAGAGAGAAGGGGCAGGAGCAGGAAGCATGAACTCCCACAAGTCTTGACCTGGTAATTTTGGGGATTTGAACAGGTGAACTCAGCGTTCCAGGTCATTACTTTTTCCACTGCGCCACCATAGCTCAGGCCTAAGGGTTTTTTTTGTTTTTTGTTTGTTCGTTTGTATGTTTTGTTTTTTTGTATTTTCTGAAGTTGGAAACAGGGAAGCAGTCAGACAGACTCCCGCATATGCCCAACTGGGATCCATACGGCATGGCCACCAGGGGGAGATGCTCTGCCCATCTGGGGCATTGCTCTGTTGCAACCAGAGCCATCCTAGCGCCAGAGGCAGAGGCCATGGAGCCATCCTCAGCACCCGGGCCAACTTTGCTCCAATGGAGCCTTGGCTGCGGGAGGGGAAGAGAGAGACAGAGCGGAAAAGGAGGGGGAGGGGTGGAGAAGCAGATGGGCATTTCTCCTGTGTGCTCTGGCCAGGAGTCGAACCCAGGACTCCTGCATGCCAGGCTGATGCTCTACCACTGAGCAAACTGGCCAGGGCCAGGCCTAAGGTTTTATTCTATTTCATAAATGCTAATGAATTACATATTTTTTATGAAGCAAACAACAATTAAAACATTACTCAGCAGGAAACAATTTTGTATAAATTGCCAAAATAATGTATTTATGTTTGATGATTTCTAATCATGGTTGTTGGGAGTAACTTAAGTCTACCTGAAAAAAAGCTTATACATTTTTTTCCCCTCCTATCAACTACATTGAAACAATGATTTTTATGCATAATATAATAGAAGAAATAATTACTGGAATATCTAAAGTTATATTGATTCTAATCTTTTCTTTAGTAAGTTATTCCTTCTCCAAGTAAGAATCATGGGTATCTTGAGATTTACCACTTGTGCTTGGGAAGCAGGCTGAGGAAATAGCTATAAGCATAGGCAAGATTCTCCTCTTGAATGTAATTTAGGTCTATTCTAACATATATAAATACAGTTTTACAAGGATGTAAATACTGTGATGCAAATAATTTTAGCTGAAATAATTTTTAATTTAGATAATACTAACTAAAAAATACAGTTAGTTATAGCAATGTAAGTTAGTGGTTAATTTTCTAAATCCATTCAGTTTTCTTATTTAGCAAAAAAAAAAAATTATCAGCTGTATTAGTTTCCTATTTCTGTTGTAAGAAATTACCACAAAAACAATATCTTGAAGAGGACAACCATTTGTTATCTCACAGTTCTCTGAATCAGAAGTTCCAGCACAGGGTAACTCAGCTATATCTTCTGCTCAAGGCTTCATTAGGCTGGAATCAAGGTATTGAATGTGTTTAATCATATCTGAAGATTAGAATCTTTGGGGAAGATCCAAACTCATTCAGGTTGTTGGTCAAATGTAGTTACTTGCAATTGTAGAATTGAAGTTCCTGTTTCCTCGCTGGTTGTCATCCCAGCCCTGGTCTTCTCAACTAGATGATTAGTGATTGAGCATCTTTCATATGTCTGTTGGCCAACTGTATGTCTTCTTTAGAGAAATGTCTTTTTATATCATCTGCTCATTTTTCAATTGGATTGTTTAATTTTTGTTACTGAATTGTATGAGTTTCTTATAAGTTTTGCATATCATTTGCAAATATATCCTTCTAGTCAGTAGGTTGCCTTCTTCTTAAGTTGAAGTTTTCCTTCACTGTGCAAAAGCTGTTTAGTTTGATGTAGTCCCATTTGTTTATATATTTTTTGTTTTCCTTTTTGAGAAGACATGTCCAAAAAGATATTATTGAGACTGATGTCAGATAATTTACTTTCTATGTTTTTTCTAGGAGTTTTATGGTTTCAGGCCTTACATTTAAGTCTCTAATCCATTTTGAGTTCATATTTGTATATGGCAATGGTTCTCAAAGTGTGCACCAGGGCTCACTGGTGTGCCCTACAAGATTTCCAGGTGTGCTCTAGGGTATTCCAGAGAAATATGTGCCTGTTGGGGACTAAAAAAACTACAGAGCTTTTGAAGTTTAAATTTTGGGGGGACAGAAGTGTGGGGAATTGGCTGTAAGCTTACAGTCTGCCCAACCCCCCACTTCACTTGCTTGATTAGGTTGCAAAAGGCTGTTAAGCTGTGGTGCTGGATTGTTTACACTACCCCCATGTTCTTGGAAAGACTGGAGGCAAGTTTCTTCTATCCTTTGTTTGGTGTAAAGTTAAGATGATATGTATGGTGGGGATTTTCTGCACTTGGTAAAATTTTTGGGTTGCCTTGGAAACATGATCAAAGATTTCATTGATTTGCTAATGGCCCACTTTGCCCTATAAATAAAGCAAGATGTGTTTTTTGGGCACACTTTGTTCTTGCCAGCAGCAATTACAGGACCCTTCCGAACCCATATTTTCTTAATTCCATATATTTTCCTAACTCTGCACTGTTCCCACTAAGGATCTGGAATTACTAGCTGTGCTGGTTCGCAGCATGTTCCCAGATATAAAAATAAATATAGTTATTTTATTATACCATTTTATTACAGAAATAACGCTCTTTCTGTTAACACATCATTATTATATTTATTATTAACACATCATTATATTATTTTTAGATAAATACACTAAAATAAAATAGATAGATTTCTCAAAAAGAAGTGTGATATTCAAGAATCTGATTCTGGAAGTGAGCAAAAGTTAGTTGTAAATAAAATAGGACTTGAAGGCTGACAGGCAGAATTTAATTTATAGCATTTTCCATCACTTAACACTGAACAATACGACTGGTTTAGAAACTCATTCATGGAAGCTTCAAGTGATTTTGGTTTAACATTAACAGAAGAAGAAGAACTGGCAGCTGTATCTACTATCATGGATTGATAATTAAACATAAGGAATTGTCTCTTGAAGCCTTTTGAATTTCTATAAAAGAAGAATATGTGGCAATATCTAAAAAAGCTTTGAACATTTTACTACAATTTTCAACATCCTATTTATTTGAATTAGAATTATCTACCCTCAACTCAATTAAGAATGAAAATAGAGGAATTCTTCAATGTATTGATGAGGAAATGAGAGTTTGATTTTTAAATATATGCCCAAACATTGAAGAGTTTGCTAGAACACATCAGCTCATGTTTCTCATAAAAACAAGAATAAGAAAACTTAACACATTCATGCCAGACCTGCCAAATTTACTAAATCTTACTAAGACTGTATCTATCTATCTATCTATCTATCTATCTATCTATCTATCTATCTATCTATATAAACAATTTATTGTCATTTTTTAATTATTTATCCCACTTTTTTATGAATTCTAAAAAGCATAACTCAAAAATGTAACATAAAAATGTTTTTTAATGTCAGAATAAATTTAATTTTGTCATTTATTTTGTTTAATTACCATAAAAGCATGCTTGGACTTCATATTTTTTCTTTAATATTTGACAATTATTATAACATATTTCTCAGAAATTTGTATATAGTGCGCCTACAATTATTTGTAAGATTTTAAATGTGCCCCAACTTCAAAAAGTTTGAGAACCACTGGTGTATGGCATAGAGAGTGGTACAGTTTCCCTCCTTCCTTCCTCCCTTCCTCCCTTCCTCCCTTCTTCTTCTTCTTCTTCTTCTTCTTCTTCTTCTTCTTCTTTCTCTTTCTTTCTTTCTTTCTTTCTTTCTTTCTTTCTTTCTTTCTTTCTTTCTTTCTTTCTCTATTCATCTTTTTTTTTTGTTTGTTTGTTTGTTTGTTTTTTTTGCAGAGGCAGAGATAGACAGGGACAGACAGACAGGAACGGAGAGAGATGAGAAGCATCAATCATCAGTTTCTCGTTGCGCATTGCGACTTCTTAGTTGTTCATTGATTGCTTTCTCACATGTGCCTTGACCGCGGGCCTTCAGCAGACCGAGTAACCCCCTGCTGGAGCCAGCGACCTTGTGTCTAAGCTGGTGAGCTCTTTGCTCAAGCCAGATGAGCCCACGCTCAAGCTGGCGACCTCGGGGTCTCTAACCTGGGTCCTTCCTCATCCCAGTCCGACGCTCTATCCACTGTGCCACTACCTGGTCAGGCCTCTATTCATCTTTTTTTTTCCTTTTTGCATGTATCTGTTTAGATTTCCCAATAGCATTTGTTGGAGAGATTGTTCTTACTCCAATGATTGTTTTACCTCCTTGGTCATAGATGAGTTTACTATATAAGCAAGAGTTTATTTCTGGGCTATCTATTCTGTTCCATTAATCTATATGTCTGTCTTATGCAACTACCATACTTTTTTTATATAGCTTAGTAGTAAAATTTGATATCAGGTACTGTGATACCTCCAACTTTTTTCTTCTTACTCAAGATTGCTTTGGATTCTTGGGGTCTTTTTTGTTCCATTTCATTTTAAGATTATTTATTGTAGTTCTGGGAAAATTCCATTGGTTTTTGACAAGAACTGCATTAAACCCATAAATTGCTTTGAGTTGTATAGTTATTTTAATTTTAACAACATGTATTACTTTTCCAATAAATTTCTTTTCAAAAAAAGAGAAATATTCTGTCTTGATTGAGAAATAGGGTATATTGTTGCATGTTAAAGGTATACAAATGATATATTTACATTTTAATACATGTAATTTATTTATCCCTTCGTGAAGAATAAGTTTTAAAAGTGCAAGAAAAATTAAATGCTGAGTGATAATAAGGGATGAGAGGTATAAAGGTTAGGATCTTTGTAGAGTTAGTGTTTGTCAGAAATAAGAGAAACAGGATAAAACTCCTAGCTTTGACTTAGAGTATAAATCTGGATAGAATATATTCTCAGCATCCTGCCACTTACTACTTGTGGGACTTTGGGAACATATCAAAATTCCTCAAATCACCAGTTTCTTTATTTATAAAATCACTAATAAACCAAGATTTTAAACATTAAAAAAATAATACAGTGAATATGTTTAGCATAGAATATGATACCTAATAAGTATTCAAGAGAAGTACCTGTGTTGACCTAGTTATAAAGGTAGTTTTAAATTAAGTATCTCTCATCTACTAATTTGCACTACAGTTGTCGTATGGGGTATAAATACAATAAAAACTATAAATTGTTTTATCTTTTGAGTTTTCGAATTAGGTAACAATTTCACTAAAACAGAAAAAGGAGAAAAAGATTATTTTCTGAGTCCTAAATTGTTAAAAATAATAAAGTATTTGTAACTTTGGCAAATGAGGCATTTACAAGTTTGTCATTAGTAATGACACTTCAATGAATGGATAAAATTGCTGGCAATTACCACATTAGCCCTTTGATTAAATGGTTATTTGAGTTTTTTCTTAAGATGTTTTAAACATAGCCTCATTAACCCTATGCTTTTTTTCAGTTTGATTTGGTTTGGTTTTTGTTAAATTTTGTCTTTAAAATCAGTTTAAGAGTAAAATTCAGTTCTCCCAGGTCTTATTCAAATTACAAAATTATCCAAAAAAAAAATTCCTCTGCTAGGTAGGTACTGAAATGATCAATATCAGAGTAAAGGAAGCTTAACTTCTGACACCCTTCCAAATTATATATTCAGGCAAAAGCAATGCTGATATTTCTGTATTCAGACATATTATGGTTGAAAAAAGTTTAAGAGGTCAGCATGATTTCCATGTAAGACATATCTATGCTGACAGCATTTTCATTTCCTAGTTTTGGCTGATACAAAGAGAATTTGTTGAGAAATCTCAGTTTAGATATAACCATATCACACACTGTCCTATTCTGAGAACTTTGGTGCATTTGTGCCATACTGATGCTCTTTTCTTCACCTGAATTGACTCTTTATTTTCATCCACTCCTTTCTTCAACTCATTTCAAATTCTCCATTGATAAAATCTCCTCCAATCCTTCATGAAGGAATTTATATTTCTTCCTTCTGTCTCCCTGCTTTTCTTTGTATCACTCTTGTATGGCTTTTCAAATACTGCCTGATGGTCAATTGTTCCATACACATTTTTGAGAGGTTTATTCCCATTAACTGTCTGCTGGTTAAACTGTACACTTGTGCACATATATTGCTGACACTGCTGCTTCAAAATGATGGACCACTGTGCTGGATTACTCCAAAATTTACTTTAACTCATCTTTTTTTTTTTTTTTTTTGTATTTTTCTGAAGCTGGAAACGGGGAGAGATAGTCAGACAGACTCCCGCATGCGCCCGACCGGGATCCACCCGGCACGCCCACCAGGGGCGAAGCTCTGCCCACCAGGGGGCGATGCTCTGCCCCTCCGGGGGGTTGCTCTGCCGCGACCAGAACCACTCTAGCGCCTGGGGCAGAGGCCAAGGAGCCATCTCCAGCGCCCGGGCCATCTTTGCTCCAATGGAGCCTCGGCTGCAGGAGGGGAAGAGAGAGACAGAGAGGAGGGAGGGGGTGGAAAAGCAAATGGGCGCTTCTCCTATGTGCCCTGACTGGGAATCAAACCCGGGCCCCCCCCGCACGCGAGGCCGATGCTCTACCGCTGAGCCAACCGGCCAGGGCCTACTTTAACTCATCTTAATGCGTATTTTTATGTCCCCTAACTGAGCTACTTTTAAGTAAACTGCATTAAAAAATACCACATAGACCATTTTTACAAAATGCACATTTACTTATAAGTTCTAATAACCAAAGGAATGAAAGAAAATCTGAAATGTTAAAGGCTTAATTTTCTTTTATCCTTGACCTGGAGGTCTCAGCTCTGTTCTCCAAATGTGAAAACATTTTACATTAATTTATACTAAGAGCTGGAGGTCATTTTCAAGAAACCCCAGAGAATTGAGGCCAAATATATTATATGGACTGAAGTGATTGGCAACAACGTCCATTTCCAGGGCCGCTACCTAGAAATTTAATTTGACCATTTTTATCAGTATAATTAGGGATAATATTGCTTGGAGGAACATAGCTTAATTTATTAAGGAAAAAGAGAAATTTAGGTTCACATAAATTTACTTACCAATATTTTACCTGAATGTCATACCTTGAATGCCATACCCTGTGGTTCCAGTTAATCATAAAACATGATTTATGTATTGCACCTCCAAACACAGATGGAAAAAAAGGAGAAGAAGGAATTGGGGACTTGCTGAGTAGTCCAACATACCATGAATTCTTTAATTGGTTCATATGCCTATCCACCAAAATGCATGGCCTATTTTATAAGCAAGAAGAAAAAATCAACTTTTCAATGACATTGGGGACATATAGATATGCAATAAAATTAAGATTATGGTTAAAATTTTAAAAGGTAAAACACGTATCAGTTTAATACATTATTATTATGTAATTCATTTTTATAGTCATAATAAATATTTAATTGTATCTAACTACTACTTTAGTGAAACAAACTATCCCAAAATTTAAGGGTCAACTTGGAAGCTCCTGTATTCTGGACTGGTTTAGCTGATCACTGCAGTTAGTTAGCCTGTCTGGAGCACAGTTGTCTAGGAAGTGTTCACACTATTGGTGGTTGGAGTCTGGTGTGTCTTGGGCCTCAAATGGTTTAGATTGTTTCGTTCTTGTGGTCTCCTTGGCAATTAGGCAAGCTCAAACTTTTTTATATGATGGTAGAAATGTGATAAATTTCCAGAATGTGAGGGAATCTTAAAATGAAAGTGTTTCTTTAAGTTTCTATTTGCATTGTGTTTGTTACTATCCCCTTGGCCTATGCAAGTCATGAAGCCAGCCCAGATCTAAGAGACTCTTTAAGTTTAACATCTATTTGAGATGAGCCTACAGATACATATTTGCAGTTACCCTAAGCAGCAAATTCTTAACAAGTTAGTGCACTTATTGGCACAGGACTTTAACTGGAGGGACTAGGGAAGAAGACACCTGGGAAAATTATAGGATGAATTTCTTCTGTCAAGAAGAGTGCACGGATGAGCAGGACTGAGTGTGGAAGTAGTATGAGGTAGACTCCTTGGAGAAAACAGAACCATGTAGAAAAGGAGCATCTGTGACATTGCATTAAAGATTTATTCTTAATGTCATAAGAAAAAGGTAGTTATTGAATTTATTTAGGACAGTTCAGAAATATAAATTGCATCTTAATGAATCTATTTAATGGATTTAAATATTTTAAACTTGCACAAATCACTGAATAGTTAAGAATAAATGAATCTAGTTTCTTCTTTATATAATATATTCTGCAAGTAATTTAAGAAATAGTTAGTATAGTTATGAGGCCTAGAAAGTGGCACACTAATTATAGATTGTATAAAATTTATCATTGAGTAATTAAAATTGGATATTTGTTTTTAATCTTACTTAGTCTTGAGTTTTTCTATGACTTTAAATATTGTAACTTAAAATCTTATTTGGATATTTTTTAGTCTATAAAAAGTATCTTTTACATGCAATCAAAATTTATTATGATTCCCATTGCAGTTAAATAAATTTAGAGGGCTAAATGTTCTAAATGTCTCTATTTCAGGAAAAAAAAAAACAACTAAGATCTGAAAACATTTACTTAGATATGTTTCTATCCTGTTTATCTTAACCTCTTCTTTTCTTTCTTTACTAAAACAATTATAAAATACATATATATTTGCAGAACTGGACAAGTTGTGTAGACACAACTACTAAGATCTCACAATTTAATATTTATACCAATACTTCCATTAATAAGAATAATTCATATTTACATAAGACATACTGTTTGTCAGGCACTGTAACATCTGTATTAAATCCATGCTCTCATTTAGTTCTCACAACAGCTCTGTAGGTACTTACTACTGACATATGCCATATTTGAAATCAGAAAATTAAAGAAATGGAATTGTAAATTAACCACGCTTAAACAATTTAAACTGAATTTGAAAGATTGGTTTTCCTTAAATAAGTTGATAGGCAGGCCTAAATCACCATGTTTAGCTATATTTTTGTCAATATAAAAAACAGCAAAAGGAATCTTACTTAATGAGATCTTCAATTTTTAAATATTGTTATGGTGGTTTAAGGTTGATTATCTATTCCTTGGATCTAAGACATTTCACAACAGCAGATGATTATAAAGAACTGTATGATTTTACACATAGTTGAGATATTAAAATGAGACTCATGAACGTAGATAAAAGTGAAGGTGTTACCAGGAGTATGGGTTTAGGGAAAGGGGAGTAAAGTGGGATATATATAAGGTGACAGAAAACGATGTAACTTTTGGTGATGGACACACAACACAATCAACAGTCAAATGCTATAGAAATGTTTACCTGAAATCTATGTGAGGTTAGTATCAATGTCACCTCATTAAATTAATTTTTCTAAATAACATTTTTAAAAATGTTATTCCTTAAATTCTAGCTCCTAGAGCATATATCACATTCAATTATTTGGCTTCCTTAAATCTTTACATATTTTTTTTACTAAAGTGCATTTAATTGGGGCCCTGGCCGGTTGGCTCAGCGGTAGAGCGTCGGCCTAGCGTGCGGAGGACCCAGGTTCGATTCCCGGCCAGGGCACACAGGAGAAGCGCCCATTTGCTTCTCCACCCCTCCGCCGCGCTTTCCTCTCTGTCTCTCTCTTCCCCTCCTGCAGCCGAGGCTCCATTGGAGCAAAGATGGCCCGGGTGCTGGGCATGGCTCTGTGGCCTCTGCCTCAGGTGCTAGAGTGGCTCTGGTCGCAACATGGCGACGCCCAGGATGGGCAGAGCGTCGCCCCTGGTGGGCGTGCCGGGTGGATCCCGGTCGGGCGCATGCGGGAGTCTGTCTGACTGTCTCTCCCTGTTTCCAGCTTCAGAAAAATGGAAAAAAAAATAATAAATAAATAAATAAAGTGCATTTAATTAAATGAATTAGAAAAACACAGTATATCAAACATTCAGTAAATAGACTAAAAATGAACCATGAAAATTCCAGGTACAATTTAATCTTAACATTAATTTATCTTAACAGTGACTACTAAGGCTTTATCCATGTTGTAGAGTGAATTTTAGAAATAGACATGTTCACTACTGTGTATTAGGTCTTCCTAAATTTCAAAAGATCTCACAGTCAAGTGTAGAATATATGATTGCCCCAGGGTCCGAATCCATTTATCTCCTTTATCAGCCCTTCAACTTTAGGCAATGATAACAGTTGCTACTTATTGTTAATAGTGTTCCATAAAAAATACAAAATATTTTATTGATAATTATTATATTACTTAATCTCCACATAAGCAATGGAACAATTATAAAACTATAAAACAACATTATAATTTTATATTCACGGCCCTGGACGGTTGGCTCAGTGGTAGAGCGTCGGACTGGCGTGCGGAAGTCCCGGGTTCAATTCCCGGCAAGGGCACACAGGAGAGGCACCCATCTGCTTCTCCACCCCTCCCCCTCTCCTTCCTCTCTGTCTCTCTCTTCCCCTCCCACAGCCGAGGCTCCATTGGAGCAAAAGTTGGCCCGGGTGCTGAGGATGGCTCCATGGCCTCTGCCTCAGGCGCTAGAATGGCTCTGGACACGACAGAGCAATGCCCCAGATGGGCAGAGCATTGCCCCCTGGTGGGCAGAGCATCGCCCTGTAGTGGGCATGCCGGGTGGATCCTGGTCGGGCGCATGCGGGAGTCTGTCTGACTGCCTCCCCATTTCCAGCTTCAGAAAAAAAAAAAATTTATATTCATTTCACAGAGGTTTTATAATTTGTCCATGACCAGTGACAGAACAGTGATTCAAGCTCCAGTTGAGCTCTCTCTGATTCTAGCACCCAGACCACCTCAGTATAGTCTCCTAGTTATAGAGTTGTCAGAGTTTGTGAACTTTTTGTTTCCATTGGTGTCCTAGACAATGAATTCCTCACATATTATCCGTATTTGCTATGTCCTCTCCCTCCTTCAGTATCCCAACAGTGCTGGCTCGTGCATCCCTGTAAGAATCTTGATGTATTTCATTTAATAATAAAAGAAATTATCCACACTCAAAATAGTTTAGAACCCAGAAAACTCAGTTGGTAGACTATTCAGATAATATTCAACATAACATTAAGCCAAAAAGTGTGTGTTTTATTTTCGGAATTGATGATTCAAAATCTGCAAGCTGTATATTTACACAAAATTAATATTTCCCAAACGGACAGTAGCTATAATGGAAATAATAATAAATGTACTATCCCAAATGTGCTGCCAGTGGAGTAATGAAAAATAAGTCCAAGTAAAGTAAAACTGTTTCTTGTTACATCCTTTATAAAGAAAAATGCTCACAACTTCAAAATATCTTCTTATTTTATAAATGTGGCAAAAATATACATATTTTCAGAAGTAGAGAAATTTGGAATAAAATAACCTTGAAATGAGGTCATTTTTTTTAACCTGGAGTATGATGGAAAAATAAACACTAATAAATAAACACAAAGTAATACTTCTTTGTATATTAAATAAGTTTGAGGATAAAAACTGTTCCTAGGCCAAGACCATAAATATTTATGTCAATTTAGCTTTATCAAAAGTTTTCTAAAACTGAAAGTCTTACATATCTTTTATTTGTATTGAATAATTAGCAATTTTTTAATTGCTACTTGTTTCTATATTTCCAATTTTCATCTTCAAGCAATCAAATGTACTATATCAAAATGAAATCTTGGAAAAAGATAACATGGGAGACAAAAATCTAAATATTAAATTAGTACTTATACAGTCAATCTTTAAATGTTTATTCCATTAAATATGAAAGTTTTAACATTGTTCTAATAAGTATCACTTTGATTTTTACATGGAGACAATTTGTATACAATGCATCAATTTTGGGTTTTTGTTTGTTTATTTGTTTTGTGACAGAGACAGAGAGAGAAAGACAGAGAGAGGGACAGATAGGGACAAACAGGAAGGGAGAGAGATGAGAAGCAACAATTCTGTGTTGTGGTACTTTAGTAGTTCATTAATTGCTTTCTCATATGTGCCTTGACCGAGGGGACTACAGCAGATGGAGTGACTGCTTGCTCAAACCAGCGACCTTGGGTTCAAGCTGGTGAGCTGTGCTCAAACCAGATGAGCCCCCTCTCAAGCCAGAGACCTCGGGGTTTCAAACCTGGGTCTTCTGCATCCCAGTCCAATGCTCTATCCACCGCACCAATGCCTGGTCAGGCTACAATGCATCAATTTTATAGGTAAATATATCATATAAGGTCATTATATACCTCATGGGTATGTGTTTGTGTAGAATATTCAAATCTATGATTAACTTTTGTGAATTATTTTGAAGCTATTAAATTTTAAATCTCAATCGTACATTTTAAAAGAGTTGTTCATGTTTCTTTTCTCTATGAAAGCACTTACTTAGTCTTGAGTTTTTCTATGACTTTAAATAATGTAACTTAAAATCTTATTTGGATATTTTTTAGTCTATTACTTCCTTGTCTCTATGACATCTGGTTTCTTTTCCTAGAACTCCGTTGAATTAGAATTTTTAAATTAATTTATTAACCATATTTTATTGCTTCTTTCATTCCTCATCTTTTATAAGGTCATCTTGTTAAATTCTTCCCTTGAAACTCTGATCTCCAGTAACTTCCATAACACTACGTTATTCTATTTCCCTTTATAATTTTTTCCTCAAAAGACAGATCTTTTAATAGAGGATTTTTACATATAAATGAATTCAGTTAAATAGAATATCATAATTATATTCATACAGCTCATACTCTAGTGAGGGAGACAAATAATAAAATATACATTTATAAAAATTTAAAAACTGGCCCTTGCTGGTTGGTTCAGCGGTAGAGCATTGGCTCAGCACGTGGAAGTTTTGGGTTTGATTCCTCGTCAGGAACAACAAGAGAAGCAATTATCTGCTTCTCTCCCCCTTCTCATCTCTCTGTTTCTCTCTCTTTCCCTCTTGCATCCATGGCTTGAATGTTTCAAGCAAAGCTGGCCCTGGGCACTGAGGGGCTCAGGTAGTAAAATAGCTTGGTTGCTGAGCATCGAATGGAGCAGCAGCTGAGTCAGCTGAGCCATGTTTGATTGGGACTTGCGGAGTAGATTCCAGTCAGGGCACAAGCAGAAATCTGTCTCTGCCTTCCTGCCTCTCAGTTAAGAAAAAAAAATAAAAATGAGAAATAAGAAAAGAAAACAAAATAATATTATAGAGGGGTGATAATTAAGGTATGATTTTTAAAAAAGAAATGAATTAAACAGAACTGGTCATCTTAGAATTAAAAACATTCTAGACTTCATGTAATTTATTGTGTAATAACCCTTGTTATCCCAACTTTCTGACAGGGAAATAAGTCAGGTACAATTAATGATCCAAAGATAAAATATAGTGAGGGTTTAGATATGACTGTGTATTTTAAAGATCTTATTGTTATTTGAGCTTCAATTCTACAATTTATTAGAACTTTATTGGTATAACTGTGACATCACTTTCAACATGAAAAAATTTTACTTGCCAATATAAGAAGTCAAAATAGACACTAATAGAAGGAAAAATCAATAGAAGTATGTAATGTCATTTGAGTTATCTTAAATTGCATAGTCCTCTATCCATATTTGAAGTTAGGAAAATGTCTGAAACATTCTGTTTCATCAATCTGCATTAGAATGAGGTGAAAACCAAAGGAAAAAGTCAGGTTCAAGGTATACATTGAAAAAACTCATTCCAAATTGTAATTTCATTGTGAGTTACTGATGTGATGAAATTCATAGTGCAATTTTTAAAATGTCAGAAAGAGCTTTATGGCATTTTAGACTATCAGATCAGTAGAAATTCTTCTATAAAATGGCCTCAAAATCCCACATTTTTATTGCATGTGGCACATCATTTGTAGATAAATCTATTTAAATGCAAATATACAATCATAAACAATGAAACCAAATTATATGCAACCAAAGTTAGTGAAGAAATTGAGTAGTTAAGCATTTTTCAATCAAATTTAAAGGCAGATTTGCATCCTTTCAAAAATAATACTACTTAGCAAAGTCTAAGTGTCTTTTCCAGAATTTTTATTGAATTATACTATTTAATATGCTCATAGTAATATAGCCATATTTTGAACAAGTTCTCATGTATTTGTCATGTTCTGTATTCCAGATTCATTCTCTAATAGTACAGACTCTGTTGTTAAGTACTATTCATTCACATTTTAAAGGATTCAAATAGTGGGGAAAAAAAGAATTTGATAAAGCATGAAGTATGCCAACTGGGATATATTAATATGTCAATTTACAGAGAAGTGCATTATTTTGCCCAGTGGTTTCATACATTTAATTAGATACAAAATTATGTCTTTCAAACAAAAATTAAAAGCGACATTTTACATTATGAAGAGTAAGGAAATGGTGTAAGAAAAAGCTCTAACATTTCAAACAATTGAAATAAATATTATTAAAGTGTATTTAAATGAATAATATACTATAATTGTCTTTAAGTGAACAAAGTTAAGGAAAATATTTCATAATGCCATTATGGCCTTAAAATAATATTGACTGGGTAGATCTTAGTGTCTATGATGTATGAATCTCTCATACATTATAGTTAAGTGGACCAATGGTATAAACACTTTAGACAACTAAAGAGCAGTTTCTTATAAAGCTAAATGTATACTTATACAGCAATTACATCCCTAGGAATTTACAGATCTAAAATACAAGCATACATTGACATAAAGATGTAAACCTTAGTATTCAAGTCAACTTTATTCATAATAGATACCCATAAATTGATGAATAATTTAAAGTATATGATACATCAATACTCAGAGAGAAATATAAACAAATTATTGTTAAATACATTATAAATAAATATAAACATTATAGAAAATGAAAGAAGTCAGAAACAACACACAGTGATTCTAAAGAAGGCATACTGAAAAAGCAGGTAGTAGATCACTGATTGTCAGAGCTCTGAAGTTGTAGAGGGAACTGCATAAAAGAAGGGATAGAGGAACATTCTGAAGAAGTGAAAATATTCTACATTATGACCATGTGGTAGTTATTCAATTTAAATATTTGTCAGAATTTAGGCCCTGGCCAGTTGGCTGAGTGGTAGAGCATCGGACTGGCTTGCTGGAGTCCTGGGTTTGATTCCTGGCCAGGGCACACAGGAGAAGCGCCCATTTGCTTCTCCACCCCTCCCCCTCCTTTTCCTCTCTGTCTCTCTCTTCCCCTCCCGCAGCCAAGGCTCCATTGGAGCAAAGTTGGCCCGGGAGCTGAGGATGGCTCTGTGGCCTCTGCCTCAGGTGCTAGAATGGCTCTGGTTGCAACAGAGGGATGCCCCAGATGGGCAGAGCATCGACCCCTAGTGGCCATGCCAGGTGGATCCCGGTCGGGCTCATGCGGGAGTCTTTCTGACTGCCTCCTGTTTCCAACTTCAGAAAAATACAAAAGAAAAAAAATATATTTGTCAGAACTTACTAGATTTTGCATTTAACATTTATTCCAGAAACTCATGATAAAGATTTAGGATTGGTTTGGTTAATCAAATATTAATAGTATATTGGGACTATATAAAAACATGAATCCAAAGGCAGTCACTTGACTGTTGTCCAGGCAGGAAAGGAGATGGTTGTTTCTCTCCCATCCTATTAATATGTAGTAGTATTTTTATGTTTAAAAGATATAAACTTTATATAGCTTCACAACTATTGGGTTACCACTCTTCTCAAAGATAAAGAATTATCTCCCAGTAACAACAAAAACAAAACCCTTGACCCGATCAATCAGCATAAATAGTCGATATTATTGATGATTTTCCTCACAGATCCATATTTTGGTTTAGATCAGTGGTAGTCAACCTGGTCCCTACTGCCCAATAGTGGGCGGTCCTGCTTTCATGGTGGGCGGTGGCAGAGCAACCAAAATATAAATAAAAAGATAGATTTAACTATAGTAAGTTGTTTTATAAAGATTTATTCTGCAAAACAGCAAAAATTTGACATGAAGTACTTGGTAAGTAATTATTATATGCTTTAACTTGCTGTAACTCTACTTTATAAATTTTATAAAGTAAAGTTACTTCCCTACTTTATAAATCGCCATTACTGTGGAACTGGTAGGCGGTTAGAAAATTTTACTACTAACAGAGATACAAAAGTGGGCGGTAGGTATAAAAAGGTTGACTATCCCTGGTTTAGATGGTCATCTTCCTGAGCATGTGACCCTTTCCTTGTTCTGAGAAAATCCGAATTAGTTTTAGGCCTAATGATAATCCTATTTCTCCTATCACTTTCTAGTTTGGTTTTGCCATGTAACCTACCTATATTCAATAAAACTGGGATGAGATTGACCTAAGAGTAAGAATCTTCCAAAAAATGGAGCCTTATTCCAAAACACAGGAAAGATATTTTCTATCTCTCCGACCACTGCTATGTTTGGATGTGCTGTTTGTAGTCATATTGCAAAGAGTAGCAGTACCATTATTAAGATATAAGGATGGTAAGGTGATAAGATGGGAGGAGGATGGCTTGCTGATAATATCAGAAAGTTACTAAATTAATCATTCTTGAAGGTAGAATACCTTGTGTTCAAGGTCACATGAGGTAACACATTCATTTATCACTTATGCTCTTTTGAAATGAATTACCTTTTATTGTTGAATAACACATTCTATTCTAACTGGTATGACACCAAAAATAACAATGAGGGGACAGCCTCATGATACTGATTTTCCTATGGCATTTTGCATTGGACAAAACAATTTCATATGCAGTGTTTAAGTTTAACCTTGAAATAAGCCCGAGTTTTACTAACATTATAAAAATTAAAACGTTAAAGATGTTATCATCTTTTGGAGGGTACTGAACATGAAAATGGACCCAAGGTTTTGATTTTTGATGATCTAGCCTGGTGGTTTTGTTTTGCTCTCTTTTATGTTGTCATAATTTTGGCTACAAAATCAATGAATTTTTTAAAAAATCTAAACTCCCCTGATTTATTGCATATAATTAACATGAATATGAATCTGTCTAATTGGGTTTGATATATTTTTCTTCAATACCTAACTAACATGACTGTTGTATAAAATTAACCTGCCAAACAATCTAAATGGCAAACATGCTAAAACTGAAATAGGGATTGAGCCTTTTCTTCCAAAATAGTTATTTCAAGAGGATTTTAGACACTGTTCAGTATTCTAACAGAGCTTACACTTTTTTCAGCCCTCTTCTCTCGGAATTGCCATCAGAGCTAGTTCATAAGTCACATACACACAAACTACTCATATTACCTTTTAGTCACACTTTAATTTGTTCAAAAATAGTATTTTCCACTCAGAATATTTTACTTAATTCACCATACTTGGTGCTAAACCAGGTCTTACCATTTCCCCACCCAAAGCCATCCTCAATGGATGAAAATTTCTACCAGTTATATTATTTTTAAAGAAACATTCAGTGGAATCTGTAGGCAATTTTAGCAGAAGAGTTTTAAAGTATTTGGTAAAATTCAGTATTATTTTGATATTAACTTATAAGTGAATAAAGTGAAGTGAAGAAAATTAAAGTTTTCTGGTTTTCACATACTTAATAAAAACTTGTATCTTAGGTCCTATCTTATGAACAGGCTTTATTTTGGTTAATCAGATTGGTCATGTAAAAATTTTCTTCTCATTCTATAAAAGTGATTTTAGCAGTTCATTTATTTCTTCTGTTTCCTTTTATTGGTTAATACACAGTGCAATTTACTAAACAAAGACAGCAAAGACATTTTTACTGGGAATTTCAGTAATTCTGAAATCAGAGTGACAGGCCCAGGGATATTCAAAGAAACTGTCTCATATGCCTTACATGACTCCTCATATCCTCTAAGACTCAAATCAATTTCTACCACAGTCATGATACTGATACTGCCCTTAAATAAGAATCCAAAAGTGTAGTCTTTTTTCAGTGTGACATGAGAGGAAAAAAATACATCCAGTCTTGGGATGCAAGCTCATGGCCTTCTAAATGGGAAGCAGTAGCAACAAGTCCCAACCAGGAACTATTTTGAACTTGATACATGATGAAATTTGTTTCCAAAACTTATATTTGGTCTTCTTAATATTGTTGATTTCATTTTCTCATTTGTCCATTAGAATTTTGCTTACTTGTTTTCTTTCTTAGCAATAAATATTTGTCCATTACTATTCTTGACATATTCCTTATATTTATATAAAACTTGTTGATTGATTTTTTTTTCAGTAGACACTGTGCTTCTTAAACTTTAAATGGAGGATTCTTATTTCCCTTTTCAGTCTGTGCAGGACCTACTGTTAAAATCACCATCCACAGAGAATCTTTTTTAATGATTCTAATTACTATCTGTATCATCCAACTAATATATTGTCAGAATCTTATGTTAGTTAACAGGGATTTCAGAATGCATCTAGTTCAAATCACTTCTTTACATATAAGAAATGTTAAAAAATAGACTTCATTGTTTATAGACTCTTAAACCAGTTGATATTAGGTTCTTTTTTTTTTTTTTTCCCTGTATTTTTCTGAAGCTGGAAACGGGGAGAGACAGTCAGACAGACTCCCGCATGCGCCCGACCGGGATCCACCCAGCACGCCCACCAGGGGGTGATGCTCTGCCCACCAGGGGGCGATGCTCTGCCCCTTCCGGGGCGTCGCTCTGTTGCGACCAGAGCCACTCTAGTGCCTGGAGCAGGGGCCGAGGAGCCATCCTCAGCGCCCGGGCCATCTTTGCTCCAGTGGAGCCTCGGCTGCGGGAGGGGAAGAGAGAGACAGAGAGGAAGGAGAGGGGGAGGGGTGGAGAAGCAGATGGGCGCTTCTCCTGTGTGCTCTGGCCAGGAATTGAACCTGGGACTTCTGCACGCCAGGCCGACGCTCTACCACTGAGCCAACCGGCCAGGGCGATATTAGGTTCTTATATTAACATAGTGGAATAAAAATGGATTTGGAGATAAAGAAAACATAGAATGTGAATTTTGACCATATTATTTAGCCATTAGAACATATATCAGCTCTTTTTTTTATTTTAAGACTATTACCACATATAAAATATTGAAAAAATAATGACAACCATCATTATATTTGTCAATATTATATGAGCTATCATAAGAGAGAAGCCTATATTTTCTGGAAAATAATAAAATAATGGTACTCAATAAATGTTTACCACATTACTTGTTTTCTAATTGTTGAGTGTGCATGTGTGTGTGTGAAAAAGAGAGAGAAGGAGAGAGAAAGAAAGGTCCCAATTTAATATGTTGTGTCTAGTGGATGTTACTATCCAATCTTTGCTATATGAAACAGTTAATAGGTGCTGCCTTTATTTAAAATATGATGTGTGTGTTTTTTACGGATTATCTGAGGTTCTGATCCAGCCTGGCAATTTTCTTGCCTAGTAATTAGATCATGTATAGAGAGCTGCAAACTTTCCTATAATAAAAAGCCTATTTTAATATCATTTAAGTCAAATAATTTTGCTTAATTGCTATAAGAATAGGAGGGGATAAATGGTTATATATGGAGATTTGACTTAAAGTGGTGAACACACAACAGAGTATACAGATGATGAGTTGCAGAATTGTGCACCTGAAACCTGTAAAATTTTGTTAAGAAGTATCACCCAAATAAACTCAATACATAAATATATAAATTTTAAAGTTCTATTTCACTCCTAAAGTTGGTAGAATATCATCATCATGTAGAAAAATAAATATTGATTACCGGATCTAGCCAGGAGATTACTGTTTAATTGGCCTAAGAAAATTATGAACTAGTTTTTGGATAGATTATAAGTAACTGTAATTGTGTTGCCGGTAGATGTTTTCAATAATTAGAGATTTAAAAAACAAAACAAAAATTATGTCCCAAGAATGTGGAAAATGTTAGAAATGCACGAGATTAATGTCATAATAACACCTCGGCAATTTAAAAATTCTGAGGATCAAAGAAACCTTTTGAAAGGACTCTAGGAGAAACAATTTTCAAAGGTTCTATGGCTACATTCTTAGAAGCACACCTTCTTCCAAATGCTATTATTTGTCATGTGCTCCAAAATCAGGTTTTCAGTGCTAATAACCCTTGGTCTTCATAATAAAACTGTCAACATCCATGTCAATTAATGACAATTGGGTTGTGAATTGACACCTATTCACTAGGAACTGGACTGAAACCACCAACTAATTTCACATAAGCCATTGGACAGTAATTACTTTCCATCACTTACAACCTGAGCTACTTTGAAACCAGTGACCCAGAAATAAAAGACTGTATTCCATTATCATTTCCCTGGAAAACATTGTTCCCTTGAGTTCACTTACTCCTAAACAATGCTAAAAATCTTTATTGGCTTTAGCAGGTTGCGTCAGTGAAGCAGATAAATCAGGATTTTATTAAAAATTATTTTTAAAACCTTTGAAAACAATAGTCTAATTGCTATGGATAGTGATAGAAATAAAAAGTAAACTTTACACTGTTATAGAGTAGACAGTAACACTATCAATCTTAATTTTAAAAGAGTTCTTTCAATATATTATGTATCTAAATCTTTGAATAAAATAGTCATTTAAAATAATTAGATACTGAGGTTTTATAAAATGTGAACAATTAAAAAGAGGATAGTTGCTTCTATTGATGTTGCACATAATGATACACATATGTAAATGTGCACTTTTAAAAATTATTAGTAATGTTTTTTTATTAACTAAATATATAAATTTTACATTCTTAAATTACTTATGACTACTTAAAGAAAACATGAACTTACAGTGATTCAAGACCTCTTTGATAAAAGTATTTAAATGATAAAAAATTCAGTCATATATTTCAATGGAAAGTCAGTCCTAGAGGAGCAGGAAAAGGTCAGTGTGCCACAAAACCCTACACATGAGGGAAATAGAAAGAAATGAGGTCCAAGGCACAACGGGGGACAGGGCATGCAGCACGTTAACATTTCTAGTAAGGATTTCAGTTTTTTTCAGAGTGAGATGGAAACCCATTAGATATAGAAAAAAAGCTACAAAACCATATCATTAATGTGATAATGTAAGTGTGGTGTATATTGAACATAACAGAGCAGTAAAGGGGATTGTTACTTCTGTTAAGTAGTAATCAAGCCTTTACAGAAAAGATGAATTTGTAATGATCTTAAAGGATGAAATGGAACTTTGCAGATAATGAAACAATAGGGGCAAATGATAGAAAGGATCTTTCCTATTAGAGAAAACGCTCTTAAGGAATGTTAGAAATATGATTTGTTCTGGCTTCTTGTTATGGCTCTAGCATACTCTGAAAAAATTCAAGATTTTTGGACTGTTTCAGAGCAAGGAGTTTGGTCTTATTGGCCCCATTGCCAATTAAAAAAAGACAAAAACAGAAAAACTTATATTGTACATAACAGATGCCTATCAATTACCAGCTTTGTTGGCTTTAAATTTAGAAATTATGTCCTCTTTTTTATTATTGATTTAGCAATTTTTTTGTTTTAATCACTGGACAAAAAAACAAATTTCAATATTAATGAATCATATTTATTTTTCCTTCAGATGACCTGTATCATCTAGAAAGTAATAACTTGAGCTGGAAAATAGTTCTGAATTAAATGAAATATAAAGGAATTATCTTTACAAACATTTTCAATATTGAAATGTTACTATAGTAATGTTACTTCATTGATCATATTTTTGAATCTAGTGGGCACTGAAAAAATATGTATTTTTTTGCTAAAGGGTTCATCCAGCTTGAGTAAAGGATCAGTAGCTTGAGCACAGGGTTGCCTGCTTGAGCAGGGAATCATAGACATAACCCCACAGTTGTTGACTTGAATCCAACAGTGGCTTGAGAAAGGTGTCACTGGCTCAGCTGAAACCCCCCAGTCAAGGCACATATGAGAAAGCAATTAATGAACAACCAAGTTGCCACAACTACGACTTGATTGTTCTCATCTTTCTCCTTTCCTCTCTCTCTCTCTCTCTCTCTCTCTCTCTCAATAAATAAATAATTTACTATCAATCTAAATTATTCTCCATATTATAGACTTATATCATTCTACTGTGATCAGAGAAAACACACTCGGATTATTAGTATCTGGCAATGATAGCCAATTAAAACACTT
This sequence comes from Saccopteryx leptura, assembly GCF_036850995.1. Lineage (NCBI taxonomy): Eukaryota > Metazoa > Chordata > Mammalia > Chiroptera > Emballonuridae > Saccopteryx > Saccopteryx leptura. The sequence goes on along the minus strand of NC_089504.1, from coordinate 91,238,009 downwards.
TATAAGTTCTTACTTTCCATGAAGTATTGTGCTTTGCATGTACTATAGTGAAATTTATAGAGTGGGGAAATTGCTTTTGATGACGTACTGTTCTTTCTCATTTTTGCACAGTAGCTACTGCCTGGTACTGTAGACCCTCCTTAGAACCATGATTTTGCATTTATTGTATTAGAGGTTTTATGCATTCATTTTTTTGCAAAGAAAACATTTAAATGACATTTTGGGAGCTCTGCCTAAGTGACCTATTGGTTGCAAAGAACTATTAACTGTTTAAGGTGCTTCAAACAAGAGGAAGAATGAACTATAATAATAAAGGAGAAATCTGAAAGGTACTAGAACTTTAAAAGAAATCAGTAACCAAAGTGTTGTATCTTTAAGTGTATCTGCTCCATTAATTTCTTTCTTTAGATCCACATTTTCTGCCTCCATGGGTATAGGTGGAAAGGAAACATCCTAGTCTTATACGGCCCAAGGTGTAAGTGCCTACAGGCTAAAACCAACCAATAGAGATCTTTTGATGTTAAATGTCCATTTTTATTCCAATCAGATGCAACACCAAAAACAAGTTAATATCACAAATATATGGCTTCATGGCATTTTCCTGTATGGGATGTAATTCTCAGAGTAGAATTCTAGGTATGAGCAAATTACTTCCACTTTCTAATGCAAGGTTAACTGTGAACTTTAAAAGACAGTATGGGGGGCGGGGGATCTGAATTTTTGATTTTTGAAGGAAAACTACTACTTTATTACACTGACTTATTAGTGTCTCAAAACTTGAAATTAAGATAAGATACTCATGAATTTTAAAGGATGGGCTAGGTGATTTTAAAGTGGATTTTGCAAAGAAGAAAATAGCTAAGTTTGGACAGAGTTTATGACATAAGGACTTTGGTCTGGCAAAGGAAAAGGAGACTTGTGAACTGACTCAATGAAAAGCTGTTCAGTCATAAAGAAGGTGTCAGGTGACAAGAGTCATCTTCTGGAAGCAAGTATTTCCCAAAGCAAGCAGCTAAGATATTTTGGCTTGTCCCATTACTTAATTCAGGTCAGCAAAATACATCTTGATTCTTCATTATTTAAAATGGGATTGGGGACATGCATATGGTCTCAGTATTTTTTAACACAGGAACAATAATTATGTTTGCTTTATTTAATAAGACTAGTGTAGTATTCCAAAGCTCTGTGAACAAAAGAAATATATTGTGACTTGTTTGCTGATTAAATTCTATTGTCATCTTTCAAACGACAGTTTTTGAAAAAATATTATCCTACCTATTTTACGGCGGCCTTTCTAAGCAACATTTATTTTTAAAAGAACAAAAAACAAAATACAATGCTTTTACTTAGTCATTGTTAGATTTACTACTTGCTTCTATGCTTAGGACTCCCTAAGTGAAATGAATAAATACATGGTGCTTAATTGATAATTTTTAATAATTAACTCTTCAACTTTTTAGAAAGATTTGAAAAATAGGCTGGACAGTTGGCTGAGCGGTAGAACATCTGCCTGGCATGTGAAAGTCCATGGTTCAATTCTTGGTCAGGGCACACAGAGTGACCATCTGCTTCTCCACCACCCTCCCTTTCTCTCTCTCTCTCTCTCTCTCTCTCTCTCTCTTTCTCTCTCTCTCTCTTTCTCTCTCCCTCTCTTTCTCTTTTCCTCCTGCAGCCATGGCTTGAATGGTTTAAGCAACTTGACCTAGGGTGTTCAGGATGGCTCCATAGCCTCTGCCTCAGTTGCTGAGTAATGGAGCAGCTGCTCTAGATGGGCAGAGCATTGCCCTACAAAGGGCTTGCCATGTTGATCCTGGTCCAGGTTGTATGTGAGAGTCTGTCTCTTGGCCTCCCTGCCAAAAAGCACTTTAAATACAAAAAGCACTTAAAAAAATAAAAAAGAAAGAAAAAGATTAGAAAATATACATACTAATACCAGCAACATATGGTATCACTTTATGTAAGTACCTTCTGTATAACCCATAAATAAAATCTATTTTAAAATCTAAATTAAATTAAAATCTAGAACTTAAAGTACTTCTTTTCTGTGAAAATACAAAAAGCACCGTAAACAAGAAGGGTATGTTTTTCTACTCTTCCCTTTTCTCACTTAAGAGTGTGCTTCTGAACTAGGAGCAAGGTCCTGATTTCCCAGAATTCTCTCTCTGAATATATGCCCGGCTTCATGGTCTATGCCCTTTTGCTTTGGAAATTTCTCTGTATATATAAGCATTTCTTAACTAGTATTTTATCATTTCTCTATTATAATGAAAAATAGTATGAGAGTAAATTAAGTTCTCTTAGGTAATGATGACCTTTACCTCCAAATTTGACTTTCTTTATTTCAAGATTAAAGTCTAAAATGAAATTACCAATAGAGAATATCTTGATAAAAGTATAAAACCATAAATACTTACATACATACAAATATGTATGTATGTTACCCTGATGCAGAAGGACATGGGATTGGGGCCAGAATGTCATTGCTAAGCACATCTCTAATCTAGAGTAGTAGGAAATCACAAAATTCTGGTGGACTTCTGGTCATCTCGTTCATATGAATAGCTGTACAAATGCAGTCAGTCAGCAACTCTATATACATTTAAATGTACTTGTACTAAGCAATTATGCTTTACTTCTTCATTATTAGTTTAAGAAAACAGGGCATTTAAAGGTTATATCCAGTTCTGTTCTGAGAAACATGCACACAGATACAGAATTCCTGGAACTCTCAAAAGTTATATACCAAAAATGCCTTTAAAAACGTATTTTAGCCTTGGCAGGTTGGCTCAGTGGTAGAGTGTCGGCCTGGCATGCAGGAGTCCCGGGTTCAATTCCCAGCCAGGGCACACAGGAGAGGCACCCATCTGCTTATCCACCCCTCCCCCTTTCCTTCCTCTCTGTCTCTCTCTTCCCCTCCTGCAGCCAAGGCTCCATTGGAGCAAAGTTGGCCCGGGAGCTGAGGATGGCTCTATGGCCTCTGCCTCAGGTGCTAGAACAGCTCTGGTTGCAACAGAGCAGCATCCCAGATGGGTGGAGCATCACCCCCTGGTGGGCATGTTGGGTGGATCCTGGTGGGGCACATGCGGGAGTCTGTCTGACTGCCTCCCCATTTCCAAATTCAGAAAAATACAAAAAAAAATGTATTTTACCAGCTTGATTTCCTTAAATTACATAACAAAAGTAATGATTATTAGAAAATAACCATCTTTAGAACTCAGCTTTCAGAAATAAAGCCCTTCTTATAGACAATAGGGATTCAATAAAGACACTGAGTCAAAGATTCTTCATTTGCATACTTTGAGAATAAAAATATGAACTATGCATACCAATCATTTGCAAGCTTTTATATGCCTTTGCTCATGTACTCCTTACTCCAGGAAGTGTCCCATTTCCTTCTCCCATGTAGAGTTAAACAGTTCAAAAAAAGTGTCTCTACTTCCTCATCTCATGTCACTACTTCAATGTCTCCATTTGGGTTTTCAATATTACCACTCCACTGTTAGGGTCCTGTGATCTACACAAACACAAGAGTTAGTTCTCCATCTTCATGCTACATGATTTCCGAACAGCCCCTGACACAGTTCCCTGCTCCCTTCCATGAAACATTTTTTTTAGACTTCCAAAAGTGTCTTTGAAGGAATTTTTTACCTTCCTAATGGAGATTCTTTTCCAGTTCCCTTTTCTGGTTGGAGGATGCTAAGGAGTAGTTCCTGCTAATCTTCCCTACTCTCCTTTTTGCCTAAGTAATCTATTTTAGTTACAAGATTTAAGGAAACGTATTTAAAGCATCTAAATTTATATTTCTCTCAGTTCTCACTCCTGAGCTCGAGGATTATGTGTCCAACTAACTACTTCAAATCTCCACAGTACTATATAATTGATAGTGCCAATTGCACATGGCTGAAACATAACAATTGATTTCCTTTACCAAATCTGTAATTGCCAACAATAACTGCCTATCTTTTAGTCTATAAATCAGAGTCAACATTTATACACCTCTTTCAAAATCTACATCCGGTCTTTCAGTAGACCTTTCACTGTACCTCCAAAATGTACCTGATCTGGACCATTCTATTCCCACGCAGTTCCATTGCTACAGTCCTATTCCTAGGTGTTGTCATCATTCTAAACTCCATTAACAAGACATCTACAGATAATTTTTTTATTGTAATCGTGGCTATAATATTCTTCTTAAAAATCCTCATATTTTTTATTGCAATTTAAGTAAAAGTGAACTCCTCTCCATGGCCTCCAGGCTCTGCATGCTCTGTCTGCCTGTCTAACCTTATCCCTCTCATATTTCCTGCACTTTCTCCATGCTCTAACCACAGTACTCTTCAATCTGAGGTTTTCATTTTTTAGGCGTTTTATTTATTGAATTTATTGGGGTGGTGTTGATTCATATAACCATCCAGGTTTCAAGTGTACAACTCAACAAAACAGAATCCGCACATTGCACCGTGAGTCCATCACCCCAAGTAAAGTCTCCTCCTAGCCCCATTCCCCTCTCCGCCCTTTGCCCACTTCCACCCACCCCTCCTTTTCCTCTGGCTATCGCCACCCTGTTGTCTGTGTCTGTGTGTTATGTCTGTATATTTTTTGGTTAATCCCTTCATCTTCAGTGTCTCTTTTCCCAAATATTAGCTGTCTCTTTCTCATGATTCAGAACCAAATTCAGCTATCACCTGTTTAGAGAAATTTTTTTTCTTTTGATGACCACTCATAAAATGTACCTAGGGTATTTCACATTAAAGTGATTTTTTTAATCTAAAAGTAATGAGGGATATATTTGAACAGTAATAAAAGTAATAGGGGAAATATAAAACAAACAAATACAAAAGCAAAAAAACTGATTGCCAGTGATTTTAACTGTATTATTTTTTTACATAATGTCAATCAGTTTTCTAAAATAATAATAAATTTCATAAATCAGTAAGGATTCTTCTAGTTCAAATATTCAATTATTTATTCTGTTATATCTATACTATGAAGCCTAAAAGATCATTTATAAAAATTTAAACACTTAAAATACGTTTAAAATAAACACATTATTTATCTTCTAGGGAAGAAAAGGGAGAAATTTTATTGTGAGGTAGCATAAACTGGGCTGTACCACTCACTACCAAGGGAGAAACGCTAGTAGATACAGTGAATTAAACAATAAAATTTTTGTTGTAATAATTTTGAAATCTTTCCCAGGAGTATCAACTATTGATGTTCTAAAAATTTTAGAGAATACAAATAAGATTTTACATACTAAACTGAGATCATAAGACAATTGATCAATTTTCCTTTCCTTTTTTTTTTTTTTTTTAAGTGAGATAAGGGGAGATAGAGAAACAGACTTCTGCATGCACCCTGACCAGGATCCACCCAGCAACACCTCTGGGTCCAATTTTTTAGTACTGAACTATTTTTAATGCCTGAGGCTGATACACTCCAAGGAAGCTATCCTCAGAGCCTGGAGCCACACCAGGACCAAGTGAGCCACTGGCTGCTGGAGGGGAAGAGAGAGAGTAAGGGTAAGGTTGTGAGCATGACCCCAGATGGACAGAGCATCAGCCCCAGATGGGAGTTGCTGGTGGATCCTGGTCAGGGTGCATGTGGCAGTTTGTCTTTCTATCTCTCTTCCTCTCACTTGGAAAATAAAAAAATAAAAATAATATATAAAACAATTTTATTAATTATAGCCATAAGCCTGCTTTTTTTCCCTCATGCTCTATTATATTATAATGCCAGTTTTTTCTAAACTATGTTATTACATTTCTTAATTGTTTTACTCATTTAGTATATTTTCTTTAACTAATACAAATGCTACCTATACTTCACAGACAGGCTCAAATTTAACAGCATGTGAAGCTTTTAATTAGTACTTTTTTGTTTTGGATTATATCTTCCTTCAGTTTTTAAAATCTATGCCACAGTTTTTTACTAGACCACATTTCAAATTAATGTCAACCTCAAAATAGCTAACAAAATATAAAAGAAAAAATGAGTTCACTTAGTATTAGGTTTGGGTCCAGGGCTTCTTTAAATTCAAGGTCTCTTTAAACTCAAACTCCCCTCACCCAATATCCCATTGGGGCAGCTTCCTCATTAAGCATCTCCCTGACCCGATCTCCCCCTCTCCTTAAGCAACTCACCCCATCCCTGGGAAGGTTCTGGGAAGTTTTCTTGGCACAGGGGCTTGGGGAGGGGCCTGAGGGTTGGAGAAAGGGAGATAGCCTATGATCAAGGCTACAAACCAAGATATGCTCATCTGAGCATGTCAGGGTGCACCAAATCCCATGCCAGCAAATGCTTGCAGCAACCCCTATATCAGGCACCTCCTTCTTGTAGCACTGAGCTGATGCCACTAGGTTTCAGCCCCTCTGTTTGCAGATGCATAAATAAGCTTTTATAAAACTAATCAGGCCTTATGCATTCTTCCTTCAGCCGACCTAATACCTCAGGAATAGCAGAGAATTGCAATCTTGGATAAGCAAGCTATGGCTGTACATAGGCAAGTTTGAAGAACAAAGGAAAAGGACTTTCCTTTACAGAGGAAAAAGAAGTTGAGAGGGGTAATTTTGATGAAAGCTCAGTAGGAATGAGCAGAGCTCAGGGTGGTGATGATTTCTCATCGCTGCGTTGTGGTGGCTCTCATTGGCTGGATTATTGCTGAGCAAGGTGAAAAATCATTTTGCTTGCTGAGGAGTGTAAAACACCTTTGTTTCTGTCACAATTTGGCAAGACAGGAGTAGTAGTATGAGAGAGCTCCCCCTAAAGGGCTTCCTGACTTCATTGTAAATAAGTTTTCCTATGATATTCTTTTGTTTTCAACTAAATTGTCAGTTTTTTATAGGCAGTGGAATTTTCTATGCTTCTTTATTTATTGTAACTCTACTAGTCTTGAGAATATATCATAGTAGGTTTCCAATTGGCCCTGGCTGGTTAGCTTAGTGAGTCAGAGTGTTATCCTGAAATACCAAGGTTGCCAGTTGGATCACAGTCATGGCATATACCAGAAATAACCAATGACTTCAAACTAAGTGGAACAACAGCAACAACAAAAATGAATGTTGTGTGTGTGTGTGTGTGTGCATGTTTCCTTTCCTCTCACAGTCTCTCTAAAATCAGTAAAATGTAGGTGTCCAATTGATTAAATGTTGGTTAATCTACCAGACCTATTAATGATAAAATGAATCATTTTTGATTAAGATAATAATTAATAATTAATAAATGATACTTTACAGTGAGTGTTATAGACAGAATTTAGTCCCCCAAAAATATACACAACCTAATGCTTACAACTTGTATGTAAAAGGGAAAGGAAGTGAATAATATTTAGGATATTAAGTCTTAGTAGTTTAGTAGACACCTTTTTTTTTTTCCTTTGGCCTGATAAACATAAACTGATTCATATCCCCAGACTTATATTATAGTCTATTCATTCCTTCTTCTCAGTTTCTTTTATGATTACTAGTAAATCATACTAGTGATTTAATCACCATCAAGTCATACTTTTGTTCAAACAAAAAATAAGCTGATATTGTCCTTTTCAAACAACTTCTTGTTAAGATGTATTTATAGTTTACCACTCAATATACTTTTGTTACATGTATTACATGAATAAGGGAGGGGAAAATTTCCCCTTTTTCTTTTTTGTTTTTCTTTCTAGCCTAAGAACTAAATTAATATGAGACAGATTAATAAAGAAAATAACCAAATTTAATTATGTATGTACATATGGGGGTCCCCTAAGATTATGGGGCTTAGTTGGCATTTGAGGTTTATATGACCGCCTGAGCTAAGGAGAAAGATAAATTGTGATTTGGACCTCAAAGGGGAGGAAAGCATTTTGCTAGGTGAAAAAGCAAATGTTTGGTAAACATATGTTTTCTAGGATATCTGTAAAGATGAAATAAGGAAAAGACTTTGATCAAATGAGTTACCCTTGATAGCTCCCTCTCTAGAGGCCCCCTCTCTCTGTATATAAAATGTTTCAGGCAGTTAGGATGAAGTTCAAAGGTTCTTCCTTAGTCTTTAGTTTTCTAAAAATAACCAGCCTGAAGTTATCAATGCCCAAAAAGCATATTTCAGAGTGACTTTGTCTCACATACTTTATGGAAAGTCAGGTAAATAAAGATAAGCAAAAGTTTTTTTTTTTTTTTTTTTTTAAAAAGTTGAGTTTGAGAACATTGGATATAATAAAAAGACACTCATCAAAATTTCTTTTCTTTTACTAATAGAAATATTTGGAAACATTACTATTATTTTCTATACTGATTGACCAAAAAAGTGTTTTTTATCAGAGACAAAAATTTGACTTTGGATTTCTTACCTCGTATATAGCATTGTGATCAAACTCTACCGAAATGTCTAAAATAAACTTTTTAGGACCATGCTCAATGAAACCTACTAGTACATCTCAGCTTTATTGTCTATAAAGTTATTTTCAAGGATTGAATATAAGAAGATATATGTAGAACTTGAATCAAAATTACACTACCTTACAAACATAAATGGCCCTGTCTGAACTAATATTGCTTCAGTTTTCGGAATGGCATGGTGGGGGCAGGATAGAGAAGGCAATGAAGCAGGTTGTTTGGAGGCTATAATTCACCATAGATGCATTGGAACATGATCAGTTTAATCAGGTCTAAATAATTAGTGCGCATTAACTGTAGTGCTCTTGGCAGCAAGATTTATAAATTTTCCTAAAAAGTTTTAAAGGATTAATATGCTTCACTAAAAAGCTAAATTATCAAATAGCAAAATGATAGGGACCACTAATTATGACTTCATTTTGCCAATAAACGGGTCCTTTCAGAAATTACAATATAATTTTTCCATTAAAAGCTTTTAGATATGCTTGAAAGAGGGTTTTTATTTAACTTTTCCTTCATGCTAAAGAGGTAGAAATCTGTCTTGTGCAGTGTATATTTTTTTGTTATAAGGTTTTTAAAATGTAAAGGAAATTGGGTAAGCGATGGAGATATATTTTGTGCATATGGATTGCTGCACTTAAACCATTCCTATTTCATTAGCAAAGTACCAATTAACCACCAGTGTTGTTTTCTATATCAGCAAAGAAAATTTTCAGAATATTACATTTAAAGCAATAAATACAGCTCTAAATAGAGCTTCAGAATCCAAGTGCCTTAAAAAAAATAATCCTAGCCTGACCAGGTAGTGGTGCAGTGGATAGAGCACCAGACTGGGACATAGAGGACCTAGGTTTGAAACCCCGAGGCTACTGCCTTGAGCACGGGTTCATCTGTTTTGAGCAAGGTTCCCCAGCTTGAGCCCAAGGTAGCTGGCTTGAGCAAGGGGTCAATCCATCTGCTGTAGCCCCCTGGTCAAGGCACATATGAGAAAGCAATCAATGAATAACTAAGGCAGGGGTAGTCAACCATTTTATACCTACCGCCCACTTTTGTATCCCTGTTAGTCGTAAAATTTTCTAACCACCCACTAGTTACACAGTAATGGTGATGTATAAAGTAGGGAAGTAACTTTACTTTATAAAATTTATAAAGTAGAGTTACAGCAAGTTAAAGTATATAATAATTACTTACCAAATACTTTGTCGGATTTTCGCTAAGTTTTGCAGAATAAATCTTTATAAAACAACTTACTATAGTTAAATCTATCTTTTAAATTATACTTTGGTTGCTCCACTACCACCCATCATGAAAGTTGGAATGCCCACTAGTGGGTGGTAGGGACCAGGTTGACTACCACTGACAAGGTATCACAATGAAGAATTGATGCTTCTCATCTCTCTCCCTTCCGGTCTGTCTCTATCTGTCCCTCTCTGTCTCTATCTCTGTCAAAATAAATAAATAAATCCTAAAGCCTCTTTCTTAATATAAGGTCTGTTATGTAGAAATCATAGTGATGAAAATTTCGGTAATATAATCTGTAATTTGTATAGTTCTATAGAAAACAACCTTAAAGTATAATAGTTTGCTAATGTTGACTATTAGGTTTAATCATATTAGAGATGTATACCCTCTTTTAAAAAATGTTTAGGGACACTTAATGTTAAACTCATCCAGCTGTGTAATTAATAGAGAATTTCTATCTGCTTTTGTGAGTAAAGACTGCAGGTTAAATTCCAGAGGTGATTTCAGCCTATCCAAAAAAATAACAGTGATAAGCCACAGTGTGCTACTTCCTTATAAAAGATGCAAAGATGAGGCCCTGGCCGGTTGGCTCAGCGGTAGAGCGTCGGCCTGGCGTGCGGGGGGACCCGGGTTCGATTCCCGGCCAGGGCACATAGGAGAAGCACCCATTTGCTTCTCCACCCCCCCTCCTTCCTCTCTGTCTCTCTCTTCCCCTCCCGCAGCCAAGGCTCCATTGGAGCAAAGATGGCCCGGGCGCTGGGGATGGCTCCTTGGCCTCTGCCCCAGGCGCTAGAGTGGCTCTGGTCGTGGCAGAGCGACCCCGGTGGGGCGCATGCGGGAGTCTGTCTGACTGTCTCTCCCCATTTCCAGCTTCAGAAAAATACAAAAAAAAAAGATGCAAAAATGAATAATTTTCCATGCATAAAACTTGTCTAAACTCCACAAACAGCTACAGAATTATGAGGATTGCAGCTGTGTATAGACCAAAAATGATAACATACCAAGAATTTTATCTATCATATATTCTACACATTGTCATTTGGGGTAGGAAATTTAGATTAATGTTTAAGAAATACTTCAATATCTTTTATTATGCTAATAGAACTCAACTCATAACCCAAATAACAAAGTCTTTACAACTGTAAGCGAATAGGTCAGCATTTAGCTAGATCAGAGTTTTGGGTAAACATTGTATTACTGTAGGCAGCTAGTTAGATATTAACAAAAGAGAAGGAAGCCGGACATCTGATTAAGCCAGATTAACTAGGAAGCTCAGACTTCCCGACACTCCAGAGCAGGGGTCCCCACACTACAGCCCACAGATGCCTGCGGCCATTTATCCGGCCCTTGTCACACTTCCAGAAGGGGCACCTCTTTCATTGGTGGTCAGTGAGAGGAGCACCCTGTGCTCCTAGAGTACTGTATGTGGTGGTGTCGCAAAGCGCGGAGTCGCTCACATATAGTACTACTTCCGGTGATGTGGGATGCACGCGTCTCAGCTCAGGAAGCGCATCATATCACTTGTTAGGGCTAGCAATGACATTGACCATCTCATTAGCTAAAAGCAGACCCATAGTTCCCATTGAAATACTGGTCAGTTTGTTGATTTAAATTTACTTGTTCTTTATTTTAAATATTGTATTTGTTCCCGTTTTGTTTTTTTACTTTAAAATAAGATATGTGCAGTGTGCATAGGGATTTGTTCATAGTTCTTTTTTATAGTGCTGCCCTCCAACGGTCTGAGGGACAGTGAACTGGCCCCCTGTGTAAAAAGTTTGGGGACCCCTGCTCCAGAGCATAGTCACATTGTCCTGCCAAGAGGCTTAACACTCCAAGTAAGGGGGAAGAATGGCTTTTCACTTTCCCCAAGAAACAACTGTCCCCTTCCCATAGATTGCTGGGGGGAGGGATAAAACAATAGTGGAAATTCCTTTGCTGGGCGTATACACAGCAACAACCAAGATGGCACAGGTGGATGTTCTTCTACTGTGAGGCATGCACAGTAGCAGCTAAAATGACAACAATAAAAGGAAGGAATCTACCCTGGGAAAAACTGGGGAAAGGAGCAGATAAGATGAGGGCACAGAACACTGGAAGATCTAGGGAAAGGATTGGGTAGGGGAGGACCCAAAAAGAATTAGGAAAGAGATTGGATAGTTGCAAAGAAAGCTTTCTCCTTCCTGTTAGGAAAACAGGTGTGTTAGGCTTGCTTGCTTGTACTTTAACTGTTTAGTGCATGAACACATGGCAGTGCCGTATGTGTATAGTCTATGTAAGGTTATGGGTGCTTGCCCTCAGAACATATGGCAGATTGCAGATTGCCTGCCACCACAGTGAGGGGCCATTTTGCTGTTTATCTGCCTGAGAAGGAATTTCCCCTGCCTGTTTGCTTATCCTCCATTGGGACACTCGAATGAATGGGAATGGCCCAATGCTTTCTGATTCCATAGTTTCTCCACCACCTGCCCAAGTCCAATGTAGACCTACCTGGACTCCGTCACGGGTGTTACACTTTCCTAATCCAAGGAACTCTAAGAAAATCTTAACAAAGGCCTAAGGTTCAAGCATTCATTCACGTTCTGTCTCCAAAGCAGCCAAGCAACCCGGCAAAAGGCACCAGGCCAGGGCTAAAGCCAGAAGCAGAGACTGGGCAATACTTCCGAAACTATAATGTGGACTGAGCTGGACTGAGCTGGACTGAGCTGACGCTTCAGATGACAATGCCAGAAAAATGTGCAGCCCTGGCCTTCCAGGGCTTGGCGATGACAAGTGTGGGCTTGTGGCCACAGAGGTTAGACTTCTCCCACAGGGAGATGGAGCTGAGCCACCTAATTGTGGATAAGACATTGGGCACTTCTGGGAAATCATTTATTTTTGCTGCAATAAATCTTGCCACAATAGCTCATATCTTATATGTGACTCCCCAGAATACTTTTCTTGTGAACTCTATTTTCCCTGGCAACAATTAAAATCTTGGAGAGATTAAAAACAGTTTCCTTTTTTGATGGTTATGAAATAATTGGTGCTGGACTAATCTTCTTGGTGATAACAAATTATGAATTCTAAATAGGAAATGATTGTTTGGATATTCTTTAGGTGAGCAGAAGCAGGCCAAAAGTGGCAGGAAGTATAGGAAAGCATAATATTGAAGTTGCACTGCTATTTTTTATTAATTTTAATGGGGTGACATTGATCAATCAGGGTATATAGATTCAGAAAAAAAAAATCTCCAGGTTATTTTGACATTTGATTATGTTGCATACCCCTCACCCAAAGTCAAATTGTCTTCTGTCACCTTCTATCTGTGTTTCTTTGGGCCCTCCCGTTCCCCCACCCCCTCCCTCTCCTCTGTCTCTCTCCCCCAGTAACCACAACACTCTTTTCCATGTCCCTGAGTCTCATTTTTATTTCCCACCTATGTATGAAATCATATAGTTCTTAATTTTTTCTGATTTACTTATTTCACTCCGTATAATGTTATCAAGGTCCATCCATGTTGTTGTAAATGATGCGATGTCATAATTTCTTATGGCTGAGTAGAATTCCACATTATATATATATATACCACATCTTCTTCATCCAGTCATCTACTGAAGGGCTTTTTGGTTGTTTCCATGTCTTGGTCACTGTGAACAATGCTGCAATGAACATGGGGCTGCATGTGTCTTTTACAGTGTTTTTTTATTTTGGGGGGTATACACCCAGTAGAGGGATTACTGGGTCATATGGTAGTTCTATTTTTAATTTTTTTATTATTAAATTTGATGGGGTGACATTGATAAATCAGGGTACATGTGTTCAGAGAAAACATCTCCAGATTATTTTGACATTTGATTATGTTGCATACCCTTCACCCAAAGTCAAATTGTCTTCCGTCACCTTCTATCTGGTTTTCTTTGTGCCCCTCCTTTCCCCCCACCCCCTCCCTCTTCTTCCTCCCCCCTCTCTCCTCCCCCTCGGTTACCATCACGTTCTTGTCAATATCTCTGAGTCTCATTTTTATGTCCCATCTATGTATTGAATCATATAGTTCTTAGTTTTTTCTGATTTACTTATTTCACTCAGTATAATGTTATCAAGGTCCATCCATGTTATTGTAACTAATCCAATGTCATCATTTCTTATGGCTGAGTAGTATTCCATAGTATATATGTACCAAAGCTTTTTAATCCACTCACCCACTGACTGGCACTTGGGCTGTTTCCAGATCTTGGCTATTGTGAACAATGCTGCCATAAACATGGGGGTGCATTTCTCCTTTTGGAACAGTGCTATGGTGTTCTTAGGGTATATTCCTAAAAGTGGAATAGCTAGGTCAAAAGGCAGTTTGATTTTTAATTTTTTGATGAATCTCCATACTGCTTTACACAGTGGCTATTTTTAATTTTTTGAGGAACAACCATACTTTCTTCCATAATGGTTGTACTACTTTACAATTCCACCAACAGTGGATGAGGGTTCCTTTTTCTCCACAGCCTCGCCAACACTTGTTATTACCTGTCTTGTTGATAATAGCTAATCTAACAGTGGTGAGGTGGTATCTCATTGTAGTTTTGATTTGCATTTCTCTAATAGCTAATGAAGATGAGCATCTTTTCATATATCTATTGGCCATTTGTATTTCTTCCTGGGAGAAGAGTCTGTTCATGTCCTCTACCCATTTTTTTATTGGATTGTTTATTTGTTGTTGAGTTTTATGAGTTCTTTGTGTATTTTGGATATTAGGCTCTTATCTGAGTTGTTGTTTGAAAATATCATCTCCCATTTAGTTGGATGTTTGTTTTCTTGTCAGTTTCCCTTGCTGTGCAAAAACTTGTTAGTCTGATGTGGTCCCATTCATTTATCTTTGCCTTCACTTCCCTTGCCTTTAGGGTCAAATTCATAACATGCTCTTTATAACCAAGGTCCATGAGTTTAGTATCTATGTTTTCTTCTATGTAATATATTGTTTCAGGTCTTATATTTAGTTCTTTGATCCATATTGATTTAATTTTAGTACAAGGGGATAAACTGTAGTCGAGTTTTATTCTTTTGCATATGGCATTTCAGTTTTCTCAGCAATATTTGTTGATAAGACTTTCTTTTCTCCATTGTGTGTTGTTGTTCCCTTTATCAAAAATTACTTGACCATATATATGTGGTTTTATTTCTGGGCTTTCTATTCTGTTTCATTGGTCTGAGTGTCTAATTGTCTGCCAATACCATGCTGTTTTGATTATCATGGCTCTATAATATAATTTGAAGTTAGGTATTGTAATGCCCCCAGCTTCGTTCTTTTTCCTTAGGATTGTTTTGGCTATTTGGGTTTTTTTATACTTCCATATAAATCTGATTATATTTTGTTCCATTTCTTTAAAAAACGACAATGGAAATGAGGAGGCAGTCAGACAGACTCCCGCATGCGCCTGACCGGGATCCACCTGGCATGCCTACCAGGGGGGAATGCTCTGCCCATCTGAGGTGTTGCTCTGTTGCAACCAGAGCCATTCTAGCGCCTGAGGCAGAGGCCATGGGGCCATCCTTAGTGCCCGGGGTGGCTTTGCTCCGGTGGAGCCTTGGCTGTGGGAGGGGAGGAGAGAGACGAAGAGGAGGGAGAGGGGGAGGGGTGGAGAAGTAGATGGGCGCTTCTCCTGTGTGCTCTGGCCCAGGAATTCTGCACACCAGGCCAATGCTCTACCACTGAGCCAACTGGCCAGGGCCTAGGAATGTCCTTGTTGATCAAGCTACCCAAAAGAAAATTATATGGAGCAACCATGGCAGACTGAGCAAGTCAGTCTCATACTATTTGTCACCAGAACGATGCAGCCTGGTGTAAACAGTTTCAACTTTCTCGGGAAGCAGCATGGCAGATTGGGAAATCCTGTCCAAGGGGTACTATACTGCCCCCTCATTTGGAGTTAACCCTCAAGGACCCCTACCAGGACAACTTTGGCAGATGGATGTTACTCATATACCTTCATTTGGCAAACAGTCATATGTCCACATTACAGTGGATACATATTCCAGATCTATAGTAACCTCTGTCAGAACAGGAGAGGCTGCTAAACATGCTATAGCTCATGGTCTGTATGCATTGTTCTATTATTGGATTTCCTAAACTGGCTTAACTGAAAATGCTCCTGCATATGGAGCAAAAGCATTTACTGTATTTTGTCATGCTTACAATCTTTAAAGTTAAGGTATTATTAAAGTGTACTCAGCAAACATTTTAAGGTCAATTTAAAAAAAATAAAAAATAAATTTAAAAGGGGGTAGTCATATCCTGGAACTCCTACGGGTCTACCATATCATGCTTTTTACTTAAAAAAAATTTTTTTTTTTACATTTCTTTGGAATGCTGATGAACAGGAGACACCAAATCTTTTTCGCCTGCAAACTACTACCTTCTTTATTAGATCCAGCTAATAACACTGTTTTGTCTTTTTCCAAATAGCTCCAGATATATGGAAAAGATTTATATAGGTGGAGGGGGATCCTCAAACCCCTCAGCGAGATCTTCTGAGCATGGCTTTTAAGATACCTAGAGGCAGAAAAAGCCCAATAGAGATCAGGGGAACTACCAGATTTTAGGATACAACCTTAAAGGCTCCAATGCCCCAAAGGCGTCTCCTAGGATGCCATCTGGGTCCTGCTTCAATAGTGGAAAGGAAGGTCATTGAGCTAAAGCCTGCCAGGCTTACATGCCTCTACTGTGAGGAAACAGGGACACTGGAAGGTAGGCTTCCCCCTCACTCCTCTAAGGGAGGGTTCAGTCTCTTCCAGCCCTGCTTCAGCCACCTATGACCTAACTTTGCCCAGAAAACTGGGGTTTGCCACTGAAGGCTGAATGTGCCCAGGGCCATCAGCCCCATCTACGACACTGTAGACGAGCCCAGGGTATTTCTTCCAAGAAGCAGGTAAACTGATCTCACTTGCACAAGGGCCACTTAACTATGTTTTGCCTGAATAGTCAGGTTTTTTATTCTTCCCTCAAAGATCTCTGTTGTGGGTGTTGATAGTCCTATGTTCTGCTGCTTTGCTTAATATATAGTGTTTCCTTTATCCCTCCTACCTCAATGTCCCACTCATATTTCAGGCTGGGACCTACTTCTAATTTAGAGCTCTCTTTCCCCCTTTTGCCAACTTCTATTATGAATCTAACTTTGCCACCCAGCTTAGTGTATCCCAAGGTTCTCTTTACCATGCCACAGTCGCAGAGCTCCAGGGAAAAGCTACCTGGTCTCATCTCTCCAGGCAGAGGAGAACAGAAGCTCCATATCCACACATGCTGCAAATGGCTTCTCCAATCTACCTGAATCATTACCAGCTAGAAGCAGCGGTCACTGGGACTTGGACATGAGCTGCAAAGTATAGAATGGTGACAACAATTCCAGTGCCATGCGGACTTTTCCTGGATGTGGACTTTTCCTGGACTCCTGCTCCCTGTGACAGATCCTAACAGACTGAACTGAGGTTGGGTTGCATTTTTCAGGGATTCAACATTTTGTTGGGGCCAACTTGGACTTGGTGAACATGTTAAGGACACTACTCTTTTATGGATTCTTGCTGTATGGGCCAAGAGTTTGCTTAAAGGCTTTTAATCACTGTAAAAAAAAAAATTGAAGGCTGGATAAAGAAGATGGGGCACATATACACCATGTATACTAGTCAGCTAGAAGAAATGATGACATCGGATCACTTACAGCAGATTGGTGGAATCTTGATAACATTATGCGGAGTGAAATAAGTGAATCAGAAAAAAAACAAGAAATGCAGGATTCCATACATTGGTGGGACATAAAAGTGAGACTAAGAGACATGGACAGGAGTGTGGTGGTTACGGGGGGTGGGGGGAGGGATGGAGAGAGGGGGTAGGAGGGGGAGGGGTACAAAGAAAACTGGATAGAGGGTGACAGAGGACAATCTCTCTTTGGGTGATGGGTATGCAACAGAACTAAATGACAAAATAACCTGGAAATGTTTTCTTTGAATATATGTACCCTGATTTATTGATGCCACCCCATTTAAATAAAAATTTATTTATTAAAAAAAAAACAAAGTAACCCCACACCCCACCCAGGTGTTTCCCTTAACAATTCTTTGTAGTTTTCATTATATAAGTTCTTTACATTCTTTGTTATGTTTATTCCTACATATTTTATTTTTTTGTTGTAATCATGAGGGGGATTATTTTTTTTTAGTTCATTTACTGATGTTTCATTGTTAACATATAGGAAGGCAACGGGCTTTTGTATATTAATTTTGTATCCTGCAATCTTACTGTATTGGCTTATTGTTTCTAGTAGTCTTTTTGTGGAGTTTTTGGGTTTTTTGATGTATAGGATAATATCATCTGCAAAAAATGAAACCTTTACTTCTTCTTTCCCAGTATGTATGCCTTTTATTTCTTTTACTTGTCTTATTGCTCTGGCTAAAATTTCCAGCACCACATTAAATAAGAGTGGAGAGACTGGACAACCCTGTCTTGTTTCTGATTTAAGGGGAAAAGTCCTCAGTTTTATGCTATTTAATATGATGTTAGCTGATGACTTATCATAAATGGCCTTGATTATGTTGAGATATTTTCTTTCTATACCCATTTTGATGAGCGTTTTAAACATAAAATCGTGCTGTATTTTATCGAATGCCTTTTCTGTATCTAATGAAAAGATCATGTGGTTTTTGTTCTTTGTTTTGTTGATATGGTGTGTTAAGTTAACTGTTTTATGTATGTTGAACTATCCTTGTGATTCTGGGATAAATCCCACTTGATCATGATGTACTATTTTTTTAATATGTTGTTGTATTCAATTTGCTAGTATTTTGTTTAATATTTTAGCATCTGTATTTATCAGAGATATTTGTCTGTAGTTTTCTTTTTTTGTGCCATCCTTGCCAGGTTTTGGTATGAGGGTTATGTTGGCCTCATGAAATGTGTTTGGAAGTATTGCTTCTTCTTCAATTTTTTGGAAGACTTTGAGTAGAATAGGAACCAAGTCTTCTTTGAATGTTTGATAGAATTCACTAGTATACCCATCTCGTCCCGGACTTTTATTTTTGGGAAGGTTTTTAATAGTGTTTTCTATTTCTTCACTGCTTATGGGTCTGTTTAGGCTTTCTGCTTCTTCATGACTCAGTCTAGGAAGATTGTATTGTTCTAGGAATTTATCCATTTCCTCTAGATTGTTGAATTTGGTGACATATAGTTTTTCATAGTATTCTACAAAAATTCTTTGTCTATCTATGATATCTGTGGTGATTTCTCTCCTCTTTCATTTTGGATTTTGTTTATATGAATCCTTTCTCTTTTTTCTTTGATGAGTCTTATCAAGGGTTTGTCAATTTTGTTGATCTTTTCAAAGAACCAGCTCCTTGTTTTATTAATTTTTTCTAAGTTTTTCTGTTCTTTATTTAATTTATTTCTGCTCTGATTTTTATTATTTCCTTTCTTCTGCTGGTTTTGGGTTGTCTTTGTTCTTCTTTTTCTAGTTCCTTAAGATGTGAAGTTAAGTCATTTACTTGGGCTCTCTCTTCTTTGTTCATATAGGCCTGTAGTGATAGCAACTTCCCTCTTATTACTGCTTTTGCTGCATCCCAGAGATTCTGATATGTTGTACTGTTATTTTTGTTTGTCTATATATAGCTTTTGATCACTGTACTTAATTTCTTTTTTGACCCACTAATTTTTTAAAAGTATATTGTTTAGTTTCTTAGTTTCCACATTTTTGTTGGTTTGTTTACCTCTTTTTTGCAGTTGAATTCTAGTTTCAAGGCTTTAAAATCACAAAATATGCTTGATATAATTTCAATTTTTCTGAATTTGCTGATGTTATTTTTGTGCCCCAACATATGGTTAATTCTTGAGAATGTTCCATGTACACTAGAGAAAAATGTACACTCTGGCACTTTGAGATGAAATGTCCTTTAGATGCCTATCATATCCAATTTTTCTACTGTTTCATTTAAGGCCAATATTTCTTTATTGATTTTCTGTTTGATGAATGACCTAGAGCCATCAGCAGTGTATTGAGGTCTCCAAGTATGATTGTATTTTTGTCAGTTTTTGTTTTTAGGTCAGTCAGTAGCTGTCTTATATATTTTGGTGCTCCTTGATTTGGTTCATATATATTAAGAAGTGTTATGTCTTCTTGATTCAATGTCCCCTTTATCATTATGAAATGACCATTTTTGTATCTGATTGCCTTTGCTGTCTTGTAGTCAGCATTGTTAGATATGAGTATTGCTACACCTGCTTTTTTTGGGTGTTATTTGCATAGAGTATTGTTTTCCAGACTTTCACTTTAAATTTGTTTTTTTCCTTGAAGCTTAGTTTTTTTGTTTTGTTTTGTTTTGGTTTTTTTTTTTTTTTGGCAGAGACCGAGAGAGTCAGAGAGAGGGACAGATAGGGATAGACATGAGAGAGAAATAAGAAACATCAATTCTTCATTGTGACTCCTTAGCTGTTCATTGATTGATTTCTCATATGTGCCTTCACCAGGGGGCTACAGCAGCCCGAGTGACCCCTTGCTCATGCCAGTGAGCTTGGGCTCAAGCCGGTGAGCTTTGTTCAAACCAGATGAGCTTGTGCTCAAGCAGGAGACCTTGGGGTCTTTAACCTAGGTCCTCCACTTCCCAGTCTCATATTCCATTCACTGCACCACCGCCTGTGCTAGAATATGATGTGTTTTTTGTAGGCAGCATACAGTTAGATTTTTTTTTTAAATTCATTTTGCTACTCTGTTTCTTTTTATTGGTGAGTTCAATCCATTTACATTTAGTGTAATTATTGACACATGAGGGTTTCTTATTGCCATTTTATATATTGCTTTCTGATAGCTTTGTATCTTGTTTGATTCTTCTCTTTTGTTTTTCTATCACTTGTTTTTGTTTGGTTGTAATTCATACTTTTTTCCTCTGTTTCTTCTTTTTTCAAGCCATGTGCTTCTGTGGTGGTTTTTTCAGGGGTTGTTACCATTAAGTAATGGAAAGGATACATATCATGTTCATTGTAGTACATTATCTCATGAGTGCTTCTGCACTCCTTCCTCCTTTGCTACTGTTAATCTTAGTCATCTCCCCTTTTTTGTTTTTGTTGTCACAGATTAAACTTGTTTTTATTGTAATCTTGATGGAGCTTTTACTTGTAGTTTTGTTTTATTTTGTTATTTGTATCTGGTTGGAAAACCCCTTTTAGTATTTCCTGATGTAGGGTTTTTCTGTTGATAAATGTCCTCATCTTTTCTGTATCTGTGAATGTTTTTATTTCTTCTTTGTATTTGAAGGATAACTTTATGGGTATAGTATTCTTGGCTGGAAATTCCTCTCTTTCAGACTTTAAATATTGGGGTCCACTCTCTTCTAGCTTGTAGAGTTTCTGCTGAGAAATCTGATGATAATCTAATGGGCCTTCCTTTGTATGTTCTAGTCTTTTTTTCCTTGGCTGCATTGAGAATTTTTTCTTTGTCATTGGTTTGTGCCAATTTTATTATGCTGTGCCTTAGAGTAAGTTCGTTAGAATTAAGATAACTCAGTGTTCTGTTTGCTTCTTGAATTCGAGGTTTTAATTTTTTCCACAGGCTTGGGAAGTTATCATCTATTATTTGTTTGAATATGTTCTCCATTCCATATTCTCTCTCTTCTCCTTCTGATATACTCATTATTCTTATGTTGCTCTTTTTGATGGAGTCAGACAATTACTGTAGGGCTTTCTCATTTTTTTAATTCATGAGTCTCTCTCCTCTTCTCTCTGTAGTGCCTCTACTGGCCTGTCTTTGATGTCATGAATTCTCTCCTCTATCTTGGCTGTTTTATTAGCTAAGCTTGTTACCTCATTTTTCAGTTCATGAATTAAATTTTTTATCTCTGTTTGAGTCGTTTTCATAGTTTCAATTTCCTTGGTGATATATTCTTTCGGTTGAATTGTTTTGTTTTTTGTTTTTGTTGAGCTCCGTAAACTGCCTTTTTGTGCTTTCTTGTATATCCCTGAGTATTTTTAGGAATTCAATTTTAAATTCTCTGTCATTTAACTCCAAGGTTTCCAAGCTATTGAAAATTTTTTCTTTAGATTTTTCCTCATCTATATGAGCTATATGTCTGTCTTTTGTATTCATGATATTCAATATCTTTTATTTTAATGGCCTTTGAAAGTGGTGTTAATAAAACTAATAAGAGTTGATAAAAATAAAATAAATAAATAAATTTCTATTTTTATAAGTGGAACAAAAACTACATAGAACAATGGGTCCAAGTTGGGAAGTGACAAAGAAGCAAAAAACGAGGTAAGAACCCACAAAAGGCTACAAGGAAAAAATTTGGATCAAGAATGAAATAATTTTTTAAATGACAGTCGAATGAGAGATATAGTGAAAAAGAAAAAAAGAGAAAAAAGAAAAGAGAAAAAAAAGAAAATTCTGTTGTATTAAGTGGAACAAAAACTACCTAGAATGGAGAGCCAGAGTTGGGGGAAATGCTAATGATATGAAAAGTGAAATAAAAAGCACACAAAATGCCACAAAGAAAATATTTCAATCTAGAATAAAATAATTTGTTTGTGAGTGAGGATTGAATGAGAGAAAAAGTGAAAGAGAAAAGAGGAAACCAAAAGAGAGAGAGAGAAAAAAGAGAAAAAAAAGAAAAAAAAGAGTTAAGGTCTTTGAAATGTAACCCTTATAAAAAAGAAAGAATGGAAAAATGTAACACCTATGAGTAATGAACTTCAAAATGAAAAGAAAAGAATAAAATGGAAAGAGGATAAAATGACCAAGGTAGAAGAAAAAAAAGATAAAAAAATGAAAGAAAAAAGTGGAAAAAGTTATAAAGACTGTGGATTTTTTCTGGTTTTGAGAGGTTATCTTCTTTCCTTTCTTCCTCTGTCTTTTTGACTGGTGGCACTGTAACCCAGTTTCTGCCCCTGTGGCACTGTTAGGCAGAGATTTTTAGTTGATGTGTCGCTATGGTGATGACTCAATAAACTAGGCTCAATCCCATTGGTAGGTGGGGCTTGTTAGCATTTGCAGTCTCTGACAATGGGAGAGTCCGTTTTCCTGGAGGCTTTCCCCAGTTCTCTCCTTCCTGAATAGGCAGCCTGGGGACCCAGCTGTGAAGTTGCCCCAGCCACTGTCTGGAGAGCAAGAGGCTCTAAGAACTGTTCAATCCCCCCTTTATCCCCACTCAAAGCAGAGTTCTGGGTAAGACTTTGCCAGCCAGAGCCGTCAGCATAATCAGACAGGGCTGGGGGCTGATTGCTTTTCAGGTGTCTTTCTATGAGCCTCTGGGCATGTTTAGTATGGCTCAGCTCTCCACGGATCTACTCTTCCCATGCTTTTTGCACTTTATAACCTGTATCAGCTGGTAGGAAGACGCCCCAGTCACTGCCTTTGGAGCAAGAGGTCTTAAAAGCTGCCAAGTCCCTCTTCCAAGTCCATTCAAAGCACAACTCTGGGTTGAAAGCTTTGTCAACCAGAGTCACCAGCTTAAGCAGACAGGGGAGTGAGCTGACTTCTGGTCAGGCTCCTTACTAAGTTTCCCCAGGTATGTCTATTTAAATTTGCCTCAGCGCTCCATGGGTCTGCTCTACATAGGCTTCTCCCTTGTTGGGAAGCCTACAGCCCAGCCTGCCTAACTTCTGCAGTGTTCTCTGAGGTCTGTTCCATGGGCCTGTGCATTTTAACCTGTATCGGCTGGCAGGAAGTTGCCCTAGCCACTGCCTGTAGAGCAAGAGGCCCTAAGAACTATCAAGTCCCTCTTCTGGGTCTGCTTAAATTGCCCTGGAAGAAAAGGTTTGGTAGCCAGAGCTTCCAGCAAAGGTGGTTGGGCTGTGACCATACTGCATGTTAGGCTCCTTTCAGCATTCTGCAGGGTTTGCTCTCCAGAAGCTGCCTGCAAGCTGCCTGCATGCCCTTCCCCTCAGCCTTTCCTCCATTTTCTTCCACAGAAATGTGCTTTGTTAGCCTGTATGGCTGGTGGAGGTGCTCTGCCCAGACAGGTCTGGGCATAGGGAAGCCGGTTATCATGCACTTCCCATGCGCCACTTTTTTGGGAGAAAGGATTATACAGAAACTCTGACTACAGGCTACACAGAAAGCCACTGCTGACAGTCTCTGACCAGGAGGCCCCTTAGTAGGGAACATGGGTGCTCATGCCCAAAGTGCCAGGTGGAACCACTTGCACACCGCCGCACTCACCAACCGGGAGATCAGGAATAAACAAAGCCCAAAGCTGCTTTGGTATCAGTCTGCACAGTCAATCCACTAGCCACCACTGCCGGGGTTTGCTGCTAGCATTACCTTCATGTCTGCTGAGCCACAGGTACACTCTCTTCTCAACTTGAACATCTCTACCCTCACCAGCTTCTTCCCTCTCCCCTATCCCTCCCTTCCTCTCAGTTCCAAGTGAAAGCAGCCCTTCCTTAGGTCAGTGAGGGAAACAGAATACTCCATTTTCAGTCTTATTTTCTTCAGTGTGCATTATATATTCAGCCACTTTTTCGCTCAATCGTACCTTTGTTTGATATGTGTGCATTTCAGATGATCTTGTGATTGTTTTTCTTTCTCTAGTTGTTGAATTTGTTGAAATATCAGGGAGATGAATCGGGAGCACCCCTCATGGCTCCATTTCTCTGACGTAACTCCAAAGTTGCATTTCTTATTTTTAGTGTTCTATAGTGCTCACTACCAGTCAAGTCTAGCCACACAAGGAAATGTTGTTTTCCTAGTCACGACAACTATCATTTATTTTAACACATGCTACTCTGGTATAAGAGTAAGAACTGTACTTTAGGCAGCTCTCTTTATGGAGCATGCCCACACCTTTTCCCAGGCCTTTCCCCATCTCCTTCCTCCAGGTGCATTTTCCTTGCCTCTCTCTTCTCCTAAACCTCCTAAGGGCTCTTCTTTTGCCTCTATAACTTGTGTCCTGAGCCCATTTCTTCTACAGCTCATGTCTTCTATCTCTCTGACCTTCTAAATAAACTTGCTCTTATAATTTGTGTAATGACAGTGGTCAAGGCCATGTAGATTTACATTGGATTTGGACAGACCACAGAAGAATCATGGAAGCCAAAGGGCATTCGGCCACTCCCCTTTACTGGATCCTCACAACAAGAGGTGAGGCTAGGCAGAGAGGAACTGCTTCTTCTAGCAGCAGGGAAGCAAACAGAAAAACTGCCCCATATGGGAGAGCACTTATTTAGGCCACTGGCACGTGTGGCTTTCTGTCATGTGCTCATTCACTAATCACACTGTTGGTCAAATAAGTTTGTAAATATGATTTATATGTTTGCTGGCTTATAGTTTGTATTGGGTTTGGGAGACAGGCTATAAGCTGGCAAAGTCCTTATAGACTAAGGCAGGGATTGGGAACCTATGGCTCATGAGCCAGATGTGGCTCTTTAAATGGCTGCACCTGGTTCACAGACAAATCTTTAATATAGAATAACAACATTAAAAATATAAAACATTCTCATATATTAAAATCCATTCATTTTCTACCATTCATGTTCATGGTTGTGGGTGGCTGGCGCCAATCACAGCTGTCCTCCGGGACAATACCAAATTTTTATTGGATAATATGTAACATACACAGGTCATTGTGAGGTCAGAAAGTAAACTTCCCTCCTTTTACTCAAGTAGTCAGCTAGCTAATTGCAGAAACCCTTTTGACGAAGAAGATGGCTAAAAAAAAAAGATGAGGAGTATCATACTCTTAGGCAGGAATGGACAGAGGAATTCGCCTTTGTGAGAGAGCAAGTTCTGCAGTGTGTCTAAAATGAAATGATAAAATTGCATCGATGAAACGGTCAAATATAAAGCGGCACTTTGATACATGGCATACTATATTTGCATCAAAATATTAAGGGGGGGACAGCAGGAAGAACGCATGTCAAGCACTACTGTGAAGAGTGCAAGCTAGTCAGCAGCAACTCCGTGTTTGGACCCAACAAGGTGACTGGAATTTGGCTAGCTTTGCTGGTACTTTAGCAATTGTGAGAAACAGAAAGCCATTCACAGATGGGGAGTATGCCAAAACATTCATGCTTGGTGTTGCCAATGAACTTTTTGATGATTTTTCAGATAAAGATAAGATAATCAAATGAATAAAATACATGCTTCTGTCAGCAAGAACTGTTCGATCATACCATTATAATGGCAAATCAAATTGAGGCAACACAAGTGAAGGACATAAATGCAGCACCATGTCTCTTAGTCTCGTTTTTATGTTCCACCAATGTATGGAATCATGTAGTTCTTGTTTTTTTCTGATTTACTTATTTCACTCCATATAATGTTATCAAGATCCCACCATTTTGCTGTAAATGATCTGATGTCATCATTTCTTATGGCTGAGTAGGACATGGGAGGGAGGGAGGGAGGGAGAGAGTTAGGGGGAGGGGGAGGGGCACAGAGAACTAGATAGAGGGTGGCGGAGGACAATCTGACTTTGGGCGAGGGGTATGCAACATAATTTAATGACAAAATAACCTAGACTTGTTTTCTTTGAATATATGTACCCTGATTTATTAATGTCATCCCATTACCATTAATAAAAATTTATTTAAAAAAAAAATGCAGCACCATCCTTTTCTCTCGCTTTGGATGAGTCACCAGACGTAAGCCATTTATCCCAGTTCAGCGTGATTGCAATGTATGCTGTCAGTAATACACTATGTGAGGAAAGTCTTGCTGTTTTGCCTATGAAAGAGACAAAAAGAGGAGAGGATTTATTCAAGTCTTTCACTGAGTTCACTAAAGAAAAAACTCTACCGATGGATAAACTTATTCCGGTGTGTACTGATGGTGCTCTGTGCATGGTGGGGCAAAACAGAGGATTTGTAGCGCTTCTTCATGAACATGAAAAGAGACCCATCCTAAGTTTTCCCTGCATCTTACATCAGGAGGTGCTTTGTGCTCAGATGTGTGGTGAACAGCTTGGTGAGGTGATGTCGCTGGTCATGAGGGTGGTCAACATTATTGTTGCTTGAGCTTTAAATGATCGCCAGTTTAAAACACTGCTGGATAAAGTTGAGAATAATTATCCTGGTCTGCTTCTGCACAGCAATGTGCATTGGTTGTCAAGAGGGAAGGTGCTCAGCCATCTCGCGGCTTGTCTGAGCAAAATCTGGACTTTTCTTGAAATGAAAATATTGAGCATCCTGAGTTAGCTAACACTGAGTGGCTCCTGAAGTTCTACTATCTCGTGGGGATGACTGAACATCTGAACCAGCTCAATGTGAAAATGCAAGGTGTTGGGAACAGAGTCTTATCTCTTCAACAAGCAGTGTTTGTATTTGAAAACAAGCTGGAACTCTTCATTGCCGACACTGAAACAGGTCATTTACTACACTTTAAAAAACTGGGAAAGTTTAAAGATGCATGCACAACAAATGACCCTGCTCAACATCTTGATCTCCAGCAACTAATCTCCTGAACTCATTCAAAGTGTGCTTTGGAGAATTTCATGAGCGCACTTGTCTTTTTAAATTCATCACCCATCCACATGAGTGTGCAGTGGACAGCGCCAACCTGAGTTACATCCCCGGTGTCTCCGTCAGAGATTTTGAGCTACAAGCTGCTGACCTGGAGGCCTCAGACATGTGGGTGAATAAGTTCAAGTCACTGAATGAAGATTTGGAAAGACTTGCACAACAGCAAGCAGAGTTGGCGAGCAAACACAAGTGGGGAGAAATAAAAAAACTTCAACCCGTGGACCAGCTGAGTGTCAAATCTTGGAACACGCTTCCCATCACATACCACACACTGCAGCTTGTGAGTGTTGCTGTATTGACAATGTTTGGCTCTACATATGTGAGCAGTCTTTCTCACATCTAAAGAATGTTAAGACCAACCTACGATCATATTTAGTGGATGGAACTCTCAATGGCTGCATGAAGCTTAACCTCACCATGTATCAACCAGCCTACAAAACCATCAGCAAAACCATGCAGCACCAGAAGTCACATTAATGGTAAGAAGTACTTTATTCATCATTGGTTAGCAACAGCATAGCAACATTATTAAAAAGAATTCAGAGACTTATTGTACTTTAAAAGTGTTGGTCTTACATAAAATGCACACATTTACTTATATTTAATGTTAAACATATTGTACGGCTCTCACGGAATTACATTTTAAAATATGTGGCGTTCATGGCTCTCTCAGCCAAAAAGGTTCCCGACCCCTGGCCTAAGGCTTAGTTTTAAGACTAAGCCTTTCCTACCCTTTTAAGATCTTTTCAACATCCTTCTAATACTAAGGTCTTCTCAAAGCTAAGCTTTTCCCCACACCCTTAACTGTTGCATGATGGGGAGTGATGTACTCTTATGAGGAATCCCATTTATGCCTCAGATACATGGCTTTGTATCAGAAACTTTCATATTTGTATATAGGCTTGAAGGCTTTAATTTTCTACACTATTAAAATAAAGCAGACTGGGCTCTCTCGCTGGGTTCTTGCCATCAGCATTGCAGAAGAGAGACAGCCAAGATGGCGGAGTGCGGAAGGAGAAGCCAGTTTATGCAGAGTTAGTGCAAAGAGAAGAAGATGGGAAACAGAGGTGTATAAGGCTGGTGGAGCCTTTGATTCTAGGAAACTCGGATAAGTCAGTAGCATTGGGAGCCCTGAATTAAAAGGGAAGTGTTTTCCCACTGTGTGTATTTACTTGCTTGCCAGGTGCGAGCTAGGATTAAAGGTAATGGCCCACCAGTTCTTGGCTCTGTTGTTTCATTACTGTCTGTGAATCAAATGCCAACCTGCATTGGCCAGGTGGCTGTGATGGTGGCTGTGGCTACTTACTTTACACACACAGAAAGTGCATGTAACTGAAAAATAAGTGAGCAAGACTAACCACAGTTGTTTTTCCTACCATTTGAAAAAAAAGAAAGCTGTGTTTTATCCCTCTGTGTACCCTTAGCCAATATCTATACACACATAAATATATACACACACTCTGTGTGTGTGTGTGTGTATGTGTGTGTGTTTTAAATTGGAGCAGCTAAGAATTCTAAAGTTGAATTAATAAAACACATAGATTTCTATTCTTACTGAAAGGCAGAAAACATTGGCTGAACCAAAAGCAGGAGGCTAGTGTGTTCCAAATGGAAAGTTTATTTTATAAGTGCCTGGGTGTAGGCAGGCTTAAACCAACAAAGAGTGTCAGCTCCAAGTTGCAGGAGGGAGCCTTAGATACAGGGGTTGCTACAGACATCTGCTGGCATCGGTTGGGTGCACCTGGACTTGCTCAGATTAGCATACCTTGGTTTGTTGCCTTTGGTCACAGACTGTCTCCCTTTCCCAACCCTCAGGTTTCTCCCAATGGCCTTCTCCCAAGGACATTTTCCAGAACCTTCCTGGGGGGAGGGATTGCTTAAGGGGGGAGGGAGGTTGGGAGAGAGAGATGCTTAATGAAGAAGTTGCCCTAATTCGAAATCAGGTGAGGAAAATTTGAGTTTTAAAGGGGCTTTGGAGTTTAAAGGAACTCTGAACCCAAACCTAACACATACTCTTTCCTTGATAAAACTCAATCTTTAAGCATTACCTAATTAATGTGTCCTATTTTATGTTCTATTTTAAAAGACAATACAATGTAGAACAAGAAATATATGTAAACAGCAAGCACCTAATTTTACTTGATTGGATGGTACCTTGTTAACCTTAGTTGTTATCAATTAGTAGAGACAACTTCTGTAAACTTAATTTGTATACACAAATACATTGTGTTACTGTCCCCTCCCTCACCCTTACAGGAAGCAGGAAACACATTTAGCTCAGCTTGACTACTCTGCTAGAAGCAGAAGCCCTTGGGAGCAGTATCTGATCCTAGAGTCAACAGGTCTGGGATTCAGAGCTCCTTGGTGCCCAGGCTCTCGGCAGGTTGTTTTTGTTCAGTATCTCCTTCCTCCAGGAAGAGAGACTTTTAATTTGATATTTAAGACCTACTAAAGAGAAACCATTTAAAGTGTTTTCATTTCCCTAATTAACACTCTGAGCATTCCTTCTGACTTGCTAGGAGTTTCATTGCCTGGGAGGGAAAAAAAGAAAAGAAAGAGAAAGAAAGAAACGATGTCACAGCGCTGTGCTGTGGTTCGGCATGATTCTTGGCACTCAGCTGGGTGTTACACAGCTGCTTGGAGTACCAGGGTCACTTTCTTCACTAGCAGATATCAGGGAGTGTGCAGCATGGTGGTCTTTCTTGGTAGCCTCAGCAGGTTTACTCAGAATGGATAGTCATGGATCATAATTTCTTTCCCTATAGAGCATTGATTATCAGCCTCATGTAAACAAAAATAAACGTGGATTAAACGATATGCCCAGTGATTTTCTTAAAGTTTTCTGTTTGAAGGAACAAAAGTTGTCTCTTTCAATTCTTTGTAATTTCTACAATATCCCTTCAAACATTTTAAACAGTAACTTAGTTCACAGGAGTCTTAAGTAATCCAAAAATTGTGACCCATTTTAACAGGATATCTTGGTGTAAGGTGATATAGTTTCATCTGTATTTAACATGGACTCAAAAAATTTTTGGTTCCAGAAAGAGAAATTTTTATTTCCTTTCTCTCAAAATCTATTCATCGAACCTTTAAAGAAGGAAAATTAATCTGGAGACCTGTGTGGAAACTTTCCATTGTTACACTTAGGTAAAATGAAGCAAGAACTAACATCAAAATTTGACTTTTAGCACACAAAAATTAGTGTCTCTGCCTTAAAAAATAATCCTGAAGATGAAGGCAAGTCATTCTTTAAATATATCACTTCATTAAAGTGTGTGTGTGTGTGTGTGTGTGTGTGTGTGAGAGAGAGAGAGACAAAGGCAGAGAGAGACAGAGAGAGGGACAAATAAGG
Source organism: Saccopteryx leptura (assembly GCF_036850995.1). NCBI lineage: Eukaryota > Metazoa > Chordata > Mammalia > Chiroptera > Emballonuridae > Saccopteryx > Saccopteryx leptura. The sequence goes on along the minus strand of NC_089504.1, from coordinate 91,207,585 downwards.
ACAGATATACAGGAAGGGAGACAGATGAGAAGTATCAATTTTTTGTTGCGGCACCTTAATTATTCATTGATTGCTTTCTCATATGAGCCTTGACGGCGGGGCAGGGTCGGCTACAGCAGACCGAGTGACTCCTTTCTCAAGCCAGTGACCTTGGGCTAAAGCTGATGAGCCTTGCTCAAACCAGATGAGCCCACACTCAAGCCAGAGACCTCGGGATTTTGAACCTGTGCCCTCTGTATCCCAGTCTGAAGTTCTATCCACTGCACCTCTGCCTGGTCAGGCTTCATTAAAGTTCTTGATGGTACAGAGAAAGCTCAAGATGGCTGAATCGCAAGGATTTAGAATCATCAAGCCAAATGATAGATACATTTTAAGAATATCTCAACTGACTTTCGCACATATTTTTGTTTTTATGTAGGCAAAGAGTGGTGTATCACACTTTTACTCTAAATTAAGTTTAACTTTAAAATCAGTATACAAACTTTTAAATATCAGAATAGAAAATGGCATTAAAATTTAATTGCCAGCATTTTTATTTTTTAATGTAATATAAAATGACATCTTTTAATCAATGCCATATTATTATAAGACGCATCCAAACCTATAAAGAATTTTTATGTTTGAGCCAAATGGCTGACATGTGTTTGGGAGCAAGATCTCAAAAGTTCCTCAGGATAACAGCTTTGCAGTTTCTTTTATGCATTTGAAATTAAAATGGGGAGGTAAGAAAAATTTACTGAAGGTAGGAGAAAGCAAGACAAAGATAATTATAGGGTAATTAAGATTATTTGTCACTGAGGAAGATTACATCTTAGTAGGACAGATCTGAAAGGGGGCATTTCAAGGGATTACTAACCTAGATGCACAGAAGCAATGGACAAGGTTTACTTAAAGCAAGGATAAGGTTTTTAATAAAATAGCTGTTTGCCTGGGAAGTGACTACCCACCATGATATGTCCATAATAATTTATGATCAGCCCTGGACTGGTAGCTCAGTTGATTAGATCACTGTCATGATTTGCTAAGGTTGTGGGTTCAATTCCTAGTCAGTGCAAGAATCAACTAATGAATGCATAAATAAGGGGAACAATAAACCGATGTTTCTGTCTCTCTCTCTCTCCTCCCCCCACTCCAAAATGAATAAATAAACAATTTAGAAAATATTTATCATCAGATAACTCTGTGAGATTACTTTCCATAGGATTCCCTTTGTTTGGTCCACAATAATCATATTCAATAAAATATGACATATCTCTTGATTTGGGGATTATTTGAAATTACGATATAGTCTTTGCTGACTTCTCCCAACCTATATTCATACATCACCCCACTCTGCCTTGTATTTGCTCTGGATGGGTTCTTTGCCTTTCACCTTCCTATTGTGTTTGAACAGTGGGAAGCACATTCAGAAGATCTTAGAATAATACTTTACTGCCAATCTGTAATAAACAACAAAAAATCTCTATTCTTTACATCCCCAGGATGTGTTTAGGTGGGTGTAGTGGTCCATGGTCCTAAATTTCACTGGATTCCTTTTCACTGGATTCCATTAACTGGATTTCACTACTGGAACTTCACTATTGTTCAGACTTAGAAGTTTAACTATATGTGTTGGTTTAATTCTGCTCAAACCTTTATAAATGCTCCCTTCATTGAACTGTCTTAAATTTTATCCTTTTGAATGTGTCATCTCTTTCCTTCTAGAACCCCAACTGACACACAATCACATCTTTCAGTAGGTTATTCTTTTAATGTCAGCAAGGATTTAATATTGATGTTAAATTTACTTTTAAGGCATGTGTGTGCATGTAAATATTGTGAAATAGATTATTATTTTACATTTGCTACTATAGAAGCATAAAACTTTACCCTTCTTCCCTTCTGGGTTCTCTGGCTGGCCTAATAATTAAATTGACATAAGACAGATTAACAGAAGGAAAACAAATTTCCATGAATATAGGAGCCCCACAATAAAATAAAGTAAAATAATTGAAGCTTTTATACCATCCTGAGTCAAGGAGAAGGGAGTCCATGTATGAAGCTTTAAAGGGGAGGAAGACAATTCATGGAAAGTTGAGAATTGTAGGTGTTTGGTAAATAAGTGGTTGTCATGTCATGTCTCTGCTAATAGCCCTCTTATTGGTACAGGCCCACTATCTAAATTATTTTAAGCAGTTAATGGGAAAGTAAATAGCTCTTCTTGAGTCTGCTAGCCCCCATTGTCTTCAGTTTTAAATAATCCATATTCCAAAGTAGCATACTCTGGAGTGGCATATTCTGCCCCCCCCTCCATATTTACTTTATAATGTTTAGGTATAAGGGTTATAATGTAGTTATGAAGTGGAAGTGTCCTTTCTTTTTCTTTGCTATAAAACAATTTAGTTATCATCTGATAACATTATTACATGCTATATTAAAGTTTGAAAATACTAACTTCTGGGATCTAACTTTAATATTTTCCTTAGCTCTACTAAAACTTTAGATAAGATTCTTCCTGACCCTTGGCCTCTGATTTCTCTGTTCTTAGACCATTTACTTTAGAAAAAATTTTAAAATTCTTTATTGATTGATTTTAAAAAGAGAGAGGAAGGGATAGAGAGGGAGAGAGAAACATCATTTGTTGTTCTACTTATTTATGCATTCGTTGGTTGTTTCTTGTATGTGACCTCACTGGGGCTCAAACCCAAACTTTAGCTTATAGGGACGATGCTCTAACCAACTGAGCTATATGGTCAGGTAGAAAATTTATAATTTCAAATTTTTTTCTTCTTTGAGCTATAAATCTTCTTAAAGCCTCTTGCCAATTTTACAACCCAGGGAAGTCTTTCTCAAGGGCATGAAACCATCTGTGAGATACTGTATAATCATCAAGGATAATAACACCACTTTCTCCCAGTCTTTATGGGAGAGTAGGAGCCAAGTCCAAGTAGTAAAATTACCTCTGTCATGAAGATGGAGAAAGTTTAATTTTCTTTTGGGTAGTGCCAATTAACACACAAATTTGGCCTAAGGTTTTTCCTCACCTCATCTCCTAAAATCCCTTGTTAACAAGAGAATTGAATTCAGAATTCAACTCTCTTCCCTTACAATAGCCTTTGATAAAATCACCCTAACCTGTTTAACTCTGACCAGTGCAATTTTTGCTTTAACAGTGTGATTTTGATCTTTCTTTCTTTTTCTTTATACCAGCTATTAGTTTATACTGTCCCCAAAAATCACTTTTTAGCTGCATTATAGTTCTGTAGCATTTATCTTTTTCATTTCAAAATTTCTGCTTTTATGTGGATGAGTTAAAATCCTAATATTTTTTGGTATTTTTGTTCTTTATGTTTTCCAACTGAATGTGTCCTTTGTATTTTTATTCTTTTCTTTTGTGAGTAATGAAGAGTTACAATGTGCTAATTTCCTCTTAGTACAATTGTCATTACATCTCATAGCTTTAAATATATAGTAAAAATTACTTTGCAATCAAATTTTGATATCTTCTTTAATCTAAGAATTAAAAAATAATTTAATAAGTTTCCATTTAAATATGCATTTTTTATTTCTACATGGGCTATTTCTTTATAGTTTTAAGTGTGATATAATTAGATAAGTTCTCTATAATATCTATTTTTTTGTAATTTAATTTTCTTTTTACTCAGTATGATTAAACACTGTATATTTTCTATGGATTATATGAGTAAGCATATAAAAAGCTTGCATTTGACAATTAAATATGTTCTTAAAATAGTCTATTTATATATAATCTCATTAATTGAATTATTTATATTTTATAGCCTATGTTATTGTAATGTTGATTTGAATGCCAGTGTTAGGGGCAAGGGTTAATAAATTGCATTATGATTGGTATAGATTAAATGTTATGATTTCAACATATAAATTTCAAAATTTATAGTTTGGAAAAGTGATGGTTTTGAAGATAGGTCCTTGAGAAGTGATTAGGTCATGAGAGCACAGCCTTCATGGTTGGAATTAGTGCCCTTAGAGAAAACCCCAGAGAGCTAGTGCCTCTTGTATTTCATGGGGGTTACAGTAAAAACATGGCTCTGTAGAAAGTGAGCCCTCACCAGACACTGAATCTGTAAGTGTACTAACTGTGGACTTCCTAGACCCAGAAAAGTAAAAAATAAATGGTGTATAAGCCATCCAAAATATGGTATCCTTGTTAAAGCAGCCCAAACAGACCAAGACAATTATGTTGTTTATGTCAATCTATTTTTATTCATAAACAATAAATAAGTGCTCCTATTTAATGATTTCTGGTTTGAATTAACCATTTTTTCTGATAGTTTTAACATCACTATCATTATGGTTATTATAATTTGTCTAGTGTCTCCTTGGGCACTTTCCATTCTTTCAGTACTAAGGATGACACAGACTTGTATTTTTACTATGACTACATTTTTCAGTCCTTATTTTTCTCAGTGCTTAAAAATATTTCATTACTAGGCCCTGGCCAGTTGGCTCAGTGGTAGAGTGTAGGCCTGGTGTGTGGATGTCCCGGGTTTGATTCCCAGCCAGGGCACACAGGAGAAGCACCCATCTGCTTCTCAACCCTTCTGCCTATATTTTCTCTCTATCTATCGCTTCCCCTCCCGCAGCCAAGGCTTCATTGGAGCAAAGTTAGCCCTGGCACTGAGGATGGCTTCAAGGTCTCCACCTGAGGTGCTAAGAAGACTCTGGTTGCAATGGAGCAACACCGCAGATGGGCAGAGTATTGCCCCCTAGTGGGCATACCATGGGGATTTTATCTTTCAGCCTCCATACTTCTCACTTCAGAAAAAAATATATACACACATACACACACACGCAAAAGAATAAGAATATTTCATTACTTTTGTTATTTGTAAGAGGATGTACTCCCTCTGTGCAATTAATTCTCCAGTGATTTGAAAATTATATAATGTATTTGCATTCTGATTTTACTTCAAACAATGTTCTTAAACATAAGAAATATATATCTATTAACTTGAAGTGACAAAACAATATCTACTGACCTGATGATTTTCTCTCATAAAACTGTGATAATATATAGACTTTAAATATTTCTCTCTTCTCCATCCCTTAGTTTTCCATCATCTGAGAGCTATATTGGTTTCATTACAATCTTATTGTTCAACTCACCATTATTATTTAAAATTTTCAACTTTATTTCTTATATTTTATAGCCATGTGATATTTAAAAACTTATGCATAATAAGTTGTACTATTTTACTTTATTGTATGCAGTTTTATTAAATATTTTTTTATTTCTCTTTGCATATGTATGTATTTATGTGTATTTATCTTTAATTGTGTGATAAGCTCTATTGGAATTACATATTTCTAATATGCTCTTCACAGCTCCACAGTGCCAGACACAATGCTTCTCTGTGTGAGGATTCACCATTATTTTTTGTTTTATTGATTTAAAAGCTTGAGGGAAATAAGCCAGGCTGCAAGAAATGGTCCTGAACTCTCACCAGTCAGCACTAATATTTCTATTCCTTTCATTCTTTTCCAAAAACAAAACAAAGTTTCAGCACCTGAAACTAATACAAATAATACTGCATGTAAACTGTAATTGAAAAACATTTAAAAAATAAAGTTTCACATTCACAATAAAAATATTGTTAACTCCAGAAACTACTCTGCCATTTTATTTATCAAAGGAAATAGTGGGAATGATCGACAACTGGCATTAGAGTTACACATGCCCTAATTGTGAAGAACAAGTAATAACTTTTATTTTTATATGTGAAAAATACTAAAGATTTAATTTAATGTAAGATAATAAAGAAGATACTGCATTAACACATTGTTTTCTCACTTTTGAGAACTTTTATTTTTATGTACTACAAATGTGCTGACAGGGTAGAGAGAATGAAAAAGTATTTCCTTTATTTTTCATTTAGAAAATAAAATTTAATGGGGTGACATTGATCAATAAGAGTACATAGGTTTCAGGTAAACATTTCTATAGGATTTGAACTTATGATTATGTTCTATATTCATCACTCAAAGTCAAATCATTTTCCATCACTGGAAAAAGGTATTTCAATACCAAATTTATTTAAAATGTGTTAAAGATTTTATAGTTTTTGATAACTGACTAAATATTCTGTTTGCATTATCTTCAGTATAAATGTTGGTATATAATCCAATGGATCTATTTATACATTAAAACTAAATGGAGTAAGTTTAATCTTTTTTTTTTTTTTTAACTGAGAGTTGCAGGACCTTGGTTCCCAAATATTTCTGCCCAATTCTGTTAACCTGATATGGTTTGACCAACAGGTGCTATACCCTGACTTTTTTCTTTATATGTCTACCGACTATCCCATGTTTAATACAACCTCTATCCCTACACCTTCCAGGTTTTTGAATAGAGAACAGTACTTAAAACAAAAGTTTGACTATCTTTCGCAAGTAAGTAAAATCTTTGTTACTTGCTCCTCTCTTCACCAACACTACCTTAACTTGTTCCTGCTGTCAAGTTTTAATATAGGCTTGAGCTAACTGATTTGTACATTTTTCTTACCCTTGTTTGATAGTGTCATTCAAATTAGAACCAGACTCTGCTCTGCCCCACCCAGAATGCTTCAGTGGGATAGAGCGACATGAAAACCCCGTCGGTCTCCCCTTTCCAGTATGCTTATTGCTGGAAATCTAACTAGAATTTCTGCTACTGCTCAGGACTCTGTTTTTCTTTGTGCAGAGGGCTACTGGTGACTTAATTTTTTTACTATCATCTATTAATGTCCTTTGTTGAGACTTCACCACTTGATTTTATCATCACTAGTGGCTTTTGTGAGCTACATAAGAATGCTGCATTGGTTTTGACTTTTGGGGGACTTGTTAATAATGTTTGTTGCCAAAAAAAATACAAAGGGATTAAGCAAAGCAAAAATACATCATAGACACAGGCAATGGGGATGGGGTAGAAGAGGGTAATAGGGTGATGAAAAAATGACTTGACGGGGTGGTGAACACACAGTGTAATATATACAGATGATGTATTATAGAATTGTACACCTGAAGCTTATATAACTTTATTAACCAATGTCACCCCAATAAATCCAATTAAGGAAAAACAAAGGAAAACCATCATTTATAAATTTTTCATTCAGTCAGTTCCCATCTGCCTATCTATATGGACATTAATAGAGTGAAATATTTTAATTTTTTTAAGGATTTTAACAAGGACAATCTAGATTTATATTAGTCACATAGAAGTGTTTTGACATAAAGATTTTTCACTTTAGAGACATCTTAGAACTGAAAAGAGATAGTCTAGTTTTACTTGTCTATAAGTACTTGTAAGAGTGCACCTTTTTAATGGGCTATAAAAATGTGTGTGTGTGTGTGTGTGTGTGTGTGTGTGTATTAGAAAAGGTTTTCTTCATCTAATCTTTTTCTTCATACAGAGGGAAAATAATAACTGACAATAATAATATCACATTTTTCTGAAAGTAGCTACTTCAAACTTCTTGTTATTTTGTTTTTCTCTCACTTTATCCTCTCTCGAAAAACTTTGTGGATTAATTAATAAAATATTTCCATATGTTCATTGTAAAAATATCTATTCTAGATAGAGAACAATTGTTTTCTGAAAAAATATAAAAAATTATTTTGCTTAAAATATGTTAACTACAAAAAAAAATGTTAGCTATTAAAAAAAATACAAAAACCTACAGCTAAGTACAGTAACTGAGTAATGGCCTCCCTTGCTAGATAAAACAGAAAGAAACATTACCACTAGTTATCTAGAATGAGGAAAAAACTTTAAATATGATTTAAGGAGTTTTTAAAATTAAGTTTTGTAAACACATAAGTTTGTAAATTGTGTTAGAAGTAAGTGTATGTAATATTTGAATTAAGTAAGTAAATAGCACAGTTTAAGAAATACAAATGTCTTCTTCCATGGTTTACTATGGGAACTAATCTCAACCAAATAACCCAATTTATATAAGATTATGGCTAAACCTCTAGTGATTTAAGCTTTTTAAAATTTGCAACATTGGTTTATACTGTTCGCACTATAGTTTAAGTTTGGAAACATATAAAATGATATTTAAAGAAATTTATAATAATAGGGTATCTCAAAATGTTAAATCTCATAAATTGTAATAATGATATGAATAATAGAGGATTAATTTGTTGACTTTAATTATAATTTTTAAATTATTAATTAAATTTAAGGCCTTAAACCAATATTAAATTGTGTTCATATAGAATCTTGAATCTTTTCATTCATGAATAATTAGTGGCTGCATCTGTATAAATTATTTGAATATCATTTCTAAAATTAACATTCTACTTTCTGTTTGGTAAATTTTAAAAATTATTTTGATGGCAGGACATAACACACTGCCACTCATGATAAGTGAAAGGCAGAACAAGAGAAGGATGTAAAGAAGGGCCATATGAGGGCAGGGAGTGGTTCTTACCAGGTGTCAAGGTGAAGCTGAGCTGCTGAGCAAGTTGGCGCTGAGGGGGCAGTTTATATATGACAAGTGGGGTGACATTAGTTAGATATTGTGGGATCACTGTGAATTGGCTAATATAAATCATCTGGAGGGCTTTGGGACACAGGGCTGTCCCTAGTTGTCTGATACCCGATCCAGAGGGCATTCATACCTTGTGTATATAGTGCCTTGGAGTATGAGAACCCAATAAGGTAAATGGTTGGGACGGTGAACTTAGTCAGCTGTTCACAAAGGGAAACTGACCAGTCTTCAGCCAGGATTCCAAAATTGGGGCCATCACAGTACTAAAAATCCACACTAATTTTACCCTCTTTCAGTATGTATAAATTATCTAACATAATTTATTGTTCAGTTTTCACCATAACAGTGAAAATTTGGCTGTAATCTTAATTCAGTACGTTGGGTAATTTTACTCAGAATTTCTGAGGATGTCTCTCTGAAACATGTCCCATCTGCCAACTTGATAATCCTGGCAAAAATCTATAAAAGTCGGACATAGGTAATTGAACACTGCCAAATGGAGTTTATACAATCATATCATTTAATTGAACATTACTGTTTGTTTTCTGGATGGATAGAAGTTTGGCTTTATCAAAAGACAACTATCTATTTCAAGAATAGCAAGCGGAAAAAAACCCACTAAAACTTTAAGACTCTGTTTCCAACTTGGGTTACATAACTTATTTATTCAATACTGAAGGCACTCATTTTATAGTGTTATATTTTGAAAAAAGCTTTGCAAGACATTGCAGATGTAGTGCCCTCTGGGTCTCTCGGTGTTCCTGTAGGACTCTGGCCTCCTGAGCAATGGAAATTGGCATGCTAGAAAGACCAAGCATGTTTCCTTTTGACTTCCAGAAACATTTGTTCCTCAATTTTAGTGGTTTATATTATTATCTTCTTGTCTCAGAGAAGATTTGCTTTCATTAGAGCGATAAGGCTTCTCTCTCCCTAGTGGGGAGGAGTGCATCAATTTTTATATCAACTTATAGGTTCATAACTTCAGACTCGTCTCCTGTAGCTCCTGTAGGATAAGAAAACCACTTTGGTACATGCATGGGTAACCCTCTGCCTCATCACAGATTTCTGAGAATGGGGTATGGAAAACAGACATGGTTATTTCTGTAATTAATAATAGTCTGATTTAAATCTGGAAATTGCATGTTCACTTTCAGAATAATTTAGATTAATGTAAGTATTAATATTTTATCCAATGTTTCTCATCGCTTCCAACACTATTATCTTTATTGCCCATATTCAACAATAAAATATGAAGAACAAATGACCCTTAAAAGCTTTCACAATTTTCTAATATATTATTATAGAGGTTTAATGCACTGTAGCAAAATTTATGTTTTTCTCAAGGATAAATTTAAGACCTCTATGTGATCATTAGTCAAAAATTGGAAATTGTAAGGTATTTTTCCCCACCGAGAAGGAAGGAAGGGGCCGGAGCCACAAAGTGTGGAATAAAGGCTTTATTGAGTACAGAGCACTTCCCGCCCGACCAGGTTCCCTAGTCCTGGGGACAGGCAAGTCACAAGGTGTGACCTGTGTGAGAGATATTTAAAAGGTTCCTAGGGTGGTTGAGTTAATATGATGTAGTGAAATCTCACTGGCTGTTGGACAGTCGCTCTTTTCCAAAGGGCTCTGGGAAGTTTCTTTTGGCGCGCTTGGTTGTGGGCAGTCCTAGCCAAAGTTTCCGGGAGGGTCTGAGTTCCCCACCATGACCATCCCTCATTATACACCAACCTTACAGAAATTACTCTGGTATAAACCTTCTCTTTAACTTCACTGGAAGGGATCTCATCAGATAGTGTTAATACAAACATTACCCTAAAAATCTGTTGAATTAAAACCCTTGGGTTCATCTTTTTTAGTTGAAAAGACCATATATATATATATATAAAACTAGGACTTCAATACTGACAAGAAATTTCCAGTAATAAGATACTCAAGAATATTGACTCAAGCATCACAATGTTAAATATTCTAGAACACCCTTAAATGCCAATGATTGTCACCTCTTTTTAAAAAAAACCTCCCCTCCCCCATTTTTAAAATTGTTTCTTTTTTCTATCAGTTTAAAATCTTATTTATCTTGGGTTGTTTTCATGATGCGACATTTAATTAGATATGCAGGTTTGAGCTAATGGCCTTTGGTTAGTTTCACTTTTTCCACATTAGCAAATTCACTTTCAAATTAGTAATTTTCTTCCACACTTTTTGGGGGATCAGATAAATATGTTAGGAAGTCATGCTTTAATTACTGGTTCTCCTAATATGTCTAATGTTAGTTACTCTACTTTTTACATCGACACAATATGGATTATAATAAATTTATTACAAGCGAGATTTTTTCATTTGTTTATGCAAAAATATATATCTTGAAGTCTGAAAATAACCAAAAAATATTATTTTAATAGCATTTTTGTCATTGCATGGTTAGTATATTAATTTGAAAGCATGTTTTACAAGTTTACTCTTGCTGCAGGATGATTCAAAAAGGGGATTATACAATTAACATCCGCATCATTTATAGCAGAGAGAGTTTATTTATTTATTTATTTCTGTATTTTTCTGAAGGTGGAAACGGGGAGAGACAGTCAGACAGACTCCCGCATGCACCCGACCGGGATCCACCGGCACGCCCACCAGGGGGCGATGCTTTGCCCCTCCAGGGCGTCGCTCTGTCGAGACCAGAGCCACTATAGCGCCCGGGGCAGAGGCCGAGGAACCATCCCCAGCGCCCGGGCCATCTTTGCTCCAATGGAGCCTCGGCTGCGGGAGGGGAAGAGAGAGACAGAGAGGAAGGAGAGGGGAGGGGTGGAGAAGCAGATGGACACTTTTCCTGTGTGCCCTGGCCGGGGAATCGAACCCGGGACTTCCACACGCCAGGCCGACGCTCTACCACTGAGCCAACCGGCCAGGGCTAGCAGAGAGAGTTTAAAAAGCAAAATTCCCTGAAGATAAGAACTCTGCAAAGACATAACATTCCAAAGAAATCCATGAATTATAACAAAATCTTATCTTTTACTTTCATCAGCAGGGGACAAAGAAACATGGACAGAAAACTGAAAAATTCTTCTAGTTTGTGCATTTTTTTTAGAATTACAATATCAGTGAAATGTTTTTCTTCCTAATTTCTTAATAGAGACTCAAAGTTTACTAATAGGCTAATAGTGTAACTAATTAAGACATTTAATTATTTTAACCAGCAGGGTTGTATCCCGATTTACCCTATTAATAGCATAGTCATATCTCCATGTTGATCTTAAAGCATCAAAATCATTACCAGAAATCTGTTTCTCCAAACTCTGACATTCTTTGTTGAATTTTGCTTGCATTCTAAATGACAATTTCACATAAATAGAGATTTTTATTGTTAATATATGCATCGTTCTACTCTTTTCAGAAAATATTATATTTTATACTATAAAAACAAAATAGTATAAATATAGTCTAATTTTATTACTTTGAATAAAATTCTACAATGTATATCAACTTTATTAAGAATAAATATAAGCAGAGTATCAATAATCTTTATTGGTTCATTTTTTCAGACAGCATTTATTAGGTACTCATTATAAGTTAGACACAATGTGTATTTAGAAAAAAGAATCGGGTTTAGTGTCTGCCTATTATCTTGTTTACAGCAGTGCCCAATAAAACAATGAACAGGAAAGAGAGTCAAGGACCAAACTTCAGTTTCCAAACTTAATAAAGTATTGATACATCTCAGCTGCACGTAAAAAACCAGTTATGTTTTAGATATTTTTATTGGAATCTCTGAGTAATAATAGCATCAACTTGGTTGAGAATTGATATGAAAACTTTTTTGTAAATAAATATTTGGTTGTTTTGCAAAATGGGCTGCTCAAATATTTTTGTTTCAAATGTTGTAACTCATGACCCACCAAGAGGACAGAAAGTTTGTTGCTCACATAGGGGACTCCCAAGGAGATCAAGATATGCAAACAGGTAGGAGGTGATTTAGGTAAAGCAGAGAAACTATTGTCAGAGGACAGTAAGTAAGCATAAATTCTCATGCATAGGCTGGGCATTTGTGAGGTTTAAATTTACAACCTGCTCCAAAGGAGAAATTATGTGCAAGCTCTTTTATCAACCTGTCCAGAGTAGGATCAAAGAAGAAAGGTGGAGGACTAAAAAGAAGTCAATACTCAAGCATCAAAAATGTGGTCATCATGTAAAAGGTTGGGATATAACATCTTTAGGGTAAATAATTTGCTCCAATTTAAAAAAGTAGCATAGCATCTTAGAAAGAACACAAGAATTGAAACCAGGCAGAGGATTTAAATTTATTCTCTGCTTCAACATAGTCATATGATTTTGACTAATTAATTTTATACTGTTAGATTCAGGGTTTCTTCTTGTTGTTTTCTTCTTCTTCTTCTCCTTCTTCTTCTTCTTCTTCTTCTTCTTCTTCTTCTTCTTCTTCTTCTTCTTCTTCTTCCTCTTCCTCTTTTTCTTCTTCTTCCTCCTCCTCCTTCCCTCTTCTTCTTCCTCCTCCTCCACCCCTTCTTCTTCTTCTTCTTCTCTTCCTCTTCCTCTTCCTCTTCTTCTTCTTCTTCCTCCTCCTCCTCCTCCTCCCCTTCTTCTTCTTCTTCTTCTTCTTCTTCTTCTTCTTCTTCTTCTTCTTCTTCTTCTTCTTCTTCTTCTTCTTTCAAATGGAGTTAGCATTTAATATACATTGTGAAGACCATACTCACAATGGTAGGGATAACCCTATGGTGAAGATAAAACAGTCCATAACAAGCTTTTAGCAAATATTTTACTTTTTGAAATAAATTCTAGTAATTATGATTCTTGATGTTTATTACCAAAGATTATCCTTTATAGAATAAAGCTAAATATTCTATGAGTTATGCTAAGTGGACTCCTAGCTCCACAAGTTAATGGGACTTCAGAATGAAACAAATCTCTATGTGGGTAGAGGATGCAGGGGTTATCATTATCTCATTAGATATAACTGGGCAGGGTTAAGAATATAGTCAGTAACTATTCATGGGGCCTGATAGCTACTAGATTTATAGGGAGTGGATCACTTCATAAATTTTGTAAATGTCTAAACTCTATGCTGTACACCTGAGCCTAATATAATATTGAAAGTCAAGTGTAATTGAAAAATTTTAAAATAAATAAAAAAGATTATTTTTATTAAGAAAAAAGTAAAAGATAGGAAATGCCAAAACTGAAGAAGAAAATGTTAATGCCTAGCTCTTAGAATCTAAAACCTTTGTAATAGGTTTTGAGAAGCAACCAAGAAATATTAGATCTTAGATGTTGCAAGATTAACTCTTTTTTAATTATTAGTATAAAAATTTATCCTAAAGGGTTTTAATATATGACTTCTTAATGAAATTTAAAGACATACTTTGCATTCTTTTCTGGTAAAAGCATATTACTTTTTCATTCTAGAAACTTAAAAATGTATTAAATTTTAGTTCCTTGTAAGTCAGAAAATATTGACTAGGAGACACAATTGTCTTTGTGGGGCATTCAAACAAAATGGTGCTAGGAAAATTAGAATTTTTTTCCAAAATGCATTTCATAATTTCTTGTACATATACTTTTCTAATGGTTATTCTTAGAATTATTTGAAAGACTTCAAGACTTCTGAGTATTCAACAGAATAGTACATTAAAAAATATATAATAACACACATATGTGATATCAGGGAGACCAAATTACAAAACACATATCATGTTTCAGAACATATTCAGGGTACACCTTAGTATAGTCAGACCATAAAATTAATATTTAAACATATATGTTATAAACCAGTGGTCCCCAACCTTTTTTGGGCCACGGACCGGTTTAATGTCAGAAAATATTTTCACGGACCGGCCTTTAGGGTGGGATGGATAAATGCACAAAATAAAATTATGCAACTGGCGTAAAAACTGTGGCATTTTTAAATATAATTGTCGAACTTACGAGACAAGCATCAAGAGTGAGTCTTAGACAGATGTGACAGTGAGAATCTGGTCATTTTTTAAAAATAAATCATTCAGACTTAAATATAAATAAAATGGAAATAACGTAAGTTATTTCTTCTCTGCAGACCGGTACCAAATGGCCCACGGACCAATACTGATCTGTGGCTCAGGGGTTGGAGACCACTGCTATAAACAATTAAAGCTTTGGAGTAAGTAGCTTTCATTATTTTAATTATATAATACCTGAATATTAAAAATATTAAAGACATTTTAGTTTATTTTACCAGCTGTTTTTTATTTTATATAAAAAAATCAACTTCAGCATGTCAGTTATTAATGAGTCATATATGCATGTAAATTAAATAAAATTGAACAGCTATAATAATTTTTAAATAATTACCTGAAGTTACTTTAATAAAACCAGAAATGGATTTTTTTTTTTTTTTTTTTACAGAGACAGCAAGAGTCAGAGAGAGGGATAGATAGAAACAGACAGACAGGAACAAAAAGACATGAGTAGCATCAATCATCAGTTTTTCATTGCAACACCTTAGTTGTTCATTGCTTTCTCATATGTGCCTTGACCATGGGCCTTCAGCAGACTGAATAACGCCTGGCTCAAGCCAGTGACCTTAGGTCCAAGCTGGTGAGCTTTGCTTAAACCAGATGAGCCTGCACTCAAGCAGAAGACCTTGGGGTCTAGAAACTGGGTCCTCTGCATCACAGTCTGACTCTCTATCCACTGCACCACCTCCTGGTCAGGCAAGAGAAATAGATTTTGAAATAAAGACAGTATATTTAAAAATCTGCATGGCATTTAATGTATGTGTTCTCATTACACAAAAGTTAAGACTGTCCTGAAAATGTCCTGATAGAGAAAAGATAATGAATAAAATATATGCACATACCAATAAAATACTACAATGGTGTATGTATTGGAACAATTGGATTTTCTTTATAAATGAAAAACAGTTAATTTCTTTTTTAAATTTTATTATTATTTTTAAATTAATTTTAATGTGGTGACATTAATCAATCAGGGTACATAGGTTCAGAGAAAACATCTCCAGGTTATTTTGACATTTCATTATGTTGCATACCCATCACCCAAAGTCATATAGTCTTCTGTCACCTTCTATCAGGTTTTGTTTTCTTTGTGCCCCTCTTCTCCCCCCCTCCCTTCCCCTCCCCACCCCCGGTAACCACCACACTCTTGTCCATGTCCCTGAGTCTCATTTTTATGTCCCACCTATGTATGGAATCATACAGTTCTTAGTTTTTTCTGATTTACTTATTTCACTCAGTATAATGTTGTCGACGTCCATCCATGTTATCGTAAATGATCCGATGTCATCATTTCTTCTGGCTGAGTAGTATTCCATAGTATATATGTACCACATCTTCTTTATCCATTCATCTATTGAAGGGCTTTTTGGTTGTTTCCATGTCTTGGCTACTGTGAACAATGCTGCGATGAATATGGGGCTGCATGTGTCTTTACATACCAGTGTTTTTGAGTTGTGGGGTATATTCCCAGTAGAGGGATTGCTACGTCATATAGTAGTTCTATTTTTAATTTCTTGAGGAACCAGCATACTTTCTTCCATAATGGTTGTACTATTTACATTCCCACTAACAATGGATGAGGGTTCCTTTTTCTCCACAGCCTCTCTGTGTTATTTTCAATAATAATTTTATGATTACTTGTTAAGAAACTAAAATGGCAAATAAAAAAATATTTTTTGTCATGATTTAGTACTTTCCAATGTCCTATCACCTGTATTTACTCAGGCTTGAACGTCTAACAGAACTACCTGTGTTCAACATACATCAGCAAGAAAGCCCCTTTCCCTACTGACTTTGTGTACCTAAAATCAGCCAGACTCTAGGTCAGGGTGTTGGTGAGGGTACAGTAGCCAAGTATACTGTTCTTATTTCATGAAGTAGAAGACAGCTGAACTGTTCACCCAAGGATACTTCACCTCCACCCCTGCTCATAGTACTATGTAAAGTAAATTTCTTTATAAAATTTTTTGAGTGAAACAAAAAAGGCTGAAAGATTTTACTTCAAACTATTAGCCTTAATGGTCTGTAGAAGTGGGGAGTTTGAATAAGACTATAGGTGACTTTTATTTTTTACTTTATATAGGCTTTGTGTTGTTGACAATTGAAATAAATATTGTCATTTAATATGTATTGTCTATATTATTTCCAAACAAGACTTTTAAAGATAATGCCATTATTATCTTTAAAATGTATTGTCTATATTATTTCAAAACAAGACTTTTAAAGAAAATGCCAGTATTATAGAATTTGGGACTCCAGTATTGTTTCAAATGGAATTTCTGTACCATGAACATTGAAATTATTGAGCATCTCTGTTATGACAGGTGAAAGGCTGGGCAAAGAGAATGCTGTGAAAGATCTTATTCTTGAAAAACTCACAATATAAATTATTGAATATGCAAATAGGACATTTTTCCTGTGCCTCCAAGTATTGAGAGATTGAGCATTCAAATTAAAGCTCAAAGAAATATGAAAAATAATTAAATATGAGGACAGAATAAGAATATGACAAAAGAACCATACCCTTGTGAATATGGGCCACATGAGATGATAAGAGTTATTGAAACCCATAAAGTAGTTATTAGGTAAAAATAAAACTGGAAGCGCAAAATGCACTTAGGAAATAGTAAAATAAAAAAAAATTTACAACACCTTAAGTCTATTTTAGAGTAGGATTTTTTGCAAAGTGTGTTGACTCCTTTGATCATAAGAAAGGAATTGCATCTGTAGTTGCTTGCATGCATATATTTGTTTATGCTAAAGATGTATCTATATATCTATTGCATCTGTATATATGCATTGCAGAACTAATAAGATATATCATAATCAGGATAGTAAATGTATAAATATAAAAGTGGAAATGATGTATTATGTATTTATCAACACAGCATAAAGATATCTAATCCTGATTGGTAGTCTCTGATATGGTGGTGAGACACTTAAATATAAAATAATACACTTATGTACTAAACTAAAAATATGAAATATCAAAGCACATAAGGGAAAGGTGTTAAAAAATATGGATAAAGAAATAACTCCATCAGGTAATTATTTATAAAAAAAATAAAAGTAGCATATGTCTCTAAAAGAAACTCAGAAAAACTTCCAACCTAGCAATCTTTGAGTTTAAATTATTTAAAAGAAACCTTTTATGTTTGGAATGTTGAAAGAATTTACTGAGATTTATAGAGTAGACAAATTGAATCTGTCACCTAGCTAAACCTTAGATAAGTCTTTATACTAGAATCTATAATTAAGATGAGAATATTAAATAAAATATTTCATTTCCTTTTTCCTAAAACTTTATTTTACATTTGTATATATATTTTTTTAAAAATAACATAGCTTAGAGAATATATAGAGAGTAGAGAGAGAACATACAGCTACCCTCTGAGCAGAAGTAAGTTATTTGGTTATTAAAATATGCACATTATTTAGAAAACAATTATGTAGAGAAGACATTTCCTACTAAAACTGTAATACAGTTATTTTTGTGAATGCACTGGCTATTGTAATGTCTATATTCTGATAGAAATAACAATTTATCATGCTCATCTCAGTCCTCTTCCTTTAGTAAAATGCATATTTACCGATTCTATTAATGCTTAATTATTACTAACTTTAAATTTACCTTTTGATAACTGATTCAACCATTCATCTCATTCAACAATATTTTAGAGTCCACTATATAAAAATATTGTACTATTAACACAGCAGTGAATGAAATATAGATGATCCTTATTCCCACTGTCTTCTTATTTTATCTGGAACAAAATTCAGTAGCTTCCAATTTCAGTTAAAATAGCATGTGATTTTATAGTGTCAGATTTATTATTTTTAAGTTAGGTTCTCATCATTCATACAATTTTTTGACACTGCAGAACATATAAAAAGAAGTGATAAAATTTTTAAATAACTTACACAATGGAAAGCTAACTATGATACCTTTGAGATATGCTCTTCTAGAAGACGCTCATTTCTGGGAATCATAGGTAAGTTGTTCTAATATTGAATACAACTTCCAGCTAAATGAACTGACAAGAGATCTTTTTTATATATTTTAAATCAGTAGTCAAGGGAGAGCAGGAATTTATTGTTATCTTTTTTACATGGTGAGATGATATAAAACGACAGTAAACATTTATTAGAAAGATAGCTGGGGCCCTGGCCGGTTGGCTCAGCGGTGAGCGTCGGCCTGGCGTGCAGGGGACCTGGGTTCGATTCCTGGCCAGGGCACATAGGAGAGGCGCCCATTTGCTTCTCCACCTCCCCCCTCCTTCCTCTCTGTCTCTCTCTTCCCCTCCCTCAGCCAAGGCTCCATTGGAGCAAAGATGGCCCGGGTGCTGGGGATGGTCCCTTGGCCTCTGCCCCAGGCGCTAGAGTGGCTCTGGTCGCAGCAGAGCGACGCCCCGGAGGGGCAGAGCATCGCCCCTGGTGAGCGTGCCGGGTGGATCCCAGTCGGGCGCATGCGGGAGTCTGTCTGACTGTCTCTCCCCGTTTCCAGCTTCAGAAAAGTACAGAAAATAAATAAATAAATAAAAATAAATAAAGAAAGAAAGAAAAGAAAATAAAGAAAGATAGCTGGGAGAAAGATGAAGTAACAAGTTGAACAGAGTTCAGTGAAAATAATAATTAATATTAATTAAGCATTATTGAGTGCCAGGAAATATTCTAAAAAAACTTTACATCTTTGAGATTTTAGTATCAGTATCATTCCATTTTATAGACATGGAAATGGAGGCACAGAACATTTAACGTGTCTAAAATCACATAATTTAAATAAGAGATAAAATTTAAATAACATTCTAGCTGTCAACATTTTCTTTTTAAATATGCCTCTCAGATCTTAGAAGGAGATCATGAGAGAACAACTCCAGTATACTTCCTTGCAAGCAGACAGTCAGTAATTAGATGAATCATGCATCACACAAAGATTATACTAGCTGACCTCTAAAATGCTCCCATTTCAGCATTAGCTGATACTATGAATATTAAATTAATGAATTTCACTAGACCACTGGGTTGAGAGCCAAACTACAATGAGGAGTTACATGTGGAGAGATGCCAGGAAGTAAGTGCTTTTATAGATAGCAGAATGTGTTTGAGAAAGTCTATTTCAAGCAGAAAAGTCCAAGGGACTGAGACTGCTCCCACTATCACCTAGTTGTCAGGGGAACCCGTGTCATTTACTGCTCTGTCTCTGTTTTCTGAACTCAGTTGATTTAGGCCCACTACCCTAGTGGCAGGCCATGGCAAATTGCCTCTTCCTTTCAGCTAATCAACTGAGTATCTGTTTCAAGTTCTAGCAGTCTAAAATTTCTAAGCTTTGAATTCATGACAAGAAAAGCTTATTTCAAAGGGACCATTTTAATGAAGTTGTGACCCATTCCTAATTCTAAGACATGGGTTAATTTGATAATTTTTTTCTAGAAACCAATATTTAAGCAATAGGATGTCATATATAAATATTAATGTGAGAATAGTTATGTCTTTACACATGCATATCTGCTGAAGAACATAGGCATTGCAAACATTCTTTCTAGTCTTTAAGTATGTCTATTTTAATAGCAAACCTTCTCCTATGAAGAAAAATTGGGGTGTTGATTTTATTAAAACAACGTGATGAGCATACCACAGAGAGTAATATATGGTTGATGAAATTATAAACAGAACAATAAATAAATACTACCACTCTCTTACCAAAAATCTCTTTAGCAATAATTTCAGACCTAGATAGTATTTTGTTAAATTTGATAATCAGTAGTTAATAGGAATCTGTTAAAGCATGTGCTTTTATTAAAGAGTGATGTATCAGTTGAATCAGCTTTATTCTAGTGATTCTCATAATTAGACTTAATTATTTCTCTCATCAAATCCTCATGTTATGGTTCAAAAACTCTCTTTTGCCTTCAGAATCAAACCAGAGTATCTGTACAGAGCAGCCTGCCCTGGGCAAACATAAGTTTCCTGACAGAGTTGTGATATTTCAGGCTCTATTCATTCGCACCTGTTGCTGTCCCTGCGTAGGTCTCAGTCACTCTTTTCTTTACCTGGGTCACTCTGTTTGTATTTCTGAAATGACCACAAAGATCATCTCCTAAAGGAAAATTTTCTTTAAATACCAGTATAGACTCTGTGTTACTTCCTTTGACCTTCCATAGAAACTTACACAATCATCTATCATACGAAAAAGCATATTTAATTGTTTGTCCAGCTGCCTACCTGCCCAACTTAACTGTGGTATCTTCAAAAGTCAGGACTATTTTGCTTTTTGTCTTTGAAGGGTAGAAAGGTATCTAATAACTAAATATAGTTATTTGTGCCTGAACAGGTGGTGCCGCAATAGATAGAGCATCAACCTGAAACAATGAGGACCTATGTTTGAAACCATGAGGACACTAGCTTGAGCATGGGCTCATCAGCTTGAGTGTGGGGCTGCTGTCTTGTGTGTGGGATCATAGACATGACTTCATGTTCTCTGGTTTAAGCCCAAGGTTCCTGGCTTGAAATGCAAGGTTGCTGGCTTGAGCAAAGGGGCACTAGCTCATCTGAAACCTCCTACACACACCCCCCCCATCAAGGCATGTATCAGAAAGCAATCAATGAACAACTAAAGTGCCATAACTATGTGTTAATGCTTCTCATGCCTCTGCCTTCCTGTTTGTTTCCCTCTCTCTTTCTCTCTCTTACTTGCTAAAAAAATATATAGTTATTTGTTCTTTGATGTTAAAGTTGCAGTCCCTCCCTAAGTCTGTTTTATCCAAGCTGTAGGCATTGTTTTTCTCATTGTACAATATAAATAATAAATTTTGGGGTGATATGCCAAAAATTTAAGATAATTTTAGAAACACAGGCATTTATTTGGCTATTTATTTTTAGCCTTCTGAAATTTTTTCTGCTGATTTTTAACTTAAAACAGTCTAATATTTTATTGAACAATATAATTAATAGTTTCTCCGGTAAAAAGATATAACCAAAAATGTAATTATTCTTCATGATAAAAACTGTTAATGTGGTTGTGTTTGGTAATGATTAAATATTTATATTTTATTCTCTTTTCAAAATTATAGACCCAGGTTTATGTTAGCTATCTTCTTAAAATTGCAAAGTAAAAGATTTTTGAATACCAATAGAATATTTTGAATTATGTGCCTGCATGGTTTAGCTAAGTTTTTTCTACTGTTTTACCTAATGCAGAAATAATTTTCTATGACTTTGTGCTTCAAAGTTAAGCTTAGATAAGCCTCTGCTCTTGTTAGAGGCATATTCTAATCCTAAATGATATAAAATTGGTCAATGATATTTTACCTGTTATTGATGTCAATATTTGGCAATTTTTTCAGATATAATATATATGTATATACATATATATATATAATATTGTCATCTATATATTATATATATATAATAAGATGACAATATTATTTGCCGGTGACTTCATCTTAGTGTCACATAGGATTACCTTCAAATGCTAGGCCCTGGTTAGTTGGCTCAGTGATAGAGCATTGGCCTGGCATATGGAAGTCCCAAGTTTGATTCTCAGTCAGGGCACACAGGAAAAACGCCCATCTGCTTCTCGACCCCTCTCCCTCTCCCTTTCCTTTCTATCTCTCTCTTCCCCTCTTAGCTGAGGTTACATTGGAGTAAGTTGGCCCGGACGCTGAGAATGGCTCCATGGCCTCTGCCTCAGGCACTAGAATGGCTCCAGTTGCAGCAGAGCAATGCCCCAGATGGCAGAGCATGCCCCCTAGTGGGCATACTGGGTGGATCCCTGTCAGGCATATGCAGGAGTCTCTCTGCTTCCCTGCTTCTCACTTCAGAAAAATACAGAAAATAGGAAAAATTAAAAATTTAAAAATAAAGAACCACCACAATTGTTGAAAAAAGCAGTACTCTATTCCCCTATGTCACTGTTTTCAGCATGCACTCATCAGCATTCAGATGAGCAGTAAAAAAATAAGAAAGGTCAGCATATATATTTCCCCCTCAACATTCTCTGTAGAACTTGCATCACAATCTTTTGTCTCATCTCTGATTTTAATCTCAGTTACAATAGAAATATTCATGTACATCAGACTCATCTTGGGCTGCTATTGTCTGGATTTCAGCTCATTGAATCTTTCAGCATTCTATCTTGATTTAACTTGGCTACAAGAGCCACCCAGAAGTACAAAGGTGACAGTCCCCCTGGGAACACTCAATAGAGAATAGAGGCTTTGATTGAGAACTACAGTGTCTCCTAAAATATAGTCCATTGTGAGGAATATTCTGACACCTCAAAAATCCGGAGAGAGCCCTGGCCGGTTGGCTCAGTGGTAGAGCGTCGGCCTGGCGTGCGGGGGACCCGGGTTCGATTCCCGGCCAGGGCACATAGGGGAAGCGCCCATTTGCTTCTCCACCCCCCCCCTCCTTCCTCTCTGTCTCTCTCTTCCCCTCCTGCAGCCAAGGCTCCATTGGAGCAAAGATGGCCTGGGCACTGGGGATGGCTCCTTGGCCTCTGCCCCAGGCGCTAGAGTGGCTCTGGTCGCGGCAGAGCGATGCCCTGGAGGGGCAGAGCATTGCCCCCTGGTAGGCAGAGCGTCGCCCCTAGTGGGCGTGCAGGGTGGATCCCGGTCGGGCGCATGCGGGAGTCTGTCTGACTGTCTCTCCCCGTTTCCAGCTTCAGAAAAATACAAAAAAAAATAAATAAATACGGAGAGAATTTGAAATCAAAACCTATAACGATGACCTTGAAAATATACCTTTATGTTGGAATCCTTCCCTTCTTCTACACAAGTGTCATATTTTCTCACTCTTGCACTTAAATCCTTGTTTCAGGATCTATTTTAAGGGAATCTAAAATAAGATACTCACTTTAGTGGTACAATACAATATGGTGCCACTTAAAATCTAACCCCTGCTATGAACTTCACAATTTGGTTAGTTCAACTGCATACGTATTGGAGCAGAATGAAAGCTGTTCATGTCAAACAGCTTTAACAGTTTCTGAAAAATAATTTAAATTCTTTAAGGAAATATAAGTGATATCTCCTGTACCTGTGGGATGACTTTCAATCAAATAACACTGGGGAAATTTTTTTTTCCATTTTCTGTTACATGAGGTTTTAGAACTGTTTCTATATACTTCTGCATCACTGATTCCAAATCTGAAATCTGTTTTTTGGTGCATGCTCTAGTTTTTATGCAATTTTAATTTCTTTTTGTTCAGTTAATGGCATGCATTTGTTTTTAAATTGGAGTTAAAGGGGAACAACTCTTGGATTGAACAAAACCACAAGGCAATTAATATTTTACAAACATCACTTTTACATAATTGTAGTTGTTTTTAAATGTAAAAAATTATTATCTGAAAAAAATACCCTCTTATTTTGTTTTAAGATTGAATCATGGCATCTTCAACTAGGTGTAAATGTAAAAATAGTCCTGACACCTTCTGTTATATATGTGACTGTTATACACTTTAACGTCAAAAGTACAATATTTCATCATTTGTGAAATGTGACTATTTTTAAGTTCCCCTTGGCGATCAAGACAAGAATTGGGATCCTCATACTGTGTGTCATAATTGGGAGGAAGTGCTTCATGACTGGACAAAAGGAAAATGCAAAGGAATGCCTTTTGGTATCCCCATGGTTTGGCGTGAACCTAAAGACCACAGCAGTGACTGTTATTTTTGTCTGATCCATACAAAGGGCATCGGCAAGAAAAAATGGCATATGATCGCCTATCCTAATATTCTTTCAGCAATAGGACCTATCCCACACACTGAGATACTCCCAGTTCCAGTTTTCAATGGTTTTATTTCTTCTAAGGACGAAGAATGTAAGCATGGTGATCAAATGTATTTTGATAAGATGCATGAGGAAATGGTTATAGAATCTGAAGGGTCTTCTTCTGATGTCAAGTAGTCATTAACTCCTCAGTAGTTTATTCAACCCAAATTGAATGACTTAGTAAGAATGACATAAAAATTGTCCTCGACTTTCTGAAGTATGAGGAGCATAACTGGATCATTTGTGTGAATCTTAAAATGGTAAATTTCCTGCTAGGACAACAGAGAGGTTTCATGAAGTATCCTTGCTTTCTGTGTTTGTGGGACAGCCGAGTTTGGGAGAAATACTGGACACGGAAGGAGTGGCCGAAACGTGAAGCTCTGAAAGTAAGGATGCAAAATATTGTGAATGAACCTGTAGTTAATTGAGACAGGATCATTTTCCCCCCACTTTGCATCAAGTGAATGCTTTCAACATATTATTTCTGCTTTTCCTACCTTGTCTTACAAGAAGATAAAAGCAGCTGTATTCGATGGACCTCAAATTTGAACCCTCATACGTGACAAATAATTTTCCAGGAAGATGAGTAAGGAGGAGAAAGCAGCATGGTAGTCTTTTGTGGCAGTTACAAAGAACTTCCTTGGCGATATAAAGCATAAAACTATGAACTTCTGGTTCAAAGGATGCTGTTGGCTTTCTGCAACATTGGATGTAACATGACCATTAGATTCACTTCCTGAACAGTCACCTTAATAAGTTTCCTGAAAATCTTGGAGCTGTTAGTGGTGAGCAGACCACTGCTGGAGCATCATAGGAGATTGTCCTCAACAAGTACACAAATGCAAGAGCTACAAACGCAAATTTTTGCCTGAATAGAATTTAAGTAAGTTTTGCACACATTTTATCATTAAAATAAATGTTTTAATATGTTCTATTTTTAAATTGTAGACAAGTTTTGATGCAATCATATCTTTGTGTATTTACTGCATTATATAAATTATTATATTTTCACAATGATAATGCCCAAGAAGACATTCTATTTCATTATGTTAAACTAAATGTTGAAAATTTCACATTAAGATGAAAACCTAAAATCTTGAATTGCAAAAACCCTGTAGCTTACAAAGAAAAAAATAATGTCACATTTGAGTTCAGAACACTCGAATTAGGGAAGAACAAGTGTTTTTTGTGGATGCAACAAAAATTTTGTTCCCCAGTATAATTAATTAAAAAAATCTGTACTTCAGGCCTTAGCAATTAGTCGATCTCAAATTCTTTTCATAACTTGATCATAAAAATATTCATCAAGGCAATTAATCTAAGAAATATGCAGTTCTAAAAACCCATACTAGTTATTTACAATCTAAATAAGCTAAATTTCATAATGTTAGGTTCATTATTTATCCTGAATGCATTGTCCATTGACCCTGGAAAAGGAGGAACAGAAAGTACATGCCTCAAACACATTTTCTGTACATGTTTGAAATAGTTTCTGTAAACCATGGGTTGGTATGTTAAATTTTATACTTGGAATTCATCAAATAAATTAAGAAATGGTTAGAATGTCATCTCAGAGCATGAAGGTTGCCAGTTTGATTCCCTGGTCAGGGTACAAATAAGAACAGCTCGATGTTCCTGTCTCTATCTCACTCTTCTTTTTTTTTTTTTTTTAAATAATTTTATTTTTTTAATGGGGTGACATCAATAAATCAGGATACATATATTCAAAGATAACAAGTCCAGGTTATCTTGTCATTCAATTATGTTGCATACCCATCACTCAAAGTCAGATTGTCCTCTGTCACCTTCTATCTAGTTTTCTTTGTGCCCCTCCCCCTCCTCCTTTCCCTCTCCCTTTCCCCCCTCTCCCCTGTAACCACCACTCTCTTATCAATGTCTCTTAGTTTCACTTTTATGTCCCACCTACATATGGAATAATGCAGTTCCTGGTTTTTTCTGATTTACTTATTTTGCTTCGTATCATGTTATCAAGATCCCACCATTTGCTGTAAATGTTCCGATGTCATCATTTCTTATGGCTGAGTAGTATTCCATAGTGTATATGTGCCACATCTTCTTTATCCAGTCATCTATTGATGGGCTTTTTGGTTGTTTCCATGTCCTGGCCACTGTGAAAATGCTGCAATAAACATGGGGCTGCATGTGTCTTTACGTATCAATGTTTCTGAGTTTTTGGGGTATATACCCAGTAGAGGGATTGCTGGGTCATAAGGTAGTTCTATTTTCAGTTTTTGAGGAACCACCATACTTTCTTCCATAATGGTTGTACTACTTTACATTCCCACCAACAGTGGATGAGGGTTCCTTTTTCTCCACAGCCTCTCCAACATTTGCTATTACCTGTCTTGCTAATAATAGCTAATCAAACAGGTGTGAGGTGGTATCTCATTGCAGTTTTGATTTGCATTTCTCTAATAGCTAAAGAAGATGAGCATCTTTTTATATATCTGTTGGCCATTTGTATTTCTTCCTGGGAGAAGTGTCTGTTCATATCCTCTTCCCATTTTTTATTGGATTGTTTGTTTGTTGTTGAGTTTTATGAGTTCTTTGTATATTTTGGATATTAGGCCCTTATCTGAGCTGTTGTTTGAAAATATCATTTCCCATTTAGTTGGCTTTCTGTTTATTTTGTTATCAGTTTCTCTTGCTGAGCAAAAACTTCTTAGTCTGATGTAGTCCCATTCATTAATTTTTGCCTTCACTTCTCTTGCCTGTGGAGTCAAATTCATAAAATGCTCTTTAAAACCCAGGTCCATGAGTTGAGTACCTATGTCTTCTTCTATGTACTAATTGTTTCAGGTCTTATGTTTAGATCTTTGATCCATTTTGAGTTAATTTTTGTACAGGGGGACAAATTGTAGTCCAGTTTCATTCTTTTGCATGTGGCTTTCCAGTTTTCCCAACACCATTTATTGAAGAGGCTTTCTTTTCTCCATTGTGTGTTGTTGGCCCCTTTATCAAAAATTATTTGACTATATATATGTGGTTTTATTTCTGGACTTTCTATTCTGTTCCATTGGTCTGAGTGTCTATTTTTCTGACAATACCATGCTGTTTTGATTGTCGTGGCCCTATAATAGAGTTTAAAGTCAGGTATTGTAATGCCCCAGTTTCATTCTTTTTCTTTAGGATTGCTTTGGCTATTCGGGGTTTTTTATAGTTCCATATAAATCTGATGATCTTTTGCTCTATTTCTTTAAAAAATGTCATTGGAAGTTTGTTGGGAATTGCATTAAATTTGTATATTGCTTTGGGTAATATAGCCATCTTGATTATATTTATTCTTCCTAGCCAAGAACAAGGAATATTCTTCCATCTCATTATATCTTTTTTGATTTCCCTTAACAATGGTTTATAGTTTTCATTATATAAGTCCTTTACATTCTTTGTTATGTTTATTCCTAAGTATTTTATTTTTTGTTGTTGCAATCGTGAAGGGAATTATTCTTTTGAGTTCGTTCTCAATTGTTTCATTGTTGGCATATAGAAAGGCTATTGACTTCTGTATGTTAATTTTGTATCCTGCGACCTTACTGTATTGGCTTATTGTTTCTAGTAGTCTTTTTGTGGATTCTTTGGGGTTTTCGATGTATAGGATCATATCATCAGCAAAAAGTGATACCTTTACTTCTTCTTTTCCGATATGGATGCCTTTTATTTCTTTGTCTTGTCTGATTGCTCTGGCTAGAACCTCTAGTACCACATTAAATAAGAGTGGAGAGAGTGGACAACCCTGTCTTGTTCCTGATTTAAGGGGGAAAGCCTTCAGTTTTGTGCCATTTAATATGATGTTAGCTGATGGTTTTTCATATATGGCCTTTATCATGTTGAGATATTTTCCTTCTATACCCATTTTGTTGAGAGTCTTAAACATAAAATTGTGTTGTATTTTATCAAAAGCCTTTTCTGTGTCTATTGATAAGATCATGTGGTTTTTGTTCTTTGTTTTGTTGATATGGTGTATTACGTTAACCGTTTTACGTATGTTGAACCATCCTTGAGATTCTGGGATGAATCCCACTTGATCATGATGTATTATTTTTTTAATATGTTGTTGTATTCGATTTGCTAGTATTTTGTTTAGTATTTTAGCATCTGTATTCATTAGAGATATTGGTCTGTAGTTTTCCTTTTTTTGTGCCATCCTTGCCTGGTTTTGGTATGAAGGTTATGTTGGCCTCATAAAATGTGTTTGGAAGTATTGCTTCTTCTTCAATTTTTTGGAAGACTTTCAGTAGAATAGGAACCAAGTCTTCTTTGAATGTTTGATAAAATTCGTTGGTATAGCCGGCAGGGCCTGAACTTTTATTTTGGGGGAGGTTTTTAGTGGTTTTTTCTATTTCTTCTCTACTAATAGTTCTGTTTAGGCTTTCTGCTTCTTCTTGACTCAGTCTAGTAAGGTTGTATTGTTCTAGGAATTTATCCATTTCTTCTAGATTGTTGAATTTAGTGGCATAAAGTTTTTCATAGTATTCTACAATAATTCTTTGTATATCTACGGTGTCCGTGGTGATTTCTCTTCTTTCATTTTGGATTTTGTTTATATGAGTTCTTTCTCTTTTTTCCTTGGTAAGTCTTGCCAAGGGTTTGTCAATTTTGTTGATCTTTTCAAAGATCCAGCTCCTGGTTCTATTAATTTTTTCTATAGTTTTTCTGTTCTCTAATTCATTTGTTTCTGCTCTGATTTTTATTATCTCCTTTCTTCGGCTGGTTTTGGGTTGTCTTTGTTCTTCTTTTTCTAGTTCCTTAAGGTGGGAAGTGATGTGGTTCACTTGGGCTCTCTCTTGTTTGTTCATATATGCCTGAAGTGATATGAACTTCCCTCTTATCACTGCTTTTGCTGCATCCGATAGATTCTGATATGTTGTATTGTCATTTTTATTAGTCTGTATATATCTTTTGATCTCTGCACTTATTTCTTCTTTGACCCATTCATTTTTTAAAAGAATGTTGTTTAGTTTCCACATTTTTGTGGGATTTTTTTCCTCTTTTTTGCAGTTGAATTCCAGTTTCAAGGCTTTATGATCAGAAAATATGCTTGGTACAACTTCAATTTTTCTGAATTTGCTGATGTTGTTTTTGTGGCCCAACATATGGTCAATTCTTGAGAATGATCCATGTACACTGGAGAAAAATGTATACTCAGTCACTTTGGGATAAAATGTCCTGTAGATGTCTATCATATCCAGGTGCTCTAGTGTTTTGTTTAAGGCCACTATGTCTTTGTTGATTCTCTGTTTGGATGACCGATCTAGAGCCGTCAGCGGTGTATTGAGGTCTCCAAGTATGATTGTATTTTTGTCAGTTTTTGTTTTAAGGTCAATAAGTAGCTTTCTTATATATTTTGGTGCTCCTTGGTTTGGTGTATATATATTAAGAATTGTTATGTCTTTTTGATTCAGTGTCCCCTTAGCCATTATGAAATGGCCATTTTTGTCTCTGAGTACTTTTGCTGTCTTGTAGTCAGCATTATCAGATATGAGTATTGCTACGCCTGATTTTTTTTTGGATGTTATTTGCTTGGAGTATTGTTTTCCAGCCTTTCCCTTTGAATTTGTTTTTATCCTTGTTACTTAGATGAGTTTCCTGTAGGCAGCATACAGTTGGATTTTCTTTTTTAATCCATTCTGCTACTCTGTGCCTTTTTATTGGTGAGTTTAATCCGTTTACATTTAGTGTAATTATTGACACTTGTGAGTTCCCTATTGCCATTTTATATCTTGCTTTCTGTTAGTTTTGTGTCTTGTTTGATCTTTCTCTTTTGTTTTTCTATCTTTTGTTTTATTTGGTTTTATTCCATACAACTTTCCTCTGTTGCTATCTTTTTTATCTCATGTGCTTCTGTGGTGGTTTTTTCAATGGTGGCCACCTTTGAGTAATGAAAAGGGTTCCTACCCTGTTCATTGTAGCGAACTATTTTGTGAGTACTTTTGCATTCCATTGTTCTTTGCTACTGTTAATCTCCATCTTCTCCCCCCCTTTCTTTTTGTTGCCACAGTTTAAATTTGGTTTTATTGTGTTCTTCTTGGAGTTTTTACTTGTGGCTCAGTTTTTTTTTTGTTCTTTGTATCTGATTGGAGAACCCCCTTTAGTAATTCCTGGAGTGGGGGTTTTCTGATGATAAATTCCCTCATCTTTTCTGTATCTGTGAATGTTTTTATTTCTCCTTCATATTTGAAGGATAGCTTTGATGGGTATAGTATTTGTGGATGAAAGTTCCTCTCTTTCAGGATTTTAAATATTGGGGTCCACTCTCTTCTAGCTTGTAGCGTTTCTGCTGAGAAATCTGATGATAATCTAATGGGCCTTCCTTTATATGTTGTATTCTTCTTTTCCCTGGCTGCCTTGAGAATTTTTTCTTTGCTGTTGGTTTGTGCCAATTTCATTATGATATGCCTTGGAGTAGGTTTTTTGGGGTTAAGGAAACTCGGAGTTCTGTTTGTTTTTTTTTGTTTTTGTTTTATTTTAAAATTTTTTAAATTTATTTTTTATTTAATCATTTTTAGAGAGGAGAGAGACAGAGGAGATAGAGACAGAGAGAGAGAAGGGGGAAGGAGCTGGAAGCATCAACTCCCATATGTGCCTTGACAAGGCAGGCCCAGGGTTTTGAACCGGCGACCTCAGCATTTCCAGGTCGACGCTTTATCCACTGCGCCACCACAGGTCAGGCCCTGTTTGCTTCTTGAACTTGAGGCTTTAGTTCTTTCCACAGGCTTGGGAAGTTCTCATCTATTATTTGTTTGAGTATGTTCTCCATTCCATTTTCTCTCTCTTCTCCCTCTGATATACCTATTATTTTTATGTTATTCCTTTTGATGGAGTCAGATAATTCTTGTAGGGTTATCTCATTTTTTTTAATTTTTGAGTCTCTTTCTTCTTCTCTCTGTTGTGCCTCAAGTTGCTTGTCTTCTATTTCACTAATCCTCTCTTCTATCTGACCTGTTCTATTAGCTAAGCTTGTTATTTCATTTTTCAGCTTGTGAATTGAGTTTTTCATCTCTGTTTGATTTGTTTTTATAGTTTCAATTTCCTTGGACATATATTCTTTGTGTTCATTGAGTTGTTTTCTGAGCTCCCTAAATTGCCTTTCTGTGTTTTCTTGTATATCTCGGAGGATTTTTAGGATTTCTATCTTGAATTCTCTGTCATTTAGCTCCAAGGTTTCCAATATATTAAATTTTTTCTCCATAGATTTTTCCTCATCTAGCTGTGTTACCTCTCTTTCTTTTGTACCCATGATATTTGATTTTCTCTTCCTTAATGGCATCTGAGGGTGGTTTTGTTGATAGTATTAATGAGATTTAATAAAGAATAAAAAGTTAAAAAAATAAAAAATCGAAAAGAGTTGTTTTTTTTAAAAAAATTTATAATGAAATAAAAAAAATAAAATAAAATAAAAATTTCAAAAAAAGGAAATTATTCCCCCCCTCCTTTTTTTCTCTCCTCTCCTCTCTCCTCTTTCTTGAGAAAATCTTGTGGTGAACAGTGAATTATAACAAACAATGCCTGTAATGGAGGGCCTGAATTGGGGAAAAGTAATAAAGAAGCAAAAAAGAGAAAAAAGAAAGAAAAAAGAAGGAGGTATTGACCCACAAAAAGCAAATAAGGAAAAAATTGGGGTCGAGAATAAAATGATTTGCTTTTAGGTGTTGGTTGACTAAGAGTTATGATGAGAGGAATAAGAGGGAAACAGAAAAATGGGGGACAAATTAAGAAATTACTATTGTATTTAGTGGAACAAGAACTAGATAAAATGGAGAGCCAGGGATGGGAGCACTGCTAGTGAGTTAAAAAGGTGAAGTAAAAACCCCCCAAAATGCCACAAACATAAGTTTGAGTCCCAGATAAGATAATTTGTTTGTTATTGAGGTTTGAATGAGAGGAGATGTAAAGGAGAAAGGAAGAAACTAATATAGAGGGAGAAAAGAAAGAGAGAGAGAAAAAAAAAAGAGGGAACCACTAAAAGGAGAAAAAAGAAAAAAGAGGAGAGAGAGAGAGAGAGAGTTAAGGGTTTTGGAGTGCAACCCTCATAGAGAGAAAGGAAGAGGAAAGAAAAGATAATGGGAGATGTAACACTTATGGGTAGTGTAGTTCAAGTAGAGGAGAGAGTAAGACCAGCAGAGAGTTAATCGGCCAAATTGGAGGAGGAAAAAAAATATCAAGAATGAAGATAAGAGAAACAAACGAACAAATATAATAAAATGGGATAGGTTATAAAGTCTGCAGATTATTCTTGATTTTGAGAGGTTATCTTCTTGCTTTTTCTTTTCTCTCCCTCTTCCTGGTCGGTGACTCTGTACTTCAGGTTCTGCCCCTTTGGCACGCTCAGGTAGAGGTTTGCAGTTGATAAGTCTCTATGGCGATGTCATGTATTGTGCTTTAGTCTCGTTGGCAGTCGAGGCTCATTAGCATTTATAGGCTCCGACAGTGAGAGAGTTCGTGTTCCTGGAGCCTTTCTCCTAGTCTTTCCTTCTTCAATTAGTAGCCTGATAATCCAGCTATGGGGTTGCTGCTGCCTCTGCCTGGATAGTAAGAGGCTCAAAGAGCTGGCAACTCCCCACTCTATTTCCACTCAGCACAGGGCTCTGGGTAAGGCTCAGTCAGTCAGAGCTGCTAGCATAATCAGGCGGGGTTTCTGCCCACTC
The DNA here is from genome assembly GCF_036850995.1 of Saccopteryx leptura. Taxonomy (NCBI): domain Eukaryota; kingdom Metazoa; phylum Chordata; class Mammalia; order Chiroptera; family Emballonuridae; genus Saccopteryx; species Saccopteryx leptura. The sequence goes on along the minus strand of NC_089504.1, from coordinate 91,174,649 downwards.
AAAGACCTCTGGCTCTGCCACTCTGTCCGGTAACACAGGTGGGCACCCATTTCTGGCGCACTTGGAGGAAACTCTCGCTCACTATCTGCGTGCACAGACCAGGATATCTGGCCAGCAGTCTCACGCTCTGAGTGAAACCCCCAACCGCATGGAAAAGTTCCAGCGTTGGAATTGGCTCTCGCTCCGTCCCCGTGTGCACCTTTTGCAAGGTGCTGGGGTGGCCCGAGATTCCGCTTTGGCCCACACAAAGGCCCCTGACTCTGCCCCTCTGTGCGATAACATGGGCGTGCACTGCCGAGGCACTTGGAGGAATCTTTCGCTATCTGCGCGCATAGACCAGGATATCGGGCCGGCAGCGTTTCCCTCTGAGTGAATCCCCTACCAGCACGGAAAAGTTCCACTGTTGGAATTAGTTCTCACTCCCTCCCTTGCGCGGCTTTCCCAGGGCTCTGGGGCTGCCCAGAGATTCTGCTTTCGGCCCACACAAAGGCCTCTGACTCTGCCTCTCTGTGGGGTAACACACGCACCCACTCCCAGGTCTTTGGAAGAAATCTCTTGCCCACTATCCTTGTGCGCCGACCAGGAGATCGGGTAAAATGGCTGCCCCACTTGTCTTTCTTTGTCTGGGTTTGGCGCGAGTGTTAGCTTGTATTGCCCGGGTTGCCACAGGAACAGTTTTTCCTCAGCTTAGATCTCCGTGCCACAGCCTGGTTCGGCCGTTTGTGCAGCGGCCTGGATCTATTCATCCCCTTTGCCTGCCTCAGTTTCTATATTCACAGATCCCAGAGAAAGCCGCCCTGTTTAGGTTAGTGAGGAAGGCAGAGCATTTCTTACTCCCTATTTCCTTCGGGGTTTGGTTATATATTTAGCCAATTTTTCACTCAACCATACCTTCGGGTGTATTGTGAAACATCTGGAGGCTCCAAGGATAGGTTTTTCTGTTTCTGGTTGAAGATCTTGTTGAGTTTTGGGGGAGATTTATCGGTATCGCTTCCTACCCCGCCATTACTCTGACGTCATCCCCTCTCTCTCACTCTTGACTGAAAAAAGAAAGAAAGAAGAAAGGAAGAAAGAAAAAAGAAATAAGAAAGGAAGGAAGGATGGAAGGAAGGAAGGAAGGAAGGAAGGAAGGAAGGAAGGAAGGAAGGAAGGAAGGAAGGAAGGAAGGAAGGAAGGAAGGAAGGAAGGAAGAAAGGAAAGAAGGAAGGAAAGAAGAAAGAAAGAAAGAAAGAAAGAAAGAAAGAAAGAAAGAAAGAAAGAAAGAAAGAAAGAAAGAAAAAGAAAGTAGAAAGAAAATAAATGGTCACATGAAAACTATGTCATCATCTTATATAAAACTGCTATGAAAGGTATTATCATTTATATATCTAATATATAAACATCTACAAGATAAATTCGCTAAGAATTTAGTATGCATAAATATTTGATGAACTTTCTGGATAAATTGACAAATTTTTACTCATAAAATTTTAGTATACCTTCTTTTTTCTTTTTATATTTCCTTTCAGAAAGCACAGATGTAAACTTTATTCTCAGTGTTAACTTTCTTAATTTTAAATATTTAAATTTTTTTTAAGTGAGGGTAGAGAAGATAGAGAGACAGACTCCCACTTGCACCTTGACTGGTATTCACCTGGCAACCCTCATCTGGGGCCGATGCTGGAATCAGCTGAGCTATCCTCAGCACTGGGGGCTGACACTGGAACCTTTTGAGTCACTGGCTGCAAGACGGGAAGAGAGAGTGAAAGAGAAGTCAGAGAGGAAGAGAAGTAGATGATTGCTTCTCATGTGTGCCCAGACTGAGGATCAAACCTGGGGTGTCTGCACATGGGGGTGATGCCCTATCCACTGAGCAAACTAGCCAAGGCCTAAATATTTAATTTAAGTGCATTCTACTCATGGTTCAAAATTGGGTTTTGTTTGGTTTTTTTTAATGGTACTTTTTAAACATCACATTAATCAACTAGTGGAATAACAGGTAGTCAGGATAAGAACATAATTGTGTTCAATTTTATTCCTCCATTGTATTAAAAAATAATAATTGAAGAGTGCTTTTTTCCCTCACATTTATGTTTAGAAAACATGATTCTTTAAGGATATAATTCATTAGACCTTTTTACATGGATACATGGATCAGATGGACAGCTAGCTTTCAGAAGAGAGAGGTTTGGAGGACTGGGTGAAAACAGGAGAAGAGATTGAGCAAAAAAATTTAAAAAAACATAAATATATAACATATAGATACAGACAACAGTGTGGGGATAGCCAGAGTGAAGGGAATATAGATGTAGGTGAGCAAAGGGGTGGGGGAAATTGGGATGAAAGAGACTTTGTGTCCCTGGCCAGTTGGCTCAGTGGTAAAGCATGGGCCTGGCATGTGGAAGTCCCAGGTTTGATTCCTGGTCAGGGCACACAGAAGAAGTGACCACCTGCTTCTCCACCCCCATATCTCTCTCACTCTCTTTCTCTTCCCCTCCCACAGCCATGGCTCGAATGGTTCAAGTTGGTCTCTGGCACTGAGGATGGCTCCATGGCCTTATCTCAGGTGCTAAAATAGCTCAGTTATCAACCAACAAAGCAGTGGCCAGAAGAGCAGAGCATCACCTGGTAGTGGGTTTGCTGGATGGATTCCAGATGGGGCACATGTGGGAGTCTGTCTCAGCCTTCCTGCCATTCACTTAGTGAAAAGAAAAAAGAAAAAAAAAAAAAAAGAGACTCTGTTTGGGGCAATACACACACGATGTAGTGTTGCATATGATATTTTATTTTGTTAAGCACCTGAAATCTGTGCCCAAATAAAATCAATAAGAAACATATAAAAATAAATTAGAACTCTTCAGTTGGAACTCCATTGTTTTTTTAAATCAGTAAGTATGTATGATCGCATGCATGTAATAAAATAGAATGTTGGGAATTATTTCTAATCTAAATTTTAGAAAAATTTCTTAAAACTTATTTGTTTAAATCAAGAGACAAAATGGTAGACTTCTATTATGGGATTTTTTTTCTTTTTTTGCTAATTATGTAGCTATTTCTTTTATTTATCTTCTATTTTTAATAGACTCTTAGGGGAAATATCAAATCTAAGGCAACATAGTCTGTCATACACTCATTCATCTAGTGACCCTATATTTAAGTTCTTATCATGCTATGAGAATACAAAATCACTGCCCATAGTGATAAGATTCATGATAACAATATTGAATGTTGCTTTTGATGTGTGAGTGGGAGCAAGCTTTGTAATTTTAAATGAAAACAGTTCTAGGGTAGTAAGATTAAAGAAAAAGACCTCTCATAAAAAAACAATAATGCCTTATTAATCTTCAGAATATAGTTTCCAAATAATATATTTTTACTTTTATCCTGCTTCTATTCTTGTTGTTATATATAATATAATATATGGGCTAATAGGCCTCTACTTTGTACATATGAGAAAAAAACTTATTGCTGATTTAAGCATTCAAAAATGTATTCATGTTATTAGCTTAGTTTTCTTTCTTTCTTAAAAATGGGAGTTTGTTAAATGAAAAAATGATATACTAGAGGAGAAAAAATTGTTTTTAAATAAATGTTTCTCACACTGCATGACTCAGGAAGTAAAACAAAAATATATTTATAATATCAACTAAAAAATGTGTTTCAATTATTTTCCTAGGGTATGCTTTAAAAGTTCCATTTCTTCTCAGGCTGTTGAAGTAGCCACAGAATTCCTCGGCTACTGCCGATCATGACAGCTTTCTCATCTACTTCTCTAACTTCGTGCAAATATATCCATGTAAGCTGTGGAAGCAAAATGTGGCAACTTTGCTAACAAAACTTTGTTTTCACAATTTAAACTTGAGTAAAATCACTACTGGTGCCCATTCTACTTCTGACTGTCTAAGACCAGGAATGCTGAAAAGTTGTCCTCAGGCATTACAGAGATATAGTTTCACTGTTCTTATTAATTCTTATTTCATCCCTCTCACTCTATGCTTTTAGGAAAAGTACATAAGTATGGAGTCGTATAAGGGCAATTGATAACATTGTGCTAAGCACACTCTGCTTCTGGCTCATTATTGTTAAACCAAAATTTTACACCATTTCTCCCCCTCCATTAATTGTGAAATAAAATTATTTTTCAAATGTTGAAATTAAATTCACTGTGCTTGATCCTCTGATCATCTAGATAGATCTAAAATGTTGCAACACTCAGTGAACAAAACAAGCTCAAAATGAGACTGCTTTTATGTTTTCTTTACAATCATGTGTCAAGAAAAATTAACATTTAAGTTCATACTTCATGAACTTGGTCATTATAAAACTGAACAGAAGTCATTCATGGGCTTTACAGTCTTTGTTTAGCACTCTCATGTTTTTTTATCAGGTGCCCCACAGATATTTTTATACAATGTTTTCACTTTAAGTTTGTGAATTCCTTGAGGGAACTGACTATATTTTATTCACCACTTAATTCCTAAAAATCTAGGCCAGTGCTATGGTATATAAAAAAAGGAATATGAGCTAAACAAACTTGTGGCAAAGCTGTAATGGGACCTCTGCTTGTACTCATAATTTTCTACAATAGGTTTTCTTAAACATGGAACTATGACACAGGGGCTAGATGATTTTTTTTTATTTTTTTTAAATTTATTTATTCATTTTAGAGAGGAGAGAGAGGTAGAGAGACAGAGAGGAAGAGAAAGGAGAGAGAGACAGGGAGAGAGAAAGGGGGAGGAGCTGGAAGCATCAACTCCCATATGTGCCTTGACCAGACAAGCCCAGGGTTTCGAACCGGCAACCTCAGCATTTCCAGGTCGATGCTTTATCCACTGCGCCATCACAGGTCAGGCAGGACTAGGTGATTTTTTTTCTTGTAAGGGTATGCTCTAATTTCCTTCCAATTGCCAAATGTTCTTGTAGGAGATAAAATCACCTTCAGCTGAGAAGCTCTAATCTATATATACTTCTGCATCAACATTTCTATTTACCAACCTTGTGTATAGAGTCCATTTTTGCAAGCAGGAGTTCACAACTCTTGTGACTTTTGCTAGTGTTGGTCTTATCTTTTAGTCTCCATAGTATATTTATTCTCTTTTAATAGTCTTTGTTCATTCCATTTGGAGACTTCCTTAAAAATTCTTGATGAAAACAAGATAACATTCTTGTGTAACATTCTAGTTAATAAATTACTATATATCAGAAAATCTCAGTAGGCTTTTCTTTGAAATAACATAATTAGAATTATACTTATATTGAAAATAAAACAATAGCAGTTATAAGAACATAATGTTAATAAGAGAATATATTATGTTGGGGATTAGTGCAGTGAATAATCAGATTATGTCTCTATTAATCTTTAAAATATTTCTCTATTGGAATCTGTTCCAAACAGTCTCTAAACAAAATCTCCTATAGTCAACAACAGTAAAATCTTCCCTTAAATTATATAATTTTTAAACAGAATAATTTTCTATTTTGTATAATTTTAAATTGAGAGTGGCATGTAGTGAAGAAAAAACATTGAAGAAATAACAACTTAGATTATAGTATTTCTTCTTTCACTAATTTTAAATTTAGACAATTATTAAGCATATGGGGTCTATAGAACAATCAGCCTGAATAACCAACTGAAGACTAATTGAAGAGGAGTCTTATAACCAAAGATTCACAGAAAAAGTCATATCAAGATTGGTGGGAAGGGTCAAGATGAAAAAATGGCTTTCCCCACTTCCATCAGTGTTGATTGAGGTTCTAGAGGGATATCTGAGCTGAAAATTTCCTCCGTGAAGATTGTGAGGTCTTAATCCCAAAATGAACTCCTTAGCCCAGAGCACCAGAGCCAGGAAGAGACACCCATACAACATCTAAAAATAATCAGTGGGATTTCTGTCCACCAGGGAAAAACAGGACTTCACAGAGATACAGGCACCTTCTTAAAAGCCCAACACAAAAAAATTTGTTTTCAGCCACTCACCCTGGGTTCCTTCAGAGAGTGGGGGAATTGACTCAAGTCTCATGAGTAGAGTCTGGGGTTTGTGTTTCTGTGGAGAGAGTAGAAGGGAAAGTCACGAGGATCCATGTGCTGAATCATTTTCCTATACCACCACAGACACTATCTTTCTTCAGTGGACACTCCCAAGGGAACAGCCCCAAGCTGGGACAAAGCAGTAGCTCACACTCTCAACTGCCTCTCACCCCACCCTGTGAAACATAAGCCCTGCTGAGGAGTACAGCCACAGGCTTTTTTGGTGTTTGAGACTAATAGGTGAGTGGAGGTCAATCTTGGGGGTCTTGGGACTTTTGTTAACCTGATCTGGGCCCCAGTATTGGGAAAAACCAGTGTTGGTGCACAGCTTGGTCCACCCCATGTGTACCTAGCCCCAGCAGAGGCAGCCACAAAGTTTGGATTGCTTGTCATTCAAAACAGGTTTCTGGGGGTCAGTCATAGGCAACATCTCACATTGGCCTGCACCAGAGTTCCTCCCAAGAGGCTCAGAACCAACATACACAGTAGCCAGTTTCAGATAATATAAGAGGAGGATACAATAAGCTTCACAGCAACATATGCAAAAAGAGATTTCAATAGGCACCACACCAAGGTAAGGTGAATTCTTGTGGTCAGCACCTGTACTGTAGCTCACATTCTTTGGTCAGAGTAAAGTCTACAGACAGCCAGTTTGATGTCCCATCTCATGCACAACAGGACAACAGCAGTCAAGACTTAATTACAACAGTCTGGACCACCTAACCCACAAAATGGACATTCCTGGAACAGCCAGCTCAGGTGAATGAGGGACTGCTCTACTGGACCCCACAGAACACCTACTACATAAGAGCAGCCCACAAAGACTGAGAATCATAGTGGTTCTATCTAATACAGAGAAACAAACACAAAGTGCCAGCCAAAATGGGGAGATAAAAAAAAAAAAAACAGGCTTCAAATGATGCAACAGGAACAATCTCAAGAAAAAGAGCTAATTAAAGTGGATATAGCAATTTATCAGCTCTAGAGTTCAAAGGAATGCTTGGTTATAAGTATGCTCAACAGCATGAAAAAGGACATGGAAACTATAAAAATGAACAGATCAAAAATTAAGACATCAAAGATGCATGCTGGGGCCCTGGCTGGATTGCTCAGTGGAAAGAGCATCTTGCCAGCATGCAGAGGTTGTGGGTTATCCCTGGTCATGGCACTTATGAGATGCAATCAGTGAAGGCACAACTAAATGGAATAACTTAGTGGAGCAATGAGTTGATGTTTCTCTCTCTCTCTTCACCTCCCTCTCTTTCTGCTTTCCTACCTCTCTTTTTCTTTCAAATCATGGAAAAATGCAAAAGCAGAAAAAAAGAAAAAGAAAATATACACTGGAGGAATAAACAGTAGATTGGACAAAGCTGAGGATCGAATCAGCGATTTGGAAGACAAACTAGAAAAAAAAACCACTTTATCATAACAACAATAACAGCAAAGAATTAAAAAGAATGAGGATAGTTTAAGGGACCTTTGGGACAGCATGAAGCATAACAACATCTGTATCACAGAGGTTTCGGAAGGAGAGTAAGGAGAGCAAGGGGTTGAAAATATAACTGAAGAAATAATGACTGAATTTTTCCTAAACTGGGGAAGGAAGAAAATATACTGCAACTTGAATCACAGCTCTCTCTCGCTCTCTTATGTGCACAGGCAGAGTAAGGGAATCTCCACTCCAGGCAAGAGCAGCCAAAAACACAGGGCTCATTCTTTTCCCCTCCCAGTGACATAGTATCTCTCCAGGATCAGCTGTTCTCACATTGTTTATCCCTACAGAGGCTAGATTCCAGATGAGTGCATCTGAGAGGTTGGAGACTTTCTCTGGTATCCAGTCTCCAGCCACAAGAGACAGTCTTTAACCTCAGGTACAATATCATGTGGAGGATACTAGATCATGGTGACCTCTGTCCCTGCTTGTCATAAGGTAGAGGTTCCATGTTAGAGGCAGCCTGCTGAGAATTCCAGAGGCCGCTGCTCCTGCACAGCCTGTGTTGCATTTCATGAGCAGGGGAGTCACTTAGGGAAGTGCTCCAGCTCCAGAGCCAGGGCTCAAAGATATTTCTCAGAGAGAGAGAGATATAGACTTTAATTAAGTGCAACAAGCTCTGAGGTTTACTTTAGAGAAACTGAGTATGTTTGAAACGAAGTCTTACAAAAGTTCAAACATATAACTACTCTCAAAAAAAATAAAAATGGGACGTCACGGAAATGGCGCCGTGAGCAGCGCATCCGACAGATCTCCCCAAAATCACAACAAATTTATCAACTAGAAACAGAAAAATTTATCCTCGGAGCATTCCGGAGTTCCACACAAACTGAAAGCGAAAGGACTGTTATCACTTGAATCTGAGAGACGAGGGTGTGGAGGAAGCTAACTACTGCAGGGACGTTCATTCAAGCCACGGAGGGAGTGCGCCTGTGTGCTATCAACAAGACCACCCTCAGATGCCAATAAGAAAGAGGAAATCGAATATTATGGATACAAAAGAAAGAGAGGTAACACAAATAGGTGTGGAAAAATCTATGGAGAAAAGACTTAACATATTGGAAGCCTTGGAGCTAAATTACAGAGAATTTAAAATAGAAATCTTAAAAATACTCAGAGATATACAAGAAAACACAGAAAGGCAATTTAGGGAGATCAGAAAACAACTCAATGAACACAAAGAACATATTACCAAGGAAATTGAAACTATAAAAACAAATCAAACAGAAATGAAAAACTCAATTCACAGGCTGAAAAATGAGGTAACAAGCTTAGCTAACAGAACAGCCCAGATAGAAGATAGGATTAGTGAAATAGAAGACAAACAACTTGAGGCACAACAGAGAGAAGAAGAAAGAGACTCAAAAACAATAAAAAATGAGAAAGCCCTACAGGAATTGTCTGACTCCATCAGAAAGAATAACATAAGAATAATAGGTATATCAGAGGGAGAAGAGAAATAAAATGGAATGGAGAATATACTCAAACAAATAATAGACGAGAACTTCCCAACCCCGTGGAAAGAACTAAAGCCTCAAATTCAAGAAGCAAACAGAACACCAAGTTTTCTTAACCCCAACAAACCCACTCCAAGGCACATCATAATAAAGATGACACAAACCAATGACAAAGAAAAAATTCTCAAGGCAGCCAGGGAAAAGAAGAGTACAACATATAAAGGAAGGCCTATTAGATTATCATCAGATTTCTCAGCAGAAACTCTACAAGCTAGAAGAGAGTGGACCCCAATATTTAAAGCCCTGAAAGAGAGGACTTTCAGGCAAGAATACTATACCCATCAAAGCTATCCTTCAAGTACAAAGGAGATATAAAAACATTCACAAATACAGAAAAGATGAGAGAATTTATCAGCAGAAAGCCCCCACTCCAGGAAATACTAAAGGGGGTTTTCCAACCAGATTCAAAGAACAAAAGAAAACAACACCACAAGTAACAGCTCCACCAAGAACACAATAAAACCAAACTTAAACTGTGACAACTAAGGAAAAAAAGGGGGGAGAGGATGGAGATTAACAGTAGCAAAGGACGATGAAGTGCAGAAATACTCATAAGATAGGGTACTACAATGAATATGGTAGGTACCCTTTCATTACTTAATGGTAACCACCCTTGAAAAAACCACCACAAAAACACTTGACTTAAAAAAGGTAGCAACAGAGGAAAGAAGTATGGAACACAAACAAACAAAAACAAATGATAGAAAAACAAAAGAGAAGAATCAAACAAGATACAAAACTAACAGAAAGCAATTTATAAAATGGCAGTAGGGAATCCACAAGTGTCAATAATTACACTAAATGTAAACGGATTAAACTTACCAATAAAAAGACACAGAGTAGCAGAATGGATTAAAAAAGAAAATCCAACTATATGCTGCCTACAAGAAACACATCTAAGCAACAAGGATAAAAACAAATTCAAAGTGAAAGGCTGGAAAACAATACTCCAAGCAAACAACACCCAAAAAAAAGCAGGTGTAGCAATACTCATATCTAATAATGCTGACTACAAGACAGAAAAAGTACTCAGAGACAAAAATGGTCATTTCATAATGATTAAGGGGAAGTTGAATCAAGAGGACATAACAATCCTTAATATATATGCACCAAACCAAGGAGCACCAAAATATATAAGACAGCTACGTATTGACCTTAAAACAAAAACTAACAAAAATACAATCATACTTGGAGACCTCAATACACCACTGACGGCTCTAGATCGGTCATCCAAACAGAGAATCAATAAAGATATAGTGGCCTTAAACGAAATACTAGAACACCTGGATATGATAGACATCTACAGGACACTTCATCCCAAAGCGACAGAGTATACATTTTTCTCTAGTGTACATGGAACATTCTCAAGAATTGACCATATGTTGGGCCACAAAGACAATATCAGCAAATTTAGAAAAATTGAAATGGTACCAAGCATATTTTCTGATCATAACGCTTTGAAACTAGAATTCAACTGCAAAAAAGAGGGGGGAAAAACCCACAAAAAATGTGGAAACTAAACAACATACTTCTAAAAAATGAATGGGTCAAAGAAGAAATAAGCGCAGAGATCAAAAGATATATACAGACAAATGAAAATGAAAATACGACATATCAGAATCTCTGGGATGCAGCAAAAGCAGTAATAAGAGGAAAGTTCATATCACTTCAGGCCTATATGAACAAACAAGAGAGAGCCGAAGTAAACCACTAAACTTCACACCTTAAGGAACTAGAAAAAGAAGAACAAAAACAACCCACAACCAGCCAAAGAAAGGAGATAATAAAAATCAGAGCAGAAATAAATGAAATAGAGAACAGAAAAACTATAGAAAAAATCAATAAAACAAGGAGCTGGTTCTTTGAAAAGATCAACAAAATTGACAAACCCTTGGCAAGACTCACCAAGGAAAAAAGGCACAGGACTCAAATAAATAAAATCCAAAATGAAAGAGGAGAGATCACCACAGACATCATAGATATACAAAGAATTATTGTAGAATACTATGAAAAATTATATGCCACCAAATACAACAATCTAGAAGAAATGGATAAATTCCTAGAACAATACAACCTTCCTAGACTGAGTCATGAAGAAGTGGAAAGCCTAAACAGACCAATCAGCAGGGAGGAAATAGAAAAAACTATTAAAAACCTCCCCAAAAATAAAAGTCCAGGTCCAGATGGTTATACTAGTGAATTCTATCAAACATTCAAAGAAGACTTGGTTCCTATTCTACTGAAAGTCTTCCAAAAAATTGAAGAAGAAGCAATACTTCCAAACACATTTTATGAGGCCAACATAACCCTCATACCAAAACCTGGCAAGGATGGCACAAAGAAAGAAAACTACAGACCAATATCTCTAATGAATACAGATGCTAAAATACTAAACAAAATACTGGCAAATCGAATACAACAACATATTAAAAAAATAATACATCATGATCAAGTGGGATTCATCCCAGAATCTCAAGGATGGTTCAACATACGTAAAACGGTTAACGTAATACACCATATCAACAAAACAAAGAACAAAAACCACATGATCTTATCAATAGATGCAGAAAAGGCTTTTGATAAAATACAACACAATTTTATGTTTAAGACTCTCAACAAAATGGGTATAGAAGGAAAATATCTCAACATGATAAAGGCCATATATGATAAACCATCAGCCAACATCATATTAAACGGCATAAAACTGAGGACTTTCTACCTTAAATCAGGAACAAGACAGGGTTGTCCACTCTCTCCACTCTTATTTAACGTGGTGCTAGAAGTTCTGGCCAGAGCAATCAGACAAGACAAAGAAATAAAAGGCATCCATATCGGAAAAGAAGAAGTAAAGGTATCACGTTTTGCTGATGATATGATCCTATACATCGAATACCCAAAGGCCTCCACAAAAAGATTATTAGAAACAATAAACCAATACAGTAAGGTCGCAGGATACAAAATTAACATACAAAAGTCCATAGCCTTTCTATATGCCAACAATGAAATATTAGAAAACAAACTCAAAAAAATAATCCCCTTCACGATTGCAACAAAAAAAATAAAATACTTAGGAATAAACATAACAAAGAATGTAAAGGACCTATATAATGAAAACTACAAGGCATTATTAAGAGAAATAGAAAAAGACACAATGAGATGGAAAAATATTCATTGTTCTTGGATAGGAAGAATAAATATAATTAAAATGGCCATATTACCCAAAGCAATATATAAATTTAATGCAATTCCCATCAAAATTCCTATGAGATTTTTTTCAAGAAATGGAACAAAAAATCATCAGATTTATATGGAACTATAAAAAACCCCGAATAGCCAAAACAATCCTAAGGAAAAAGAATGAAGCTGGGGGCATTACAATACCTGACTTTAAACTATATTATAGGGCCATGACAATCAAAACAGCATGGTATTGGCAGAAAAATAGACACTCAGACCAATGGAACAAAATAGAAAGCCCAGAAATAAAACCACATATATATGGTCAAATAATCTTTGATAAAGGGGCCAACAACACAATGGAAAAAAGAAAGCCTCTTCAACAAATGGTGTTGGGAAAACTGGAAAGCCACATGCAAAAGAATGAAACTCGACTACAGCCTGTCCCCGTGTACTAAAATTAATTCAAAATGGATCAAAGACCTAAATATAAGACCTGAAACAATAAAGTACATAGAAGAAGACATAGGTACTAAAATCATGGACCTGGGTTTTAAAGAACATTTTATGAACTTCACTCCAATGGCAAGAGAAGTGAAGGCAAAGATAAATGAATGGGATTACATCAGAATAAAAAGTTTTTGCTCAGCAATGGAAACTGATATAAAAATAAACAGACAGCCAACTAAATGGGAAATGATATTTTCAAACAACAGCTCAGATAAGGGCCTAATATCCAAAATTTACAAAGAACTCATAAAACTCAACAACAAACAAACAAACAATGCAATAAAAAAATGGGAAGAGGACATGAACAGACACTTCTCCCAGGAAGAAATACAAATGGCCAACAGATATATGAAAAGATGCTCAGCTTCATTAGTTATTAGAGAAATGCAAATCAAAACTACAATGAGATACCACCTCACCCCTGTTAGATTAGCTATTATCAACAAGACGGGTAATAGCAAATGTTGGAGAGGTTGCGGAGAAAAGGGAACTCTCATCCACTGTTGGTGGGACTGTAAAGTAGTACAACCATTATGGAGGAAAGTATGGTGGTTCCTCAAAAAACTGCAAATAGAACTACCTTATGACCCAGCAATCCCTGTACTGGGTATATACCCCAAAACCTCAGAAACATTGATAAGTAAAGACACATGTAGCCCCTTGTTCATTGCAGCACTGTTCACAGTGGCCAAGACATGGAAACAACCAAAAAGCCCTTCAATAGAAGACTGGATAAAGAAGATGTGGCACATATACACTATGGAATACTACTCAGCCATAAGAAATGATGACATCAGATCATTTACAGCAAAATGGTGGGATCTTGATAACATTATACGGAGTGAAATAAGTAAATCAGAAAAAAACAAGAACTACATGATTCCATACATTGGTGGAATATAAAAACGAGACTAAGAGACATGGACAAGAGTGTGGTGGTTACCAGGGGTGGGGAGAGGGAGGACATGGGAGGGAGGGAGGGAGAGAGTTAGGGGGAGGGGGAGGGGCACAGAGAACTAGATAGAGGGAGGTGGAGGACAATCTGACTTTGGGCGAGGGGTATGCAACATAATTTAATGACAAAATAACCTAGACATGTTTTCTTTGAATATATGTACCCTGATTTATTAATGTCATCCCATTATCATTAATAAAAATTTATTAAAAAAATAAAAAAATAAAAATGGGGAAAGGGAGACGTTTTTGTGATAAACAATTAAGACGACGCTAGCAACTGCACCAGAGCAAAAAAGGTCAACTGTACATAGCCCACTAGTTTTAAAAATGATAACAAGAAAAATAAACAGTAAAGAAGAGCCCTCCTAGGTCAGAATATACCTTAAACACGGTGCTTAAAAACTAACCCTGCCAAAGATATCAGATGTAATTGGATTAGACTGTAGAGCAATTTATGTCCAGAGTGTTCTCAAAAACAATAGAGCAATCAGCTGGGAACTAATGGAACTTAACACAAAGTGTGATTAGGAAATGAGACAGGCAGAGAGTCCTGTTGAAACTTACACTGTCATCCTGGGTGACTGTGCCCACTGTGGTACAATATCAGAGCTTCACTCTGTTAGGGGTAGTGAGAGATAAATTACACTCTAAAATGTTCCTGCCAGTCAAAGAGAGAGAGAGAGAGAGAGAGAGGGAGAGAACAACAGCAAGTTCTAATTAGACTAAAATGTCCAATTTTCACAGAATATTCTGAGACATACAATAGGAAGGAAGTGTGACACATACCCAAGAAGAATACCAGACGAGAGCAATTGCCTGTTAGAAGGTACAGATGTCAGATTTAACAAAAACTTCAAAGGAACATTTACAAATACTTTCAAAAAAAGAAACCTTGCTCAAAGAAGTAAAGGAAGTTCTGATGATAATGTCTCATCCTTAAGACTGTCAGAAGAGAGATAGAAATGATAAAACAGAACCAAATAAGAATTCTGGAGTTGAAAAGTGCAATAACTGAAATGAAATATTCACTAGAAGAACTTAAGAATAGTTTTGAACTGACAGAATAAAGAACTAACCGGATGACGTTTTATTGGTAGAGACTATGCAATTGGAAAAACAGAGAGAAAAGAATATTGAAGAAAAATGCATAACAGAGTCTGAGAGAAAGGTGGAACACCAAGAAGTGCACAGAAAATAGTTACATAGTCAGTCAATAATGATGTATCTATATTTGCTCATCAATTTGAATTATATTGTAACAGATGTATTACAATGTTAGATTCTAATAATGGGAAGATTGTGAGAAGAAGAAGACTAAAGGAACTCTTTGTACTTTCTGTTAAATTTCCATAAACCTAAAACTGCTCCAAGAAATAAAGCATATAATTTTTTTTAAATCATCTTATTCAAATAGGATAAACTATCTTCAAATTGAAATGTGGGATTGGCTTGCAATCCTGAGAAACATTTGATTCAATGTTGAGTCAAAACACAGATACCTTGTATTTAAAGGAGCAATCACTAGTTTATTTAAAATGTTATTACTTTTGAAAGTAAATAAATTTAAATCATTGCAAACTGATAAGCAGATTTTGTAAGCCAGCTGTATTAGAAATCACTACTTCAATTTTATTTTATTTTTTTAGTTAATTTTAAGTTCTCCAGTCATGTTTTTGTTTGTATTCAGACAGGCTGTATGTGCTAATGTAAAGATAGGCAGCCACATTTGCAGCAAATTTGACTGCTTTCCACTAATGTAGCTTAGCATATTTAACAAGTCCACATATATTTTCCACTGTAGATACATCTAATTTATATTCAAATACAGATTTAAATATGATCCTTGTAATGAGCATAAATAGATCACAATTTCAATTTGCAAGTAGAGATAGTAGATTACTCCATGCCTGCTACTGCTTAGAAAGCAGGAAAATGGTAAAAAATCTATTGGAAGAGTATAAATTTTTCATGGAAGTAAACATCACTCTAGGGCTCAGTGAAAGGAACTGCAAAATTTTCTCTTATCTCAGTCCATAATTCATAGTTTTAAAGTTAATATCAGAATTTCTCAACAATAGAAAACTAAATGTGCAGCTAAGCAGTGATAAATATTTATTTCATATATATACTTATATTAAAGTGAATATAAATTATTACAAGAAAATAGAGCACCCTGGCCAGTTGGCTAAGTGGTAGAGCCCGCATGTGGATGTACTGGGTTGATTACAGGTCCAGGAAACACAGGAGAAGCACCAATCTGTTTCTCCACCCTTCCCCCTCTCCTTTCTCTTTCTATCTCTATCCCTCCTGCAGCCAAGGCTCCACTGGAACAAATTGGTCTGGGTTCTGAGTATGGCACCATGGCCTCTGCCTCAGGTACTAAAATGGCAGAACATTGCCCCTGTGGGCTTGCTGGGTGGATCCCAGTCGGGCACATGCGGTAGTCTGTCTCTCTGCCTCCCTGCTTCTCACTTAAGAAAAATAAAAAATGAAAGAAAGAAAGAAAGAAAGAAAGAAAGAAAGAAAGAAAGAAAGAAAGAAGGAAGGAAGGAAGGAAGGAAGGAAGGAAGGAAGGAAGGAAGGAAGGAAGGAAGGAAGGAAGGAAGGAAGGAAGGAAGGAAGGAAGGAAGGGAAAGAAAGAAAGAAAGAAAGAAAGAAAGAAAGAAAGAAAGAAAGAAAGAAAGAAAGAAAGAAAGAAAGAAAGAAAGAAAGAAGAAAAAATATTTGAACATATTTAAAAAATACTTTTTAAAATTGATTTTGAGAGAAATAAAGAAAGGGAGGGAGGAAAGTGTGAAGCATGAACTCACAGTTGTGTCACTTTAATTGTTCATTGATTACTTCTCTTATGTGCCTTGATGGGGGTGGGGGAGTAGAGGGGTTTCCAGGGTAGGCCAAGCTAGCAACCTTGGTCAAGCTGGCAACCTTAGATTTTGAATGTAGAACCTCAGCATTACAGGTTGCACTCTATCCACTGTGCTACCAGCGGTCAAGCTGAAAAATACTTTCAATGTGAAAATTCTACAGCATATAAGTTTGCTATATATTATAAAAGTAATGTGTATGACCATATCAGTATAATTGATATTTAAGAAACCTGGCATTTTAAATCTCTGCCTACCACCTATTTTGTTTTCTTTTTGACACAATGGAATTCCTTATACTCTTTTTTTTCACTCTCTTCCTCCATCCACTAAATATACCCATTCAAAAATCACATTTTTTTTTCTTTTTGGCTTTAGTGATTTCAAAATAACTAAATTCAAATCTTTAGTGATTTTAAAAACAAAGAAAGTTATGTATGCATTTAGTAAATTTTACTTGTATCTAACTATTATATGTATAGAAGTAGAGAAGAGGGAGAGTGCAGAAAAGAGAGAGAAAAGAATAGGAAAAAGAGTGAGAAAGAGAGATTCATTTTATTACAAATATATTTCTACACAACTTTGTATGATTAGTGCCCAAAAAAATTTGTTTTGCTCTTAGCATTCTACCAGCATTTTCGGGTGTTATTTCAACAATAGAAATGTTTTCCAAAATATTAGGTCCAGGTAAAGCAGAGTTATGTTAGTAAGTATCCTTTGAAAGAAGGTTTATGTGCTCATAAAAAGAAAGCTTAAATGGAGAAACATTTCCAAATATATGTTTATGTCCTATTCAGTTTGTTACAGACTAGCTGGCCCCCCTCAACATTATCCATAAAATGCATACAAAGTTTCTCTCTCTATGGTATTCCCTGGGAGGTTGTTTTCCCTTATTTTCATAAATGCTTGAGGACATGAACATTGTATGTTTTTTATTAAGTTCACAAGTTTACTCATGGTTATACTGGGAAAGATATTAAAAATGCTATTTTGAGAAGATACAATTTAGGAAGTGGTACAGAAAGATATAAAGTAGGTTGCATGGGTTGATTAGCCTTTAATGAGGGCCTGCTAAACTGAGTAATATGTTATAACATTTCCTGGTAGCCACATTTTTGAAGGGTTGGGAAAAAAGAGCAGCAATAAAAACAAAGCAAAACAACAGATTCAGTACCACAGTAAATGCCTTAGAAATACTTCTCCTAGGGAAAATAATCCCGGCTACTAGGCTAATTTTATCATCTCTTTTTCTCCTGTTTTCAATAGCAATGTGATGAGGATCATGAACTCTGATTTTAAATATGGTGTTGTGCATCTCATTTCTAGTTATCATGAGTATTTACTATCGTTTTCCTAATTTGATCTTATCCAAATCATAATCCTCCCCATTTAGAAAATTCAAAGCAAATTGTTCTCATTCAGTTAAAATTTTCCTATTTAATTAAAAGATTATTATTTTCTATTTTGAATTTGCAAGTAAGGTAAAAAATGAAAACAACAGCGACAGCAAAAACATTGACAATATAAGCCCTGTTCTGTGAATAATGAAAACAGAACCTGAGGTCCTCCAGGGTATAACAACACTAAAAAGAACAGGTTTTAAGGTCAGACTTACCTGATTTTTCATCTCTGTTTTACTATTTCTCTACAGTAAGAACTGGAGACAGTCATGGACATCGCATTCTGAGTTTTTTAATTTAAAATGTGTTAATAATAATTTCCTTACCTGGATGTTATGAGGATTACTTCATTCTATAAATATTTACTAAGGGCCTATAATATGCCTGGTATATATAATTCTGACTAATGGGCATAAAAAACAAATGTAGTTCTCAAATGACTTACAGTCTAGTGTAGCAAGAAAGACAAATATAAAGAAATCCATGAACTGACATGTAACAGTAACTGTAATCGATATACACATTGGGTTCAGTAGATCCATAAAAGAGCATAATTACTTTCAAATAACTTTACAGAAAAACTGGCATATCTTCCTCCAGACAAAGATTAATGAGGCTACAATTAGAAACCTGCTAAATCACAGTTGTACTTAAAATGGTATTGTACAACTTATTGTACAACTTCACATCAAAGTTTGGTGAGGGGCTGGGATGGGGATCGTGTTCAAACCGTAATATCAGGAATCAGACCAGAGCAGGCAGCTAAGAGGACCTGATGCCACGATGTATGTCGGGACCATTCAAGAAAAAGGAGGGCTACAGAAGCTTATTTTCTAAAGCAAAAGGAGAGTGAAAAAAGGTAAGAAATGAGGGATTAATAACAAAGAAAATGTAACAAGATTCAGATATAGAACACACTCCCTTTCCACATATTCATACTTTGGAATATTATAAGTGTAAAAAAAATAGTAAACATGCAGAAGGTCAGCACACCTGCAAGTATGGAAAATTATTCCCAATACGGAGCTCCCAAGATAGAGGAGTAACAATTTTGGCTCTGAAAGAGATTCAAGATTCCATTTTTTAAGAAATGGAAACTTTGGACTGTCTTACAAGAAATGTCATCATTTTTTTATATCAAGCTCCTTGATTTATGTCAATCATTTGGATCATACCAGATATGTTAGGAAGAGTGCAGAGATATTGTTTGACCTCATTAATCTAGCATTTTTATGTATTGGGCCAACAAATAAAAATTTTACCTTATAAAGAAAACTAAACAGACTCTGGTTTTTAAAATAACCAAGCAAGAAGATTTTGATGCAAATGAGTAATTATCTTTCAAAATCCTGAAAGAAAAGTAAGAGGTCAAGTGAGAAAAACTGCTTTTAATTTAGATTTTCGCCTTAGTTTTCAAAAGCCAAATGCATAATTGATGATTAGTGTAGGAAAATACAAAAAGATCAAGTCAGTAACTCACTGTCTAAGGTCCAGACTTTGTAAATAATTGTTTAAATTTTTCTATGTTTAAAAAATGATTTTCAGCAATTGAGATCAACTTTTATACAAAAATTATTAAAATTATCACTTACTCTTACATTACATATGTAGATCAACATCAGTTTTAAGTAGCTTAAAGTTGCAGATATTACCTATCAAATCTAAATAATTTAAATAGGTTCTAATAAAATAAGATAAAATAGATATAACTTAAAAATATATATGTATGCAGGTATATAATACATATAAAATATATATGTGTTTTTTCTTTTATTTTTCAAAACAGGGCTGGGTATACAGGTATTGTGTGTGTCAGCTCAAGCTGTTCATAGTAGCTCTCTGATGGTGTGGTCATGTACACTGTAATGTTTTAGTGAGAATTTTGAAACAGGTATCTTCATTAAACCTTGTATTTAATTAGCTTTTTGTATGTGTGTGGTAGAGACAGAGAGAGAGACAGAGAGAGGAACAGATAGGGACAGACAGGAAGGGAGAGAGATGAGAAGCATCAATTCTTCGTTGTGGTTCCTTAGTTGTTCATTGATTGATTTCTGAGAGTGCCTTGGCTGAGAGCTACAGCAGACCGAGTGACCTTTACTTGAGTCAGCGACCTTGGGCTCAAGCTGGTGAGCCTTGCTCAGAGCAGATGAACCTGTGCTCAAGCTGGCGACCTCGGGGTCTCAAACCTGGGTCCTCCGCATCCCATTCTGATACTCTGTCACCTGCGCCACTGCCTGGTCAGGCTGTATGTAATTAGTTTTTATTGTCCTTGGTGGTTGGCACCATTTTTGTTCTTTTACATAGAAATGTGAGTTATATAGTGGCTTTTCCCATCAGATAATTTGCTCTTTTTTTTGTTAGTTTTTGTTTTTCTTCTTTTGTAGCTCATGTCCAGCATTCGAAATAAAATATCTCAGGATCCAACCACTGTCTGTGGTTAACATGCTTTGAAAATCATTAGGCTTTAATAAACCTTCCCCCATGACTTGTCCCTCCCCACCAAAAAAACTTAGCTACAAATAATAAATCTATGCAGGTCTTAGCTACATTGTTATTTTGTTGTATCATTTGCACAAAATTAGTTCAGTTATTTAAATTCATGCTGTAATTGTTGTATTTTAAATTTCTGCTTTTCTCTAACTAATATCTTCAAATAAGATGTAAAGAGAATCAATCTGTGATCTTTAATTGTGATCAGAACTTTAAATTAAGGGAAGTAATGACAAAAGCCATGATTCTGCATTTATGAAGAAAGTCTTCCTTTAGTCTCTGATAGTATAATAGAGAATAAGTGATCTTTTATCTTTTTTCTTTAAATGGAATTTTCTTTTCTTCAAATTTTTTTTTTTGAGGGATTTGGCCTCCATAGTGTCTGGATTTTTTTTTTTTTTTTTTTTGTGAGAGTAGGGGAGATACAGAGATAGACTCTCTCATGTGCCTGACCAGGATCTCCCCAGAAACTAAGGCAGAGGCTCCACGGAGCCATCTTCAGTGCCAGGCAACATGCTCAGATCAACGGAGCTATGGCTGTGGGAGGAAAAAAAGAGAGAGAGAGCTAGAGAGAGAAAGGGCAAGGGAGGGGGGAGAAGCAAATGGTTGCTTCTTCTGTGTGCCCTGACTGAGAATCAAACCAGGACTTCTACATTCCAGTTTAACCCTCTACTGCTGAGCCAACCAGCCAGGGTAGTTTCTGTATCTTAAATTACTCTCAGATATTCAAATAAAAGATATTTTGAGCATCAACATAAACAAAAATTAAACATTTTAATATGGGATTTCTAGACATGAAATAAATATGAAAACTGAGAACCCTGCAGAAAGGAAGTAAATTAAAAAAAAACAAAGAACACAGTCCATCAAGTTTATTTTGTTTCATTAATATTGAAAGTATTCAGTCAGGCCTGTTTTCTTACACATAGTATATGTTCTGTAATTAAATTTGGTACTCAATATGAATTGATGAAGAGTTCTGTCATCTTAAATTTTTATTTTCCAAAAAAGCTGTTACATTTTTCCAATAATAAAACTTAGATTTTATTTATGTAAGTAAAGTCCAATCATTTGATTTTAATTAATATTACTTATGATAAATTAACATTTGTGGTTGAAGTTATTATGTAAACATAACACAAGATGTTGTTTCGATTTCTGTCCTATGTTCATACCAATTTTATTCTAAATTAATTTGTGCAGATAAGATATATTTTGTTCCTTAAGAAACAAAGAATATTAGACTGTATTTTTAAAGAGAATTGTGTTCCTATGTCCACCAGCCTTGGTTACTCAATACTCTCTTCTTCATATTCGACATTGAAAATTTTCTTTAGGAGTTTTAGCATTTTTTTTTATTTTTATTTTTTGCCTACTGAAGATAGTGTATAAATCTTGGCTGTTTTAAGTATAACCATAACTTGATGTTTTCTACTAACTTGTAACTGGCCAGCAATTGAAGATGAATAGCCAGGGAAACAAATTCTAGACTGTAAACTCACAATAAGCCTAGTCATAATCATCAAGGATAGGTGAGTGACAAATCACTGCCAGATAAGGTTGTAGAATTCACTCTGATTTGGGAAGCTCATGGTCCCAGAGCAGGCACGGTATATCTGTGCAGTTGACTGTGTGGGACATCTATGAGAACTTCACCAGGTTTCCTGGATTGAAAATTACCTTTAGCCCCGAATGAATTATTTTTACCACAATTTTGCTCCCTCCTCAAAAATATGAATGTAGAGAGATTGTCTTAAAATTTCTTCTGTTTCAAGGATTCTACTCTTCTAAACAGATCTTACAAAACTGCACAGTTTTCTAGGGGACTCCACTGATCTGTCCCATTTAGACTTTACTTTCAGAACCAATCCCTTTAATTTTTTTTCTATCCTCTAAGGAATATCTTAGCTGATCTTTAGTTACATCAAGTTCTTATTAGGTATTTTATGTTGAGATTTCAATGCAAAGAATGGGGGTTGATAGAAGAAAATAAGAAATATTTGTTCAGTGAGACTTTAGATGCCTTTCATATTGTGTCATATAAGTAACTGTGTGGTGTGCTCTTATTTATGTCTAGAGAATGTGCCAAATGACACACTTGTACCACTAAGAGATGCACACTGTGAGGAAATAAACTATCTTCTGTCTCTGTTATAATTTATCTCTTCTTCACTGTCCTCTTCCTGAACAAAAATATTGTTGTTGCCAGACTGCCTTTTAACAGGTAGAGGGCTCCCTCCTGTGGGCAAGTAGCTGAAACAGTATCCATGGCAACAGACAACTCCAAATCCTGACATCAAACACTGGTTGAGAAACCTCAAAATTATATTAGAAGAAGAAAATAAAAAAAAAGAGAAAAGAATCTGAGAGATAGTAAAGTTAACTTGGAAAACAATGGAGATAGAGACTTTAAAAAAATCAACAGAATAATTGCTAGGAGGAAGCAAATAGGACCAGATAACGTGTAACTATATATTAGATAATGAAGTTGGACTGGAAGGAGAAGGGAAAGGAAGAATGTAGTGACATGCTAACATAAGCATGTCATAAAATCTGTAAGTGTGACAGAGTCATTCAAACACACAATTATACATTTTTAGTAATATCAAAAAAGTGATTGTTAGTTCAATTAATACATTAAACCTTAATATTATTAGTAGGATTTGTATAATATTCTCTAGGTTATGGACCACTGTCCCATGCTAATCCATTATATTTCCTCACTTAAATTTGGAGAACATAGTCTTATAATTTTTATTATTGGTGTTGTAGTCATTGTATTTGTTTGCCAAGTAGGACTAAGGCACTAAAAGTAGTAGCTTTTTCTATTCTAAAATGTCATAACCAGCATTAATTATTATGATCCTACTATGTGCCAGGCATTATGCTCAAAACATTACTGGATTATTTAAATCCTTATGACAAGCTAATGAAATATAATAAGTGGAAAAGGTTACAGTAGAGAAGCATGTTTGGCATGCTTTATGGACATCCAGCAAGGGGGTTTGTGATGAGGAGTGAAGAGTGTATGTGTAACAGGAAAAAGAAATCTGAAAAATAACAAGGGTATAAAACAGCCGGGAATTTATAGGCCACTGTAAGGTCTTTACTACACCATGAAGAATTGCACCATGATATGATGTACATTTTAAAAAGACCTTCCTCTGCTGCATGGAAAATTAATTGTAGATGTCAAGTATAGAAACAAGGGTATCATTTAGAATGATAATTAAAAAAAATTAATAAATAAACCTTGGAGTGATTGTGGTATAGGTGGAGAGATGTGATTGTTTTTAGATGTATGTTGAAGAGACATGCAAGAGGATTTGCTAATAAATTAGGTGTAGAGTGGGTGCAAGAGGATTTGCTAATAGATTAGGTATAGAGTAGGAGGAGAGAGGAGATAAAAATTATTCAGAATTTTAGGCTTGAGGTTCTAAAAATGGAGTTATCATTTACTGAGATGAGGAAGATGATGTGAAAAGCAAGTTTTGTCTAAGCAATAGTTCATTTTTTTATATTAACTACTTCATTATTAGACATCTGTCTTAGTATGACACACCCAGAAAACTGACCCTGAGGCAAAAGTTTATGTGTTAATATGCTCTTAGGGAACGCAGTGACTGAGAAACAAGTATGAGGAAAGAAGTTAGGAAAGAAAGGATCAAGGACAAGGGACAGGGGCATAACTGAGATAGCCATGTACAAAATCACGTACAGCCAGTGGCTCCTCTCATACGATTTCCAACAGGTCATACAAAATAGAGCACAAGAGATAAGAAGTCGAAAAGGAGGAAATAAATAAATATACCCACCAATTTCTCACCTCCCATCATATATTCTCCTTGTGGACAATAACTATTCATCCAAATGTTGTATTTATGGGTAGAAATATCATGTTGGCTTCTGCCTCAGTGACACATGAAAGTGTTGGGCGGGAAACAAGGTACACCCCACAAGGCAAGTGGGAAGGCGTTCTGCTTGCTCCCATGTCCAGGCTGTTGCCTCAACCACTGGCTAGATTCAGATCAAACTAATCTGGTAACCAAGGTGAAAGTGGCCAAGACCTTGGATGTAGGTAAAGATAAAATATAAAATGAGATGGTAGAAGTATCTATATAATAATATTCCATCATACATAGCAAATAGTTAGGTAGATATATGAACCTAGGCTACCTAGATAAATCCACGACACATCCTATAAGTGAAAAAGCTAATAGATTTGACTACATAAACACCAGTCATTTCTCTATGGTTAATGCAAAATCAGCGCAACAACAATAAGAACAACAACAAAATGAGAGAGAGAGAATGAGAAAATATTTGCAGCCCTGGCTGGCTTGCTCAGTGGATAGAACATCGGACCAGCATATGGATATCCTGGGTTTAATTCCGGGTTAGGTCACATAGGAGAAGCGACCATCTGCTTCTCTTCTCCTCCTTCTCCCCCTTCTCTTCCTCTTCCCCTCTTGCAGCCAGTGGCTCAGTTGGTTTGAGCCTTGGCCCTGTGCTCTGAGGATAACTCTTTGGCCCAAAGTAAGCCTCAGGCCCTAAAAGATGGCTCAGTTGATTGGAGCATCATTCCCAGATGGGGGTGGAGATGGCCAGGTTGATTCCAGTTGGGGCACACACACAGGAGTCTGTTTCACTATCTCCCTTCCTCTCACTTGAAAAAACATTTTTGCAGCTATAAC
Source organism: Saccopteryx leptura (assembly GCF_036850995.1). Taxonomy (NCBI): domain Eukaryota; kingdom Metazoa; phylum Chordata; class Mammalia; order Chiroptera; family Emballonuridae; genus Saccopteryx; species Saccopteryx leptura. The sequence continues at coordinate 91,149,541 of NC_089504.1, read as the reverse complement.
ACAAAGTTATAATTGATTTCATCTATAAAGAGGTCATATGAAATAATTAAAAAATGGAAAACAAGCCCCAGCAGAATAAAAAAGAGGAAAATGAAAAGGAAATATGAGTTGAAAATTAACATATAAAAAAGATTCTTTTTTAACCATCCTAGTGATTGCGTGTTGTCCTCAGTCTCAGTGTTTGAAATAGTATCATTAATTACTTAAATGTTAGAATTGACTTGTGCTTTCATATTTTATACAGTCTATAAAATACCACATGAAAAGACAATGAATTACATACAATAAATTACTAGGCATGTGAAAGTTATTTTCTCTAAAAAATCAAATGAAAACTTCATAGTTTTTTCTGTAATATACTTTTTAATAATTGCATGAGTAGCTTAATAGTTTTTTGTGGCTTCTTTTGTTACTGATTTTGGTTACTGAGTTCTCAAAAAGGCTTTTTAGTTGCAATAATTAGAGATTTGAAAGACTTTTAAAATAATGTTTTACCTTGCTATCTTGTTTTTCTCTTTGTTTCAAACTAAAATTCAGGTAACTCATCAAAACCACATTTTAAAATTGTGAATAAGGTAAAATTCAACTTTGTTTATTTCAATATTTATGGAACATATGTTATTTTTTACTTTAAATATATTCTAAAACATGGCTGCAAGAATTCTATATTAACTTTGGCTTTTACTCCTATCCAGGAGACTAGGTAGTAAATTACTCCACTTTCCCTGTACTTTGGTTTCCAAATCTATAGACCAGAAATAATAATATTATCTATCTCAAAAACTGGCACAAATATATATTATGAACGTTTACATCTTTGAATTTGTAGAACATGCAAAGATACTGGATATACTATAAGCCTAGCACATAAAAGATTCTCAACATAGAGTACTTGACTATGCTTTTCCTCTTTTGGGAATGGGCCCTCTACCATCTGCATGACAATCTTTCTTATTGGAACAATATATAGGGCTACCTTGAGTTTCTGTCCATGGAGTAGTTTAAACAACTCAATTAATTTTATTGTTTTCTTTGTTTTGTTTTGTTTTGTTGTTTGTTTGCTTTTTTACAGAGACAGAGAAAGAGTCAGAGAGAGGGATAGACAGGGACAGACAGACAGGAACAGAGAGATGAGAAGCATCAATCATCAGTTTTTCGTTGCAACACCTTAGTTGTTCATTGATTGCTTTCTCATATGTGCCTTGACCGCGGGCCTTCAGCAGACCAAGTAACCCCTTGCTCGAGCCAGCGACCTTGGGCTCAAGCTGGTGAGCTTTTGTTCAAACCAGATGAGCCCACGCTCAAGCTGGCGACCTCTGGGTCTCGAACCTGGGTCCTCTGCGTCCCAGTCCGATGCTCTATCCACTGCATCACTGGCCAGTTAAGCAACTCCTTACTCTTTATTTATTTATTTATTTTTTTTCTTTCATTTTTTTTTCTGAAGCTGGAAACAGGGAGAGACAGTCAGACAGACTCCCGCATGCACCCGACCGGGATCCACCCGGCACGCCCACCAGGGGCAACGCTCTGCCCACCAGGGTGCGATGCTCTGCCCATCCTGGGCGTCGCCATGTTGCGACCAGAGCCACTCTAGCACCTGAGGCAGAGGCCACAGAGCCATCCCCAGCGCCCGGGCCATCTTTGCTCCAATGGAGCCTTGGCTGTGGGAGGGGAAGAGAGAGACAGAGAGGAAAGCGCGGCGGAGGGGTGGAGAAGCAAATGGGCGCTTCTCCTGTGTGCCCTGGCCGGGAATCGAACCCGGGTCCTCCACACGCTAGGCCGACTAAATGTGGACTATAGATAGTACACTGTACTGTATTAAAGGGGTAATGGTGGTAGTTAAAATACTTTTACTATGTAGAAACCTGAAAATCTTAGCCAGGTGATCACAATCAATAGTCATAAGTCATTAAGTCATGTTGGTACAATCTACCTTTGAGATGATGTGATGAAAATAGCACCGTCTGGTCAGGCCAACTCAATTAATTTTAGAAAACCCCATATGTGTCCCAGGTGTTGTGTTGATGTGAGTGATATTATACAATATCTCAGTTAAAATACATTCTTAACATTTAAACACGTTTTATGATAAGGTAAACTAGCTCTTTCCTTCTAGGCTCTAGATGTGTCCTTCCTATGTTGAAAATGTAAATAGTATCTCTTATATCACTTATATTACTGATAATTTAGCTATCAGTTTCAAACAGACCAATCATTGCTCATTCTTTTTATTCATGAAGTAGGGATACAGGACACATCTGAGCCACTGAGGCTGTGTAGACATGACTTGTCCCAGAATGCTGTCCTGGCAGACAGTTTACTTTATGGGGTGATTCGTATTTTTTCATTCTTTTGTTGATGTTTTATTGCTTTGGATGTCTTCAGGAGAAAGAAATTATCCTAGAATAAGAGAGTATCCAAGTCTAAAAATATAACAGCATTATATTGAGTCTGTCATGGTATGTGATTCCAATATTCTTCCCTTTCTCCCATTAAATAGAGATTGTGAAGCCCATTAAATAGAGATTGTAATTTCAAAAGTGGAAAAAGAAGATTCTTCCCTTATAGTGACATAATAGTAAGGATATGGAAGCTGAGAATTAAATGAGGCTATTGGAAACTGTAAGAAATGTTGGCTTTAAGTGAGGCTATTATATAAGGAAAATGGCAGGGCATATTTAGGTGCTCAATATAGAACACTGGAAATTATTTTGGTCCTTGGACAATGTAGCTTACTTTGGATTAACAAGAAATGTCAGAGCACCAGCTTGGAAGAGTCAACTATTATTAGAAATAAGAAAAAAATAGCACAGAAAAGCATACTTTTAGGGAATTGCAAAGATTAATGCAGACAAAGCTAAGAGAAAGAGGGAAGAGACAAGACTCCCCACACACTAAGACATTAAGAAGATCTTCCCTCTCAGGAATTTCTGAACTAGTCAGAAAGGATTTCAGGGAAGATGCTGTCTTATAACACCTTGGGTAGGACCAACATAGTATAATTTCTTAATATTAATCTATACTGAAACTGAAGTTTGGAGTGCCCCATTAAATATTAATTTCTTTCAAAATCATGAATTCTCTCATCTTTAGGCAGTTTCTCTTTCTACTTTTTTTTTTTTTTTTGTATTTTTCTGAAGCTGGAAACGGGGAGAGACAGTCAGACAGACTCCCGCATGCGCCCGACCGGGATCCACCCGGCACGCCCACCAGGGGCGTTGCTCTGCCCCTCCGGGGGGTCGCTCTGCCTCGACCAGAGCCACTCTAGTGCCTGGGGCTGAGGCCAAGGAGCCATCCCCAGTGCCCGGGCCATCTTTGCTCCAATGGAGCCTTGGCTGCAGGAGGGGAAGAGAGAGACAGAGAGGAAGGAGGAGGTGGGGGTGGAGAAGCAAATGGGCGCTTCTCCTATGTGCCCTGGCCGGGAATCGAACCTGGGTCCCCCACACGCCACGCCGACGCTTTACCGCTGAGCCAACCGGCCAGGGCTCTCTTTCTACTTTTATTCTTAAATAGCATCCTATATTTCTTTCTGAATTATTACACATTGATGTGAAACCAAGATTAAGGATGGGGAAATGAGAAGTCTTTCTTCTATATCAAGTCTCACCATTTTGATCACAAAATTTAGTCAACAGACAAGTCTTTATTATTTTATTAAAATAACTCTTTCTTTTCCTAGGAAATTATAGGGTTCTTTTTTTTTGTTGTTATTTTTTGAATTTTTCTGAATTGAGAAGCAGGGAGGCAGAGAGACTCCTGAATGTGCCTGATCAGGATCCACCTGCATGCCCACTAAGGGACAATGCTCTGCCCATCTAAGGCATTGCTCCATGCAACTGGAGCCATTCTAGTGCCTGAAGCAAAAACCATGGAGCCATCCTCAATGCCTATGCCAACTTGTCTCCAATGGAACCTTAGCTGTGAGAAAGGAAGAGAGAGATAGAGAGAAAGGAGAGGTGAAAAGAGAGAACTAGATGCGTGCTTCTCCTGTGTGCCCTGGCTGGGAATTAAACCCGGGACTTCCACATGCCAGGCTGACACTCTACACTGAGCCAATCGGCCAGGGTCTAGTTTTTTAAATTGAATTTATTGGAGTAACACTGATAAACATAATTATACATACTTCAGGCACTCAACTCTACAACACATCTCTGTACCCTGTATTGTTTGTTCCCTCCCCCAAATCAAGTCTTTGTCTATTACAATTTATCTTTCCTATTTCCTCCAAAAACTTTCTTGCTTTCCCCTGCATTCATCACACTGTTAGATAGATGATAGATAAATGATAGATAGATAGATAGATACTTTCCAGGAGGAAAAATGTTTTAATTTGAATTTGAAATTCTGAAGGACTCAGAGCATAAAAAATACAAGCTAACTGGGATTATTTTTTCTTTTTCTAAACCTTAATTCTAAACATAAGTCAGAACAATTAGCCAAATATATAGTTACCAAGGTTTGTGTTCCTTACCAACTATAATGAGTAAAACTGCATCATAGAGGCATTGGCCGGACACTTAGTATAATGTGATGTTCAATACCTTGTGCTCATTCATCAAAGACATTTACTCAAAGGCTTCAGAGGCACCTTATCTAAGAAAAATCCTTTAAAATGTCCTGCTGTTTTTCTTTCATGGTGACAGAAAAATAGTTGTCCAGATCAGATGAATTTCAAAATACAGTTGCTTGATGAAATATCCATTGGTTAATATCAGAATGACACATTTCTATGAATGGTCAGGTTTAGAAAAGTATTTCATGCATGCTCTTCTTCTTTCTACACTAGTCCATGAGAAGTGCATCATCTTCGATTTCACAGCAGATGCATAAAGTGACTTTAGTGGAGTGATGAATAGTATTTCTATACCTAATACATTGAAAGAAATTTTATATCTTATAGATTTAATAAAAGGAAAAATAGATTTGTGAAATAAGAATAGGAATATGCAGCTGTTAGGTTTCTCTAACAGAACAAAAGGATGCAAGATAAATAAAAATAAATATTAAGAAATTGTTCAATAATTTATTCATGTGATTGTGGAGGCTGGCAAGTCCAAAAACTGGGGACCCAGGAAAGAATCAGTGTTGCAGCTGGAGAAGGCTGTTGGCAGAATTCCCTCCTTCAGGGGAGGTCAGGCTTTTTCTTAAAGTTTTCAGTTGAATAAATAAAGCCCAATTACATTATGGATGGTGAGCTGTTACACTCAAAGTCTATTGACTTAAATGTTAATCTCATCTAAAGACTACCTTCACAATCGCATTCAGATGTGTTTGAGCAAATATTTAAATACATGGCATAGCCCAGTTAGCACATAACATTAACCATCATAATGGCTTTTCGATGTGACATACAGACTTCTGCTTTATTAATTATGATTACTTACTAATGGACAGCAAGAAATATACTCGCCACAGTTGTTGTTCCCCCCCCCCCCCAGACATTTTAAAACTCTCTTTTATGAAGATAATTCTTGAGGGTCAACAATTGTGCATAACCAAATTTTTTCAGTCTTGTCATCATAAGCCAAGAGTGAATATTTATCCAATCATTATTTCATTAAATTTAACAAAATGCTATATATAAGCAGGGATTAAAATACTGCAACTATAACATTGAATAAAACCATATTGTTCACCCCTGACCAGTAAGTGGCGCAGCGCATAGAGCATCGAACTGGGACATAGAGGACCCAGGTTTGAGACCCCGAGGTCGCCACCTTGAACGTGAGCTCATTTGGTTTGAGCAAGGCTCACCAGCTTGAGCCCAAGGTCACTGGCTTGAGCAAGAGGTCACTCCATCTGCTGTAGCCTCCCAGTCAAGGCACATATGAGGAAACAATCAATGAGCAACTAAGGTGCCGCAACATAAAATTGGTGCTTCTCACCTCTCTCCCTTCTTGTTTGTCTGTCTTCTTCTCTCTCTCTCTCTCTCTCTCTCACACACACACACACACACACAAAAACAAAACAACAAAACCATATTGTTCACTTTATTTCAGCATTATAAAGTTTTTAATATGCACATTCCCTTAGAGAGTATGTTGTTATTTCCTAGTTACAGAGATATATGGCAGAATTCCTCACATAATATTTTTTAATCTGTATTTAGAAATATGTTGATAGAGTTAAATGAATAAAATTATTTTGTAGTCAAATAAGTGTTGGCAACATTGATTAAACATTATATCTTCCTTCAAATAAGTGTGGGCAACATTGATTAAACATTATATCCTCCTTCACTACTCTAGCCAATGTTAGCATAAATTGTAAATTGTATTTGGTTTTGGTTTTTAATAAAATGACCTATTCTATGCTGCTATCCCACATTGGTTTGACTACTAGACATTATTGTGGAATGTCTTGGTGACTCAGTATAGCAAGAATATGTTTTGAAACAATTTTATTACTTTAAAGCTTTTTTTTTTTCAAAATTACTTTGTGTATTCTCAAGTATTTGCATATCCAATTATATTTTAGGGTCACTTTTTTCTTTAATAAATTCTACTTCTGTTTTGATTGAGATTACATGTAATTGATTACAAATTTGAGGAAAATTGGCAACTTAACATTATTGAGGTTTTTGTTTTATAAATATGTTTCTTCAGCTATTGAGTAATTTTATTTTATATTTTTAGCAATATAGCATAGTCTTCAAAGGACATAATTTGCACCTTTTGTGTGATATATTTATTTATATTTCAAAATTTATGCTAACTGTAACTATATATTATTTAAAAATTCAATCTTCAATTGTTTATTACCGACATATAGAAATGCACTTGCCTTCAGTTACTGACTTTGTATCTTAACATTGTGTTAAATTCCTTAGAAACAATTTTATGTTCTCATTTTCTACTTGCATATATACACACATGCACACACATGCAGGGAAGGAGGGAGTAAAGGAAATAACAAGGAATAGAGAATTACATAGTGAGAGAAAAAGAGAGAAAAGCATAGATGGATTTCTATTCTGGGCACAGGTAGGCTCTTCCTACTATTCAAGAACCTGGAAGGCTCAGGGCATTTTTCTTGCTTGCCCTGATGAACCCTTATTTTCTGAGTGAACATTCAATGTAGACCTGTGGGCTAATGGAGATGGGATAATGCAAACTCCTTTTGAGTCTTGGACTCTTTCAGAATCTAAATACTCATGCTAGATAACTCTCAACAACAAAAATTGTTCAAAAATACTCCACTGGCTTCTCCTTATTTTCCAGTGCTCTACCAAGAATGAAAGCAAAAGCAGGTCTCCTCTTTCTTAGAGGAGGATAATTTCCTTATTTTTAATTCTTTTAAATCAGTGTAGATTATTAGAGCTTTTACAGAGTTAAATAAAACCATAATTTTATGGGTTGCCTACCTTGTTCTTCCTATTAGGGTAGAAAGAAACATTCGTTTGCAGCTTACTACATTTAAAGCAGAAGAATTCTTATTTGCATGTGTCTCTTTTTTGTCAAAGACACTCAGAGGCATTTTATTCTCCTTAATTTCTATCAGCGATTTTCTTTATATATTTGATGTAGTTATCTACAATAATAAAACATATTTGCATTATTAAAAATAATAATATACAAATGTAATGTAAATATTTCAATGAGAATTTAAATGAATGCTTAGTCTATTATATTTTTTATTCTTTATTAAACTTAAGTGTTACAAAGTGTATCATATTATTATTAATAAAGAAAGAATATATATCAGCACAACACAAGAGTTTAGAAATAGTGCGACCATATATCAGAAGTTAATATAAAACAAATTTATTCATTTAATTATTTTAGAAAATATAAGTATGTAATTAATATACCAACAAAAAATAGAAGCCTGAATGTGGGAACTGAGCTTAGAAGAAAAAAGGGAAAGAAAACAATGTAAAGATCAATACTCTAACTGTAACAAGATCATAATTTTATATATGTTTAAAATTTCATGTATTTGTCTGTATACTAAATTATTCTAAATACATTGAAAATAGGAGTTTGGGGCTTGAAAAACATGTATGAGGACAATAGGAAGCATGTGGCAGAAGTTACACAAATTTAGTTTCAGATGAGCAAAAACAAGGCTTATGTATATATGAAGAAACCTTAAGAAAACAGAGCAAATGCTTGTCAAACCCACGATTCATGACAGGATTCTATGGTTTTAAAGTCCACTCTATCCCCATTGCCTTGTACTCTGGTTGAAGTCATAGAGTCTCATGTTCCTAGACAGATTTGTACCTGCCAAGGAGAGTGAGCCTACCATTCATAAGTTCTGAGGGATGAAGATCACCACATATAATACCCCTTCTTTACAGCTTCCTGACCGGGATCTCCTCTCTCCACAGAGATTCAGCTATCTCCTTCAATTTCAGATTCTTCTGACGAAGACCCTGTTTACAACTTTGAGTAAGTAAACCTGGCAGTAGACAAAAAAAGAAACTTCACTAACTCTGACATTCCTGCTAGGTGGTAGCTCAAAAAGAAGTGTGTGTGTGTGTGTGTGTGTGTGTGTGTGTGTGTGTGTGTGTGTGAAGGGAGGTGATAATCTTTTTCTAGTGAAGAACATTCTCTCTCTCTCTCTCTCTCTCTCTCTCTCTCTCACACACACACACACACACACACACACACACACATACTATACACACACACACACACATTGTTTCTTCATTGGCAGAGCAAAGTGACTCAAAGGAATCTCTATATAAATGCCCAGAAGAAGCAGTCTGGGTAAAAGAGAGTGAGACACAATAAGGGAGAAAAACTATGAAAGAAATTATAGTTCTTATTCACTCAGGTGAAAAGTAATTTAGAACAGACTATCATCAGATGGGGTAAGTGGTTCTGTAGCATAATAGTCACAAAACAAGAAAGCTCTGATATGGAAAATGTTAACACTGTTTATCCTATATAAAGCCATTGTGTGCCCATAAGATGTGTGCTCTCATACTCTCTTCCAATATAGTGCATTGTATTGAACCAAAAACAAGTGCTATGTTGTCATAGGTGCTTTCCCTCCAAAAAAAGGTATAGGTCTTTCAGTAGAGGTAAAGGTAGCAAGGATTTGTTAATTTTATCACTTTGTCATTTTGTTTTGTTTTGTTTTATGTTTGTTGTTGTTCTAACCCACTTGGAAAACAAGGTAAAAGAGACACAGAGGAAGCTTAGAAATCATCCATCCTGACTAGATTCTGCTTTACAGGACTGTAGAATGAGACACAGTGAGCCTTATAAATATTTGTACTGATGTCTCCTGGGGATTTAGCTACTCCTTTGCCATTTTATCTTTAATGCAACCCTTGTCAATTTAGTCAGTACTAAAAACCTGTAGTAGAAGAGATGATTTTAATTAAAGTAACAAAAAAAGTATTGGAACAACATTTAAGCATTCATTGTGTTGATTTAAAACATACTATTTTGGGAGGGAAATTTATAGTGCAAACGAGAGGCAATTTTTGAAATAATTTACGTTTAGAATTTATATAAAAGATGTAACTGGCACTACCTGCCCACATCACACATTGTACATGGAAGCAAATTCTCTAGCAAAACAAACTTTTGGCCAGAAAAGGAAAACAGTATCCAAGGCCAGAAACATGGAGAGTCTATGGTATAAAAACACAGTGAGCATTTAATGCAGTAGCAATTTGAAAAGTAAGATGACTTGGGCTTTGTTCATAAGCTTGTAGCAAAATCAGGCTACACAGATGGATCCCCATCTGCAAGGTGTCTATATCTGTGTAGAGATGTTCTATAATGTGCTAATATATAAAAACTATAAATAGAAAGCTCAGTAAAGTAGTTCCCCCTTTATGCATTTGAACTAGTTGAAAACCTTAAAAATTTCTGCTAATTGAGAAAAAAAGTATCTGTCTTAGAGTCTTTGATTTTTTCTGATAAAACTGTCAACATGTTTACCGTGGTTTCTATCATAGACTAGTCTGTGAAGTTATAAAGAAAAAAAGGAAGAGAAAGTGGGAAAAAAGGCAGATAATTCAAAGTAGTTGGGGTCAAAAAGTTCAGTGTTTTTTATACCTAGGGGGAAAATCAATTGCAAAGATAGAGTTTATTTAAAGGGTAAAATGATGTTGACTGTTGGTTTTAAAAAATAAAAATTTTCCACCAACTTTTGTAGTTTTCATTAAGTGGACTGAAAAAACTATTTTTTGTCAATATATGAAAAATTTACCTTTACAATGTAAGTATTACAAAATTCAATAAACAAAGTTTTTTTCTGTAAAGAATAGCTCCAATTTTACAGAGATAATCTCTAGTGATTTTACTTTTGCTAAGTGAAGCAAAGAGAAAATGACTTAGAAAAATATAGAAAACTTACAATGCAGAATTTTTTGTGTGTATTTCATAATCATCATTATCACTTTTGTGTAACTGCACACAAGTTGTGTGACATAACAATTTCCGTAAGCTGTCTTTGTCTCAGACTCTTCATCTGCAGAAATGGTATTCAAATTATACTTACTCATAGGGTTATTATGAGAATTAAATGAGTCCACATGTAATTAATTTAGAACTATAACCTGACATAGAATAAATTAGAGTTCAGTGAGTATCATGAATTGCAATATAGACTCTATTCTTTGTGGCAAAACCTTGTTCAAAATCCTCTCAGAAGATTCTATAGGATGAAGTTAAAAGGACATCTGATACCCCCACGTCTAAAATCATTTACTTTATTGAAATTATTTATGTATAACGTTATTACCATTAAGGAGATATATAGTGGGCATTGAAAGTTAAAAATCTATATGGAAGTTTTGATAGTGATTTTAGAATCTACTGTTAGGATTTATGCTATGATCTTGGCTTCACTTGTGATTTTGGTAAATGACATGAAAAAGCATTTTATGGTTCTTTCCAGGTTTTTATTTGCTTGTTTTGGTAAAGCAAAACAAAACTAACTCTCTTTTCAAAATCAGTCTCTCTCCACTAATACTGATGTCTTTCCTGTCTCTCCTGAGTTTATTTAATTAACATAATCTATTTCTTCTAGCTACTCTTGATTTTTTTTTCCTTCCTTTTATACAATAAATTTTTTTCTATGGTGAATACTTTCCAAACAAAAGGCACAGTTAGTCATATTTAAGGATGAAAAAATTAGGCTCTTTAAGGTCAAGTGTACTTGTAAATTTGAACATGGGCCCAACTGACTTGAAATTTGTGTCTTTCATTGATGATAAAGCCATCAGAGCCACACCACAGAAAACAGAAAGGCAGAAGAAAATGTTAACTGTATTGTCAGCAACCCAATATACTGGACTAAGTGCGTTATGTTCTCAAACACCTCATTCCTTAAAGCATTCCCAGAGAGTTCCACTTTTTTCAATGATATTGAAACCAAAGTTAGTAAATGTAACATCTTATCCTCTTGGACTGCAAGGGTATTTATTTCAAATCTTTTTGAGGGTCAAGATTTGAAAATCAATTGGGGATACAAATGTTCAAATAGTAGTTCATAATTTAATAAAAAATATAGATTTATATTAGGTAGGTCAGCCATAATTTTAATTGATTCCAGACAGATAAATATTATGGGAAAGGAAAGAAATCCTTTATATTAATCATTATCTTTGACTCACAAAGAAAAACTGCAGTATTCTTGTTTTTATAGTCTAGAAGAAGATATATTGATTTTAAAAATTAAGAGAGAATAGGATGAAATTATATATCATAAATTGAACTATTTCATACTAGACATAATTATCAATTAAAAACACTTCTGAAATAAGAAAATAATGGTAATAGATAGAAATTTATTCATGTTCTATTCATTTTCAAACTTTACTGCATATTGTTTCATAGAGCTTTTCAAATATACAGATATTTGGACCTTACACCAAATCTACTGATTTGGGATTTCCATCACATAATAATTGATATGCGCCATCAAGTTTTTTTATCTTATTTTTATTAATATTAATGCAGTGACATCAATAAATCAGGGTACATATGTTCCGAGAAAACATCTTCAGATTATTTTGACATTTAATTATGATGCATACTCCTCACCCAAAGTCAAATTGTCTTCTGTCACCTTCTATCTGGTTTTCTTTGTGCCCCTCCCCTCCCCTCCCCCTACCCCCTCCCTCTCCTTCCTCGTCCCTTCCCCACCCCTCCATCCCAACTCCTGTTACCATCACATTCTTGTCCATGTCTCTGAGTCTCATTTTTATGTCCCATCTATGCATGAGTTCATATAGTTCTTAGTTTTTTCTGATTTACTTATTTCACTCCGTATAATGTTATCAAGGTCCATCCATGTTATTGTAAATGATCTGATGTCATCATTTCTTATGGCTGAGTAATATTTCATAGTATATATGTACCAAAGCTTTTTAATCCACTCACCCACTGACGGGCACTTGGCTGTTTCCAGATCTTGCCTAATGTGAACAATGCTGCCATAAACATGGGGGTTGCATTTCTCCTTCTGGAACCGTTCTATGGTGTTCTTGAGGTATATTTCTAAAAGTGGGATGGCTGGGTCAAAAGGCAGTTTGATTTTCAATATTTTGAGGAATCTCCATACTGTTTTCCACAGAGGCTGCACAAGTCTGCATTCCCACCAGCAGTGCGGGAGGGTTCCTTTTTCTCCACATCCTCGCCAGTACTTATTCTGTGTTGTTTTGTTGATGAGCACCATTCTGACTGGTGTGAGGTGATATTTCATTGTGGTTTTAATTTACATTTCTCTAATGATTAGTGATGTTGAGCATTTTTTCATATGCCTATTGACCATCTGTATGTCCTCTTTGTAGAAGTGTCTATTCATTTCTTTTGCCCATTTTTTGATTAGATTGTTTGTCTTTCTGGTGTTAAAATTTACAAGTTCTTTATAAATTTTGGTTATTAACCCCTTATCAGACGTACTGTCAAGTATGTTCTCCATTGTGTAGTTTGTCTTTTTATTCTGTTCTTATTGTCTTTGGCTGTGCAAAAGCTTTTTAGTTTGATATAGTCCCATTTGTGTATCTTGTCTTTTATTTCACTTGCCCGTGGAGATAAATTAGCAAATATATTGCTGCAAGAGATGTCGAGTTTTGAAAAGACTGCTGTAAGCTATTAATTGCTACTTGTTTTAGGAACACACACAAAAAATGTCAGTTTAATTTATTCACTTTATAGCAATTTAAATAATAGAAATGTAAATTAAATAAAAACAAGACATATTTTTGTCATGATATTCATATTATTATTATATCATTAAAACAATTTAAAAAATTAGAAAGGTTAAAGATATGAAATAAAATGAAGCTTAAAACTTAGCACTAACTAGGATGTTTTAAGTATTTTACTTAAAAATTATGATAAGTATTGCAAAATGAGTGATGATATATATGACTCAAAAGTTACCCTTGATTATTTAAAAAAATCATTCACTTTATTTGACAAACATTGATTTGCTCTGATTTCAAATGTCATAAATCTGCAACATTATGCATTTTAACATTAGTTGGCAATTTTAAGTTTGATTTCTATATTATTAGTTAATTTCCTAGACCATGACTTATGCGACAGCAAGATCATACAGCCTTATGACAATAGAAAAACAAACATTTCTAACTATCAGATATTTGGACTGTTTCCTAATGTTTTATTTACATTTTGTTAGAAATCTGGCTAAAGCCTCATTCAACTTTGTTAATGAACTAGTGATGCTCATATGAAACAAATCATGCAAACAATAATGTGAAACTGTCCTTTAGGTAATAACTAGCTTCAGTCATTTTAGTTATAAACATTTGTGTGATAAACATGATGCATTTATTACCCATATGGATAAAAGCAAGTCAAAAGAAGTTGGTAAAACTTTGCCACAAGTTTTCATTACTATGAAATAATTCTGATATATTTTTGTAAAGTGAATTATAACCTACATATAAAAGTGTGCATAAAGTAAATGCTTAGCAAAATTATTTCACAAAACAAACAGCCATGTAATCACTGCCTGTGACAACACACAAAACATTTTTCAGCATCTTGAATTCTTCACTTGCCCATTGCAGTAAAAACATTATCTTTCCAATCTAAAGACAATCATTATTCTAAAATTTATGGTAACCACTTCTTTGTTTTTCTATATATTTTAACAACCTGTACATGTTTTCATAAACAATATCATTTAGTTTTTGCCTATATTTGTATTATACATAAATAGAATTGCAATATTTCCTGTATTCCTTTATGAGAAGCTTCCGTACTCAAAGTTATGCTTTTAAGCTTAGCCATGTCATTTTTGCATGTAATGGCAGTTTATTATTTTCCACATCAGATATTCCTTTTATAAATATGAAGTATTTATCTTTTTAACTGCTAATAGGCAGTTGGATTTATGGCTTATGCAGATTCTGACTTACGAATAATTCTGCTAACAATCATTTTTACATGCTCTCTGGTGTACACATGAATACATTTTTCTAGAAAACACACATAGGAGTATTATTGCAGAATCATGGTATGCCTATTGTGCCACAATAGAATTTTGATTCTAACCAACTGAAGTTAGTACAAACTCTATATATTAAGGGCTTCATGGTCCCCAATAAGCATGCCACTGCTTCAGAAGCTAGTCACAAGTTCAGGGTCACCAAGGCCTTCTGCATTTCTAACCAAGTGCCTACAAGTACAGAGGAGTTTCCACAACCCCGCTCAGATTTGATAATACACTATAACTCACAAAACTCAGAAATATTCTAAACTTCCAATTACAGTTTTATAGTAATGCATAAATCAGGATTAAATGAAGAGATAAATAGATAAAAGTATGGAAGTTTCCCAAATGTAGAGCTCCCTGTTCTCTCCCCGTGGAATCAGAGTGCATCACCCTCCCAGCACACAGATGTTTTCACCAATCAGGAAATCTTATAGAACTTTAGTGTTCATAGTTCTTAATGAAGGTTTTATTATGTAGAAACCAACGATTGAATCAATGGCCACATGACTAAAAATCTCCAGCCATCTTTCCTTCCCCAGCGGTTGGCCTGTCTCAAACTCCCAACCCTCTAACCATATGGTTGGTCTTTCTGGTCAACAGCCCCATCCTAAATTATACTAATTATGCTAATAAATGGATTTATTAGCATACACTCAGGAATGACACAAGGTGCTCATGAATAGTAAAGATACTTTTTATCACCAGGAAATTCCTAGGGATTTAGAAGCTCAGTGTCAGAAACTTGAAACAAAGATCAATTTTTCAAAAATTATTCAATACTTTAAACTTTTGTAAATAATATCATACTTTTATTAAAACTGGTTAACCAAAACATCCTCCCACGAATGTTTTATGAGTCCCTACCCCTTAATTTAGCAAAACTTTTTTTCTTTTTTTAAATTTCCACTCTTATTTCTTCATAGAGCTATTGATTGTTGCTTTAATTTTTATATTTTTATTTACTAATGAAGTTGTAGATCTTTTCATATATTTAATGGCTCTTTGGATAGCCTCTTTCATACTTTGTGGAAAAACTCAGGTCTTTTGTTTATACGTTTTCTAGGATTTCTATCTTTTTTTAAAATTTGTAGTTCTTAAATACTGATGATATATATTGTATGATTCACATATTCTAGATATAAACTTTGTCAGTTTTATACATTCCAAATATATTGGCAGTATTGAAGGCAGAATTTACCACTATCTTAGTTGAACAGAAAAGTTTTAATTTCAACATAGTCAAATTTATTAAATATTTCTTTTTGCTCATTTTGTAATTTGCTTAAAGATATATATATTCCTACTTTTTGCTCATAAAAATATTCCTTTATATTTTTATATAGAAACACATTTTTGTCTTTTTTTTCACATTAAGACAATAATTCATATGGGAATAATTTCATATGGTTAGAGATATGGTCATGATATTTTAAATAGGAAAAAAATTTTCAGCTCAACCATTCATTGAAAAATGTTATATTCTCATATTCATGAAGAAACAACTTTTATGGTAAATCAAGTTTTATATATCTTTGGGTTTGTTTCTGCACACTATTTTTTGTTTCATTAATCATTTAATCAACTCTTTATGCTAAGTTGTGATAGTAGAAAAGCTTATTTTAACTTTTAAATTTGAAATTTGTCCTCAACATTTTTGAGCTCTTATATTTTAAATATAAATTCTATTTTTTTCAGTACTGTTATTAAGAAAAATCAAAGTTGGTTCCAGTTCCATTCCTAGTTTTACAAAGTTCAAGTGAAAGGAAGTGTGGGGGTGCTATCTATACACATGTTTGAATATTAAGGTAGAAAGTTTCAGTGCACACATACACACTCACACAGAGCATTTTGAGATTTTTTAGGAATTTTAGAAAAAATGACTACTTTAAATTACTGCTTTCCTAAATGAGAAAATAGGATATCTCTGTGTTTCTAACTTGAAACAGTCTTCATTATTTCATTTGAAAATTCTTTTGGATAATGTGAAGTGTTTAGAAATTTTTTAAGCTTTAGTAAATTTTCATTGGAAGGATTGGTATAAATTCTGTAAGCTCTCAATACTTGGGGCCAAACTCCCAAGTCTGTTTTTATAAACTTGTTTAAATTTTTACCTTTATTTATATTGCATTTTTTTAATAAAGTTTCTTATTCTTTAATAAAACAAATTTAGACTTAGGTAAGAAAAACTTTATTTAAAAGTAAGACTTGCTATAAGGGAAATACCCTATTATAAATATGCAGATGTCTCAACATCAAGCAGGAAAGGCTTGAATTGTGAAGGTATGGAGGAGTAGTCAGTGCTTTAACAGAAACGTTTATTGGAAGAGGAATAGCAAGGTAAAATAGCCAGCAGGACCTGGAGGAAGTGTCTGGCTGTGGTTAGCTAATGCTCATGATAAGCTTCTCTAAGGGGACACATTCTGTTTTTTTTAGGGCTTATACAAAAATCGGCAAAAGCAGAGTTCATTGAACTGTAGTGAGTTGAAAATCCTGACTACAGTTTTGTTGAGACATGTCAGAAGGTAAATAATGGACAATTGTGAATACTCAATCAATGTCTACCTTCCTAATTCTATTTGAAATCAACCGTTCAAATGCTATAATGTTTATCTGAAATCTATGTACCCTTATTGATTAATGTCACCATGTTAAATGTAATTTTTTTAAATAAAATTAAAGATGAATGCAAATAAACCCTCTAAAAAATGAAAAAAAATTTCATAACCAATCTTCTCTTTTGACATACTTATTTTTAATCAATTGCAAGAAAAGGAAATATCCTTTATAATTAAGGAAATATCCAAGGTACAGTACAAGGCAAGGGTAGGCAGATGCTTGTTTATTGCAAAGGGAAGAATATATTCGAATATATTGAGAGTAGAAAATGAGGTGGGAGGTATAACAAGAAGTTATATCAGTGGCTCCAGAGAACAGGCTGAGAATAAAGGGGCTGAACAATCCCGTAGCATTTAGACATAAGTATGTCCAAACTGCTTCCCATGTTAGAAAACATTGTTCTATCAGTGGATATGTAAGCTACAGAGTCACCAAGAAAGTAAATCAATAGAGTCCAATGCTCTTTGGTAACAAAAAATTCCCCACAGGTGCAGTATCAACAGTCAGTAGGTTTTAAGAGTGTGATGAAAAATAATTTAGAGAACATTTCTTCCCATGGCTATTTGCAAGTACTTTTTCAAGTTCAATTCATATGTGATGATTACCATATTCTCATATATATTAGTTGTCTCATATGCAGTTATCTTTCTTTAACAAAGTAATGGATTAGTCTTCAAACATTATTTAAAATAACTACAGTTAAATAGATTTAGCATTTTTTATGAGTTAGTATTCCAATGAAATCTAATATTAGAAAATAATTATCTGGCCATTCTAAGTGAACATTTTTCCTAATTAATTACCAAATTGCTAGCTATAGAAAGCAGTGAAAGGACATACCAAGTAAGCACTTGTTTATGGATTGATAAACTAGTTGGTGGTGTTGCCATATCAAGTAAGAGTATTGAGGAAACATTGTTTGAAAAGCAAATGGATGTTGCAGTTATATTTAGGACTCAAAAGATTCAAATTAAATTCAACAATGGCAGGGACAAATTTGGTCAGGAGCCTAAATAGAGGTAAATTTAAGAAGAAAATGAGAATATAGCTTTAAGAACCATTCAAATATCAAAACAGTAAAGATTTTGAAAAAACCTGAGCCAAAATATAAGTCTAGACTGGGTTAACTAGGAGTGTTCTCTTGGTTATAATACCCCAAAGAATATGAGAGTATCAGTGATAAAAATAAGAGTCAGAGATAAAAAACAAAACAAAACCCAGCAACAGTAAATAAAATAAATGTTATGATATTATGATCATAAAACTCCCAAATGACAAGATTCTAAAAGTAAGGATTCTGTTGTCCTTTTGTGGCTAGACTACTATAAACATAATCAGAAATTTGAAAAAAAATTTCAACCACTCCTGTTAGCACCCTGATCTTACATAAACACATTAATATAGGAGTGCTTCAAGGAAAAAAAACTAAAAGCAGGTGAATTTTTATTGAATGTCTATGTATTGACTTGTCTTTGTTGGATTTGAGTATGAGTCAATCAAAAACATAAAGTACTTTGATAGTTAAGTCATAATGCACTTAAATTTCCCATTCTGTTATGAGTAGTAAATTGGAGAGAAAAAAAAACGATAAGGCCCTGTTGTTTTCCTATTTCAAACATGATGAGCTGATCTTGATGATCAGTATTCTTTGAGTGTAATTAATATCTTCTGATTATCATCAGGAATGTAAGAAGCAGAGGACTGGACAAGATAAGTCATAGATTAATAATGGATTATTCTCACTGAAGTTACATTTTTCAGGGTTTCTTTTCAAAGATAAACCCATGTTTTTTTCCTGGAGTTACCGCTAGGTTCACTGCTGAGTAAAGAGACAGTCATTAACATTTCATCGCTAATTTCAGATGTCTGTAACACAGGTCAAGGAGCCATACGTGCGAGGTCAGAGAGTGTTATGACAAAAGCTATCCAAAAATAGATTTTGGTCATAAATATTATCATTAATTTTGAATGACATTTCTAACAGGAACGCAGAGAACTCTCACTGATTCACTTGTGAGATTTCTTTTGACTCATTCCCAAGCAGGAAGCTCCGGCGTACGGTGGGGCATGTTTAAAAGCCCCTCAACTCTGCTACAATATATTATTTAAAAATGTCAGATCTATTGTGCTGTTCTTGGAATCTAAATGATTCAGGGAGAGCTGCTTTTACATACACTGAATCACTGCTTTTTTTTTTTTTTTTTAAGTTTTGCATTGTGACCCTGCCAGGGAGAAAAATGACCGTTTTAATGAAGAGCATTGTTCTTCTCTTTCTACCTCCTCTTGATCATATTATAGTTATATTGCTCGTTTTTAAATTTCCATTGTAAATTTGAGAGAAAATAAAATGGTTTAATAAATAATAATAATAGTATCAGTTAATAGTTTTATATAGAAAGAGATCAGTTTTTTTTTTCTTTTTTAGTCAATATAACAGTCTAAAACTATCATAGATTGTGGGTCGTTCAGAGGACAAGAAGCTGCAATTACTACATATGTTTGACCTCAGAATCCTTTGTAGTGATCCTTCTCACTTCTTGTAAGACATTAAACCTTTGTAATATATAGAATTAATTTATTTTCTTTAATAATACATCAGAAATATCCCAGAAGCCCAACGTATTTATGAAAATGATTTCAATTAAATTCATAACTACTCTTTCCATTATTTAATACATATGATTGTATTATAAATATTGGATTTTCAAATAAAATATTTAAGAATATTCCTCTTATAAAAATAGGATTCTAGGGGTATTTTAAGGTGAACAAAATGCAGATTATCCCCAGATGTTTCTGTTCAAAAAACAATATCATTTGTAGTTTTGAGAAATAGAGACCCTTTCTATTATCCTACACTTAAAATAGCCTTTATATGACACATACACAAACACACACATGCAAACCTCCTATGTTATGGTATATCTTGGGTATCCTTATCACTTGGAATATGATATTTCATAATTACACAAGGCAAACAGTAGTGCTAG
Organism: Saccopteryx leptura; assembly: GCF_036850995.1. NCBI lineage: Eukaryota > Metazoa > Chordata > Mammalia > Chiroptera > Emballonuridae > Saccopteryx > Saccopteryx leptura. The sequence continues at coordinate 91,129,499 of NC_089504.1, read as the reverse complement.
ACATCTGTTTTAAGTAGCACAGTTCAGGTATCAGGGAGCCTCTTCTCTGTATCTCTAATCCTATAGGCACAAAATTAAAGGTGTTTGCATTTTAATGGTGTTTAGTTTTGTACATTCTTCCACTGCCACAGAAACAGGCACTGCTCAAATAATGAAAAGTGTCTCAGCAAGAGAGCCACTAAGGTCAGAGAATAAAACAAATAATAAATAGTGAAATAGAAACCAGAAGAACAAAACCTGGAATTTTAATATAAATACAAATCTAATAAGAGGTCACATACTTTAACGTTTTTTTTTTTAATCTTTTTTTTTTTAATCTTTTTTTTTTTTTTTTACAGAGACAGAGAGAGAGTCAGAGAGAGGGATAGATAGGGACAGACAGACAGGAACAAAGAGAGATGAGAAGCATCAATCATTAGTTTTTCATTGTGACACTTTAGTTGTTCATTGATTGCTTTCTCATATGTGCCTTGACCGTGGGCTACAGAAGACCGAGTAACTCCTTGCTGGAGCCAGCGACCTTGGGTCCAAGCTGGTGAGCCTTGCTCAAACCAGATGAGCTCACGCTCAAGCTGGCAACCTCGGGGTCTCAAACCTCGGTCCTTGGCATCCCAGTCTGACGCTCTATCCACTGCGCCACCGCCTGGTCAGGCTACTTTAACTTTTGAATACAAATGTTCAAAACATATCGTAAGTTTTATAAATTTATAGCATATTTTTTGACACATGTTCAAAAATATATTTGGGGAATAAAGGAAGTGGCCAAATTCTTTCTCTCTCTCTCTCTCACACACACACACACAAGCACTAAAAATGGAGAATAAAATAATAAACAGGTAGCAAGCAGCCAGTAATTAAACAACGCCAAGGTAATTTATTTATTTTTTAATTTTCATAAATTATATTTTTATTTCATTTTTAATTTATTTTATTTTTCATTGAATTTTATTGGGGTGATACTGTTTAACATAATTGTATACATTTCAGAACCGAATTCTACAATGCATCTCTGTACACTGTATTCTGTGTTCAGCATCCCAGTCATATTTTCATCCATCACCATTTTTTCTCCCTACATCCTCCTCCACCACCCCCCTGGAATTATTGCATTGTTTCCCATGTCCTTGAGTTTTCTTTAGTACTTTTTGCTCTACCTCTCCACCTGCCTCACCCAACCCCACACCCACAGCTGTCAGCCTGATCTCTATCTTTGAGTCTGTATCTGTTTTGTTCATTAGTTTGTTTTGTTAATTAGATTCCACACATGAGTGAAATCATATGGTAGTTATTAGTTTCTGACTGGCTTATTTCACTTAGTGTAATGATCTCCAGATCTATCCATGCTGTCGCAGAAGGTAAGATTTCTTTCTTCTTAATGGTCATGTAGTATTCCATAGTGAAATGCACCACAACTTTTTAATCCATTCATATACTAATGGGCACTTTAGCTGTTTCCAGATCTTAACTATTGTAAATAATGCTGCAATGAACATAGATAGGGTGCATATATTTTTTCGAATTAGTGTTTTGGGATTCTTAGGATATATTTCCAGAAATGGGATCACAGGGTCAAAAGGCAGTTCCAGTTTTAATTTTTTCAGATAACTCTACATTTTCCACTATGGCTGTACCAATCTGCATTCCCTCTAACAGTGCACCAGGGTGTCCTTTTCTCCACACCCTCTCCACCACTGTTGTATGTTGACTTATTGATGATAGTCATTCTGACAGGTGTGCACTGACACTTCATTGTGAATTTAATTTGCATTTCTCTGATGATTAATGATGTTGAACATCATTTTTTATATATCTATTTGCCATCTGTATGTCCCTTTTAGAAAAGTGTCGGCCCTGGCCGGTTGGCTCAGCGGTAGAGCGTCAGCCTAGCGTGCGGAGGACCCGAGTTCGATTCCCGGCCAGGGCACACAGGAGAAGCGCCCATTTGCTTCTCCACCCCTCTGCCACGCTTTCCTCTCTGTCTCTCTCTTCCCCTCCCGCAGCCAAGCCTCCATTGGAGCAAAGATGGCCCGGGCGCTGGGGATGGCTCTGTGGCCTCTGCCCCAGGCGCTAGAGTGGCTCTGGTTGCAACATGGTGACGCCCAGGATGGGCAGAGCATCGCCCCCTGGTGGGCAGAGCGTTGCCCCTGGTGGGCGTGCCGGGTGGATCCCGGTCGAGCGTATGTGGGAGTCTGTCTGACTGTCTCTCCCTGTTTCCAGCTTCAGAAAAATGAAAAAAAAAAAAAAGTGTCTATTCAGGATTTTTGCCCATTGTTTTTGGTGTTGAGTTTTTTAAGTTCTTTATAAATTTTTGAAAGCCTTATGGGATCTCCCTTGTAGGTAACTAACTGCTTTTCTTTTGCTGCTTTTAAGATTTTCTCTTTGTCTTTAACCTTTACCATATTAATTATGATGTGTCTTGGTGTGGCACCTGTGGGTCCATCTTGTATGGGATTCTCTGTGCTTCCTGGCCTTGTGTATCTTCTTTCTTCACCAGGTTAGGGAAGTTTTTAGTCATGGGTTTTTTTTGTTTTTTTTTTGTTTGTTTGTTTGTTTTTGTATTTTTCCGAAGCTGGAAATGGGGAGAGACAGTCAGACAGACTCCCGCATGCGCCCGACTGGGATCCACCCGGCACGCCCACCAGGGGCAATTCTCTGCCCACCGGGCGATGCTCTGCCCCTCCGGGGCGTCGCTCTGTCGTGACCAGAGCCACTCCAGCGCCTGGGGCAGAGGCCAAGGAGCCATCCCCAGCGCCCGGGCCATCCTAGCTCCAATGGAGCCTCGCTGCGGGAGGGGAAGAGAGAAACAGAGAGGAAGGAGAGGGGGAGGGGTGGAGAAGCAGATAGGCGCTTCTCCTGTGTGCCCTGGCCGGGAATCAAACCCAGGACCCCTTGCATGCCAGGCCGACGCTCTACCACTGAGCCACCCGGCCAGGGCCTGTCATCGTTTCTTAAAATAGGTTCTCAATGCCTTGCTCTCCCTCCTCTCCCTCTGGTACCCTTATAGTACAGATGGCATCATGTTTCAGGTTGTCCCAAAAGAACCTTAAATGATCTTCTTTCTTTTTAAATCTTTTTTTCTTTTTGCTGCTTTGATTGGGTGCTTTTCCTACCTTGTCTTCCAAATCACTGATTTGGTTTTCAGCTTCACCCAATCTATTTTTTATTCTTTCAAGTATATTCTTGATGTCAGATGTTATTTTCTTCATTTCTGACTGATTCCTTTTTTCGGTTTTTATGTCCTTTTTATGCTTGCTATCTGTTGAAATTCTTATTTTGTTCTGTGAGCATCCCTATAACCATTACTTTAAACTCTATATTTGATAAATTGCTTATCTCGATTTTGGTTAGACTTTTTTTCTGGATATTTCTCCTGTCATTTGGAGCCTGCTTGTTTTTTTCTTCACTTTGGCTGCCTCTTTGTATTCATTTGCATATATTAGATAGATCTGCTATGATTCCCAGTCTTCGTTGGGTGGCCTTATGTTGTAGGTACTCTGTTGAGCCCAGTGGTGCAGTCTGCTTGATCACCTGAGCTGGGTGCTCAAGAATGACCTTTGTGTGTGATACATGGGCCCTCCTATTGTAATTGAGTCTTGATTGCTCTTAGTCTGCTGTGCATGGGATCAACCCTCAGGCTGGCTAACTGGTAGGTTCAACCCCAACCAGGGTGCACTTTGCTATGTAGATGCTAACAACACAAAGTAGAATTTCCCTCAGCTGGTTTTTGGTATATAATAAGCTCTCCCTTCAGATATGCTGCTTGTAAAGCTAATAGAATCCTCTTCTAAAGTTTTCTGAAGATGAACACTGGGTGTGTTGATTCTGCATCTTTTAGGAGAGACCCTGGTGTAGACCAATATGAGATACTGCCAGTGGCCCTGGCCAGTTAGCTGAATGGTAGAGCATAGGCCCAGCATATGGAAGTCTCTGGTTCGATTACTGGTCAGGGCATATAGGAAAAGTGACCATCTGCTTCTCCATATCTCTCTCTCTCTCTCTCTCTCTCTCTCACACACACACACACACACACACACACTCACACACACACACACACACACACACACACACACACACACACACACCTTTCCTCCTGCAGCCATGGCTTGAATGATTTGAGCAATTTTTCCCCACATGCTCAGGATGGCTCCATGGCCTTGCCTCAGGTGCTGAAATAGCTCGGTTGCTGAGCAACACAGCAGCAGCCCAGATGGGCAGAATATCATCCCTTACAGGGCTTGCTGGGTGGATCTTGGTCTGGGCACATACAGGAGTCTATCTGCCTCCCTGCCTCCTACTTAGTAAAAAATAAAAGACGAATAAAAACAAAAGATGCTGCCTGCAGCTGGACCTCAGCAAACTGGTGGTTCACAGTTTGTGGCTGCCTCTGCTGGGCTTCGGTGCACTTAGAAAAACTAAACTGCATACCCAGGCCAACTTTTACCAGCATCGGGCCTGCCAGCAGATTAGCAACAGACACAAGGTTTGAGATTCACCACCAGCTACCTCTGTCTCCTGACTGCTTATTAAGCTCAGCCACTAAAAGAGCCTCTGGTAAAGTCGAGTGGATGGGGCCAATAGATTCCCCCTGAGGGGGAAGTGCTGTCAGGCTTCAGGAAAGTTATTGAGAGTTGCTCCCACACCAGAGACACAGGTCTAGGTCTATCCCAGATTTTTTTTTCTAACATCAACAGAACAGAGTCACTGGAAGTGGGGCAGGTGGGGCCTATGAAGCCTAGAGATCTGGCCTGCCAACAGCTAGGATAGCGGTTCTACCGACTCTCCTGTAGGTGGAAGCGCCAGTCAGATTCTCAGTAATGTGGGGGAATATTTCTTGCCTTAAATCCAGATAACATGTCACCCCCTCTGTCTTCCCAGAACTTTACTCCCTGGCCAAGGCTGCTGACTCTTCAGCAGGTCCTCATCTCCCCAGGGTGGGGCCACAGCGATTCCTGAGGATGGGCGCAGTTGCTTTCTTCCAGGCGGATGCCACATGGAGGGGGGTGTTCCACTCAAGAAAGATGGCAACTGCAATATTGGAGAAGGACTCAGCATAGGGGTCCTGGTGGCTGTCCCTTACCATGCCTCTTTCCAGAGCCACAAACCTCAGACTCTTCTCACACATCTCTTGTTCACTCAGCCTTCCCTCTACCAGAGCCCAGAATATGTGGCTGTAAACAATATCCTGCAGCCCTGGCCGGTTGGCTCAGCGGTAGAGAGTCGGCCTGGCGTGCAGGGGACCCGGGTTCGATTCCCGGCCAGGGCACATAGGAGAAGCGCCCATTTGCTTCTCTACCCCCCCCCTTCCTCTCTGTCTCTCTCTTCCCCTCCTGCAGCCAAGACTCCATTGGAGCAAAGATGGCCCGGGCGCTGGGGATGGCTCCTTGGCCTCTGCCCCAGGCGCTAGAGTGGCTCTAGTCGCGGCAGAGCGTCGCCCCTGGTGGGCGTGCCAGGGTCCGCACATGCGGGAGTCTGTCTGACTGTCTCTCCCCGTTTCCAGCTTCAGAAAAATACAAAAAACAAAAAACAAACAAACAAAAAAAAACCAAACAAGATCCTGTGCATTGGCCTCTTAAGAGAGTGTCCTTAGCTCTGTCTTTTTCAGGCAGATAGATCTTTGCTGCTTTTCACAGTTGAATGCTCTACGGGCACCTCTTCTAAACTCTGATGTTCTAGGATGAGGAGCTTGTTTTGAGGTTTAGTCCCCACATTTCTCAAGGTTAACACCTTCCGCAGCTGAGATGTGCTTCTGGAAACGCAGCCACAGATTGTAGGAATAGGGACAAGCTTTTTTCATCTTTGCCCTTCCTACTAGTCTCAGTGTAAATCCTTGATTGTAGGACTTCTCTTCATTTAGTCTAAGTCGGTTTTTCAGGGTGATAATACTTAAATTTAATTATAACTTCAGTTCGATCCTGGGAGGAGGTATGTGTAACATGAATCTACTCCACCTCCATCTTTAATCTCCATCAAGGTAATTTCAATATAGAAATTGGTATAATGTTCATAAAATAATATTTTGTTTAGTTTTTAGCCAATAGTGATAATGTTTTTGCATGACACTAAGAATAAATATTTATTGATAAATATAGAATTTAAAAAATTTATTAACATATATATATATGATTTCTATGCTAGGGAAACTAATCTAAAATTTAATTATAGAATAACTAATAGATGAAACAAGTATAAAACTTAATTTGTTAATTAAAAATTTAAAAACAAATTATCACTATATATGGAGAATTCAAAATAAGATTATAAACTTAGGCTATAAAATGAAATATAAGTAAAATTTAAATAAATAAAGACAATTTATACTAAGTACAGAAGTCATGTTGAATAACTTTTATTATACATATTATACTGGAAAAAATTAATAAAATATTTTTCATTTTAATACATTGTTAAAAAGTAATTTTTTACTTTTTATAAATATAATAATTTTTTTTCAGTTGTATGCATTGATTTGATATTGTTGAGGGAAGCTTATAATTATAATGTTAATATAGTTGGTAAAGAAAATAGTACACAGCACAATCATTGGACAAAATCCAGGAGGTTGTTTTGTGCCTTGTACAGCATATAGTTTGTATGTGTGACTTAAAGACATGGCCAGAATTATGCAAACAACAATGATATTCATGGGAGTTCAAAGAGTCTAAAAGATAAATTCTGTAATTTTGAAATCCCATTGCTGTCATGGAAGGTACTATATCAAAATTTCATCTCTTAAAATTTGTAATTTAGGCCCTGGCCGGTTGGCTCAGCGGTAGAGCGTCGGCCTGGCGTACGGGGGACCCGGGTTCGATTCCCGGCCAGGACACATAGGAAAGGCGCCCATTTGCTTCTTCTCCACCCCCCCCTCCTTCCTCTCTGTCTCTCTCTTCCCCTCCTGCAGCCAAGGCTCCATTGGAGCAAAGATGGCCCGGGTGCTGGGGATGGCTCCTTGGCCTCTGCCCCAGGCGCTAGAGTGGCTCTGATTGCGGCAGAGCGATGCCCCAGAGGGGCAGAGCATCGCCCCCTGGTGGGCAGAGCGTCGCCCCTGGTGGGCGTGCCAGGTGGATCCCGGTCGGGCGCATGCGGGAGTCTGTCTGACTGTCTCTCCCCGTTTCCAGCTTCAGAGAAAATACAAAAAAATAAATAAATAAATAAAAAAAAAATTTGTAATTTATTTTATTCCCCATATGTTGTTCATCTTGGTAAAAATTTCATATGCAGTTGAAACTGATGTTTATTCTTTAGTTGTGGTTGGAGTATATCACATGTTTAATAGGTTGAGTTGGTTGGTAGAATTATTCAAATTTATACTAATAATGACTTTTTAATTACAATTGACATTTAATATTATATTAGTATCAGGTGTACACTAAAAAATTAAATGTTTATATAACTTACAAATTGATCTCCTGATACGTTTAGAACTCTTTTGACTTTATACATGGTTACTACAATATTTTTGACCAAATAGTCCATGCCATCTTTATATCCCAAAGGCTATTTTGTAACTGCCAAATTGTGCACTTCACTTAACCTCCCCACCCTGTCCCACTTGGCAATCATAGGTTTGTTCTCTGTATCTATGAATTTGCTTTTGTTTTGTTTGTGCTTTTTTTCAATTTCACATATAAGTAAAATCATGGTATTTATCTTACTATGTCTGACTTATTTTACTCAGCATAAGTCCATTCATGTTTTTTTTTAGATTTGCAAAATGTCGTTTCTAATTTTTATTAATTTATTGGGGTGACATTGGTTAATAAAATTATATAGATTTTTAGGTGTACAGTTCTATAATACATCATCTGTACATTGTGTTGTGAGTTCACTACCCCAAGTCAAGTCTTCATTCATCACCATGTATCCCCCTTCTCTTTCTTTCGTTTTTTTAATCTTTTTATTCTTTTTTCAAGTGAGAAGAAAGGAGATAGAGAGACAGACTCTTGCATGAGCTCTGACAGGAATCCACCCGGCAACTCCCGTCTGGGGCAGATGCTTTGCCCTTCTAGGCCATGCTCACAACTGAGCCATCCTCAGCAGAACCATCCTCAGCACTTGGAGCCAATACGCTCCAGCCAATCAAGTCATGGATGCAACAGGGGAAGTGAAAAAAAAAAAGAGAGAAGGGGTGGAGAAGTAGATGGTCCCTTCTCTTGTACACCCTAACTTGGAATCAAACTCAGAACATCTACGTGCCAGGCAATTGCTCTACTGCTGAGCAAACTGGCTAGCACCAGTTGTCCCAGTGGCCCTTTTTCTACTTCTTCTACCTTCCCTCACATCCTTTCGTCTGCTAATCACCATACTGTTATCTGTGTTGATGAGTTTTTCAATTTGCTTAATTCCTTTAACTTTATCACCCAGTCCCCCAAACCATTCCTTTTTAAATAGCTTTTGATATGTTTTTTGTGCCTATGAGTGTGTTTCTATTTTGTTTCTTAGTTTATTTTGCTCATTAGATTCCACATATCAGTGAAATCAAATGGTACTTGTATTTCTCTGATTAGATTACTTCACTTACAATAATACTCTCCAGATTCATCCATCCTGTTGCAAAAGGTAAGATTTCCTTCACATTTTATTCCATTGCTTAAACATACCATAGCTTGCTTATCTACTCAACTACTAATGGGCCCTTGGACTACTTCCATGTTTTCACTATTGTAAACAACACTATGATAAACATAGGGCTAAATATATTTTTTGAATTAGTGTTTCAGGTTTCTTCAGATATATTTCCAGAAAAGGAATTGCTGGGTTATAAGGTGGTTCCATATTTAATTTTTTTTTTTTTTTTGTATTTTTCTGAAGTTGGAAACAGGAAGTCAGACAGACTCCCGCACGCGCCCGACCGGGATCCACCCGGCACGCCCACCAGGGGGCGATGCTCTGCCCATCTGGGGCTTCGTTCTGCCACAATCAGAGCCAATCTAGCACCTGAGGCAGAGGCCAAAGAGCCATCCTCAGCACCCGGGCAAACTTTGCTCCAATGGAGCCTTGGCTGCAGGAGGGGAAGAGAGAGACAGAGAGGAGGGAGAAGGGGAGGGGTGGGGAAGCAGATGGGTGCTTCTCCTGTGTGCCCTGGCCGGGAATTGAACCCGGGACTCCCGCACGCCAGGCCGATGCTCTACCACTGAACCAACCAGCCAGGGCCCCATATTTAATTTTTTGAGGTAACTTCATAAACTTTACACAATGTCTGTACCAATCTGCATTTCCACCAGAAAATGTACAAGGTATCCCTTTTACCATATCTCTTCAATATTTGCTGTTTGTTGATTTCTTGATGATAACTCTTCTCACAGGTGTGAGGTGATATGTCATTGTAGTTTAAATTTGCATTTCTCTGATAATTAGTGACACTGAACATCTTTTTTTTCCCTATTGGCCATCTGTATGATCACTTTGGAGAAAGTGTCTATTTCAGGTCCTTTGTCATTTTTTTAACTGGATTATTTAGGAGTATTTTTTGGTTTTGAGTTGTTTAAGTTCTTTATAAATTTTGAATATTAATCCCTTTTCAGAATTATTATGGATGAATATGTTCTCCCATTCAATGAGTTGTCTTAAAATTTTGTTCATGGTTTCTTTCACTTGGCAAAAACTTTTTTTTTTTTTGTCTTTTTTTTTTTTTTTAAATAAATTTTTATTAATGGTAATGGGATGACATTAATAAATCAGGGTACATATATTCAAAGAAAACATGTCTAGGTTATTTTGTCATTAAATTATGTTGCATACCCCTCGCCCAAAGTCAGATTGTCCTTCGCCACCCTCTATCTAGTTCTCTGTGCCCCTCCCCCTCCCCCTAACTCTCCCCCTGTCCTCCCTCCCCTCACCCCTGGTAACCACCACACTCTTGTCCATGTCTCTTAGTCTCATTTTTATGTTCCACCAATGTATGGAATCATGTAGTTCTTGTTTTTTTCTGATTTACTTATTTCACTCCTTATAATGTTATCAAGATCCCACCATTTTGCTGTAAATGATCTGATGTCATCGTTTCTTATGGCTGAGTAGTATTCCATAGTGTATATGTGCCACATCTTCTTTATCCAGTCTTCTATTGAAGGGCTTTTTGGTTGTTTCCATGTCTTGGCCACTGTGAACAGTGCTGCAATGAACATGGGGCTACATGTGTCTTCACGTATCAATGTTTCTGAGTTTTGGGGGTATATACCCAGTAGAGGGATTGCTGGGTCATAAGGTAGTTCTATTTGCAGTTTTTTGAGGAACCACCATACTTTCCTCCATAATGGTTGTACTACCTTACAGTCCCACCAACAGTGAATGAGGGTTCCTTTTTCTCCACAGCCTCTCCAACATTTGCTATTACCCGTCTTGTTGATCATAGCTAATCTAACAGGTGTGAGGTGGTATCTCATTGTAGTTTTGATTTGCATTTCCCTAATAACTAATGAAGCTGAGCATTTTTTCATATATCTGTTGGCCATTTGTATCTCTTCCTGGGAGAAGTGTCTATTCATGTCTTCTTCCCATTTTTTTATTGGATTGTTTGTTTGTTTGTTGTTGAGTTTTATGAGTTCTTTGTAAATTTTGGAAATTAGGCCCTTATCTGAGCTGTTGTTTGAAAATATCATTTCCCATTTAGTTGGCTGTCTGTTTATTTTTATATCAGTTTCTCTTGCTGAGCAAAAACTTTTTATTCTGATGTAGTCCCATTCATTTATCTTTGCCTTCACTTCTCTTGCCATTGGAGTCAAGTTCATAAAATGTTCTTTAAATCCTAGGTCCATGAGTTTAGTACCTATGTCTTCTTCTATGTACTTTATTGTTTCAGGTCTTATATTTAGGTCTTTGATCCATTTTGAATTAATTTTAGTACACGGGGACAGGCTGTAGTCGAGTTTCATTCTTTTGCATGTGGCTTTCCAGTTTTCCCAACACCATTTGTTGAAGAGGCTTTCTTTTCTCCATTGTGTGTTGTTGGCCCCTTTATCAAAGATTATTTGACCATATATATGTGGTTTTATTTCTGGGCTTTCTATTCTGTTCCATTGGTCTGAGTGTCTATTTTTCTGCCAGTACCATGCTGTTTTGATTATTGTGGCCCTATAATATAGTTTAAAGTCAGGTATTGTAATGCCCCCAGCTTCATTCTTTTTCCTTAGGATTGTTTTGGCTATTCGGGGTTTTTTATAGTTCCATATAAATCTGATGATTTTTTGTTCCATTTCTTTAAAAAATCTCATAGGAATTTTGATGGGAATTGCATTAAATTTGTATATTGCTTTGGGTAATATGGCCATTTTGATTATATTTATTCTTCCTATCCAAGAGCAAGGAATATTTTTCCATCTCATTGTATCTTTTTCGATTTCCCTTAACAATGCTTTGTAATTTTCATTATATAGGTCCTTTACATTCTTTGTTATGTTTATTCCTAGGTATTTTATTTTTTTTGTTGCAATCGTGAAGGGGATTATTTTTTTGAGTTCGTTTTCTAATATTTCATTGTTGGCATAGAGAAAGGCTATGGACTTCTGTATGTTAATTTTGTATCCTGCGACCTTACTGTATTGGTTTATTGTTTCTAATAATCTTTTTGTGGAGTCCTTCGGGTTTTCGATGTATAGGATCATATCATCAGCAAAAAGTGATACCTTTACTTCTTCTTTTCCAATATGGATGCCTTTTATTTCTTTGTCTTGTCTGATTGCTCTGGCCAGAACTTCTAGCACCACGTTAAATAAGAGTGGAGAGAGTGGACAACCCTGTCTTGTTCCTGATTTAAGGGGGAAAGCCTTCAGTTTAGTGCCATTTAATATGATGTTAGCTGATGGTTTATCATATATGGCCTTTATCATGTTGAGATATTTTCCTTCTATACCCATTTTGTTGAGAGTCTTAAACATAAAATTGTGTTGTATTTTATCAAAAGCCTTTTCTGCATCTATTGATAAGATCATGTGGTTTTTGTTCTTTGTTTTGTTGATATGGTGTATTACGTTAACCGTTTTGCGTATGTTGAACCATCCTTGAGATTCTGGGATGAATCCCACTTGATCATGATGTATTATTTTTTTAATATGTTGTTGTATTCGGTTTGCCAGTATTTTGTTTAGAATTTTAGCATCTGTATTCATTAGAGATATTGGTCTGTAGTTTTCTTTCTTTGTGCCATCCTTGCCAGGTTTTGGTATGAGGGTTATGTTGGCCTCATAAAATGTGTTCGGAAGTATTGCTTCTTCTTCAATTTTTTGGAAGACTTTGAGTAGAATAGGAACCAAGTCTTCTTTGAATGTTTGATAGAATTCACTAGTATAACCGTCTGGGCCTGGACTTTTATTTTTGGGGAGGTTTTTAATAGTTTTTTCTATTTCCTCCCTGCTGATTGGTCTGTTTAGGCTTTCTGCTTCTTCATGACTCAGTCTAGGAAGGTTGTATTGTTCTAGGAATTTATCCATTTCTTCTAGATTGTTGTATTTGGTGGCATATAATTTTTCATAGTATTCTACAATAATTCTTTGTATATCTATGATGTCTGTGGTGATCTCTCCTCTTTCATTTTGGATTTTATTTATTTGAGTCCTGTGCCTTTTTTCCTTGGTGAGTCTTGCCAAGGGTTTGTCAATTTTGTTGACCTTTTCAAAGAACCAGCTCCTTGTTTTATTGATTTTTTCTATAGTTTTTCTGTTCTCTATTTCATTTATTTCTGCTCTGATTTTTATTATCTCCTTTCTTCGGCTGGTTTTGGGTTGTCTTTGTTCTTCTTTTTCTAGTTCCTTAAGGTGTGAAGTTAAGTGGTTTACTTCGGCTCTCTCTTGTTTGTTCATATAGGCACACTTGGCAAAAACTTATTGTCATGTGGTTTTATTTGTTTATTTTACCTGGAAAGATATATCAGAAAAAAATGCTGCTATGAGAAATGTCTGAGAGTTTACTGTCTATGTTTTCTTCTAGGATTTTTATAATTTTGACATTAATATTTAAGTCTTTATCTTTATTTTATCCTTGTATATGGTTTAAAAAGGTAATCTAGTTTTCTTTTTTACATGTATCAGTTCAGTTTTACCAACATCATTTTTGAATAGACTATTTACTACATTTTATGTTTTTACTTCAATTGTCAAATATTAATTGACCTTAAAATTGTAGGTTTATTTCTGGACTCCTTTTCAGTTCCATTGATCTTTACATCTGTTTTTAAGCCAGTACCATGCTGTTTTGTTTACTTTGGCCTTGTAGTATAGTTTGCTATCAGGGAGCGTGATTCCTCTAACTTTTTCTTTTTTCTCAAGATTGCTGAAGCTATTTGTATTTTTCTGTGGTTCCATATAAATTTCTGGAATATTCTAATTCTGTGAAATACACCTTAGTATATTTAGGAATTGTGTTGAATTCATAGATTGCTTTGGGTAATATGGACATTTTAATGATGTTAATCCTTCCTATCCCTGAACACACTATAAGCTTCCACTTAATTATTCTCCTCATAATAATTTTCATTATATTCTCACAGAAAGCAATATTTTCTAAAATTTTTTATGATGCTTATTTACTCTCAAGAAATAAAATGTTCAATGGCTCCACACTTCCCACTCACATTTCTTAACTCTCAGAATGTAGTAACCTATTTTTTCAAAACTGTATTTTGCATGTCCGTAGTCCTAACTTCCCAGACCAGCTATTTCAATTTATTTACCTTCAATTTCTCAATTATTTCCTGTTGGGCATTTTCTCCACATATCTATTCATTTTTTTTCTCCACTATGCTTTCATATTTCCTTAACTTCACTATTCACTACTGTCACAATTAATTTTTATTGTGTGCAATTTTTAATTGCTCAAATTAAGAGCAATAATATATTTCTTGGAAAAAAAAAACCTGAGGAATTTACCTTTCTTTATATTATTGTTTTTGCATTAAAGAATGTTTTTGGCTTCAATCATTACAGGATTGCTTAAATTCAATGTCTGTTCTTAATTAGTTGTTGAAGGGATATAGTAAGGTTCACTCTGTACAGTATCTCACAATAATACTGAGTCTATATTGTCTCCAAAAAATCTGAATAAAACATTCTACAGTTTTCCTTTAATAGTACTTGCTGATGGATAGAGCATCAACCTGGAATGCTGAGGATCCAGGTTCAAAACCCTGAGGTCGCCAACTTGAGTGCAGGCTCATCTGACTTGAGCCTAAGGTCCCTGGGCTTGAATAAGAGGTCACTGGTTCAGCTGAACCACCCTAGCTAAGGCACATATAAAAAAGCAATCATTGAGCAACAGAAGTACCACAATAGGCCCTGGCCGATTGGCTCAGTGGTAGAGTGTCGGCCTGGCGTGCGGAAGTCCCGGGTTCGATTCCCGGCCAGGGCACACAGGAGAAGCACCCATCTGCTTCTCCACCCCTCCCCCTCTCCTTCCTCTCTGTCTCTCTTCCCCTCCCGCAGCCAAGGCTCCATTGGAGCAAAGATGGCCCGGGCGCTGGGGATGGCTCTATGGCCTCTGCCTCAGGCGCTAGAGTGGCTCTGGTCACAACAGAGCGAAGCCCCGGATGGGCAGAGCACCGCCCCCTGGTGGGCGTGCCAGGTGGATCCCGGTCAGGCGCATGCGGGAGTCTGACTGCCTCCCTGTTTCCAGCTTCAGAAAAATACAAAAAAAATAAAATAAATAAAAAAATAAAGTACCACAACAAGTTGATGCTTCTCATCTTTCTCCCTTCTTGTTTGTTACTGTCTGTCTCTCTCAATCTTTCACTAAAAAAAAAAAAAAAAAAAATTAAAGTATCCACTAATATCATCTTAAGTGAACCCACATAATCTTTAAACTCCCTAATGCTGCTGTTCAGTGCCATTTCCTGTAAATGAAAATTACAGGGGAGGTTAGGATGCAAGTTAAATGAATAGGACCCCCTCATATTTTTATATTCCACTTCATAAATTCTAGCACTCTTGGCTTCGACAAATTCTGACCTCTGGTTTTCAATTCAGTGACCCCTGGCTTACCCTTGGCTTTTCCTTCTTTCTTCAATGATCTAAAACTTCCTTCAACCAGTAAGCTCTGGTAATTATCAATTCACCCCACCCCAACTGTATTTTTGTTTTATTGTGGTTGTTATTAGATATCTAGATCATAGTCTTGTTGATTTATCTTTGGTAATATCTGAAAAGCATTGTTTCACATATATGTTTAATATTTTACTTTTTAGTTAAACTTATATTGATTTAATGTGATGTTTGCTGATTCAAGGACATGATATTGTTTTGTTTCATATGACCATTATAGTAAATAAGATAATGATATATACCACAAAATAATTTTTCTGAATGAAACTTGCTTCAAATTAAGGAATACAAGACACATAAGATTCAATATAAAAGGAAATGACAGGATTAATAAATAGCTTTTCTGTATATAAGAATACATTGGTCTATTCAAAGTATACAGAACATTTTTATATAAATTATATCAGTGTGATAAATAATGGTTTCCTAGATAACTTATACTCTGTATTACAAACAGCTGGTATTTATAAGGATTATGTATCAAGAGAAGTGAAATAGTACATGTATTGTTGGAAAATATATGCAATTTATTAGTTTGGACACAAATTCAATTTATTAGTCATATTGACTCACCAGAATGTGCTTGGTTTATGCAAAGACTTTATTAGTCTGGAAGAGAAGCAGAATATCTATGTTCTTCAGAATTCATGTTTAAAATTAAACATGAATTTATTCTGATCATTTATGACCAACAGTGAAATATAAAGCTTTTTTATATCTAGTTTCCATCACCATAAAAATAAACTAATATGAAATAATCAGAATTTATTTTTGAAAGATGTTAATAGACTCATATGTATAACATATATGCTAATTGATAAAAATTACTTTAAAAATATACTTCTTTTTCTTCTTGTAGTATTTGTGTCTTTTTTTACTTATTTTTTAAAAAATTCATTTTAAAATGTAATTTCTTGTAAGAATAGGTCATATCAAGAGGTGCCACAGAAGAATTTAAATTCTATTCCTATTAAATTAAAAGAATACTTTGAGGACTTTAAATCTTTTATACTGAGTAAATTACAAATGAAGCAGATCACAAATCATTTAAATTACAACTATGAGCATTATCTTTTAATTAATGTTCTAGAAATTAGTTAATAAAGAAATATTTTGTTTAAAAGTAATCTCTTTAAGTTTATCAATTAAGTGTGGGAGCATTGCAATATCAGGAATAATATATTCCATATAATTAAAAATAAGCTTTTAATTCAATTATGGATGTTAATTGTAGATAACAAACCCATCTGCATTTCAAATACTATCTGAAAATTTTGTTTCTGATTTGACTGAATAGCACCTATTAAAACATTTCTGAAGATAACAATTAAAAATGTGGGGATGGAGACCTACTTAAAGACACCAGAGAGTAAAAAAAAGAAAAAGAATGAAAAACTTTAAGAGAATTAACTCTGGTAATTGGAAGAAGAGAATAACACTGGATAAATTTCTATTTTTGTTTTTTTATGATTTTTAGCTTAAGAGCAGGTCCAAGTCTTCACCATACAAGGTATTTAAAACTCTAATAAACAGTCCACAGTCACACTAGTTTGATAAACCAGGGTCAGAGTTCAGAGAAACTACAGCTAGTAGAGTATCAAGGGGAAATTTTAGAAAAGGGAATTCCAGAAATGTGAGAGCCAGAGTGTAACAGCATGTTCCGTGTGCATCACCACATAGCCCTTGACCATGCCTGAGTGATGCTAACAGTCAAACAGCCCAGAAAATAATCATGAGGATATAAAGTACATCACAGGGAACATAGTCAATAATATAGTAACTATACATGGTTCTAGGTGGGTATTAGACTTATTGGACTGGTCAATTCTGAAGGTATACAAACACCTAATCACTATGTTTTACATCTGAAAATAAAATGATATTGTTTGTCAAGTATAACTAAAATATTTATTTATTTATTTTTTAAATGTTAGTTTATTTTATTTTTTTGTGACAGAGACAGAGAGAGTCAGAGAGAGGGACAGATAGGGACATACAGACAGGAAGGGAGAGAGATGAGAAGTATCAATTCTTTGTTGTGGTACCTTAGTTGTTCATTGATTGCTTTCTCATATGTGCCTTGACCGAGGGGTTACAGCAGACTGAGTGATCCCTTGCTCGAGCCAGCATCCTTGGGTTAAAGCTGGTGAGCCTTGCTCAAACTAGATGAACCTGCACTCAAGCTGGCGACCTCAGGGTCTCAAACCTGGGTCCTCTGCTTCCCAGTCTGATGCTCTATCCACTGTGCCACCACCTGCTCAGGCTAAAAACTTTATTTAAAAAAAAATATTTAAAAAATTTTAAGCTGCATATAACAAGGTGAGATGAGTTTTGTAATCTGGTTTCAGCTTACATAAAAATGAATATTATTTGGAAAATAAACAGAATTTAGGTTTTCTACAGTATATCAGATCTAATGTTCAAGATATTATACAGTGCTACTCGGCATATGGGGAAGAAAGTACAGAAAGCATGGCTCATTCTCAAGAGAAGAAAAACAATCCACAGAGATCAACTATTCAATAAGTCATATATTAGAATAAGCTGACAAGTGAATTCTACCAAACATTCAAAGATTTAGTACTTATCCTCAAAGTCTTCCAAAAATGAGAAGAAGAAGCAATATTCCCTAACACATTTTATGAGGCAAACATACTTCTGATATCAAAACCTAGCAAAGACAACACACAAAAAAAATGTACTGACCAATATCTCTAATGAATACAGATACAAAATTTTTAAACAGAATACTAGCAAATCAAATACAAAATAGTTTAAAAATATACCTCATGATCAAGTCAGATTCATTCCAGGAGCATAAAGATGGTTCAACATCCATAAATCAATCAACATAATACAGCACCTCAGCAAAACGAAGGGCAAAAATTATATGATCCTATCAATAGATATAAAAAAGGCATTTGATAAGATACTATACCTTTTTATGTTTTAAACACTCAATGATATGGGTATAAAAGGAAAGTACCTCAACATATAAAGGCCATATATGACAAACCATTAAGTAACATATCTTACTAAATGGTGAAAAAATAATGACTCTTCCTCTAAAGTCAGGAATAAGACAAGACTGCCCACTCTTTCCACTCTTATTCAACATAGGTCTGGAATTTTTAGCCAGAACAATCAGGCAAGAGACAGAAATAAAAGGCATTCATATCAGGAAAGAGAAAGTAAAAGTATCACTTTTTGCAGATGACACAATCATATATATAGAAAACCCCAAAGACTCCACCGAAAAACTATTAGAAACAAGAAACCAATACAGTAAAGTTGCAAGATACAAATCCAATATACTAAAGTCTATTGTTTTCCTATATGCCAACAATAAAATTTGAGAAAATAAACTAAAAAAATTGATTTTTTTACAATTGCAATAACAGAAAATAAAATACCGAGGAGTAAACTTACCAAAAGATGTGAAGGACCTATACACAGAAACTACAAAACATTATTGAAAAAAATAAAAAAAGACACAATGACATGGAAAAATATTTCATTTTCATAGATTAGAAGAATAAACAGAGTTAAAATGCCATATTACCCAAAGCAATCTATAATTTTCATGCTATCCCCATCAAAATTCCAATATCACTTTTAAAAGAAATAAAACAAAAAATTACCAGGTTTATATGGAACCACAAAAACCCCCAAATACCAGATAGAAGGTGACAGAAGACAATTTGACTTTGAGTGAGGGATATGCAACATAATCAAATATAAAAATAATCTGGAGATGTTTTCTCTGAACATATGTACCTTGATTTATCAATGTCACTGAATTAAAATTAATAATAATAAAAATAAATTAATTAATACAGTACCAAAAAAAAAAAAAACAACCCCAAATAGCCAAGGTAATCCTGAGAAAAAAGAATGAAGTAGGAGATATCATACTACCTGACTTCAAATTATACTACAGAGACACAATAATCAAAACAGCATGGTATTGGCTGAAAAACAGATATACAGATCAATGAAACGTAATTGAAAATTCAGAAATAAAACCACATAAATATGGACAAATAATCTTTGGCAAAGTAAACAAAACCACACAAGGGATAAAAGAACGCCTCTTCAACAAACAGTGCTAGTAAAATTAGAAAGCCACATGCAAATGAATAAAATGACTACAGTTTGTTTCCTTGCACAAAAAATTAATTCAAAATAGTTCAAAGACTTAAATATAAGATCTGAATCAATAAATCACATAGGCAAAAACATAGGTACTACTTATGGACCTTGGCCTTAGAGAAAAATTTATAAATTTGACCCCAAAGGCAAAAGAAGTAAAGGCAAAAATAAGTGAATGGGACTATATCAAACTAAAAAGTGTCTGCACAGCAATAAACTGACAACAAAATAAGGAGCCAACTAAATGGGAGTTGATATTCACATACAACAGCTCTGATAAAGGGTTAATATCCATAAAAATAAAGAACTCACAAAACTCAGCAATAAACAAGCAAACAATCCAATTAAAAAATGGGGAGAGGACCTGAACAGACATTTCTACCAAGAAGATATTCAAATGGCCAACATATATCAAAAAATGCTCATCTTCACTAGTTGTTAGAGAAATACAAATCAAGATTACAATGAGATACACCTCACACCTGCTAGATTGGCTATTATCAACAAGATAGGTAATAACAAGTATTAGACAGGTTGTGAAGAAAAAGAACCCTCATTTTCTGCTAGTTTGAGTGTAAACTGGTACAACCATTACCAAAGAAAGTATGGTGGTTTCTCAAAAAACTAGGAACAGAAATACCATATGACCTAGCATTCCCTCTACTGGGTATCTACCCCCAAAACTAAAAAGCAATGCTACGTAAAGACACATGTACCCCCATGTTCATTGAAGCCTTATTCACAGTGGTCAAGACATGGAAACAACCAGTGTCCCTTCACAGAGGATGGGATAAAGAAGAAGGTACATATATACAATGGAATTCTACTCAGCCATAGGTAATGATGACATACCGCCATTTTTAGTAACATGGATAGACCTTGAGAACATTATACTGAGTGAAATAAGTAAAACAGATAAAGCTAAGAACTATATAATTTCACACATAGGTGGGATATAAAACTGAGACTTACGGACATAGATATAAGTAAAATGTTCACCAGGGTGAGGGAAATGTGGGGGAGGTGGAGGGGAATAGTGTTAAGAGGGACAAATATAAGGTGACGGAGATTGTTTTGACTTTGGGTAATGGGTACACAACATAATTAACAATCCAAATGCTGTAGAAATGTTTACTTAAAATGTATGTACTCTTTTTGATCAATGTTACCCCTTTAAATGAAATTTTTAAATAAAAAAAAGAATAAACTGAAAAAGATTTTCAAGCAGCTACCAAAACTGTGCTCAGTGTCATAAAGGGAAATTTGCTTGTAATAAATGAAAATATATGATATCTCAGCAGAGCAAAAATACTACTAAAATGAAAATTCTAGAACTAAAATATATAATAACTGAAGTATTAGCTAAGTCACAAAACACATAAATCACAGACCCATCAAAGCACACTAAGCATGTTGTTTCTTCTAATAATTGTAGAGGTAGTTCACATGATACCAAAGTTTATTAACTTGATAAGCTTGTTCTAAAACTGCATAATGTAAAAATAATGTACCTGGTTAAAAAAAAAAATGAAGTATATATTTACCCAGTTCTTTATCGTTTAGGATAATGAAGACAGACAAACTGATGTTTCTGCTTACCTGTTCTCTGTTCAAGTGGCCAGCAGTTCAGTCAGTTTTTTAAGTCATCTTGGCTGCAGTTAAAAAAGAAGTCAGGTAGATTTCACAGCAATTATTTCTCTCGTACCATATATAGGCAACCAAATAGCTACACTTCTGATTCAGGCCACGGCTCTGCTTCTCAGGTCTTCTTATTTTAGGACCCAGCTTAAATAAAAATAAAATAAAATTTAGAGTGAAATACAAGTGAGGCTGCATGACTCTGAAGGAGGTGATAGCAGATATTTGGACTGAAGGAGTCTTAAGAGCAAGGTCAAAACTAATGATAAAAACACTTGTCAGAGAAATCCCAGAGAAAAGCATATCACCCAATATATGTCCAAAAATCATGATATCAGTATCAATATAAATATTTGACACTTAGGTAAATACAAAATCCATGGTCATTCTCTAAATCAAAATATTATGTACCATTGATAATGCCTTGAAATGGGTTACTGGTGGTTGTAGCTGCCTCGTATGAACTTCAAGTTTCTTATGGTGAAATTAAGATTCCGTAAACCGAAGACATTGCAATATTGTTATTTGTTGTATGATATCTGATACAAACTTATGTCGTAAGGCAAATGGAACATTCAAAAGCTCAGCTGGACAACTGGCCTTTGTCTTCGATATATGCCAACAACCACCAAGGAAAAGCTAGGACTGTGATAGATAATATACTATTTACAAAGGTTACATAAACCTCCCCAATTAGAAGTCAAGGAGAACCATTCTGATAATAAGGCTCACAGAAAGATCTAGAACCCAGACATGCAAGATATTTTAAAACAGCATGTTATTTAATTTGAGGCAGTGGATCACAGAAAGGTGACTTCATATATAGGGTGACACAATTGTAAAACATCCCACAAAATATCCTAAATAAAAAGAATAGAATCTAAGGTGGGGAAAAGAGCAGCAAGCTTGCTCTGCAAACATACCTTCTTGGCAAATGTTTTATTCTACTCATGTACTAATATATCTATCTACATCTCTAAGACATGTTTCTATTGAATAGGGATCAGCTTTTTTTTTTTTTTTTTATGCTGGGCCAGATAAATATTTTCAACATTTTGTGCTATGTAGTTTCTGTTACAACAACTCAAGTATGCTGTTTTAGCATGAAAGCAGCAATAAAAAATTTGTAAGTGAATGGGCATGGGTGTGTTCCAACAAAAATCTATATACCAAAACAATCAGCAGGGTTAATTCAGTCCACATAAATAGAATTTATAAAAGGCACATAAGGTAAATATATCATATAACTCATAATGATCTTATAGAAGTTATATTGTAGAAATGTCACCTAGTTAGTATACTGTATTTCATTACTCATTTATTTAGATACACACACAAACACATACACACATATAATTCAATAGTTCTCATGTTATGCATGGAAAATTGAAAGAAAAATTACAAAATCTATTATCTTGTTTTGTTTACATTTGAAGGTGTGTGTGTTTATATAAACAGAGAAATAATGTAATGCTATGTGTCCTAAGGAAAAAGGATGTGTGTCAACCTGATATCTCTTAATAGAAGAGGTGACACTTGAAGTAGAGTTGTTGTTTAGATAGAATATAGTCAAATCACCAAGGATGTTTTTTCAGGAATAGCCATTGTCCTCTATAAAGATAAATGGTCATTGAGGGAACCTTTGATATTGTAAGTAAGTCATGTAATTCTCAAGGGTAATTTGTCCAACGAGGTTGTGGCACTTTCCTATCATATTAATATTAGCTTTTTTTATAGTTTTTGCCAAAATTTAGTCTCAACTTAGTATTCCATAAAATTTACTTATTCATCAATTTCATAATTAATTAAAAGTTAGTGTGATAAATTCTCTTTTAATAGTAATTTGAGTTTGGAAATACTCTTGGCTTAACCATCTAGATGAGATAAGAATCACTGATATTGCTGTCAGTGTCAAGAAAACCTTTTGTGCATCTACTTTACCAGCTTAAAACATATGTACACATGAATAAACAGCAGTGGGGAGCTGAAACACCTTCTTTCACTAATCTCTGATGCATATACTATACTTTGTCTTATTTTTTAACATGTTTCATCTTAGATGATTTCTATAGATAGGAAATGGAAAATAGATTTTTATAGCATATGTTATAATTGATTCATAGCAGCCATGTGATTTATTGCCTTGAAAAGTCTTCTAATTTCCTCTAAGCTCAGAGATAGAGAGCGCTTTATTAACAATATCCACAACAGACACAGAAAAGAAGTAGTAGCAAGAGTATCACATATTAGCAAGCTATGGTTAGATTCAAACTGGTTCATCTGGTTTATATTTTTACCCTCTCATTGATATCAAGCAATCAAACATGGCTCAGAGTTTCCATGTTTTGCTGTGACTGCATGCTTTGGGTGCTAATAACAAGAAGTTAATTGCTAATACCACTAGGTGGTTCTATGCATTCGAACACAAAGTTCTAGCATGTTTGTGTTCATGTTAATTATATATTGGTTTATACATAATAATTATTTTAAAATTAAATGAATAGTCTTATACTTGTTACTCTTCATAAGCTCTCTAGTAAATTAATTTTTAATATTATTTGAAAAGAAGGTTCCAAATCAGAAAGAAAGAAAGAAGGAAAGGAAGGAAGGAAGGAAGGAAGGAAGGAAGGAAGGAAGGAAGGAAGAAAGAAAGAAAGAAAGAAAGAAAGAAAGAAAGAAAGAAAGAAAGAAAGAAAGAAAGAAAGAAAAAGAAAGAAAAGAACTCAACATTTGATATCAACATCTTAGCACCTAAAATAGGAATGCGTTTAGGTAGGCAGTCAACCTCTCTTCGATGCCGAATGAAGATAACCTAGGGCCACCTGGAGTATTCCAAGATGAAGATTGAATGAAAGCATCTGTGGTTCACCTCCTTTGTGTAGGGACTCTATCTTAGTTTAAGTTTTTGCTGTTTATTTTATTGAGTTTATGAGTCTCCTTACTAGTTCATTTTGAATTAATCTGACTGCCCAAAGATTTACAATAAAAAATAAAGCAAGCCCTGGCCGGTTGCCTCAGTGGTAGAACGTCGGCCTGGCGTGCGGAAGTCCCGGGTTCGATTCACGGCCAGGGCACACAGGAGAAGCGCCCATCTGCTTCTCCACCCCTCCCCCTCTCCTTCCTCTCTGCCTCTCTTTTCCCCTCCTGCAGCCGAGGCTCCATTGGAGCAAAAGATGGCCGGGGCGCTGGAGATGGCTCCTTGGCCTCTGCCCCAGGCGCTAGAGTGGCTCTGGTCGCGACAGAGCGACGCCCCGGATGGGCAGAGCATCGCCCCCTGGTGGGCGTGCCGGGTGGATCCCTGTCGGGCGCATGCGGGAGTCTGTCTGACTGCCTCCCTGTTTCCAGCTTCAGAAAAAAAAAAAAAAAATTAAGCAAAATTAGTGACTTCATCTAGGTAAATTATACTCAATCTTATTTCAGTTGCTAAAAAAAGAATAAGGATTGAGAAGAAGTTAGTCCATTGTTATAGTTTATTCAATGAAGATTGCAGCTTTCAATAATGCACTCATTTTTAACTTATTTTATTTTTAATGTTTTATTAAGTCTATTGGGGTGACATTGGTTAATAAAGTAATAGAGGTTTAAGGTGTACTGCCGCGAACCAGCACGACTCATATTGTCCGGGTCCTGAAGGAGAACAGTGGGGAATTAAGGTATAAACACAGAAAGAAAAAGAATGGTATCGAGAAGCCTTCTGTAGGCTGATGGCATACAGGAAAAAAATTTTTAAAGTTGCCCTAAGCCATATGATAGGATGACTTTAAACTTGGTTGAAGTATAAGTAAAGACAATTTGTTCTACTGATTAAGTCTTGTCATTACAGTGTTTTTGACTTAGAACAGAACATAAGGTAATTTGAATTAAATACATTTAATTACAGTACTATGTAATCTCTTCATAGGACATTTTAACTTTTTTTATTTGTATAGTCATCGGTTATATACTAGGTTTTATAGCTGCTATCATGAGATACTTTTATTTTTATTTTCTAACTATTATAAATCATTTATAATAATCAACTCGTAACTGGAAAAGCTGATCTATGTAGATGTGCCCTAAATAAAAACTTTGAGATATGCTATTGATGCACATAAATACAGCAGAACCGTGGTCTGAAAAATAAAAATGCAATTTTCCATGGAGTTTTATTATATAATTCAGTATATGACAAGCTATGAATTTTTTAAATTTCATCTTTTACCATTAATGTTACTGCTTAATATGTTCTTTTGTAAAACACCTATTTTCTCTTAAGTAAACTAATCTTGAGCAAGTCTTTTAGATATATTTCAGTAATTTTTTTTAACTGCTGGTTTTACCGTTAAATTAACCCATTCAATAGATTGTACACATTCCATTCCAATTATTATTCATAGTTTTTGAATTTATTCTTTGGCTTCTGAAGATTTTACTTTTCTTTCTCACACAGTATAAGTGCTGATCTATGATTTCATTAGAAACCTTGATGCCCCATAATCATATTACCTGATAATGACTTAGGAATTCTGTGAATTTTAAAGCACATCTATGATAAAACATTAAAATATTTTTCTTGTATTTGTTTTGCAAGAACAAGACTAAATATAAAAATATGACGGCTGATGGGAATATTTGGTTATTTTGACAGAAAATTTGAGTACCAAATAACATGTTATTTGGCAGATCATTCATTTTAATAAAGTTAAAATATATGTTATCAGAAAATTGTCAAATTATTCATATTGTTGATTTGACATTACAACATTGCAACACTTAAGAAAGAAGTTTAAATTGACTTCTTAGAGAGAATTTGCATATGTAACTTCTCTTAGAGCAAGTGTGATTAGTAAATAGAGAATTAGAAGTGAGTATATATACCCTGCCTGTTGTTCATCATTAATGTTCACCCTTACCAGAGGAGTTATCCATGACTAAGCTAGAAGAAAACATTGAATTTAGAGAAAAATGAGCTGGGTTGAAAACTGGCTTCCTCAACTATTTAAGTAAATTATCATGGACACTTACATTTAACTTTATAATACTCAATTTAATTGTGTGTTAGGTTGGCATAAAGATTCTTATATAACAGAATTGTTGCCAGGATTAAAATGCTCTACATACATAGAATTTAATTCTTGACGGAGTGACTTTGTTTTTAAACAAGATAAATATAACATAAAAAACAAACTCTGATTAAAGGGTGACTATAAGCTACAAAGACACTCTATATTGTACCTTTAGGGTTTATAGAAAACACCAAAGGAAAAACAAACTCAAAAGAACTTCTTCCCCTAGGCTGGGGTACAGAAATTCCCTGCAGAAGATGCAGCTCAGCCTCTTGATAGCTGGTTTGGCACACAGAGAGCAGGTTTGCCTTCACTGGGCAAGCAGAAAGCAGCCCTCTGGAGGAGATGGGTGCAGGCCATCAGCAACCAGTGGTGTGAGTGTGCAAAGAGAATGGGGGCTCAGAAGGAGTCAGGGTGTCAGAGTAGACAGGAGGCCTTCAGGATGCTGCTCTCTACAATGGGAGAACCCTGGGCAGGAGATCACCAGGCCAGGCAGATGTTCCTGGCACAAGGGAGGAGGCAAGGCTATCCTAGTTTCCTCACCCTCACCCCACACACACCCTTGCAGCAGATGCTCTTCCTCCTGCAGTGTCCCTCCAGCACATACATGGTCCTGAGGAGATTTAGTACCTGATCACTGTGCAAAAGAGATGCTTAGAAGAATGGTGTCTGTTAGCACAGAGCAGAGATGAAAGGGGAGCTACCAAGTGTCTTGATAGCTTTGTGGTCACCTTAGGACCTAAGACCCCTCGGAGGTCAGCACTTGTGCTGTCGCTTTGTTTAAAGGAGTGACTTTGGAATGGATCTGTTCTGTTGTGTACAACTGAAATGTTATCCATTTTAAAGTCAAACAACAATTTATAACCAGTGGTTTCAATGTGTTCTGACTGTTTAAGAATTTTGAAAGTATAATTCTCCTCTTTGAGCCACTTCTCCACACTTACCTGGCTCTCCTACCTCAGTTCCATCCCACTTTAGTGTAATTTATAATCTGTTCAAGATACCATAGCTATTTATATTTTTTTATTTTCTTAAAAATTCTGCAAAAATAACAAACTATGAACTGTATTCCTTTGGGTGTCTAAGGCTGTGTATAAAATTTGCATACACCAGCTCAGAGAGCATGTAGCATATGAGAAAATGTCAGAAGTATCTTATTTGGTAAATTCAAATGAATCAACGGTGCAAAATAGCTAGTAACAGAACAAATTGTTTATTTCTTATTTTACAAATAAAAGTATAATTATTAGAAGTGTGTCTGTGGAGTCAGGGTGCTGGTGATAATTTTTCTCTGCTGATTATCTGTTTCCCATTATTCAGGTGTAGCTCTGGGCATCACATGTGGAGGGATCCAAGAAGACTGAAATATGTTCAGAGGACAACCAGAATCAAGAGTAGGTCATGAAACTAGATTATTGTAAGAAGTTTCTCTTTTGCAGATACATGTCTAAATATTTACCAATGAAATGGCATCATGTCTGAAATTTGCTTTATAAAAATCAAGTTGTTTAGAATTGGTGTTGGTGATGGCCCTGGCCGGTTGGCTCAGCGGTAGAGCGTCGGCCTAGCGTGCGGAGGACCCGGGTTCGATTCCCGGCCAGGGCACACAGGAGAAGTGCCCATTTGCTTCTCCACCCCTCCGCCACGCTTTCCTCTCTGTCTCTCTCGTCCCCTCCCGCAGCCAAGGCTCCATTGGAGCAAAGATGGCCCGGGCGCTGGGGATGGCTCTGTGGCCTCTGCCCCAGGCGCTAGAGTGGCTCTGGTCGCAACATGGCGACGCCCAGGATGGGCAGAGCATCGCCCCCTGGTGGGCAGAGCGTCGCCCCTGGTGGGCGTGCCGGGTGGATCCCGGTCGGGCGCATGCGGGAGTCTGTCTGACTGTCTCTCCCTGTTTCCAGCTTCAGAAAAATGAAAAAAAAAAAAAAAAAAAAAAAAAAGAATTGGTGTTGGTGATACTAATGAAACAACTTAGTCCTCTCTGTCAGTGCCTGAAGCCAGGTATTTGGCCCTCGATATATTATTCTTTTTTTCTCTTGCATATGCTTCAACAGTTCTGTAATTAATGAAATTAAAAGGATAAAAGATATAATTCAAGAAAAAAATAAAGAACTAGGAATATTAGCATAGATAAAAGATAATTCTCAGCTAATGTTGATAGACCTATGAAGGAATATCTTTAAGTTATTGGAAAGTTATCAGGGACCAAAATTGATTAGATTAGAACTAGCGTTTCAACATTCTAAGGTAATATCTAAAATAAGTGAAAAGATGTTAAAGAAATAGATTTTAGTTTATTATAATCTGTATCATTTATTTTTCAGTCATTTATTGTGTCCTCTTATGCACTGGGAGAATTTTAGTATGAGATAACAGTATCAAGTCTATTTGTGAATTAGAGGTCATAAAAAATGTATACATAATTAAGTAAAAACTTAACAACATTCTTTAAAAATAGGTACATATTCATGATACCAACAAGTTGAGGTTTTATCTCCTCTGCAGTGAGAATAAATTCAATAAATTTTGGCAAGGAAGAGATGGAATCAAATTTATATTTTATTTTGTTGTTTTTAGACACTGCAGAGAAAATATTAGAAAGCTCTGAGGTTGAAGAGCAACCAAATTTTAAAGGTACTGTTTCACTTGTCCAAGTAATATGTAATGTGACCCTAAACCACAGCAGAAACCGACAGGGTAAAGGGTATGAATAACAAACATGTTGAAAAGCAACAGTTCCTGAATGAATTAATAGGATCAGTGCTCTAAATTTCTGTTTTGAATGATTGCATAGATGTAGTCATTCACCAAGAAAGGGACCAGAGAATAAGAAATTGTTTTAAAAGTAAAAAAAAAAGAAAAAAAAAAGAGGATATTTTTTGAGATACCTGTTAAACTACCTGGACAGAAACACAAACTTTAGGAAAAAAATTTTTTTATAATCACAATATCGAATGTAGGTTAGAAAAAGTCAGTTTTCATTGATTGATTCATTCATTCATTCATGAAACATGCTTCAGTGTTTGAGTACCCACATGGGTCACATGTGCACATAAATGCATAAATATACAGGTTACACTGTTAAACCTAGTAAGACCATTTGCTATTCTCTGTTCAGAGAAAAATCCCAAAAGTCCTGCCTGGTTTTACTCTGGAATTTGCCCTGTTTTCAATTTGTTTCTAACATAGAAGTTTAGTGAGGGTAATTCCAGGTGCAAATTTTTATCCTCTCTTACATACTTCCCTGGAGGTTTAAAAACTCTAGCAAGGTTAAAGTCTGTAGTCTTAAATTGAAGATAATAGTTACATCTTGCAGGAATCTGCACCTAAGATGTCTGGTTTGACCGCTGTCAATGCTGAATTTGCTCAGAATCAGAGGAATGAAGATCAACCCTGAAGCTAGAGCTAGAAAGGAGTGTTCACACTAAACGCTGGCACTTGCCGCCTTAGACCACTGGGTTTGTGTTTGTTGCAACCACCTCAGCAATTATAACCACAGAGATCTTAGTGGAAAGTAAGAGCCGATACTGCATTAGCCCTAGGCGTGAAAATAAAATGTGACATTTTGTGTTTTCCTTAAGTACCCTTTGAAAGATAATTTAATAATTTATTTTTGTGCATTTCAAATGTTTGCCCCCTCAGGGGAAGATTTAATAAGATCGAGTTTCACGTACCCAATATCAGAAGCAAGGTTGTCTACAAAAGATAAATTTTAGTGAGTAAACCAGTGGCCTAAATTTTTATTAAAAGGAAAATGGGTCAGAAAAGGAGTATCTACATGAATTGAGGAACCATCCAAAACTAAATTTATCTTAAGTTCATCCATGCTGTTAAAAGATCCCTGGGATGCTAAAATTTCTATTAAGAGTTTTACATATTCTAGGTATGAAATTCAGTACTTGTCAAGTAGTAATATATATAATATATGACAGATTGAGGAAATATGCTTTTAATAGTGTAATCAAAAGCATCTTTGTGTTAAATTACTATACTTTCATGTCATAAAAATGCATAATAAAATGCAAAGTAAAGAGGATTTTATGCTTGCATCCAAAAGTTATGTTACAAAGGTTTCTGCTGAAAAATAAAATGCCATAACATTTCCTTTTATTATACCATAGCAATATCCCTTTAAACTTGATCAAGTTTGTTTAATATCTACCTCCTCATTTATGGAAAAAATAGAAAATTAAAGCAGAAGGAGAGTAGGAGGGTGAAAAGAAGATAACAAGGGATTAATTCTGTTCTGGGGAAGATTTTCCTGGTCTAAACATTTGGGATCATTGGGAAATGGGACAGAAATGATCACTTCACTGTGGTTCACCACAGCAGCATTTTATATGATATATATGTCTTGCTTTGCCTAGTAAAGAACTGAAAAAAAAATGAGACATGAAAGTAGAAAAAGAAATGTTCTCTTTTGATCAGATTTTAGCTTTGGAAACAGCAACTATGCAGAATTTGTTTCTTTCTCATCTCTTTCTCATGAAGACACTGCTTGCTTGGCAAGTTATTCTTGGTGAACTAAATATGTTGAAATAAAAACTTCTGATGGCAAAGCAGAGGATTGGGTAATATATATAATACGTGAATGAGAGACCAAGGGGAATTGGAATGCTTTTAAATTTCTCTGTCAGTGTAAAAACTATTGTTTGGAATTTATAGGGTCAAAATGCACTAAGAGTAGCAAACTTCAAATAATTAAGGTCTATTTTTCTTGTCAGCAAAACACAAGTTATAACAATATATTTCTTACTCAGCTAACTGTTGTTACTTTAGTTATTTTACATAATCTAAGTGATGTCTCCCAATTTTTAACCACTACTGAGGTGGAAAATGCCAGTTTCTCAGTTTCTTTTTCAACTAAGAGCAGGTTCCCGGCCTAATTGTGGTCAGGGAAATACAAAGAAAAGTCATCTGCAGCTGGAAGACTTTTACCTGCTGTCATCACCTTTATCTTTCTTCCTGTTTCTTACACTTCCATGTAGACATTTGATGCTTGAATAGACATTACCATCAAACTGAATATGCTTTAGCAAAAAGATCAGAAAATCTTGGTCCAACCTGGCTTTTGTAAAACTTTGAACAAAACTTTGCCCCAACTGCCTCAAAGAGTGAGACAGATTTCCCTGAACCTGCCTCGTTCTGGTAACAATATGGCTTAAGTCATAAATAAATTACTAAAGAGCCTTAGCATACATAATCTAATTGCATCTTCTGCTTGGTAATTTAGAAGGAGGTTAGAGTATAAATTTAATCATCTTAGTCATGATGAAATTTTTACACTCTGAAATTTTTACCATTTTGTTCTTTTTTCAGAGGATGATGGTCTTTGTTTGAGACTTTAAAAAAGTATTTATTGGCTTTGGCCAGTTAGCTCAGATTAAATTATTGTCCAACTAAGTGAAACAACAAATGAATATTTCTCTATATCTCTTTCTCTTTCTCTCTCCCCTCTTCCTTTCTCTGTCTAACATCAATCAATTAATAATAATAAAAAAGTATTTATTTTGTCAGAAAATTCAGCATACAAGTGGAAATTTATCACCTCTCACAGGGTATGTTGAAAGATAAAAATTATCTAAATACCTTGCCTCTATGTGCTTCTTCTCTGCTCTGCTGATTTTTAAAGAACAAAGTGTATTTCCTCAATTTCTATTGGTCCTCTGGTTCTTTACCTGAGGGAAAAAGAAATGAGAAAAACTTTTTATCTGCATTACAGAAAAAATGCTGGAGGTAGAGGGTAAATTCTGCTTATTCTTTACAAAAGGAACTCAGTACTCATGTATGCATCTGTTCACAGTTTAATAAGAGAGAAACTACTTAACAAGAAAAAAAAAATTACTCAAAATCCCCTTCACCATTGAGAATTGCTGAGCTTTCTAGCTAGCTGCTCATTTTCACCTCTATTTAGTTGCAAATTCATAAGCAAGTTAAAAGAGGTTTGATTTTTCTCTTACACTATCCAGTCCTCTCATGCTATTTTATGGATTAAATATATCCAGACTGGATAACTTATGTTAGAATGATCAATAGGATAGAACACATACATATCTAGTTATATATTTATATATAAATGTGTATCTGTGTATATACATATAAATATAAACCAATAGATAGATAATCTTTACATGTTTTGACCAAACTTAATTTGGGTTAGTCCCTATATGCTCACTGCATCAATTTATTTAATCCTCAGAACTACCATGTGTAGTATCATAATGGCCATTTTACAGATGAAGAAACTGAAATTTAGGGAGAATCTCCTGAGAACACACAGCCAGCATAGGTGGAGTCAGCAGTCGACTCCATTCAGCCTGACTTGCTAACCCACCCTCTTTTTTGTCTGTTTTTTGTTTTTGTTTTCTTTTTTTTGTATTTTCCAAAGGGAGAAGCGGGGGGGGGGGGGGGGGGGTGTAGAACTGCAGATTCACCCAGCATGTCCACTAGGGGGTGATGTTCAGCCCATCTAGTGCGCTGCTCCTCTGCAACCACCTGGCCAATGCTCTACAGCTGAGCCAACCAGCCAGGTGCCCAACCCACCCTCTTAACTGCTGCATTTGTAGGGGTGAATTACTTTTTCCTCTTTCCCTAGGTTATTTGGCTGGTCTAATAATGAAATTGCAATAAGATAGATTAACAAGAACAAACCAAATTTTGTACATTTGGGAATCTTAAAGACATAGTTAGGTAATTGAGTTTTATATACCATCTTGAGCTGAGGAGAATGGGTTGGAGGTCTGGGGCCTCAAAGGGGAGGAAGACAATTCCCAGGAAGATGAGAAGAGCAGATAAGTTTTTCTAATATTGTTACTGGAATAAACCGGGTTCAGGGCAGCCTGTCACACTTAGCCAATCAAAGATGAATCAGACTGAGTCGGATAAGAGCATTTTTAATCAGAAATACCAGTAGCCTGAGAAAGCAGGGGAATTCTGTCCACATAGCTGCCTTCACACTCTCCTAGTCCTGGTGGTTTGTATAGGGTTAAGGGGCAAAAGAAAAAAAAAGAGTCTATGCAGTTAGTAACATAACAATATATAGGAGGTAGGGGTTCATCACCTCTGCAGGAACATCATCTCTGAAAGTTCTTTTGATGTGACACAGCCCAATGAGCATCGTCCTATCTGAGATCTTTGGTAAATCTTTAAGACAGCTAAGGGCAAGTGTCTCCCAGGAACAGCTGGGACCTGGCATCTCTGAATCATCTATGAAAAGACTTCTTGCTTTCTTAGGATACAAAGTAAAGATTAAGATTGGTGAACTAAATTTCTAATTAATTTATAGGATTTAACTTTTCACAGTATATCCTGAGGTTGAACTTTTATAAACAACTATTGTAATTTAAACCCTCCTAATTATCAGCTCCCTTCCCAATGTAAGCTATCCAAGACATTCCTGCAAAGTTAGACTTTTTGCTGCATTTCAAAGTAAAGACCAAGGAGCCTTTACTTAAGAGAGACTAGCAAGCAGATTAACTATTTCCTGAACTTTACATATCTCCTATTTATTATAACTAAAAAACTACTATTACTGAAGCCAGATTTCTTACTTTTGGGCTCCCCTTTTAATATAAAAAGTTATCTCTAGTATTAGCATCTTTCCTGATACAGACCCTTTACCTAAAGTATTTTAGAGAGTTAGGCCAAAGGCAAACAGCTCTTCCTGAGTCTGTTGAGCCTTGTCTTCAACTTCAAATAATCCACATGCCAAAGTAGCATACTTTGAGGTGGCATATTCTGCATCCCTCACATTATATCACTAAGTTGCTTTTATCAACTTTTGACCAGTATATAAATTAGCCCTGGTTTTGTCACATTGTGAAAGAACGATTTAAGTGACACATTTTAAAGATTTATACAAGTGTGTATGAAAAGTGAAGCAACCAGGTCGTATTTCCTTTATTTTTATTTTTTGAAGAGGAAGGGAGGTAGAGAGACAGACTCTTACATGCACCCTGACCAGATCTACCCAGCAACCTCCATCTGGGGCTGATGCCCAATGCTCAGACAAATGAGCTATCAATCAAGACACTGGTTGCAGAAGGGGAAGAGAGAGAGAAAGGGAAGAGAAATGGGGGAGAGAAGCAGATGGTTGCTTCTCCTGTGTGCCCTGACTAGGAATCAAACCTGAGACATTTATACTCTGGGTTAATACTATATTCACTGAACTACCCAGCCAGGGCTGCAACTAGGTATTGATTCCAAGTCTTCAGTTTCTATATTCTTTCTCCTTTTACTTATAATTTACTGTCTTTGTATACATTTTATGTTGTAAACATCCAGAATGGATGTTTGTTACCTTAAATTAGAACATATAAGTTAAATAACAGGTTATGAATATGATATAATTAAATCACAAACAGAATCTTGCATGTGATACATACATAAATGTGATATTTATATGATACTATATAATTTAAATAATATAAGGAATCTTTAAGTGACAGGCTATTTATTACATGGCCTGAATTACCTTTTGGCTTTTATAACATGAGTGTCATGTAAAAGCTAATAATTACCCCAATACAGTCATTTTCCTATTATTTATATAAATATATATTTATATATATATCATATGTAAATAAGTGGGGCTTATATTTGATAGCTATTTATAAAAATATGTATTTTTTATTTTATTTAGAAAATTAAATTTAACAGTGGGTGACATTGATCAATAAGAATACATAGGTTTCAGGCAAACATTTCTACAGCATTTGAACTGTTAAATATATTATATTTAAAGTTACAAAAAATGTGCCTATATACTCTGGACTTTATTGGTTATCTGTTGTTTTTCCTAAAAGAACCCCTTATTTTTTACTTTTTTCTCTCATAGCATACTACGTTTCCACTCAAGGTGTTATTGGTAGGATTATAAATCAAGATGCCGTACTTCACCACCAACACTAGCCGAAGTGGGGAAGAATGACACAAACTAGCAAAACACACCTAGATATTCAAATTTTAAGAAAACTGCTGAAACTTTTCAACTTAAGTTTTGCGAGATGAACGACTACCACATTGATTCTTCTACATAAGTCTTAAGAATTTTGATATCTGTCCTTTCTCAAGGTATTTGTTTAATTTTATCTTTAATTATGAAAGTTTAAGCTTTCCAAAATTAATTTATCCAGAACAAGTATCCACAATAACCAATATAAAGATTTAGAATGGATTTCACACAACAGTGAAATGTGGGGTATTTATAATAGATTATAGCATTGAAATGCAGGATAACTTTGAGATTTCCTTGAATATTCTAGAACAGGAAAGTAACTTCTCTAAGGGAGTCAGTGGCATAACAGCTAATTAATAATTTCCCTGTGGTCACCTGGGACCATGTGTCCAACAAGTGCAAAGCTTTAGGTGACTCACTGCTGTCATAGAACATCTCTGAAAAGTCGAATAATTCTAGAAGCAAGCAAATGTAAGGAGAGTTGTTTCCGACAGTATTTAATATTTTAAAAGCAGAAGAATGACAAGTTCAAATCTTAAAATTCTTGCCTCAAGGCATGGACTGAAACTCAGACCTAATGTGACTGTGCTGGAAGAATCTCTTCTCTCTTAACAGCCACAAGGTTGAATTCACCAAAACAACCTCTGAGATCAATTCTGTAGATTGCTGAATTAAAATGCAGGTGAATTTAGTTTGTTCAGTTGTCTTAGGTAAAATTCAAATACAGATCTAGAATTTCTGTATTATCAACAACTGGGACAATCAAGGTGCAACATTCAGGAGAATCAGAGAACAGTTGGAGAACCCAGGTCCCTGTGAAACATCCTTTCAGGGAAACAATGCATGTTTCTCATGCAAGAGAAATCAAACAATTTCTGTATTCTTGAGAGACTATTGGCCATAATCATAAATATGGACAGAGATTGAAAAGCAGAATTGGAGTAGTGAAACAGAATGAGTCTCAGAAGAATTTATACTAGTTTACTAATTTGTGTAGTGAAAACCCAGAAATAATTTTGGAACACTGGATTTTGAGAATGTTTAGCCAAGGAAAGGGCTAGGGAACACCATTTTGGATCAAGCTGCATTTATCAAAATAGTTACTCTCAACAGAGTTTTTGCTTTATTGAGGTAGTTTAAGAAACCAGCTGCTACCTTTGGTGTAAAAAAAGCAAACCTGTATCCAATTTGCTAACTGACATTGAAAGAGCAAAAATCCCTGTCCATTTCTAGATGTACTTTCACAGACTTTGAGATGTCACTATGCTGGATTGGATCTTTTATGTACGTCTGCTCACTCACCATAGCTACATAATTGAACATGATAGATTGAAAGGTAACCAGATCACATAGAAAGTTGTGTGTTCTGCATTTGTTCATGAGCCAGGACACTTCTAGAAATGAAGTATGTGTTGTGGTCTCTTAAACAAAGAGGAAACTGTATACATGTTTCACAATCACTAATAGATATTATGAATCTTTCATTAGCTCTCCCCTAAGAGGCCTGGATGAATATACAGAAGAACTTTATACTGAAAAATAAGTAATAGGTGAAAATTTTGGAAAGCATTGGGTGCAAAATGCCAAGTACTACCTTACCATAGCCTGCTGGAAAGGGTGGCAGCTTGTAGCTTTCAGGTGATAGAATAGGACCGAGTCTGACCTTAAAACCATCCTGTTTTATTTTTTTCTTTTCTCAAATTCAGAAAATAATAATTTAATTATAATAATATTAATTATATATAAATAATGTTATATTCTATAAAATAATAATACTGGAATATTGTATAATATATAATTATAAAATAATCTCATCATAATCTATTTTGTTGTTCTCAGAAAATGGAAGACATCTCCTCTATTTATATTGTGAAGGCCATTTTGAAGGAATAGTCAAGAAGAAGCTTTGAGAATTCTCTCCCAACAAAGGTAATGACATATTCTCAGAAAATTTAAAGATATTAGTGTCATTATCAAAGACCTAAAATCAGGCATGAAAGTAAAAAAATCAGGCATGACAATTTCTATAACATTTATATTTAAATCTTAATTTGACCCATAAAAATTTTTTTATGAGACTTAGAAAATATGAGATTATTAAAACTCAATTTCACCTGACCAGGCGGTAGCACAGTGGATAGAGCGTCACACTGGGATGTGGAGGACCCAGGTTCAAGACCCCAAGGTCACCAGCTTGAGCGCGGGCTCATCTGGTTTGAGCAAAGCTCACCAGCTTGGACCCAAGGTCTCTGGCTCGAGCAAGGGGTTACTCGGTCTGCTGAAGGCTCGTGGTCAAGGCACATATGAGAAAGCAATCAATGAACAACTAAGGTGTCGCAACAAAAAACTGATGATTGATGCTTCTCATCTCTCTCTGTTCCTGTCTGTCTATCCCTGTCTATCCCTCTCTCTGATTCTCTCTCTGTCTCTGTAAAACAAAACAAAACAACAACAAAAAAACCCCTCAATTTCAAAAAATTACTCCAACTGTAAAGAGATTGGCCAGAGTAGGTTTACAGTAATCATACAAATAATACAAAATTTAAGAAATAATAATTCAAGAAGAAACTGTGTTTTATGTACTCACAATTGTGAGCCTACTTTTGCCCACCCCTGTGCACAAGATCGCTGATGCTGCTGTCTTCCTGGGATGAGGTAATGCATTTCTGTTATTACTATCAGTGATGGAAGTACAGGGGATCCTGGGTTATGGCAGACTCAACATATGTTTCATATTTACAACACTCACTCCCATGAAAACTAAAATTTGAGACCTAAGTGTTTTGGCTTACACTGTCAGCGTCGTACTTATGGACTACGTGGGTGAGCTTGTTTGGTTGTGGGCAGCGAATTCTGTAGTCAGGAGGAATGTGAGTCAGGGGTTGGTGTCCCCCAGTATGCTTACCTATGCCATTTTGGACTGTTAAAAGTGTAAGTGTTTTGTTTCTGTTAGGTGAGGATATGATTTAGTTTACACCAAAAGTTGGGTTATGTCACTGTCATAGGAACGGAACTGTGTCATAACCCTAGGACGTCCTGTAGTTTAACTTCCTTAGTAAAACCAATAGTATCTTTAACTATTTGTATTAATTTTTTAGTTACCACAAATATGGTAGCTTAAAAAAAACAAAAATAATTAATAGTTTTGGAAGTCAGAAATCTGTCGTGTGTCAGCAGAACTGTGATTATTCT
Source organism: Saccopteryx leptura (assembly GCF_036850995.1). Taxonomy (NCBI): domain Eukaryota; kingdom Metazoa; phylum Chordata; class Mammalia; order Chiroptera; family Emballonuridae; genus Saccopteryx; species Saccopteryx leptura. Next base: position 91,091,493 of record NC_089504.1, on the reverse strand, counting down.
GGGGAGTACCTGTTTCCTTGCCTTTTCTACCTTACAGGGACAGCTTGTATTTATTCGCTCTTGGCCACAAATTGCTCCAGCCTCTACTTCCCTCATTGTATTTCCTTGTCTGACTTTGACATGTTTGTATCCCTCCTATAAAAACCCTGTGATTGCAATGGGTCAACCAGAATATCTGAGATAATCCCGCATTTCAAATCCCTTAATTCAATCAGCCATGCAAAGACTTTTCATCATGCAAAGAATCATATTTATAGGTTCTAGGAATTAAGATTTGGACATGTAAATTAAATACTTATCATTTTTGTACTGCTCTCACTGAGAAAGACAAACAATATTTGGAAGGCTTCTAAGGACTTTTAAAACATGTAGATATCCTTCTATGACTTATTGAAATAAAAATTTGTGATATTTTTGTGTATTCCAGAGCAAGGCAAAGCAATACCAGGCTATCTTGTTAATGGCTCTTTTTAACTAGCTTGAAGATAAAGCAGACAGAATGATTCCCAAAGTGTCTTGGATGGAATGAATGGAGCCTTTGGCAAGAGTCATTTTCAGAGTTGGAGAGTAAGCTCCTATAATGGGGGAGAAAAGCCATCATCCTTTTTAAACAAATGACCATATGACATAAAATGATGCTACCAATGGCACTGCTAGAATACCACAATGGAAGAGATGCTCTATTTTCTAAGCCATTTAACTATATAGTGCTTTTTCTCGTAGAATCAGAATACATAAATTCAGGAACAAGAAAGTGGATGTGGATGGCAATGGCAAATCAATACTGTACATTCATTCCTTAGTCTTTGTTAAAATGGATCACATTTTCTCAGTCTAGGTTCAGCTTACAACAGGGCATACAAGAATAGTTATATTACATTGGAGGTTAATAATGGCTTCTGGCCATTTGAGCATCTCATGCCACCAGAACTATAGACAAAAAAAAAATCATTCAAATCATTGATAAATATTATTTCTGTTAAGATATGAGAAAAACATAAGACCTTTGGAGAGCACCCTTTTAAACTAATGTAACAATTGACAATTTTAAAAGAAAACCCTGAAATATTATGTAGGCAGGCTTACCAAGAAATTGAAACCACAAAAATTAAGACAGGCAAAATATTCCAATCAGCTAAGTTTTTGAGCCAAAGGAAGACAAAAATAAGAGAAGACATACCAGAAATAGAAGTTATAGATTTGTATAGTTATTTACAGAAGTAAGTAAGTATTACTGTGTTTGCCCATTAGATTAAATTTTTTAAAAATCATATTTTTTCTTCTTCTTTATCTGTACTCTTAAAAAAGAACATAGTGATTATGGTCACACATGACATAAATTATAAGATTTCTAGAAAGAAAATAACAGGGCAGGGATGCAGATCATGTCAGAGATCATGAAGCTGCTGTAGTTAACAGGTTAGAGTTGCCTCTCCTTTGGGCAGGCAGAGAGGTTATAACTATCTATCAATATATAAATTATTTATATATGCACATTCATTTAGATATATAACTAGATATATATGTTTATTATATATATGATAATATGATTTTTTATATTAAAGGATGTTAAGTGAGAGTGTCAAAATGTTAATATGAAACAAAATGATATGTTTATATTGAAGAGACAGGAATGCAGTAAATAAATGACTTATTTTTACAAGCTCACCTTTTTGCTCACCTCAATCAGTAATAATGCCTCTTATAAAACTACCCAATCCATTTTTATGTGGGCTGTGTCTTTCTCTTCCAAATCCTATGACCCAAGTAAATAAAATTAAACTTTCTCTTTTGAAAGTTAATGTTTATGAGAAATACATAAAAATATAAAATAATCAAAACTGGGCTATGTTATGGGGACAGAATAAAGATAATATGTGTACATTCTATGTAAATCTTCAGCTTGTCTGTTTCCTGCCTTTTCTTAGATTTTATTTTAATTTTCTCAGCTAACCAGTTGCTTTCAAATAAATTTGTTTTATGATAAAATGAGCAAGAAATATTTATATTATTGTGTATAAAAATTGTTTTACCTAACATATAGACTATATTTCCAAAATTATAAAAATAAATGATTTACTCATACTCATAAGTTGATTTTAAAACATTTTAATTTCAATGAATTCAAAAATGTTTTTTTTGCATTTAGACAAACCAATTCTTTTTTTTTTTTTTTTTGTATTTTTTCTGAAGCTAGAAACCGGGAGAGACAGTCAGACAGACTCCCGCATGCGCCCGACCGGGGTCCACCCGGCACGCCCACCAGGGGCGATGCTCTGCCCCTCCGGGCGTCGCTCTGCTGCGACCAGAGCCACTCTAGCGCCTGGGGCAGAGGCCAAAGAGTCATCCCCAGCGCCCGGGCCATCCTTGCTCCAATGGAGCCTCGACTGCGGGAGGGGAAGAGAGAGACAGAGAGGAAAGAGAGGGAGAGGGGTGGAGAAGCAGATGGGCACTTCTCCTGTGTGCCCTGGCCGGGAATCGAACCCGGGACTTCTACACGCCAGGCGGACGCTCTACCACTGAGCCAACCGGCCAGGGCAACAAACCAATTCTTAATAAATTAAGCTGCATGTCTAGTCATTCTCTTTCCCTCAATAAACAAACATTTCTTAGGTTTCATGTCATTGTCCTAGAGTTCCCTTCTTATAAAGCTCTGCTCTTCTGTGTCTTCCTAGCAAACAACCATTCATCATTCAAGGCTAAACTTCCTTCTCTTCTTTGTAAGCAGAATGAATTATTCTCTTTCTTGATTGTTTACATGCAGGTTATAAATAAAAGATTTACTAGTATTGAATATTGTATATTTTTCTTGATCACTAGATTGAGTTCCAGGAGGACTTTGTGAGAATATTTTTTATTTCTAATTCTTAACCTATGTCTCACAGAAAATACATGGTCTATAACCAATTATTTAATGAAATATTGAGAATTGACCTCTTTCTAATCAAAATAAGAGCCAGAATTAATTTGGAAATATCTCATGTTATAGAAGACCATAAAAATGGCAAGGCAGCAAAATAAAGAAGAAAAAAAGGAAAGGGAGTTATTTAGCTTCCATTTATCAAAGTTATGCATCTAATTTTAATAGAGATGATGGCAAAAAGAGAAATTTGCCTCTAGAATTTATTCTTAGTAGATAAGAAAGAGGTAATGGTGAATTACTTTTCATCAGCAATCGCAAGATTATAAAGCAAGGTGGCATAATTTGATGTTGTTATTTTTTTCTCTTGTTCCACACCTGAGGGAGAATCATTTACAAAATCAAGGACAAGAAATCACATGCAGACAAGTGTTCTTTTTTGGGGGGCGTTGCTCTTGCAGGATGCTAGATTTTGTTTTTCCAAGCCAATAAAGTCCATATAGGCAGAGAGGTCAGCACAACCAGAAGAACAAAAGAAACATTCAAATAGTGGTCACTGACCTAGTGACAAGGACAAATAGGTTACTTTAAAGCAGTGATCTCCAAGTGAAGTCGGTTTATTCCAGAGACTAGAGAAGATCATCTATTGAAATAAAAGAAAATACAATACCAACATGTCTATATTGATGTATCTATACCTATGTATTAAAGAAGTTAAATTTTGCCTGACCTATGGTGGCACAGTGTATAAAGCATCAACCCGGAATGCTCAGGTTGCCAGTTCGAAACTCTGGGCTTGCTCGGTCAAGGCACATATGGGAAGCAACTACTATGAATTAATGCTTTCCATTTTTCCTCTCTCTCTCTATCTCTCTCTATCTGTCCTCTAAAAAACCAATAATGTCTATTTATAATTAATTGAAAAATTGACAGAGAGAGGCTCCTCATTTAATTTGCCAGGTAGTCTGTGTCAAATATGTAAATGCAAGGAAGGCAATTTGAGTAAAGAAAGCAAAATTGACACAGTTCTGGACTTCAGAGGCCTAACTTTTCTAGTTTCTTTTAGTTTTTTAAAATATTGTAATTTGCATATGCTAAATTAAGTGATTTATAGCTTACATTATCTCATTTTAACTACAGTTATCTTCACAAAAGTTGTTTTTAAATATTTATATAAAGTCATACAGATCAAAAACTACATTGACTGAGGAATAAGCAAATAATAACATAATAGCTGAATTAACAACTTTACTCCTATTCTCAGTCATGTTATTGGTAAAATTATGATGTAAAAGGTCTGTCAATGATGATGTACTCTGATATGAGTAGAAAATATGGGGCAAAAAAAATGTAAAAATTAGTAGAGTAGTAAGCGCAGGCTATGCTTCCATAAACAATTATTTTACTGACAGAAGTGTACAGTCCAAAAATTGTCTGGAAATCATTGGCTTTCCGGACTGGGTAGACTGAGAAAAAAGTGGCCAAAAATGAAATACATGAGTGTAGACAGATGTAGTATTTACAAGAAAAAAATATAGACTGAGAGGAAGACAAGAGGCATTGTGAAAAGAATACAAGAAAGGAGTGGAAAACAAATAGGGTTAATATAGTCCTGAGATAAGAACAAACAACTGAATCAACAGCAGAAGCAAAGCAATATTTTTATATTTAGCGCAGCACAGGCTAGGTAATAGGACTTTAGATTGCACTTCATATCCCCTAAAATATATAATGTATTCATAGTAGATAAAAAAGAGCTAAAGGCAAAATTTGAAACACTGAGGTCCAAGATCAGGTCTAAGATATTTACTCATTTAGTCATAACTAGTATATTTTTAACAGCAGCCTGCTGAGATGGAATTAAGGGTATATAACCAGAATCAAACCCCTATTATCCTTGTTCACACAGTTTAAAGAGGATTTTCAGTTCTCTTACTCTTGTGGACTGCTTTCTTTATATTCCTCCTTTTCACTGTGGCTTCCTCTCTGCATTTTGATGGCAGGAGCCATCAGTACAAACAGGAGAGTGCTGTACACACGTGATTGGGCAAGCACATTAGAGAGGGTGGAGGCAATAGAAAGAAAACTCACACACATAATGCAATAGATTTAAAATATAAATTCTCAAAAATGAAATTCCCGAGAAAGTACCAGTAACTTTATATTTTATAGAGAAAGCATAGGGCTAAAGAAAATTTATATTAAACAATATAGTAACACCACCAATAACTTCTACATATTATAATATCTTCCAGCATACCTTTCATAAGGAGTTTATGCTGTAAAGTTTATCCAGTCTATTTCCATTCTAAAGGAACCCGTACTGTTTAACAATAGAATGCACTAAGCTCTAGTGCATCTTATCAAAATTTCCATTTCAATACGCCCCATGGTAATATAGTAATTATTATAAAGTCGGAATGAATTCATGCTCAGTATACCCAAAGCCATTTCACAACATCAATTGCAGTAGAAATATGAGCAGCTTATTTCATGCTTGTATTCTCTCTTGAGGATAACACCTTCAGTAATTTTCAAATGTCATCTAGTTAATAGGATGAACAAGAAAGTTGAGAATTTCAAGCACAATAACAGAGGTAAAATATTTTGATTGACTGCTACATTATGACTCTTACTACATACTGTGGACCTTAGATGTTATAATAATTAGCCTGTCAAGTCAATTGTTACTTTTTATTAAAAATGAATATGAGAGCAATTAATCTCCTGACTTTAGCTTCATTACGACATTTGGTTGTTGCAGTCAGGTGCAGTTTAGTGTCTCAATCTGAAGGATGTATTATTTTCTAACAGAAGGGCTAAATTTCATTATTTTGTTATTGTTCTTGAATAGCAAAACATAAGTTTATGGAATAACTGGGTGAAAAGTCTAAGTTATTTATAAATTTTTTTCTTCTGAAATTAATTATTTTTCTTGATTCGGTAAGAGGAGGGGAGGCAGAGAGACAGGCTTCTGCATGTGCACCAGTCAGGATCCACCCAGCAAGCTCACTAGAGGGTGATGATATGTCCACCTGGGCCTTGTTCTGTTGCTCAGCAATCAATCTCTTCTTAGCATCTGAGGCAGAAGTCATGGAGCCATCCTCAGTGCCTGGGTCAACTCCCTCCAATCAACTCATAGCTGCAGAAGAGGGAGAGACAGAGAGAGACAGAAAGAGAGAGAGAGAGAGAGAGAGAGAGAAGTGGGGGTGGGTGGAGAAGCATATGGACGCTTCCTCTGTGTACCCTGACTAGGAATCTAACCTAAGATATCTAAACACTGGGCCAATACTTTACCACTGAGTCAGCTGACCAGGGTGTGAAATTAATTTTAGATTAAAAATATTCCCCCTATCCTTTTCCTAACCTTTGCATAATATGGTTATGTTTTCAGAATTTCACACTCTTTGAAAGTGATTCTATTCTCTGTGCAACACGTATCTGAGAATGCTGACATCCACAAAACCAGACAAGACTCAAGGACTTTTCAACAAACTTAAAAAAAAAAGAATATATATATATATATATTCTTTTTTTTTTTTTTTAATGAAATTAGAGTTGAGTTTTTTATAATCGGTTCCCAACATTGACTCTTAGACTGGAACTGATTACTCATCATGATTGAAAACTGGCAGATAAAAGTTACAGCACACATCAGAGAAGATATTGTTTCTACCCTCTGTGTTCTAATGAAATAAAGACAAGAAATAATAACAGTTGAAAATCAGCATCACTGACAAATAACCCCATCAGTTGAAAAATCGAAGAGAAATCAGTCTGTGTGGCTGACAGACATTAGAGGGAAACATTGAACCATAGTCTAGTAATACTAGACTCTGAAAGATGCACTATGTTGTCAATTTCTTCACCCTTACTCAACCTGGATATACACAAGTCTATATTGGAAATATCATGGTCTCCCTTGAAAATATATAAAAAGTTTTCACTGTTAGCAAAGTGTAACTTATAGTAACCGGATATTACTGCTACTGTTTGTGTGAGTCAACATAATGTAATGCAAAACGTCATTTACTAAGACTGAACAAATGTATGTTTGAATCATATTATCCACATCTATCTAAATGGGTGAACCTTGGGCAAAGTACATACACTCTGAGCTTCATTTACCGTATGTATATATTAGTTTGTAGTAAATGCCATAAATACTGGCTGAAACAGCAGAAAAATACTTTTTTTTAGTCTGAGAGCAAAATGTCCAAGATGAAAATGTGATTATATTTGGTTTCTTCTGAAGCCTTTTTTGGCCATCTTTCACTATGACCCCTTTCCTCTGTGTGTAAGCATCCTGATGTCCAAATTTATTTGTTATAAGGACAAAAGTCAGATTGCATAAAGACCATTTTTAATGGCCTTAGTTTAGGTTAATCTCCTCTTAAAAGGCTCTATCTCTAAATATAGTCACCTTCTAAAGTATTGGGGCTATGACTTCAATATAGGAATTTTAAGGGGCACATTTCACTCAATAATACCATATCTACATAATTTCAACAATAATATTTAAGCTCTCAGGGTTTTTCTGAGCATTAAATAGACCAAAACATATAAAGTATAAACTAATGTGTCTCTTATACTCGCAGACACTCAACAGAACCTACTTTCTGCCATTCTTCCATAAGTTAATCTATAGATAATCTAACTCTGAATTTTTTTAGGTTGAGATTTGTTTTTTAATAAGAGCATGGCCCAAAATTTAGAATCTAGTGATTGGAAGTGAAAACTACAGTTAAATTAGTTTCCTGGATAAATCCTGTATACTCCCAAATTTATGGACTTCTATAGTAGACCTAGTAGAATGAACATAGGAGCATTTGGAGAGGCAGAGGGTGAAAGAAATCAGAAAAGTTTATTGTTAGATAAGTGGAATACAGTAATACTTCATAGAAATTCATAAAGAGAGAACAGGCAAATCCCCTAGAGGTGGTTATATCTAGTTGTCCAGACAGGCCAGCTACACAACAACTAGAGTCTTAGGCAGGTAGGCTGTCAGAAATATATAGTCACAGGAGTTAGGGCAATCTAGAATTTATGAACAGAATGCCAATACTTGGAGCACCGTAGTTCAGGAGAAATTACCAAGATAAAACAAAAACACAGGAAAATAATGGTTGTAATGAGGTAAATAAATTACTAAGTAAGTAAATAAATAAATAAGCAATTTTTTACATGCAACTGCTCATTAAATACAGTATGTTTTAGGTGTGGAGCATAATTTCTACCTATGGATGAGGAAACATTAGTTTATATACTTAAGCTTCATGAGGTCAGACCGCTTATTATTTATATATTCCCAGCACCCAGCAAAAGAGTCAGCACTAATCATTGATTGAATCAAAAGACTGTCAATTAACTTTTAAATGAATGATAAAGGTAAGAATTAAACCAAAGCCATGATTTAAGTCAACATGCCAGAAACAGAAAGCAAAATAAAACAGAATAATTATAAGGGTATGAGAAATAAAAATGAAAACAACAGCAACAAGATTAAGATTGCTGTCTCTCAATTTATCAAGTTTGTTATTTGAAAAACAGCAATAAATGCAGAGGGATAAGTAGTGTATTGTTAGTCATTTCTTATTAAATCATATCAGTTGATTAATCCTCTCTGAGAATTGGTTGTTCATCTACCTGTCAATTAATTAATTTTAACATCCAGCCCATATTTTTTTTCTTTTGAGTCTCACAGAAATTGTTATACTTGTGCTATACCCTGCTGAGCTAAAAGTCTAATAATATTAGGCAGCATAATAAAATGGAACTGTAAGAAAGTTGGAGTTGGTGTATTCTCTTTGAATGTCGAGCTCTAAGCCCTACCAGCTTTGTTACCTTGGGTGAATGACTTCTTGTTTGTGCACTTAGTTTGCTTTATTTATACAAAGATACTCCTTATGGTTTGAAGTGAAGATACAATAAATATTTTCTGTGACATGCCACAACCATGAAGTACATGAATCTGGTAATCCACCAAAGAACCGAAATGCACCTAGACGGAGATCCACCGGGCAAACCCCCTATGGGGTGATGCTCTGTCCATCTGGGGTGTTGCTCTGTCCATCTGGGGTGTTGCTCTATTTGCTTGGCAACTGAGCTATTTTTAGCACCTAAGGAGAGGCCATGGAGCCATCCTCAGTGCCAGGGGCCAAATTGCTTGAGCCAATCGAGCCATCCAAAAAGAGGGAAAGAGAGAGAAAGAGAGAGGGGATGGAAAGGAGAGGGGTGGAGAAGCAGATGGTTGCTTCTCTTGTGTGTCCTGGCTGGGAATCAAAGTAGGACATCTACTTTCTTGTGGACGTTCTACTACTGAGCCAACCGGCCAGGGCTGCCAGAGTTAATTTTTACATGAAATTTTTACTTTCTTCCTTGCATAATTAACCTTTACATAATTAAATTTAAAATTTTTGTTTCTTTATCATCTTACTGTTTTTGACCTGCAATTCACTATTCATTTCCAAAAACCCATTGTCCTCTGGCTCTCATAGCATCATTTATTTTGGATATATTTTTTTTATATCTTTGCTATTTGTTTTTCCTTTACCAAGGAAAGACATGAAGATACCCATATTATAGATTGAACTTTAGTAAAGATTACTGGCTATTATTTTAAAAAAACACCTCCCATGTTTTGAGGTATTTCATACAATATGAGGTGCATCCATAAACAAGAAGTCAAAAACTTATTCTTGACTTTTCTTAAAGCTAAGGAAATTAGGCTCTGACAATCCAATGCCCCTGTATGAAACTATAACTGGGAAATGAAGAGTAAGGCTGGGTGAGAATGAAGATGGAGATGGCAGCATTGAGCCTACATACACAAGCCTCAGGGTCTCATGATCCATGGCCAGTGCTAGTGACACAAGTTGCAGTGTCTGGGTCATTCATATGAGAGCGTCAGGAGCCTTTGCCCACATAGTCTCCAAACCTGAATCTCTTAGCAGTTACAAATATTCTTTAAGCTATTTATTTCTTTTAGTATTTTTTTTTCTGTTTAAACTAGCTACAATAATTTCTACTGTTAACAACTAATATCAGTGACTGACACAGAGTCCCTTAGTGTTTATTTGTATTCTAAGTAAAGCCTTTTTACAACTTCAACTAAAACCTAGAAGTGAATAACCATCCTATATTGATTTCTATTTTTGACATCAAGCATTTGAGATTTACATTATATTTCCACTCATTTATCGAACATTCCCACATAGATATGTCAAAAGTACTCAAACTAAATACATTTAAAACTGTACTCACTACATCACACTAAAGTCATAGGTATTTTAGCAGTTAAGTCAAAGGACTTTTTATTCTGTTAGTCTTTATCACTCCATCTAGGTGTTGTTGGGTTCAGCTGGAATCACAGTTTATTTTCTATAACTGTTCTATCAAGTAGACATTTATTCAGTGTTGGAAATGTTCTAAGTTTCCACTATTGAAAATGGTAGCCACTAGCCATTTGAAATGTGGCTTGTGCAACTGAGAAACCAAGTTTTTAATTTTGTTAAAATTTTATAAAATTTAAATTTAAGTTTAAATACCTGCAGGTGGCTAGTTCCTGTCATATGGAATAAACAATGTGGTTCTGTATCATAGCCTTCACATTTAGTTTAATTTTTAGATGTAACAAATTATATGTTTATCCATATTCCATGGATGGGTACATTTACAATAACCTTGACAATTTTCCTTTAGAAATGGTGATTATTAAAACCTCTGGGCCAGCATTGTACACTAATTCATTGGATATTAACCATTAAACAGTAATAAGGCTACCTAAATGTAGTGTCCAGATGATTTTCTTGACATACTGATATCTGCCAAGTAGAAAGCAATAAGTACTTTAAAGTCAAGATCTATGACATCTGTGTCAGTACAGTTGATCCTCTGAACTTGCCAAGTACATAGACTTTGTATGAAGTGAGAAATCAGTTGTGTTTACCTTGCTTTGGGAAGAAATTGTATAATCCCAGCCTAAAACAAAGTTGCTAGTACATCCCAGATTTGGAACTGACCCACTTTACTTGACATAGTGTAATAGTATTCTTTTGTGAAGCCACTAAGGGATGAGTTACAACACCCAGATCAACTTCCTGTAATTAACTTTACTGTTGAAAACAGTTGGAAATTTAGCTGGACAAGAGATTTGATTATTTGTTTTTCTCTAAAGTGGCCCATCACATATGCTTTATTATTCTGTATACCAGAGTTGGCAAAAGTTTTCAAGATAGAGCCTGACCAGGCAGTAGCGCAGTTGATAGAGTGTCGGACTGGGATGCGGAGGATCCAGGTTCGAGACCCCAAGGTTGCCAGCTTGAACGAGGGCTCATCTGGTTTGAGCAAAGCTCACCAGCTTGGACCCAAGGTCGCTGGCTCGAGCAAGGGGTTACTTGGTCTGCTGAAGGCTCAAGGTCAAGGCACAAATGAGAAAGCAATCAATGAATAACTAAGAGTCACAACTAAAAACTGATGATTGATGCTTCTCATCTCTCTGTGTTCCTGTCTATCTGTCCCTATCTATACCTCTCTCTGACTCTCTCTGTCTCTGTTAAAAAAAAAAAAAAAGAAAAACTTCCTGGATTTAAATTCCATATTGCCAATTCTTTTTTTTAAAAAAAGAGTAAGATAAAAACTATTTTAGATTTTGTGTGCCAAGGCAAAATCAAGGATATTATTTAGGTACTATATAGTCATTTACAAATGTAAATGTCTAATGTATTTTTTAACAACATATAATTGCTATTTGTTGATTTAATGATTATAAATGTATCAGCATATTTCTTATTCAGAGATATTTGTTTCTGATATCTTATTTTGTTCTTAAGACATTTCCTTATTTTATAGTTTGCAGAGATTCATTTATTTTAAGGTTATTTAGAACTTGTTCTATAAGTCTCATGTAACAATTTCTGTTAACTGTTAGCTTTCCTTGGGAGGTTTAGAAATTTAACTGATAGAGTCTAATACTGTGGGAAGATTTTCTTGTGAAATGTTTCCCTCAATCTTTGCACTTAATGTTGTCTCATTATAGGTTTTGTGACACTCTGAGTGGACACCCAGTCCTGACTCAGTTATTCTACCTAATTGTGAGACTAAAGCTCCTGTCTTACAGTAACATTGTTGATATTTAACTTCTAGTTATTCAACAATGGGGTGAAATGAACCAAGCTACAACTGCAAAGATTTTTCCTGCAACCACAAGTACACAGATTTATGCTGTAGTTCTGAGAAACATTTCCATCTTCTTTTCAGTATCCTTAGTTCAAGTAGTCAGGCAGTTATTTATTTGTTTGCTTGTTTGTTTGTTTGTTTGGTGAGAGAATGGAGAGAGACAGACAGAAAGAGAGAGAGATGAGAAGACTCAACTCATAATTGCAGCACTTTAGCTGTTTATTGATGACTTCTCATATGTGTCTTGACCAGGGGTTCCAGCCAAGCCAATGACCCCTTGCTCAAGCCAGCGAGCTTGGGATCATGTTGATGATCCCATGCTCAAGCTGGCAACCTCTAAGTTTTGAACCTAAGACCTCAGCATCCCAGTCTGACACACTTTCCACTGTGCCACCACCAGTGGGGCTTAAGTAGTCGATCTTGATGCAGACGTTGATCTTGATGCAGACCTTTGCCATTCAGAGTTTTTTTGATACCGGCTCTCCCAAGTATCATACCTCCCTGTCTCCTCCTTGTTTCTGTTTATTTTCAGTCCATGGAAAACTGTATTATTGAGGCTTTTTTTTTTAACTTTATAGAATTATAATTTATTTAAAAATTTTAAATTGAGATTTTTGTCAGTTAGTTGTGTGGAGGGAGACTTTTTCAGTGTTAATCTCACATTCTTATCTTGATCCAAAGTCTGTAATGAGCGTTCAAAATCATCAGAAATTCTCATAAACATAGCAACTTCTCTCTTTGAACCTATGAATAGAAATTTTTCTGACTAGTTTTTCTGTACTTTCTCTGTCCCAATTCTAGCCTTCTTCTCTGCATGGCAAATATAGTGGCTTGAACGGTTCTGTCATAAATACTGTGAATTTGGCATACAATGTCACAGTAAATTCTCTCACCTTCAAGTCAGATTGTGTATTAAGAAAATGTTCATGTTCCCAGACTTCTTTAAACAAAATACTTTTTTTATTTTAAAATAATGCTAGAGGCAAAGGGAGTTGTATAGAAATGTACCAAGAGGTCTGCCTTATTTGTAAATGTAATATGGCACTGGATTTTCTTGCAAATTTTGTTGCTATCTTCCCTTCTACATATTTGACACACATTTGTATATAAAGCTATCAGGGATTCCAACATAGTTGCTTTTTAATTCCAAATTAATAATTTAAAGTTTTCTTTAAATTACCATTATTGTTTTTTCAGTGATGTGAACTGTAATCACCAAAAGTTCTAAAGCATTTTTATATACTGGTGCTGTTTCTACAGTTAGATATGCAAAGTCAAATTACATTTTTAATTCTTATAAACACACACACACACACACATAACACAATACATACACAAAATATATTTGGAATTAGCACACTCAAAACTACAGTATAATATAGTGTTTTCTTTTTCTTTTTTATTATTCATTAAGAGGAGGGGAGGCAGAGAGAGATTTGCACATGTACCTCAACCAAGATCCACCCGGCAAGCCCACTAGCAGGCAATGCTCTCTTCATCTGGGGTGTTGCATAGCAACCAACCTCTTCTTAGTGCTGAGAGGAAGGCCATGGAGCCATCCTCAGCACTTGGGGCCAATTCACTCCAATCAGACCATGGCTGCAGGAGAAGAAGAGAGAGAGAGAGAAAAGTGAAAGGGGGAGGAGTGGAGAAACAGATGGTAGCCTCTCCTGTATGCTCTGACCGGGAATTGAGCCTGGGACATCCACACTTTGGGCTGATGCTCTACCACTGAGCCAACCTGCCAAGACTTCATAGTGTTTTCAGAATGAGGGTTGCTATCTTATAGAAGACCTGAATACCACTTTCCAATGGACCTTTGAACAGAAGTGCTGGATCCTCTGCCTTCTTTTTATATTGATCATGACTCATTGCCTTAACATTGTTTGTCCTTTATCTTATTATACATTTTCTCTTTTTTTTTTCTCTACTATTATTTCCTCTAACTTCTTTTCCAGTATTCACTAATCTAATTATTTTCTCTGTTGGTAGTGAAATTTTCTTCTTTCATCTCTCTCCAAATTAACAGGTCACATACCTAAAATATTACTAATTTTTTTTTATTCATTAGAGGATGCTGCATAAGTCCTGGCATTTAATAAGTATGTGAGTGTCACTAAGTCCTGCATTGAACTAGGAAGAAATAATTGGGAACATGCCCTGAATATCATCAGTAGCTCTCATGTGGAAACAATAGTATAGGTTTAAAGAGAAACAAAGGATTAAAACAAGAAAAAAGTTCCTGTTTAAGAATTTCAACTTTAAAAATAATGAAATTTATCTCCTCTCTAAATAAATATGACTTCAACATTCCATTTTTTAAAAAATTTTTCTTAATTATCAAATTTAGCTAATTATAAAAGTGTTTCTTTTAATAGTTGTTACTGCCAATTTTGTTTCAAAATGGTCTATTTTTTCCTTTACTTAATTTTCTGCTAATATTGCATAAGAAAAAAAAATAAAGTATAAAAGAAGTATACACTAGAAAAAAAGGCAGAGTGACATTTATTTTTTAAATGAAGAAAAATCCTAGACATAAATATTTCATTATGTATTTCATTTCCAAAATATAGCTAATAGTAGAAATTCTTATGCATTGTTCTTAGACTTACAAACATTTAGATACTGTTTTAAAAGTATGGTAATAAAACTTTAAAGTGATATGCAATTACTTAAAAGCATATTTGAAAATGTACTTCAAAAGTTGCTTTTATAAATTCTCTTAACAATAAAACATCTTCTAAATTTTTAAGATACATAAAATATTTCTCTTTATCTTTTTTATTTCTTTTGCTTTCTGCAGTATTTATATGCTACTAAACAAGAAAGTCTGTGGAATGATATTGCCTTCCTGCAAAAAAAAAAATTGAAATATTTATCAAAAATAACTGATGTTGCTTTTCTTGTATGTGATGTTTAATTTGCTAAATAATTTGTTAATGCATATATAAAATTCTACTGTTCTTGTATTCGTTTTTAAAAATTGTTTGCTTATTGATTTTTTCTTCTGACAAGCTTCTTCTGTTTTTTCTAAACTCATCCGAAAGTTTTGGTCTCAGAACTTGTAAAAAGGAAATCTTTCTGTCATTAATTTATTTATAAAAAAGGTGTTATTTTTATTTTGAAAATAAAACTGTCTTGAAAAAATATATAGGTATACTTACAATTTTTTGAAATAACCTTCAAGTTTATATAACATATACTCACATGAGATTTAAAGCCACATAAGATCGACCCAGTTCCCTGGGAACGTAAAAAAAAAAAAAATGTGTAAGTCAGGCTGAAGGTGTTATGTAGGACATAGCTGTTACAACTTGCCCATGTCAGCAATATCCTCTCTGCTGAGCTAGAAAATACCAGAGGCCAGTGTATCTCATATCGATACCCACTAATAATATTTTGTACTTTAAAGAAACCAAAAAAAGAACACAGGAGGAAAGAAAACAAGCCCTCAGGTCACTGTTCTTATAATTCTACTTTCATCTGCACACTCAACAAACCACACTCCACAGTGCTTAGACATTCTATCCAATTTCTATTACCTTTTCATTTTGGTTGATATACTAAGTCAAAAGAGATAACTGAATAATAAAGTATCCAGTTTTTCTGTCTTGGAGACTATTCCAATTTTTGCTACCAGAAGCCATAACCCTCTAAACTCCCTTCTGCCCATCAATTTCTGTAGGTGGCCACCAGTCAAAATGGCATATTATCTAATGACTACACCTAACAAATGCAGAGGGTTGGGAAATTTAGTTAAGAAAGGATAAGAGAAATATCTTTTTATTCCAGGCACATATCTTACCCTGCTATAAACTAATAAGCTTTTCTGTTTGTTTGGGTTTTTTTTAACATTTCTTGATCACAGTATTTCTTATACTCTAACAGCTGTGGATACTCAGGGTGTAAAGGGTTTAATTTTTTTTATCACTAGTCATTGATCTAGGAAATCATTCTAGAATTCCAAGCCTGATAAACTGTAATGGATTTTTGTGTGTGTGTGTGACACAGAGAGACAGAGAGAAGGACAGATAGGGACAGACAGGAAGAGAGGGAGGTGAGAAGCATCAGTTCTTTGTTGCGGCTCCTTAGTCTTTTTAGTTACTCATTGATTGCTTCCTCACATGTACCTTGTCTGGGGAATGCAGCAGATCAAGTGGCCCCTTGCTCAAGCCAGCAACCTTGGGCTGAAGCCAGTGACCTTGGGTTTCAAGCCAGTGACCTTTGGGCTCAAGCCAGTGACCCCGGAGCCATGTCTATGATCCCATGTTCAAGCCTGCAAACTCGCACTCAAGCCTGCGAACCTGCTTTCAAGCCGGGGAACCCGCATTCAAGCCGGCGACCTTAGGTTCTCAAACCTGAATCCTCCACGTCTCAGTCCGATGCTGTATCCACTGTGTCATAGCCTGGTCAGGCTGTAGTGGATTTTTTAATCACTTTATACAATATGGTGTTACAAACAAAACCTTAGGCATAAGCATTCTAAGTTTTTTTAAAGATATGAGTCTTTCCATAAGAATATTAAAAGAATATGCCTCTCACTTCATAAATTGAAATACCTGATATGATCCCAAAATGAGATAGGAAGAATAGGTAGAAGAAAAGTATGAAAACATAGAACAAAGATAGGATCGTATCTTGGGAAGTGTCAGAAAAATATGCCTTTTATTTATGTAATTTATGTCCAGCAATAGGAAAAACCTTAGATGTGATATTCCAGGAATGCATTTGGATGTAACTGACCAGAGAGTCAACTGAACATGAATGACCATCTTTCTCCCATGATGGGTTAGGTGAATGGAGATCTCCAAAGTTCTAAGAAGCAACAGCTCGATTTTGGAGTGATCCATGGATAGATGTAGCCCAGGTATAGCAGAGGTTCAGGGGCAATGTTCTGAATCTGCAGAAAGAAAAGCAGGAGGAAAGAGGAGGCAGATTGTGACAGTAAATAGGCCACTCAAATAGTAGCTTAGAAGGGGATGACCAATAAAATGTGGTCCTGTTTATAAATTGGGAAAAGCATGAGACTTTGAATTCAAGGGTTCACAGTATATTACTCCCAAGCTTTCAAAGAATCTTCATTACTAAGGAATTGTTAAATTGGAGACCACTGTTGAAATATAATGCTAAGTTCTAGAAATATGGGTGTGGCTAAGGGTAAGGAAAAAAAGGGGAAATTTGGATATGGGGAGCAGCATAAGAAACAGCAGCTACTCCACACCAATCTGCCACTCCTGCACGATGGCAGAATAGTTCAACAGTACTGTCAATTATGGGGGAGGTAAAAGTTGCCTTTGTTTCTGCTTTTGTGGGTCCTGTTTATCCTTGGAAACAGAGTGATATGGAACCTGCATGAAAGGAATTTGTAGCATCAATTATGCAGAACTGGGAATGGTAAAGTCAGGAGCTAAGACTCTGGAAAGAGATGCTTTCAAAAATTCATAGGCCTCTATGGTACTCTTCTTACTTATGATGCATGTAAATACATCTCATATTATTTGTTTTATAAATATATATTACAAATTCAGTTACATTGCAATAAATTTGTTCATATGATATAATATTTTATACTTTACTTGTGTACTTTTGAACTTAGTACTTTATTTTCTTTATTTTGTATTTTATGTTTAAAACTCTCATTTGTTTTTAATTATTTTATAGGCACTTGAAATCTTAGGGGACTAGACATTATGCCAAGAATGCCTAATGACAAAAAGTGCTCAGACTGAATAGTTAATCTATAACACCATATCCATGAGTATATTATCTTCTCCCCCCTACTTTTAGTACCTCCATCCTGTGACATAGAGTCCATATGTGTTAAGCTTCATTTTCTACAGCTGATAGTATTTATCACAGATCACAGCAATAAATTACTTATACATATCTATTTTTCATTTTAAATTTTGCTTGTGTTGGCAAACCTTTTTTGTTCCTGCTCAAACATTTTAACAGGAAGTCACCAATGTGGACTTTGAGAAAGAAAATAGCTGCCCAAAAGGGCTCTTTTTGGCTAACTGGGTTCAAATTTAAAAAGAAAAGAAAAGACGAGGACCTCTCACAAAGGCTTAAGTCCTGCTTGAGGGAGAAGCCTGCCCTGAACTGCTTGCCTCATGCACTATATTCCTTACATTTGAGCCAGCCTTATAAAGGAGTTCCTATAATTATATTTTATCCAATAGAACTAAGACTTTCTTCATCTAATTGAAGCTGTGAAGCCGTATTCCATTAGTATCTTTAACTAATCAGAATGGATTTATTCTGACCAATCAGGACAGTTCCTTTTTGAATCAATAGAATTACAAGAATTTTGAGTCTTCATTTTTATGAGAACTGACCAATTAGAAGTTAGGACTAGAGACTTCTCTCTAGTAGCTCCACTTTGGCTAGGGATCTCACTTTCTGTTCCAATTGAAGACTGAAAACTGCTTCTCCTGGCTGGAGCTGAAGCATTAGAGACATCTTGCTGGACAAGAGCAGAGGGAACAGGTAGGAGCAGACAGTAATGGAGCAGAAGGGGTGGAGTGGAATGGGCAGAGTAGAGCAGAGCAGCCCCAACTGAACCAGAGCAAAGAAGAGACCAGCTGTCTTGCTGGAGTGGGGTCTGGCCCCAGGATAACCTCCATATTTGTGCTATTAAGCTGTAACACTGTTGAGCCATACCACAGCTGTGCTATATACAGCCATGCTGTAGCATAATTGAACCCTGTGCACTGAAATAAGTTTCCTACACTGCACCCCAAATTAGAAATTTCTGCCAGCATTGAATTCACGGCAACAACCATAGATTAAACAATGGGGTCTACAAGTTGCTAGCCCAATGCTTTCTTGCTTTTTTTTGCAGAGAGACAGAGAGAAGGATAGATATTGTTGCAGCACCTTAGTTCATTGACTGCTTTCTTATATGTACCTTGACCAGAGGGTACAGCAAAGCAAGTGACCCTTTAGTCAAGCCAGCGACTTTGGGCTCAAGCCTGTGACCTTGGGCTCAAGCCAGCAACCATGGAGTCATGTCTATGATTCAACGCTCAAGCCAGTGACCCTTTGCTCAAGCTGGTGACCTTGGGGTTCAAACCTAGGTCTTCTGTGTCCCAGTGCAATGCTCTGTCCACAGCACCACTGCTTAGGTGCTAGCCCAATGCTTTCTTAAATATAATTGTTTATCCTGACCAGGAGGTGACACAGTGGCTAGAGCATCAGACTGGAATGCAGAGGACCCAGGTTCGAAACCCATAGGTCACTGGCTTGAGCGAGCTCATCTGGTCTGAGCAAAGCTCACCAGCTTGAGCCCAAGGTCACTGGTTGAGCAAGGGGTCATTCGGTCTGCTGTAGCCTTCAGTCAAGGCACATATGAGAAAGCAATCAATGAACAACTAAGGTGCTGCAACAAGAATTGATGCTTCTCATCACTCTCCCTTCCTGTCTGTTTGCCCCTATCCTTCTCTCTGTTTCTCTCTGTCTCTGTCACACAAAAAAATAAAAATAAATAAAAATAATTATTAATTTATCATTTCAACAAAGGCAATCAATGGGCCAAATTAATAGTGCTGAGTGGCTCCAAACTTATTTATATATGTATTTTTCAGTTTCTTCTTACTTTGACTGTAGAATCCTTCAGCAAGAATTTGAAAGAGCAAGCATAGTGGTAGAAAACAGCACTTAAAAACCTGATGTTGGAAGTAAGCTTTCTGGATTCAAATCCCAGTCTGCTTTTTTTCTATTATACATGCACACACACATACACAATGTTAGGGATCTTGAGTATGTTTCTTATATTCTCTGGGCCATAGTTTCTTCATCCATAAAGCTACATTTTTGAGAGCATGCAGTAAAATAATATAGAGAAAGCATTTAAAAGAGCACCTGGCACAGAAATACACTATAGGGCCATACTATGATCATCTTTGAAGACCCAGGGCATAATCTTATAGAATTGCTTTGAAATGTGCATTCAGTACTTTTTTATTATACCTTAATTACATGTGCAGCAACGAAAGCCAAAGATATATGCCTCTCTTAGTAATTTTTCAAATGATACTGATCATTATAAAAATGAATAAATACTAAATATTGTGTTTTATTAGCATGGTTTTAACTTTTCTATTACTGAATGATAAAACAATTATGAATCCAGTGACTCAATACAGTTGCTCAGATCAAAATCACTTTCATAGTCATTGAAGACAACATGCATTTTACTTTTAAAATATTAAATGATTAAGCCATGCATATAATTGTTGGAGTATTCATCATCAGTTTACCAAAATTCATCTCCCACTGTGATCAGACTGACTTATAATTGTTATAACATAATGATGCTGAGTGGTCTGTAAGAAAAATGCATGGTTTTGATTACATAATTTTTGTGTGATTTTTTTCTACTTTTTATTTAATTGGCATTATTTATTAATTTTTTCAGAATTTTAATCATGTTTAACACTTTTCCTTTGGTACCTGAACTTTACTGCTCTTGATGACACTGCATTAAAGAGATAAAAAAAAAATACAGAATGAGATCTCTAAGACACTAAACCACCACCTTGTATATATTATTTTTGAGGGTATCAAGCACTGGGAGAGAAGAAAATAAAATTGCCAAATCATGTTTGACCAGGTGGTGATGCAGTGAATAGAGCACCAGACTGGTACACGGAGGACCCAGATTTGAAACCTGGAGGTCGATGGCTTGAGCATAGGATCATAGATGTGAACTCATGATCGCTAGCTGAGCTCAAAGGTCGCTGGCTTGAAGCCCAACATCACTGGCTTGAGCTCAAGGTCAGTGACTCAAGCAAGTGGTCACTGGGTCTGCTGTAGCCCCCTGGTCAAGGCACATATGAGAATGCAGTTAATGAAAAACTAAGATGCTGCAATGAAAAACTGATGCTTCTCATTTCTCACCCTACCTGTCTGTCTGTCCCTATCTGTCCCTCTCTCTGATTCTCTCTCTGTCTCTGTCTTTGTAAAAAAAAAATGCCAAATCATTATTAATAGGAATTGGAAACCAGTGTCATGGAGGACAAAATCTCAAAGTCCATAGACTTCTATACATCTCTTATTTATAACAGTAAATACATCTATATTTGGCAAAACACCCAATTTTTTATGAGTTAATTGCTTCTTTCTCTTTCCATTTATAACACCAATCTACTTTCTGTCTTTCAATTTACATCACAGAGAAAGGAAATAGAAAATAGAGCACACTATTCAGTAGGATTTCATTGTGCACTGAGGGTAAAATCAGGCATGTATAAATGGAAACTCATTTGAAAGCTTCCCCACTGAAATCTGGTAGAAAGTAAAGTACTTCATTAGGATTTGTAACATTGATGGCAAACTGCTTCACACAAAGTGCTACATTTGCGAATAAGGCACAAAATTGACTGTCAAAGAGATATAAAGCCATAGCCGATTACAATCCATTTTGCACAAGGTACTCTATGGGAACAGGGTAACTCAGCAACTCCAAGATTTAGATTTCATAAACTGTTGGCAGAGATTCACCATTGAATCTTCATTTGGTTCTGAAAAGACCTTTTTATAATGACACCATGTGAAGGGCAATGAACACCCCAAAAGTCAATAGGCATTGTACTACTGATATACTCAGAAAATTATGGGTAAAAAAGTAATCTATATTTCCTAAATTTTAAATGGAGACATTGACATACCTTAATGGTATAATGATTGTAATTATATGTCGCTTGGCAAAATGTATAGCTAATGTCATAGCTGCTTTTTAGAATTCAGGGTTAAACACATGGAAAATAAAGCCTCTGATTTTCTCCTTATATCAACTTCCATTATTGACAAGATTATTAGCATGAATAAATATGTTTGCTTGCTGAGTTCCAGACACATGACTTGCAATCATCTTTTAAAAGAAATCCTATTATTTAATATTTATCTGTCTCTTTACCATCCCCTCCATCCAAACCATTATTCTCTTTCACCATTGTCATTCTTTCTAGATAAGAGTCAAAACCATCAGGAATGACCCTTTCTTAAATATGTTCCTATATGGCCAGTAGTGACGGCCATCATCTCAGCCGCCTGGCCTGTGCAGGTTCGCATTTGATTTGGACAGATGGTAATGAAAACAACGGAGCCAAGAACTGGTGGGCCATTATCTTTAATCCTAGCTTGCACATGGCGGGCAAGGAAAACACACACACTGGGCTCCAAAACCCATTCATTCAGTGCTCACAAAGCAGCTGACTTATCCGAGTTTCCTAGAATCAAAGGTTTCTAGCTCACCAGCCTTATTCACCTGTGTTCCCCATCTCATTCTTTCTGTACAAGCTCTGCACTAACTGGTTACTCCTTTCCTCCATGTGGTCTTTTTCTGCTCTCCTTTCTCTGCTCTCTCCTCTAATGCTAAGCTTAGGAACAGAGAGAGAGCAAGCTCCCGGTCTGCCCCATTTTATAGTGTAGAAATCAAAACCTTTAATCCAATATACAAACAAGGAAGTCTCTGATACAAAGTCAGTTAGGGTGGGAAAGGCTTAGTCTTAAAACTAAGCCTTAGGGTATAACAACCCTGCCTGCTTACAGCCTGTCACCCACACCCAATGCAAACTATAAGAGAGCAAACATATATATCATATTTACAAATTTCAACAATTACAAAGATACACTTCACCAGTCTCTGAGCACTTTTCCAAAAGTACAAAATGTCCTCGGACTTCTTTCTAGCCATGGAAGAAGCTTCTCGGGGCAGGGGATGGCCTCCAGCTAAGCTGTCCCCCACCACCATCAGGGTATTTCACGTTGTCCAAAATCCGTAGATCCATCCAACAAAGGGATCCATCCAACAAAGGAGTCAGTGCTCACTCCGGTCATAGTCCAGGAAATCAGTCCACACACATGAGGCCTCAGCCACCCCTCTTTTCTGCCATCCTGGCAGGTCTTACACTGTTCCAAAAAGGAGCATGTGGCAATGGCAGTTAGCATTCCATCTCTGCTCTAGAGAGGATGATGGCATCCACCCTTATCTCCCAAAATCGCAGACCTACCAGGGGTGTAGTGGGTACTCCTTGCTGCTGGGCTCTCACCTTCTGGAGACTGCAAATCACAACTCCAGCCCAATTCTCCTCATCCTCCAAAGAGGAACTGAAAACATCAGCTCCTGCTGACAGGCTCGAGCCCCCGGCCGTTGCTGCCTTTGGCTCAGCAGGCCTTGCAGCTCCAGCTCCTGCCTCAGCCCCAGCCTCCTGCTGCTGCCGGCTCTTCACAATGTCCAGGGAAATCTGCAACTCATGAACCTGTGATTCCTCCTCCAGCAGCTGCTATATTTCCCAGCAAGTCTCCTGAACCAGATCGGCCTCTCTCTCCGGTGCTTGCTCTAGCTCCAGGGCCAGCATCTCTTCTCCCATGTTTGCTCCAGCTCCTTCCACTGCTTAGTTTGCCAGTCCTGGGCAGCTTCTTCCACAGAGCTCCCAGTTTTCTCACGTATGGCTATAAAAGTCAGCCAGCCTACAGTCTCTAAAAGGACAGCCATGGAGAACTATAACAGCAACCAGTCCTCTACACCATCTCTCAAAGGTAGTGGTGGCTCCATACTGAACCTTATCAAATACTGCCACAGACTAAGTCAAATGTATGGCCAGTAGTGATGGCCATCATCTCAGCTGCCTGGCCTGTGCAGGTTCGCATTTGATTCGGACAGATGGTAATGAAACAACGGAATCAAGAACTGGGCCATTAATTTTAATCCTAGCTTGCACATGGAGGGCAAGGAAAACACACACACTGGACTCCAAAACCCATTCATTCAGTGCTCACAAAGCAGCTGACTTATCCGAGTTTCCTAGAATCAAAGGTTTCTAACTCACTAGTCTTATTCACCTCTGTTCCCCATCTCCTTCTCTCTGTACAAGCTCTGCACTAACTGGCTTCTCCTTTCCTCCATGTGGCCTTTTTCTGCTCTCCTTTCTCTGCTCTCTCCTCTAAAGCTAAGCTTAGGAACAGAGAGAGAGCAAGCTCCCGGTCTGCCCCATTTTATAGTGTAGAAATCAAAACCTTTAATCCAATATACAAACAAGGAAGTCTCTGATACAAAGTCAGTTAGGGTGGGAAAGGCTTAGTCTTAAAACTAAGCCTTAGGGTATAACAACTCTGCCTGTTTACAGCCTGTCTCCCACACCCAATGCAAACTATAAGTGAGCAAACCTATATATCATATTTACAAACTTATCTGACCAACAGTTCCTAAACGTAACTTATGTCATTCATTGTTTCTCATGCAAAAAAAATTTAAAAATAAAAACAACAACTAGGATTTAATTCCTTGAAGTTCCTATGGAGAAATAAAGAATGGCTCCGCAGGATCTTAGTTTCTCTCCTCATCTCATAAAAAGAAGTAAGTATATGCTCTGATGTGTGTCTTTTTGATTTTGGATTTTAACCATCCTAAATATTATAATTACCATGCCTATTCATGGTTTGAATCTCATATCCTACCCTAAAATTCTTGGTATTTCTAATTCTCCTTTTCAGAAAAATATTTTTCTTCATTTTTTTTACATCAATTTCAACTGTATTGCCAGGTATAAGCTCCTCAAGGACAGGAATATTTATGATTTTTCTGCGTCATCAATAACTATGGCACACAGGGCATAAATATGTTGTATTTCATGCATATAAATGTTAAAATAAAAGATGGTATTTTTAAAGAAATGACATAACTATATTTGGAACTTGTGTGAAATTGTAAAGGTTCAAAACTTTTTGCTTGGATTTTATTAATTGAGAGAATTCTATAGCGCCATTGTTATTTTCTATAGTATTTCAGCATGGGCCTAGTTAACAGTTGTCTTCCTTTGATTATGAAATTTCCCTGCAAATAAGAATCACCCTGGATTCTTGTCAATATTACAGATTCTAGCAGGGGTCTCAAACTCAACTCAGCATGTGGGCTGCAGAGCAAGATCACAACCATTCGGTGGGCCGCACTAGGTCTACAAAAGGCAACTGTTATGCAACACTTTTCTCACTGCAGTTGAAAACAAAAAAAAATCAGTACAACAAGCACAATCGTACATGCAGTTTACTCAGTGTCACAAAACGACCAGAAACTGTAGTTCGCATCACAACTGCTGTTAACTAAGCTAATATCTAGCTAGGATGCTAGAGAAATGAAAAATACAAGTAGGCCCCTAGGCTTACTTAATTTTATCCAAAATATTTTGAATTTCATGGATTAGTCTGCGGGCCGCACAAAATTGTTTGGCGGGCCGTGAGTTTGAGACCCCTGTTCTACAGAATCAGAATACATAAAAGAGAAGTCGGGTAGTCTTAAATTTAACCACACAGTAACAACTGTTGAATAGTTCTTACAGAGAAACATTGGAATATGTGATTAAGGAAGAACCTGTTGTGAAAGCATTGAGCAGGAAATGAGAGCCAGCATGAAAGCAGTAGGAGCTGCTGCCTCAAGCAGCACCATTGGTCGTATCCCTAGGAACTTTCTTTAGGAGAAGTTGAAATTTCCTTGAAATTCTCCAATGTCCAGGGAGGGTTCCACCAGAAACAGATCGCGTGTCTACCTGGAAAAACCATATTGATTTTTTTCATTATTATTATTGTGAAGCACTCATAAATCTAAAGTGAAAATCTGTTGGGCAAATAAGTTTGTAAAATTTTTGTTATTTGATTTTGTTCACTTTTATTGTTAAAAATGGCAGCTACCCACATGAAACGGCTAATTACCTTCCTGTTTGGAAAGGGCCATTGTTATGCTAATATTTCTGGAAGAGGGGTTCACAGCGCCAAAAAGTTTTAAGAAGAAGAAGGAGGAGGAAGAAGGAGGCCGTATTTTTTTTTTTGCAAAGAAGGCAGCCAAGATGTCAACGTGCTGAAGGAGAAGCCAGTTTGTGCAGGGAGAAGAAGATGGGGAACCAGAGGTGACATAGACTGGTGGGAGGCCTTCGATTTTAGGAAAAGCTGGAAAAGATTCTCCTGGTTGTGGAACCAGAGAATGTGTGAGTGGGTTTTGGTGCCCCGTGTGTTTGTGTGTACTCACCAGCTGGTTGTGAGGCGAGAACAAAGGTGTGGCCCACCAATTTTTGGCTCCGCTGTTTCTTCACCATCTGTCTGAGTCTAATGTGAACCTGTACCTGCCTGGCAACAACGGTGGCCGCTACTACTGGACATATAAAATGATTGGAAGGACAGGGATAGGGAAAGCCGATGCCTGAGAATATAAAAGCTGCAAGTCTCTCAACATCTACTTCCCTGAGAAGAGCGATAACCTCACCAGGACATCTAGAACATAAGAAATCGAATGCTTACAAGTATGTGACTTAAGTCTGAGAGTGCTGACAAAAGTAGTAGTCTTAAAATAAACAAACAAACAAACAAACACTCAAGATTATTATTATTACTCCACAGATTGAACTTGTTTTCCCCTTTGGGATTTAACAAATAAGCTATACACTCTTCTTTATTTATTTTTTCACATCTCTATTCAATTTTTCTCAGTCTCTCACATGACAACATTCTCTGTGACTTTTTTCTCTCTTTTATGTCTTTAAAACAGGTAACAGGATAGTCTTCCATTCTCTTTGCATATTGACCAATCTTTGAATCAATAAATTACAGTTATTGTAGTTGTCAAATATTACAGAATTTTATTCTTTTTTAAATGGTATTTATTGGGTGCCTGTATAAGCACTGAGAGGGAGATGAGAGAATACTGCACATTGCTGACCACAGGAAGGGCAGTGATGAGTAAAACGACATTTCCTATCAGTGTCTAACACGTTAGGCAGAGACATAAACAACCAATTATAATAGTCCCTGAAGAAAACCACTGATGGAATAACAGAGAAAGTTATAGAACCATAAAAGAGATAAAGAATTCAGTAATGGAAAGTGTTTTATTTGTTATCTACTACTGCTATATAACAAAATACCCACACACATAGCAAATTAAAGAAACAAAGGTATTAGTGGTTCAGAAATTGACACAATTCATAGCTGGGTCCTCTGAGTCAGAATTTCTCCCAAGGCTGCAATGAAGTGCTATAATCATATCAAGGCTCAACTGGGGGAAATTCACATCCAAGTCCAATCACAGGGCTGTTGGCAGGAATCAGTTCCTTGGGGGGCTGTTGGTCTAAGAGCCTCAGGCTCTTGTCTGAATGCTAGAGACCTCCTTCAGTCCCTGCTCACTTGTGTGTCTCCATAGGTCAATTCAGAACATGTTATCCAGCTTCCATGAGTCAATAATCAAGAAAGGGTCAGTAAGACAGAAGCCAGAGTATTTTTATAACCTAGTCTTGGAATTGACATTTATTCTCTTTTGCCCTGTTCTATTTTCTGGAAGTGAGTCACTAATGGAAGCTGCACTCAAAGGGAGAGATTCTATAAATTCATAAAACGAAGAGGCAGGAAACATTGGGAGCCATTTTAGAGGCAGCAGATTTCTAAGAACAATAGAACAATAAAAGTCTAAAGTTTTGATGTTGCATCAGACATAAAAATGAACTGTTACACATTAATAGTAATGATAGCAGTTGTGGTAATCGTAGTAATAATAACAGTAGTAACAGGACCAATGACAATAGTTACCTAAGAGAAAGAAAAAAGTGCTATTTCCATAGTATGATATTTACTGCTTCCATATTCTAGGTACACTAGCTAGATTCATTTCAGAGGCAGACAGATAGCTTTGACGTTTTAGAAAACACCTTGATTAGTATTTTTGTTGTGATAGGTAAAGGCTTTGGGGAATGATTCAGAAAACTTTTTATACATTGTAAGCCAAAACTTATTAGTGTATTATGAAATCAATTAAGTGGATTGAGACTAGGATTCAGAAGACAGGAACTGAAATAGTAAATTGTTAAGTATTAAATAAAAAAAAATCAGGGATATGAGATCACTTGGAGAAGCAAAATCATAGAGAAGGAACTTTGCCAGGAAAATTGACCTAAGTCCAAGGAAG
Source organism: Saccopteryx leptura (assembly GCF_036850995.1). NCBI lineage: Eukaryota > Metazoa > Chordata > Mammalia > Chiroptera > Emballonuridae > Saccopteryx > Saccopteryx leptura. Next base: position 91,063,507 of record NC_089504.1, on the reverse strand, counting down.
ACACTTGGGATTTGGTTCTGATATTTTTTTTCACTATTTAAAGTTTCTCTTAAGTCCCCATATACTTAATCAGAATTTTATTGTGCACAGCAGCTTGTGATGGAGATACATAGAGGAAATGAAGGAAAAGTGTAGGAGGTAGGTGGTCAGGAGAGCAGTCAGCATCCTGGAAGCCAAAAGCAAAGACTGAGATGAGGGAAAGGAGGTGGGCTGCTGACAGATGGGTCAGGTTCAGACTTGAGGCCCAGTCAGGTTGCCTCCAATATTCTGTAGGTGAGACTAGAATGCACAGCCAATGGACCTGAGGTCAGACCAGCACTTTATTCAGTGTCAGGTTGTTTGGGTTGAGAGAAGGAGATAGATTCAAGGTGTTGTGATTGAAAAGCCCAGGATCAAAGTAAATGTGAGTGTAATTGCACACACACAGAATTCCAGTACATTTAGGGAATGATGAGACAGATCTCATTTGACTGGCTTAGGAGAGCAAGTTTCCCTTTACCGATGGAGTCCCCCTTTGTCTATCTTGGACATGTGCTTTAATACCTTTATAAATAACATCTCCTTTTATGCCTTTACCACACCAATGTCACATACTGTATATGTGTTAGGAAATTATCTGAATATTTTACATTCTACTCACTATACATGCCTATTTAAAAAAAAATCTCCAGGTTTTATCAACATGGATATGTTCTGGACTCTGGCCCTTCCTCTTTTATGGAGATATTGTCAATCTTAAATTTTCTTACTATTTCTTTTTTTTTTTTTTTTTTTTTTTTTTTTTGCAGCCAGGCTGGTCTTTTTTTTAAATTAATTTTAATGGGGAGACATTGATAAATCACGGAACATATGTTCAGAGAAAACATCTCTAGGTTATTTTGACATTTGATTATGCTGCATTCCCATCACCCAAAGTCCAATTGTCTTCTGTCACCTTCTAACTGGTTTTCTTTGTGCCCCTCTCCTCCTCCAACCCCCTCCCTCTCCTTCCCTCCCCCACCCTGTAACCCCCACACTCTTGTCCATGTCTCTGAGTCTCATTTTTATGTCCCACCTATGTATGGAATCATATAGCTCTTAGTTTTTTCTGATTTACTTATTTCGCTCAGTATAATGTTATCAAGGTCCATCCATGTTGTTGTAAATGATCCAATGTCATCATTTCTTTTGACTGAGTAGTATTCCAGAGTATATATGTACCAAAGCTTTTTAATCCACTCGCCCTCTGATGGACACTTGGGCTGCTTCCAGATCTTCGCTATTGTGAACAATGTCTTACTATTTTTTTTTTACCATAACTACTCCAGTGTACATTATTGATTTTTAAGAAAATTTAAATTACATGTTCTCTTGAAAAACATGTACAATTTTTTAAATGACCTTTATATACCTAAATTAGTCTATGGATATTTTAGAAATATCTTTATTTAAAATTTCATAAAAGATGGCTTATAACTATAGCCATTTATAGCTTGTGCTACTTTACTTATATATTGTTTTGTGATTCATTTCTTAATAACTCATCAATTATATGTCTGAATTTTAAGATGTTTTGGTATAAAAAATAATTCCTAAAAATTAGCTTCTGCCTCTTGGCTGAAACAATAATTGGTAAAATAAACTCATGCACAGTGTGTGCGATTTTAAGATACTAAAAGAAACTAATAGAAGACAAGTTATAATGAAATAAAAATTGGCTGTGTTTCCGGATCTTTTTCCTGCTGAGAGAATGAAGTTAGTTGTTATATACAACAGAGACATAAAATAATCTCATATACAAATGAAAGTTCTAATAATGTTTTTTTTTTTGGATTAGCAGTTAAGAAAGCATAAACATTTATCAAATTGTGAAGAAAATAGACTAAAAAGCACACGAAAAACAATACTAATTTCAGTTCAAGGAGAGAAACAATGAACAGACAAAGAATATAGAACTTGAGGTTTCCTATAAAGAGAAAAATAAGGAAATAATGTATTTAATTTACTAGTAAGGGAATTACAAAAATGTATACTAAATTATTTTGAAGATTTACAACTAGATGCAGGTTATAAAATATAGTCACTAATCACATCAGGCTAGCATCTGGGAACTAAGACCAAAAATAATAAAATAGTTATACTGTTTTCTATTCCTATATAACAGTTATATAGTTTTCTATTGCTATGTAACAGATTATCACAAACTTAAGTGTTTATACAACATCCATTATTATCTGACACTTTGTGTAAGTCAGCAGCTCAGGTACCAATTAACTGAATATTCTGCTCAGATCTTACCAAACTGAAATCAAGGTGGTAGCTAGAGTTTTATTCTTTTTTAGGTGGTTGGAGTTCTCTTCCAATCTCATGTGATTATAGTCAGAATTAGGTTCTTGTACCTACAAGTTTGGCATTATTTTTTCCTTTCTACTCTTTCAAATTCAATCTAAGTTTGTCTCATCATTATCTTCAACTCAAAGTCCAAAATCATCTAATATTATTAATTCAGAGTTTAAAATGGCATTATTAGTAAAACGTATGCTGTGGTGATTTGACATACATACACTTTGTGAAAACAATTATGCAATCAAGTTAACACATCTATTACTTCAGGTAGTTAATTTTTGTGTGTGTAGTGACAACACTTCACTTCAAATCTACTCTCTTAGCAAATTTCAATCATACAATACAGAATTATTAACTATGATGAGCATGCTCTATATTAGATTCCCCAGAATTTATTAATCTTATAATTTATAGGTGTATACTTGACCACCATCTTCCTATTACCACATCTACCCAATGCTTCCTGGTAATCTCCATTCTACTCTCTATTTTCATGAGTTTGACATTTGTTGCTGTTGTTTTTTATATTCTACATACATATGGTATCATACAGTATTTGTCCTTCTTTGTCTGGCTTATTTCACTTAGCATTATGTTCTCCAGTTTCATCCATGTTGTTTAATGTGGAAAGATATCCTTCTTTTTTATGACTGAATAAAATTCATGTGTCTGTGTGTGTGTGTGTGTGTGTGTGTGTTTGTTTACTTTGTCCATTCAACACTTCAAGACCAGCAAAAGAGCATCTCTCTGAAATCTCACCCTCTTTTCAATGGCTTGCCTGATTGCTTGAAGCCACCCAGTGTAATATCACTTTTCATTAAATCAGAGTCACCTAATTAAAGATCTTAACTACATCACCCAAATTTATTTTTATGTAACATAATTATGAGTATGATAGCCCATCATATCATAGATTGAGCTCACATGTATAGAGACGATTTAATATAGGTATGTGTATGTCAGAAGGTAGAAATCTTTAAGGTTATTTTAGAATCATGCTAACTATTAAATTCCCATTTACCCAAAGTTATTTTATACTTGAAGTATGCAGGCAGAAAAATAATATATTACTTAGTTTTAAGTAACTCAAAAAGAATTCCAAATATTGTCAATAATGATGTATGGGCTGTGTAACTTGGATTAAGAGAGAGGAGAGAGGGTGTATAGATGGCATAATGTGAAAGAACTTAGAGCATCTTGTTTTTAGTCAAAATACATGTGGATGTGAAAGACCAAAGGAGAAACAAATACTAAAAGCACAAACTCATAGTTGTGCTTCAATATTTAAAAAACATGGGAAGATATGATAACTCTACAATAAGAATTAAAAGAACATATTAAGAACACAAAGGAGAGGCAAACAATTTATTTTATTTGGGTTAATGAACACCAAACAGAGGCCTTAAGAAAAGGAAGTGAAACAATATGGTGTTTGTGCTGCCTTTTCAGTCAAATAAATGCAAACAAGAGTTAAATCTTTTATAGGCGCTTTGTTCAGATGACTAGAGATTTGAGGAGATAGGGGTTATGTTCACAAAACCATTTTTACTCCTTATCTAAGCCAACCTTTTTTAAAGGGAAAAATAGGGTAGGTAAGGGTTTTGAAATTTCAAGGGAAAATTAATCAGTTCATAGTCACAGTTCATTGAATCATAGTCAGCCACTCAGTAGGTGTTCTGTCCTTGGAAGACTAAGGCTCTGCTTGCAGACCCTTGGGGCACAAAAGTGGATCATTCACAGATCTCTTGGGGCACAAAAGCACATTATTTGCAGATCTCATTAAGCCTTGTAAGCCTATTCAGATATCCCAGTTCCTGGAATAAAGCATTACTGACATTTACCAGTGAACCCACTGACCATAACCAAAGCCACCATTACTCAAGCTAAAATGTTAACTCTTGAGTCCCTCCTATCAGAAGGAGGAAAAGAAGAAAAAAAAACATTTTAAATGGAACTTGCTGCAAGACATAGCAAAGCATATGGGGGATATAAGAGGAGGACAAAATATTCGTGTATATTGAGGTCAGATTATAAAAGATCGCTATGCCATTTTTCACAAGTTACATATTTTCATGTTGGTAGTAGCTTTTTAACTTTTTGAAGCAGTTTAAACTTTTTTTTTTTTTTTGAAGCATCTGAAACTTCATGTAAGATCTCATGGCACTTGAAATAAATCAAAGCAAGGCTGCATGGATGTTTGGAAGTTCTCACTGTCCCAGCTGAGGGAATTACTGCTTCTCTCAAAGATAAGATAGAGACAAAGCTTAAGTGTGGATGCACTGACCAACAAAGTTTCTATGTATTAAATACATACATTCACTTAATAGTCTGAAGACATATAAAAGTAAATAATGTTATTGTAGTAGGTTTTTCTTGTTGAAGGTGTTGCTTTTCTCCTAACCAAACATTTCTGGTAACTGTACTGGATCCCAGGATAAGCTCCAGAAAGCATGTCTGCTAGTGTGCCCCTTCCCACCTGGCAGAGAACATTTTACTTAGGAACAGAACCAACTTTAAATAAGGCAATAGATACTTATCTTTCTCAGAATAGTAAACTGCACAAATAGGTATTGAAAGTCCTAAGGTACCTTCTAGAGCGGAAGTGCCTGTTTTGGTATGATCAACAGGAAAGGATGGCTTTGACATTTTTTAAATGGTTGGAGAAAAAAGTCGAAAGAAAAAGACCATGTCAGGACACATAAAATTTCTATGATATTTACATGTCAGTATACATAATGTTGTTTTTAATACATCTATGTTCACTGTGCTCTGTGTGGCTGCTTTCACACTGTAATGGTACCATTGAGAAGTGCAGCAGAGATTGTGTGGGCCACAAAGCCTAAAATGTTTGCAGTTTGGCTCTTTGTGGGAAAAAGTTTGCTTACTTCTGCTGTAGTCTAAAGAAGAGGACTGGGCATACTTAAAGCTGTCTTAATCCAATCCCCTTCTGTCTTGTTTGCCCAACCCTTCCTTTGATGATATAAACTGTTTTAATGTCCTGCCATTAAGATTTGTATTTTATTTGACCTAACAGAGTCAGCTCTCGCTGATTGCAACAAAAAGAACATTAATTAATATAATTACCTAAAGATCTAGTCCAAGAAATCCATTAGCTTTGCATAATTATAGAGCTGGATTGACCATTTCAAGTAAATTTACCAGTGAATTAGTGAAAACAAACAAGCAAAGTATTCACTTTTAAAAAATATCCAACACAGTGAAAAAATATTTCTTAAACGGAAAGCTAAATTGTCCACGGAATTAATATTGTGTGGATTCCTGTGAATTCTGAAATTATTATTACCATTTTCAGAAAATCAATGATTTCTGGGAGTTAGGATTTAAATGGAATGCCTGTGGTTCTCGTATGAATTTTCTCAGAACCATGTGGAAAATGGGTAAGACATGCAATGCCAACCTGGCCCGTGGGGGCGCAATGGATAAAGAGTGGAACTGGAATGCTGAGGTCGCTGGAGCACCCCTTGCATGCTTGGTCAAGGCACATATGGGAAGCAACTACTGCAGTTGAGCTTCCAGCTTTCTGCTTCCCACTCCTCCCCCTTTTTTGTATTTCCCCTTTCTCTAAAATCAATAAATAAAATCTTAAATTCTTCTTTTTTTTTTTTTTTAACAGAGACAGAGAGAGAGTTAAAGAGAGGGACAGATAAGGATAGACAGACAGGAATGAAGAGAGATGAGAAGCATCAATCATTAGTTTTTTGTTGCGACACCTTAGTTGTTCATTGATTGCTTTCTTATATGTACCTTGATCAGGGGTGCTACAACAGACCAAGTAACCCATTGCTCGAGCCAGTGACCTTGGGTCCAAGCTGGTGAGCTTTGCTCAAACCAGATGAGCCCGCGCTCAAGCTGGTGACCTCGGAGTCTCAAACCTGGGTCCTCCACATATCTATCCACTGCGCAACCTCCTAGTCAGGCAATAAATAAACTCTTAAATAAATCAATAAATAAATCAGACATTTAATGCTACTTCATGAACTGTGCTAGAAGGAAAATTTAGCTTTTTTTGACTTTGAGCATGAACCTTATTGACTCTTCAAATCACCCTTCTTGAGATTCTTCATATATATATAATTATCCTTCCAACTTTTATCCGCAAGTAAGGGATGGCCTGTGGGCTGTGCCTGTTCTGTACATGCCCACCCTGATGGGCACACACAGGCCGACCCAGTTCCCCCCTACCCGCTCTACGCTCCAACAACAAGCCACTATATTTCTTGCTTTATTTGTACAAGTGTAATTTTGGAGCACAGACATCTTTTCACTCATCACTCTTTCACACTAAACTCCGTACTAGAGTTTTGTCTATTTGATCACTTCCTTTGTCTGCTATAAATCAACCACATTCTGGTTTTATACTCTCGGTTCAAACAGCCTGAACTACAGTGATGAGCCACAGCAGGGGTGCGTTTCCTAGCACAGAGCTTGCCTTTCTGATTGTGTCACAGATGCTTTCCCGAGTCCCAGCCTTGGATCAAACGGGTCCCCTATGTCTTTGCTTCTGATTCCTCTACAGGTAGAGTAAGAGACACAGGAAACACGCAGTTCCCAAAGGTACAGGTGGATAAGGAGTGCAAAAGTACCACTTGACACTTCATGGGATTCTAAAATGTTTTCAAAAAATATTTTTTAAATAAAAGGTTGCATAAGTCTCAAAGAAATTCATATATATATTTGGATGTATTTCTGTCATAATCTGATTTTTATGCTCCTCCCCACAAATAGACCACACTGTCTTTATGGGGGGGAGTAATTTTTAGTTCTCCCCACTACAAGAGATAGAATACTCTTGGGCTAAGGCAAAATGGGAAAGTGATTTAAGAATAAGCTGTTAAGACTGTTCCTGCTTAAGAATTCTTCATCCAAGAGCAGGAGTGCCAGGGTTGGAATATTTTTTAGTTTATGATGCTGTGTTTCTTTCTAAGTAATGATGCTAAACAAATTAATATGGCAAGTGCTGCCATGTTAACACAAAACAACAATTTATTACCTGACCCAAGAATACTGGCACATAAGAAAAATACCATATGACTTCACTCATTTGAGGAATCCAATGAAAACTATGAACTGAGGAACAGAATAGACAGGATCAAGGAGTCCAGAGGGAAAGCAGGCAGAGGGAAAGGGGAAGATAGGAGAGCAGAAAAGCAAAACCGGGGGTAGGGTGTTGCGGAGAGGAGGGCAAGGGGGATGTGGTGGGGAACAAGGGGGAGAGGTAGGTGGGGGGACACTAGAATCTATGTAAACCCAATAAATTAAAATAAAATTTAAAGAAAAGAATACTGGCACATAATTTGGACTTACTGTATAGAAAAAAATTTAAACACTTTGAAAAAAATGTTTTTACTATATATTTTTTTCTTATTTAATCTAGATTCATACCTCAAAATCCCCTTGGGGTGATCAAGGTCATTTAACTTGGAAATATAATGGTCCATTCCTCCTTTGTAAAATTCTTCTAAATCCTATTATTATGAAAACTAGATCTTTTCATTCCATTGTCACTTGCTAGTGTTGATTGGTATTAAGATTTCTGCCCTGGCTGGTTAGCTCAATCAGTTAAGACTGTTGTCCTAGATGACTGGATAAAGAAGATGTGGCACATATACACTATGGAATACTACTCAGCCATAAGAAATGATGACATCAGATCATTTACAGCAAAATGGTGGGATCTTGATAACATGATACGAAGCAAAATAAGTAAATCAGAAAAAAACAGGAACTGCATTATTCCATACATAGGTGGGACATAAAAGTGAAACTAAGAGACATTGATAAGAGTGTGGTGGTTACGGGGGGGGGGGGGAATGGGAGAGGGAAAGGGGGAGGGGGAGGGGCACAAAGAAAACAAGATAGAAGGTGACAGAGGACAATCTGACTTTGGGTGATGGGTATGCAACATAATTGAATGACAAGATAACCTGGACTTGTTATCCTTGAATATATGTATCCTGATTTATTGATGTCACCCCATTAAAAAAATAAAATTATTATTAAAAAAAAAAAAAAGAGTGTTGTCCTGAAATACCAAGATCATGGGTTTGATCCCTTGTCAAGGCATACACGGGAGCCACCAATGAATGCACAATTGAGTGCAACAAAAAAATGAATGAGTCCCTTTCTGTTCCCCTTTCTCTCCCTTCCTCTCTCTGTCTCTCTCAAAATCAATTAATACAAAAACAATAATAGCCTCGGTTGGTTGGAGCATCATCTAGCAGCAAAGAGGTTGCTGATTTGATCCCTGGTCAGGGCACATACAGGAACAGCTGTCTCTGTCTCTCCCTCTCTGCCTCTCTCTCTCTCTCTCTAAAAGGAAAAGGAAATTGTTTGTATAGAGGCATTATATTAATTTTATTACATATCCATTTATTTAAAAAAAATACTGTGAGACTGAATATGTATTTTTTAGTATTACTCTCAATTTAGGGCTTTTCTTGCACCAAATAGGATATGAACTGTTGAACCAGAATGAATGAAGAGCCTTTGGAGGCCTTTTTCTCTATTTCTTCCCAGACAGGACTGAGCCTCTCTTCTAGATAATTATTTGTTGTTGTTATTTAAGATTTTATTTATTAATTTTAGAGAGAAGATAGAGAGAAAAGTGTGGGGGGGTTGAGGGGGGGAGGAATGGGAAGCATCACCTCATAGTAGTGGCTTCCCCTGTGTGCTTTGCCTGAGAAAGCCTGGAGTTTCGAACTGGTGACCTCAACCTTCTAGGTCACAGCTTTATATCCACTGCGCCACCACAAGTCAAGCTCTTCCAGATAATTCTAACTAGAGGCTAACAAAACAAAATCCTGTTTCAGGATTCTTAATTTTTGAATATAAGAAGAATCAACTTATAAACCAGCCTTTTGAAGCTTTATGTCTAAAACTGGCCTGGTCTTTAGTTTATGATCATGTCTCTCACTTCACTAAAATAAACAAAACTTACAAATTTTAATTATTCCTGCTTTGTCCCCCAAATTTGGCTTCCACATTTCTCCAATCTCCACTCTAAATGTGAGGAAGATTTTATATAAAGGAAGAATTTCTATTTTGTCCTTGATTCTATCCATTTCACTTTGTAAAAGGTCATCCCCATCTGTTAATATCACCCACTATTGGCCTCAAATCTAACCTCCCTTCTAACACCATTGCTTCAGTCTATATATTGCAATATATCCCTAAGCCTGTTCCTAGAAGTTCTTATTTTTCTACCATATATACTGCTTTCTAAGTTCAAACGTACTACCAGATATTCAACTGAATCAAAAGCAGCATTGGTTCAGGCACCAATATGTATGTTCCACTAAGAAGTTTTAAAAAGAAACTATGACTTCTCATCAATACATTCCAATTTCAGAGATGTTAAATTATTAAAAATGTGAATGTGTTGGGCACTGAGGTGTGCTGGTGATTCAAAAATAACTAACATGATGTGATAGCTCTTGGGAATCTCGCGGGTCTTTAGTTTTATGGGCATGAATACTCTTTCACCAAAGGGAGAACATATTGAAAATTGTAAAATAAGATTTTGTGCACAAAGAAAGTTAATTTCTAATTGTGTGTTTGCATTATATATGAGTTTAACTGCCCAGTTTTTGAGCAATTTTTTAAAACTCCTCAGAACAATTTTGATCAGTGCTTGTCAATTATAATTATCTAAGGCACACTGTACAGCACTACTCTTTACAGTGAATGGCATGAATTCATAGGTAAGAGTTGTTCACTTAACCAGATGTAATTAGGAAAGTAATTGTGCTCCAAATGCACTTTAAAAACATGGTAGATTCAAGTATAAATTTCAACCAGGACTTGGATTCATTTTTATTCCTTAGGAATAGATAGGCAAATATGTGTTGTAGTTATCTAATTATAAGTTTGGTGGCTGTAGAACTTGTAACTAATATTTTGGTAGAGAAGGTGGAAATTATTTCATATGCTGGGAGAAATCTTCAGCAGACATTGTGCCCTATGCTAACAATGATTTTAGCTTTGGTTTGGAAGAATATGCTAATATAAGAGACCTGAAGATAGCAGTGGAGTAGGCAGATGCACAGATTCCGAGCTCACATCACTGAACTGGATTATAAACTAATTTATGAACAATCAGCGTGAAAACTTAAATCTGGACTACAAGAACAGCTTTCAAAAACCAAGGAGCAAAGAAAAAGCCACAATAAACCTGGTAGGGAGCTCCTGACTTTCCCCTGCTAACAGGAACAGTGTGTGTGTGTGTGTGGGGGGGGTGAGGCTGGGCTCTCACTCCAAGAAAAAAAGCAGTAAATACTGCTCACAGCTACTTGCCTGGTGACCAGGGAACAAAGTGTGTTGAAAGAGCCCACTTGTCTTCCAAAAAGAAAAGAGAGAGAGAGACGGATGGTGAGGGGGAGAGGAATACAGGTGATGACATGAAAAACTGACTCATTCAGTGCTGGAAGTGGCCATAACTGGGGGAGGGGCTGATCCTTCCACAAAGCAAAATACAAAAGTACTTCCAGGTCACAGAGATACAGACATCTCTCCAGCTCCAATCAGCGCAACAAGACACAGCTGAAAACAAGAAGTGGGGAGGAGGGGCAGTAACTCAGGTCTCCATGGAGATCTGAGATACACCTCCCCCTACTGAAGCTGAGAAAGCAACCTGCCCCCAAAGAGATTAACTGGCAGAAGAGGACTTCAGAGCTTCAGGTCACACCCACCACATTCCTGGATACAGTTTCAAATAAGCCCCCTGCTGAGATCAACAAACAAGACAATCACCTGTTAAGAAAACAAACAAATCAAGACTTCAAAGTGGCCCAAATCCAAAAGTGGATTACAATAATAGCTAATGACAACACAAGAAGACCTAGAAACAACACAAGTGATAACTGGAGTCAGACAACACCAAGCCTAGACTCAACTAGCTCTACAAAGAAAACATCCAAACACACAGACACAATGAGAAGACAAAGAAGTGCAATCCAAATGAAATCACAAGAGAAACCTTCAGGAGATGAACTGAGTGATATGGATATAATCAAACTTCCAGATGCAGAGTTTAAAATGATGATTATAAGGATGCTTAGGGATCTTAGAGCAACAATGGATGGTCATCACAAACACCTAAATAAAGAAATAGCAAGTATAAAAAGGATATTGAAATATTAAAAAAGAATTTGTCGGAGATGACAAATACAATATCAGAAATGAAGACCACAATGGAAGGAATTAAAAACAGAATGGATAGAGTTGAGGATTGAATCCGTTAGTTGGAGGACAACTGGAATGAAGGCATGAAAGCAGAGAAAAAAAAAAGAAAAGAGACTCAAAAAGTCTGAGGAAACTCTTAGAGAGCTCTGTGACAACATGAAGAGAAATAACATCCACATCATAGGGATTCCTGAAGAAGAAGAGAAAGAACAAGGTATAGAGGCTTTGTTCAATTATATCATAGCTGAAAACTTCCCTAAATTAATGCAGGAGAAACTCTCACAAATTCAAGAAGCACAGAGAACTCCACTAAAAAGAAACCCAAAGAAACCTACACCAAGACACATCATAATTAAAATACCAAAGCTAAGTAATAAAGAGAAAATATTAAAAGCTGCTAGAGAAAAAAAAGGCTATTACCTACAAAAGAGCCCCCATAAAGATGACATCAGACTTCTCAACAGAAACACTTGAAGCCAAAAGGGAATGGCAAGAAATATTCAAAGTAATGCAGAACAAGAACCTACAACCAAGACTACTTTATCCAGCAAGGCTATCATTTAAAATTGAAGGAGAAATAAAAAGTTTCCCAGGCAAAAAAACAACAACAACAAAAAAAAACTCAAGGAATTTATTACAACCAAACCAATGTTGCAGGAAATGTTAAGGGGCCTGGTGTAAACAGATCAAAGTGGGAAAAGAATATAGCAAAAGAGGAATACAGCTTTAAAGAATAAAATGGCTATAAAACTACATATCAATAATAACCTTAAATGTAAATGGATTAAATGATCTAATCAAAAGACATAGGGTAGCTGCATGGATAAGAAAACAGGACCCATACATATGCTGTCTACAAGAGACACACCTCAAAACAAAAGATGCACATAGGTTGAAGGTAAAAGGATGGAAAAAAACATTTCATGCAAATGGAAATGAAAAAAAAAGCTGGGTTAGCAATATTTATATCATACAAAATGGATTTTAAAACAAAGAATATAGTAAGAGATAAAGAAGGCCACTACATAATGATAAAGGGAATAATCCAACAGGAAGATATAACTATTATAAATATCTACGCACCGAATATAGGAGCACCTAAATTTAAAAGCAGACTTTGATGGATATAAAGAGCAAGATCAACAGCAACACTATAATAGTAGTGGATTTTAATACCCCACTAACATCACTAGATAGATCCTCAAGAAAGAAAATTAACAAAGAAACAGCAGACTTAAAGGACACACTGGATCAACTCGATTTAATAGATATCTTCAGAACCTGTCACCCTAAAGCAGCAGAATATACATTCTTTTCAAGTGCTCATGGTACATTCTCTAGGATAAATCACATGTTAGGGCACAAAAGTGGTCTCAACAAATTTAAGAAGATTGAAATCATATCAAACACTTTCTCTGATCACAATGGCATGAAAGTAGAAATCAACCACAACAAAAAAGCTCAAAAATTCTCAAACACATGGAAACTAAATAGCAGGTTGTTAAATAATGAATGGATTAAAAATGAGATCAAAGAAGAAATAAAAAAATTCCTAGAAACGAATGATAATGAGCATACAACAACTCAAAATTTATGGGACACAGCAAAAGCAGTACAGAGAGGGAAGTTTATAGCACTACAGCACACTTTAAGAAGCTAGAAAAAGCTCAAATAAACAACTTAAACCCTGCATCTAAAAGAACTATAAAAAGAACAGCAAGTAAAGCCTAAATGTAGTAGAAAGAAGAAAATAATAAAGATCAGAGCAGAAATAAATGACATAGAGATGAAAGAAACAATACAGAGGATCAATGAAACTAGTAGCTAGTTTTTTGAAAAGGCAAACAAGATTGATGAACCTTTAAGTAGACTCACCAAGAAAAAGAGAGAGAGGACTCAAATAAATAAAATTAGAAATGAGAGGGGAGAAGTAACAACTGACACAACAGAAATACAAAGGATTGTAAGAAAATACCATGAAGAACTGTATGCCAAAAAACTAGACAACCTAGATGAAATGGACAAATTCCTTAAAACATACAATCTTCCAAAAATCAATCTGGAAGTATCAGAAAACCTAAACAGACTGATTACACCAAATGAGATCGAAACAGTTATCAAAAAACTTCCAACAAAGAAAAGTCCTCATCCAGATGGCTTCACAATGGAATTCTACCAAATATTCAAAGAAGAACTAACTCCTATCCTTCTCACACTATTTCAAAAAATTCAAGAGGAAGGAAGACTTCCAAGCTCCCTTTATGAGGCGAGCATAATTCTGATTCCAAAACCAGGTAAACACAACTCAAAGAAAGAAAATTATAGGCCAATATCTCTGATGAATATAGATGCTAAAATCCTCAACAAAATATTAGCAAACCGGATCCAACAATATATGGAAAAAATCATACACCATGATCAAATGAGATTTATTCTGGGGAGGCAAGGCTAGTACAATATTCACAAATCTATCAATGTTATTCATCACATAAACAAAAGGAAGGAGAAAAACCACATGGTAATTTCAATACATGCAGAAAAAGCATTTGATAAAATCCAGCACCCATTCATGATCAAAATTCTCAACAAAGTGGGAATACAGGGAACATACCTCAATATGATAAAAGCCATCTATGACAAACCCACAGCCAATATCATACTCAATGGGCAGAAATTAAAAGCAATCCCCTTAAGATCAGGAACAAGGCAGGGGTGCCCCCTCTCACCACTCTTATTCAAGATAGTCCTGGAAGTCTTAGCCATAGCAATCAGACAAGAAGAAGAAATAAAAGGCATTCAAGTTGGAAAAGAAGAAGTAAAGCTGTCATTATTTGCAGAAGATATGATATCGTATATAGAAAATCCTAAAGTCTCAGTCAAAAAACTACTGGACAAGAGAAATGAATTCAGCAAGGTGGCAGGATATAAATTAATACTCAGAAATCAGAGGCATTTTTATACACCAACAATGAACAGTCAGAAAGAGAAATTAAGGAAACAATTCCCTTCACTATTACAACCAAAATAATAAAGTACCTAGGAGTACATTTAACCAAGGAGACTAAAGACTTGTACTCAGAAAATTATAAAACATTGATAAAAGAAATCAAGTGGATGCATATACCATGCTCATAGTTAGGAAGAATAAACATCATTAAAATGTCTATTTTATCCAAATTAATTTATAAATTCAATGCAATACCAATTAAAATACCAATGACATACTTTAAAGATATAGATCACATATTCCAAAAATTTATATGGAACCAAAAGAGAACACGAATAGCCTCAGCAATCTTAAAAAAGAAAAGTAAAGTGGGAGGCATCACACTTCCTGATATCACATTATACTACAAGGCCATTTTACTCAAAACAGCCTGGTACTGGCATAAGAGCAGGCACATAGATCAATAGAACAGAAGGGAGAACCCAGAAATAAACCCACAGCTCTATGGACAACTGATATTTGACAAAGGAGGTAAGGGCATACAATGGAGTAAAGACAGCCTCTTCAACAAATGGTGTTGGGAAAATTGGACAACACCCTGCAAAAAAACGAAACTAGACCACCAACTTACACCATTCACAAAAATAAACTCAAAATGGATAAAAGACTTAAATGTAAGGTGTGAAACCATAAGCATCTTAGAAGAAAACATAGGCAGTAAGCTCTCCGACATCTCTCGCAGCAATATATTTGCTGATTTATCTCCACGGGGAAGTGAAATAAAAGACAGGATAAACAAATGGGACTATATCAAACTAAATAGCTTTTGCACAGCCAAAGACAATAAGAACAGAATAAAAAGACAAACTATACAACGGGAGAACACATTTGACAGTATGTCTGATAAGGGGTTAATAACCAAAATTTATAAAGAACTTGTAAATCTCAACCCCAGAAAGACAAACAATCCAATCAAAAATGGACAAAAGAAATGAATAGACACTTATCCAAAGAGGACATACAGATGGCCAATAGGCATATGAAAAAATGCTCAACATCACTAATCATTAGAGAAATGCAAATTAAAACCACAATGAGATATCACCTCACACCAGTCAGAATGGCGCTAATCAACAAAACAACACAGAATAAGTGCTGGCGAGGATGTGGAGAAAAGGGAACCCTCCTGCACTGCTGGTGGGAATGCAGACTGGTGCAGCCTCTGTGGAAAACAGTATGGAGATTTCTCAAAATATTGAAAATGTAACTGCCTTTTGACCCAGCCATCCCACTTTTAGGAATATACCCCAAGAACACCATAGAACCGTTCCAGAAGGAGAAATGCACCCCCATGTTTATAGCAGCATTGTTCACAATAGCGAAGATCTGGAAACAGCTCAAGTGTCCATCAGAGGACGAGTGGATTAAAAAGCTTTGGTACATATATACTATGGAATACTACTCAGCCATAAGAAATGATGACATCAGATCATTTACAATCACAGGGATGGACCTTGATAACATTATACGGAGTGAAATAAATCAGAAAAAATCTAAGAACTATATGAACCCATGCATAGATGGGACATAAAAATGAGACTCAGAGACATGGACAAGAATGTGATGGTAACAGAGAGTGGGGTGGTGGGGTGGGGAGGGTTGGGGAGGGTGCAAGGTAGGAGAGGGGTGGGGTGGCGGGAGGGTAGGGGCACAAAAAAACCAGAAGGTGACAGAAGACAATTTGACGTTGAGTGAGGGGTATGCAGCATAATCAAAGATCAAAATAATCTGGAGATGTTTTCTCGGAACATTTGTACCCTGATTTATCAACATCACTGCATTAATATTAATAAAAATAATATTTAAAAAAGAATATGCTAATGTAAATGTAATAATTAATCTCACTTGAAATCACTAGTAAAAAATTAGAAATTGTTTTTAATTTTAATTTATTTATTTTACAGATAGAAGAAAGGAAAGAGAGAGACATTGATTTGTTGTTCCACTTATTTATCTTTTCTTTAGTTATTTTCTTGTATATGCCTGACTGGGCATCGAAACCCCGAAAGTGGCATATCAAGATGACAATCTAATTGAATTAGTTATCCGGCCAGGGGCAGGAATTCTTAATTTCTTATTTCTCCTACCTTTCTTTCTGCCATCATGGACATACATACAGAAAGTAAACTATGTTTTTATACTGTACAATTCAATTGAGATTGGATTGGCTGTGCTGATATTAATTCTTCTCCTAAGACTGATAAGTACACAAATCCTTTTTGATGATTGTTATTTGTCACAATTCTAGATTGAACTATAAAATTTACTGAGCAGTAAGAAATGGATACCCATGAGTACAGTCATGAAATAAAAGTAGGAGATTAAACAGTGGCTGATATATTCTCTATAAAGTCTCCTTCATTTACTTGGGCCCAAGGTAAAACAAGGCAGAGTTTTCATACTTGTTTAAAACAGAAAATTATTATTGAACAAAAATAGGGTAAATATTAGGTATTTTTGTTATATTTGAGCAAGTCATAACTAAGAAGAGTATGAATCAATTTGAAATTTAAATCTAAATGTAGAATCTCAAACTAAATTTAACATTTCTTCTATAATTACTCTTCATAATGTGTGCATTTCTCACAGATACTTATGAGGGATAATTATATTTAAGAGGAAGATCCATATGCTTTTCTGTATTTGTACATATATATATATATAGGTATATACAATTATGCAAAGTATAATTTTTAGTCCTGAAGATAATAATTCTTCAGATATTCAAAAAAGTGAATGTTTTTTGAAACTACTGCTATAATTGATTAGCTTGAAAGCTGGTTAAATAAAATTTATAAAGTCAGAATTATTTATCAAATTATGACTTGTAAAACTGAAAGGCCTTTTAACATGCATGTGAACTTTTGTTCTAACATATATTACTGCATTTACCTTAACTTAACTTTTAAACTATGGAAATGTTTTTAAATATTATTATTAAACTACAAATATATTTTAACATTGTGGCATTAGACAAAATAATGGATGTTGTTTCTGATATTTTAAGATAAATTATATTTAATACTTTTACTTTTTCTTGCTAAACCTCTTTCTGAGTCTGCATTAACTCAGAGAAAACATATAGTTGGACATCAGTTAGCAATCTATCCTCAGGGCAGACTTAAGGATCATCAGCCAACAATGTTTACAGAAATTTAATATATATCTGCTTTTTTGTTTAACCACTCATGATAGTCTTTCTTTTTAAAAAATAAAAAGTATAAATAAGTAACTTGAGTACAGGGCCCTTGGGTTATGACACAATTCAATTTCTACGACAGTGACATAGCCCAAATTTTGGTGTAAGTCAAAACACATCTTAGCCTTAGTCACTTACCTATCCTAACATAATTGTAAAATCATAATCTAGAACATAAAAATACAACTGAGCCACAGAAAAAGAATACTGTGTATTCTCCCACCTCACACAACCAAACTAGTTCGCCCATGTAGTGCATAAGTATGATGCTAATGGCGTAAGCTGAACACCGACCTTTCAGTGTTTTAAAGTCTTTATGGGCATGTCACAAACTTGACATGTTGTATGTCGAGACTATTGTAACTTGAGGATTCCTTGTACTCTTATTTCACTTAATTATCTTTTATACATTACATTTAATTTGCCTAAAAAACCTTTTTTTTTTTTTTTTTTTTGTATTTTTCTGAAGCTAGAAATGGGGAGAGACAGACTCCCGCATGCGCCCAACCAGGATCCACCTGGCACGCCCACCAGGGGCGACGCTCTGCACACCAGGGGGCAATGCTCTGCCCCTCCGGGGTGTCGCTCTGCCATGACCAGAGCCACTCTAGCGCCTGGGGAAGAGGCCAAGGAGCCATCCCCAGCGCCTGGGCCATCTTTGCTCCAATGGAGCCTTGGCTGCGGGAGGGGAAGAGAGAGACAGAGAGGAAGGAGGGGGGGGGTGGAGAAGCAAATGGGCGCTTCTCCTATGTGCCCTGGCCAGGAATCGAACCCAGGTTCCCCGCACGCCAGGCTGACGCTCTACCGCTGAGCCAACCAGCCAGGGCTAAAAAAAAATCTTAAACAGAAAAACTAAGTTTGTGTAAAAAAAAATTTACTTCCAGGTGAAGGTGATTGGATGGCATTTTTAAGACCCAAACTGTATACACACTTTTTTTTCTTTCTTTTTTTTTTTATTTATGTGTGACAGAGACAGAAAGATAGAGAGAGGGACAAAGAAGGACAGACAGACTGAAAGGGAGAGAGATAAGAAGCATCAATTCTTTGTTGTGGCTCCTTAATCTCTTTAGTTGTTCATTGATTGCTTTCTCATACTTGCCTTGACTAGAGGGCTGCCCCAGAACAAGTGACCCCTTGCTCAAAACAGCAACCTTAGGCTCAAACCAGCGACCTTGGGCTTCAAACCAGCGAGCTTTGGGCTTAAGTCAGTGACCATTGTGTCATGTCTATGATCCCATGCTCAAGCCAACAACCCCACACTCAATTCAGATGAGCCCGCACTTGTGACTTCATGTTTCAAACCTGAGTCTTCCATGTGCCAGTCCAATGCTCTATCCACTGTGCCACAGCCTGGTCAGGCACTGCATACATATTCTTTAAAATCTCTCTGTTTCAGATGATTAGGTTGGAAAGAAATACATTTTTCTTACTCTGAGACATTATTTTGGCTTTACAAAAATAGTATTTTAATTTTTTTTCTAATTCAATAGAATAAAGAGCCCAGAAATAAATCTACATCTTTATAACTAATTAATATTTCACAAGGGAGACAAAAACATAAAATAGAGTAAAGATAATCTATTCAATAAATGGTGTAGGGAATATTGGACAGATATGAGCAAACCAATTAAATCTAAACTATTTTCTTACATCATAGATAAGAATAAACTCAAAATTAATTAAAGAATAAAATATTTAACCCATAAAAATTCTAGAAGAAAACATAGGCAGAAAAATTTCAGTAATTTCTTATAGCAGAAGTTTTTATGATATATCTCCCAGGGCAAAGGGAACAAAAAAGAAAATAAACAAATGGGACTATATCTAACTAAAAAATTTGGCACAGCAAAGGAAGCCATCAAAAAATGAAAAGACAACCCACTGAATGGGAGAACATATTCATCAATGATATATCTGCTAAGGTGTTAATGTCCAAAATTTATATAAAAACTTATAAAACTCAACACTAAAATAAACAAACAGAAAAGGGAACCCTCCTGCACTGCTGGTAGGAATGCAGACTGGTGCAGCCTCTGTGGAAAACAGTATGGAGATTCCTCAAAAAATTAAAAATCGAACTGCCTTTTGACCCAGCTATACCACTGTTAGGAATATACCCCAAGAACACCATAGCACTGTTGGAAAAGAAGAAATGCATCCCCAAGTTTATGGCAGCATTGTTCACAATAGCAAAGATCTGGAAACAGCCCAAGTGTCCATCAGAGGACGAGTGGATTAAAAAGCTTCGGTACATATATACTATGGAATACTACTGAGCCATAAGAAATGATGACATAGGATCTTTTACAACAACATGGATGGACCTTGATAACAATATATGGAGCGAAAAAAGTAATTCAGAAAAAACTAAGAACTATATGATTCCATACATAGGTGGGACATAAAGATAAGACTCAGAGACATGGACAAGAGTGTTGGGGTTACAGGGTGGGGGGAGGAGAGGAAGGGGGCTGGGGGAGGGGTGGGGCACAAAGATCATGGCTTTTCAGCATTTGCCATATTCCCCCTTTAATCTATAGACAGACAGCAAATATTTACTTATGGTGTTTCCACTATAGAGACTGTTGTCTTAGGGACAAATGCTGAGGAACTATTTCAACAGTTCCTCCTTCTTCAAAGACTTTTATGTCAACATAGAGCTCTATGTTTTATAGGACATTTTCAAGCTCACTCCCTTTAGCACAAGGGAATGCCCTTTTATTTTCCTCTTTTTTTTTTTTTTTTTTTGGTTGTATTTTTTCTTTTATTACTTATTTTTTATATTTTTCTGAAGATGGAAATGGGGAGGCAGTCAGACAGACTCCTGCATGAGCCTGACCGGGATCCACCTGGCATGCCTACCAGGGGGGAATGCTCTGCCCATCTAGGGTGTTGCTCTTCTGCAACCAGAGCCATTCTAGCACCTGAGGCAGAGGCAATGGGGCCATCCTTAGTGCCCGGGGTGGCTTTGCTCCGGTGGAGCCTTGGCTGCGGGAGGGGAAGAGAGAGACAGAGAGGAAGGAGAGGGGGAGGTGTGGAGAAGCAGAGGGGCGCTTCTTCTGTGTGCTCTGACTGGGAATTGAACCCAGGAATCCTGCACACCAGGCCAATGCTCTACCACTGAGCCAACCGGCCAGGGCCTAGGAATGCCCTTGTTGATCAAGCTACCCAAAAGAAAATTATATGGAGCAACCATGACAGACCGAACAAATCAGTCTCATACTATTCATCACCAGAACGCTGCAGCCCGGTGTAAACAGTATCAACTTTCTCGAGAAGCAGCACAGCAGATTGGGAAATCCTGTCCAAGGGGTCCTATACTGCCCCTTCATTTGGAGTTAACCCTCTAGGACCCCTACCAGGACAACTTTGGCAGACAGATGTTACTCATATATCTTCATTTGGCAAACAGTCATATGTCCACATTACGGTGGATGCATATTCCGGATCTATAGTAACCTCGGTCAGAACAGGAGAGGCTGCTAAGCATGCTATAACTCATTGTCTGTATGCATTGTTCTATTATTGGATTTCCTAAACTGGCTTAACTGAAAATGCTCCTGCATATGGAGCAAAAGCATTTACTGTATTTTGTCATGCTTACAATCTTTAAAGTTAAGGTATTATTAAAGTGTACTCAGCAAACATTTTAAGGTCAATTTAAAAAAAAATTAAGAGGGGGTAGCCATATCCTGGAACTTCTTCGGGTCTACCATATCATGTTTTTTACCTAAAATTTTTTTTTACTTTTCTTTGAAATGCTGATGAACAGGAGACACCAAATCTTTTTCGCCTGCAAACTACTACCTTCTTTATTAGATCCAGCTAATAACACTGTTTTGTCTTTTTCCAAATAGCTCCAGATATATGGAAAAGATTTATATAGGTGAAGGGGGATCCTCAAACCCCTCAGCGAGATCTTCTGAGCATGGCTTCTAAGATACCTAGAGGCAGAAAAAGCCCAATAGAGATCAGGGGAACTACCAGCTTTTAGGATACACCCTTATTGGGCATTAGGCTCCAATGCCCCAAAGGGGTCTCATAGGATGCCATCTGGGTCCTGCTTCAATAGTGGAAAGGAAGGTCATTGAGCTAAAGCCTGCCAGGCTTACATGCCTCTGCTGTAACAGGGACACTGGAAGGTAGGCTTCCCCCTCGCTCCTCTAAGAGAGGGTTCAGTCTCTTCCAGCCCTGTTCCAGCCACCTATGACCTAACCTTGCCCAGAAAGCTGGGGTTTGCCACTGAAGGCTGAAGGTGCCCAGGGCCGTCAGCCCCATCTACGACACTGTGGACAAGCCTAGGGTATTTCTTCCAAGAAGCAGGTAAACTGATCTCATTTGCACAAGGGCCACTTAACTATGTTTTGCCTGAATAGTCAGGTTTTTTATTCTTCCCTCAAAGATCTCTGTTGTGGGTGTTGATAGTCCTATTTTCTGCTGCTTTGCTTAATATATAGTGTTTCCTTTATCCCTCCTACCTCAATGCCCCACTCATATTTCAGGCTGGGACCTACTCCTAATTTAGAGCTCTCTTTCCTCCTTTTGCCAACTTCTATTATAAATCTACCTTGGCCACCCAGCTTAGTGAATCCCAAGGTTCTCTTTACCATGCCATAGTCACAGAGCTCCAGGGAAAAGCAACCTGGTCTCATCTCTCTAGGCAGAGGAGAACAGAAGCTCCATATCCACGCATGCTGCAAATGGCTTTTCCAGTCTACCTGAACCATTACCAGCTAGAAGCAGTGGTCATTGGGACTTGGACATGAGCTGCAAAGTATAGAATGGTGACAACAATTCCAGTGCCATGCGGACTTTTCCTGGATGTGGACTTTTCCTGGACTCCTGCTCCCTGTGACAGCTCCTAACAGACTGAACTGTGGTTGGGTTGCATTTTTTAGGAATTTGGCATGCTGATGGGGCCAACTTGGACTTGGTGAACATGTTAAGGACACTACTCTTTTATGGATTCTTGCTGTATTGGCCAAGAGTTTGCTTAAAGGTTTTTAATCACTGTAAAAAAAAATAGAAGACTGGATAAAGAAGATGGGACACATATACACCATGGTATACTATTCAGCTAGAAGAAATGATGACATCGGAGCACTTACAGCAGAATGGTGGAATCTTGATAACATTATGCGGAGTGAAATAAGTGAATCAGAAAAAACAAAAACTGCAGGATTCCATACATTTGTGGGATATAAAAGCGAGACTAAGAGACATGGACAGGAGTGTGGTGGTTATGGGGAGTGGGGGGAGGAAAGGAGCGAGAGGGGGAGGGGGAGGGGAAGGGGTACAAAGAAAACTGGATCAAGGGTGACGGAGGACGATCTCTCTTTGGGTGATGGATATGCAACAGAACTAAATGACAAGATAAGCTGGAAAAAATAAATAAATAAAAGATGAGCAAAGAAATTGAATAGAAATTTCTCCAAAGAGAACATCATACAGATGGCCAACAGGTTACTGGTAAAAAGATAAGCAAGTTCACTGGTCATCAGAGAAATGCAAATTAAAACCACAATGAGATATCACTTCACACCTGTCTGAATGGCTATAGTAAATAAATTATCAAACAAGTCTTGGCAAGGATATGGAGAAAAGAGAACTCTGATGTGCTGTTGGTGAGAGTGCAGATTGGTGCAGCTACTGTGGAAAACAGTATAAATTTACTGACATTTAAAAATTGCCTTATCACCCAAGGATTCTACTTCTGGAAATATATACAAAGACCCAAAATACTAATTCAAAAGGATATGTGCATCCCTTTGTTCATTGCAGCATTATTTACAATAACCAAAGTCTAGAAACAGCATAAGTGCCATCAATAAGTGAGTAGATATAAAAGCTTTGGTATATTTACATGACAGAATATTACTCAGTTGTGAAAAAGAAATAAATCTTGCCTTATGTGACAGAATGGAGGCACAAGGAAAGCATTATGCTAAGGAAAATACAGTGGCCCCTTGTCTATCGTGGGGGTTAGGTCCAAGAACCTCCAGCAACAGGCAAAAATCCATAAAGTAGTGACCTTCTATTTATTTGATTATTTATATATATTTTAAGACTTTATAAACTCTCTCCACATTCTCATAAACCTTTCCAACACTGTTATTAACCTTTTGTACACTTATTTTGCTTATTTTACCTTAAAATAATTAAAATAATGATATAAAAATACCTATATACTGCAAAATCTCGCAATATAGCAAACTATTAGATATATACAATTTAAAAATCTGCGATACAGTAGACTGTGAAAAGTGAATCACGATATGGCAAGGTACAACTTTAATCCAGTGTGAAAAAGACAAGTACCATACGATTTTACTGATAATTAGAATCTAATGAATAAAATAAGCTAACAAAAAATAGAGTCAGATTCAGAGAACAGACTGCAGCTGTCAGAGGGAAGGGTGACTGAGGGGCTTAGTGAAAAAGGTGAAGTGATTAAGCAAAATAAAAAACAAAACAAAACCCAAAATGAAACAAATAAACAAAAAAACTTATAGACACAGACAACAATATGATGATTACCAGAGGGTAAGTGGTTGGACTGAGATAGAAAAGGGTTAGGAGGGCATAAATAGTGATGAAAGGATATTGATTTGGGTAGTGAACATACAATGCTATATGCAGATGATGTATTATAAAATTGTACAGCTGAAACTTACATAAATTTATCAAAATCACTTTAATAATTTCAATTAAAATTTATTAAAATAAAGAAAAAATAAATAAAATTAATATTCTAGTCGTTTTATTCTCTCAAGGAGTGTATACAGACATTTTTTTTCCATCAAATCCTCGTACTTACACTGAGAAATTATGACAATACTACAGTCTGAACCTTGCTGTCTTAGGTACAGTACTTGGTAATGTAGTCAGTAAAAATAATGTGTTTGAAATGTCTAGAACCAAATATGCTTAAAGCCTGATAGTTTGTTAAATATTTGCAAGTGATACTGTGACAAGTAGAAATAAATTGTCATATAAAGTGTATGTTTTAATAATGCTCTTACATTCCAAAATAGAAAAAACATCTGGAGTAACACTGAATTTTATAGCCTACATTACATGGATGAAGATAGTGTGCTCAGAGGCAGTGCTTGCAATCTTTATAACAATTTGTTTGGCATACCACCAAATTTCTTTTGCTTCTTATGGAAAAACAATTCAAATAGATTTCCTTTGACAATGACTCATAAGTATTATTACTGTACATGAGACATGCACAATAAGGAACACTGTATAGTTGATGTCTTTATTATATCATTGGCAAAAAAAAACATTGAGATGAGAATATCATTCACTTTCCTCCCAAAGAGATTTGATTCATCAAGCATTTACTTTATTCCTTGTTAGCATGTTAAGAAAGTCCACTTACAATTTTGTATTTCTAAACTGTCTGTCACTTGCTAAAGGATAAGACTAGAAAGTTATAAAAGATATTTTAAACCTGACCTGTGGTGGTAAAGTGGATAAAGTATTGATTTGGAATGCTGAGGTCATCAGTTTAAAACCTTGGCCTTGCCCAGTCAAGATACACAAGAGAAGCAACTATGAGTTTGATGCTTCCTTCTCTCCCATTTCTCTCTCTCTCTCTCTCTAAAGTCAAAAAATAAAATAATACTTTTAAAAGTTGATGATAATAAAAAATTAATATATTAAACTTACTTGTGGTAATATGGTAGACTAGATTTTTTGAATTAACTTTCTAGGGTGAAACACTTAGATGTTGGATAAACTGAAACAAAATTTAAAATGCATTGCTGCAATGTCTTCTTAATATTTTTTCATTTTCTTTATCACTTTCCTGTTGAAATCAAATTACACATATATTTGATTTGATACTGTGCCACAAGTCATAGAGGCTTTTTATATTTTTTAATCTCTTGTTCTCTGTTCTTCATGCTGGGGACTTTATATAATGTTCTCAAATTTAGTAAATATTTATTTTGCTGCCATCATTACTGTTAAGATACATCAATGACAATTTTAATTCAGAAACTGAACATTTTAGGTGTAGGATTTTATTTTAATTTACATTTCTCCATTTAAATTCAACACTATCCAGGCTGACCAGGAAGTAGTGCAGTAGATAGTGTCAGACTGGGACACAGAGGACCCAGGTTCGAAACCCTGAGGTCATTGGCTTGAACGCGGGCTCTGCAGCTTGAGCACAGGGTCACTGGTGTTAGGATGGGATCATAGATATGACCCCATGGTCACTGTCTTAAGCCTAAAGGTTGCTTGCTGGCTTGAAGCCAAGGTTACTCGCTGGCTTGAGCAAGGTGTCACTCACTCTGCTATAGCTCCCCAGTAAAGCAACATATGAGAAAGCAATCAATGAATAACTATGGTGCTGCAATGAAAAATTGAAGCTTCTCATCTCTCACCCTTCCTGTTTGTTTACCCCTATTTTTCCCTTTATCTGTGTCTCTCTGTCTCTGTCACAAAAAACAAATAAATAAATAAGATTAACATTATCCACTTATGATCATCTTTTCCCTTAATTATTTAAAAATATAATAGTTTGGTGATGTCAGAGAAATGGTGACGTGAGGTATACTCCCAATCTCTCCCCTTGAAATTTCAACAAATTCAACAATTAAACACAGAAAAAAAAAGGCCTTAGGAGCACCCGAAATTTACACACATCAGATAAAGTTGTGATTGGGTAAAAAAGTGGCTGAATATATAAGACATCAGTTGGGGCATTTCACTTTCTGCACTGATCTGAGGTAGGGGTACTTTTGTTTGGAACTGGATGAAGAGGAGAGACTGAGCTAGTGGGGAAGGAGCTGAGGTAGGGTAGGTGCACAAACAAAAGAAAGAACATACCGGCTCTGCCTAAGATTGCGAACGCTAAGTGTGCGCACAGGTGGTGGGATCTATCTAAAATTACTAGCAGAGGGTGCCCATGTAGGCTGGCACCAACATCTTTGTGCATTCCCAGCTCCATGATCACTGGTGCTGTTCTAGCAGCTCCACCTAGCATCATCAGTGCCGGGAGCGAGCAGGCACGCATGGGGACTGAGTGCTCAACCCGAAATTATCAATGCTAAGCTCCTGCATTAGCAACAGCACCTGTGGGCATTCCCGGCTCCATGATCCCCAGCACTGGGCACGTGCACAGGCCAAGATCCTTGGCCTGATACTGCTGGCACTGGATGCCTGAACAGCAGGTGCAACCATCTGTGTGCATTGCTGGAGTCATAGGAGCTAGACACATATGTGGCCTGTTGCGGGCTACCAATAGTGCAAGTGGGAAAAGCCTGTGGAGATTAAAACCGCAGCACGCTGAGGCATGCTAGATATGCCTGCTGGTGCATAGATTTTTGAATGTCTGTAACAGAAAGACACTTGGTCCTTGGTCTGTGCCCTGCCCTGCCTGCTCTTGATGGTGCCTCTGGTTACCACTGACTTGCCCAGAACTGTGCTTTGAGCAGTGGGGGAGGAGGGACCTGGCTGTGAATAGATTCCCTTGCTGTGAGGACAGTAGCTGAGGTGGACCAAACAGCTAAGTCTCCAGGCTGCTAGCTCCAGTGGGAGGGACATGCAATGAGTGAGGCACCTGGAAAACTGAGACTGCTATTACTAGAGCTACATAATTGCAAAACCTCAACAAGCTCCACCTGCCAATGGGACTGAGACCCAGTCTACATCATTGCCACAGTGACACACCAGCAGACCTCTGCCCAAAAGCCACGCAGAAGCAAAACTAGTAGTACAGTGCCAATTGCCAGAAAAAAAGAAGCTACCTCTCAAACTAGAAAAAAATTACATTTTGTTTTAATGCTTTTTGTCATTTTTACCTCTTCCCATTTTCTTTTTTTTATTATTTTCCATTTGAACTACATTATTCATAGTTGTTACATTTTTCATTATTGTTTTTTTGTGAGGGTTTCATTTCAGAAACCATTACTTCTGTTTTTTCTTTTACTTTGTTTTGTATTTTGTTTTTTGTCCTTTCTTTCTCTTTACTCTCCCTTCTCATTTTTTCTTCTTTATCTTTTTCTTCTTTTCTTCTCTCATCCGATTGTCATTTATTATTAAATTATTATATTTTGAACTCATTTTTTTTCTGGCATTTTGCTTGTTTTTTACTTTATTTTTCTCTCTTTTGTCATTTCTACTCAGTTCCTGATCCTTGTTCTCTGTAGTTTTTGTTCCACTTATCATTACAGAATTTTCATTGTATTTTTTCAACTTTTAGTTTATTTTCTTAATCATCTTTTATAAGTGTTTATAACAATACAACTCTCAAATGCCATTAAGGAAAAATAAATCAAATATCATGGATACAAAAGACAGAGACATAACTCAGATAGATGATAAAGAACTCCCTAGAAAAAATTTTTAATTACTTAGAAACCTTGGAGATAAATGACAGGGAATTCAAAACTGAAGTCTTAAAAATATTCAGTGAAATATAAGAAAGTTCTAAAAGGCAATTTAGTGAGCTCAAAAAAAAAAACTTTAATGAACAAAAAGAATACTTCATCAAGGAAATTGAAACTATAAAGAGGAACCAAACAGAGATGAAAAACTCAACACATGAACTGAAAAAATGAGTGGACAAGCTTAGCTAATAGAACAGGCCAGATAGAAGAGAGAACTAGTGACATAGAAGACAGGCAACTAGACATAGTAGAGAGAGAAGAGGAGATAGACTCACAAATTTAAAAAAATGAGAAAGCCCTACAGGAATTGTCTGACTCAATCAGAAAGAACAATATAAGAATAATGGGTATATCAGAAGGAGAAGAGAGAGAAAAAGGAATGGAGAACATATTCAAACAAATAATCAATGTTAATTTCCCAAGCCTGTGGAAAGAATTAGAGCCTTGAATTCAAGAAGCAAACAGAACACTGAGTTACCTTAACCCAAAATGAACTACTCTAAGGCACATCATAATGAAATTATCACAAACCAATGACAAAGAAAAACACTCAAGGCAGCCAGGGAACAGAAGACTATAACATATAAAGGAAGGCCCACTAGGATATCATCAGATTTCTCAGAAGAAAGTCTACAAGCTAGAAGAGAGTTAACCCCAATATTTAATGTACTGAAAGAGAGGAACTTCCAGCCAAAAATATTATATCAATTAAAGCTTTTCTTCAAATATGAAGGGAAAATAAAAACATTCACAGACATTTAGAAGATGAGGAAATTTATCACCAGAAAACCCCCACTTCAGGAAATACTCAAGGGGATATTTGACCAGACGCAAAGAATAAAACAAAACAAAAAAATCACAAGTAAAACCTTCAATAAGATCACAGTAAAAAATTAATCTGTGACAACAAAAACAAAAAAAGGGATAAGACAAATATTAACAGTAACAAAATAGATGGAGTGCTGAAGCACTCATGAGATAATGGACTACAATGAATATGAGATATGTTCTCTGAATTATCTAATGTTAATCACCCCTGAAAATACCACTATTGAAACACATGGCTTAAAAAAAGAAGAAACAGAGGAAAGAAGTATGGAATACAACCAAACAAAAGCAAATGACAGAAAAACAAAAAAGAAGAACCAAAGAAGAATCACAGTTATGATAAAACATTATATAAAATGACAATAGGAAACCTTCAAGTGTCAATAATTATATTGAATGTAAATGAACTGAACTCACCAATAGAAAGACATAGAGTAGCAGAGTGGATAAAAAAGAAAATCCAACTGTATGCTGCCATTAAGAAACATATCTAAGCTACAAAGATAAAAACAGATTCAAAGTGAAAGGTCAGAAAATAATTCTCCAAGGAAATAACATCCAAAAAAAAAGCAGGTGTAGCAATAATCATATCTAACAATGCTGACTACAAGACAACAAAGGTAATCAGAGACAAAAATGGTAATTTCATAATGATGAAGAGGGCATTGAATCAAGAAGACACAACACTTCTTAATATATATGCACCAAATCAAGGAGCACCAAAATGTATAAGACATCTACTAACTGATCTAAAAATAAAAACTGGCCTGACCTGTGGTGGCGCAGTGGATAAAGCATTGACCTGGACATGCTCAGGTCGCCGGTTCGAAACCCTGCGCTTGCCTGGTCAAGGCACATATGGGAGTTGATGCTTCCAGCTCCTCCTCCCTTCTCTCTCTCTGTCTCTCCTCTCTCTCTCTCCCTCTCCTCTGTAAAATGAATAAATAAATAAAAAATAAAATAGAATAAAATAAAAACTGACAAAAATATAATCATACTTGGAGACCTCAATACACCACTGATGGCTCTAGACCATTCATCCAAACAGAAAATTAATAAAGAAGTATTAGCCTTAAAGGAAACAGTAGAACAATTAGATATGATAGACATCTATAGGACATTTTATTCCAAAACGTCAGAGTATACATTTTTCCAGTGTACATAGTATATTCTCAAGACTTGACCATATGTTGGGCCACAAAAATAACATCAACAAATTCAGAAAGATTGAAATTATACCAAGCATATTCTCTGTTCATAAATTTTTGAAACTAGAATTCAACTTCAAAAAAGAAGTAAACAAACCCACAAAAAAGTAGAAATTAAACAACATATTTCTAAAAAACAACTGGGTCAAAGAAGAAATAAAAGAAAAGATCAAAAGATATATAGAAACAAAAATGACAACACAACATATCAGAATCTCTGGGATGCAGCAAAAGCAGTAATAAGAGGGAAGTTCATATCATTACAGGCTTATATGAACAAACAAGAGAGAAGCCAGGTAAACAACTTAACATCACATCTTAAAGAACTAGAAAAAAAAGGCAACTCAAAACCAACAGAAAAAATGAAATAATAAAAATTAGAGCAGAAATAAATGAAATAGAGAACAGAAAAACTATAGAAAGAATCAATAAAACAAGGAGTTCATTCTTCGAAAAGATCAACAAAATTGACAAACCCTTGGCAAGACTCACTAAGGATAAAAAAAAAGAGACATATAAACAAAATCCAAAATGAAAGAGGAGAAAGTACCATAAATATCATAGATATACAAAGGATTATTGTAGAACAGTATGAAAAACTATATACCACCAAATTTAACAATCTAGAAGAAATGGATAAATTCCAAAAACTATATAATGTTTCTACACAGAATCATGAAGAAGTAGAAAGCCTAAACAGACCCATAAGCAAGGAGGAAATAGAAGCAACTATCAAAAACCTCCCAAAAACTTAAAGCCCAGGGCCAGATGGCTATAACAGTAAATTCTATCAAACATTCAAAGAAGATTTGGTTTCCATTTTACTCAAAGTTGTCCAAAATATTGGAGAAGAAGCAATACTTCCAAACACATTTTATGAGGCCAACTTAACACTCATACCAAAACTTGGCAAGGACAAAGCAAAAAAAGAAAACTTCAGACCAATATCTCTAATAAATACAGTTGCAAAAATCATAAAAAAATACCAGCAAAACAAATACAACACATTAAAAAAATAAGTCAGCATGATCAAGTGAGATTCATTCCAGAAACACAAGGATGGTTCAATATATGTAAAACAATTAATATAATACACCATTTCAACAAAACAAAAAAACAAAAACCATATAACCCTATCAATAGATACAGAAAAGGCATTCAATAAAATACACATTATTTTATGTTTAAAACACTCAACAAAATGGGTTTAGAAGAAAAATACTTCAACATAATAAAGGCGATTTATGACAAACCATCAGCTAACATCATATTAAATGGCAAAAAACTGAAAACATTTCCTCTAAAATCAGGATCAAAACAAAGTTGCGCACTCTTTCCACTCCTATTCAACATAGTGCTAGAAGTTCTAGCCAGAGCAATCAGACAAGAGAAAGAAATAAAAGGCATTCATTTTAAGAAAAAAGAAGTAAAGGTTTTTGTTGATGATATGTTCCTGTATATAGAAAACCCCAAAGACTTCACAGAAGCACTACTAGCAACAATAAACCAATACAGTAAGGTTGCAGGATACAAAATTAACATACAGAGTCTATTCCTTTTTTATATGCCAACAATGAAACTTCAGAAAATGAACTCCAAAAAATAATTCCTTTTATTGTTGCAACAACAAAAAAATACCTAGGAATAAAGATAACAAAGAATGTAAAGGACCTATATAATGAAAAATACAAAGTATTGTTAAAGGAAATCGAAAAAGACACAATGAAATGAAAAAACATTTCTTGTTCTTAGATAGGAAGACTAAATATAGTCAAAATGACATTATCCCACAAAGAAATATACAAATTTAATTCAATTCCAATCAGAATTCCAATATCATTATTTAAAGAAATGGAACAAAAAATCATCAGGTTTATATAGAACCATATAAAACCCTGAATAGTGAAAGTAATCCTAAGAAAAAATATGAAGCCAAGGGCATTACAATACCTGATTTTAAAATATACTACAGAGCCATGATAATCAAAACAGCATGGTACTGGCAGAAAAATGGACACTCAGACCAATGGAACAGAATAGAGAGCCCAGAAATAAAACTACATATATATGGTCAAATCATCTTTGATAAAGGAGCCAAAAACACACAATAGATAAAAGAATGCCTGTTCAATAAATGGTGCTGGGAAAACTGGAAAGTCATGCACAAAAGAATGAAACTTGACTACACTTTGTCTCCTTGTACAAAAATTAATTCTAAATGGATCAAAGACCTAAATATAAAATCTGAAACAATAAAATACATAGAAGCAAACATAGGTACTAAGTTCATGGAACTTGGTTATAAAGAGCACTTTATGAATTTGACTCCAAAGGCAAGGGAAGTGAAGGCAAAGATAAATGAATGGAACTACATCAGACTAAGAAGCTTCTGTGCAGCAAAAAACAAACAAACAAACAAACAAAAAAAACTGAAAACAAAACAAAAAGCCAACTAAATGGGAGATTTTATTTTTGAATAACAGCTCAGATAAGGGGCAAATATTCAAAATATATAAAGAACTCAAAAAACTCAGCAACAACCAAGCAAACAACCCAGTAAAAAAATGGGAAGAGGATATGAACAGACTCTTCTCCCAAGAAGAAATACAAATGGACAATAGATATATGAAAAGATGTTCATCTTCACTAGCTATTAGAGAAATGCAAATCAAAGCTACAATGAGATACCACCTCACACCTGTTAGATTAGCTATTATCAACAAGACAGGTAATAGCAAATGTTGGAGAGGCTGTAGAGAAAAAGGAACCCTCATTTACCTATTGATTGGAATGTAAAATAGTACAACCATTATGGAAGAAAGTATGGTGGTTCCTCAAAAAATTAAAAATAGAACTACCATATGACCCAGCAATCCCTCTACTGGGTATATACCCACAAAACTCAAAATCACTGATACGTAAAGACACATGCAGCCCCATGTCCATTGCAGCATTGTTCACAGTGACCAAGACATGGAAACAAACAAAAAGCCCTTCAATAGATGATTGGATAAAGAAGATGTGATACATGTATACTATGGAATACTACTCAGCCATAAGAAATAATGACATCAGATCATTTATGACAACATGGATGGACCTTGATAACATCATAATGAGTGAAATAAGTAAATCAGAAAAACTAAGAACTGTATGATTCCATACATAGGTGGGACACAAAATTGAGACTCATGGACATAGATAAGAGTGCTCTGGTTACCAGGGGGAAGGGAAGGGAGGAGAGGGAGAGGAGGGGCATAAAGAAAACCAAATAAAAGGTGATGGAGGAGATTTGACTTTGGGTGATGGGTATACAACATAGTCAAATTTAAAAATGATCTAGAGATGTTTTCTCTAAATCTATGTGCTCTAGTTGACCAATGTCACCCCGTTAAAATTAATTGTCTAAATAAAACTATAAAAAAAAGAAAATTTAATAGTTAATTCAAATTCACTTTCTCCTAATTTAAAAATGTGGAGAAACATGGGTCTCTTTTATTAACTGTTTTTATCCTTGATTATGAGTCCAATTTTTATGTCTCACTATATATCTAGTAAATATTTATTTTATGATAGCCATTTGAGTGATTCATTGTCAGGTTTCTGGATTATGTCTTCTTGCTCTGAAGTGTTAACTGAATTCTTGCTGGTGGATGCATTACTGGGGATTCTTTTTTTCCCCTCAGTTGGACTTAATTCTTTGTTAGAGCAAGTGTATAATGGTTTGAGGCTCAGTCCTTACTCTACAGTGTGCTCCATATTATAAAATGTCTTTATTTTGGGGATTAACCTGAACATACTGGATGCTAATGACTCCCCACTTCTCATGGGCCACAACTCCAATATCCCCCAGTGATGCGGAACCTCTTGTTTCATTAGTAGGTTCTCAGCCCAGGAGTAAATGATATCTGTAGGTCTCATGGAGACTTTGCCTATACTGTACT
This sequence comes from Saccopteryx leptura, assembly GCF_036850995.1. Lineage (NCBI taxonomy): Eukaryota > Metazoa > Chordata > Mammalia > Chiroptera > Emballonuridae > Saccopteryx > Saccopteryx leptura. The sequence goes on along the minus strand of NC_089504.1, from coordinate 91,029,389 downwards.
TGAAAAACACATGCTTCAGTGAAGTACAGTGATTGTGAATTTCTATGCATATTGTATATACTATTATGCGCTGCCCCACCCTTCCCTGGAATCCCATCATTTTTGTGGGAAAGGACTCTAATTTCTGCTTTCTTTGTTCTGCCAAGGTGCTCCTGAACTCATCAGAAGATCATCCCCATATAGAGGGATAAGATGATTCAAACAGGGTCTTATCTATTTTTCTCTTTGCCAGAATCATAGTCCTGTTGCTGCCTATGTTCCATGCCTAAATGAAGTTAGCCCAAATATTTTTCCTGGTATTATAGTTGTTTTTTTCCAGGAAAAGCACGTCTAATACCAGTTACTGCTATCATGGCTGGAAGCTGAAGACTTTGGCTTTTACTTTCTATCTATAATTATATATTAGTTCCATACAAATATATATTGCATAACTTTGCTCACTAAAACTTTTTTGTCATTTTATGCCTCTAACAATGAGGCATAAAAATTGGACTCATAATCAAGGATAAAAGCAGCCCATAATAGTTTGTAAGTATGTTTTCTGACTGAACTAGCTATACATAATTTATTACTGCTATTTTCTGAATGTTATCAATAATATATTCTTACTCTAAATGCTTATTAGGAAATAAAGCCTAAAGGACAGAATTATAGTTTAAATGTTTACATTTGAAGTCCTAATTGTTGTTCTCTACATTTGTTTCATTAAAATTAAAATAAAAATTTTTTTATAAGACAAAACAAGAAAATGCACCTTATTGCCTGTTTTATTCCTAGTCCATCAAGAAGCCTTTATTGCCTCAGGCAGTGAAAATGTTAATAGTTGGAAAAGTTATTTAGTTTTCTTTGCTAATACGGTGATATCAAATTGAATATAAATAGTTCTTCACTTGAAAATAATCAACCTAAGGTGATTGTTAAAAGATTATTTTAAAAATTTCTAGGCCCTGGCCAGTTGGCTCAGCAGTAGAGCGTCAGCCTGGCATGTGGAAATCATGGGTTCAATTCCTGTCCAGGGCACACAGGAGAAGAGCCCATCTGGTTCTCCACCCCTCCTCCTCTTCCATTGGAGCAAAGTTGGCTCAGGCGCTGAGGTTGGCTCCATGGCCTCTGCCTCAGACACTGGAATGACTCTGATTGCAGTGGATCAACGCCCCCTGGTGGGCATGCTGGATGGATCCCAGTCAGGCGCATACAGGCGTCTTTCTGTCTGCCTCCACTCCCCCACCCAACTTCTCACTTCGGAAAAACATACAAACAAAAAAGCTTCTAGATTACTTATGTTGAAAAAAAGTATTGTGTGTGTGTGTATGACTAACTATATCAACTTAAATAAAATAAATATATATGTGACACTAATATAGGTACTTTTTTAAGTCTCACAGACAATTACAGCGTTTTTAATGATTATTTCTAATAATAAAACAAAACAAAACTCTTCAGTAACTTGTTTTGCCACTTCATATTTATTTGTTTAAATGTATTCACTTTTTTATTTTTAGAGAGAGAGAAAGGGAAATAGAGAGAGAAAGAGAGAAACACTGATTTGTAGTTTCACTTATTTATGCATTCATTGCTTGATTCTTGTATGGGCCCTGACCGGGGAATCGAACCCACAACCTTGGTGTGTTGGAACAATGCTCTAACCAACTGAGCTACCTGTTCAAGGACTCCACTTTAGATTTAATATTAGTTCTGAATTGGCAAGTGTTATAAGTGGGTATTTTATGTCTTCAAAATTTAAGTGTCATCTATTTGAACTGATTTATGCTCGTTTATGAAAATAAATGTATTCTAAATTCAGGTAAATCAGTCAAGGTTCAATCAGAGACACAGAGTCAGTAGCAGTTAATGCAAGGAGTTGATTTATACAGTTGTGGGAGCTGCTAAGGCAAGCCTGAAACCCACAGGGCAGGCCACTGGAAGTGTACACTACGTCTTTCAGATGAGGGCTAAAACTGTATTCCAGGGTCAGAATTTCTACTTTTTCTGGGAAGCCTAAACATTTTTCTTAAAGCCTTTCAGCTGACTGAATGACCACCAAGATTATCTAGGATACTTTTTTTTTTTTTTTAATTATATCTGTAAAATACTTTTACAATAATACTCAGAAAAGTATTTGGTTTAATTACTGGGGATGGTGGCCACTGTCATCTGAATTTGTTCACCCAAAATTCATATGCTGAAAGCCATCCCTAGGGTTATAATACAAGCAGGTGGAGCTTTGGGAAATGCATAGTTCATGAAGGCCAGCCTCTCATGAATGGGATTAGTGCCGGTACTAAAGAGAACAAACAAAGCTCACTGGCTCACTTCTATTATGTGAGGGTACAACAAGAAGTCTTCATCCCAGAAGACCTTCCCCTAACCATGCTGCCACGGTCATCTCAGATTTCCAGCCTCTAAAACTGTGAGAAATAAACTTGTGTAGTTTATAAGCTACTCATTCTGTGACAGTTTGTTATAGCAGCCCAAACAAACAAAGATAGTAGCCTACATTATGTCTGAGAATTAAGGCAGTCTGCCTTGTGACTTCCAGACTTGCTTTGGCAGTCCCACAATTATTTGTGCTAACTTTTTGTACTAAATATTTTCATATTTATTATCCTTGGTTGTTTTTTCTCTAGTTGAACCTTGACTCATACAGATTTTAGTTCCTGGGATGGGGTGCAGCTACAAGAAACACCTGAAAAATATTTAAATGATTTTAGAATTGGGCAATTGGCAGAGCATGGTAGAAAAAGCCTAGGTTGCCTTGAACAAACTTTTAGAAGGAATAGGGATATTAAAGATTCTGCTGATAAGGGTTCCGAAGGAAATGAGAAACATGTTTTTGAAGCTGGGAAAGAGCATACATATCCTTGTTATATTGTGATAGAATGCTTAGTTCACTGGTTTCCTGTGATTATGGGAAATCAAAACTTCTAAGCAATAAATTTGCATATTTCCCTGAGGATATTTCCCAATAAAATATTGAAAGTATAGCTTAGGGTGATCTTATCATTTATAATAAAAAGCAACAAAGAAAAAATATGGGAAGAAATGTTAAACAAAAATAAACTGGGGCTTGATAATTAGAGAATCTCTCAGCCTATCTAGGTTGCAAAAGATATTCTAATTACAAGATTCACTATCAGAAAAATGTGCTCTTACGAGAAAGTCAAGAGTATAGCTGGGTAACCTTTTATTAGTGCTTCAGAGAAATCAAATATTCAGTCACAGAGAGCTCTTTGAAAATATTATAAGTGGAACACTTGGATCCCTCAGTTATCTTAGCAGAATCCAGGAAAAGGAATGGGATCATCCATAAAATGTCTATAGCGGAGCTTCTTGTCAAATGAAGTGAATCCCATAACCTACACAAGGGACCATGTCCTTGAGAATGTAATATCAGCACCGTCATCTCAGACTAAAGAAGATAGATGGCTTTGTGGTAGCAGAAGCGGAAAGACAGAGCAGGATGTGATGGCAGAAACAGAAGTCAGAGTGATGTGGGATTATAAAATAGAGAATGTGGGTGGGCTCTTGAATCTGGTAAAACAAGGAAGCAAATTCTCTTTTAGACCTTCTGGAAGGGAGCAAGTGAGATCTTGAATTTAGTCCTTCAGTAATTTTGGATTCCTAACCTCCAGAACTCTAAGATAATAAATGTGTTGTTGGCTTGACCAGGCAGTGGTGCAGTGGATAGAGTGTCGGCTCGGGAATCTGAGGACCCAAGTTCAAAACTTGAAGGTCACTGGCGTGAGTGCAGGATCACCAGCTCGAGCATTGGAGGTTACTGGCTTGAGTGTAAGACCATAGACATGACCCCATGGTCACTGGTTTGATGTCATAAGTCACTAGCTTGAAGCCCAGGGTTGCTGACTTGAGCCCAAGGTTGTTGACTTGAGCAAGGGATCCCTGGCTTTGTTGGAGACCTTAGGTTAGACACATATGAGAAAGCAAGCAATCAATGAAATACAGAACTATGAGTTGATTCTTCTCATCTCTCTTCCTTCCTGTCTGTCTGTCTGTCTGTCTCTCAAAAAGTAAATAAATAAATGAATGAATGAGTGTGGTGTTGTAAATTACTGACTTTGTGGTATATTGTTTAACAGCAATAGGAAACTAATTTATCAGGAGTCTTTCACTAGTTATTGTCTTTTAGGTTTCTTTCCTGTGTGTTTATTGAGATCATGTTAATTTTTGTTTTTCTTCTATTGAGATAATGTATTATCTTATAGACATGATGTTTTATACTACTTTGTGTTCTAATGTTAAACCAACTTGCCTTCCTAAGATAAATACCACTTTTATAATTATATATTTTTTATGTGTAGTTGACTTTGCTTTGCTAGTATTTCATTAAGAATTTTTTATCCATATTCATAAGTGATAGTGATCTTAGTTTTGATTCCTTGTGATGTTTCTGTATGATTTTGGTGTTGAGTTGGAAATTGTTATCTTCAACTATATTTTCTGGAAAAGCTTTTAATTAATTGATATAAATTATTCTTTAAGTACTTTGTAGATAATAGTGTCTTTATTTAAAACATAATGCATTTGGCCTAACCTGTGGTGGTGCAGTGGATAAAGTGTTGACCTGGAACACTGAGGTTGCTGGTTCAAAAATTGCTGGGCTTGCCTGATCAATGCACATATAGAAGTTGATGCTTCCTGCTCCTCCCCCCTTCTTTTTCTCTCTCTTTTTCACTTTCTCTCTCCCCGCTCTAAAATAAATAGATAAATAAATAAATAAAACATAATGCTTTCCATGTAAGTTATCAATTTGGCATAAAATTACTTATAGTATTCTTTCCTAATTTTTTTAATTTTTTAATTTTATTTATTCATTTTTAGAGAGAACAGAGAGAGGGAGAGAGAGAGACAGAGAGAGAGAGAGGAGAGAGAGACAGAGAGAGAGAGAAGGCGGGAGGAACTGGAAGCATCAACTCCCATATGTGCTTGACCAGGCAAGCCCAGGGTTTCGAACCGGTGACCTCAGCATTTCCAGGTCGACGTTTTATCCACTGCACCACCACAGGTCAGGCTTCTCTCTTAATTTTTTATCCTTGTATGATCAGTAGTAATATTCCCTCTTTCATTTATGATTACAATTGTTTGAACCACTTTCTTTTTTTTCTTGATCAATTTAACTAGAAGTTTGTCAATTTTTATTTTTTTTTAAAATACAAGATTTTGGTGTCTAATTTTTCCCAATTATTATATTTTCTTTTTAATTTTTGTGCCCATCTTTATTTCCTTCTTAATGCTTATTTTAAATTTAATTTGATTTTTTCAATTTTATTCATATAGAAGTTTATGTTACTGATTAAAAATTTTTAATTCAATTGCAAAAAAAAATTTGATTAAAAAATAAATAGCTAGAGGATATGATTAGGTATTTTTTCCAAGGAAGATATACATACATACAAAGGGCCAAAAGTACATAAAGAGATGTTCACATCAACAATAATGAGTGAAATGTAAGTCAAACACCCAATGGGATATTACTTTATACCTGTTAAAATGGCTGTAATCCGAAAGACAAGAATTAACAAGTGTGGTGAAGATGTAATAAAAATAAAGGGAATCCTTGTGCAATGTTGATAGAAATGTAAATAAGCACAACCACTGTGGAAAAAAGGAAAACTTTCTCAAGAAATTAAAAATAAAGCTACCATATGATACAGCAACTCCATTTCTGTGTATTTATCTGAAGAAAACCAAAACACTATTGAAAAGGTAACTGTGTATATATATGTGGTTTTATTTCTGGGTTTTCTATTCTGTTCCATTGTTCTGAGTGTCTATTTTTCTGCCAATACCATGCTGTTTTGATTGTTGTGGCCCTATAATATAGTTTGAAGTCAGGTATTGTAATGCCCCCAGCTTCATTCTTTTTCTTTAGGATTGCTTTGGCTATTCGGGGTTTTTTATAGTTCCATATAAATCTGATGATTTTTTGCCCCATTTCTTTAAAAAATGTCATTGGAATTTTGATGGGAATTGCATTAAATTTGTATATTGCTTTTGGTGGTTACAGGGGGGAGGGGGGAGAGGGAGACGGAAAGGGGGAGGGGGAGGGGCACAAAGAAAACTATAATAGATAGAAGGTGACAGAGGGCAATCTGACTTTGGGTGATGGGTATGCAACATAATTGAACGACAAGATAACCTAGACATGTTATCTTTGAATATATGTATCCTGATTTATTGATGTCACTCCATTAAAAAAATAAAATTAAATTTAAAAAAGAAAAAAAAAAAGAAAGAAAAGGTAACTGTGCTTCCATCTGCATTGCAACATTACTCACAATGGCCAAGACAAGGAAGTAACCTAACTGTTCATCAATGAATTAATGGACAAAGATGTGGTATATGTATATATAATGGAATGTTATTTAAACATTAAAAAGAAAAAAATATTATGTTCTTTGACAAGATGAATGGGCATTGCAAGAAAAAACAATATTTTTTCTTAAAACATCCATTTACAGCTGTCAATTCTGTGTGAGGACTTCTTGTACTATATCCCATTAAATTTTGTTATACTCTGCCTTTCTTTTCATTTGTCTCAAATTTTGACTTCCAGTTTGATTTCTTATTTCTCAGTAATTATTTAAACGACATTTCTAAGACTGCACTGTTTAATATACACATGTATGTGAGTCTCCCAAATATTTCTTACTGTTTTTTAATTTCTTCCATTGTGATAAGAGAATACATTTTGTATTATTTCTATGCTTTCAAATTAATTGACATTTGTTTTATGGTCTAACAGGTGTCCCCAAACTATGGCCCGCGGGCCGCATGCAGCCCCCTGAGGCCATTTATCTGGCCCCCACCGCACTTCCGGAAGGGCCACCTCTTTCATTGGTGGTCAGTGAGAGAAGCACTGTATGTGGTGACCCTCCAATGGTCTGAGGGACAGTGAACTGGCCCTCTGTGTAAAAAGTTTGGGGACCCCTGGATGGTCAACTCTGAAAAATGTTCTGTGGGCACTTGAAAAGAATATACACTTATTCTGTTCAGTGGAGTGTTCTATAAATGCTTGTAAGGTCTAGTTGATGTATAGTGTTGCTTAAATCTTATATTTTCTTAGATACTTTTCCTAGATGTTCTATTAATTTTTAAAAATAAAGCATTGAATTGTATAGTCATTATTTTTGTATTGACTTGCACCCTTCATTTCTGCCAGTTTTCTTCATGTAAGTTTGTGTTCTAAGGTACATATATACCCTTTGATGGCTTCACAAAATATCACCTTTAATCTCTAATAACATATTATGTCTTAACATCTATTATTCTGATATCTGTACAGGCAATTCACATTTCTGTGGTTACTATTTGCATAATATACCTTGTTTCCATTCTTTTACTTTCAGTTATAGTTGTAGTTTTAAATCTAAATGCCGTAAACAGCATATAGTGGATTTTTAAAATCTAGCCTTAAATCTACATTTTGATTAGATTATGCTCTATTTACATATAATTATATTGTTGGTAATATTGGATTTATCTTTGCTATTTTACATTTTGTTTTCTATGTTACATTTCTGCTCTTTCTGTGTCTCCTTTACCTGTTTAAAAATTAAATGTTTATTTTCCCATAAGACTTTTACTCTTTATTTCTCATAAGCATTTTCCCATAAGAATTCTATTTATTTTATGAAGTTACTTATTTAGTGGTTGCTTTAGGGTTTATTAGATATAGCATTACTTATTAAAATTAGTATTAGATTTATACTAGCATAAATTTCAGTGAAATATAAAATACAGATATTGATTGACTTATGACCTCTGAAACTTATGACCATTCGACTTTACAACCACAATCGCTAGCCACAACTGCTCTGTGTCTGGCAGCGCAAGCGTTGCCCAACTGGGTGTATGACAGTGCAGACCAGCTTCTAGCAGCACTACCATCTCCGCGTGCACCATTTCAACTGTTAACTCAGACTCGATACAGCAATTTGTGTTTTGTTTCTTGGATATTTTTCATCAAATACCTCCCAAGGTGTCTACCAAGAGGAAATTGTCTTTGTCTATGCCTCAGCCTGCCAAGAAGGAAAGAAAGGCCATTGATCTTGACATAAAAATGAGCGCAGGCTCATCTGACTTGAGCATGGGTTCACCAGCTTGAGTTCAGGGGTGCTGGCTTGAGCATAGGATCATAGACATGACCCCATGGTCGCTAGTTTGAGCCCAAGGTCACTGGCTTGAGCAAGGGGCCACTCACTCTGCTATAACCCCCTGGTCAAGGCACATATGAGAAAGCAATCAATGAACAAGTACGAAGGAGGAAAGAAAGTGAATGTGATCTCACATGTTTATGAAAAGACCAACTCCGGTAACCCGAACTGCTGCCTCAGATGACAACATCAACGATCTGCAGCCAAGCACCAGCGGCCAATAAAATGTTTTGTACATGTTTATATATTTTGATATGTTTTCCAATTGGGAAAATGTTTCCTATGGTATTTTTTACACCTGTATTTTGTATTTTTGTATGCACCTGTAGTTTGTAATCTTGTATGTTTTGCAAATGTTAAACCTGACGAATATAAAAATAAGAAACAAAATGGTGTAGAGATGATACAAATGGCTTAAAATGAACAAAGAAAATTATGATATATAACAATAATGGAAGAAAATTATGATAAAATATGACTTAAAGATTTTTATAACATTATTTCACAGTACTGTACAGATAGCCTACTCAACTTATGACCAAATCATGTTACGACCAGTCTGTTGGAACCAATTGTGGTTGTAAGTCGAGCACTAGTGTATTACTTCTATATAGCTCTATTTTAACTTTGTTATGATATTTTTGATATGTGTATATAAAATATTTGGTGTGTGTGTGTATGTGTGTGTGTGTAAAATATTTGTTTGGTGAGTGTCTTTAGAATTGAACTTCTCCAGGTCCTGTTGCAAATTAAATCAGATCTTTTGGAAAAATATTAGGAGCTATCTGTTCATGTCCTGTTTCTCAATTCATGTGAAATCTCAGACTTAAGGCCATGAATCTGAAAGTAAGAACAATAGCAGAATATTTTTTCTTCCCATAATAACTGTCCTCACAAAATGTTAAATTTTTAATGAAGAAATTGACAATAAACTGAGGTTTTCTTGTCCTGTTTTTCTGCCATGGAACCACTGCCTTACAAACCAGGGCAAGTGTACTTGGGGCCAAAGTATTCTTATAGTACCATGGGTAATATAGAGTATTTATTCCATAATTGGAAGCTGGGCAGAAAGAGAGAGTTCCATCTCTCAACCATGCTTATCTAGGATTTAGCCTCAGTGATAGGTAATAGAGGAAGGGTTTAAGAATATTGACATCTTTCTTTTGCAAGAATAAAGCCCTTTGGATGGGAACTAGCAGGAGAGGGAGCCCTGTGTCCTTGGATAGATAAGTCTAGAGTTTCTTTTTCCTAAGTTGGAAGATAGAGTGAGGGAATGTTCTTGGTTTTAATAATACAGAATCTTAGTTTTCTTACTGAATTTTCCAAACTTTCTTGAATGTATATAATTTTTGCTATATTGCTTTAAAACCACTTCCAGAGACTTTATTTTGTTAACTTTTTGTTACTAAGTCACAGGAGAGCTGTTCTGTAGAGTTCCTCATTTTGTCACATGACAGTTAATCTAGGTATAACCTTCATTTCTGAAACAATCGTAGCATTCTAAAACCACATGCTAAGCTTGCTTACATGAGAATCTGAGTCAACTGTATATGGGAAGGTGAGGAATTACATATTCTTACTCAAAAAATAGAAGTTACTTCTTTTCCACTCAGGAGACATTTTCTATTTTCTATTTGCTAATGTTTTATTTCCTTATCAATACTTATATTTCTATTAAGCACCCTTATAAGACAAATACTACTTATATTTTTGAAAAAAGTATGGAAGCAACTCTAAATTTAGTGAGGTTTTCTTTTTCCATTCATTTAAACCAGTGTTATTCAACTGTCACTCTGCATAAACCCGTCTGCCAGAAGTTCCCTGCCGGTCTGTGAAAGTTAACCATTCTGATGTTAGTTATATGAATATATTCACATGAATTTCTGATGGACCGGCACCTGTCTGCAGACCAGAGGTTGAAAAACACTGATATAAACCACTTGAGCTTTGTATTATTAGTTTTTAGATTAAGTGGGAAATAATTCATTTGCTCTCTTTTATTCTTCAAGAAATAATTCCATAATGAAAAAGAAACATTACATGTCTGTTTCATTAAGTCAAAAATGAGTCAAATCTATTTTTTTAAACAGGAGATAAAAATCTGTATTACAGATAGTGCTAAAAATGCCTCAGTTCTTACAATACTTTTTTTTTTCTCAGAGCCCCAGCCCCAAAGCACCCACTCACAGAATCATCATCATCAAAGCAAAGTTCCATGGTGACAGTAGTTTATAACTTGAATGCTAAATGTGACACAACTCAGATTTTCAGGAGACTGTTGCTTTTTGTTTTTACATTTAATGTAAGAGTCATGAGTAATTATTTTGTTTTGCTGTTGTTTTGTTGCTTAAAAATAATGTATGAAATTCTAAACATTTATTTTTTTTTCTAACAACAAATATTTATACCTCCTCAAAACTTTAATCTGAGTCCTTGGTTAAAAACCAGTTCACACAATCTATTTGAGAAAAGACATATGACTTATCTATCAAAATACATAAATAAAAAAAGCTTTTTTTTCTTTTTTTGTGTGACAGAGACAGAGAGAGGGACAAAGAGAGAGATGGAAAGCATCAGTACTTTGTTGCAGCACCTTAGTTGTTCATTGATTGCTTTCTCCTATGTGCCTTGACAGGGGGGCTACAGCAAAGCGAGTGACCCCTTGCTCAAGCTAGCGACCCTGGGCTCAAACTGGTGAGCCTTGCTCAAACCTGATTAGCTCATGCTTAAGCCAGCGACCTCAGGGTCTTGAACTTGGGTCTTCTGCTATGCAGTCTGACGCTTTATCCACTGCGCCACTGCCTAGTCAGGCAGCTTTCTTTTTAAACTTGCTTTTGTTCTTAAAGATGTCAGACAATAAGTTTAAAATGATCAAAACATCATGCAATATCAGAGCAAACTGAACAGAGTACCAAAGAGATAGGAGTGAAGTGTGTATTTGCTGCTATATCTACATGTGAACACTTGCTATTTTCATAGTTATGCATCTTTGAAATACTTTTAAACTTAGAGAATTTTTTTCTTAATAATAAAAAACTTCTTGATACCCTTTACCAAGAATTATCAATTTTTAACATTTTGCCATAAACCCCTCCTCAATCCCTAGTTCTGTGTCTGAGTATAAGTATTTATTGTACACATCACTTTTTCACATGAGGATGGCATTTCCCAAGAATCAGAAAATTAATATAACATTGATACATTTCTCTCATCTACACTATCATCTCTTTCAATTTGGTCAATTGTCCCAATAAGGTTTTTAATTTTTTCTCCATTTCAGGATAAATTAAACTTTCCTCTTCTCATGTTGTTGAAAAACTCATTTTTAAAGGTTTGATTATGAGACAATCAAAATATTTAAAGATTTAATAATTACCATGTCTAAATACATGGGTTCTAATTAATATCACTTAGCATAATATATGCCAAACATAAAGTGACTAAACCATCCTTGATTCTTGCCTAGCTTTTGTTCAATGTATAAATTTTCTATCAAGGCCTCAGAGTATACTAGGGAAATTTAAACAAAAATAGAAGTCCCTATAAAAGTAGGTACATTGTTAGCCCTGGCTTGTTGGCTCAGTAGTAGAGCATTGGCCCAGTGTGTGGAAGTCCCCAGTTCAATTCCCGTTCAGGGCACATAGGAGATGCACCCATCTGTTTCTCCACCCTTCCCATTTCCCTTTCTCTCTCTCTCTCCCCTCCTGCAGCCAAGGCTCCATTGGAGCAAAGTTGGCCCCAGTGCTGAGGATGGCTCCATGGCCTCTGCTTCAGGTGCTTGAATGGCTCTGGCAACAAATCATTGCCCTCTGGTGTGCATGCTAGCATCTGGTTGGCACTTGCAGGAGTCTGTCTGCCTCCCTGCTTCTCAGTTCAGAAAATTTAAAAATAAAATAAAATTAAAAATAAGTAGGTACATTGTTATTATGTGAATTTTAGGATGTATATAATTTGGATTATTACAGTTACTAAATCTACAATGACAATATAGAAACAGTACATAAAACAAAATGTCCTACAAATGAAATCACTATTACTTAAACATGCTAATTATACCCTAAATACTCTTTTGTATCATCGATAGAATCAGAATTACTATATGAAAAACTTCCAAACTTGGTATACAGATCTTGCCTTGATACTGAATTGCAAACCAATTAAACAGTTTTTACTTGATTTCTTTTTTATATGTAAAAGGTAGTCTGCTGCTTTTATAAACAACTTAAATAAGATTTTTAAAAAAAGCACTGTCTATAAAGATATTACTTAGATCTTAGTACTGCATGTAGTATTTCATCTCTTTAGTATGTTATTCACTGTTTTATACTTTGCCTTATTTTTTAATAACTTTAGTTATTCTAAATTTATATTTTCATTTATTTTAGTTTCCTCATATGACTATACTTATATTTTGAATTTTTTTTTTATTTATTGCTTTAAGTAAGAGAGGAAAGATGAGAGAAAGAGAGAGAGAGACAGGAACATTGATCTCTTCCTGTATGTGACCTGAACAGGGATCAAACTAGCAACCTCTGCACCACTTCAAGACAATACTCGAACCAACCGAGCTATCTGGCCTGGGCTATCCGTATTTTTTTCCTTAAATATACCTTTCTAAATATAGCACCTACAATTTATCACAGGCCATTTTTTAAAGTATTATATCTGTTCAGTTTGGGTAGTGAAAAATTGTTTATAAGGTTAAATTTAGATATTCTTTCTAGAAAGAAGATACGGATATATTCTGTTGCAATTAATATTTTTCCTAGTGGTAGAGCATTGGCCTGGCGTGCAGAAGTCCCGGGTTCGATTCCCGGCCAGGGCACACAAGAGAAGCACCCATCTGCTTCTCCACCCCTCCCCCTCTCCTTCCTCTCTTTCTCTCTCTTCCCCTCCCGCAGCTGAGGCTCCATTGGAGCAAAGATGGGCCGGGCACTGGGGATGGCTCCTTGGCCTCTGCCCCAGGCTCTAGAGCGGCTCTGGTCGCGGCAGAGTGACACCCCGGAGGGGCAGAGCATCGCCCCCTGGTGGGCAGAGCATTGCCCCTGGTGGGCATGCCAGGTGGATCCCGGTCGGGCGCATGAGGGAGTCTGTCTGACTGTCTCTCCCTGTTTCCAGCTTCAAAAAAATACAAAAAAAAAATACAAAAAAATATTTTTCATAATTTTTTTTCTCTAACTGTGCTTTGATAGCTTTGATCTGCCTTGCAGTAAATCTATTGCTATCAAGACAGTTTTAAAATTTTACATATTTAAGAATAAGTGAGTGAATTGTTTTTTCTTCTGTATTTGGATTTGTTTCTTGAGAGCAGGGACTTTGTGTTCCTTGTAGTGTAGCTCAAGTTTTATACATATTTGACGTTAAATAAATATATATTCTTTAGCTTTTATTTTATGAGGTATTATATACCCAAGGAGATTGCCTCCCTGAAGAAATTTTGATTTACCTCTAGATGTACTGGGCAATGAGCTTTGTAATATAATAAATAGGCATTTTTATTAATTCTTAGGGATGCCATAACAAAATACTATAGTCTGGACAGCTTAAAAAACAGAAATTTATTGTCTCAGTTCTAGAGGCTAGAAGTCCATATCAAGGCATGAGCAGGGTTGGTTTCTTCTGAGAGCCATGAATAGAGAAGATCTCTTCCTGGCCTTTGTTGTTAGCTTAGAGATAGCTGCCTTTTCACTGTGTCTTCACATCATCTTCCTCTTCTTATAGGACACTGGTTATATTGGATTAGGGCGCACCTTAATGACCTCATTTAAAGACCTATGTCCAAATACAGTCACACAAAGACAATGGGGGTTAAGTCTTTAACATGAATTTAGGGGTGTGGCATATAATTCAGGCCATAATAGCATCAGTCCAAAACTCTGTTGCATGCACAGTTATGACTGCAAACATTTTAATGAAGATGGACATTTTATGTTACAATTAAAAAGATAGCAGTAAAGAGCAATGTAAAACTTAATAAATTGACATGAGATATGCATGACTGTTAAGATATTCTACTTGGGAGGTCAGGATATAATAATATGTAGAGGGAAAGGGAAGAAGTGGGAGAATTAAAACACAAAGATTCTAAACCCCTGGAAGGAGAGAAAATGGATCCATGCAGAAGCAAAATGATGAAGAGAACATAGAAATGAGAGCTAGTACCAGTAAATAGAATTTATGTTCACATTTCCCTAGAGATGAACCAGGTTCAATTTTTAAACAACTTTATGTTGATTGTATACTCCAATTTTAATATAACAAATAGATAATATCCAAGACTTAAATAAGATATTTTGAGATATGTTAATAGTAAATATTGTGATGATTCCTCTACTGAAAAACTCCCTGGAGGAAATAACAGCAATATTTTTGCCATGTTCCTTCTTGAGAGATCATCTTAGTGATGGTCAACCTCTAAAATATTCTAAGAAATGTGACCCTAGCTAATTCTACATACATTTAATTTCATGTAGCACAAAACTTTTACTTTTGCTTGGAGTAACAGCATCTATTTTTAATTTGGGGACAGACTGCTCTGTTGATAAAGTTTCTAAGCCAACCTGACTAATGTTTCCTCCTTCCTGAGGCTTGTCTTTAGCACCAATTTGTTGCTCATTAGCACCTCTGTCAAAGGGTAAATGCGGGAAATAGAAGATGAAACAGGTCAATTCAGTCCTTATTATGGACTAATAAAATCAGTTAATTAAAGAGGATGTTTAATTTTATAAGATGAATAAAAATGGTTATTTTTCAAATACCAATTTCTTTAAAATTGTAATGAGTGGCTATTTTTTTTAATATTGCAAGAAAAATTATGAGGACAAAAGTAATGTTAAATCTTACAATGTCGGGCCCTGGCCGGTTGGCTCAGCGGTAGAGCGTCGGCCTAGCGTGCGGAGGACCCGGGTTCGATTCCCGGCCAGGGCACATAGGAGAAGCGCCCATTTGCTTCTCCACCCCTCCGCCGCGCTTTCCTCTCTGTCTCTCTCTTCCCCTCCCGCAGCCAAGGCTCCATTGGAGCAAAGATGGCCCGGGCGCTGGGCATGGCTCTGTGGCCTCTGCCTCAGGCGCTAGAGTGGCTCTGGTCGCAATATGGCGACGCCCAGGATGGGCAGAGCATCGCCCCCTGGGGGGCAGAGCACAGCCCCTGGTGGGCGTGCCGGGTGGATCCCGGTCGGGCGCATGCGGGAGTCTGTCTGACTGTCTCGCCCTGTTTCCAGCTTCAGAAAAAAAAAGAAAAAAAAAAAAAAATCTTACGATGTCACAAAAGCAATAGTATCAATGATAGTTTCTAAACAAAGTCAAGAATTATTATTGACTATGTTGCTTATAAAATGCAAAAGGCATTAAACATAGATTAATGTGACCATTTCTAAAGTGATGCAATAGTATAACGCTATTTCTTCATGTTGTTGTTAGCATAAATAGTCAGATATTAATAACGGAAGAGAGCAAAGAGTATCAGACCTTAAAATGCCCTCCTGCTTTGCTAGAAAATTACAGTTTTACACATCCCTAGAGTATTCTCCACTGCAGGGGTCCCCAAACTACGGCCCGCGGGCCTCATGTGGCCCCCTGAGGCCATTTATCCGGCCCCTGCTGCACTTCCGGAAGGGGCACCTCTTTCATTGGTGGTCAGTGAGAGGAGCATAGTTCCCACTGAAATACTGGTCAGTTTGTTGATTTAAATTTACTTGTTCTTTATTTGAAATATTGTATTTGTTCCCGTTTTGTTTTTTTACTTTAAAATAAGATATGTGCAGTGTGCATAGGGATTTGTTCATAGTTTTTTTATATTCCGGCCCTCCAATGGTCTGAGGGACAGTGAAATGGTCCCCTGTGTAAAAATTTTGGGGACCCCTGCTCCACTGCATCAAGAGGTAGGGCAGAAGGAAGACAAGATGGCACTGGAGTAGGTGGATGTACCAACATCTACCTCCCAGAACCAAAGTGGATTACAAACTAATTTTAAGAACTATCATCTGGAAAAACCAACTTTGGACTAAATAAACTAAGAGGATTCTTCAACCAAGGAACACTGAAGAAGCCACACCGAGACTGGCAGAGAAGAACAGAAGCTCCATATCCACACAAGCTGCAGATGGCTTTTCCAGTCTACCTGAATCATTACCAGCTAGAAGCAGCGGTCATTGGGACTTGGACTTGGGCTGCAAAGTATAGAATTGTGACAACAATTCCAGTGCCATGCGGACTTTTCCTGGACTCCTGCTCCTTGTGACAGCTCCTAACAGACTGAACTGGGGTTGGTTTGCATTTTTCAGGGATTTGGCATGGTGTTGGGGCCAACTTGGACTTGGTAAACATGTTAAGGACACTACTCTTTTATGGATTCTTGCTGTATTGGCCAAGAGTTTGCTTAAAGGCTTTAATCACTGTAAAAAAATAATAGAAGACGAGATAAAGAAGATGTGGCACATACACACCATGGTATACTATTCAGCCATAAGAAATGATGACATCGGATCACTTACAACCAAATGGTGGGATCTTGATAACATTATATGGAGTGAAATAAGTAAATCAGAAAAAAACAAGAACTGTAGGATTCCATACATTGGTGGGACATAAAAACGAGAGTAAGAGACATGGACAAGAGTGTGGTGGTTACGGGGTGGCGGGGGAGGGAAGGAGGGAGAGGGGGAGGGAGAGGGGGAGGGGTACAAAGAAAACTAGATAGAAGGTGATGGTGGACAATCTTTGGGTGATGGGTATGCAACAGAATTGAATGACAAGGTAACCTGGACATATTTTCTTTGAATATATGTACCCTGATTTATTGATGTCACCCCATTAAAATAAAAATTTATTTATAAAAAAGAGGTAGGGCAAGATCGTGACTGGTCATTACCAGGGGAAGAACAAACACAGCAAGAGTAAAAGTAAAGATGGTGCATGGAGAGATGCTTCTGCTATAAAGCATGCTCACTGGGAACCAAGATGGTGGCCACAGAGGCTTCTCAGTATAGCCTAGGGAAAGGATCAAATTGGTTAGAGTGAGGACCAGCAGAAGCCTGGGAAAAGTCAGAAATTGATTAGTTTCTTTGAAAAAAATCAAGTTTTTCCCAACCTGAAAGAACATTAGCCAAGCTTAACCAAGTACTAACCTCTTCCTCTTCCTTGCTTACTAATATGCTCTTACGCCATTCGCTCATGCATTCTCCAAGTAGCCATTCAGCTTTAGGAGCCTGTGTGGGCCAGCAATTGCATGGATTCCAAATGCAAGCCTAGGAAAGCATCAACCAAAATGCAGCTGGAAACACAGACTGTGCTAGCCAGAGTAGAACAAAGACTGGACTGGACTTGACTAACTCTAGATATGAATTGAATCATGGCCCAAAGTGTCTAGACCCTGGATTTTATATTGGGCCAAACGAAGATAATGAAAACTAAGCTGATTTTTTTCTGTGGAGAGAAAGGCAGAAATAAGACATTGGGAACCTAAGGGCAGTCTTATATAGTTTTATATTTCAACTCCATTAAACCTTATCAAGCCACTATCTCCACTATGTGAGTCCTTGAAATTTCTTACCCAGTGACATCATAAAATGACATATATTTACTGGCAGCATTATATCTTTAGTTCAGTTATAGTGACTATTTTCAATATTATAAAAACTTTTGGCCATGTCAAGACCCACAGATTATCAACTCATAGTTGTGGCACCTTAGTTGTTCATTATGTGTACTGTTATAGACCGTAAATGGCAAAAAACCTTTGTAGATTCAAGGCTTAGCAAAAGGCTAAGTTCTCCCCCCTCCACCTCCATATTGGCTATGATGCTGAGTATTTGCACCCACTTCACTTGTTTGCTTAAGTTGCTGGAAGCAATTTACATACCCTTCCTCTTACTCTTTGTTTAGATGTTGGTTGATTTTACTTATGCATGGTGGGGGGATTCCTGTTTATGCCTTAAGAGAGTTCCTGTTTTTGCCTCAGATATGTAACTTTGTATCAAGGACTTCCTTGATTTGCATATGGCTATATAATAAAGCAAACTGGGGCTATGGGGTGCTCGGATATTGCCATCAGCATTGAAGAGGCCTCCCAATCCCATCCTTTTTTCTCAATGAGTTTGTTTTCTTAATTCCACACTGTTCTCACTCAAGACCCAGAATTATAAGCCGCGCTGGTCAGTGGCAGTGTACCTTCACCAGGAGAGCTCCAGCCAAGCCTGTGACCCTTTGCTCAAGCCAGAGACTTTGGGCTCAAGCCAGCACCCTTGGGCATAAGCCAGAGATCCTTAGGCTCAAGCTAGGTACCATCTCATTGATCATCATCTCTATGATTCCATGCTCAATTCCGCACTCAAGCTGGTGAACCTGCGCTCAAGATGGATAAATTCATGCTCAAGCTGGTGACCTCAGGGTTTCAAACTTGGGTCCTCAGTATCCTAGGTTGATGTTCTATCCATTGCACCACTGTCTGATCAGGCACTGAACATCTTTTCACATGTCTATTTGTCATCTCTATATCCTCTTTAGAAAAGTGTCTATTCTGGTCTTTTGCCACTTTTTAATTGGATTGTTTGATGATTTTGGTTTAATCTTATAAGTTCTTTTTAAATTTTAACTATTAATTCTTATCAGATTAATCATGAGAATCATCAATAAATCAATAAATAACAAGTGTTGGCAAAAGTTTGGAGAAAAGGAAAAACTCGTGCACTGTTGATGAGAATGCAGACTGACACAGCCACTGTGAAATACAGTGTGGAGTTACCTCAAAAAGTTAAAAATAACTGCCTTTTGACTCAGTGATTCCACTTCTGAGAATATAGCTCAAGAATTTCAAAACACTAATTCAAAAAAATATATGTATCCATATGTTCACTGCAGCATTGTTTATAATATCCAAGATCTGGAAACAGCCCAAGTGTCCATCAGTAGATAAATGGATAAAAAATCTGTAATACTTTTTACAATGAAATTTTACTACTCCATAAAAAGGAAGAAAATCTTACCTTTGTAACAGCATAGCATGGATGGACATAAAGAACATTATGCTAAGTGAAAAAAGCCAGTCAAAGAAAGACAAATACCATATGATTTTACACGTATGTGGAGTCTAATAAAAAAATGAACTAACAAGCAAATATAGACAGACTCATATATAGAGAGCTGGCTGACAGTTGTTGGGGGTGGGTGGTGGATGAGGGAAGTAGAGAGATAGAGCAAAAAAATGACAAAAAAATGTAGACATGAACAACAGTGTGGTGATTACTGGAGGTGAAGAAGATTATAAGGGGGAAATGGTGATTGATGAAGACTTGACTTGGGGAAGCTGAACACACAATATGATGTACAGAGTGTGTTATAGAATTGGCCACTTGAAACCTGTGTAATCATGTTACCTAGTGTCACCTTAACAAAAAAAAATTGATTAATTAAAAAAAACCCCATATTTCTAATTTCTACATTCTTTGGCTCAGAGTTACGTTCTCCAATATTGAAAGCCAACTATATAGCTTCTAGCTTCAGTAGTCTCATTGTCTTTTTCTGTGGCAAATCTCCTTGTGCCTGCCTCTTGTTAGGACCCACTTGAATACGTTAAACCCATCTGGATAATATAGGATCCTCCAACATACTGCAAAATCTCTTTTGCCATACAACATAACACTCAGAGGTTATGATA
Organism: Saccopteryx leptura; assembly: GCF_036850995.1. Taxonomy (NCBI): domain Eukaryota; kingdom Metazoa; phylum Chordata; class Mammalia; order Chiroptera; family Emballonuridae; genus Saccopteryx; species Saccopteryx leptura. Next base: position 91,009,562 of record NC_089504.1, on the reverse strand, counting down.
ATTAGAGCATGGATATATTTGGGGCCATTATTTAGCTTACCACATTCTGGGTCTGACATATTACACTAAAATTACTTATCAATCTTCTACACTAAATTTTTCATTACTGTTTTCTTCCACTTAACGTCATGTAAAACACTTAAAAAGTAGATGGAGTGTTTTGATATTTTAAAGATATTATATGTATTCTTTCTATCAAATATCATAAAGCTTTTTTTTTTTTTTTTTTTTTTTTTTGTATTTTTCCGAAGCTGGAAACGGGGAGAGACAGTCAGACAGATTCCCGCATGCGCCCGACCGGGATCCACCCGGCACGCCCACCAGGGGGCTACGCTCTGCCCACCAGGGGGCGATGCTCTGCCCCTCCGGGCGTCGCTCTGTCACAACCAGAGCCACTCTAGCGCCTGGGGCAGAGGCCAAGGAGCCATCCCCAGCGCCCGGGCCATCTTTGCTCCAATGGAGCCTTGGCTGCGGGAGGGGAAGAGAGAGACAGAGAGGAAGGAGAGCGGGAGGGGTGGAGAAGCAGATGGGTGCTTCTCCTGTGTGCCCTGGCCAGGAATCGAACCCGGGACTTCTGCACGCCAGGCCGACGCTCTACCACTGAGCCAACTGGCCAGGGCCTCATAAGGCATTTTATTGTATCTTTGGTACAGTCAAAATTGCTCAAGACAAAAATTAAAAACCACTTTTCAAATAACGTCTCTGGTTTAAGTACTCAAATGAGGAATGACTTCTATAAACATTTGCATCATTTGTTTAGTTTAAAAAAACAGTATTTATATTCAAAGTAAAATAAATGTGTTGTACTTAAATCAATGATAAAAGGTGAAAATCCAGAAACTGTTATATCTCTCAATGAATTGCTGTTTTCTCATTTTTCAACATTTTAACTGATCACAATAAACTTGAAATATGTCAATTTGCTTCTAAGTTAAAAAAATTGAGAGAAAATTATTTGTTTATAATTGTGGTCCTATAATTAGAGTAAATTTTTTTAACTATTCTGATAGCCAGTGAAAACTATAAATATTTTCTAAATACAGTTACAATGTAATAAATAAGGTATATTTCCATTGGAATTAACTGTGATACCAGATTCAATACCTCATTCTACAAGAAGTAATAAAAATCTTGTTTGAAGATGGTTATTTCTCTTACATTATTTTTATTGTATGATTTTAAGTCTACAAACAAATCATTCATTATTCTCTGTTGCTAGTGTCAGAGACAGGAAAATAATATCTGTCCCAATAAGTGTATCACAATAGTATAATGTTATAAAAATAATGGAAGCTACTGATTTGGGGAGAGTTTTACTATTTCAAACATCTATGTTCACTTTCTCAGAAATCTTATGAGGTAGGAACTATAATAATTTCCATTTAATTGAGAATAAGAGAGGTTATCTTATAATCACTATCAGAATTACTGTCAAACATTTTCTTAGAATTTGAAGATTGATTTTGAACACAGGCAATATTACAAAACTGAATACTTGACCTCCATACAAATTGCTTGAAATTATATTATTTTTGCTGAGTTACTGAAACATTTTATTTTCTATTGATCAGACCACATTTTCATCTATTTTTATTAAGAACACTCTGAATAGACAAAAATGACACTTAATTTACAGACACTTGGTGATAAAATTTAATTTCCTAGCAACTTCTATTAGCCCATTGAGTACATAATATTTATTTACTCTACATGGCACATAAATAGATGCTACAGAAAATGCAAATTATAAAAAAGTCAACTTGAGAATCCTCCTGATATTATGTTTCAAAAAGGTTCTTTGGTGCTGACATGCAAAAATAAAAGTAATGACTTAACAGTTTTATTTTTATTTATGAATATTAGATTAATAAACTCTGATTGATGAGTTGGTGTAAAGTAATCTTTAATAATCTTGGTAAGTCTCACACTCTTGGCAAAATAAAAATAGTAAACAATCTTAAGAAATATTTTCTATTTATTTTTTCTGGTTCCAAAGATCACTTAGTGCATAATTCTATTCTGTTCATATAAAATACTTTAAAAAAATAGACAGTTGGCCATAAAGCCAATACAAATATTCATAAATGTAATAGTATTGAAACAATACAGTAATTGTCCTCTGATAAAATAGAGTTAAATCAGAAATATCTACAGAAGAAAATTTGGTAAATGCACAAATATTTGGAAATTTTAAAAAGTTAAATTTTTTTTTCTGAAGTTGGAAATGGGGAGGCAGTCAGACAGACTCCCGCATGCGCCCAACCAGGATCCACCTGGCATGCCCACCAGGGGGTGATGCTCTGCCCATCTGGGGTGTTGCTCTGTTGCAACCAGAGCCATTCTAGTGCCTGAAGCAGAGGTCACAGAGCCATCCTCAGTGCCCGGGCCAACTTTGCTCCAATGGAGCCTTGGCTGAGGGAGGGGAAGAGAGTGACAGAGAGGAAGGAAAAGGGGAGGGGTGGAGAAGCAGATGGGTGCTTCTCCTGTGTTCCCTGGCCGGGAATTGAACCCAGGACTCCTGCACGCCAGGCCTACGCTCTACCACTGAGCCAACCAGCCAGGGCCAAAAAGTTAAATTTTAAAATTTAGCATTAGGAGAAGGGGTAGTCAACCGTTTTATACCTACTACTCACTTTTGTATCTCTGTTAGTAATAAAATTTTCTAACCGCCTATCGGTTCCACAGTAATGGTGATTTATAAAGTAGGGAAGCAACTTTACTTTATAAAATTTATAAAGCAAAGTTACAGCAAGTTAAAGCATATAATAATAATTACTTACCAAGTACTTTATGTCGGATTTTCGCTAAGTTTGGCAGAATAAATCTTTATAAAACTACTTACTATAGCTAAATCTATCTTTTTATTTATACTTTAGTTGCTCTGCTACTGCCCACCATGAAAGCTGGAACGCCCACTAGTGGATAGTAGAGACCAGGTTGACTACCACTGATTTAGTTTTTGTGGCCTGGTAGCTCAGTTAGTCACAGTGTTGTCTAAATGGGCCAACATTGTAGATTTGATCCCCAGTCAACATACATACAAAAATCAGCAAATGATTGTATAAATAAGTGGAACAGCAACCCAATATTTCTTTCTTTCTCACTATTTCTCATGTCTTCTTCTTTCTTTTCATGTCTCTAAAATAAAAATCAATATACAAAAGTCTATTGTTTTTCTATATGCCAACATGTAACTTCAGAAAATGAATGAAAAATATTTCTTTTTACAATTGAAACAAAAAAATAAAATACTTATAAATAAACCTAACAAAAAATGTGAAGTACCTATATACTGAAACCTAAAGAGTGTTATTGAAAGAAATTGAAAAAGACACATGAAATGGAAAAAAATTCCATGTTCATGGATTAGAAGAATCAACATAGTTAAAAAATGGCCACATTACTCAATGCAATCTAAAAATTTAATGGAATCCCCCTCAAAATCCTAGTGTCATTTTTTAAAGAAATAGAAAAACAATCACCAGGTTTGCATGGAACCATAAGAAACACTGAACAGCTAAAGCAATTTTCAGAAAAAAGAATAAAGCTGCAGGTATCACACTACCTGACTTCAAATTATACTACAGTGCCACAATAATGAATACAGCATGTTATTGGCAGAAAAACAGACATACAAAACAATGGAACAGAATCAAAAGCCCAGAACTAAACCACATATAAATGGACAAATAATCTTCAACAAAGGAGCCAAAAACACAGAATGGAGAAAAGAAAGCCTTTTCAATAAATGGTGCTGAGAAAATTAATAAGCCATCTGCAAAAAAATGAAACTTGACTAGAGTTCATCCCTATGCATAAAAATTAATTCAAAGTGAATCAAAGATCTAAATATAAGACCTGAAAAAATAAATTACATAGAAGAAAACATAGGTACTAGACTTATGGACCTTGGCCACCGAGAACAATTTATGAATTTGACCCCAAAGGCAAAAGAAGTAAAGGCAATAATAAATGAATAGGACCATATCAAAATAAAAAGCTTCTGCACAGAAAAATAAACTGACAACAGAACAAAAGTCAGCCAACCAAATGGAAGATGATGTTTACAAACAACAGCTTTAATAAGGGGTTAATATCCAAAATATACAAAAAAGACACAAAGCTCAGTAACAAGCAAGCACAGAAACCAATTAAAAAATGGGGAGAGGACCTGAACTGATATATAAAAACTGCTCATTCAAAAGTCACTACAATTTTTCATAAAATAGAGCAAGAAGAGAACTCAAATCATTCAATGCGGCCAGTATTGCCCTGCATCAAAGCCGACTACAGATATCTCAAAAATGTTACCTACAAATCAATATCCCTCATATACTGAGATGAAAATTATTAATAAAATGTTAGAATACCAAATCTTCTGTTCCTAAAAAATATAATTAAGAAAATGCAATCCACAGAGCACTTATACCCTGAATATAGTATAAATAACACTTATAACAAGACAATTTATTAAATAGCATGCATAATTTCAACAAAAATTTATAAATAGTAACAATTAGGAATGGGCAAATTTAAACCACAAGATATAACATCATCTCATTTAAAATATTGAACTATACTAAGAGCTAGTAAAAATGTATAGCAACTGGAGCTTGCATAAATTGCTAATGAAAATGTCAGGATCACTTAGGAAAAGCATTTGGAAGCTTCTTAAAAATATAAACACATATACTATAGGATTCAGAAATTTAACTTAAAGGTATTTACTCAAGAAAAAGAAAAACTAGCCTGACCAGGCAGTGGCACAGTGGATAGAACATCAGACTGGGACAAGGAGGACCCTGGTTTGAAACCCCGAGTTTGCCGGCTTGAGCACGAGGTCACTGGCGTGAGTATAGGATCATAGACATGACCCATGGTCGCTTGCTTGAGCCCAAGGTTATTGGCTTGAGCTAGGGTTCACTTGCTCTGCTGCAGCACTCCTGACAAGACACATATGAGAAAGCAATCAATGAATAACTAAGGAGACTAAGGAGCCACAACAAAGAATTAATGCTTCTCATCTCTCTTTTTTCCTGTCTGTCTGTCCCTGTCTGTCTATCATGAAAAAAAATAAAAAGAGAGAGAAAGAAAAACTATATCTTTTCAAAGACTTATACATAAATATTTAGAGCAACTTTGTTTATAAGAAATAAACTGAAAATTACCTGGGTTTTCATCTACAGGTGAATGAATACATTATGATTATTTTTAATATTGAAAGTATTCAGCAAAACAGGGAAGAAACTACTGATATGTAAAAGCCATGAAAATTAATTTAAAAATAATATTGAGCCAAAACACAACCCCCAAAATACATAATAATGATACCATATTATTTTCTTTATTATTAATCTATAGAAATAAACAACACCAATTATAGTAACAGACATCAAATTTGCATATGAATGAGGCCAGATATGAGTTATTGATTATACCTATGAATGAAGTTCTTAACATAACTGCATGGGTTTATACTATATTAAAAGTCAGAAAAATATACTTAAAATAGATGAATATTTGGTTAAATTATATCTTGATCAAAAGCATGAAGAGAAAAAATTAAATAAAAGTAAAGAAGACTGGTTCTTTTTTGTCAGAAATGGGAGAGTTTACATAAAGTCATTTATCTGATGAAGTTTACATTTCTGAAAACTAGATTTTTTATTATAGAAATTTTTTTCATACACCATGCAAATACTTATTAAATACCTATACTATAAGATACTGCACCATACATTACATAATTTAATTATTGCATTCTCTCCCTGTGTTAGTTATCATTTTTAATCAAATGAAAAAACACATGGCTCGGTTTAAATAAGATATCCAAAGACAAACACATAGTTCAAAGTTGGCAAGTAGTTAATTACAAGAAGAGTGATATATGAAAAGATGCTCATCTTCATTAGCTTTTAGAGAAATGCAAATCAAAACTACAATGAGATACTACCTCACACCTATTAGATTAGCTATTATCAACAAGACAGGTAATAACAAGTGTTGAAGAGGCCATGGAGAAAAAGGAACCCTCATCCACTGTTGGTGGGAATGTAAAGTAGTACAACCATTATGGAAGCAAGTATGGTGGTACCTCAAAAAACTAAAAATAGAACTACCATATGACCCAGCAATCCCTCTACTGGGTATATACCCCCAAAACTCTAAAACATTGGTACATAAAGACACATGCAGCCCCATGTTCATTGCAGCATTGTTCACAGTGGCCAAGACATGGAAACAACCAAAAAGCCCTTCAATAGATGACTGGATAAAGAAGATGTGGTACATATCATATATATAATGGAATACTACTCAGCCATAAGAAATGATGACATCGGATCATTTACAACATCATGGATTGAACTTGATAATATGATACTGAGTGAAATAAGTAAATCAGAAAAAAACTAAGAACTGTATGATTCCATACATAGGTGGGACATAAAAATGAGACTAAGAGACATGGACAAGAGCATGGTGGTTACGTGGGGGGGGGGGGAGAGGGAGGGAAAGGGGGAGGGGAGGGGCACAAAGAAAACCAGATAGAAGGTGACGGAAGACAATTTGACTCTGGGTGATGGGTATGCAACATAATTAAATGTCAGAATTACCTGGAGATGTTTTCTCTGAACATATGTACCCTGATTTTTTAATGTCACTCCATTAAAATAAAATAAAAAGAGTGATAGATTTAACACCTCCTGACCCATGTGAAAATCAATGTTGCAAAGAAGGTTGGCTTTCATTGTGTTCTGCTGATAAACTCTATTATATATTTTATGTTAGCCATTTGGGTCTTGCATATTTGAGGAAAGGAGCTAGAATGTAAAGTTTTATGAAGCAACTTGGAAATGTGAATTTAAAGTCTGTTATATTGTCAGTATTTTGAGAAAGAGGAGAGTTATGCCATATAATCTGTGAATCACAATATAGAATTTTCTCCTTAATAAACTTAGAGTTTTCTTTCACAGTCTTGTTCAAATATTATTGTCCTCCCTTTAGTCATTAGCAGAAAATGCAGGATCAAATCTCATTTCTGTACTGGGTACATACTATGAATTCAACACCAGAATGTAAACTAATCATCAATCTAGCTTTATTCATTCAATATAGGACTATGTACACTTGGGTATGCCTAATATATGTTAAGGAATAAAAAATAATAAACACAGGGGACGATTAATTCATGCACTGTTGTATCTACTCTCTGAAGTATATATTAATAAACCATTAAAAGCAAGGTACACAACACAGTTCATTTTAACACTCTTATAAATATAGATTTTCTTTTTAATTTTTAAACACATTTTAACTTTCAGAAATCACTATCTTTCCAACAAGTAAACAACCCAAACAGAGCAAAGCAAATGCATTAAATAAATATACTGTTTTTAAAATACTTTGTTTATGTAATGCCTTTCATTTTTTCTAAAACTGGTGAAAGTTTAAATTTTGAAGATTTTAAAAAATAGTAATTTATTATTATTAATTACTAATTATAAATCATTGCTTAATTTATAAGTTAAATGAAGTTATTAAATTTAAATTAATTAAATGTGGAGTTTTTAAAAAAGATGCATCCTATCTAAAAATTTTAAGTCCTGGTTGGATAGCTCGGTTGGAGCATCCTCCCAGAGTGTGAAGGTTGTCTGTTCAATTCCCTGATCAAGGCACATACAGAAGCAGCTCAATATTCCTGTCTCCCCTCTTGCTCCCTGACTCTGTCAAATAATAATAATAATAATAATAATAATAATAATAATAATAATATAAAAATTTCTGTACTAGAGTGCATGAAATTTTAAAAATGGAAGATTAATCCTCATCTAAAAACTTCTTGACCAAAAGAAGGTCAACACTGCTACAGAAAAAAAAAATGGAGAGCTGCTTTATTTGTGGGTTAATGATTTCCATAAATACGCATGTAAATATAGTGATGATTTCTTTTTTAAATATTTTCGCAAGTCCCTGTCATTAAATGGCTTGTCATGGCTCCCATCATCAAGGTGTTACGTGAAGAAGCCATTTGGCATGTAGTACACCCCTCTAAATTACAGTTAGATTTCCTAGAACTTTTAGACATATTTGAATAAATGAATCCAAGCCAGATCAGATAAACATAGTTTTTGATTTTGGGTAAATGCTATGATCCACTAGACATGAATCAAAATATCATTTAAATTCTAATTTTTGTCACTTACCAGCTGTTTGTTCCTTTAGCATATAAAAATAAGAATAATATGCAACCAACTACAAGGCTGTTTAAATAAAGATCAAATAAGATTATATTTCAAAATATCACTGAATGCATCAGAATACTATCAGCAAAGCATTTACTATTCCAGACAATATTTCTATTATTCATTTATTATTTACCTATATGATCTTTTTTGCTATAACAGGTTCTATTTTTTCTGTGCATAAGAATTTGTTCATCTATGTGACTTTACATGGTCTAGTCATTATCCTTTGAGTACTTATTTCTTCTTTTTCAACCTGTTCAAATCTCAACTAATTTACAAGACTACACCCTAGCATGTACTCCTGCACAAAGCTCATCAAAGCTCATGGGAAACTCACAGTACTATCTCTGTTTGAGTCTTTTTATTTAACACTTAGGATATATGTCAGTGCCATTTTCCTCTTAATAAACTGTTAATAATTGAGATGTGACTCCAGTAGATGGGCTTATCATAGGAAATGTATCAATGGGACAATTCTAGCATATCATCTTCTCATAAAAATCCCCCCCAAACAATTAATAAGTAGTGGAGCACATAGTACTAGCCTCTGACCTAAGTGATGAACACTAGGACAAACAACTGATTCCAGTAAGCCAACCAGAAAGCTGTACATTCAAGTGTAACACATACCGGTGATCTTCAGAGAGAAAAAGAATGAATATAACATACAGAAAGACAAAAGAAAAAAAAAACTGTTGCCAAAGGAAGGGAAGGAGGAAAGGGGTCTATTTTGGGGGTATTGTTCTATGAAATGCTTAAATATACATTCCATATACCCTCATGTATATTTTTATCATATCTTCCTTTATAGACCATTTAGCTACATTATCTTGAGCACACTAATATATAGCTAAGAAATTTCTGAAATATATTCTTTATATAAAGTGAAGTATGTAATCTCACATCTCAAATAGCATTAACTAGTCCATCAAAGAGCAGAAAGGAGGGATAGTAATATCAGAGACATAGCTGCCAAACAGCATTCATCCACTCATTATTTCTTTAATAATAATTTAAAAAATATTTGGGTACAGTGCCTATTCATTTATATTATAGTTTCTAGTGTCTCTTTTCATTAGGTTTGGTGATAAAATTAAGTGATAAAGTTTTATACCTATACTTTAAAGTACTGAACATGCTACCTCACTCTTTCCCCTTCCCAGAAGCTAATACAAGGAGGTGCCAGGCAGACAAATACAACTTCTCGGGGATAATAGGAAAAAAATGAAAGGAACTTTAGGATCTAAATGACCTGAGTTAGCAGAGATGTCTACTAACTTGATATACTCACTTTAGACTGTTACTTTTGTAGGGTTAGGGAAACAAAGATATAGAGGATAGACAGATGATAGATAGATGACGATAGATGATAGACATTAGATAGATAGATAGATAGATAGATAGATAGATAGATAGATAGATAGATAGATATAAACATATATGTGCTTTAGGTCTATTGTCTCCTGGAAAAACTATGGTGTTCAGCAGAAAATTCATAGAATTCCTCATAAATCCTATAACACCAGAAAATAAAATGGATAATGTAGAGGGATAGAAATTGGAGGCATACACTATGAGTTGAGAAGCTGACAAAATCACATTTTCCCATTATCTGATTTGCCTCATGTGCTACAAATTTTATTATATCAGCCTCATTTATGCAAATATTTTGGTTTTGGTTTGGTATAAGGAACATATGATTTAATGTGTATGAAATTGTCCATAAACTCTTCAGTTTATGGACAAGTTGTTATGTGTCTCATTATTCCTTGATTTTTCTTGGAAAGTTAAATAGACTTCTCTACATAATCCCTTCAAGGAATAATGAGACACATAACAACTAACCACAGAACTAATAATCTCTTACCATCACTATGTTTGAAGGTACAAAAAAGACAAGTCGTGTAGTTATAAACCAGTAATAATGGAAATGGGGAGGCAGTCAGACAGAATCCCACATGTGCCCAATCGGGATCCACCTGGCATGCCCACCAGGGAGCGATGCTTTGCCCATCTGGGGCATCGCTCTGTTGCAACAAGAGCCACTCTAGCGCCTGAGGCAGAGGCCACAGAGCCATCCTCAGCGCCCAGGCCAACTCTGCTCCAATGGGGCCTTGGCTGCAGGAAGGGAAGAGAGAGACAGAGAGGAAGGAGAGGGGGAGGAGTGGAGAAGCAGATGGGTGCTTCTCCTGTGTGCCCTGGCCAGGAATCGAACCAGGAACTCCTACACACCAGGCCGATGCTCTACCGCTGAGCCAACCGGCCAGGGCCTACTAATGCTTTCTTAATTGAACATCTGTCATTTGCTGCTATAACATATTGTGCCCATTTTTCAGAAGAGGAAACATAAATAAATAGATCTATACCCAAATTCATTTAATAAATGATGTCTTAAGGATTGAATCCCAGCTATCTAACATATGTCTGTGTACCTAAATGATAGGCAAAAGCAACCCCATATATCAGTAGTACATGAAGACTGCATAGAACTGCTCAGAAAGACTTTGGGAATAAAATAAATAATGTGACATTCTGAGAGTTAACCTTGAAATCTCAACCTGAGTCAGAAAAGAGTTTTAAAATTTTTAATTGAGCAGATACAATTTTCCAATTTTCACTGGAAAATAATATAAACACTATAAAAAAGAATGTAAAAATCAAAAGTGGGAGGAATGTGTGGTCCTCCTAGAAAAGAGGAAAAAGGGGTTCAAGAAAGGAAATTATAACTATGTTCAACCCTGGGTGTGCACAATATTTTAAAATTTAGCCTCATTGTTAAGGTCATTCCTAATGTATAGGAAAAATGAGGCTACCGTATCCTGATGTCATTGAACATTAAGTATATCTCACTAAAGCCTTTTATTCTTATTTTATGCTCATCCAGCAGCTTTATGATTTTCATTTGTTTTTGTTTCTCTGCCAGTAGGAAAAGAATGCACTAGTTGGTACATGCTAAAGGTATGCTATTCCTGTAGATGTTATGTTTGCATTTTAAAATATTGACTACAATAATATTCCAAATATATATATCAGTCCTATAAGTTTTGTTAATAGTTATCTAGCTCTATATGACAATCATTTTATTATAGGGAGCTAATCTCATGTTTATTTCATCACTGAGGCCCAGGCTGGTTGGCTCAGTGGTAGAGTGTCTGCCCGGTATGTGGATATCTCAGATTTGAGTCCTAGTCAGAGCATACAAGAAAAGTGCCCATCTGATTCTCCACGCTTCTCCCTCTCACTTCTCTTTCTCTCTTCTCTCTCTCTTCCCCTGCTGCAACCAGTGTTCCATTAGAACGAGTTTTCCCTGGGTGCTGAGGATGGCTCCATATCCTCCACCTCAGGGGCTAAGAAGAGCTCGGTTGCTGAGCAGCAGAGTACATCCTCTAGTGGACTTGCCCAGTGGATTTCTATCTCTGCCAGCTCTCCTTTCACTGAATTAAAAAAACAAAAACAAATAAACAAACCAAAATATTGGAAGGAAAGGAGAACCAGAAAGGCTATATTCTCTTCAATTAACTAAGAAATATGTGAAAACAAAAGCTAAGAAGAATATTTCTTTGAAGATAACAATTATCAGCATCATCTGGAAAAAATTTTTATGAAAACATTATCGGTATGCCAGTTTCACCTAGTCACTGAAGTTAACAGATACAGTTCTCAAAGGATTCAGACTTTATAGCCTAACAGAATTTGTCATAGAGATACACAAACATCCAAACATGAGTATTGGAACCAGCTTGACAGAATAATTCTCAGGGTAAAATAATATATTGTCATTTTGATCTGTAAAGAATTCCCTTGTGAATTTTATTTTATCAAGTCATCCCTGAGGGAGCTATCTTCCATTTTATTTATTTATTTATTTATTTATTTATTTATTTATTTATTTATTTAACTTATTTTTTTTACAGAGACAGAGAGACAGTCAGAGAGAGGGATAGATAGGGACAGACAGACAGGAACAGAGAGAGATGAGAAGCATCAATCATCAGTTTTTTGTTGCAACACCTTAGTTGTTCATTGATTGCTTTCTCATATGTGCCTTGACCCTGGGGCTACAGTCGACTGAGTAACCCCTTGCTCAAGCCAGCAACCTTGGGTCCAAGCTAGTAAGCTTTGCTCAGACCAGATGAGCTCGTGCTCAAGCTGGCGACCTCAGGGTCTCAAACCTGGGTCCTCTGCATTCGATTTTGACATTCTATCCACTGCACCATGGCCTGGTCAGGCTGTGGAAGCTATCTTGATAGACAGTTTTTCTTAATCCTAAAAAGCTAAAACCCAGTTCCTGGACCCCAGAATGACATAGACTTTCTGAGAAGCTCTGTCTAATAACCTTAGTCCATCTAATTCTGACCCTTGTGAACCATCTGTATGTAGTTTTTAAGAGACTGGACATTTTAATCAGACAAGCCTGCCACTGCCTAGCTGTGTGATTTTGGAGGCGGCTTAGTTTCTAAAAGGGAGATAGTAATGCCTGTTTCTCAGAGCAATGATAGCAAGTGAATGAAATGGTCTATGCATTTGTGTGTGAATCACCTATAGCAGGTGTTATTATTGCCATTAGTACTGATAAGCACAATTTAAACCTGTGTCTGATTACTAGAAGTTACTGCAGAATCTTATAGTCTTCAATTAGCATTATGAATATTAATCATGCTACAGATGAGTACAAGAACAACTGCATTGGAAACTACAGGTAATAAATGAGAGATTTACATGCTTTTACAAAACTTACAATGATGAGAGAAAAAATTATTGCTAATATATATTTTAATCACCAAATGGCCCTTGGGTCCTGGCTGGTTTGCTCATTGGTAGAGCATTGGCCTAGCATATGGATGTCCCAGGTTCTATTCCCGGTCAAGGCACACAGGAGAAGCAACCATCTGTTTCTCCGCCCCTCATCCTCTTGCTTCTTTTTCTCTCCCTCTATCTCTTTACCCTTCTCCTGCAGTCATGGTTTGATTGGAGCAAGTTGATCCCAGGTGCTGAGGACGGCTCCATGGCCTCCGCCTCAGGAGCTAAGAAGAGCTCAGCTTTTGAGAAACAGAGCAACACCCCAGATGAGCAAAGCATCACCCCTGGTGGGTTTTCCATGTGGATCCAGGTTGGGGTGCATGCGGGAGTCTGTCTCTCTGCCTACCCTCCTCATATTGAATTTTTTTTAAAGATAATCACCAAATAATGGACAAAAATACTAAAAATAAGTACATATTTCAAAAATATTTTAATGAGAAAGTAGTTTTAAGATCTGCGTTAGGAAAATTTCTTAAAACTATAGCAAACACATTTTGGCTATTTTAATTACAAAAGCCTAGATTTTAGTAGGAGACTTAGAAAAGACATTTCCTTAATGAACAATTATGTATTGTTATTACACACTAAACAATGTCTAGGATCTATGCATATAAAGAGTGATAGGAGAAAAATTGTCTACTCTTAAGGAGCTTAAATTGAAATTTATTTAATCAGCAACTTTAGCTATTTCCTTGTACTCTGATGAGTAAATTACATGTAATAACTTGTATAAAATTAAATGGGGAAAACATACTTTAAAGAAATAGATATTTAATTATATGGGGATAATGAGATATACATATCTATCTATCTTTTAACCTATTACAGTGATGCAAGAAAAATATGGAACACTGATAAAATTATTTTAATAGAGGGGATATGAGTTAGCTAGGCAGTATAAATGACAAGAATTATATATATATATATATATAAATGAATGACAAGAATAAAAGAAAAGAATGCTGTAACAAGGGGAAAACACTCAGCCAATAAGAATAACCATGCATGGTGCATTCAAAGACCTGAAAGGAGTATAGGATACAAAATGAAAGGTAGCTATCATGAGTTTGGTGAGATAGAGTCAGATTTTATGGTGTTATGTGAAAAATAGGCTCAACAGGTCACAATTTGCTGTAGGAAGATAAGGCCATGGTCTAGGTAGGATTATGATAATTCGATATGTTTATAGGTTTATGTGAATGGGTTTGAAAATATATTTTATTCAAGAAACAAAGTATTTAGGATGAGGACTGTAAAGCCAGTAGCTGCGACCACCATCACAGCCACCTGGCCCGTGCAGGTTCCCATTTAATTTGAATAGATCATAATGAAACAATGGAGCCAAGAACTGGTGGGCCATTCCTTATTCTATCTCACACTCGGCAAGCAAGTAAACACATATACAGCACTCATTCAGTGCTCACAAAGCTACTGACACATCCAAGTTTTTCTAAAATTAAAGGCCTCACTTCTGTTCCCCTTCAGCTCCCCACCATCTTGCTCCCTGCCTCCTCTACAACCACATGGCCTCTCTCTCCTGTGACAATGTGGTCTCTTCTCCTACATCAATGTGGTCTCTCCCCAAAATGGCCTCCTAGTTCCTCTTTTTAAAACTTTTTGGTGCAAAAGCCCTCCTCCAGCATACATTAGTATAACCAAGCCCCTTCCCAAGCATGAAGGAAATTAACACTATCACATGGCAGCATCATTACATGGGCAGTGGCCATTTTTAACAATAAAAGGGAGAAAAACCAGAAAATACAGATTTTACAAACTCATTTGCCCAACAGGGACCATGTTTATTAATGCCTGTGATGTACAGATTAGCTATTTCTTTCTTTCTTTTTTTTTTTTTTTTGTATTTTTCTGAAGCTGGAAATGGGGAGAGACAGTCAGACAGACTCCCGCATGCGCCCAACCCGGATCCACCCGGCACACCCACCAGGGGCGACGCTCTGCCCACCAGGAGGCGATGCTCTGCCCCTCCGGGGGGTCGCTCTGCCACGACCAGAGCCACTCTAGCGCCTGGGGCAGAGGCCAAGGAGCCATCCCCAGCGCCCGGACCATCTTTGCTCCAATGGAGCCTTGGCTGCGGGAGGGGAAGAGAGAGACAGAGAGGAAGGAGGGGAGGGGGGTGGAGAAGCAAATGGGTGCTTCTCTTGTATGCCCTGGCAGGGAATCAAACCCCGGTCCCCCACACGCCAGGCCGACGCTCTACCGCTGAGCCAACCGGCTAGGGCCGCAGATTAGCTATTTCAACACTACTTTCACTCAATTAGATTGTAAAAAAACCAAAGTCCTTTATAAGTCTCTTGCAAAATATAATTGGGTTGAATTCTTATATTTTAAATTATTATAAAACACAAAATGTGAAAGAGAATCTTGAAAATGTTAGAAATATTGTAACTCTAAAAGCCATTCCCTGCAAAACCAGAAGAACAAAGAGTACAGTTTGACATCTACTGTAGAATTCAAGAAGACAAGGAGTTTGATTAACAGACTAGAAATTATTATCAGAAAACAGTTCTGAGGGAAATTATAGGTTTGATGAGGACTTATCAGTTGTATGCCCTTCTAAGACTAAAACTGACAATGAAAGAAAACTGACAATGAAAATAAAGCCAAGAATTCGCAGTGCCAAAATTTGAAATGGAGATATTTCTCAGTGACGTAGGGACCTGCTGGAAAATCCATATTTGTTTATCAGTTTTTGAGTGTGCTTGAAAATGCAATAAAGCACACCACTCCCATATTCTTACAAATCCCAGTATGGCTTCCACAACCAGGCTATGACTAAAGGAGAACTTTATTCTAGTGTTCAGAGCTATGATATTTTTCCTATTATAAGGAAAGGGTCTTCAATTATTTAATATTTTAAAACTCATTGTAAATGAATTGACTACATATCTTATACCTGTCAACATATTATGTCTTGATCTAGGCTTAATAGTCAGACCTACTAGACAAAATATCATAATTTTTTTAATACTCAAAATATTGGTAAATGATATTCCATAGAACTTATCAAATATTATAAATTTGAGATGTATTGTTCTAATATGAGTGATAAAAAAATCCAAAGTAGTTTTCTAAAAATTATTGTTTAAGTTCACTCACCAAAAAAAAAAAAAAAAGCCCTAAATGGCCGTAGTCCCATTGTCATTTGGAAAAAGTTAAGTTTGTCTAGGGTAATAGTGACAAAGCTACATTGAATTATATGAATTTGCCTTCAGAATGATTGACCACTAAGGAGATCAGTGAATTTAGTCAATGATTAAATGTTTAAAACACATACCCACAAATATGAATTGATTTTGGTATACAGAAGTTGTAATAAAATATGTTTGGAAAAAGTCAGAGAGCTGATCACAAGAAAATCTAAATTAAAAATATTCTAACATAGTTTGAATTATTAGGAATCACAAGAAAATCCTTTTAAGGTATTTTTTTTTCAGAGACAGAAGGAGAGTCAGAGAGAGAAATAGGTAGGAACAGACAGATAGGAACGGATAGAGATAAGAAGCATCAATCATCAGCTTTTCCTTACAACACCTTAATTGTTCATTGATTGCTTTCTCATATGTGCCTTGACCGTGGGCCTTCAGCAGACCGAGTAACCCCTTGCTCGAGCCAGTGACCTTGGGTCCAAGCTGGTGAGCTTTTGCTTAACCAGATGAGCCCGCTCTCAAGCTGGCGACCTCGGGGTCTCAAACCTGGGCCCTCCGCATCCCAGTCCGATGCTCTATCCACTTTGCCACCACCTGGTCAGACCTTTTAAGGTATTTTTAAATAATTCATAACATCTTTGAACTAAAGTCTGACATGTACATCCAGATAAATAATTGTCGAGGACCTTGGCTCTTATGGTGTCCAAGAGGGTGTCATGACAGCAGGAATATTCAACTACATATGAGACCAGTCTTGCTACTTTCTTATTTTAAGACTAGCATGCTTTAAAGAAGTTCCAAGATAGATAACTTGAAAAAATAAGACAAACAGAAGCAAAAGGACACAGAGTGTCAGGGAGAGAAAGAGATTTTAGCAAGACATGAACATAGACATTAGTAATAAAGAAACGCTTATGAAGAAATTAAAGAGGCCTTATTCTGTCATTTCCATCATTTCCCTGCCAATCTGCCTGCTTCCCATAGTCACTAATTTTTATAAGTTTAAATTTTTTGCTCTTCTAATGCTCATCTCCAGGTTTCTAAATATTCTTAAATATTAGACGTTAACTCTCTTTTCATAATTTAAAATAAGTGAATTTTTTTTACAACCTTGTTCCTTAGACATTATACATTCTTCAAGATTTCTAAGGCTACTTTTTGAGTTATGCTTTTAACTATCATTTTTATTTAAACAATATTCTTAACATTTCCATTTTTCAGAGGAACAAGGGATGGCCTTGAGCTTCTCCTCCACTGCTTCACCTAAAAGCAATAGTTAAAAACAATGGGTGAGAAAACAAACCCTCACAGTTTACATTATGAATGAGAGAGAGGTGGGAAATTCCAGATGTCCGGTCACATGTGAGTGAGCAGGAAGGTAGGGCATCTCCATGGCTAGCAGGGTTGCTGTAAATAGTTGTGAAGTGTGGCAGACACTGTAGGAGCTCAGCAGGAGGAGAGAAGCAGTAGTAAGAGTGGCACACACTTGAGGCTAACCTCTCTCCCCTAATGAGAGCCTTTCACCCCTACTCTGGGAGAAGCTGATTTAATCAATTCCAACAACAGTAGGGTAGAAAAATAATGGCGAAAGTGCCTAAGAATGAAAGGCATGGGAAGATGCAGAAAATATAATATCAGAGGGCCTTTTGTTAAAGAAATTCCACATCAAAGGAGCAATGGAAGAAGTTCTTGAGCAGTGTAAACTTATCACCTTCTTCTTAAGGGTTCTAGGAAAATCCAAAACATGTAAATACAAATTATTTTAAAATTAGTACTTAGTTTAGAAATATTCCTGACCATTTAAAGCTATTTTTAAAGATTAAAAATTATTTCAGACATTTTCAGCAAGAAGAAAAAAAGAAATTCACCAGAAAAAGGCTAAAATTAAGCAGAGGAAAATAGCAACACACCGTAACTTCAATTTAAATATATACCAATTGGAGCTATACAACAATATCAAGAACCTAAAAATAACCTCAGAGACAAAATAGCTAGAAACCTAGAATGGTTGTTTTGTAACAACACACCTCTGTTTATGTGACAAAGGTATTTTTCAGTTAATAATGAAATAAAACAATATTAGTAATGATCAGCAAAGATATTCAGATAGTAAGAATTTTCTTCAAATTTGAGTATAGAATTATGCTGCTAAAATATAAACTTATATAAAATAAATACTAAAGTAAAAATTAATGGACTAATAGTTCCAAAACACATTAATAATATTGTCTTGAGAAAAAAAGCAAAAACATACATGTTGCTCTGTCACAGTAAGGTGCCATTATAGTTCTATTTTCAACCCTATAAATTATTCAATGATCTTCACATATTCATGCTTATTAAAAAATTTAGTTCACATTTCATTCTATCTTTAATCATAATTGATCAAAGAAGATTTTAGGATAATTTTAATATTAAATTATTTTTAACATAAAGCAAGAGATATGCAAATGAATAAAAAAATCTTTAAAAATTAGTTTAGCAGAGATTTCTTAAATTCCCATTTCACAATAACTTTTAGAAATTGCTAAGTAGAGCAATGTCTTTGTTTCTGTCAATGACTTTGTCTCTTCTCGATGGATTCCCCTGGCTTTTATATAGGTCCACAGTCTAACATATTATAATAACTTAGCAATTAAAAATAAAGCTTTTATTATTCTGCATAAAACAACAAAAGCCAGAGAAAACAGCTAATGTAAAAACTATGGAAATTACTTGATTTGTTGTTACTTTAGAATAAGTATATAGTTCTAGAAACTTAAGACAAGTATCTTTCATTGTTTTTCTGGTATGCCCATTAGAAATGTGGTTCTTATCTTGTATATGTATATTCTGCTTTCTTATTTGTTGCTGTTGTTGACATTACAAAAGTAATGATCTTCTATACAATTCTACTTTCAATTTCAGAGAGTTTTAAAACTTAATATTTCATTGTAAAAGCCTCATTGGCTCTTGCAAATGTTATAAACCTTTATTCCAGGAAAAAAATAATAACTCAGGAAAGAAAAATCCCATCAAACAAACTACAAAATCTGAGCAGAGTCTTTGTTTTTACATTTTCTTTTAGGTACTGCAATACTTCACAGGTGCAATAACCTCCCCAAATTTCTCTCTGCTGTGCTCACAACTTGACAATGAGCAGCTTTAGTGGGAATATCTTTTTGCTTTTACACTAATATTTTTTAATTTTTTTTATAAATTTTTATTAATGTTAATGGGGTGACATCAATAAATCAGGGTACATATATTCAAAGAAAACATGTCCAGATTATCTTGTCATTCACTTATGTTGCATACCCATCACCCAAAATCAGATTGTCCTCTGTCACCTTTTATCTAGTTTTCTTTGTGCCCCTCCCCCTCCCCCTCCCCCTCTCCTCCTTCCCTCCCGCGCCCCCCCCCCCACCCCTGGTAACCACCACACTCTTGTCCATGTCTCTTAGAGAGAGAAAAGGTGAAAATGGGTAAGAGAGAGAAAGAGACACTGATTTGTTGTTTCACCAATTTATGTCATTCATTGTTTGATTCTTATATGTGCCCTGACCAGTGACCAACCTGCAATCTTAGAATATAGGGATGATGCTTTAGCCAACTGAGCCAGGGCCTTTTATACCAGTATTTTTCAGCTTGGTCACATTGAAGAAAAAGCAGAACCAGAGGAATTGAAGTTCTGCCTCTTTGGCTTTGCAATCGTTGTTCTCACTGTTCATCTAAATTTGTTGTTTACAGAACAAGAATATGTGGTACCACCAGGATAAGAGACATAACCCAAATCAAAAGAAAGCTAGAAAGATTCTGAACGACTACAGATTTACTCTCAAAAGTGTCATGTGTGGGCAGTGGTAGAACATCGGACTGGCGTGCAGGAGTCCCAGGTTTGATCCTGGCCAGGGCACACAGGAGAAGTGCCCATCTGCTTCTCCACCCCTCCCCCTCTCCTTTCTCTCTGTCTCTCTCTTCCCCTCCCGCAGCCAAGGCTCCATTGGAGCAAAGTTGGCCCAGGCACTGAGGATGGTTTCATTGCCTCTGCCTCAGGCACTAGAATGGCTCTGATTGCAACAGAGCAATGCCCCATATGGGCAGAGCATCGCCCCTGGTGGGCATGCCGGGTGGATCCCGGTAGGGTGCATGAAGGAGTCTGTCTGACTGCCTCCCTGTTTCCAACTTCAGAAAAATACAAAAAAAAAAAAAAAAAGTGTCATGTGTGACTGTGTCGCCTATTTCCAGGCTAATTGTACAAGAGAGTTCTCTAAAGTGACTTCCAAGAATATTTAGTAAAGATAAGTTAAATATATGTGTTAATAAGAAGTATAATATTGTATATAATTAAAACTCAACAGTACAGTAATTGTTTACAAATTCAATGAAGAAAAGATTTAAGAGTAATTAATTTCTTGTAGGTAATATTAAAATTGCTGGCACCTAATGATAATAAAAAGCAGACCAAGTGCTAATAAATGTTATTAGCATTGACTTAAAATTATTGACTTAAAATAAGTCAATTATTGACTTAAAATCCTCTATACAAAAAGCATCCCTTTGTTGCCTACACCCAGATTTGACCACTCCCACAACACTGCCCTCGAAATACAACTGAGTGGAATCAAAAGAATGCAAAGAGATGTTATACTTCACTCTATAATTTTATTGTTGGTAGTAATGTCGGCATTTTTATTTTTAAAATAGTTTATAAAGGAGAATAAGGCATATATTAATAATGTTCTGAATAAGATTTGATATAAAAGAGATACAATTATAAAATCAAATGGGTTAAGTGAAAATACTATGTTAAAATTAGAGTGAATATATTATAAAGTATTGTTATTTTTAGATATAAAATATACTTTTAAAGGAATATCTCAGAAACAAACATGGCAACTATCATACTTAAATGTCCCAGAGAGTTACCCACTAAACAGAACCTGGAATTCTCAGAAAGGCCTGATTCCAGAGCCTAAACAGGGGATGTGAAAAGGAATCTGATATAAGCCTGGATGGCAGAAATAGAGAATCATTAAAAATTATCAGATCATGAGAAAAGGCACAGGAGTCAGCCTGAATTTATGCCTGACCAAAATGGAGCTAATGTGAAGACCATAAAAGAAATAACAATTGCAATAACATTGAAACACACGCAATCACCAAAAACAAAAGAGTACATAATTTATTTATTTAAGAAAGAAAGCCAGAAAAAAATTCTTATTTTTTTAGATGTTTTAAATTTATTCATTTTAAAGAAGGGAAAGAGGGAGAAAGAGAGAGAAGGGAGGAGGAGCATGAAGCATCAACTCCCGTATGTGCCTTGACCAAGCAAGCCTGAGGTTTTGAAACAGAGACCTCAGAATTCCAGGTCAATTCTTTATCCATTGTGCCACCACAGGTATTGCAAAATATTTTGTTAGGAATTAGGGAAGCCAATTGAACCATTATGTTTTAAACTTGAAAAGAAAAAATATATATATGCATATAGATATTTTTTATAGAGTAGAAGAAAGTGATTCATGTTTATAAAATAATTGATTCAAATAGAAAACTATTATTCTAAAATATATATTGATTCTGGCAAAGGTTACCAACTGGTGTTAATAGCAAGATATTTATATATATATCAAAATAATATTATACACATTATAAAAATATTTTTAGTTATGTTATAAAATAAAACTAATAGAGGGGTTAGAATGTCACAGTCATAATACAATGACCTATTTCTACATCACTAATGAATGTTCAATCAGATATTTGTGTCTCTTACTGTGATGCAGTTTTAACTATACAAGAGCTCTGATTACACATTAGCACTTATGAAAACTTTTAGGTATGTTTAATATATGGACACACCAAGATTTTTTTTTCACATCAAGATTTTAGAACTATTTCCAGTTTATACAAGAGAAGAAGGGAATATGTATAATCCCAAGAATACTGTTTTTAATAACATTCATTATACTTTTATTTATATGTTTATCCAAATTTCTCCAATCGGTGATCCATTTCATGAAGAGAGACTGTGATAGCATAATTCAATTTCTGACCTCTAAAAACTAGCACGATGTTTAATAATTAGTAATCTCTCAATACATAGCTGTTAAATAAAATGAAATAAAATGGAATCCTTAACACATAAACATGTTATTTAAATTTGAGAAAAAAATATTTCCTCAACAGTATTCTCATAAAGAAAATTACCTTTAGAGGAGAAAAGCTTCACAAGGAATAGACAGAATCAGGTGCAAGGACACAAAGCACACCTTGGTTTCAATATTTGAACCTCGGCTTATTAATTTTGTCTGAGGGCATGTCACCCATAATCATTGGTGAACACAGGATAATATATTCTTCACAGGATTCTGACAAGTGGCAAATACAATGTCAGAATTATAACAGGTACATTCTCTTAGATTGCTAGGCCATACCTTTATAGCTCTAAGAGCTTTTTCAGCAAGTTCCCTCCTACAAAGTTTATAACTATTCTAAACAAAAATGTGAATTATCCAGGGACTATCTTCATCAATAGTAATCCCAAATTAATCCAGTATTAGGAACAATGACAGACTTCACTTTTGGCCAAAATTTTGGTTAAGATTATTATCAAAATATTAATTGAAACAATAGAGCAGATAAAAGTTAAAATGTAAAAAAACAAGCAAATGTTCCATTTTTAAGCTCATATTGTTATTACTTAAGATGGGTATGCAGCATAATTGAATGACAAGATAACCTGGACATGTTTTCTTTGAATATATGTAACCTGATTTATTGATGTCATCCCATTAACATTAATAAAACTTTATTTATATAAAAAAAGAGCCCATGAGTTACTTATCTTTAAATAGAAGCCAGAGATATGGCCCATATTTCTCAGAATGAAGAGAGAACTAAAATAAAGCTCTTATTTTTATTTATCTTTTGTCATTTCTGCCTTGCTTAGGAAACAAGGTCACCTTAACTTCACTTGATCCATCTTATCTACCAATGTGTGAGTTTATGAGAAGGTAGGGTGTTATGGAGCTTTTGATCTATAAAGTTCTGTTTGTGCAAAGCCCACACTCCTGTCAGGAATACAGATGAGGAGAGGCAAAAGAAAATCTGTATATATATGTTTTGAAATAAGTTATTAAAGTCTTCTCCGTTTCCTGGAACACAATATGATGATTATAGTAGTAACTACTTCAAAAGTTATTATAAAGATTAAATGAATCATGTGAATAAATCCCTTGAAAAAGACTCAGCAGTAATAGTAGCAGTAGTCTGCTCACTATTCTGCACTGTTTACTCATTTTCTAACCCTTTCAAATTACAGTATTTAACATTTTGATAAGCTATAATTTCTAATAGTTCCAGGCCTTTGAACATACTGCTACTTTACCTAGACTTTCCTCTTTGCTTTGGTTCATGTGACAAACATTACCTCATATTCAGGGATTAGTTAATCCTTCCAAGAACCCAGAGCCACATCTGGCCTAGTTAGGCGCAATTTTATATGGTAACTTCAGGAACATGAAAATATCTCATTAATCATTGTGGCATCAAATGACTTGTCAGTACTCTCTTAAAAAAATCATTCATCAGTTTGCAAACATAACATGTATATTCTCCTCAATTCAAAACAGTAATAATTTAGAAATTGCAAGAGAATATATAATTAGCATGAAGGACAAAATTTATGAATATCATGTAAGTAGCACCATAATAAGTTCACATATCTGGGGAGGTATGTTATCATTTATCCTAACTGAAAGGACAGAAAGCCAAAAAGCGTATCTCATTCTCAGCCTAATCTCTTGACATAGTTCTGAGCCTGTTTAACAGACACTGAGAAGCTAGAGGAAGTGTGAGGACCCACTACCTAAGCCGCTGCCACCTTGTGAAACATTTGCCATCACTTGAAATAATTTTTACAACCTACTGCAGCTGGACAACTAAAGAAACATACCATCCTCCTGTGCCCAGCTGTCTAGCAACAAAAAAAACACACTGTCTTAGAAAAAGCTTAATAAAAGCCAGCTCTCTTCTTCACTCAGGGCCAGTACTAGTCTCCTGGTGCCTGGCCCTTTCCCCTCTTGGAAAGTGAATAAAATTTTCTACGCCAGCCTTTCTGCTCTTTGTAAATTCTTTTACAAACTTGTGTCTCTAGCCAACCTAACACTAATATATTAATATTAGTTTTAAAATGTGATATGCACTTTACTAACCAGTAAAAAAGTGAGATAAAGAAAATGTAAACAAAGTGGAAGAAAAAAAGAGAAGAATTAAAAAGATTAAAAAATCATAAACAGGCCCTGGCCGGTTGGCTCAGTGGTAGAGCGTTGGCCTGGCGTGCAGAAGTCCCGGGTTCGATTCCCGGCCAGGGCACACAGGAGAAGCGCCCATCTGCTTCTCCACCCCTCCCCCTCTCCTTCTTCTCTGTCTCTCTCTTCCCCTCCCGCAGCCGAGGCTCCACTGGAGCAAAGATGGCCCGGGCGCTGGGGATGGCTCCTCAGCCTCTGTCCCAGGTGCTAGAGTGGCTCTGGTCACAGCAGAGCGACGCCCCGGAGGGGCAGAGCATCGCCCCCTGGTGGGCAGAGTGTCGTCCCTGGTGGGTGTGCCGGGTGGATCCCGGTCGGGCACATGTGGGAGTCTGTCTGACTGTCTCTCCCCGTTTCCAGCTTCAGAAAAATACAGAAAAAAAAAAATCACAAACAACTACATAAAATTAAATATATGAACAAATTAACATTGTTATAATTGTGGACAAGGCCCACTGGGGATGAGGATGATGGAGACGCAGAGACCCGACTCTGGAGACCAGGTTCAGTAATGCAAATATGATTTATTCAGGAAATAAGTTAACTTATATACACAGGTTCAGCCTATAGAGTGTTACAACGTGTCTTTCACAGCCAATGGCTGAAAAGAGCAGGGAGCTGTCTGGTTGGCACTGAGTTACTTCCTTACAGAGGGCAAGCTCCCTCCTGGGTGTGCCTAGGAGGGTTTCAGGTGCTGGAGTGTTTTCACAGCATTGCATCAGCCACAGCTGTTAGAAATGTGCTTTGCACTCTACATACATTTCCCTCTTCTCTTTTAATTAGGACCAGATGGACTTGATGAATGACAGCTTGCTGTTGTTGTCTCTATAGGCAGGATAATGCCAGGGTGGGGGAAAGCAGCCCAGATGTGGGGGTCCGCCTGCGTCTGGGAGTTAGCAGCCATTATAGCACACATAAGCAGGAACTGAGCATCAGGGCCT